>NC_055987.1:80829181-82253889 GCF_018446385.1 Zingiber officinale | reverse complement strand
GTGGTTGTCTGATGATCAATTACTAGATATTTGTTTTGATGATCTATTAGTGGATAACTATTTCGATGATTTATATTTGGGATGTCGTTGATGGTGACATAATGAGTGTCATGTATGATATTCACAGGTTTGATGATTATAATTCGTGATCAGATTATAAATTGGGTGCTAGAGAGTTTATGGTTTAGAGTGCCTATGAGATTTTAATAAATCTGGTTAGTTGTGGTTAGTTAACAGGATGATAAAATTGATGTTTACTTCCTCTGATATTGGACTATGTTGATAAATAGTGATTTGATGTTTTGAATGTTAACTTGCTCTCATGGGGAGTAGAGACTGATTCATCTGATATTATGTGGGTTGATATTTTTGAGGATAAAAATGAGAGTGTCTTGATGCTCTTGAATTCTGACTTTGTCTTTTGGGTCGTACACATTTATACATATGATTATTGTGGGTTTCTAATAGATTATACCCGAGTGGTTAGACATACATGTCTGATT
The DNA here is from genome assembly GCF_018446385.1 of Zingiber officinale. Lineage (NCBI taxonomy): Eukaryota > Viridiplantae > Streptophyta > Magnoliopsida > Zingiberales > Zingiberaceae > Zingiber > Zingiber officinale. The sequence goes on along the minus strand of NC_055987.1, from coordinate 82,253,386 downwards.
GTTTATTGGAGGTATTTGTCAATTAAAAACTATGTTGTGGAATGTGCACATATGTTTGAGTGTTTTATTTGATGTATCTTATCGATCTAATCTGAGTTGTGATATGTGCAGATGTGTTGGGTGTAATATTTGAGGAATCTTGTTTATTATATGATTGTTTTGAGAGTATACTCGTGTCGAGTATGATTTGTTGGAAGTATTACGTTGATTATACTCTTGGCATAGGTGTACATATGTCATGTGAGTGTTGTTGAGGTGTATTGTTGATTATACCTATGTTGATATATGCACACGGGTTTGATAGGTATTGTTGGAGGTATCACACTGATTTATACCTGTGCTATGAGTGTGTTTGGTGTGTACAAATTGGAGGATTATGTCGATCATACATATGTTGTGTGTGCATATGTACCAGGTGTATGGTGGGTAGCATCATGATGATTCTACCTATGTTGAATGTAGAATGCTGAGTATCTACATTATGTTATTGGTTGTATAACCCTGTCAACTAATTCTCCTATTAGTGGGTGACCAACCCACTAGGATGATGATAGAGTTGACTATGGATTTGATTTGTTTACTAGGTTGTTTATACCTTTGGCTGCCCACAGTGATATGTGGACGAGTGATCTCGTGCAGCCTTTAGTTGGATAGTTAGGTGCCTTGGACACTTATGGATCGTTTGTGGTGGAGCAGAGCTCCCACATATACATATTTCGGATTGCTTGTAGCGGAGCATTGCTCCATATCTATTGCAGATACATGTTATGGATTATTTGTAGTGGAGTGTTACTCCTACATATTGAGGATTTCTTGTGGTAGAGCGTTGCTCCCACATATGTGGTGTTTTCTGTGATGGAGCGTTGCTCTCACACGGGTGGATCTATTCTTGGTGATTTGTATTGTTGGTGATTATATTTCAGACTTATTGTCAGGGATCTTATGGTTAGAAATGTCTGTGATACGGACATTATGGGTCATGATTTTACCACTAGGGTTTGGGAAGCCTTAGATGTTTTCAGAGACTTGATGATTTTGGTATTCCCAGGATGTTTGGATCGGTTTCCATTGTCTTTGTTGATGATGTTGTGATCTATTTCAGAGTTACGGTGAGTCACGCACATCAGCTTTGCATAGTTCCAGAGATGTTTCGGTGGAAACGTCTAGATATGAAGATCAGTAGTGCGTATTTTGGTTGTCTTCTGTGAGATGTTTGAGACACACGGTCACCAGTAGGAGTATACCGTGGTTCCACAGGAGGACGAGGTTGTTACCGTTGGGAGTAGACGGAGTCTAAAGAAGAGACTCGCAACTTCCTTTGTTTGGCTCGATACTTCCGGAGATACGTTGAGGGTTTCTCTCGGATAGCTATGTCATTGACACGTCTAACCTGGAAAGGCGTGAAGTTCACTTGGACTAAGGATGACAAGACCAGCTTCTAGGAGTTGAAGCGGAGACTAGTGTCGGCTCCGATTTTTGGTGTTACCTTATGGAGAGGACGAATATGTCCTCTACACCGACGCATCTATTCAGGGTTGAGCGCTGTTCTGATGCAGCACGATATGATAGTCTTCTATGCTTCTCGTCGATTGAAGGAACTTAATCTTCGACGGAGGAGATGGATGGAGTTCCTGAAGGATTATGATTGTACCATTAGCTATCACCCGGGGAGAGCTAATGTGGTTGCCGATGCGCTTAGCAGGAAGTCCGGAGGGACTTTAGTTTGCCACCGAGTTGTGGTCACAGACTTGATTTAAGGTTCCTCCGATTTGGTCCTTGAGGGGTAAGGACAGACAGAGTAGGGTACTTTGGTACCATGGGTGCTCAGTCGTTGATCAGGACAGGGATACGAGAGCCATAGGCTGCTGATCAGTATTTGCAGTTTATTTACAGCTAGATAGCTTCCGGGCAGCAGACCGAGTTCACACGCGACGAGGAGGGTATTATATACTTCCGAGACAGATTATGTGTACCTCAGTCTCACTCGGTCTTACAAGAGCTACTACAGGAGGCACACCGTTCTCGATTTGCGATCCATCTAGGCGGGACCCGAATGTATAGAGACTTGAGGCGTTCCTATTGGTGGAACGACATGAAGAAAGACATCGCAGATTTCGTAGCTAGATGTCTTGTCTGTCAGCAGGTGAAGGCTGAACACCAGAGACCTGCAGGATTACTTCGGCAGATTCCTATTCCTGAGTGGAAATGGAAACATATTACTATGGACTTTGTGGTGGGATTGCCGAGGACACGACGAGGCTATGACGCGATTTGGGTTATCGTTGATCGATTAACCAAATCCGCGTACTCGTTAGCGATCCGGAAGACTGATTTCCTGGATCGATTGGTAGATCTGTTTTGCCGGGAGATTATCAGATCACGTGATATTCTGTTGACTATTATTTCGGATAGAGACCCCGGTTCATGTCTCATTTTTGACAGAGTCTGCAGTAGGCCTTGGGCACGCAGCTCTGTTTAGTATAGTTTTCCATCCTCAGACAGATGGATAGTCAAAGCGGATCATTCAGACTCTAGAGGACATACTGAGGTCATGTGTATTGGATTTTGGAAGCAGTTGGGAGAACCATTTGCCATTGGTAGAGTTCGCCTACAACAACGGTTTGCATTCGACTATCCAGTTGACACCGTTTGAGGCGTTGTATGGTAGGTCTTGTCGGACACCCACCCTCTGGGATGAGGTTGGGGAGGCCCAATTGTGGGACCTCATAGAGCTCAGCATGACGGAGGATGTCAGAGGCGCAGGACTGCCAAAAGAGTTATGCTGATCGGAGACGCAGACCCCTAGCGTTCTCTATTGGCGACCATGTATTTCTGCGAGTTTCACCCACGAAAGGGGTAAAGAGATTTGGCCTCAGAGGTAAGCTAGCTCCGTGGTACATTGGCCCTTTCGGGATCTTGGAGAGGATCGGAGCGGTAGCTTACCGATTTGGCACTACCACCGTCCTTGTCAGGCGTTCATGATGTATTTCACGTATCGATGCTGAGGAGATACGTGCCTGATCTGACACATGTGCTGGCAGATATTCCAGTTCCAGTTCAGCCTGACATTTCATATGAGGAGGTTCCGGTACGGATTCTCGGCCGGAAAGAGCGTCAGTTGCGGAACAAGACTATCTGGCTGGTTAAAGTCGGATGACGGCATCATTCGGATGAGGAGGCTACTTGGGAGCTCGAGGACACTATCCGAGCTCGATATCCCCATCTTTTCACTTGAGGTATGTGATGTGTTTACCGTTCAGCATTTATACTTTCTGTCTGTTATTAGTACTTGCTGATGGTAGATAACGAAATTTTGTGGACCAAATTTTTATTAGTGGGGGAAGAATGTAAAATACCGGAAAATAGGCGAATATTAATAAGGGAATTTTTCGGAATTTTTGGAAATTTTTCGGAAATTTTTCGGAGCTCGTATGGACGGGTTAACGGGGATAAAAAAATAGGGTCCGGAAAAGCCTGTTTAGGCTACCCCGCTTTAAAGAGGAAAAGTTTTATTTTTATTCTTTCTTTTCTTATTTATTTCCTCTCGTCACTGTGCTTCCTTCCCCGCATTCCCGAGCCCCTCGCGTGATTTCCCTTCTACTCCTCGCGCCGAACCGTCCGACGCCCTCTCCCCTTACCCTAACCGCCGAGTGCCGCTCCTCCTTTTCCCCAAGCGTCGGCGACGCTCACTCCATCGCCGGTTCCCTACTCTGTGCTTGTGCCCTAGCCTACCTTGCCGACGCCAGTGAGCGCTTTGCGGCGATCTTTGCTAGTGATTTCCGAGACCCGTGCCTCAGTGACGGCGATTTGCCACCGCCGACGCTCTCCCTTCAGCCCTAGTGCCGGCCACCGCGTACCCTAGCCAGCCCGACACCACTATCGGCACAGATTTCCCAGCACCGGCCGTCGTCGCGCTGTGCCCCAGTTTCCTTGTCGCGATGCTGATGCACACAGAAGCTTCCTCTCCTCTGCCGTCGCCTCTCATTGTGGAGATCTCAGGTTTGCCGCCCCTCTCCGATCTCCCTTGCGCCAACACTGTGCCCTAGTTCAGCACTGCCGGAGCCACTCTTTTTCTTCAGTGTTGCCATGCCGCCGGCAGAGTGGAGACAAGGGGTAAGTTGGATTCTTGGTAAGGAATTTTATGTTATGTAATTGGGTATTTTAATTGGTGATATTCACATCTTATTTCGATTAGAGAAGACCTAATTTCTGTTATCATTATTAAATTGTTGATAATTAAGGCTCGGTCGGTGAATACAACTCCGGTCATCTTTGTGCGTGGGCGATTCACAGCTTTGGGCATAAACCAGTGCGGTTGAATTGACGTAAGGTTTATGGTTTTGATCTTTGTGTTAGATTATTGCTAGTTGTCTTAGCAATAATTTTTAATTTAGGTTTAGAAGTTGTATAACGGTGTAGTTGGGGTTAATGAAACTAACCCTAACTGGTCAGTGGATTAGAAATTAGTTTAGCTATTTGTTTATAATTAAGTTAGCTAAACTGTGCGATTTAACACAGGACTTTGACGCGAGACGAGTATCTCGGAGTCAGATTTGGACCATTTTATCGGAGGCGGGTACTTTTGACTTTTTGTCTTTGATATGCTTAGTAATGAAATTAACATATTGCATCAATTATGTTTCTTATCTGTTTCGGTTAATCACTACCCAAATCTTGGTACGTGCTTGATTGATTGATTGATTTACATCTCATGTATATTTTACCTGTTTATACATGCTTATAGGGGGTAGTGATATATCATGCTTCACCATGTTCAGGACCTAGGTTTTTATACCTTCTGTGTACCTTTGATTCGATATGATTCGTTGACCTAGGGTGCATTTTTCTATATATATGGATTAGGTCAGGATGTTTATATGGTTATTGCCATGCATCATTTGCATGATTGCATGCTGTGCGATAGTCCGCTCCATTATTGTTGAGCACATCGCCAGTTACATGGATCTGCACACACCACCACTCATGGGTTAGTGGTTGATTTAGGCAGAGTGTGTTGCGGCAGGGACTCTGTTAGGCACCGTTGATCCGCTCGGTAGTGTGACACAACGTGTTATCCGGCAGGGATTCCTCCCGTCTTTGAGTACCGGGAGATGAGAGCATTGCGCTCCCCATCTATGATTTGGGGTAGGAGGATAGGTGTACTCCGACATCCGTCCACTCGGTCACTCATCGGGAGTAGTGACGACAGAGAGCTCTACCCACTCGGCCTCACTTTTGTATGAGATGATCGACTCGCGTCGGGGACCAGGGCGCATCATTGGCATCATATGCATGATGTATTTATTGCTTGTGTTTGTGTTTCTGCATTTATATGTTGCATATTGTTTGGATACCTATGTTTGACATGCATAAAGATTCCTTATACTTCTCGGTTTCTGGTTAGTACAGTATTCTTCTGTTTATTTCAGATGCATTCTTATCTTTCTTATCGAGATATGCATGATTAGTGCTAGGTGTTGTTTCTTTACTTTGCATATCAACTGTACTGAGTGTTGGACTCACCCGCCTCCATTGTTGATATTTTCGTTGATCAGAGGGAGTTCCAGTCGCTAGTCCTCACTGCACATAGTGTTGGTCCTGCAGACCTTCAGGATATGTTTGGTTTTCTTTGGTTTCTTTCTGTTCTAGACTGTTTGAACTCGTTATGTTCTGGATTTATTTGCTTATGGACATGATATAGATTTTATTATATCGATGGATTTGAATTTGGTTTTTATTCTACTACATGCCTGCCTGGATGGCAGAAGAGGTGAGTTCGTCGGTTTTGAGCTTTACGAGTGTAGTTGAGTAGTGTGGTTTTTGAGTCAGAGTATTATTACTGCGTGGTTGTGTCAGCCAGAGGCTGAATATATATATAAACTGCGTGGTGATTGATTTTTATTATTGTTATGATTCCAGCCGCCTGTGGCTGAGTATTTAGTGCTTGTAGAAAATTTTTGATTGTCCGTCGTACAGGGGAGATGCTGCCGAAATTTTCTCGGGCAGGGACTCCTCTGGGGCGTGACAGTCTCGCCCCATGTCGCTTGAAGAGCCTTCTTTCGTCTTGTCGATTTGGGTCTTTCTTCCTTCCGATTTGGACATTCATTTTTGAAATGCCCCTTCTTGTTGCATCCATAACAAATCATTTCTGATTTGTTTTGGGTCTGGTTCAACAGTGTCTTCTTGGCACTTTTTCTGAATTTCTTCTTTGTCAACTGTCTCCGGACCATGTTGACTAATTCTTCTACGTTCGTTGAGTCAGAATCTGACTCACTTTTAGACTCAATCTTTGTTCTTGTTTTAATTTCCTTGCTTGAACCTGCATACAAAACTACACCTTTCTCAACATGGCTTACATTAGATTGTTCGTGTAATTCCAATTCATAGAATAACTCGTCTAACTTAAGAATTGAAAGATCCTTGGAGACTTTGTACGCATCTACAATTGATGCCCGAGCTAACGAGGCTCTGATACCAATTGTAGGATCGAAAAGAATTTAGATATCTCCACAATGGTATGATATTGTCCATTTTGGGCTTAGGCCCTCATGGCTTTGCTCTTGGGCACTCCCCAAAAGGCCTCATACCAATGGAGATATCTTTTCTCTTATAAACCCATGATCTTTCCTATGTGTTTTCAATGTGAGACTATGTTTGCAACCTTGCAACCCCAACAAACTGGACTTCTGTGCTTGGAGTCACACCACTTTGGGTCTTTCTCTACTTGGAGTCTCTCACTCCGGGGTTCCCTCACTTAAATCCTTCTTGGACTTTCTCCTCTTGGTAGTCGACACTCCTAGTCTACTTGGTCTTCCACAAGATCCCTCTAGAAAGCATCCAACATCTCATGCCTACAAGGACTTTCATCCATTTTTATCTACCTAGCATCCAACATCCCATGCTTGCTAGGGCTGTTAGAATTTATACAAAAAGCCTAACTTTTTGTAAACATTTATTTTGAAATAAGAATCACATTGGTCAAATGTCTACATTTATATTAAATATAGTTGTTTATTTAATTTATATTATAGATAACATGGTGTGTTGTGTCACACAGAAGATCATGTTATCAGTTCCTTATAAATTATAAATAGTAGTTCACAACTAAGATGGAATGGGGCAAACCATTGGGATACTTGTAGTGTAATTTGGTATTAGTTTATCTTAACTATAAAATTACACTAGTACACTACATGTGTATTGAGCAAGACCATTTGAGGTTGTTTCTTTTTATACTGACTACATAAAAGAACAAAACCTATGTTATTATGGATGTGCGTACTCTTAATCCTGATATAATAACAAGCACGTATACTTAGTATTTATTTCTTTGATTTATCAATGGGTGAGATTTAGTTCGATAAATCAATAGGGCCGATAAGTTGGAAAATGATATTATTTATATGGTGTGTTGTTGATTATAGAAGGAAACTGTGTCCTAGTAATTTAGGTTGATGATGTCCCCTTGAGGAGCTCATAAGGATTATCATGTAAACCCTGCAGGTGGACTTAGTCCGCCATGATAATGAAGTTGAGTGGTACTACACTTGGAGCTAGATATTAATTAAGTGAGTTGTCAGTAACTCATTTAATTAGTGGGCATTCAATATCTTAAACACAGGGAGACTAACACACTCATGATAAGAATGAGCCCATAATGTAATTTGGGATTGCTGCGATAGTTCAATAATAACTTTTAGTAGTATGAGTTATTATTGATGAACTTGAGTTGGGTGTTCGGGGCGAACACAAGAAGCTCAAGCTCATCGGGAGACCAAAACTAATTTCTCCTCTCGGTCCCTTTTGTAACCTCTATAAAACTTTATATCCACCAAGTCCACTTTTTACCCAAGTAATGGGCCAACCACATCCTTGCTTGGAGCAAAGGGGGCCGGCCAAGCATTAGCTTGGAGCCCAAGAGGTGGTCGGCCAAGCCATGCTTGGTGTCCAAGCATGGGGTCGACCACACCATTAGAACTAAAGGGAGATTTTGATTTTTGTTAAAATATTTCCTTTTGTAGTCATTTATGAAGGGATTTAAAAGAGAAATTTTAATTTTAAAATGTCCTTTTATAGCCATCCTCATGGTTTTACAAGAGAGTTTTAAAATTTTTAAAATCTTTCCTTTTATAGCTATCTACAAAAGATTAAAGAGAGATTTTTGATTTCGTCAAAATCTTTCCTTATTTGTAGTTATCTATAATATTTAAAAGAGAGATTTTAATTTTTGATAAAACTTTCCTTTTTGTAACCATGATTTAAAAGGAGAAGTTTTAATTAATCTTTCCTTTTTGTAGTTGTCTACATGTTTTAAAAGAGAGAGATTAATTTTAAAACTTTCCTTTATTGTCATGTACAATAGAAAATTTAGAAAAGAGAGATTTTAATTGTTGTTAAAATTTTCTTTTTAATGGGAGGCCACAAATAAGAAAGTTTTAATTATGTTTAAAACTTTCCTTTTTTTTCCGTGACCAAGGATTATAAAAGAGAGGTAGAGGGTGCCTTATAAAATATATACACATAACCTTAAGCCTCCTCTCTTTTCCTTGGTGTGGTCGGCCCCTTCCCTTCTCCCTTTCTCTTAGGCCGGCACCCCACTTATCTCCTCTTTTGCTTCCTTAGGGCCGGTGGTATCAAGGATTGAAAAGTCCTTGTGGCCGGTTGCTTGGAGAGGAAGAAGAAGAAAAGGAGAAACACTTGGTGGTCGGTTGCTTGGAGGAGAAGAAGAGGAAGAAAGTTTCTTATTTTGGCATCCCTTGGTGGCTCGAGAGTCTTGGAGGAGAAGAAGTGATTCGGGTGGATTCCATCTTGGTAGATCGTTGCCCACACAACGTCCAAGAGGAGGAGAGGAATACAATAGAAGATCAAGAGGTCTTTAACTACAAAGAAAGGTATAAATAATTAATGGTTTCCGCTTCGAATTAATTAGTTAATTTTCTTTGCATGGATTCTGAAACACCAACACAAGAGGTTAGCGATTTTATGTTTCAATTTTGTTCTATCGAATTTGTATTTCGATTTTGCATTTCGATCTTGTGTTTCTATTGTAGTCTCTGTAGTTAAACCTTAGGTTACTGTAAGAAGTTAAATATCCAATTTCTTTGAAAGCCTTTGTCTAGGAAGTGGTGGACGATCCCATAACCAAGAAGGCCTAGTGTCTCGCCATGTTTAACCTGGAAGCCAAACTTTGAAATAGATATTTAATCAACTTCTGTAATATGGTTTAACTTAGGAAGATCACATCGGTTAAACTTGGAGTAAAAATGTTAAGTATCGTTTCCAATCCAAGTTTAACTTCTGAAGAGAAACTTGGATTAATAATATTAAGCATCGTTTGCAATCCAAGTTTAACTTCAGTAGAGCACATGGGTAGCTAGGTTAAGTTCTGTGCTTGTACAAATTTTTGTACAGGGGAAACAGAATGATATTTTGAGTAGCAACCAACAAGGGCTTCCATCCAACCTGTCAATCATTTGCTCCTACACACTTGACACATAATATCATAACACAACAATACTTATACATGGTTCAAGCATCAAAACCATGCAACACACATGCTTAGTTAGATTGTATCAACAACCCTCCAAAACATGCAACATATATTCATGGGTGATTTCTGTAGGACCCTTGGTGGCTGGCTAAAGGGGGGTGAATACCCTACAAAAAATAACACGAATCTTCCTCAAATGTTTCAGTTTAATTAAACTAACACTTGCATAAAATAAATAAGAAACTAGAAAGAAGAGGTACAATGAGGTTTACTTGGTTACAACCGGGAAGGTTGTTAATCCAAGGAAGTTGAAGCTCACTATCAAAGTCTCCTTCAGGCGGAGAAGCCTCTTACAACGTTGATGACTCACAAACAAGTAGGAGAACAAACTAGAAGCATTTACAAGTGTTGTTTTGTACCATCAGAACCAAGGCTGTATTTATAGCTCTAGTCGGGACGCCTGGAAGGGTTCCAGGAGCTTAGAAGGTATAAAATTTTATCCCAGTCGCAACGGATCGCGTTTGACGCGATCTGGAATGCCCGGACCAAGGTTAACCTTATGTTAACTTGTTTGGTCTGGGTTCTTGCTCCAGCTCACCTCGCTTGAGTCCGGGTCTTCCGCTCCTGCTCTAGCTCCGCTTGCTTAGATGATTTCGGCCATCCGGAATAGGGCTCACCCAAACTCATTTTTCATCCTTCGAGCAGTCTTCGGCTCCGACTTCTCATTCCTCGAAAAACGTCGTGCGCCTTCTTCTCATCCGCTCACGTACTCTTCCGCAACACCTCGTCTCTTGAATGCACCAAACCCGTCGACTCTCTCCCGTGTCGTCCTCGCTAGCTGCGTCTTTCGCTCAATTTCTTGTGCTCCTAAGTTCCTACACATTTAGACATAGGGGTTAAATACTAACAGAACCTAACCTGACTTGGTTGATCACATCAAAACTACCTTGGGCTACTAACAATCTCCCTCTTTTTATGTGAACAATCCAAGTTAAGTTAGGGTAAAAAAACATAAAGAAATAATAACAAGGTAATAAATTTCTAACTCAATAATGTGTAAAAAATTAAATTACTCTCCCCCTAAACTTAATATTTCCTTCTTCCCCTTTGATTAATTAAATAGGGTACTTTGAAAATGACTTTGAAAAATCTAAAAATAAAGTCTAAGGAAAAAATTAGAAAAATTTTCACAAAAGTTGAATTTTAAATAGATTTTTAAAAGTTTTGTATTTGGATAACTAATTCATAGAAAATTTTCTAACGGATTGTTTGGATAAAGTCTAAAAAAAATAAATTTGCTAAAATAACTCTAACAAATATGATTTTTGTTAAATAAATTTTAACGATCAGAATTTTTCTAATAAAAATTTTGATAAACTATTTAAAGCATAAGTTAAATTGATTAAATGCTTCACGGTTAGTCAATTAAACATTTTATTTCAATAATGGGCTTCCAGGCTGTGGCGAGGCACTATGCCTTCTTAGATATTGGAACAACAACAACTTTCTAGACAAAACCTTTTAAATAAATTAAATATTTAACTATCTCTCTGAAATCTCAAAAAAATAATTAACTTAAGCATATTTTTGGAATCTAATATAAGTTCCTTCTTACTTGGTTAATTACAAATTTTTGAGGAATATATTTTCTATTGGGACCGAAATATAGCTAGAAGGGGGGGGGGGGGGTGAATAGCTCGGCGCGATCTCGTGCTTGTCATTGCTTGCTTCTTGTGATGAGATGTAGCGGAAAATACAAAGAAACAAACACATACAACGCTAACACTAGGGATTTACTTGGTATCCACCTAAAAAAGAGGTGACTAGTCCAAGGATCCACACACTCACATACCCTCCACTATGTAAACACTCTTTTTCGGTAACTACCGAAGGCGGAGAAGCCCTACAATACTCTCAATACAACAAGAAACAAAGATAAGCAAACACAAGGGAAAGCTTACACAGTTTACACAAGAAACTCTAACCTTAGCATCTTCTTCTTACTGTAGATCTACTTCTTGACTTGGAAATGCCTCCAAGATCCTTCAAGATCTGGCGGTGAGAACTCTGTGGAGAAGCTCTGAAATCGTTGTGAAGATAGGAGTTGAACAGTGCAAGCGTTTTCGAAGAAAGAGCTCGACAATGACTATCTTGCGCTAACGGTCGGATCCCAATCGATTGGATTGCTCCCAATCGATTGGGGAGGCTTTGGATCGATCGGTCGATCGATCCAGAGCGCCTCTGTGCTCTCGGGAATTGCCTGGATCGATCGACCGATCGATCTAGGGCTTATCGCGCGAAATCGCAGCTCCCAATCGATCGGTCGATCAATTGGGAGGCTCCCAATCGATCGACCGATCGATTGGGAGGCTTTCTGTGCGATCGGCGATTCACCCAATCGATCCACCAATCGATTGGGAGAAGGCTTGTCGCAGGGACTCACCCAATCGATCAACCGATCGATTGGGCATGAGTCAATCGATCGGCTGATCGATCCATCTCCTTGTTTTTGCCCAAAACCAAGTCCAAAGTCCCCTAAACCAACATCCGATCAACCATGATCTGTTGGTACATCATGCCTAGCATCTGGTCAACCCTTGACCTGCTAGGACTCCCTTACCAAGTGTTCGATCAATCCCTTTGACCCACTTAGACTTCCACCAGATGTCTGGTCAATCTTGACCCATCTGGATTTTCTAGTGCCAAGTATCCAGTCAATCCCTTTGACCTACTTGGACTTCCCAACACCAGATGTCCGATCAACCTTGATCCATTTGGATTTCCCTTGCCTGGCTTCACTCACTAGTACTTCCCTTCTGCCTACCTTCACTCACTAGGACTTCACGTCTGCCTAGCTTCACTCACCAGGATTTTCACCTGGCTTCACTCATCAGGATTTTCCACAACTGCCTAGCTTCACTCACTAGGACTTTCCATCTACCTAGCTTCACTCACTAGGACTTTCCTTCTGCCTAGCTTCACTCACTAGGACTTTTACCTAGCTTCACTCACCAGGATTTTACAGTTAAGTATCCAGTCAACCCTGACCTACTCGACTCTCCTTCACAATCTCCCCACATGAGTAATTGTACTTGCAATCTCCATGTATTATCTGTATTGTCAAACATCGAAACTCAAACATCAAGACTCGAGCTTGAACCAATTCAAGCTCGAACCAATTCAAGCTCAGTCAACCAGGTCAACCTTGACGTAGGGAATATTGCCCAACATTTTCTAGATAATTTTCTAATTTTCCCTTTGTAATATCTGAATATTCAATTTAACCTTTTATAGTTCCTGAAATTTAAAGCAGACAAATTTAAACATGTAGAATTTTTAAAATTTTCTATTTGATCATTTAAATTTACATTCTCAATTTTCATTTTTTCAAGGTTCTCTATTTCTATTTTCAATTTTTCATTTTCTGTTTTAATCTTGTCGAGATCTTATAATCGACAAGATAGAGCTAAGGTTAATTTTAACTCTTCATTTTCTTTTTCTAACTTATAGTAATTTTTTGATAATAGTTTTATAAACTAAAATGACTTGTCAGGAGGAAGAGACCGTACCTGACTTACCTTGTCGATCCCGCAATCTGAGGTTGCCCCTGAAGGCAACTTTCTTTCAATGTCGCTCTCCCTTCATCGATGCTCTTGATGCTCATTTCGGACGAGCTTGCTTCGTCTTCGTCTTCTTGGTGACTTACCACTAGAGCAAGTCCGGCGATTGCTTCAATCTCTGATTCAGATGACGTTTCATCCCATGTCACCTTTAGAATTTTATACTTGTTCTAGGACGCCGTCTTGTTCTTTTCCTTGTCCTTGTCGTTGTTTTTCAATTTTGGATAGTTATCTTTCACGTGTCCTTCTTCATTGCAGTGGTAGCACTTTACCTTTCTTTTCCTTTTTGTATCCTGCACTTGATTAAATCTTTTAGATTTAAATAATTTTTTAAATCTACTTACCATAAATGTCATTTCATCATCCTCGAGAGAAGATCCAAAATCTCATTCATCCATCTTTGCCTTTAAGGAAATATTGTGCTTTGGCTCCTTCTTCAGATCTCCACATCTCGTTTCATAGACTTCAAAAGTTGAAAATATTTCTTCTAAAGTACTTGATTCTAGATCCTTAGATATATAATAAGCATCTACTAATGATGCCCATTTAGTAGTTCTAGGAAATACGTTAAGCGCGTACCTTAGCAAATTTTGGTTGCATACCTTTTCTCTAAGATTTGTGAGTCCAGTGATGAGTTCCTTGATTCTTGAGTGGAGGTGTGCGACGACTTCGCCTTCTTCTAACCGGATGTTGCTGATCTGGTTCTGAAGTAGGTCCCGTCTTGCTAGTTTTTCCTCTGAGGTCCCTTCGTGGAGTTCCAGGAATTTCTCCCAAAGCTCCTTTGCTGACTCTTAGGTTCGGATACGGTTGACTTCTTAAGGTGGTAAAACGCTAAGCAGATGAAACTATGCTTTACTGTTTGCCACGAAATCGATTTACTCCTTCTTCGTCCACTGATATTCTTATTTGTTTTTTGGGGCTACAAAATCATATTTCATAATTATTAATAATTTAAAATCTATTTTAAAAAAATACTTCCATATTTTTTGTCTAGCTTGTGAATTCCCCCTCAAATTTCGGTGGGTTGATGCTCGATCCGATCATCTCGTATGTTTCGTTCGGTGGTTAGTCCTCCTGAAGTGAACCCGCTCTGATACTAATTGTAGGACCCTTTGCGGTCGGTTAGAGGGGGTGAATAGCCCTGTAAAAAATAACACGAACCTTCCTCAAACGTTATAGCTTAATTAAACTAATACTTGCATAAAACAAATAAGAAACTAGACAGAAGAGGCACAACGAGGTTTATTTGGTTATAACCGGGGAGGTTGTTAGTCCAAGGAAATTGAAGCTCACTATCAAAGTCTCCTTCAGGCGTAGAAGCCTCTTACAGCGTTGATGGCTTACAAACAAGTAGTAGAACAAACTAGAAGCGTTTACAAGTGTTGTTTTGAATCATCGAGACCAGGGCTGTATTTATAGCCTTGATTGGGGCGCCTGGAAGGGTTCCAGGCGACTAAAAGGGTTCCAGGCACCTGGAGGGAATAAAATTTTATCCTTGTCGTAACGGATTGCGTTTGACGCGATCTGGATAATTTTCATGGTCCGGGCGCTTGGACCAAAGTTAACCTTATGTTAACTTGTTTGATCCGGGTTCTTGCTTCGGCTCCGCTCGCTTGGGTCCAGGTCTTCTGCTTCGGCTCCAACTGCAGTTGCTTGGGTGATTTTAGCCATCTGGAATAGGGCTCACCCGAACTCATTTTCAAGCCTTCGAGCAGTCTTTCACTCCGGTTTCTCGTTCCTCGGAAAACATCGCGCACCTCCTTCTCGTCCGCCCGTGTACTCTTCTGCAGCACCTCGTCCATTGGACGCACCGAGCCCGTCGGCTCTCTTCCGTGTCGTCCTTCTCGCTAGCTGCGTCTTTCACTCGACTTCTTGTGCTCCTAAGTTCCTGCACACTTAGACATAGGGGTTAAATACCAACAGAACCTAACCTGACTTGGTTGATCATATCAAAACTACTCTAGGGTACTAGCAATTTCATCGGACAAAAACTATCTGTCAATCTAAAAAATGCTCTTTCTTACAACCTCAGGTTCTCTTACTTGGGTTTATCATTTCCGCAAAAGGCATTTTGAAATATATAGACAAGATTAGAGTAATTCAAGAATAGCCCGAGTCACAAAGTCTTCAAGAGGCTCTAAGCTATCATGGTTTTGTGACCTTCTATCATAGCTTTAAGAAGGATTTTAGCACCATCATGGCTCTCATGTCAAATTACCTAAAAATAGGGAGTCTCAATGGACTAAATCTACCTTAACAACCTTTAGCGAAATATGGAAAGGATGACTAAGGCTCCTATTCTTAAACATCCACACCTTTCCAAACCATTTTAAGTAGCTTGTGGCGCATTAAGAGGGAGCGCGCTAAGTCAAGATAGTCATCCAATTGCATTCTTTAGCAAAAAAAACTCAATAAGACTTGACAACATTATTCCATTTATGACAGAGTTTTATGTTATCATTCAAGCCTTGAGACATTGGCGGTATTATATACTGCCCCATGAGTTCATTCTCCATTCAGACCACAAAGCATTAAGTTTCATTTAGTCTCAAAACAAACTAAATGCTAAATATGCTAGGTGGGTTGAATTCCTCTAAGAGTACACTTTTGTTTTAAAACATCATTTTGGCGTGGACAACAAACTAGTAGATGTATTAAGTCATATTGTCGCTATATTACACACCATGAACACAACTGTAGTAGGATTTTGATTACCTCAAAGATGAATATACTACTTGTCTTGACTTTGGAATAATTTTTCGAGACCTTCAAAGTGGGAATCGTCATGATTTGATAGATTTTGTGATAAAAAATGGGTACATATATAAAAAAACACACCTATTTATCCCTAGGACTTCACTTAGAGACTTTCTTATTTAGAAATTACATATTAGAGGCCTAGCTAGGCATTTTGAAAGAATAAGACAATTATCCTTGTTTTAGATCGATTTTCCTGACCCTCGCTACAACGAGATGTTGCCTGAATTGTATCACAATGTCGCACAGGTCAAATGACAAAGACAACTAAGCAAAATGCAGAATTATACATGTCACTGCCTATAACCATGATCCTTAGAAAGACGTTAGCATAAGCAAAATTGTAGTAGACGGATTTTCTAAAGTGACATAGTTTATTTCATGCAATAAAACAACGCTAAATTGTTCTTTAAGTCATCAGATTGCACGGGTTACCCAAGGCTGTAATGTTGAATAAGTAAAGTTAGTTGGCTATTTTTGGAAAACCTTATGAATGTTACTTGGGATTCTGTATTGCATTCGCAAATTAATGATTAAATCGAGATTGTTAATCATAGTTTAAGAAACTCAATAAGGTGGCTAGTGGGTGAAAAATCAGACATTTGGAACTCAATCTTGTCACTTGTTGAATTTTCTTCTAAGTGAATCAATATCAAGAGGAAAATCACACTGAGTAATGAGACTTATAAAATTCAAGCTCATGCTTTAAGGACTACAATGTTTGGGACAATATGCTTGTCCACATTAGTACAAAACGCTTTCTTAAAAATCCTTTCAAAAAGCTTCATATTCGCTCCTCTAGTCCATTTCAAAAAGAAATGGATCAACAACTACTTATTCAACTGTTTCAATTGGAGAGGTGTCACCTCTTCACACCAATATGCTACATTGATAGACTTGAATTGAATTTGTCAGTCCATCTTCCCACTCAACGAAGTCGAGTTTTGTTTGATGGGGAGAATAACACAGTCAATAATTTAATTCTATTAAAATTTGTCTAAGACATTAATTTTTATAATTTGTTGAAACTTTTAAAAAGTTGTTTTATTTTCTTTTGAAAGAATCTTATTAGGATAATTAGAATTTTATCACAATTTTTTTTTTATAATTTATTAAAACTTTTAATTCTTTCTTTTTGAAAAGTTAGTCAAGTTTTATTTGAATAATTAGGGTTTTATTAGAAAATGTCTTTTATTTTATAAAGAATAAATTGTCTTATCAAATTATAAAAAGTACAATTTGCAATTTCAGGAGAATTGGCAACTGTCTTTTGAGTAAGGATCGTGTTTTATCCTTCCGTTGTAAGCTGTGAGAATGGCTGGGGGTAAAAGTGAAATTAGAGATAAAGAAATTTAGGAAATTTATATAAGATACATTGTAACATATAAATAATACAATGACATATAAAACATATAATATATCTTATAACTCACAGCTTATATTAAATCATACATTGTTTAATCTGATTTTAGCCTATTTAATAAGGTATCGACATAATACATCTTATATCTTAATGACATAACTATAACTTATATAAATTAGAAGAAAAACTTATATATCTTGTAACTTAAATTAAATTTTATTTTAAAAATTAAATAGATTAATTTATCAACATAAGTTATATTAATAGCTTAATTATCTTGTATGTTAACTAGTTTATTAAGAAATTACTAAACAAATTATGTAAATAAACTCATTTTAACTATATTATTATCATATCTCTATACTCATACCCTAATACTCATATCTACGTCCAATTAACATAATAAGTGAGATGAATCAAAAATAACCAAAACTGATTTTAGACTGCATAGCCTTCAAAATTCAAGATGATAGGCCCAAACAAAAGGTCAGCATTTTAGCTTTCTTTAAGACTGACGGCCAAAACACTAGTTTATCCCAGATCCTTCGATGCAAATGCAGTTTCAGGCAAGCCATTAATTCTTTGACAGTGAGAATGCAACACCACTAAGACAGACTAATAAAGAGAGCCATTCCATTTTAAGCATTATCTATCAAACCACTGAAACTTGATTTAGATCACTCTTTAGTTAGACTAACTTGGTTTCTACTAGTTGACAGACAAAACTGAGTTCAGAGTAGCAATATTATAGCTTCTCAACAAAAGGTTCCTGATTATCTAACGAGAACTCTTAAGCACGACAAACTTGTTCTCTCCAAATTCTGGAAAACAAAAAAACAGGTATTAAAGTATCAAAATTAAAAGCAAGATCTAAATGTGGGGTAGAAACCAACAAGATAAAATTGCAGTATGTTATTTTTATTTGGCTCAAACCTATAGATTACCAACCATTATTTTTCATAGTAACTTGAATGGTTACTTGCAACCATTTCACACAGTTTGAATAGACAAAAAAGTTTAATTAACTCAGACATCTGATAACCAGATAAGAGTTACTGAGAATTTTATGAAAATATGAATTCAGAGGTCAGCAATCAAACAAATGGCACTGACTCAAGGTATTCCAAACTCACAGAAGGCAATAAATTATCCTATCAATCAGAAACCAAGTATGCATACCCAGAAGAAAAGGGTACAAAAATGAACTTAAGTTGAACTAAATGTAAGAAGTACCTTGTAGCTAGCATCAATGTTATCTCATATCTGTATGAACTATTTGAAGAAAAGACCATAGAAGACGAATATTGAAGAACATAGGATACCTAGTAAAATTAGAATGTCTGCAAGTCGAATAACATTCAAATCACATGGGGCCATCAAAATGTCATGCCATGTTTTACCTATTTCAATGTCCCTATGTTAAGACGTACAAGAGGAATAACAACTGCTGCAGTTTGAGCATTGGAACAAGTTTTACCTACCTCAATGTCGTTGATGTGGAATCAGTACAAAGAGATATAGCAATGTTGAAGTAAGAGAATTGAAGGAATATGTTTTACATGATTCAATTTTGCTGCTATGGAGTCAATGACAGTAGGAATAGCAGTAGCTGAAGGTGACGAGCCAGAGGAACTACGATCAAAGAAGGGGTTCAGAGGAAACTCTCTCACATCGAAGCAGCAATGAGGCAGAGTGAGAGCTAGAGGAGCCTTGAGCTCAGGAAGAAAAAGCAAAATCAGACCAAGAGGAGGAGAAAAGATATCCAGGAGGAGAATTGCAGCAGTTAGACATGGGTTTGGGAGGAAGAGTCAAGGAAGGTGGATAGGGTTTGGGGATGTAGTCATCGTATTTGGGAGGCAGGTTTTTAGGAGTTGCGAGAGTATACTCATCTTCTACAATTTCAGATGGTTTATAACACAATTCCTAATCTGGGAATCATGATGCTATGGAATAACTATTCCTGGCTCATTTGTGTTGCCAAACAAAGGAATAACTTCTCCACCAAAATTCGTCAAGAATGACTTAACTATACCAATGAACCAAAGGGAGCATAAATTCTTTGATATTTTCTCACAAAATCTTCTGAGATCCCAACTCCAAGAACAGGAAAGGAAAAACAAAAACAAAACAAGATCATGGCATTCCTATTGGAGGACAATTGGAGAGTAGTAGCTCAGCTCAAATAAGGACCTAGAAGCATAAAGAATATACCAACATACTAGAAGATATCAATTTGTGAACTAGTTTGCTTGAAGAATAATATTTTTGAGGAGTTGAATCAGATATGACACCAAAAACAGGTAGTTCTAAGGATACACAACCCTTGATGCTGAACATAAACATTATCATGCAAATATTAAATAGATGGAACCCATGAAACAGAACAACTTAGTCAAAAAAAAAAAAAAAAAAAAAAAAAATCAGAAGCTACAAAATTTATTCTAACATAAAGGTTCACCCTAAAAAAATAAAATTTTGATTTGATGAATGATCCTGTCCGAATGAGGGAAGCTGGAAAGTCAAGGACAGGGTGACTACTGACAGGAGGAAGACCTCAATTCTGCAAAATAAAACCAAACCAGGGAAGGAGTCCCTGGCGTTGACCCTTCGACGCTCAAGTTAGAATCAGGAAGAGAGAATGAGTAATTCAGAAATAGATAAATCTTGTTTTTCCTCATACCTGGCGTACCCTTTTATATCTTTCTTTATGATCGTTCATCTGTCCTATTTAATGAGATTAATTGCAGAGGAAGGCTTCTTTGTCTTGACTTCCGTGCATTAATGATAGATGGAGTGTTCTTCTTTGTCTTGACTTCTTCATATTTAATGATAGGCGGAATGTTCTCTTTTGTTTTCTCGTCCCCTCCTGTGTAATGTCATTCCTTGCGCTAGACGGGTGGTCTGAGTGGCTCGTTTTCCTGCCAACCGAAACAATCGATTACGGGTTTGTCCATTCGTCCGACCGGCCCATGATGTCCATTCGTTTGATTGGCCGAGTGATCCGCTCAGTCACTCCTTTGCCGATTGGGATAACCAAACAACCACCTTTGACCGAGGCTCTTTCCATAGGCCTCGGCGTTGACTGTCTTGACTTTGACCGATACCGTGTCAATTGATCCGTGACAAGTGGACTCTCCTTTATCTCCGCATCAATGAAGATAAATAAAATTACCACTTGCCCATGGACAAGTTACTAGTTTCAAAATATCTCAACAAACTAGAAGATGCCAATGAATAGAAAGAAAAAAGTGATATTCTTAAGAAAGTGATTCATCCAAAGAGTATAAAATGATAAATTTCATGCAACAAATACTGATATGGTAACTTACCACTCTGATTAGGATTTGGATACATCCAGAAGGCAGCATTATAACACCAAAACCTTTACTAACAATATGGTTTACCTAGTCACTCTCAAATAGTCTGAAAAGAGATGTTGCTTCTGTACAAATAATACCCATCTGTTTAAAGATATCACTATCAATCAATAAGCTTCAATGTCGAATTTACATGGTTAAAAACTGATTTCTGATTAACATCATACATGTCGGGGCAAATGAGGAATTTAAGAACACATAATTGCAGAACTATTTTTATGTTTAATCAATGTTGTCAATGCTAGTTAGTGGTGGCGGGGCAGTCAATGATCGGTTGAAAGTTGTTATACATAATATTAGAAATAATCATTATTTTAATAATATTTACTTTTAATAAAATATATTAATTAAAATAATTTAAATTTACTTAATTGAAGTCTAATAAAATTATCTCATTAATTTGATATATATATTAAATTAATGAGATAATTTTATTAGACTTTAATTAAGTAAATTTAAATTATTTCAATTATAACTAGGAGTTGTTTAGGTCGGGCGACAAGTTCGACGCGTCGTCAGCCTCGGGCAACGCATCCAGGTCGGTCGCCAAGCTCGGGCGACGCGTTTGGCCTGTCGCAGGGTTTGAATGACACATCCGGGCCCGTCTCTAGGCTCAGGAGATGCTTCTGGGCCTGTTGCAGGGTTCGGACGACACGTCTGAGCTCACGCAATGCGTTCGGACTCATCATCAGCCCAAGTGACACATCCGGATGCATCACAGTGGCAAAACAGCGGCGACGACGAAATGAGATGAGTTACCACCTAGAGAACCGCCCCACCTCGGTCGCCATTTAGAACATTGTGTTTAATTGGAGATGACCACCTTAAAATGTCATTTCTTACCTAACTACCTTTACTAACATTATGGTTTACATAGCCCATCTCTGATAGTCTAAAAAGAGATATTGCTTCTTTATAAATAATACTATGTTGGTGCAGGGAGCATCTAAAGTTTTGATGTTGGCAAAGGTTCAAAATTAAATTTCATTGTGATCTAATGAGCTTAACTAAGTACTAGTTGAGGCTAGACAAAGAAGTCCTGGTCAAGTAGATTGGACAAGAAGTCCTAGTCGAGTGGATTGGCTAAGGAAGTGTTGGGTGCTACTCGGAATTCCGTTCTATTTCCCCTATACAAAAATTTGTACAAGCACAGAACTTTTCCTAACAGCCCATGTGCTCTACAGAAGTTAAACTTGGATTGCAAACGAAACTTAACATTTTTAATCCAAGTTATTCTTCAGAAGTTAAACTTAGATTGGAAACGGAACTTAATATTTTTACTTCAAGTTCAACCAATGTGTTCTTTAGAAGTTAAATCTTATTACAGAAGTTGATTAAATATCTATTTCAAAGATTGACTTCCAGGTTAAACATGACGAGGCACTCGACCTTCTTGGGTATGGGATCATCCACCACTTCCTAGACAAAGTCTTTCAAAGAAATTGAATATTTAAACTTCTTACAGTAACCTTAGGTTTAACTATAGAGACCACAATAGAAACACAAAATCGAAACACAAAATCGATAACCTCTTGTGTTAGTATTTCAAGATCCATACAAAGAACACAAACTAATTATGCAGCGAAAACAAATAATTAGTTATTGTAAAATACCGAAAAAGGGTGGATAACCATAAGGGAATTTTTTGAAATTTTTAGAAATTTTTCGGGAATTGTTCGGAGACCGTATGACTCAAGTTACGGGGATCAATATTAGGTCTCGGGAAAGCCTGTTTAGGCTACCTCATTTTAACAAGGAAATATTTATTTATTTTATTTATTTCCTTTTCTTTTTTCTTTCTTTCCTCATTTTCACCGTTTTCCTTCTCCTCTTTCCCTGCGTGCCCGAGCCCTCACCTCCGGCCGTTTCTCTTCTCTTCCCCAACGAGCGCGCCGACGCCACCCTCATGTCAGTTCCTCTCTTCCCCTCCAGTACAAAAGCTTCGAGACTTTCCCTGTGTCGATTCAATTCCTCTTCGCCTCTGCTCCTTCCCATCGTAATGCCGAGAGTCGCCACAGAGATCTCTCCTTCGCCGATCCTCGCCGCCCGATCTTCTTCGCCCTTTATCTTGTGGGCCCGTGCCCTAGCTCGTCGGCCAATTGCTTCCTCTGCGCTAGCGTCGGCATCCTATCCCCTTCCAACTCTAATCATCGAGTTTTTCCCTAGCTCCGGGCTTCGCCCCCTCTTCACAGTAGTGGTGTTCGGGGAAGGTGACAACAAGGTGAGTTGGGTTATTGTTTGATCTGTGATCTCCGTTGCTTGATCTTCTTCTTGTTTCGTTTGATTCCAGCAGTAGGGAAGGAATTTAGCAAGGTTATGTTCTGCGGATCCGAAATTCTATTTTGTGGGGTCTTCGTTTGGTTTT
Organism: Zingiber officinale; assembly: GCF_018446385.1. Classification (NCBI taxonomy): domain Eukaryota; kingdom Viridiplantae; phylum Streptophyta; class Magnoliopsida; order Zingiberales; family Zingiberaceae; genus Zingiber; species Zingiber officinale. Next base: position 82,230,414 of record NC_055987.1, on the reverse strand, counting down.
GGCAGCCCTCCAATCAGCAGCTCTCTTAGTTCCAGCATCAAGAGGGGCTGTGAATTTAGGTAAGGTTCGGGTATCAGAAGTTTCCTTGCTGTAATTCAGTTGTTTGGACTGATTCTAAGATGAATGGATGTTTTGTTGTTCCTTAGGTAGTTGTCGACAGAAGCTTTAGGGCAGTGAGGTGGATTTCTAGTAGCCCACCTTGTTTACGGCTGTGAGTTTGAGGTAAGGGTAGGAATTTGACACGTTTTGTAGTTAGATGTTTATGTGTAAACGGAATTAGGTTTGGATTTAATCTAATGGGTTGATTGGAGATTAAGTAACTAACCCTAATTAACTATTAGATTTAAATAGGTAAATTAAGGTTATGTTGATTAGGGTTGTACCCTAAAATTAGTCTTAGGGATTTTATTTAGCAATTCTTATTATTTTAGCTAAATAAAATATGTATATATTAGTGATGCAGGACTCTGATTCGAGACGAGCATCTTGACGTCAGATTTGACTGGATTGGACCTTCTATTTGAGGCGGGTACTTTGACCTATCTATTTTGATATGTCTTGTTGATATGTTTAGTAGATTTTAGTAAGTAGCAATAATTATGTTTATATCTACATCGACATGTCAGTATTTGTGTAAAATACCGAAAAATGGCGAATAATGATAAGAGAATTTTTTGGAATTTTTACAGATTTTCCTGAAATTTTTCAGAGACCGTATGAACGAGTTTACGGGGATAAAAACGGGGTCCCGGTTAAGCCTATTTAGGCTACCCATTTAAACGAGGAAAAGTTAGAATTTTCCTTTTTATTTTCTTTTTCTATTTCTTCTTTTCCTCTCCCGTGCCCATTTCCTTTCCCCGACGCCATTCCTCTTCACTCCGACGGTTTCTTTTTCCCCAACGCCTGCGCCGACGCCGCCCTTGCGGTTGTTCCTCTCCTCTCCGGTATGAGGGCAGTGGCCGTGGGGAAGCCTTGTGTTTTCCCCTTCTTCCGATATGTGCCCTAGCACTCTCTGCCATCTCTCTCACGCGACGACAAGCCAAGGAAAAGCTCTGTCGCCGGTCACACACTCGAGCCTAGATCTTCCTCTCTCGGCGCCGACACCCCGATTTCCTTTTCCTCCTGGTTCTTCTCGGCACCGATCAACGCTCGAGCGCCGGCCGCTGGCATCTAAGACCCCGCAGCCGAACTCTCACTGTGCCCTAGGTTCTCCGCCGGCATGTCTCTGCTCGGGTTGTTTCCGGCCAGGAGCAAGGAGGATTCAAGTCCTAGTTTCTTCCTCTGCCCTAGCCCCGACCGACTCCCTCTCCTCCCTGTGCTCACGAGCCGCCGCACCTCTGCACATTTTGAGCCCTAGCCGACTATCTACCGTTGGCTTTGTCTTCATTGGTCCACTTCGAGATGGTTGGAGAACAGCAATATCAGGTTGTTCGGCCACATTATCCAGCAATGATCCGACAGTGGGATTGAAGATTCATTTCGATGGTAGTATATCGGGTTTTCCAACAGCCACCCATTTTCCGGCAGCCACCTTCTAGCAGCGAACATCCCTATTGGGAAATAACTCTTTGTTTCCAGTAGTAATTAGCTCACCTTGTTCTGTGTTCAACAACGGTTGAGCTTGAGGTATGGTGTAGGAATTTGGATACGTATTGTAGTTGGATGATGTGATTAGGGTTTTACCCTAAATTAGTCGTACGGATTTTTATTTAGCTATTCATTTAGATTTTTAGCTAAATAAAATGTATACATTGGTGACACAGGACTTTGACGCGGACGAGCACTTTGATTCAGAGGACATTTAGCTCGATCTACATTGGAGGTGGGTACCTCTTGACTTATCTTTTATGATATTGTCAATTGGATATGCATAGTATTTTATAGCTACAAGCAATGATCATGTTTGCCTTTGGTATGTCACGGTTTGATACCCATAACATGTTCTGTTTTGTCGCTTGTTATGTATCCATGTTTATACCTCGTGATTATTGCCATGAGTATCTTAGTTCCTAGAGTAAATGGCATACCATACTTTATTGAGTTTAGGACTAGATTCTGGATTTTTATTATTTGGCATGTGTACCTATATTTTTATATCATATCTGATCTGTGTACCTAGACCCTTTTACTTTGATCCATGTATATTGTTGGTACATATTTTATGGAGGTGGATATGTTCAGGACCTAGGGTTTTTGATTCCTTATCTGACCTGTGTACTTAGACCATTGATTAGGTCAATTTATTCTAGGGTACACATTTTATATATATAAATTGGTACAGGATATTGTCATGCTTAGTGTCATGCACCATTCGCATGATTGCATACTGTACGATTGTCGGCTCCATTATTGTTGAGCACATCGTCAGTTACATGTATCTGCATGCACGACCACTTATGGGTTAGTGGTATATTCAGGCAGGGTGTGTTACAGCAGGTGCTCTGTCAAAGGCTCCGTTGGTCCACTCATGGGTTAGTGTGACACAGCGTTGTAGCAGGACAGGGATCCCTCCCCGTCATCGTGTACCGGGAGATGAGAGTATTGAGCTCCCCCATTTATGATTTGGGGTAAGGAGGATAGGTGTATTCCGACAGCATCCCGTCCACTCGGCCACTCATCAGGAGTAGTGATGGAAGAGTGCACGGTTGTCATAACCCTACCCACTCGGTCTCACCATCATGTGTGAGACGGCTGACTGGAGAGTAGGGGTGACCAGGACATGTCATTGGCATCATACGCATTGATGCATTTATTGCTTGTGCTTGCTACATTTATTTGTTGCATTTGGTTGGATGCATCTGTTTGACATGCATACAAGATTTATGACACTCTCGGTTTGACGATCTTTTTATTCTGGATAGGAGTTCCTGGTGAGTACAGCTTCCCTAGTTACCTTTCAGTTTTGCATTTTTCCTATATATGATTAGGAAGCTGTATTCCATGTTTATTACTGTTAGATATATCTTACTAGGCATGCCTATTAGTATTCGCTGAGTTGTTGAACTCATCCCCATGGACACTATCTTTTTCAGGTACTTGGTTGTTATGGAGTTGCTTGGAGTATCCTGTCTGGCGATCCCCACATCACATCAGAAGACATGTCTCTGCCTTTTAGTTTATTTTATTTTGGTATATGATATGTGTGTATTTGGCTTTGTGTGTTCTGATTTTGTTTCGAAGTGTTGTGTTATTGTATGGTATAAGCCTAGCCGGTTAGCAGTGTTTGTTTTGTTTTGTATGAGCTTGTCTTTATGTTTTTCCGCTGTGTTGGTTTTGATTACAGCCGAGTGGGCTGATAAAAATATATATAACTGCGTGGTTGTTGTTATATTTGTCCAGCCGTGTAGGCTGAGATTATTAACTGCGTGGTTGTGTATATATTCCAGCCGCATGTGGCTGATGTATATTGTGTCTGTAAAAATGCTTCAGATTGTTAGCCATACAGGGGAGGTGCTGCCAAAATTTCTTCGGACAGGGACTCCCCCGGACGTGATAATTTAGTGGTATCAGAGCAGGTATACGATACTTGCTATGTGTTCTAGATTTTCGAGATTTATCTGATACCAATTTATTGGTATTTGAACAGGGTTTACGTGTCGTATTTCCTGTGTTTCGGATTTCGTATTTTAGTTTTTTCGATGTGACTTTTTTGGATTTTGGGACCTGGCATCGGCAGGACTTCTCCAAGCTATAGGAGGTATGTTGGTATATGTTATCCTACCTTTCTGCTAGTATATGCACTGTTGACTATTACAATTTATGACATGTATTATCTTTCTTTATTAGTACCTGTCTAGCTGATATAGCATATATTTTATGTATTAGGTAAACCACTGATCATGGTCGATCCTAATAGAGATCAAGGATTACGGTCTCAGGAGACTTTTTATATCATAACACCTGTAGTTTTAGCTTCTATTACTACTAGTTGGTTAAGAGATGGAGGCACATACCAGTCTCTGTTGTTATTGGCTAGGTGCTAGGTAATAACTAGTAAGTACATATTTTTGTTAACTCAGCCAGTAGAGTACTGATATACTTTAGTTAGTTTCGTCAGTAAATGATTGATTTACTCTGGTTAGATTGGTCAATAGAAGATTGATTTACGCTTGTCGACTTGGGTAGTCGTGGATTGATATACCTTAGTTTCTTGTGGAGGATTAAGGTATTCTTGATTAGTTAGTAGATAACCGATTTAGTTTTGTTGGTTTGATCAGTAGGGGATTGTCATACTCTATTTTTAGAGGTTTGAATCTTTGGGTTATTTGTGCTTAGTTTAGTATCTAGAGCACATTTGAGTATATGTTTTGTATTGACGTGGAAAAGACTGAATTGACCGTATACCATTGTCGATTTGGGTCAGTCTATAGTGGATCGATGCATCCTATTCCATGTGGACTTTAATTTTTGACTATATGTACCTAGTTAGATAACTTAGAAGGTGACCCTGCAGTTTCAGAATGCCAGGTTGATTGGGTCAAATATGTTGATTATTCCTATCTTTGTTGCGTGTACATATGATTGTTATGTGTTGTAGGAGTGTTTTGATGAACGGTCAAATTGCATGTAGTGAGTGTATATTTGTCCAGATGATAATTATTGTGGGTTTCTAGTAGATTATACCCGAGTGGTCTGATTGGTTTATTGGAGGTATTTTGTCGATTAAATCTATGTTGTGAAATGTGCACATGTGTTTGAGTGTTTTATTGGAGGTATCTTATCGATTTAATCTGAGTTGTGATATGTGCAGATGTGTTCGGTGTAATATTTGAGGTATCTTGTTCATTATATTTGTTCTGTGTGTACACTCGTGTCGATTATGATTTATTGGAAGTATTACGTTGATTATACTCTTGACATAGGTGTATATATGTCATGTGAGTGTTGTTTGAGGTGTATTGTCGATTATACCTATATTGATATATACACACGGGTTCGGTATGCATTGTTGGAGGTATCACGATGGTTTATACCTTTGTTGTGAGTATGTTTGGTGTGTACTAATTGGAGGATTATGTCGATCATACATATGTTGTGTGTGCATGTGTGCCAGATGTATGGTTGGTAGCATCATGATGATTCTATCTATGTTGAATGTAGAATGTGGAATGTCAACATTATGTCATTTATTGTATTACCCTGTCAACTAATTCTCCTATTAGTGGGTGACCGACCCACTAGGATGATGATAGAGTTGACTATGGATTTGATTTGCTTACTGGGTTGTTATACATTAGGCTACCCACAGTGATCTGTGGTAGAGAGATCTCATGCAGTCTCTAGCTGGATAGTTAGGTGCCTTGGGCACTTATGTATTGTTTGTGATGGAGTGTTGCTCCCACACATGTTATGGATTGGTTGTGGTGGAGCGTTGCTCCCACATATTGTGGATTGTTTGTAGCGGAGCATTGCTCCCATATTTATTGCAGATACATATTACGGATTATATGTAGTGGAGTGTTACTCCCACATATTGACGATTTCTTATGGTAGAGCGTTGCTCCCACCTATGTGGTATTTCTTATGATGGAGCGTTGCTCTCACACTGGAGGATCTATTACTTGGTGTTTATTGATGAGGATTTTATGGTTGAGGATGTCTGATTACGGACATTATAAGTTCTTGGTTTTATCATTTAGGCTAATAGTGCCTTAGATGTTTTCAGGGACTCGATGAATTTGGTATTCCTAGGATGTTTCGATCGGTTTTCATTGTCTTTTTGACGATGTTGTGATCTATTACGGATCCGAGGTGAGCCACGTACACCATCTTCGCATAGTTCTGGAGATGTTTTGACGGAAACGTCTATATGTGAAGATCATCAGTGCGTACTTTGGTTGTCTTCTGTGAGATGTTTGAGACACATGGTCACCAGTAGGGGTATACCCTGGATCCACAGGAGATAGAGGTTGTTACAAGTTAGGAGTTGTCATAGTCTATACATGAGACTCGCAACTCCCTTTGTCGAGCTAGTTATTACCGGAGGCGTTAGGGGTTTTCCACGCGTTGCTATGCCACTGACACGCCTGACCAGGAAAGGCGTGAAGTTCACGTGGTTCGAGGACTACGAGACCAGCTTCCAAGAGCTGAAGCGGAGATTAGTGTCGTCTCCGATTTTGGTTTTACCTTCTGGAGAGGACAGATTCGTGCTCTATACCGACACATCTCTACAGGGTTTGGGTGCTGTTTTGATGCAGCACGGTAGGGTAGTCTCCTACTTCTCAGCAGTTGAAGGAGCATGAGGCGAACTACCTAGTACATGACTTGTGGTTGATCGCCATTATTTTGCCTTGAAGATTTGGCAACATTATCTATACGGTGTTACATTTGAGATTCTCACTGACCATAAGAGTCTCAAATACCTGTTCACTCAGAAGGAAATCAATCTCCGATGGAGGAGATGGAAGGAGTTCCTGCAGGATTACGATTATACCATTGGATATCACCCAGAGAAAGCTAATGTGGTTGTCGGTGCACTTAGAAGGAAGTCCGGAGGGAATTTGGTTTGCCACCGGACTTTAGTCACAGACTTGATTCAGGGTTTCTCTGAGTTAGACCTTGAGGAGTGGGGACAGACAAAGCAGGGTATTCTGGTTACAATGGTTGCTTAGTCGTTGATCAGGATGAGGATCCGAGAGGCCCAGGCTGGTGATAAGCATTTGCAATTTATAGGCAGCCAGATAGCTTCCGGGCAGCAGACCGAGTTCACACGAGACGAGGAGGGTATTACATACTTCCGAGGCAGATTATGTACCTCAGTCTCACCCGGTCTTACAGGAGCTACTTCAGGAGGCTCATCGCTCTCGATTTATGATCCACCCAGGTGGGACTCGCAGGTGTCGAGATTTGAGGCGTTCATGCTGGTGAAACGGTATGAAGAAAGACATCGCGGAATTTGTAGTGAGATGTCTGGTCTATCAACAGGTGAAGGCCGAACACCAGAGACCTGCCAGCTTACTTCAGCGGATTCCTATTCCTGAGTGGAAATGGAAAACACATTACCATGGACTTTGTAGTAGGTTTGCCGAGGCCATGACGCGATTTGCGTAATCGTTGAACGATTAACCAAATGGGCGCACTTTATAGCGATCCGGAAGACTGAATCTCTGGATCGATTGACATATTTGTATTACCAGGAGATCATCATATTACATGGTGTCCCTTTGACTATTATTTCGGATAGAGACCCTAGGTTCACGTCTCGATTCTGACAGAGTCTGCGGTAGACTTTGGGCACTCAGCTCCATTTCAGTACAACTTTCCATCCGCAGACAGATGGATAGTTAGAGCGAACCATTTGGACTCTAGAGGACTTGCTGAGGTCATGTGTATTGAATTTTGGAGGCAGTTGGGAGGACCACTTGCCATTGGTAGAGTTCGCCTACAACAACAGCTTTCATTCGGCTATCCAGATGGCACCGTTTGAAGCATTGTATGGTAAGCTTTGTTCAGACACCCGCCCTTTGGGATGAGGTTGGGGGAGGCCCAGTTGTTGGGACCTCATAGAGCTCAACATGAGGTAGAGTTGGTTCGTACTATCAGACGGAGGATGTCAGAGGCGCAAGACCGCCAGAGGAGTTATGCTGATCGGAGACTCAGACCCTTGGAGTTCTCTATTGGCGACCATATTTTTCTACGAGTCTCACCCATGAAAGGGGTGAAGAGATTTGGCCTCAGAGGTAAGCTAGCTCCACGATACATTGGACCTTTCCAAATCTTGGAGAGGATTGGAGCGGTAGCTTACCATTTGGCACTACCATCATCCCTGGCAATCGTCCACGACGTATTCCACGTATCTATGCTGAGGAGATACGTACCTGACCCGACATATATGCTGACAGATATCTCAGTTCTCGTACAGCCTGACGTGACCTACGAGGAGGTTCCGGTACGGATTTTTAGATCGGAAAGAGTGTCAGTTGCGGAACAAGACATTCTGACTGGTTAAAGTCGGATGGCAGCCTCATATGGACGAGGAGGCTAGCTGGGAGCTCGAGGATACTATCCGAGCTCGATACCCCCATCTTTTCACTTGAGGTATGTGATTTAATTTACCGTTCAGCATTTATACTCTTTACTTGTTGTTAGTATTTGCTGATGGTAGATAACGAAATTTGGGGACCAAATTTTTATTAGTGGGGGAGAATGTAAAATAACGAAAAATGGCGAATAATGATAAGGGAATTTTTGGAAATTTTTAGAGATTTTTCTAGAATTTTTCAAAAACTGTATGAATGAGTTTATGGGGATAAAAATGGGGTCCCGGTTAAGCCTATTTAGGCTGCCCATTTAAACGAGAAAAAGTTGGAATTTTCCTTTTTATTTTCTTTTTCTATTTCTTCTTTTCCTCTCCCGTGCCCATTTCCTTTCCCCGACGCCGTTCCTCTTCACTCCAACGGTTTCTTTTTCCCCAACGCCCGCGCTGACGCCACCCTTGCGGCTGTTCCTCTCCTCTCTGGTATGAGGGTAGTGGCCGTGGGGAAGCCTTGTATTTTCCCCTTCTTCCGATCTGTGCCCTAGCACTCTCTGTCATCTCTCTCACGCGACGATAAGCCAAGAAAAAGCTTTGTCGCCGGCCACACACTCGAGCCTAGATCTTCCTCTCTCGGCGCCGACACCCAAATTTCCTTTTCCTCCTGGTTCTTCTCGGCACCGATCAACGCTCGAGCGCCGGCCGCTGGCATCTGAGACCCCGCAGCCGAACTCTCACTGTGCCCTAGGTTCTCCGCGGCCATGTCTCTGCTCGGGTTGTTTCCGGCCAGGAGCAAGGAGGATTCAAGTACTAGTTTCTTCCTCTGTCCTAGCCCCGACCGACTCCCTCTCCTCCCTGTGCTCACGACCCGCCGCACCTCTGTACATTTCGAGCCCTAGTCGACTATCCACCGTCGGCTTTGTCTTCATTGGTCCACTTCAAGATGGTTGGAGAACAGCAAGATCAGGTTGTTCGGCCACATTATCCAGTAATGATTCGGCAGTGGGATTGAAGATTCATTGCGATGGTAGTATATCGAGTTTTCCAACAGCCACCCATTTTCCGACAGCCACCTTCTAGCAGCGAACAACCCTATTGGGCAGTAACTCTTTGTTTCCAGCAGCAATCAGCTCACCTTATTCTGTGTTCAACAGCGGTTGAGCTTGAGGTATGGTGTAGGAATTTGGATACGTATTGTAGTTGGATGATGTGATTAGGGTTTTACCCTAAATTAGTCGTACGGATTTTTATTTAGCTATTCATTTAGATTTTTAGCTAAATAAAATGTATACATTGGTGACACAGGACTTTGACGCGGACGAGCACTTCGACATAGAGGTCGTTTAGCTCGATCTACATTGGAGGCGGGTACCTCTTGACTTATCTTTTATGATATTGTTGTTGGGGTTGCAAGGTTGCAAACATAGTCCCATATTGAAAACACATGGGAAAGATCATAGGTTTATAAAGAGAAAAGATATCTCCATTGGCATGAGGCCTTTTGGGGAGAGCCCAAGAGCAAAACTATGAGGGCTTAGGCCCAAAGTGGACAATATCATGCAATTGTGGAGATATCTAAATTCTTTTCGATCCAATAATTGGTATCAGAGCCCGGACTGCCAGAAGGTTTAACCGTCAATTGTGCACAAGAGCTATGGTTTGATTGAGCCATGTGGGTATAATATTGACCTCTAACAAAGAAAGTGGGGGCTTCTATGTTCGGATCAAGAGGACCAGACACCAGGCAGGAAGTCCTAGTTGCGGCTAGGCAAGGAAGTCCTAGTAGGTCGGGTGGACCGAGGGGCAGGAAGACCTGGTGGGTCAAGGATCAGACATGGGAAGCCCGTGGTCCTTTGTTTGAGGGGGGGATTGTTGGGGTTGCAAGGTTGCAAACATAGTCCCATATTGAAAATACATGGGAAAGATCATGGGTTTATAAAGAGAAAAGATATCTCCATAGCATGAGGCCTTTTGGGGAGAGCCCAAGAACAAAAACATGAGAGCTTAGGCCCAAAGTGGACAATATCATGCAATTGTGGAGATATCAAAATTCTTTTCGATCCAACAATTGTCAATTGGATATGCATAGTATTTTATAGCTACAAGCAATGATCATGTTTGCCTTTAGTATGTCACAGTTTGATACCCATAGCATGTTCTGTTTTGTTGCTTGTTATGTATCCATGTTTATACCTCGTGATTATTGCCATGAGTACCTTAGTTCCTAGAGTAAGTGACATACCATACTTTACTGAGTTTAGGACTAGATTCTGGATTTTTATTATCTGGCATGTGTACCTATATTTTTATATCATATCTGATCTGTGTACCTAGACCATTTTGCTTTGATCCATGTATATTGTTGGTACATATTTTATGGAGGTGGATATGTTCAAGACCTAGGGTTTTTGATTCCTTATCTGACCTGTGTACCTAGACCATTGATTAGGTCAATTTATTCTAGGGTACACATTTTATATATATGGATTGGTATAGGATATTTCCATGCTTATGTCATGCACCATTCGCATGATTGCATGCTGTGTGATTATCGGCTCCATTATTGTTGAGCACATCGCCAGTTACATGTATCTGCACACACGACCACTCATGGGTTAGTGGTATATTCAGGCAGGGTGTGTTGCAGCAGGTGCTCTGTCAAGGGCTCTGTTGGTCCACTCATGGGTTAGTATGATGCAGCGTTGTAGCAGGACAGGGATCCCTCCCCGTCATCGTGTACTGGGAGATGAAAGTATTGAGCTCCCCCATTTATGATTTGGGGTAAGGAGGATAGGTGTACTCCGACAGCATCCCGTCCACTCGGTCACTCATCAAGAGTAATGATGGCAGAGTGCACGGTTGTCACAGCCCTACCCACTCGGTCTCACCATCATGTGTGAGACGGCTGACTGGAGAGTAGGGGTGACCAGGACATGTCATTGGCATCATACGCATTGATGCATTTATTGCTTGTGCTTGCTGCATTTATTTGCTGCATTTGGTTGGATGCATCTATTTGCCATGCATACAGGATTTATGACACTCTCGGTTTGATGACCTTTTTGTTCTGGATAGAAGTTCCTGGTGAGTACAGCTTCCCTAGTTACCTTTCAATTTTGCATTTTTCCTATATATGATTAGGAAGCTGTATTATATGTTTATTGCTGTTAGATATATCTTACTAGACATGTCTATTGGTATTCGCTGAGTTGTTGAACTCACCTCCGTGGACACTATCTTTTTCAGGTACCTGGTTGTTATGGAGTTGCTTGGAGTATCCTGTCTGCCGTTCCCCACGTCACATCAGAAGACATGTCTCCGCCTTTTAGTTTATTTTATTTTGGTATATGATATGTGTGTATTTGGCTTTGTGTGTTCTGGTTTTGTTCCAAAGTGTTGTGTTATTGTGTGGTGTAAGCCTAGCCGGCTAGCAGTGTTTGTTTTATTTTGTATGAGCTTGTCTTTATGTTTTTCCGCTGTGTTGGTTTTGATTACAGCAGAGTGGGCAGATAAAAATATATATAACTGCGTGGTTGTTGTTATATTTGTCCATCCATGTAGGCTGAGATTATTAACTGCATGGTTGTATATATATTCCAGCCGTATGTGGCTGATGTATATTGTATCTGTAGAAATGCTTCAGATTGTTAGCCGTATAGGGGAGGTGCTGCCGAAATTTCTTCGGACAGGGATTCCCCTGGGGTGTGACATTTTGTTTCCGAGTATGATTTGTTTGTTACTTGTTTAGCATTCATGCCCTGTTTATTATTTATGTTGTGGAGGTAGTGACATGTCATGCGTTATGATATACCAGACTGGTTAGATACCATACCTAACATGTGTACCTAGATCATATTATTTGATCCACGTATATGGTACATGTTTTTATGTAGGTATATAGGATCAGGATATTTCTATGCTTAGTGTCATGCACCATCTCGCATGATTGCATGCTATGTGATAGTCGGCTCCATTATTGTTGAGCATATCGCCAATTACATGGGTCTGCACACACATCCACTCATGGGTAAGTGGTTTTTATTCAGGTAGGGTGTGTTGCAGCAGGTTGCTCTGTTTGGCTCCATTTGTCCACTCATGGGTAGTGTGACGCAGCATGGTAGCCGGCAGGGATCCCTCATCTGGACTGGCTCAGGGAGATGAGAGCATTGCGCTCCCCCACTTATGATTTGGGGTAGAAGGATAGGTGTACTCTGACAGCATCCCGTCCACTCGGTCGCTCAGGAGCAGTGATGACAGAGTGCACGGTTGTCACAGCCCTACCCACTCGGTCTCACCATCGTGTGTGAGATGGCTGACTGGCGTCAGGAGTGACTAAGACATGTTATTGGCATCATATGCATTTATTGTTTGTGTTTGTTGCACTTTATATGCTGTATATTGGATGGATGCATTGTTTGACATGCATACAGGATTTATGATACTCGGGGTCTGACGACCTTGATATCCCTATTCCCAGGTTCTGGTTAGTACAGATACTCCTTACTTTGCCTTTTTCCATTTTCTATCTAGGAGACTGTACGCATATTTATTTCTGTTGGTTATTATTTACTATGTATGTCAACTAAGTATCCGCTGAGTGTTGGACTCACACCCCGTTATTACTATTTTCAGGTTGAGGCTATTCAGGAGGTTCCAGTCGCTAGTCCCCCACCACTGCACGTCGCGACGAGTTCGCACATTTCGATTTTTCTTATTATGTTATAGACTATGTTTCAGACTTGTATCTTTTGGCATTTGGATGTGGTATGATCCCTTAGTATCGTTTGGGTTTTCGTTTGGATGTACGCGAGATTTATGTTTTATGGGTGTAGTTGAGTAGGATATCAGATTTGTATTTTATGGGTGTAGTTGAGAAGGATATCGGATTTGTGTTTTATGGGTGTAGTTGAGTAGGATTTTAGAGATGGTTTTCCTTATCATTGCATTAGTTTAGTTTCACTATTAAACTGCATGAGTATTTGGTTATATTTGTATTGTTATATATTATTATTGTTCTGGCCATGTTGGCCGAGGTATATGTGGCCCTGAGGGCATTGTAGGAAGTTTCATATTGTCACTCGTACAGGGGAGATGCTACCGAAATTTCTTCTGGCAGGGACTACGTGGGGCGTAACAGTTATACCTTTCTTTGTAGCTAAAGACCTCTTGATCTTCTATTGTATTCCTCTCCTCCTCTTGGACGTCGTGTGGGTGACGATCTACCAAGATGAAATCTACCTGAACCTTCTTCTTTACCTACAAGTTTTGGCCACCCAAGGAATGCCAAAATAGGAAACTTCCTTCTCTTCTTCTTCCCCTCTAAGCAAACTGGCCACAAGAAGATGGAGCTTGATGTGCCGTCGGCCTTAAGAGAAGAAAACAACGGGAGAAGAGAAAGAGAGAAGGGCCGACCAACAAGGAAAAGAGAAGAAGGAAAGCTTAGGTTTCGACCCTAAGGGAACAAGAGAAATATGGAGATGTGTTTTGTGTTATTCATTATTCCCATAAGGCACCCTCTACCTCTCTTTTATAATCTTTGTGTTAGAGTGTATACTAAAAGCCTAGCTTTTGTAAACATTTATTTTAGAAATAAGAATCACATTGGTCAAATGTCTACATTTATATGCTAAGTGTAGTTGCTCAATTAATTTATATTGTAGATAACATAGTGTGTGGTGTCACACACAGAAGATAATGTTATCGGTTTTTTTATAAATTATAAACAGTAGCTCACGACTAAGATGGAAAGGAACAAAACATTGGAATAGTCGTAGTGTAATTAGGTATTGGTTTATCTTGACTAATAAATTACACTAGTACACTCTAAGTGTATTGAGTAGGACTATTTAAGGTAAGTTCTTTTTATACTGACTTAATAAAAGAACAAGACCTTAGTTATTATGGAAGTGTGTGCTCTTAATCCTAATATAATAACAAGCACATATATTTAGTATTTATTTCTTTAATTTATCAAAGGGTGAGATTTAGCTCGATGAATCAAAAGGCCCGGTAAGTTGGGAAATGATATTACTTATAGTGTGTGTTGTTGATTATAGAAGAAAACTGTGTCCTAGTAATCTAGGTTGATAATGTCCCCAAGAGGAGCTCATAAGGATTGTCATGTTAAACCCTGTAGGTGGACTTAGTCCAACATGACGATAAGGTTGAGTGGTACTACTCTTGGACTAAGATATTAATTGAAGTGAGTTGTCAATAACTTATTTAATTAGTGGGCATTCGACATCTTAAACACAGGGAGATTAACACACTCATAATAAGAAGGAGCTCAAAATGTAATTTGGGATTGGTGCGGTAGTTCAATAATAATTCTTTAGTGGTATGAATTATTATTGATGAAATTAAGTTGGGTGTTCGCGGCGAACACGAGAAGCTTAATTTCATCGGGAGACCAAAACCAATTCCGCCTCTCGGTCTCTATCGTAGCCTCTTGTATATAAAGAATTATACCCACCTATACCCACCTTCCTACCCACCCTTAGGTGGCCGACCAAGTTAGCTTGGAGCCCAAGCTAGGGCCAGCCAAAAAAGTTGAGTCAAGTAGGTGGTCGGCCAATGCTTGGAGCCCAAGTATGGTGTGGTCAGCCCTAATCAAATTAAAAGGATTTTTATTTTAAAATCTTTTCTTATGTGCAAGCATGACTTTAAAAGAGAGTTTAAAATTTAAATCTTTCCTTTTATAACTTTTTACAAAAAGATTAAGAAAATATTTGATATCTTTCCTTATTTGTAGATTAAAAGGAAGATTTTAATTTTGAGAAAACTTTCCTTTTTTAACCATGTTCATGATTTAAAAGAGAATTTTAAAATTAAATATTTCCTTTTATAAGTTTCTACAAAAGATTAAGAAAAGATTTGATATCTTTCCTTATTTGTAGATTGAAAGGATGTTTTTAATTTTAGAGAAAACTTTCCTTTTTGGAAATCATCCACATGTTTTAATAGAGAGATTTTAATTTATAAAATTTCCTTTTATAACTAACCATAAAGGGAAAAATTATTAGAGAAATTTTTATTTTAAAATTTTCGAAAACAAATTAGGAAGTTTTAATTGTTGTGTTAAAACTTTCCTTGTTTGGAGCTAGAAGGTGGTCGGCCATGTTGTTTAAGAAAAGGAAATTATTTTTTAATCAATTAAATTTTCCTTTTCATGGCAAAGAAAATAAAATAAGGTTTTATTTAATTTTTCCTTATTTACCAAGACCAAGGATTATAAAAGAGGGGGGGTAGGGGTGCCTTCATGGGTAACAACTCTATTCTATTTTCCTCCCTCTCTTCCTTGGTGGTGGCCGACCCTAGTCCTTGCTCCTCTCCTCTTCTCTTCTTCTTTGGTGGCCGGCGGCATCATCCCTTGTAGTTTTATGGTGGTGGCCGGATCTTGCTTGGAGGAGAAGGAGAGAAAGGAGGCTTTGTTTCTAGCATCCCTTGGAGCTTGGTGGTGGTGACCGAAATTCTTCATCTCAAGAAGAGGAGCTTGGCCGAAACTTGCAAGGAGGAAGAAGAATGGTTTGGGTGGTTCTCATCTCGGTAGATCGTTGCCCACACAACGTCCGAGATAAGAAGAGGAATACAGTAGAAGATCAAGAGGTTATTGCATACAAAGAAAGGTATAACTAGTAATTGTTTTCCGCATCATACTAGTTTTTTTTATATGAATTCCAAACACAAGAGGCATATAATTCTAGGTTTCGAATTTGTGATTCGAGTTTGTGTTTTCTTTTGTTTTTTGAATTGTGATTCGATTGTTTCTTTTGGTTAAACCTAGGGTTATATAAGAAAATTAAATATTAGATTTCATTGAAAGGTTTTGTCTAGGAAGTGGTGGTTGCTCTCATATCCAAGAAGGCCTAGTGCCTCGCCATGTTTAACCTAGAAGCTGATTTCTGAAATTAATATTTAATTGAATTTATAACATAGGTGGATTTGGATCAATAATGTTAAGCATCGTTTGTGATCTAAGTCTAAACCATTAAGAACAGATAAGTTAAATTTGGAATCAATAATGTTAAGTTCTGTTTGCAATTCTGAATTTAATTTCTAAAGAACACAATAGGTTATTAGGATAGGTTCGACACTTGTACAAAATTTTTGTACAGTGGAACCGGTACAATCTTCCTAGGACTAACCAACACCTTGGTCATGGCATAAAAGGAATTTTTAATAATAATTAAAATATCTCTCTTTTAAATTTCCTATTGTGATGGCTAAAAAAGGAAAGTTTTAAAAATTAAAATCTCTTTCTTTTAAACATTGTAGATGTCTACAAAAAGGAAATATTTTAAAATTAAACTTCTCTTCTAAATCATGGTTACAAAAAAGGAAAGTTTTATCAAAATTAAAATCTCTCTTTTTAAACTATTATAGATGGCAACAAAAAAGGAAAGATTTTAAAATTTAAAACTCTCTTTTAAAACCATGTGGATGGCTTCAAAAAAGGAAATATTTTAAAATTAAAATATCTCTTTTAATCCTTTATAGATTGCTATAAAAGGAAAGATTTAAAAAAATTAAAATCTCTCTTTTTATATCTTTGGTGGTCGGCCCCTTGCTTGGTCACCAAGCAAGGCTTGGTCGGCTACATCTTGGACACCAAGATGGGCTTGGCTGGCCCCTTGCTTGGGCACCAAGCAAGGATGTGGTCGACCCCTAGCTTGGGTAAGAAGCTGGGCTTTGGATGGATAAAAAGACTTTTAATAAGAGGCTACAATAAGGACCTAGAGGAGGAATTGGTTTTGGCCTCCTGATGGACTTAAGCTTCCTGTGCTTGACCTGAACACCCTACTCAAGTTCATCAATAATAACTCATACCACTAAAGAGTCATTATTGAACTACCGTACCAATCTCATATTACATTATGAGCTCCTTCTTATCATTAGTGTATTAGTCTCCCTGTGTTTAAGATATCGAATGCCCATTAATTAAATGAGTTACTGACAACCCACTTAATTAATATCTAGCTCCAAGAGTAATACCACTCAACTTCATTATCATGCCGGATTAAGTCCACCTGCAGGGTTTACATGATAATCCTTATGAGCTCCTCAAGGGGATATCATCAACCTAGATAACTAGGACACAGTTTCCTTCTATTATCAACAACACACCATATAAATAATATTATTTCTCAACTTATTGGGTCTATTAATTTAACGAATAAATCTCACCCATTGATAAATTAAAGAAATAAATACTAAGTATATGTATTTGTTATTATATCGGGATTAAGAGTAGCACATCCATAATAACAGAGGTTCTGTTCTTTTATGCAATCAGTATAAAAAGAAACAATCTCAAATGGTCCTGCTCAATACACACATAGTGTACTAGTGTAATTTTATAGTCAAGATAAACTAATACCAAATTACACTACAACCATTCCAATGGTTTGTCCCAATCTATCTTGGTTGTGAGCTACTATTTATAATTTATAAGGAACTGATAACATGATCTTCTGTGTGACACCACACACCATGTTATCTACAATATAAATTAAATGGACAACTGCATTTAACTAAATGCAGACATTTGACTAATGTGATTCTCACTTCAAAATAAATGTTCATATAAAAAACTAGGCTTTTAGTATACATCCTAACAGAAAGTTCTGGTCTAGTGGACTGGGTAGATGTCTTAACAGATCGAGGACGTCGAGCATTAGTCCTAATGGTCGAGGACACTAGACAGGAAGCTCTAAGGTCGTGGACACCAGGTAGGAGTTTAGACGGGTCGAGGATCAAATGTCTAGAGGGAAGTCCCGAAGGTCAAGATCTGTTGCTAAGCGAAAATCCAAATAGGTCAAGAGGATCGGATATTTGGCAATAGATAAGGAGTAAGTGAGGACATGTTTCCCGTTAAGATAACAGTAGGCATCGATCCGACATGGGATTTTAGAGAAATTCGAAAGTCATAACCGAACAGTCCAAAGACGATCAAATTATTTTATTTCCATATTATTTGTTTTCTGTGCTAACTCTGTGATGCAGAAGTTAAAAGCCTAGAAGTAATGATCTAGATGCCTAGAAGTACTGATTCAGGTGCCTAGAAGGGATCCAAGTGCCTTGCTTGCCTCAGCTCACGATAGGATGAGATGGCAGTCTCGGATTGATTGACGCACATCAGCATCCAGGTGTCGGTTGCTACTTGAAATACCATTCTAGTTCCCCTGTACAAAAATTTGTACAAGCATAGAACTATCCTAGCTACCCATGTGCTCTATCGAAGTTACATTTGGATTGCAAACGATGCTTAACATTATTAATCCAAATTGTCCTTCAGAAGTTAAACTTGAATTGGAAACGATACTTAACATTTTTACTCCAAGTTCGACTGATGTGATCTTCCTAAGTTAAACCATATTACAAAAGTTGATTAAATATCTATTTCAAAGATCGACTTCCAGGTTAAACATGGCAAGGCACTAGGCCTTCTTGGGCATGAGATCATCCACCACTTCCTAGACAAAGTCTTTCAAAGAAATCGGATGTTTAACTTCTTACAGTAAACTAGGTTTAACTACAGAGACCTCAATAGAAGCACAATATCAAAACATGAAATCAAAACACAAAATCGATAACAAAAATGATAGCCTAAAATCGATAGCCTATTGTGTTTGGTTTTTAAAGATCTATACAAAGAAGATGAACTAATTATGATGCGGAAATAAATAACTAGTTATACCTTTCTTAGTAGCTTATAGACCTCTTGATCTTCTATTGTATATCTCTCCTTCTATTGGACGTCGTGTGGGCGACGATCTACCAAGATGAAATCCACCCAAGCTTCTTCCTTTGCTTCCAAGTTTCGGCCACCAACTAACCTCCAAGGGATGATAGACTAGAGAGCTTCCTTCTCTTCTTCTTCTCCTTCAAGCAACCGGCCACCAAGAGAAAACCAAGCTTGATGCCACCGGCCTCCAAGAGAGAAAACAAAAAAGAGAAGAGAGAAAGAAGAGGACTGGCCACCAAGGGAATAGAAGAGAGGAGTTTCGGCCATAATAGAGAGGATGCAAGGCTTAGGTTGTTCTCAATGAGGCACCCTCTCCCTCTCTTTTATAATCCTTGGTGAATCCAAAAAAGGAAAGTTTTAAAATAAAAAATTAAAACTTCCTTTTATTCCTTTACATGGCCAGCCACATCATGTCCAAATAAGAAAAGATTTTAAACAAAAATTAAAATATCTCTTTTAAAATCCCTTTTGTGGATAGCTATAAAAGGCATGTTTGATAAAATTAAAATCTTCTCTTTTAAATCTTTTTGTGGATATCTATAAAAGAAAGATTTAAAATAAAATTACTTTTATATCATGGTTACAAAAAGGAAAGTTTAAAATTAAAATCTTTCTTTTAAACATTATAGATAACTACAAATAAGAAAAGATTTCAAATCTCTCTTTTAATCCTTTGTAGAAAGCTATAAAAGGAAAGATTTTAAAATTTAAAACTCTCTTTTAAAACCATGTGAAAGGCATCATAAAAGGAAAGTTTTTAACAAAATAAAAACTCCCTTTTTTTTTCCTTTTCTCTTTTTATATGGTCGACCCCTTGCTTGGGAACCAAGCAAGGCTTGGCCGGCCCTAGCTTGAGCTCTAAGCTTGGCTTGGCCGACCCCTTGCCTGGGCTCCAAGCAAGGATGTGGCCAACCCTTAAGCTTGGTTAAAAGCTGGGCTTTAGGTAGATATAAGACTTTATAAATAAGAGGCTACAACAAGGACCGAGAGGAGAAATTGGTTTTGGTCTCCCAATGAGCTTGAGCTTCCCATGTTCGCCCCGAACACCTAACTCAAGTTTATCAATAATAACTCATACCACTAAAGAGTTATTATTACACTATCGCATCAATCTCGTATTACAATATGGGCTCCTTCTTATTATGAGTGTGTTAATCTTTCTGTGTTTAAGATATCGAATGCCCACTAATTAAATGAGTTACTGACAACTCACTTAATTAATATCTAGCTCCATGAGTAGTACCACTCAACTTTATTATCATGTCGGACTAGGTCCACCTGTAGGGTTTACATGACAATCCTTATGAGCTCCTCAAGGGGACATCATCAACCTAGATAACTAGAACACAATTTCATTCTATAATCAACAACACACCATATAAATAATATCATTTTTTAACTTATCGGGTCTATTGATTTAACGAACTAAATCTCACCTTGTGATAAATTAAAGAAATAAATATTAAGTATACGTGCTTGTTGTTATATCATGATTAAGAGTACGCACTTCCATAATAACAGAGGTTCTTTTTTTTTACAGCCAGTATAAAAAGAACAACTTCAAATGGTCCTACTCAATACACTCAGAGTATACTAGTATACTTTTATAGTCAAGATAAACTAATACCAAATTATACTACAACCATTCCAATGGTTTGTCCCATTCCATCTTGGTTGTGAGCAACTATTTATAATTTATAAGAAACTGATAACATGATCTTCTGTGTGACACCACACACCATGTTATCTTCAATATAAATTAAATGAACAACTACATTTAGCATATAAATGTAGACATTTGACCAATGTGATTCTTATTTCAAAATAAATGTTTATACAAAAAGCTAGACTTTTAGAATACATTCTAACACCAGGTGCTTGGAAAGGATCCAAGTGCATGGCACGGGATAGGCTCAACTAGGATAAAGGATAAAGCTTCATCGAGGTGTAGCCATGTCAGCGGTCCAGACATTTGGAAGGAATCTGCCTAGAGGTGGATAATTATCGACGGAGTCAGATTATATCAAGTTGACTCCAGGCACCCAGAATGGATCCAAGCACGCAGAATGCCCTATAAAATAAGACTTCAACTAGTAGTTCAAAAATCATTCTTCTACACTCAAACAACGCTTGTGCTGCTCCGAACCTCCGCTATGACAACAAAACACTACTCCGACAATAACGCCCAAGTCTACATTCTTTTCAAGTTGTTCGTAAAATTATTCATTTATTATTAGTTGCATTTCATCATTTGTAATCGGAGTTTTTGGTTCTTTACGAATCTATTAGTGAATTGTCCAACGAAAACACTAAGCAAGTGTGAGTCTTGGACTAGCAGTTGTCGAGCTGTGAATAAGTAAAAACAAAGTGTCTTAGTATTATTTATGTTTTATTTTAATTTCGCATCCTTATTCTCATGTTTTCAGAAAAAGTAAAAAAGTGAAAAAGCGACGCGCTATATTCACCCTCTCTTCTAGGGTTTCTTTCGATCCTATAATTGGTATCAAAGTGGAGTCGCTCTGAATTGGTGCAATCACCATCGAGCAGAATTTTTTCTTACATTTTTTTCAATTTTTCATTTTTATTTTTTTGTCTTGAGTCAGAATTGGTATAATCTGTTGGGACTTTCGAGCTGCAAATATCTCTTTTTACGTTGTGGAAACCCCGAAGTCCCATGCCACCGGATCCGTGCGAAGATAAAAATTTCGTGTACATGTTTTCTACTCTACTCTAGATCTACCTTAGATCTACATGATATAGAGTTTATACCTTTGAAGCGAAGCCCTTCGCAAATCCCGCTCGTCCAAGGTTCTTCGGATCTCAAGTGTGTTCAAGCGTACACACCTCTAGTAGTATCCACACGAACAAGAAGTGATTCTCAAACCACTCTAGATGGAGAAGAGAGAGCACCACAAGTGTGCTACCACTCCCAAGGGCTCTCGGATAGGATTGGAAGAAGAAAGGAGGGAAAAAGAAGAGAGGATACACTCCTCTAAAACTCTCTATGTGACTTTCACTTACCTTTCTTCTTGGATTAAACTCACTCACCTTATTCTCCCTTGCTTGAAACTCTCGACCAAGAAGAGAATGAGAACAAGAAGGAGCTAAGGAGGAAGAAGACAACAACCATCGCACCCAAATCAATGCCAATGAATCTCATATTCATTTGGCCAGCCACACATGGAATGTCAATAAATTACATTCAATGTTAATGAATCTTGCATTCATATGGCCGGCCACACATGGAATGCCAATAAATTACATTCAATGCCAATGAATCTTGCATTCATATGGCCGACCACACATGGACATTCCATGCCTCTTGCTCTCCCTTGATGATGTGGAGATGATGTGACAAGAATGTATTTGTTGGCCATGCCATATAGGATGAGTCATCCTTCATGAAGTGGCATTTAGTCAAGTCAAACTTGATGTTTCAACTTCCCATTTGGTCAAGTCAAACTTGACCACACATCTTCCTTGTTGAGTTAAATCCAATCTTTAATTCAAGTCAATTTCAATTTAATGAATCACAATTCATTAATATAAATTGACTCAATGAATCAACTATAAATTAGACTTATTCAACAATTGAATCCAATTGAGTCTAACCCAATAAGTCTAATTCGGATTACTGTTAATCCAATTTTGGTTCATATGAACCTAATCCAATTGGTTCATCATATAAACCTAATCTTCATCCACTCATTCTTTGTGTGTGACCCAATAGGTTCTTGTAACATTGGAAATGTTTCTAAATCTTATTTAGAAACATAAACAATGAGCGGCATCTAGCAATACATCATTGCTACCCAAGTTACAAGAATGTTGAGATCCAACATCACCTTGTGACTACTAATTGTGACTTTTCACAATATATGACAAGTGTTATTCTATCCTTGACATTTAGATTGATCAATTTGAGGCATAGACGGTGTCAGCCTCTGATCAATCTAAATCTTGAACTCCAAGTAGACTCATTATAATCAAATAAGCTCAATATCTCATATTGACTCATTTGAGCATGGTCATGCACTTAGTGGTCTCACTCTATCAAGAATAACGATGTCACCCCCGTTATATAGGAGGGATAGATCCCATCTACATCACTCACATCCCTCCACATAATTTGTTACATACCCAGTAATCGCCTTTATAGTCCACCCAGTTACGGGTGACGTTTGACGAAGCCAAAGTATGCAACTCCTTATGTAGGGAACCATGGTTACTTCAGGTCCAAGGACTAATAGTCATACTAATAGCCACATGAGAAAGTATATGACTCTCATATAATGATCCATGATACTTTCTCATGGCGGGTCATTCAGTATACATTCTCCAATGCATACCCCATGTGTCAACTTGATATCTCCATATCCATGACTTGTGAGATCAAGTCATCGAGTTGACCTACTTGCTAGTCTCGTCGCATTAACATTGTCCCTGAATGTTAATACTTGACTAGGAATGATTAAGAGTAGTGTTCTCTATATCATCTCATTATCGATTCAACCAATCGATTGATATAGATGTTGGTGCGGAAAGCATCCGACGAATGAACCTATGTTTTGATTATGTCAAAGGGTTCAAAGTTAAGGTGTTTTGGTTTCTAATATGTTGAACAAGTTTGCAGAAAAGTCCTAAGTGTACTTAGGCAAAAGTCCTAGCTGTGGTTAGGCAGGTGACCCTAAGGGTTGGTAATCCTAGGTCATAGGGGGTGGTAACCCTATGCGGAAAGTCTTGGCGGGTCGAGAGCTTCAGGCAAAAGTCCTAGGGGGGTAACCCTAGGTGGAAAGTCCTGGTGTCGCAAACTAGATGAAAGACTGGACCAGCCAAGAAGCGGAAGTCCAACAGAAAGTTCGGAAGCATCGAGCACCGAGCAAAAGTCCAACCAATCTGGAGGATCAAACTGGCAACAGGTAAATTTCCTGAGTGGAGTAGGTGAGGGTGCGTTCCCCGTAGAGGGAACAGTAGGCGTTGGGTCGACCTAGGGTTTCCGGTCAGAAATCTGAAGTCAGACCCGGACAGTCCGGAGATTGTCATCATATTCTATTATCATATCTATATTGTTGTTTTGTGCTAACTTTGTTTTACAGGGTATGTGTTTGGGACTAACACTTTTTGCAGGACCAAAGGAGCACAACTTAGCCTCGGATGAACAGTGTTCGAGGCGCCTCCATGGAGCTTGGAGGCGTCTCGGGTGCAAAGCTGGAGCTGGCTGCGAAGCAAGCTTGGAGGCGCCTTGGAGGAATCTCAAGGCGCCTTGGACTGGTGGCTGAAGGTGCCTTGGAGAGCACAGAAGGCGCCTTGAAGGGATAAGTCACGACCAGTTCAGGCTTGATCCATGCAGGCGACTCGGCCATCCCAGAGGCGCCTTGGATGGATTTCAAGGCGCCTTGAGCACTGTATAAAAGCAGCACTCGACCAACAACTCGACACAACTTACGCTAAGCAACATTTCTTTAACGTGCTGTCAACGAGACGACCCAGAAGTGCTGTGAATACTTCCCGACGACCTGGAGCTTCAAATCTGATATTTCCTAAGTGTCATTGGTATTTTAATTACTATTTTAAATTGTATTTAGCTTGTAATAATTTTATGCTTATAGTTGTTGCCCACGGAAAGCGATCAAGGATTGCGGGCCTTCGAGTAGGAGTCGCTACAGGCTCCGAACGAAGTAAATCCCTTGTGTTTGTGTGTTTGTTGTTATTCCGCTGCGTTTATTTACTCGACTGCTTTTATGATTCCGAAACGAACGAAATAGCCACGAGCGCTATTCACCCCCCCTCTAGCGCTTCTCGATCCAACAATTGGTATCAGAGCGGGGTCGTTTTGAATCAGTGCAACCACTATTCAAAACATTTTTTTTCGTGGTATTTTCTGATTTTTCGGAGTCAAATTAGAATTAGCTTAATAGCTACATTCTAATTGTTTTATCGAATCGGTTTTACTCGAGGTTAGTACAATACCACTCGAGCTCGTTTTCCCTTATTTCTACCGCAATGCTAATCCAAGACCCAGTCTTGGAACCGGTTTTATTGTTTTTGTCGTTCAGGATTTTTAATGGCCCAACAAGAAGGTTTCTGTTGGAACCCCAAGGTTGTTTTGGTATGAACAACAAGTTAAGTTAGGTTCTGTGTGTATTTAACCTTGTGTCTAAGTGTGCAGGAGCTTAGGAACACAGGTAGTCGAACGGAAGACGCAGCTAGCGAGAAGGACGGCACGCTGTGCGTCCGAGGGATGAAGCGGTGCGGAAGAGTACATCGGCGGACGAGAAGGAAGCGCGCGGTGGTTCCGAGGGACGAAAGCCGGAGCGGAAGATTGCTCGGGGAGCAAGAGACGCAGCTAGCGAGAAGGTCGACGACCGAGGGACGAAGACTGCGGATGAGTACGCTGGCGGACGAGAAGGAAACACGCGATAATTCCAAGGGACGAGAAGCCGGAGGGAAGCACGCTCGAGAAGACCGGAAGTTGGGTTCGGGTGAGCCCTTTTCCGGATAGCAGAAATCACCCAAGCAAGCGGATCCGGAGTAGAAGACCCGGACCGAGCCGAACCAAACCGGAGCAGTGGTCCCCGGATGAAAAAGTCAACATTGGTTGACTTTGGGCTCCGAGGCGGCCGGAACAGTCCGGGGCGCCCGGAGCAGCCCGGGGCGCCCGAAACCCTTCCGGGCGCCCGGACCCAGTATTTTCACCAGATCGAGTCAAAACTTGATCTGAACGTTGGGGGATAAAATTTATCCCCCCCAGGGCGCCCGGAACCCTTCCAGGCGCCCCGACCAAGGCTATAAATATAGCCTTGGTTCAGAAGCTTCATATCAACTGAGAACTCAAGCATTCTTTCTACACTTGTACGCTTTTCTGTTTTAAGCTTCTGTTGTGCGCTTCATTGCTGTAAAAGGCTTCTCCGCCTGAAGGAGATACTAGTGCTACGCTTTCTTGGATTAACAACCTTCCCAGTTGTAACCAAGTAAAACTCGGTGTGCCTTTTACTTTTCTGCTTTTATTTATTTCTCTTATTTTATGCAAGTGTTAGTTTAAGAGTTCGAGAAGGGTGTTTGCGTTTTGATTCTTGCAGGGCTATTCAACCCCCCCTTCTAGCCGACCCAACGGTCCTACAAGTGGTATCAAAGCAGAGGCGCTTCAGGAGGACTAACCGCCGAACGAAGCAACGTCATGGCCGGACCAAGCATCCACCCGCCGAAATACGAAGGGGACTTCGCTACGTGGAAAAAACTGATGCAGGTATTTCTTACAACAGATATTGAACTATTTTTAACAATGAAATTTGGCTTTGAAGCTCCAGAGGACAAGGAAATAGATAAATGGACAAAAAAGGAGCAGGCTGACTTCGTGGCGAGCGGCAAAGCAGAGTACCATCTACTAAGCGTTCTTCCGCCTCAAGAAGTCAACAGGATCGGTAAATACAACTCCACAAAGGAACTTTGGGAGAAGTTCCTCGAGCTGCACGAAGGTACGTCCGAAGCCAAACTCGCTAGACGAGACCTGCTTCGCAATCAGCTCACTAGCCTGCGACTTGGGGAAGACGAGATAGTCACACATCTGCACTCCAGAATAAAAGAAATCATCACCAGACTCACGAATCTCGGAGAAAAGGTAAGTAACCGAGATTCGCTCAGGTACGCCTTAAATTCATTTCCAAGAAATTCAAAATGGGCATCACTAGTAGATGCTTTTTACATTTTGAAGGACTTAGAAAAAATTTCATTAGAAGAATTTTTTTCAACATTTGAAGTGCATGAGTCAAGATGTGCAGGAATGAAGGAGCCCAAGAACAACGTCGCCCTCAAAGCTTCGAGAGATGAACCTGAATATTGATGTCGCTCCCGTCATAGCTTCGTGGTCTAACTCTATCAAGAATATTGATGTCGCTCCCGTCATATGGGAGGGATATATCCCATCTACATCACTCACATCATCTGCATAGTTTGTTACATACCCAGTAATCGCCTTTATAGTCCACCCTGTTACGGGTGACGTTTGACGAAACCAAAGTACATAACTCCTTATGTAGAGATCCATGGTGACTTCAGGTCAAAGGACTAATAGTCATACTAATAGCCACATGAGAAAGTATATGACACTCATATAACGATCCATGACACTTTCTCATGGCGGGTCATTCAGTATACATTCTCTAATGCATACCCATGTGTCAGCTTGATATCTCTATATCCATGACTTGTGAGATCAAGTCATCGAGCTGACCTACATGCTAGTCTTATTGTATTAACATTGTCTCTGAATGTTAATACTCGACTAGGAATGATTTAGAGTAGTGTTCCCTAGATCATCTCACTATCGATTCAACCAATCGATTGATATAGGTAAGAACCTTTTACTCAAGGACGTTACTATACTTATTTTATCTGGCACTAATACAAATAAGCATAATAACCAAAAACCAAATGCCTTAATACATATACTAGAATATGATATACATGAGTCCATACAATCATCAAATGATTGGCTCTAGGGCTCTAACTAACAATCTCCCACTAGCACTAGTGCCAATCAGTATAGTTTCTAAGGCCTAATGACCTAGTGTGACCATCATGCTTTCTCTGTGCCAAAGCCTTGGTCAAGGGATCTGCGATGTTAGCCTCTGTATGTACTCTGCAAATCTCCACATCTCCTCTATCGATAATCTCTCGAATGAGATGGAAACGTTGTAGAACTGCTGTGAACTCTGCCAGCTCATAGCACTACCATTCAAGCAAAACACGAATCTCGACTGTGATCTTTAATCATCCTGATCGGTCTGGAAGCTGGCATCACTATAACCCTTTATAGTTAGCTCATCATTGCCTCCATATATCAAGAAATATTCTTTAGTCCTTCATAAGTACTTAAGAATATTCTTGACCGCTATCCAGTGACTTTCACCTGGATCTGACTGGTATCTGCTCATCATGCTCAAAGCATACGAGACATCAGGTCGAGTACATAGCATGGCGTACATGATCGATCCTATGGCTGAGGCATAAGGGATCTGATCCATGCGGTCTCTCTCCTCTCTAGAAGAGGGACCTTGAGTCTTCGAAAGACTCACGCCATGTGACATCAGAAGAAATCCCTTCTTGGAGTTCTGCATGGCAAACCGTAGGAGTACCTTGTCAATGTATGTACTCTGACTTAGGCCAAGCAATCTCTTAGATCTATCTCTATAGATCTGTATCCCAAGAATGCGGGATGCCTCACCTAAGTCCTTCATTGAGAAGCAACTCCCTAGCCAGGTCTTGACAGATTGAAGCATAGGGATGTCCTTCCCAATGAGTAGTATGTCATCCACATACAATATGAGAAAGACAACTATATCCCCTACAACCTTCTTGTAGACACAAGGCTCATCTTCGTTCTTGATGAAACCAAACTGTTTGATTGCATCATCGAATCGAAGATTCCAGCTCCGAGAAGCTTGCTTTAGTCCATAAATAGACCTATGCAGCTTGCATACTCTGCTAGTATGCTGTGGATCTACAAAACCCTCATAGATAAGTCCATCCATGTCAGTCTTTCTCTTAAAGACCCACTTACACCCAATGGGTTTTACCCCTTCAGGTGGATCAACCAAAGTCCATACTTGGTTGGTGTACATGGATTCCATTTCGGATCTCATGGCCTCTAGCCATTTCTCAGAATCTGGTCTCATCACAGCTTCCTGATAGGTGGTAGGCTCATCCTCTATGAGCACAACGTCATCATGGTCAGACAAGAGAAATGAGTATCTCTCAGGCTGACAACGTACCCTGTCAGACCTGCGAAGAGGTATGTCTACTTGAACTGGTTGTTGTTCCTCAACTCCTTGTGGAACAACATCATCCACAACACTTTGTGGTTCCAGTTCAACTTCCATCGAGGCATCAGTACTATTGTTCACATCTTGAACTTCTTCAAGATCGAATGTGCTCCCACTAGTCTTTCTAGAAACAAAGTCCCTTTCTAGAAAGACCCCAGTCTTTGCCACAACTACCTTGTGCTGACTGGGAATGTAGAAGTAATATCCCTTAGTTTCCTTGAGATATCCGATGAAATAGCACTTGTCGGATTTGGGTCCTAATTTGTCTGAGACTTGACGTCGTACGTAGGCCTCACAGCCCCAAATCCTCATGAAAGACACCTAGGCATCTCTCCCAGTCCATATCCTATATGGTGTCTTTATCACGGCTTTGGATGGAACTCGGTTGAGAATGAAAGCTGCCGTGTCTAGAGCATAGCCCCAAAGGTATGTCGGAAGATCTGTGTGACTCATCATAGATCGTACCATATCTAACAGGGTACGATTCCTCCTTTCGGATACACCATTCCACTATGGTGTTCCAGGAGGATTGAGTTGGGATAAAATCCCACACTCAGCTAAATAGTCACGAAACTCATGGCTTAAGTATTTACCACCTCGATCTGATCGAAGTATCTTAATACTCTTGCCAAGCTGGTTCTGTACTTCATTCTTGAATTCTTTGAACTTTTCAATGGATTCAGACTTATGTGTCATCAAGTACACATAACCATATCTACTGCAGTCATCAGCAAATGTGATGAAGTATCTATAACCGCCTCTAGCAGCGACATTGAAAGGGCCACATACATCACTATGTACGAGTCCTAACAAATCAGTCGCTCTCTCGCTGTGCCCACTAAAGGGAGTCTTGGTTATCTTGCCTCGTAGGCATGACTCGCATATCTCATATGATTCAAAATCAAATGAGTCCAGCAAACCATCCTTATGGAGCTGGGATAAGCGCTTGTCATTTATATGACTTAAGCAACAGTGCCAGAGATAGGTTTGGTTCAAGTCATTTGACTTGAACCTCTTGGTAGTAATGTTATAGATAGGGCTCTCAAGGTCTAGAATATAGAGTCCGTTTATTAGTGGTGCACTACAATAGAACATATCTTTTAAATAGAACAACATTTGTCTTTTATTATAAAAGAGTATCCTTTCTTGTCTAAACAAGAAACTGAACCTATGTTCTTAGTAAGAGCAGGCACATAACAACAATCATCTAAATCTAGTACAAGCCCAGAGGGCAGAGATAGCTGATAAGTTCCTACAGCAACAGTAGCAACCCGTGCTCCATTGCCTACTCGTAGGTCCACCTCGCCCTTTGCCAATGCTCTGCTATTTCTCAGCGCCTGCATATCAGTACAAATGTGAGAAGCACATCCAGTATCTAATACCCATGATGTAGAAACAGATAGATTAACTTCTATAACATATATACCTGAAGTGGAAGTCTCACTTCATTTCTTCTTAAGATCCTCCAAGTATACCTTGCAGTTCCTCTTCCAGTGCCCGGTCTGACCGCAGTGGAAGTAGGTAGCATCCTTGGCGACCCCTCCTTTAGGCTTCAGTGTCTTGCCTTTGCCCTTGGTTTGGGACTTTCCCTTACCTTTGGGCTTGCCCTTGCCCTTGTGCTTCTGGACCATCAGAATGGGCTTAACCTTCTTAAGGTTAATCTCAGCAGTTCGTAACATACTAAGTAGCTCGGGCAGTGGCTTGTCAATCTCGTTCATGTTATAGTTGAGAATGAATTGACTATAGCTATCCGGCAAGGACTGTAAGATCAAGTCAGTGGCCAGCTCTTGGACAAGTGGGAACCCCAGTCTTTGTAGGTTCTCTATGTACCCAATCATCTTGAGTACATAAGGACCTACAGGAGCCCCGTCTGACATCTTGCACTGAAACAGTGCCTTAGAGATCTCAAATCTCTCATGCCTCGCTTGTCCCTGATATAGTTGGCGAAGATGCTCAACCATATCGTAAGCGCCCATTAACTCGTGTTGCTTCTGAAGCTCAGAGTTCATGGTCGCGAGCATTAGACAGGACATATCTAATGCGTCGTCTTGATGCTTCTTGTAAGCATCTTTGTCTGCTCGCGGGGCATTGGCAGGAGGAGCCTCCGGAATGGGCTGCTCCAGAACGTACAGTTTACGTTCCTGGGTGAGAACTATTCTCAAGTTCCTGTACCAATCCAGGAAATTCGCTCCGTTGAGCTTGTCCTTCTCAAGGACAGATCGCAGGGATAAGGAATTCGTGTTCGACGTCATGGTTATCTACAATAGAAAATTTGCAGAAATAAATATCATATTCTTTTAAAATCATTTAATTAGGCCTTTAACTAAATGATGCTCCCACTGAATACTATAATTCATGTGGGACAAGATCCACATCATACTAACCCTTGAGTTAGCTTTGGCTAATACGCCCAAGGCTTAGTATGATCGGTAGGTAACGATTACCAATTACATCTCTATACAACTCTTGTTTATAGGATCAAGATCCATATTTATATTAAAACTCGAGTTAGCTTTGGCTAATACGCCCGAGAGTTAATATAAACGTGATTTTGTCCTACTTTCCAACTATTGGAAGAATGCCTATAGTTGACTCGATCCAACCGAGTAACTAGGAATACTTAATCTAATTGAGTTTGTATTCACCCATACGTTGATAGGCGGGACCAAGATTGTCCCTCCGTACCCTACCAAGATAATATGTATTGCTCTGCTTTGGCAGATTCAACAATACATGTGATCGAGGTAGTGATAGGTATCACGGCACGGTTAGGCATTTAGAGTTGGTTTGATCGAGATCTAATCTAATCGAAAAGGATGCATCTTGTGCATGACTTAGATCTAATCTAATCGCAAGGGTGCATCATGTGCACGACTTAGATCTAATCTAATCGTAAGGCACTAATTAATTAATTACTTATTAAACATGCATCATATACATAAGCAATTAACTAATTAATCTATTTGTGATTTAGTCATGGCCCTACTACGATCTTCTCAAGCCAATGAGAAGATCGAATGGTCAACCTAGGGTCAACAGCTTCTCCAAGCTCCTCCCTTTGACCACCTTGTGTCGCTCGTGCCCGCCTCGGAACTCCGTCTCGTGTGGACCCTCCACCGCTCCAATTTGTACATTACAATTTGAAACTCGAGTTACATTCGAGTCTAAATCTAATTTACAACAAGAATATAAGAGAAAGGCACGACGCGCAGGTCGCGGAAAAATAAAACATACAACACGCGCAAACACATAACGGCACGCAGGCCGTATTATGAATTACAACACAATCCAATCATATTGAGTTTTTGGGCCATGACTATCACAAAATTAATATATAATTCAAAATTATATATTTTCATAATTTTCTATAATTTTAAAAATAATTTTTACAATTTTTACGAGTAAAATTTCCCGACGGTCCCGTTTAGCGGTTTCGGGCGCAATCGCGGAACGGATCCCCTTGCGGGGCCAGGGGCAGCGCCCCTACCCGCGATCTAACCTTCGCGAGGGTTCCTTTGCGATCCAACAGCACCCAAACTCGCTGTCCCAAAATGATTTGGGTCGAGACATTGTCGTTTCGGAAAAATCTTCCCGGCAGGTTCGTTTTTAGCGATTTCGGGTGCAATCGCGGAGAAAATCCCCTTGCGGGGTTAGGGGCAGTACCCCTACCCACGATCTAACCATCGTGAGTTGCTCCTTTGCGATCTAATGGCACCCAAGCCCGCTGTCCCAAACGGATTTGGGGCAAAACGAAACCGTTTTGGAAAAATCTTTTCGGTAGCCGAAGCCTACAAGTGCCGAGACACTTGTGCTTCGCTTACTCGAGAAAAATACCCATAAAAACCCAAAAATCATAATTTTACAGAAAATTACAGAAACTTTAGTTTTCATAAAACCAAAAATTAAACTCGTACAAGCCTTGCACGTGGCTCTGATACCACTGTTGGGTTTTTCGGGCCGCGAAAACCGCTTTTTCGCGTCGCGGAAACCCCGAATCACCCAAAGCCGTAGATCCGTGCAAAGAAAAATCGAACGAAAATACGAGTACGAGTTTCAAAGACTCTAGATCTACACTAGATGAGAGTTATACCTTCGAAGCGTGCCCTTTCGCGTTCCCGCTCGTCCAAGGAATTGTCGGATCTCTAGAGTATCAAAATAGATACTCCTGTAGAAGTATCCACACGAACACGTAGATGGAGAAAACACACAAAAGGTGTGCTAGCACCTTGTTTGGTCACGGCAAGAGGAGGAGAGGGAGAGAGCTCTCTTGAGGAAGAAGAAGAAGAAGTAATGCCTTGAATTAAAATCAAATTTCATTCACCACTTTTGTGTGGCCGGCCACTCCATGGAGTGTAACTCCCATTCCACATTAATCACAATTAATGTGAAGCCATTAAGAGGTGTTGTGTAACTCGTATGATGTGGCACATCATGAAGATGTGGACCATTACCATTGGTCCACATCTTGCCACCTCACAATGATGTGGCAAATGAGTAATCTCCACTCATTTAATGTGTCCAACCCACATTAAATGCAATGGAGGCTTGTAACCTCCATGAGGTGGCAAAGCAAGATGATGTGGAACAACACTATTGGTCCACATCTTGCCACCTCACTCATGATGTGGTAAAGAGTCAAGTCAAACTTAACTCTTCCTCTTCCTCTCTAGTCAAGTCAAACTTGACTCAATCTCTCTCATGGTTGATCTAATCTAACCATTTGATTCAAGCCAACTTAATATAATGAAACTAATTCATTAAATTAAATTGATCTAATGAATCATAATCTAAATTAGACTCATTAAATACATGAATCAACTTGAGTCTAACTCAATTAGCCCAATTTGGATTACTCTTAATCCAATTTGATTCATCAAATGAATCTAATCCTCTTGGTTCATCGTATGAACCAAATCTCCATCTAATTGTCCTTAGTGTGTGACCCTATAGGTTCTTGTAACGTTGGCAATGCCCCTAAACTCATTTAGGAGCATAAGTAATGAGCGGTATCTAGCAACACATCATTACTACCCAAGTTATAAGAATGTTGAGATCCAACATCACCTTGTGACTACTAATTGTGACTCCTCACAATATGTGACATTATCCTTCTATCCTAGACATCTAGATTGATCAATGTGAGGCATAGACCGTGTCATCCTCTAATCAATCTAAATCTTGAACTCCAAGTAGACTCACTCAATCAAATGAGCTCAACATCTCATGTTGACTCACTTGGGCATGGCCATGCACTTCATGGTCTAACTCTATCAAGAATATTGATGTCACTCCCGTCATATGGGAGGGATAGATCTCATCTACATCACTCACATCCCTCTGCATAGTTTGTTACATACCCAGTAATCGCCTTTATAGTCCACCCTGTTACAGGTGACGTTTGACGAAATCAAAGTACATAACTCCTTATGTAGGGATCCATGGTGACTTCAGGTCAAAGGACTAATAGTCATACTAATAGCCACATGAGAAAGTATATGACACTCATATAACGATCCATGATACTTTCTCATGGCGGGTCATTCAGTATACATTCTCTAATGCATACCCATGTGTCAGCTTGATATCTCTATATCCATGACTTGTGAGATCAAGTCATCGAGCTGACCTACATGCTAGTCTTATTGTATTAACATTGTCCCTGAATGTTAATACTCGACTAGGAATGATTTAGAGTAGTGTTCCCTATATCATCTCACTATCGATTCAACCAATCGATTGATATAGGTAAGAACATTTTACTCAAGGACGTTACTATACTTATTTTATCTGGCACTAATACAAATAAGCATAATAACCAAAAACCAAATGCCTTAATATATATACAAGAATATGATATACATGAGTCCATACAATCATCAAATGATTGGCTCTAGGGCTCTAACTAACATTTAGGACTATAAAATAAACCTCCTTTCGTTCCTTTGGGATATCCCTCAAACAGTCGAACTTCTGTACGAGATTCTAACTTATCAGCATCTGGTTTCAGCACATGTGCTGGACTACACCAAATCCGTATATGTCTTAGACTGGGTTTTCGCCCATTCCACAATTCTATGGGAGTAGAAGAAACTGATTTAGAAGGTACTAAGTTTAGAACATACACTGTTGTTTCCAGAGCATATCCCCAAAACGAATTTGGTAATTCTGAATAACTCATCATCGATCTAACCATCTCCATAAGAGTCCTTTTCCTTCGTTCTGCCACACCATTCTGTTGGGGTGTACCAGGTGCGGACTGTTGGCATTGAATCCCGGCCTCTGATAAGTAATTCCTAAACTCTCCTAAGAGGTATTCGCCACCACGATCTGACCGTAATGTCTTGATACTTTTACCTAGTCGTTTCTCCACATCAGTCTTGTACTCTTTGAACTTATCAAAGCACTCGGACTTGCGGCGCATTAGGTAAATGTATCCATATCTCGAATAATCGTTTATGAAAGAGACAAAATATTCAAAACCTCCTCTTGCCTGGACAGACATAGGACCACACAAATCAGAGTGAACCAACTCTAACACTTCTTTGGCTCTATACCCCTTGGCCTTGAACGGCCTCTTGGTCATTTTACCTTCCAAGCAGGATTCACAAGTTGGAAAATTTTCCAACTCTAATGAACCCAAAAGTCCATCGGCTATAAGCCTCTGAATCCTACTTAAGTTAATATGACCAAGCCTTAGATGCCAAAGATATGCTTGGTTCATTTCCGAAGGTTCTTTTCTCTTATTAGAATTAGAAGATGAGTTATAAATTTCCATGTTTTACTTTGTGGAAGAAATTGGATTTAAAGTATACAAATTGCCAATCAATGCACCAGAACAGATAATCACATTATTTCTTTTAATAACTACATCGTTACTGAAAGAAACTGAATATCCATCTAAAAATAGTTTAGAAACTGAAATTAAATTCTTTCTAAAACTGGGTAAATAAAGACAATTTCTTAAAACCAAATTTCTATTTCTACTAAAAGATAAGTAGACGTCTCCCACTGCAACAGCTGCCACCTTAGTAGCATTGCCCATGTAGACGGTAATTTCTCCTTCAGATAGTCGTCGGGTTTCCTGGAACCCCTGCAAGGAATTGCAGACATGATCAGTGGCTCCCGTATCTACACACCAGGTGCTGGTAGATAACACCGCTAAACCTGTTTCAACAACTAGAGCATGAGATATACCTTTGTTTTGGTTCCTACGAGGATAGTCCGCCTTCCAATGTCCTGCCTGCTTGCAGATGAAGCACTTGCCCTTCGGCTTCTTCACTCCAGCTTTAAATCCCGTACTCTGAGATTTATTCACTTTCTTTGCTGAACCAGCTTATTTCTTCTTCTTCTTTCCTCTCGGTTTAGAAGTAGAACCATTTTCAGCATAGTGAATTTGAGCATTGTGATGAAATAATCCTTCTGATGCTTGAAGTTTTGTCAGTAGTTCCGCTAATGAATAAATCCTCTTATTCATATTATAGTTCAGGCGGAACTGCTCAAAACTTCTAGGTAGCGTTTGGAGGATCATATCGATCTGGGTTTCCCCATCAATTTCTCCTCCAAGGATCTGTATCTTGTTCAGATAAGCCATCATCTTTAGGATATGATCCCTCACAGGAGTACCCTCTTGCATGGTGGCTGTCATTATCTTTCTCATGTCTTCTTGCCTAGAAGCCCTATCCTGATGACCAAAGAGTTCCTTGAGATTGTTCATAATATCATAGGCTGTTGGTAAATCTTGATGCTGATGTTGCAATACATTTGACATTGAAGCCAAAATGTAGCACCGCGCCATCTCATATGCTTTTACCCATTTCCTATGATATTCAATCTCCTCTTGGGTAGATTCACCAGTAGGTGCTTCAGGACACGGCTCAGTCAGTACAAATTTATAGCTTTCAGCAGTAAGAACAATGTCCAGGTTTCTTTTCCAATTTATGTAATTTGGTCCAGTAAGTCTATTCTGTTGAAGTATGATGGACAGTGGGTTGAAAGTCATCCTAAGAATCACAAATAACTTTTGGTCAGAACTCTAAATTTAGAATAATATTGATTCCTCAAACAATACTATTTTAAATTAACCAACACCTCAAAACACCATGAATTTTGTATGCCACGTTAGTGTGGACGTATACAAATTCAACATTTGTAAAAGGAGGGTTTTAACCCATTAATTTTATTATCTTGTCAACCTAACTTTTTGACAAATAAAATTAATAGTTGGTATCATTTGGTCACACAAATAATAGCAGTGACTCCGATGGGGAGGATACTATTAGATGTGTCTAAGTGTATACCACTACTTGACACTAAGTCCATTAATAAGATTATGCCCCTTCCGTTGGGGAAGATCACACGCTCTTAATTAACTTCCTATAGTCATCCAAAAATGGAAGTTTGTTCTAGTGATCCACAAACAAGCTCATCCGTTATGGAGGAAGGCACTCAGAGCCAACGCGCAAGCTTGTTTGCATCACTTACAAACCAGTAATGGAGACCATGGGATTTACTTAAAAATCCCTCTCCCACTTAGTTATTTATAAATTAGGAATTTTAACTATGCTAGCCTACTAAACTTGTAAACTAACATGCACACACAGCACAATATAAAAGCAATAAATAGAAAATCTAATTTTCAACTATTATGACTTTTATCTCTAGTTGTCCTCCGTGTGTTGTCATCCCAAGCTGCTGCCATATTTGGCCACCGCCACCGGGTCTAGCTGTCGCATCCATCTTGCTCCTAGTTCTGCTGCGCCTTTGGTCCTTAGAAGGTTCCACGTGTTGCAAGATTCGATCCGCGACATAAATAGAATTTTACATTTTGATCCTATATTCCATAAAAGGAATGTACATGTATCTAGATCAAAAATAAAATCCTAATAAAACTAAATACAGCTCCGGATGTATTTAAATATAATCATGCACACACATATAAATGCCCTTGACATGTCCAAGGGTCCAATCACACACATAATAACTAAAAGCCATAATAGTTGGATCTTGCATCCACAAAGTTAGCACATCCTACTATTAACCTGCCTAAATTATGTATGGCATGTGCATAATTAACCTAATACCAAAAACACAGAGGCAAAACCCTAGCTCTGATACCAATTGTTGGTTGCTACTCAAAAAACCTAGAGGTTCCACTGTATAAAAATTTTGTACAAAGATCTGAACCTTTTCCTAGCTACCATGTGTTCTTTTAAATTAAATTTTGGATCGCCTGCGGAACTTAACACGTTTGATCCAAAACTTAATCTATTTGTTCTTTTAGGTTTTGACTTGGATCTCCTGCGGAACTTAACACGTTCGACCCAAATCACCTTAAGTTATTAATTCCATTAAATATTAATTTCCATAATTGGTTCCCAGTACTGACATGGCGAGGCACACAACCTTCTTGGATATGGGAGCAACCACCACCGACTAGACAAAACCTTTTATAGAAATCTAATATTTAATTTCCTAAAATAACTTTAGGTTAACCGTAAAGAACAATCAAATCACAAGGAAAAATAAAACAAAAGAACACAACTTCGAAAATCATATTCGAAATACAAGAACGTAAGCTTCTTGAATTTGGTATTATTTCCATAAATAACTAGTATGATGCGGAAAGAAAAATTACTAGTTATACCTTGTAGAAAAACCTCTTGATCTTCTACCATATTCCTCTTCTAACCTCGGACGTTGTGTGGGCAACGATCTTCCGAGATGAGAAACCACCAACCACCTTCTTCTCCTCCTAGCTAGGTTCGGCCACAAATAGCTTAACCAAGGATGAAGAACAAAACACCAACCAAGCTCCAAGAGATGCTAGCTTTTTCTCCTTCTTCTTCTTCTTCTTCTCCAAGTAGTATCCGGCCGCCACAAGAGCTCCAAGCCTTTGAGAGTTTCGGCCACCACAAAGAGGGAGAGAGGAAGAGGATGGCCGGCCACTCCAAGGAATAAAAGAGGGAGAGAAAATAATAGAGGTTGCTCACCATGAAGGCACCCCTACCCCTTATTTTATATTCCTTGGCTTTGGCAAATAAGGAAATTTATTTATAATAAAATTTCCTTAACTTTCCTTGACAACAATTAATTAAGAAAAAATTAAATAAATTTTCCTAATTAATTGTATGTGGTCGCCCACCTCATGTAGAGCAAATAGGATAATTTTAATCAACAATTAAAACTTCCTTTTTTGTCTTTGGAAATTTTAAAAAATAAAATTTCCTTTTAAAATCCCTTCATGGTTGATAAAAAGAAATTTCTATAATTTTAATTTTCAACATGTGAATAATTTTTTAGAAAAAAAAAATAAAATAAAATATCTTTCCAATCTACAAATAAGGAAAGAGATTTAATCTCTTTCTTTTAATCTTTTGTAGATATTTTAAAGAGAGATATTTTAATTTTAATTCTCTGTAATAAATTATATCTTTCACATAATAAAAATTAAAATTAAAATTCTTTTTAATTTAATGGGGGCCGACCACTTAAGCTTGGGTTCAAGCTAGGGCCGGCCACCCATGAACCAAGGCTTGGCCGGCCCTAGCTTGAACCACAAGCTAGCTTGGCCGGCCCCCTTCTCATGGGTATGAAGGTGGGTATAGGTGTGTATAGTACTCTATAAATAAGAGGCTACGATAGGGACCGAGAGGAGGAATTGATTTTGGTCTCCCGATAAAATTAAGCATCCCGTGTTCGCCCCGAACACACAACTTAATTTTATCAATAATAATTCATTCCACTAGAGAACTATTATTGAACTACTGCACCAATCCCAAATTATATTTTTGGGCTCCTTCTTATTATGAGTGTGTCAGTCTCCCTGTGTTTAAGATATCGAATGTCCACTAATTAAGTGACAGCTCCTTTAATTAATATCTTAGTCCAAGAGTCGTCCCACTCAACCTTATCATCATGTCGGACTAAGTCCACCTGCAGGGTTTAACATGATAATCCTTATGAGCTCCTCTTGAGGACATTATCAACCTAGTATCTCTAGGACACAGTTTCCTTCTATAATCAACAACACACACTATAAGTGATACCATTTCCCAACTTATCAGGCTTATTGATTCATCGAACTAAATCTCACCCATTGATAAATTAAAGAAATAAATATCAAATATATGTGCTTGTTATTATATTAGGATTAAGTGTTAGTTAGAGCCCTAGAGTCAATCATTTGATGATTGTATGGACTCATGTATATCATATTCTTGTATATATATTAAGGCATTTGGTTTTGGTTATTATGCTTGTTTGTATTAGTGCCAAATAAAATAAGTATAGTAACGTCCTTGAGTAGAAGGTTCTTACCTATATCAATCGATTGGTTGAATCGATAGTGAGTTGATATAGGGAACACTACTCTAAATCATTCCTAGTCGAGTATTAACATTCAGGGACAATGTTAATACAATAAGACTAGCATGTAGGTCAGCTCGATGACTTGATCTCACAAGTCATGGATATAGAGATATCAAGCTGACACATGGGTATGCATTAGAGAATGTATACTGAATGACCCGCCATGAGAAAGTATCATGGATCGTTATATGAGTGTCATATACTTTCTCATGTGGCTATTAGTATGACTATTAGTCCTTTGACCTGAAGTCACCATGGATCCCTACATAAGGAGTTATGTACTTTGGTTTCGTCAAACGTCACCCGTAACAGGGTGGACTATAAAGGCGATTACTGGGTATGTAACAAATTATGCAGAGGGATGTGAGTGATGTAGATGGGATCTATCCCTCCCATATGACGGGAGCGACATCAGTATTCTTGATAGAGTTAGGCCACGAAGTGCATGGCCATGCCCAAATGAGTCAACATTAGATGTTGAGCTCATTTGATCGAGTGAGTCTACTTGGAGTTCAAGATTTAGATTGATTAGAGGATGACACGGTCTATGCCTCACATTGATCAATCTAGATGTCAAGGATAGAAGAACAATGTCACATATTGTGAGGAGTCACAATTAGTAGTCACAAGGTGATGTTGGATCTCGACATTTCTTGTAACTTGGGTAGCAATGATGTATTGCTAGATGCCGCTCATTGCTTATGTTTCTAAAGGAGTTTAGAAACATTGCCAACGTTACAAGAACCTATTGGGTCACACACAAAGAACAAGTGGATGGAGATTAGGTTCATATGATGAACCAATTGGATTAGGTTCATGTGATGAACCAATTGGATTTGGTTCATGTGATGAACCAAATTAGATTAAGAGTAATCCAAATTGGGCTAATTGAGTTGGACTCAAGTTGATTCATGTGTTCAATGAGTCTAATTTGGATTATGACTCATTGAATCAATTTAATTAAATGAATTAGATTCATTATATTAAGTTGGCTTGAATCAAATGGTTAGATTAGATCAACCATGAGAGAGATTTGGTCAAGTTTGACTTGATTTGAGAAGGAAGATCAAAGGTCAATTTTGACTTGACCATTTGCCACCTCATTTGTGAGTTGGCATAAGGTGGACCATTGATGATGCTCCACATCATCATGGTTGCACATGTGTGTGCCACCTCATGGAGGTTACAAATCCCCTCTTTAATGGCCACATTAAATGGGAAGGGGGTTACACACACATGAAGGAGAGTGAATGCAATTCATTCTCATTGATTCCATCTTCTTCCTCCTTAGCTCTCTCTTGCTTTTTCCTCTCTTTTGGTCGTGGGTTCCAAGAAGGTAGAGAAGGTGGTTGAGTTGTATTCCAAGAGAAGAAAGAAAGGGTGAAGGTCACAAAAGAGGAGACTACTTCTTGAGTGTAAGAGTTTCCTTTCTTCTTTCTTTTTCCCTCCATTTAAATCCTATCCGAGAGCTCTAGAAAGTGCTAGCACACTTGGAGTTCTCTTCTCCATCCTTGAGTGTGAGAGACACTCCTTGTTCGTGTGGATATCATTAGAGGAGTGTCTACGTTGACACTCTCGAGATCCGGCGCCTTTGGACGAGCGGGATTACGAAAGGGCACGCATCGAAGGTATAAATTTCTTAACATGTAGATCTAGGAGTAGATCTAAATATTTCTAAACTCGTATTTGGTTTTTCGAAATTTTTACCTTGCACGGATCCATGGCTATGGGTGATTCGGGGTTTCCGCGACGTGAAAAGCGGTTTTCGCGGCCCGAAGAACCCAACAGTGGTATCAGAGCCACGTGCAAGGCGAATACGAGTTTTTATTTTTAGTTTTATGAAAACTAAACATTCTGTGAATTTTATGTAAATTTAAGTTTTTATAGTTTTTATGGGTAATTTTTCCATAGAAGCGAAGCACAAGTGTCTCGGCACTTGTAGGCTTCGGCTACCGGAAAGATTTTTCCAAGACGGCTTCGTTTCGCCCCAAATCCATTTGGGACAGCGGGCTTGGGTGCCATTAGATCGCAAAGGAGTAACTCACGATGGTTAGATCGTGGGTAGGGGCATTGCCCCTAACCCCGCAAGGGAATTTGCTCCGCGATTGAACAACGAACCCGCCGGGAAGATTTTTCCGAAACGGCAATGTCTCGACCCAAATCGTTTTGGGACAGCGGGTTTAGGCGCTGTTGGATCGCAAAGGAACCCTCGCGATGGTTAGATCGCGGGTAGGGGCGTTGCCCTTGGGCCCTGCAAGGGGATCCGTTCCGCGATTGCGCCCGAAACCGCCGGGAAATTTTACTCGTAAAAATTGTAAAAATTAATTTTAAAATTATAGAAAATTATGAAAATATATAATTTTGATTATATATTAAATTTGTGATAGTCATGGCCCAAAGACCCAATTTGATTGGACATTGTGTTGTAATTCATAATACGGCCTACGTGCCGTTATGTGTTTGCGAGTGTTGTATTATATTCGCGACCTGCGCGTCGTTCCTTCTCTTATTTTCTTGCTGTAAATTAGATTTAGACTCGAATGTAACTCGAGTTTCAAATTGTAATGTACAAATTGGAGCGGTGGAGGGTCCACACGAGACGGAGTTCCGAGGCGGGCACGAGCAACACAAGGTGGTCAAAGGGAGGAGCTTGAAGAAGCTGTTGATCCTAGGTTGACCAATCGATCTTCTCATTGCCTTGAGAAGATCGTAGTAGGGCCATGACTAAATCACAAATAGATTAATTAATTGCTTGTGTATGTGATGCATATTTAATAAGTAGTTAATTAATTAGTGTCTTACGATTAGATTAGATCTAAGTCGTGCACATGATGCACCCTTGCGATTAGATTAGATCTAAGTCGTGCACGAGATGCATCCCTTTCGATTAGAATTAGATCTCAATCGACTCAACTCTAATGCCTAACCGTGCCGTGATACCTATCACTACTTCGATCACATGTATTGTTGAATCTGCCAAAGCAGAGCAATACATATTATCTTGGTAGGGTACGGAGGGACAATCTTGGTCCCGTCTATCAACGCATGGGTGAATACAAACTCAATTAGATTGAGTATTCATAGTTACTCGGTTGGATCGAGTCAACTATAGGCATTCTTCCAATAGTTGGAAAGGTAGGACAAAATCACGTTTATATTAATTCTCGGGCGTATTAGCCAAAGCTAACTCGAGTTTTAATATAAATATGGATTTTGATCCTATAAACAAGAGTTGCATAGAGATGTAATTGGTAATCGTTACCTACCGATCATACTAAGCCTTGGGCGTATTAGCCAAAGCTAACTCAAGGGTTAGTATGATGTGGATCTTGTCCCACAAGAATTATAGAATTCAGTGGGAGCATCATTTAATTAAAGGCATAATTAAATGATTTTTAAAGAATATGATATTTATTTCTGCAAATTTTCTGTTGTAGATAACCATGACGTCGAACACGAATTCCTTCTCCCTGCGATCTGTCCTTAAGAAGGACAAGCTCAACGGAGCAAATTTCCTGGACTGGTACAGGAACCTGAGAATAGTTCTCACTCAGGAACGTAAACTGTACGTTCTGGAGCAGCCCATTCCGGAGGCTCCTCCTGCCACTGCCACGCGAGCAGACCGAGATGCTTACAAGAAGCATCAAGATGACGCATTAGATGTGTCCTGTCTTATGCTCGCGACCATGAACTCTGAGCTTCAGAAGCAACATGAGTTGATGGGTGCTTACGATATGGTTGAACATCTTTGTCACCTATATCAAGGACAAGCAAGGCATTGGAAGAGACCCAAAGAATACCGGAAGATCTTAAGAAGAAGAGAAATAAGATTTCTACTTCAGGTATACATGTTATAGAAGTCAACCTCTCTATTTCTTCATCGTGGGTATTAGATATCGGATGTGTTTCACATTTGTACTAATGTACAAGAGCTGAG
The DNA here is from genome assembly GCF_018446385.1 of Zingiber officinale. Taxonomy (NCBI): domain Eukaryota; kingdom Viridiplantae; phylum Streptophyta; class Magnoliopsida; order Zingiberales; family Zingiberaceae; genus Zingiber; species Zingiber officinale. Next base: position 82,186,573 of record NC_055987.1, on the reverse strand, counting down.
AAATAGCGGGGCATTGACGAAGGGTGAGATAGACCTACGAGTAGGCAATGGAGCACGAGTTGCTTTCTGTAGGAACTTATCATCTATCTCTTCCTCTGGGCTTGTACTAGAATTAGATGATTGTTGTTATGTACCTTGACTAAGAACATAATTTCAGTTTCTTGTTTGGACAAGAAAGGATTTTCGTTTATAATAAAGAACAAATGTTGTTCTATCTATTTAAACGATATTTTCTATTGTAGTGCACCTCTGATAAACGGACTCTATATTCTAGACCTTGAGAGCCCTATCTATAACGTTAGTACCAAGAGGTTCAAATCGAATGATATGAACCAAACCTACCTCTGGCACTGTCGCTTAGGTCATATAAATGACAAGGTTTGCTGGACTCATTTGATTTAGAATCATATGAGATATGCGAGTCATGCCTACGAGGCAAGATGACCAAGACCCCCTTTAGTGGGCATAGCGAGAGAGCAACTGATTTGTTAGGACTCATACATAGTGATGTATGTGGCCCTTTCAATGTCGCTGCTAGAGGCGGTTATAGGTACTTCATCACGTTTACTGATGAATGGTTATGTGTCCTTGATGACACATAAGTCTGAATCCTTTGAAAAGTTCAAAGAATTCAAGAGTGAAGTACAGAACCAGCTTGGCAAGAGTATTAAGATACTTCGATCAGATCGAGGTGGTGAATACTTAAGCCATGAGTTTCGTGACTACTTAGCTGAGTGTGGGATTTTATCCCAACTCACGCCTCCTGGAACACCACAGTGGAATGGTGTATCAAAAAGGAGAAATCGTACTCTATTAGATATGGTACGATCTATGATGAGTCACACAGATCTTCCGACATACCTTTGGGGTTATGCTCTAGACACGGCAGCTTTTATACTCAACCGAGTTCCATCCAAGGCCGTGATAAAGACACCATATAGGATATGGACAGGGAGAGATGCCCAGGTGTCTTTCATGAGGATTTGGGGTTGTGAGGCTTACGTTAGACGTCAAGTCTCAGACAAATTAGGACCCAAATCCGACAAGTGCTATTTCATTGGATATCCCAAGGAAACTAAGGGATATTACTTCTACATTCCCAGTCAGTACAAGGTAGTTGTGGCAAAAACTGGGGTCTTTCTAGAAAGGGACTTTGTTTCTAGAAAGACTAGTGGGAGCACGTTCGATCTTGAAGAAGTTCAAGATGTGAACAATTGTACTGATGCCTCGATGGAAGTTGAACTGGAACCACAAAGTGTTGTGGATGATGTTGTTCCACAAGGAGTTGAGGAACAACAACCAGTTCAAGTAGACATACCTCTTCGCAGGTCTGACAGGGTACGTTGTCAGCCTGAGAGATACTCATTTCTCTTGTCTGACCATGACGACGTTGTGCTCATAGAGGATGAGCCTACCACCTATCAGGAAGCTGTGATGAGACCAGATTCTGAGAAATGGCTAGAGGCCATAAGATCCGAAATGGAATCCATGCACACCAACCAAGTATGGACTTTGGTTGATCCACCTGAAGGGGTAAAACCCATTGGGTGTAAGTGGGTCTTTAAGAGAAAGACTGACATGGATGGACCTATCTATAAGGGTCGCTTGGTGGTTAAAGGTTTCAAGCAGATTCATGGTATTGACTATGATGAAACCTTTTCTCCAGTAGCGATGTTTAAGTCCATTCGAATCATGCTTGCTATTGCAGCCTACCATGACTATGAGATATGGCAGATGGATGTCAAAACCGCGTTTCTGAATGGAAACCTACTCGAGGATGTGTACATGACACAACCTGAGTATGCAAGCTGCATAGGTCCATTTATGGACTAAAGCAAGCTTCTCGGAGCTGGAATCTTCGATTCGATGATGTGATCAAACAGTTTGGTTTCATCAAGAATGAAGATGAGCCATGTGTCTACAAGAAGGTTGTAGGGGACATAGTTGTCTTTCTCATATTGTATGTGGATGACATACTACTCATTGGGAAGGACATCCCTATGCTTCAGTCTGTCAAGACCTGGCTAGGGAGTTGTTTCTCAATGAAGGACTTAGGTGAGGCATCCCGCATTCTAGGGATACAGATCTATAGAGATAGATCTAAGAGATTGCTTGGCCTAAGTCAGAGTACATACATTGACAAGGTACTCCTTCGGTTTGCCATGCAGAATTCCAAGAAAGATTTCTGCCGATGTCACATGGCGTGAGTCTTTCGAAGACTCAAGGTCTCTCTTCTAGAGAGGAGGGAGATCGCATGGATCAGATCCCTTATGCCTCAGCCATAGGATCGATCATGTACGCCATGCTATATACTCGACCTGATGTCTCGTATGCTTTGAGCATGACGAGCAGATACCAGTCAGATCCAGGTGAAAGTCACTGGATAGCGGTCAAGAATATTCTTAAGTACTTACGAAGGACTAAAGAATATTTCTTGATATATGGAGGCAATGATGAGCTAACTGTAAAGGGTTACAGTGATGCCAGCTTCCAGACCGATCAGGATGATTACCGATCGCAGTCAGGGTTCGTGTTTTGCTTAAATGGTGGTGCTGTGAGCTGGAAGAGTTCGAAGCAGACAGATGGTGATTCTACAACAGAGGCCGAGTATATTGTTGCATCGAGGCAGCAAAGGAGGCGGTTTGGATCAAGTTTATCATGAACTTGGGGTGGTTCCTAGCACTGACCCATTGAGCTCTATTGTGACAACAATGGAGCTATAGACGAAGGAACCTCGCTCACACCAGCGGACCAAGCACATACTACGGCGCTTCCATCTCATTCGAGAGATTATCGATAGAGGAGATGTGAAGATTTGCAGAGTACCTACAGAGGCTAACATCGCAGATCCCTTGACCAAGGCTTTGGCACAGAGAAAGCATGATGGTCACACTAGGTCATTAGGCCTTAGAGACTATACTGATTGACACTAGTGCTAGTGGGAGATTGTTAGTTAGAGCCCTAGAGCCAATCATTTGATAATTGTATGGACTCATGTATATCATATTCTTGTATATATATTAAGGCATTTGGTTTTGGTTATTATGCTTATTTGTATTAGTGCCAAATAAAATAAGTATAGTAACGTCCTTGAGTAGAAGGTTCTTACCTATATCAATCGATTGGTTGAATCGATAGTGAGATGATATAGGGAACACTACTCTAAATCATTCCTAGTCGAGTATTAACATTCAGGGACAATGTTAATACAATAAGACTAGCATGTAGGTCAGCTCGATGACTTGATCTCACAAGTCATGGATATAGAGATATCAAGCTGACATATGGGTATGCATTAGAGAATGTATACTGAATGACCCGCCATGAGAAAGTATCATGGATCGTTATATGAGTGTCATATACTTTCTCATGTGGCTATTAGTATGACTATTAGTCCTTTGACCTGAAGTCACCATGGATCCCTACATAAGGAGTTATGTACTTTGGTTTCGTCAAACGTCACCCGTAATAGGGTGGACTATAAAGGCGATTCCTGGGTATGTAACAAATTATGCGGAGGGATGTGAGTGATGTAGATGGGATCTATCCCTCCCATATGACGGGAGCGACATCAGTATTCTTGATAGAGTTAGACCACGAAGTGCATGGCCATGCCCAAATGAGTCAACATTAGATGTTGAGCTCATTTGATCGAGTGAGTCTACTTGGAGTTCAAGATTTAGATTGATTAGAGGATGACACGGTCTATGCCTCACATTGATCAATCTAGATGTCAAGGATAGAAGGACAATGTCACATATTGTGAGGAGTCACAATTAGTAGTCACAAGGTGATGTTGGATCTCGACATTTCTTGTAACTTGGGTAGCAATGATGTATTGCTAGATGCCGCTCATTGCTTATGTTTCTAAAGGAGTTTAGAAACATTGCCAACGTTACAAGAACCTATTGGGTCACACACAAAGAATAAGTGGATGGAGATTAGGTTCATATGATGAACCAATTGGATTAGGTTCATGTGATGAACCAATTGGATTAGGTTCATGTGATGAACCAAATTGGATTAAGAGTAATCCAAATTGGGCTAAGTGAGTTGGACTCAAGTTGATTCATGTGTTCAATGAGTCTAATTTGGATTATGACTCATTGAATCAATTTAATTAAATGAATTAGATTCATTATATTAAGTTGGCTTGAATCAAATGGTTAGATTAGATCAACCATGAGAGAGATTTGGTCAAGTTTGACTTGACTTGAGAAGGAAGATCAAAGGTCAATTTTGACTTGACCATTTGCCACCTCATTTGTGAGTTGGCATAAGGTGGACCATTGATGATGCTCCACATCATCATGGTTGCACATGTGTGTGCCACCTCATGGAGGTTACAAATCCCCTCTTTAATGGCCACATTAAATGGGAAGGGGGTTACACACACATGAAGGAGAGTGAATGCAATTCATTCTCATTGATTCCATCTTCTTCCTCCTTAGCTCTCTCTTGCTTTTTCCTCTCTTTTGGTCATGGGTTCCAAGAAGGTAGAGAAGGTGGTTGAGTTGTATTCCAAGAGAAGAAAGAAAGGGTGAAGGTCACAAAAGAGGAGGCTACTTCTTGAGTGTAAGAGTTTCCTTTCTTCTTTCTTTTTCCCTCCATTTAAATCCTATCCGAGAGCTCTAGAAAGTGCTAGCACACTTGGAGTTCTCTTCTCCATCCTTGAGTGTGAGAGACACTCCTTGTTCGTGTGGATATCATTAGAGGAGTGTCTACGTTGACACTCTCGAGATCCGGCGCCTTTGGACGAGCGGGATTACGAAAGGGCACGCATCGAAGGTATAAATTTCTTAACATGTAGATCTAGGAGTAGATCTAAAGATTTCTAAACTCGTATTTGGTTTTTCGAAATTTTTACCTTGCACGGATCCATGGCTATGGGTGATTCGGGGTTTCCGCGACATGAAAAGCGGTTTTCGCGGCCCGAAGAACCCAACATTAAGAGCACACACTTCCATAATAACCGAGGTCTTTGTTTCTTTATAAAGTCAGTATAAAAGAAATGACCTCAAATGGTCCTACTCAATACACTCTAAGTGTACTAGTGTAATTATATAGTCAAGATAAACTAATTCCTAATTACACTACGACCTTCCAATGGTTTGTTCCTTTCCATTTTGGTCGTGAGCTACTATTTATAATTTATAAGGTACTGATAACATCATCTTCTATATGTGACACCACATATTATGTTATCTACAATATAAATTAATTGAACAACTACAAACAAATGTAGATAAATTGACCAAATGTGATTCTTTATTTAACATAAATGTTTACAAAAGCTAAGGCCTTCAGTATACACTCCAACACTAAACTCATGCCAATTGCTACTAAATCTAATCTTATGCTGAAAAGTACCTTTTTAAAGGTTGTACCTATACTCAAAAGAGAGGATCTAACCTTCACATATGATTAAGGACTGAACTTAGGTACTTCCAACTGAAACAGGCGTTCCAATCGATTGGCTGATCGATTGGGACGTTCGGATCGATTCACGGATCGATTCCGATGGCTACTGTGCTCGGGTTAATATTCTGGATCGATCGGCTGATCGATCCAAACTGATCAATCGATCCAATGATCGATTCCAGAGCTCTCTGTTCGCGGGAGCGATTTCCCGATCGATCGAGCGATCGATCCCCAAACTCTCTGTTCGCGACAGAACGCGACTGGATCGATCGGCTGATCGATCCAGAAACTTACTGTTCGCGACAGAATGCGACTGGATCGATCGACTGATCGATCCAGAGGCTTACTGTTCACGGAACCAGGCTCCTAATCGATCCTTTGATCGATTGAGGGCCCCCAATTGATCCACGGATCGATTGGGGTTTCTGATTTTGCAGTAAACTCTGATTTCAGCACTGTTTCGTGCCAAACTCACATTCACAAGTTCTAATATAACTGGAAAACAATCTAACAACGAATATTTAGTATTCTAAGCATAGCCTAATGCATAGTTCACTAGTTCATGACATTTAAACATACTAAAGTGCGGAATGAATAAAACTACAGAGTTCTAATGCTTAAAACAAAACTGGCAAGATCCCTAAGATCTTTATTCCAAGTTCCACCCACACACATCTTCCTTGCATTGACCTCCAGCCTCCGCTAGTCCATCTTTCCTTTACTTTTATCTGCAGTATAAGGAAAAAGTATCTGTAAGCTTGAGAGCTTAGTAAGAAACCATCTACCTCACAAAAACATGCATGCGATACGATTTATGCTTTGAAAACATGTCATTTGAAATATGCACTGAATATGCTAAAGCATGGCATGGCAGACAAAACATAGACATAAGAAACTGATCATGGCATAAGTGCTAATCATAACTATCACATTGTATCAATAGAAAACTGAACTGATACAGAAGCAGAGCTAAGCTAATAGGAAACTGATGCTAAAGCTGTACTGAATTCACATAACTATGTTGTGAAGTTTTGAAAACTATATTCAAAAGTAGATTAAAATAATAATCATGTTGCTGTTTGGGCCCGGCAACTGTACTTGCTAGGCGCGCATCCCTAACTAGACCCGGGTTTGCAAGTCCCGAATTTAGCAGGGTTACTAGGTTATCTAAACCTAGGGACGACTATGCGAGCCCAACCCAATGGATATCTAATCCAGTACAGTGCCACTGAGAAAGTAAAATATTGGACATAGCTAATTATTACTTGTCTTGCTCTTTCTAGGTTATTTGAACCTAGAGCTAGGTTGTCTGAACCTAGAGGCGACTGTGGGAGCCCACCCATTGGACATCTAGTCCTATAAGAGCTGTAGCAAGACTAAATAAGCTGTGAAAAATGCTTCTATTGCATTTATCTAAGCTAATAAAATGCCTAAGTTGCATTTTAACTGTGCTAACAATTTATTCGAACACCTGGTATGCGCTAGTTCGCATCCTTTGTGCCGAAAGTCTACATACTACTAAACTGAAGCTTAAAATTCATACGAAAGCTACTTATACTACAGGTGAGGGGTTTCTTACCTCCTGTGCTAGATTTCTTACGATTCAAATCGCTAGATTTTCGGAGAAGACGATCCTTTCGACAATCTTCTCGCGTCTATGCGTTCCTCTCGCGGAGGGGAGCGTCCCCGTATCCTAGATGTCGCCGGAAGGAGCCCTTGGGACCCTAGGGATGGAGCCCTAGGCGTGCTTGTGGTTGGCGCCGAGAAGAGGAATGGGAGAAGGGAGGGGCGGCGTGCAAGGGTTTTGGGAGAGGAAAGGTTACAAATAAAAATTAAACTCCTCACTTAATTCCCTATTTATATTAAGGAATTAATTCACCCAACTCTAACTTAAATAAAATTGTTTTTCTTTCCTTTCAGCACGGCCCTGCTGGGTTCACCTGGTTACTAGAGTTCACCTTAAGTCATAGGACCCAATAGGTCTCAGGTTCAATACCCGCGTAGGCTATTTTACGATTCTATTTATTTTTGCTACTTCTGCTACTCCAAAAATTCTGTAAAAATATCCTAAAATTCCAGAAAAATATTAGGATATTTCTAATAATTATTTTAAGAATTTTCGGGCATTACAATCCCCCATACCTTATAAAAAGTTCATCCTCGAACTTAGAATAATTCTGGGTACTTGTGTCTCATACTAGCCTCTGTCTCCCATGTTGCCTCTTCTGTTGTGTGATTTTGCCAAATGACTTTTACTAATGGTACCTCCTTGTTCCGCAATTTCTTAACTGCTCGGTCTATTATCTGAATAGGTCGACTATCATAGCTGAGGTCTTTGCGGACTTGTACCAGCTGGGGCTCAATCACTTGGGTGGCATCTGAGATATGTTTCTTCAGTATAGAGACATGATATACATTGTGGACAGCTGACATCTCCTGGGGTAGATCTAGCTCATATGCTACCTTGCCAACTCTTCTAGTGATAAGGTATGGTCACACATATCTGGGACTCAATTTGCCCTTCCTCCCAAAACACATTACTCCCTTTATGGGAGCCACTCTGAGGAACACTGTATCCCCAACTGAAAACTCTAAAGGTCTGCGCCATGTATCAGCATAGCTTTTCTGGCGGCTCTGAGATGTCTCTATCCTCTGGCGGATCTGCTGTATAGCTGTTGTGGTATCTGCTACTAGATCTGTCTGAAGTTCTAGTTCTTTCTGTTCACCACTCTCATACCAACAGATTGGAGATCTACACCTCCGCCCATAGAGAGCCTCGTAAGGTGTCATACCGATAGTGGCCTGATAGCTGTTATTGTATGCAAATTCTGCTAAACTCAGGTGTTTGCACCAACTTCCCTTGAAGTCTAGGGCACATGCGCGAAGCATATCTTCGAGTACCTGATTTACCCGCTCCGTCTGACCATCTTTCTGAGGATGGAAAGCTGTACTGAATTTTAACTTCGTGACCAATGCTGACTGTACACACTCCCAGAAGTGTGATGTGAATCGTCTGTCTCTGTCTGAAATAATGGTCCGTGGGACTCCATGTAGTCTGACGATCTCCTTGAGATACAACTGAGCTAGCTGTTCCATGGAGTAGGATATCCTGATAGCTAAGAAGTGGGCTGATTTAGTTAACCTGTCAACTATTACCCAGATGGTATCAAAACCATTCATGGTTCTGGGTAGTCCCACTATAAAATCCATAGAGATGTCTTCCCACTTCCATTCTGGAATCTGGATAGGCTGCAGAACTCCTCCTAATCTCTGATGTTCTGCCTTGACTCTCTGGCAAGTTAGACAGGTGCTGACATATCTAGCGATGTCTCTCTTCATCCCAGGCCACCAAAAACGTTTCTTCAAGTCATGGTACATCTTGGTGGAACCGGGATGCATCACATAGGGAGTCCTGTGAGCCTCGTCTAGAATCTTCCTCTGTAGCCCCTCCTGATCTGGAACACAAAGTCTGTCACCGAAATACAACACCCCACTAGTGGACACTCTAAACTCTCCACCTTCTGATTCTGCTATCCCTTGCTTGATTTTCTGAATTTCAGGATCCTGTTCCTGAGCTGTCTGGATGTCACCAAGCAAGGTAGACTCTAATGTCATCGTAGAGAGCTGTCCAACTATGAGTTCAAGACCAAAATCTGTGATCTCTCTCTGTAGGGCGGTGACATAGCTACTAGGGATAGTAAGGTAGCATCAGACTTTCTGCTAAGTGCGTCTGCCACCTTATTGGCTTTTCCTGGGTGGTAGAGGATGTCTATGTCATAATCCTTGACCAGCTCAAGTCATCTACGCTGTCGCATATTCAGATCCTTCTGAGTGAAGAAGTACTTCAGACTCTGGTGATCTGTATACACTCTGCACTGAGCTCCATACAAGTAATGTCTCTAAATTTTGAGAGCGAACACAACTACTGCAAGCTCAAGGTCATGAGTAGGGTAATTCTTCTCATATTCCTTGAGTTGTCTGGAGGCATAGGCGATCACCTTGCCATTTTGCATTAGTACTGCTCCTAGTCCCAATTTAGAGGCGTCACTATAAATATCAAAGCTGTCTATATTTTCAGGTAGAGCCAGAATAGGTGCACTGGTCAATCTCCTCTTTAGCTCACTGAAGCTGTTCTCACAGTCCTCTGTCCACTGAAATTTTTTGTTCTTCCTGGTGAGAGCTGTCAGTGGGGAGGCTATCCTGGAGAAATCCTCTACAAACTTTCTGTAATAACCTGCTAGTCCTAAAAAGCTTCTGATCTCACTGGCGTTCTTGAGTCTTTTCCAGTTACTCACAGCTTCTATTTTACTAGGGTCTACCATGATACCATCCTTTGAGATGATGTGACCCAGGAAGGACACCTGATCTAACCAAAATTCACATTTCGTGAACTTGGCATACAACTGGTTCTGCAGATGGGTCTGCAATACTATTTTCAGGTGCTCTGCGTGTTCTTCCTGAGTTCCTGAATAGATAAGAATGTCATCGATAAACACAATAACAAATTTATCTAGGTAATCCCTGAATACTCTGTTCATGAGGTCCATGAAAGTAGCTGGAGCATTTGTCACGCCAAAGGGCATGACTACGAACTCGTAGTGTCCGTATCTAGTCCTAAACGCTGTCTTGGGTATATCCCCTTCTTTAACCTTCACCTGATGATAACCTGATCTGAGGTCTATCTTAGAGAACACTGTTGCTCCCTTTAGCTGATCGAACAGGTCATCTATTCTGGGAAGAGGATACCTGTTCTTGATGGTGACTTGGTTCAGTGCCCTGTAGTCTATGCATAAGCACATGCTACCGTCCTTCTTCTTCACGAACAATACAGGCGCTCCCCATGGTGAGTGACTAGGACGTATGAAGCCCTTGTCAAGCAGCTCCTGTAGTTGCTCATGAAGTTCCTTCAGTTCTGCTGGAGCCATGCGGTAAGGCGCTTTGGAGATAGGATTCATACCGGGAATGAGTTCTATCTCGAATTCAATCTCCCTGTCTGGTGCTAGGCCTGGTAACTCCTCAGGGAAGACTGCTGGGTAGTCACATACAACTCGGACCTCTTCTAGCTTTTGGTCCTTGTCCTGACTAGTATTGACTACATGTGCTAGGAATCCCGTACATCCTGAATCCATTAATTTCTGTGCTTTTATAGGTGAGAGAAACTTCTTGGCCTTTCTCTTTGGTTCTCCGATGTACTCGAACTGTACTTCTGCTTCAGGTTGGAATATGACTTTCTGTTTACGGCACTCTATAGAGACACCGTATCTGATCAGGAAGTCCATTCCAAAGATGACATCATAATCAGTCATATCTAGCATTATCAGATCACAAAAGAGTTCTCTGTCTTCTATATTGACTGGCACTGCTCTGAGCCAGTGCGTGGATGCCATAATTTCTCCTGAAGGTAGCGTTGTCAAAAACTGACCACTGAGTACCTTTGGAGGTATCGCTATCTTTTCGGCAAACGCCCTGGATATATAAGAATGGGTTGCCCCAGTATCGAATAAAACAGTTGCACTTTGCTGTAAAATACTAATCTGACCTGAAACAACTGTCGAGGCATTCGCTACGTCCTCTCTGGTGAGTGAGTAGATCCTTACATTGGTCGTAACTGAAGGGGCTTCTAGTCTGCCCTGGCTGATGTGTGGGCCATCTAAAGCGGCCTGCATCTGATGTAACTGAGCTGACTGGCCTCCGTACTGAATCGGCTGTGGTTGAGGAAGACTAGTCTTGTTTGGGCACTGTTTAGCCATATGCCCTTCCTGCCCACACTCAAAGCATCCTCGGGTGCCCTTACGACAAACTCCAGGGTGAAATTTCCCGCAAGTAGCACATTTGGGATAGCTAGGTTGTTTACTAGCTGGTCCTCCCTTCGGGTAACTCCCTGGTTTGCGCTTGCTGCTGGAGTTCCCTTTCCAGTTAAAGTTGTGACCCTGTTATTTCTGAGTACCTGAGCCTCCTTGCCCTTTGGACTCTGAGAGGACTTGCTTCTGCTGCTTAATATTGTTCTGATAGTGCTCAGTGGTCAGAGCACTGCTGACTAGTTCTTCGGTGGTTTGCGGCTTATGGACGCCGCCAGCCACGTTCATTGCTATTTCCGACCTCAGTATCTTGAGCATCAACCGGAGTCGTTCTTTTTCTGTGCTGACTAGCTCAGGGCATAGACGAGCCAATCAGTTGAATTTCTTCACGACTTCCTCCACTGAAAGGTTGACCTGGCGAAACTCAGTGAACTTGTCGTAGTGGCGGTTTGTGACCCGCATGTGAAAGAACTCCTCGAAGAATTCTTTCTCGAAGTTAGCCCATGTCATCTGGTTCACCGGGCGCTTCGCTCTAATTCTCTCCCACCACATATATGCATCTCCTGTCAAGCAGAAGGAGGCGCACTTCACTTTTTCCTGTTCTGGCCAGTCCAGAAGCTCCATCGTACTCTCCAGTGTTTTGAACCAGGCTTGAGCATCCCATGGTTCACTGGTGCCTGAGAAGTTCTCGGGCTTGACTTTGCCTCTGCTGCTGGGGCTACTGGTGTTGTAGGCTGGACTGGTGGAACCTCTATAACCACTGGGGTTGCTATGTTGGGTTCTGGGGTGATAGTGGGAGTATTCTGCTGATTAGCCTTTAAGGTGGCTATCTCCTGTTGTTGTTCAGCTAGCTGTTGCTGTAACTGAGCCACTAATGCTGTAAGGTCTGGGGGAGGCACTGAACTGCCTGCCTCATGCTGGAGCTCAGTAGCAGGTGCCCTTCTAGCTGGGCGTCCTCGTGCCATTTCTAAAGACATAGAGGACATACATAACTAATCTAATCATGGTTACATAAATACTGCTATCTTGTTAAACATTATCATATACTAACATGCTTCAGTTAACATAAGTTATAACAAGAAAGCAGGAACATAAAAAAAAAATGAGAGGTATTCTTACTTGGAAGCTGCAGGTTCAATGCTGATGTGTGTGTAGGAAGTATGGAAACTGCACTGATACCACTCTGTAACGACCCACCTTCTACTAACTAGGCTATAAGGTCGGACCGTCACAATATGTTGTGCTAGGCTATGTTTTAAAGTGCGGAAATGTGATCTAATTTAAAATTTTGCTAAACTCATGCCAATTGCTACTAAATCTGATCTTATGCTGAAAAGTACATTTTTAAAGGTTGTACCTATACTCAAAAGAGAGGATCTAACCTTCACATATGATTAAGGACTGAACTTAGGTACTTCCAACCGAAACAGGCGTTCCAATCGATTGGCTGATCGATTGGGACATTCGGATCGATTCACGGATCGATTCCGATGGCTACTGTGCTCGGGTTAATATTCTGGATCGATCGGCTGATTGATCCAGACTGATCAATCGATCCAATGATCGATTCCAGAGCTCTCTGTTCGCGGGAGCGATTTCCCGATCGATCGAGCGATCGATCCCCAAACTCTCTGTTCGCGACAGAACGCGACTGGATCGATCGGCTGATCGATCCAGAAACTTACTGTTCGCGACAGAATGTGACTGGATCGATCGGCTGATCGATCCAGAGGCTTACTGTTCGCGGAACCAAGCTCCCAATTGATCCTTTGATCGATTGGGGTTTCTGATTTCGCAGTAAACTATGATTTCAGCACTGTTTCGTGCCAAACTCACATTCACAAGTTCTAATATAACTGGAAAACAATCTAACAACGAATATTTAGTATTCTAAGCATAGCCTAATGCATAGTTCACTAGTTCATGACATTTAAACATACTAAAGTGCGGAATGAATAAAACTACAGAGTTCTAATGCTTAAAACAAAACTGGCTAGATCCCTAAGATCTTTATTCCAAGTTCCACCTACACACATCTTCCTTGCATTGACCTCCAGCCTCCGCTAGTCCATCTTTCCTTTACCTTTATCTGCAGTATAAGGAAAAAGTATCTGTAAGCTTGAGAGCTTAGTAAGAAACCATCTACCTCATAAAAACATGCATGCGATACGATTTATGCTTTGAAAACATGTCATTTGAAATATGCACTGAATATGCTAAAGCATGGCATGGCAGACAAAACATAGACATAAGAAACTGATCATGACATAAGTGCTAATCATAACTATCACGTTGTATCAATAGAAAACTGAACTGATACAGAAGTAGAGCTAAGCTAATACGAAACTGATGCTAAAGCTGTACTGAATTCACATAACTATGTTGTGAAGTTTTGAAAACTATATTCATAAGTAGATTAAAATAATAATCATGTTGCTGTTTGGGCCCGGCAACTATACTTGCTATACGCGCATCCCTAACTAGACCCGGGTTTGCAAGTCCCGAATTTAGCAGGGTTACTAGGTTATCTAAACCTAGGGACGACTATGAGAGCCCAACCCAATGGATATCTAACCCAGTACAGTGCCACTGAGAAAGTAAAATACTGGACATAGCTAATTATTACTTGTCTTGCTCTTTCTAGGTTATTTGAACCTAGAGCTAGGTTGTCTGAACCTAGAGGCGACTATGAGAGCCCACCCATTGGACATCTAGTCCTATAAGAGCTGTAGCAAGACTAAATAAGCTGTGAAAATGCTTATATTGCATTTATCTAAGCTAATAAAATGCCTAAGTTGCATTTTAACTGTGCTAACAATTTATTCGAACACCTGGTATGCGCTAGTTCGCATCCTTTGTGCCGAAAGTCTACATACTACTAAACTGAAGCTTAAAATTCATACGAAAGCTACTTATACTGCAGGTGAGGGGTTTCTTACCTCCTGTGCTAGATTTCTTACGATTCAAATCGCTAGATTTCCGGAGAAGACGATCCTTTCGACAATCTTCTCGCGTCTATGCGTTCCTCTCGCGGAGGGGAGCGTCCCCGTATCCTAGATGTCGCCGGAAGGAGCCCTTGGGACCCTAGGGATGGAGCCCTAGGCGTGCTTGTGGTTGGCGCCGAGAAGAGGAACGGGAGAAGGGAGGGGCGGCGTGCAAGGGTTTTGGGAGAGGAAAGGTTACAAATAAAAATTAAACTCCTCACTTAATTCCCTATTTATATTAAGGAATTAATTCACCCAACTCTAACTTAAATAAAATTGTTTCCCTTTCCTTTTAGCACGGCCTTGCTGGGTTCACCTGGTTACTAGAGTTCACCTTAAGTCATAGGACCCAATAGGTCTCGAGTTCAATACCCGCGTAGGCTATTCTACGATTCTATTTATTTTTGCTACTTCTGCTACTCTAAAAATTCTGTAAAAATATCCTAAAATTCCAGAAAAATACTAGGATATTTCTAATAATTATTTTGAGAATTTTCAGGCGTTACAAAAATACAGGAAGACGAGACGGCCTGTCAACTCCACGCACGGATACAAGACATCCTCAACTCCCTCCATGCAATCGGTCAAAAGGTCGAGAATAGGGAGATCATACGGTATGCACTCAACTCTTTTCCTAGGAGTACATTGTGGGCATCAATGGTAGATGCCTACAAAGTCTCTAAAGATTTATCTTCAATTAGATTAGATGAGCTATTTTCAGAATTCGAACTTCATGAGCAGACTAATACACAACCTTCTGAGAAAGGAATTGCTTTGCTTGCAGGTACCGGTGGAGCTCGCGAATCAAGATCATGACGAAGAACCGAACAGGAGCTGGAAGCAGAAACTGACTCAGTTGAAGAAGACAATGAACTAACCATTGAACTCATGAACCTTGTGAAAAGACTCTACAAGAAGAAGAAAGGTTTCAACAAGCGGGACCTAAAGAAGGTAGTCCAATCCAAGGAGGCCCAACTGAATTCTAAGAGAAGGAAGAAGGCCCTGAAGGCGACATGGGATGAATCATCCTCAGAAGACGACGACGACGAACTCGATCAGACAAGTTTACTGGCGCTGATGGCCCGTGACCAAATCAACCTGTCCGAGAGTGAAAGCGAGTCGGAGGCTGAGTCCGAGAGAAGCCACGGATCCATATCCGTTTTCGAAGGGCCCGATCCCTCTGTAAGTATTTCTCGACTCAATAATTTAGTTAATTATTTGTTACGAAAATTAGCTAAATCAAACCTTAGAGTCAAGTCACTTCTAAAGGAAGTAGAAGTCCTTAAAGAAGTAACTAATTCCGAATCTTTGACTGAACCAGTTCAGACTGGAAATTCAACTCAAGTCCAAAAACTTGAAGAAGAGAATTCCAGCCTGAGAATTCAAGTCAAGGATTTGGAGAAAACACTAGAACGGTTTTCTTTAGGTTCCAAGAATCTTGACCTAATTCTTGGGACACAAAGAGTCGTTTACAATAGAACTAGTCTAGGATTTAAACCAAAGAAAAAATATAAATCTTATTTATCTCTTGTACAAAGAGCAAATAGAAAAATAGTCCAAGCATGGGTCTCCAAGTCCAAATTGATTAATCAAGTTGGACTTGGCCAATATTGGATTCCGAAGGATCAAATACACTACCTCGATTGACCATATCGAGACTATGATCCAGGGGGAGCAAAAAGAAAACGATATTAATAAAACGAACATAATTAAAAATTCAAAATTAAATTAAAAATTTAAACTTAAATTAAAAATTAAATTCAAAATTCAAAATTCAATTAAAAATTTAAAATTCAATTAAAAATTTGAAATTCAATTAAAAATTCAAAATTAAAAATAAAAAATTCAAAATTAAATTCAAAATTCGAAATTCAATTAAAAATTCAAAATTAAATTAAAAATTAAAAATTAAATTCAAAATTCAAAATTAAATTAAAAACTCAAAATTCAAAATTCAATTTGAAATTAATTCAAAATTAAAAATAAAATTTAACTTAAATCAAATAAAAATAGGAGGATCCAGAATAGCTGGCACCCTTAACTAAACTATCCGACTGGGTAATTGAACTTTACCTACTCGGCAGGGTAAATAGGGTTAGATTAAAATGGGTTAGGTTTAACTTGACCCACGGTACTGGTGAAGTATTGGATGATAGTACGTTGGGGAAACTTAGTCATCACATGTCTGGAAAGATATGGCTTCGACCTAGTGCATTTGACTAACTGGAACTGACCGAAGCTACCCTTTATGGATCCTAACCAGTTAGACCAAGGTTTTGTACTAAGTTCAATGGGTAGGACTATTTGGAAAATCTCGAAGGCATGATTACTTTAATGATGTCCTTGTGACTCACCATAGCCCAGAAGTTTATCCAAAAAACACCTGCTTGTTGAACCCAAAACTAAACCTAAATCTAACACAAAGTTAAACAAAACCCTTAAATTGAAACTAATTCATCTCACAAAATTATAGGATTCCCTGAATTGAAATTTAGATCGGGTGAGATGACTAAGGATTAAATTAAATTAATCAAATCAAATTACTAATTAATAATTCAAATCAAATTATTCAAATTAAATAAATTCAAATCAAATTACTAATTAATAATTCAAATCAAATTACTCAAATTAAATAAATTCAAATCAAATTACTAATTAATAATTCAAATCAAATTAATCAAATCAAATTACTAATTGTTAATTAAAAATCAAATTACATCATTTTCAAAAAAAAATTTAAAATCTTTTAAAAATTCTTTTAAAAACTCTTTTAAAAATTCATTTTAAAAATCTCTTAAAAATCCTTTTAAACATCTTTCAAAAATCTTTTAAAAATCCTTTTAAAAATTATTTTAAAAATATTTTAAAAAATCCTTTTAAAAAATCTTTTAAAAATCCTTTTAAAAATATTTTAAAAAATCCTTTTAAAAATTCTTTCAAAAATCTTTTAAAAATCCTTTAAAAAATTATTTTAAAAAACCTTTTAAAAATTATT
Source organism: Zingiber officinale (assembly GCF_018446385.1). Classification (NCBI taxonomy): domain Eukaryota; kingdom Viridiplantae; phylum Streptophyta; class Magnoliopsida; order Zingiberales; family Zingiberaceae; genus Zingiber; species Zingiber officinale. The sequence goes on along the minus strand of NC_055987.1, from coordinate 82,169,375 downwards.
TCAAAAATCTTTTAAAAATCCTTTTAAAAATTATTTTAAAAATCTTTTAAAAAAAATCCTTTTAAAAATTATTTTAAAAATCCTTTTTAAAAATTCTTTCAAAAATCCTTTAAATTCTTTTAAAAATTCTTTCAATATTCTTTTAAAAATCCTTTTAAAATTATTTTAAAAATCCTTTTAAATATTCTTTCAAAAATCCTTTAAAAATTCTTTTAAAAATCTTTTAAAAATCTTTTTAAACTTAATTTCAAAATCATTTAAAAATTATTTGAAAAATCTTTTGAAAATTCATTTCAAAAATCTTTTGAAAATTCATTTCAAAAATCTTTTGAAAATTCATTTCAAAATCATTTAACAAATTTTTGAAAATCATTTCAAAATATTATTCAATTAATTTCAGAATATTATTCAATTAATTTCAAAATATTAATTAATTTAAAAGGGTTTAAAAATCTTTAATTCTCAAATCATATTATAAAATTATGATTGCAAATGTTAACTCCAATTAATTTTTAAATATATTCTCAAAAGTTTAATAGTTACTCATTTGAAATTCAAGCTTATATTTTCAATAGTTTTATTGACAAAGTTAACCTTATCTCACACTCACTCATAAGCTAAACATGCCTTAATACCTAGAATGGGCAAAATATAAAAGACCTATTATATTTTATACATGCTTGGACTCTAGGACCCTAGGGATTCATGTTTGAATTAATTAAGGGGGAGTAAGCAGAGTCAAGCTAACTTTCAAGTAACTTTTGAAAAGCTTTTCAAATTTAATTAAATATCTTTCGAAAAATTTTTCAGATTTAACTCAGTATTAAATGATCTTTCAAAACTATCTCTAATTTAGCTATATTTTTTTTATTATTATCCCCTATCAAACTCCCTACTTTTCAAACTAAGAATTTAACTAAGTATTTAAAAAAAATCTTTATTAAAATCGTTTTCAAATTTAAAAAGTTAACTAAATATTTTTTTGAAATCTTTTTAAATTTAATTATCTTTCGAACAACTTTAACTAAGTCTTCTTCAAAACTACTTCAAATTTGACTAAATTTTCTTTGAAGAATCAAGTTAAAATACCTTTTATTTTGACTATGTTATCTATCCTTAAGTGAAGTATTTCTCAAGCTTAATCAAGTTTTCTTTAAACTAAAATTATGTTCCAAACTTAGCTATCTGGCAAAGTGCTTTCTCATCACAATCATTTTAAAAGCCAAAAAATATAGCTAAGTTGATTTCTTTTCGAAAAATGTGCTACCCGTCAGGGGGAGTTTAAGATCGAATATTTGTTTTTCTCTTTTCCTTTTTTTTTTTTGATTTATGTTAAAGGGAGAGAGAGAAAAGTTAAGTAAAGAGTAAACTTAAACATAATAAAAGGAGAAGCATAAGAGTAAACTTAAACATAATCAAAGGGGAAGCATAAAGTTTTTTTATTTATGCTCATGTTTAAGTTTCTGTACTTACTGTCATAAGTTTTTATTTATTCTCATGTTTTGTACTTACTGTCATACTTTTATTTAACTTTGAACCGTATTGCCATAATCAAAAAGGGGGAGATTGTTGGTGCGGGAAGCATCCGACGATCGAACCTATATTTTGATTATGTCAAAGGGTTCAAAGTTAAGGTGTTTTGGTTTCTAATATGTTGAACAAGTTTGCAGAAAAGTCCTAAGTGTACTTAGGTAAAAGTCCTAGCTGTGGTTAGCCAGGTAGAAAACCTTAGGGGGTGGTAACCCTAGGTCATAGGGGGTGGTAACCCTATACGGAAAGTCTTGGCGGGTCGAGAGCTTCAGGCAAAAGTCCTAGGAGGGGTATCCCTAGGTGGAAAGTCCTGGTGTCATGAACCAGGTGAAAGACTGGACTAGCTGGGAAGCGGAAGTCCAGCAGAAAGTCCGGAAGCATCGAGCACAGAACAAAAGTCCAGTCGATCTGGAGGATCGAACTGGCAACAGGTAAATCTCCTGAGTGGAGTAGGTGAGGACGCGTTCCCCGTAGAGGGAACAGTAGGCGTCGGGTCGACCTAGGGTTTCCGGTCAGAAATCTGAAGTCAGACCCGGACAGTCCGGAGTCTGTCATCATATTCTATTATCATATCTATATTGTTGTTTTGTGCTAACTTTGTTTTGCAGGGTTTGTATTTGGGACTAACACTTTTTGTGGAACCAAAGGAGCACAACTTAGCCTCAGATGAACAGTGTCCGAGGCGCCTCCATGGAGCTTGGAGGTGCCTCGGGTGCAAAGCTGGAGCTGGCTGCGAAGCAAGCTTGGAGGCGTCTTGGAGGAATCTCAAGGCGCCTTGGATTGGTGGCTGAAGGCGCCTTGGAGAGCACAAAAGGCACCTTGAAGGGATAAGTCACGACCAGTTCAGGCTTGATCCATGCGGGCAACTCGGCCATCCTAGAGGCGCCTTGGATGGATTTCAAGGCGCCTTGAGCACTGTATAAAAGCAGCACTCGACACAACTTCCGCTAAGCAACCTTTCTTTAACGTGCTGTCAACGAGACGACCCAGAAGTGCTACAAATACTTCCCGACGACCCAGAGCTTCAAATCTGATATTTCCTAAGTGTTGTTGGTATTTTAATTACTGTTTTAAATTGTATTTAGCTTGTAATAATTTCGTGCTTATAGTTGTTTCCCACGGAAAGCGATCAGGGATCGCGGGCCTTTGAGTAGGAGTCTTTACAGGCTCCGAACGAAGTAAATCCCTTGTGTTTGTGTGTTTGTTGTTATTCCGCTGCGTTTATTTACTCGACTGCTTTTACGATTCTGAAACGAACGAAATAGCCACGAGCGCTATTCACCCCCCCCCCCCTCTAGCGCTTCTCGATCCAACAATAGATAGGAACCTTCTACTTAAGGACGCTATTATACTTAGTTATTTAGAACCAATACAAGTAAGTATAATAACCAAAACAAATGCCTGTATATATATATAGGAATATGATATAATGAGTCCATACAACAATCATCATATGATTGACTCTAGGGCTCTAACTAACATAATCACCTCTTCAGATAAATTTCTCATTTTTCTGTAATTGCTCGAAATTGGTGCAACAAAGCCATTTTTCTTGTCCCTTATTTCATTACTCCCGCACAACTAATCCAAGACTAAGTCTTGGTACATTTTTTATGTTTTTATTATGAGAGATTTTTTAATGGCTGTCAAGAAAGCTACAGTACTGCATGACCGCCTCTTTTCTCGACCGAAGACTTCAGCTTTTTGAAAGGTCGAATGGATTTTCATCTCAAGACCCAAGTGGAGATGTGGATCATAATCTAAACTGGATTGATGCACCAATGAAAAAGAAAATCGAGGTTGACGCTAAAGCGACTCTGACTCTTCAGTGCGACTTGACCAAAGAAAAGCTAAACCAAGTCAAACCCTTCAATAGTGCCAAAGAACTGTGGAACAAATTAATCGAGCTACACGAAAAAACCTCCAATACCAAGGCCCGGAAAGTAACATGGTTCGAGTTGTCAGGAGACTCGGACAAAGGAGAACAAACTCAACCGAGGAGAACAAACTCAACCGAGCTTATTGGCACTACTAGTACAAGCTCACGTTGCCGAGACCGAATCCAAAGCTAAGTCTAAGACTGAATCCGAAGCTGAGTTTAGCCACAGATCCGTATCTGATTCAGAATGTTACAACACTGTTGTAAGCCCTGCTTTAGTAAATAAATTGTATAATATGATTTTGTATTTAACTTGTAAGTTAACCAAATCCAACGTCTGGGTCAAGTCACTACAAAAGGAGGTAAAAGTCCTTAAGGAGGAAACTAACCCAAGTCCTTTATTAAATCAGTTCAAAGTGGAACTTTAACTCAAGTTCAACAACTTGAGGAAGAAAATTTCACCTTGAAACTCAAGTCAAAGAATTTAAGGATTTATTGGAACGGTCAACAAATTCCAAATATCTTGATATGATTTTTGGAAAACAAAGAATCGTATACAATCGATCCGAACTAGGATACAAAGCTAAGTCTCATTTCAAATCATATTTATCAATTGTTAATTGAACCACTAAAAATCAAGTTCAAACATGAGTTCCTAAATCAAACTTGATTAATCAAGTTGGACGAAACTAATATTGGATCCCCAAAGGTCAAATTAATTACCTAGATAGACCTTATTGAAGTTATAATCCAAGGGGAGCCAATAGAAAAACTATTTTTTTTATTAAATAAACTTGCAAGTTTGATTAATTTACCACTTTATTTACTTGCTTTCTTTATGCTTATATTAGAATGGTTAGATAAAGACTTAGGCTTGATCGAGACTTGCTCAACCTAGTACCAGGGTGAGACAAGATGATAATATGTTAGGAAAACTTGGTCTAGGAGTCAAGTAGGGTAAGCTATTTGGTCTACTTAACTAAGTAAAATAAATCGAAGCTACCTCGACACATCTTATACTAGTTAAACTAGGATTTTTCAAGAAGAATATTACGTGTAGGATTTCTTAAAAATATTTTGTCTAGAAGTGATCATTGCTCTGATACCCAAGAAGATCTCTTTTATGTTTTGCCAAAGCCTGGAAGCTAATTTTTAAAATGTGCACTTAACTGACCAATTATTAAACATGAATTTAACTCAAATGTCAATCAATCCTTAGATTTCAAATTGAATCAATAAAAATAAAATCAATAATCATCTCACAAAACCTATAAGGTTCCTTGTTTGAAAATCTAGAAAAGGGTGAGATCAACTTAGGTCAAATTGAATATTAGCTCAATTAAACTTAAACCAATTAATCCAACTTAAATTAATCAAAATTAAATTAATTAAACCCAAATTACTTTTAAATTAACCTTAAATTAATTAAATCTAAATTAAATTAACCCTAAATTAATTAAACCTAAATTAAACTTTAAATTAACATTAAATTAATTAAACCTAAAATAAATTAACCTTAAATTAATTAAACCTAAATTAACCTTTAAATTAACATTAAATTAATTAAACCTAAATTAAATTGACCTTAAATTAATTAAATCTAAATTAAATTGACCTTAAATTAATTAAACTTTAAAATAACCTCAAATTAATTAAAGGACAGTCCGATGCACGAAGCTCCCGCCATACGAGGTCTTGGGGAAGGATCCATTGTACGCAATCTTATCCTACTTTTTGCAAGAGACTGTTTCCAGCATTCAAACCCGTGACCTTTTGGTCACACAATCTTAAATTAATTAAATTTAATTAAATTAACCTTACATTATTTAAACCCAAATTAACATTAAATTTACCTTAAATTAATTACACCCAAATTAACTTTAAACCTTAAATTAAATTAGAACTTAGTTAACACCTATTTAAGTAATTAATCCAAAATTTACTTAATTAATAGAATTAGTTAACCCTAAACTAATTAATTAACTTAAAGTAATCCAAATTTAATTTAAAATTTAACTTAATTATTTAAAAATAAATTAATCTAACTTAATTAATTCAAACTTAACTTAATAATTCCACTTTAATTGATTAATCAGAAATTCATTTAATTAATCATAATTAATTAATTAATTCTAAACTAAATAAATAACTTAATTAATTAACTTAAATTAAATCGTAAAGCAAATGTTAATCAATTAATTTAAATTAATCTAAATCATTTACATAATCTTAATAATTAAACATCAATTATTAATAATTAAACTTAATTAAGAACTCTTAATAATTTAATTAAAAACTCTACTTAATTTTCAAACTACTTTGTAACATAAACTTAATAAATAATGTTAATCTTAATTAAATATTTAATCCAACTTAAATTAATTAAAACTTAATTTAAACTTAATGAATTAACCCAATTTAATTTAATCAAATTCAATTAAACAAACTCAAACTTAAATTAACCCAAATCAATTAAAAACCTAATTAATTAAACTTAAATTAACCCTAATTTAATTTAAACTTAATAACAAAATTAATTTACTTAAAACTTAAAGAATTAATTCAATTAATTAAAAGTTAAACCTAATTAACATGTTAAACTCAATCTCAAATTCAATCTAATTAATTAAACTCGAAACTAATTTAAATATTAATTAAATCTACAACTAATATTAATGAAATATAATTCAAACTTAATTAACAGTCAAGTCAACCCTGTACTTGAACATCACAATAAAATATATATGACTCAGAAAAAGAGCTATAATTATGTAGAATTAATAATGCCAATCATAATCACTGATTTATCAAGTTGAGAAATTTAGGAAAAATATAAATGAGTAATTTAGATTTGAACAAATTATGAAAAAAATTGAATAACATAAATATGCTTGGAAAACTTAGGGTTGATCATGCATGCTTGAACGGTAAGGACCCAATAACTTCCTTTAAAATCTTAATCGCGAGCATTGCATGCATTAATTTTTTTTATATATATAAACATTGCTTAAATGGTTATATGTTTTTGAAATGCAATTAGTTTTCAGGTTTTTTTTTAAATTTACTTTTTCAAATATATATATATAACGTACTTCTCTTAACTTGAAAATCTATTTTCAGAATGACTTTTTGAAAATACCTTTTTGAAAAATCTTGCTTTTCAGTCATTTTGAAAACTACTTTGCAAAACTATGTTTTAAAATATGTTTGGAAATTCCTTTGAAAATTATTTTCCAACTTAACCTATATTACTGGTTTCTAACTTCAAATATTTCTCCCATTTTTCATTTGAAAAACTTAGCTTTTAAAATTTAAATATTTCATTATTTAAATTCCTTTGTAATTTTTGGAACTCTATGTTGATTTTTTATGTACGTCAAAGGGGAGAGAATTAGTTAAAAAATTTAAGTAATTTCAAAACCTCAAGTATATTAAATTCAATGAAAAAGCTTAGATTGTGGAGGATCTTTTTGAAAATTTAACTTTGAAGTGTTTTACATACTTCCTTTTGAAAAATTTCTATTTCTAACTTTGTAAAATCGTTGTTTTTAAATTTTATTTTTGATATATGTCAAAAGGGGAGAGTATAATGTTAAAGTTAAGTGTTGTTTTAAAGATCCTTAAAATCATTAATATAGTGTCAAAAGTTTTAGTGTTGTTTTAAAGATCCCTTAAAATATTAATTTCAAAAGGAGAGATCAAATTAAGGGGGAGGGAGCGCATTTATTTTCTCTATGCTTATCTTACTTGCTTATTTTACTTAACTTTGAACTAATTTGTCATAAATTAAAAAGGGAAAGATTGTTAGTGTATAGAGCACCAAATAGTCGAACCTATAGTTTTGATGTTGGTAAAAGTTCAAAGTTAAGTTTCATTATAATCTAACGAGCTTAACTAAGTGTGCAGGAAAGTCCTAGTTGAGACTAGGCAAAAAAGTCCTGATCAAGTAGATTGGGCAAGAAGTCCTTGTCGAGTGGATTGGACAATGAAGTCTTGGTCGAGTGGACTAGCAAGGAAATTCTGGTTGAGTGGACTAGGTAGAAGTCTTAGCAGATCGAGGACGTTGGATAAAAGTCCCAGGGGTCGAGGACACTAGGCAGGAAGCCCTGGGTCGCGGATACCAGGGTGACTAGCGAGAAGTCCTGAAGGTTAAAATTGAATGCTGAGCAAAAGTCTAAACAGGTCATGAAGACCGGATGTTTGGCAACACAATAAACTCTTTAAGAGAAGTAGGTGAGAACGTGTTCCCCGTTGAGGGAACAGTAGGCGTTGGTCCGAGCTAGAGTTTCAGAAAAATCCGAAAATCATAACTGGACAATTCAAAAACTATCAAAATATTTTATTTCATATTATTTGTTTTTTGTGCTAACTTTGTGATCCAAAAGTTAAAAATCTGGATGTACTGATCTAGATGCCTAGAAGGGATCAGGCCCCTAGAAGAGATGAGGCATCCTAATCACCTCGGCTCACGGTAGGATAAGGTGGCAGGCGACCTTTGATTGGTCAGCGCAAATCAACATCTAGGCGCCTAAAAGGGATCCTGAAAGGGATGCAGGCACCAGGATCCACGCACCTAGGACATGATAGACTCGACAAGATAAAGTTTCGCCGAGGTGCAACCACGTCAACAGTCCAAGTGCCAGATGGGATCAGGAGCTTGAAGGTGGATCATCACCGATAGAGTTGAATTGGATCAGGTTGACTCCAGGCACCTCGAAGGGATCTAGGCGCCCGAAATACCCAATAAAAGAAGGCTTCGACCAACAACTCAAAAATCATTCTTCTACACTCAAACAACGCTCATGCTGCTCCGAACCTCCACTACGACACCAAAACGCTACTCCAACATGTTTGCATTCTTTTTGAGTTGCCGGTAAAATTGTACATTTATTTTTAGTTGCATTTCATCATTTGTAATTGCATGAATCTATTAGTGAATTGTCCAACGAAAACACTCAACAAGTGTGAACCTTAAACTAGCAATCGCCATGCTGTGAACTAAGTAAAAATAGTGTCTTAGCATTATTTTTGTTTTCTTTTAATTTTGTTGCCTTATCTCTTGTGTTTCCCGAAAAAGTGAAAAAGCAATGTGCGTTGTTCACCCCTTTAGTATTTTTTTTCGATCCTACATACTCATCTGTACAATTACTTCTACAGTGTTCCTAAAAAATGTTAGTTCAAACATACCCTAAGAGGCTTATGTTATGGGATGATTGTTGATGTAATCATAGCCTAAATATAGATGGTTTTGAATATCTTAGCAAAAGGTTTAAATGAGGTCTAATTTATGGTATTCTCATGAATGTTAAGTATGCAAGTGCAAAAATTTAACAAATAAATAATGTCTATATAGGTCAGGGTGCTTGGATATATGGCAGATGTGGAAAGTAGTTGCCAAACCTTCAAGAGGTTAGTAGATGTCGAAATTGCAGAGGAACAAACTCTTGGTAGATTGATTATGGGGAAGGTAGCTCTCGAGAAAAATCCACATGTCTGTGAAGATGTTGGTTGGATGGCTCAAAAATCTGAATCGACAAAGGCTTGAAAGCAAATCGATCTTGGAAGGCCTAGACACCCAGAATGACTGCACACTTGTAGAGTACTAGAAGGAGCATCATCGCATCAAGTCATAAAGATGTGTGAGATGAGTGTGCGAGTAAATGTTGTTTTAGGTTTTGGTTGAATTTTTTTACTTAGGGTTTACTGTCAAAGTGGAATTAACTTGAAATCGAGAAAATTCAACCAACTACGAAGTCAAGTACAGATAGTTTGCTCACCAACAGAAATATTACGTTCTAGCTTGAGTCAAATGAATTATATTTCAATAAATAAAATTGTTTGAGTCGATTGTTTTGTGTTTGATTGAGTCAATTGAAGACTTGATCTTTTTGCAAAATAAGGTTCATGGAAATAGGATTTGAGTTAACTGGGATGAATCTAGTCAATTGGAGTCATGTTACCAATGAAAAGACCACGAGTTTATCAAAGTGAGTCGACTGAAGACAGTCAGTGAATGAAAAGGTCATGATTACCCAATTAATCAATTGATATTGTTTTGAATCAACTAGGTGGACCTTTAGTCGACCGGAGAAGAAGCTTGTTGTCAAATTTGAGTTGGCTGAAGTCCTAAAGAATGCCACTATAAATATGAAGTGAGGCGACTTCAAATGATATTAATTACAAGCCAACTTGCATTCTCTTCTCTATTGTTACCATTCAAAATACTTTTTATAATTCTCTTTCGTGTTTTAATTTCATAGTTTTTGTAAACGAAAGAAGAAAATATTTTCGTACGAATTTTCTACACCGGAGAACTTGTTTCATGTAGGGGATTTCAAGGAGTGACTCTCCTTATGAGTCGTAAACTATAGAATAGAACGTAGGAATCTGAACCACATTTAACGCATTATGTTTGCATTAATTGTCTTTTTTTATTTTTTTTCTCTACATCTCATGGATATTAATTGCTAACGGATTTATTTATACGTTGCATTTGCAAGAGCAAATGAAAAGAATATTTAATACCAAATTATGTCCATTCACCCCCTCTAGCTAATCCTAATGAAAAAAAATCATGGAAATAACTTGATCGCTTGACGTCTTTAGCTTATTCCTCATATTTAAGCACTTAATCACTATCACACAGAATCATGAATTAGAACTTCTGCACAATCATATGTTACTCACCAGTTTGTCACTTTAACCAATATAGCTAAATAGACAGGTGTGAGCACCTCCAATATCATTAAATAGCTAAATACTTGAGATAAATTACTAATACATATTACTCACCATTTGAATGCTTATGAAGTCATAACCACAAGTTCTTAAATATGTTCAACTAGAATCACAAGTTGCATATAAGCATAACAATCACAATAAGAAGGATAACAAACAATCAAGCAAGAATTATTAATACAAAAATAAGGAACTTAGATTCCTTGAATGAGTCAATACTCTACCTAGTATCTGCTTCTTGCAAATTTGAAGTCATACCACATAACTAGAATTTTAGCAACATATAAAGATATGGGGCATACCCTCATTGAGGCCCTCAACTCGGTGACTGGTGCTCTCATTTTGCATTGAATCCCTTCTACCTCTTCTCTTGATAATTCTTTACAAGTTAGGTGCTTAGTTGCATTCTCAAGCCCTATTTAGTCCTAAGTTCCCATCAAGCACTCATCACTCTAAGCTCTAGAGAAATCTCACCTCAGCCTATAGACGTTCTAGGGTATCTCGTGGTTATCAATTCTTCCGTTGTTTACCAAAAGCTTGAAAATGAATCCACACTAGGATTTAAAATGGCAACCACAAACATTCACATCTGTCACTAGATGTAGTTTAAACCACAAAGTTTAACAATAAATGTAAGCTAGATTAATGAAGGATAGAAATGCAGAGTCTAAATTCTCCTTTCTTTGGCTTGCTCTAAGAGAGATTAGATGCTATGGATTGGTTATACAACCTTCAAGAACCAAAGAGCACAACAAGAGATGCATATAGCCTGTTTCTACTCACAAGTAAGCTCCAGATGCTTAAATATGATTAATGGGCTCAAGCCTTCAATGGAAGGATGTTTGGGTTTGAATATTGGTTGGAGAAGCAATACAATCATTGGAAATAAGTCATAAACAAGTTTTTGCCTCCATCAGAATAACTAGTGTCATGGGAATATGAACCATGATTTGAAATCCAATACTATGTTAAGCAAAATGGTCGAAACTAATTATCGATGCCAAATACCATTTGGCACATACAATGTCTCCTTAAGCTTCATCTCCTTCCTCCTTCCTCCTCCAATTCATCACTAGCACCATGCATCAAAACGTTGACACAATACCAAAGCAATATCGCTCCAATCAAAGACTAAAATTCTGACACAGTGGTTTGAGATTTTGATCCTTGATATGAACATTGAGGATCCATTAGCTGACTAGTAGCTTTGATCGCTCCATCAAAAATCAACACAAGTTGCATCATATTCTTAAAGTTCCATGGCATAAACAAATGTAGTCAATGAATTTTGAATCAAGCCTAGATGGGCCAAGGATGTTCTAGGACAAGTGTAATCGCTTAAGATGGTAAGAATTAAAATCAAACCAATTCACATGATTTATGAAATTTAAATGCACATTGAAATATCATTATCCTATGACTTAGTCTTAATGCATCTCTAATTTAAAATCAGGACAAATTAAGAATATTTTTTCTTCTTCGCGGATACAATCAAGCAATGAATCTAAAAATCAACACAAGTTGCATCATATTCTTAAAGTTCCATGGCATAAACAAATGTAGTCAGTGAATTTTTAATCAAGCCTAGATGGGCCAAGGATGTTCTAGGACAAGTGTAATCGCTTAAGATGGTAAGAATTAAAATCAAACCAATTCACATGATTTATGAAATTTAAATGCACATTGAAATATCATTATCCTACGGCTTAGTCTTAATGCATCTCTAATTTAAAATCAGGACAAATTAAGAATACTTTTTCTTCTTCGCGGATACAATCAAGCAATGAATCTAAAAATCAACACAAGTTGCATCATATTCTTAAAGTTCCATGGCATAAACAAATGTAGTCAGTGACTTTTGAATCAAGCCTAGATGGGCCAAGGATGTTCTAGGACAAGTGTAATCGCTTAAGATGGTAAGAATTAAAATCAAACCAATTCACATGATTTATGAAATTTAAATGCACATTGAAATATCATTATCTTACGGCTTAGTCTTAATGCATCTCTAATTTAAAATCAGGATAAATTAAGAATACTTTTTCTTCTTCACGGATACAATCAAGCAATGAATCTAAAAATCAACACAAGTTGCATCATATTCTTAAAGTTCCATGGCATAAACAAATGTAGTCAGTGAATTTTGAATCAAGCCTAGATGGGCCAAGGATGTTCTAGGACAAGTGTAATCGCTTAAGATGGTAAGAATTAAAATCAAACCAATTCACATGATTTATGAAATTTAAATGCACATTGAAATATCATTATCCTACGGCTTAGTCTTAATGCATCTCTAATTTAAAATCAGGACAAATTAAGAATACTTTTTCTTCTTCGCGGATACAATCAAGCAATGAATCTAAAAATCAACACAAGTTGCATCATATTCTTAAAGTTCCATGGCATAAACAAATGTAGTCAGTGAATTTTTAATCAAGCCTAGATGGGCCAAGGATGTTCTAGGACAAGTGTAATCGCTTAAGATGGTAAGAATTAAAATCAAACCAATTCACATGATTTATGAAATTTAAATGCACATTCAAATATCATTATCCTACGGCTTAGTCTTAATGCATCTCTAATTTAAAATCAGGACAAATTAAGAATACTTTTTCTTCTTCGCGGATACAATCAAGCAATGAATCTAAAAATCAACACAAGTTGCATCGTATTCTTAAAGTTCCATGGCATAAACAAATGTAGTCAGTGAATTTTGAATCAAGCCTAGATGGGCCAAGGATGTTCTAGGACAACTGTAATCGCTTAAGATGGTAAGAATTAAAATCAAACCAATTCACATGATTTATGAAATTTAAATGCACATTGAAATATCATTATCCTACGGCTTAGTCTTAATGCATCTCTAATTTAAAATCAGGACAAATTAAGAATACTTTTTCTTCTTCGCGGATACAATCAAACAATGAATCTAAAAATCAATACAAGTTGCATCATATACTTAAAGATTCAAGGCATAAACAAATGTATCTAGTAAATTGGGCCAATCTAGTTTATTTTTTAAAATGAAGCATAATCTACATTAAAATATATAAAAAATTAATATAATACCTCCAAACATAGTTATTTACAATCATTTACAAGTTCAATAGTTTTGGGAAATACAGGAAACAGTTCAAGAGAAATCTGATCTGAAGAAAGATAATTTTTGTAATTGACAAAATGTTAAAACAAGTCTGCTATATGTTAAGCAACATGAATTATGCATTCGGCACTTTGTGACACAGAACCAGTAAAATACAAGGTCTCAAATTTAGGATACCACATATTATTTGTGTGCTCTTAGCAATGGACATTTTGGATTAATGGACTGAGAATCGCTATAGTAACTACTAGAAAAACAAAACTATTGGTTGATGTATGTCGAGTTTGTTTGTGGTGATCCAATGTGATTTTGTAACCAAACTGAGTATATTCGATGACACCAGCATGCATGAACTATCGTTCACTCAGACTTGAGCATTTGGGTGAGTGGTTGGCTCGAGCAAAGTTAATTATCAGTTTTGTCATATATTTGGATCGTTGCAGCTGATTAGTTCAAGGCATGGTTAGATGTATCAATTTTAAAGGTTTTGATGGTGGTGAAGTTACCATTATTTTGGTCACATATTTTGCTGATTAGAGATGACTTTGGGTTGTGAGTTGAATATGAAGCCTTAATTGGAAAGTCAAATCGTCTAATACTTGAACAGTTGAGCTCGCCTGTATCAAATACTGAGATTTTAGACTTGGGCACAAACACTCGAGTCAACAATTGACATCCATATTAATTGCAAGAAGGAGAATTTAGGGAAAAAACATTTTGGAAGTTGAGATTCATACCCCTGTAGGAGACTCATCCAAGTCTAAGTCAAAGTGGGAGAAAATTTAACATCTCAGAATTAGTCCCACATGAGAGGTTGTAAGCTAAAAGGGAGTAGAGAATTTAAAGGCATAGATGAGTGAACTATCATAAAATTGGATTAAGGATTTAGGTCAATGGTTAGACTCAATAAAGCTAATGGGTGGGTTTTATACTCAAGGCAGTTCATTACATAAGAGGCAATATCACATAAAAAATTTAGCTATTAACAAACCTAAGTCTCACTAAACACTATTGAAATAGGAATTTGCAACATAAAAGCAAATATTCATACCAAATTTACCAACATTGTCTAATTTAATTAATTAAAAGCTACATTATATCATTTTATAAAAATTTTAGGGTAAACTATGTATATACCAGAATAGTTTACTTGTATTAATATTATATGTATGCCCTTTTTTTCTAAAGTATCCACTTAATTCCAAATATGAACCAATTAATATAAGTTAATACAGATATTATGCCATTTTAACTAATTTTTATATGTTGTCAATAATCATATCTAGTCAGAAAAAAATATAAGATAACATAATATGGTTTTAACTTATAGTAAATTTTATTAAATAAACTAAATTATGGACAAGTGGGAATTCCTAAAAAAATTGGAGGTACACGAGTGTACATATAAATTACACTATATTTTTTTATAAACAAAGCTAGAGCAAATTAGCAAAGTGAGGATATCCAATGTATAGAACTCTAACAATTTGATATGTGGGGAGTCATAGGTTTGATTTTTCTGGCATTTTAATAAAATGAGAGAAGGAAAATTAAAGTGAATAAATGAGGTTGCAGATTATTTTGGTTCATGAATTAAATATTGATTCTTGAGGCATCCCCTACAATGTAATCAACATACACCATTCAGAAAAGAAGAGCAAATTGAAAAGCTGAAATCCTACACATGAGAAGATTTTGATTGAGATAGATACTATATTGTATTACAAGTACATTTGACATTTAGTTGTGAGATATAACAACCCTTAACTATCTAAAAGGTAGTCCGGTGCACAAAGCTCCTGCCATGCAAGATCTGCAGTCTTACCCTGCTTTTTGCAAGAGACAGTTTCCAAGATTCGAACCAATGACTTTTAGGTCACAACGCAACAAATTTATCGTTGTGCCAAGGCTCCCCTTCAACCCTTAACTATCTAAACAAGGATAAATTTGGTTTAAAAAAAAAACAAATAAATGATACCATTTCTAATATATTTATATATATCAACCACACTAGGCAAATAGTGAAACGCACAACCCAAATAATCTCATGAGAAAGTTTCACAAATATGGATGTAGACATAAATGGATATATAAAGGCTAATAAACACTTGAATTTAATGACCTAAAATGCAGCTCAAGTAGTACAGGCATTTCAATTGAAGCAGAAAGTTGGACCTTCTTAAGGGAAGCATACTTTCGCATTCTTCTAAAACAATGAAAAGATTCATAAGTGCTAAGAATGATCATACCATCAGCTCTATGAGATTTGTTTATAAATATCCAAAAACCTTTTTGCTGTGCAAAATAAATAGCTTTTCTCCAGCCAAAGCTCCGCCCGCCATTCCGAAATCAATAAAATATTGATACATTGAAGTATTAGATAATTTGTCTATCCCATGGCATACTTGAGCGAATCACCTGCACCCTGGAAAAATAAATACGAAAGAGCAAAGTCCGCGATAAAGATCCCAACAAGGGAGATGACAACTGCCGACGTTGTGGATTCACCAACCCCCTTGGCCCCGCCGTGTGTAGTGACTCCCCATGCGCAGCTTACGACCGCTATCGTAGCCCCAAAAACTTGCGATTTAATCATGGCGCTGATGATGTCCCAGGGCCGCAGAGCCCTCCTGGCGGAGTCGAGGATAATGTTGATGCTGATCCCGAAGACGGCATCAGCCAGAAAAGCACTGGAGGCGAGGCCAACACAAAAGCAGAGGAGGGTAAGGACTGGAAGAGCAAGGCAACAAGCGATGACTCGAGGAGTGACGAGGTAGTCAACGGGATGGGCTCCAAGGACACGGAGAGTGTCTGTCTGCTCGGAGACCTGCATGGTGCCGAGCTCCGCAGCGAACGCAGAGCCTATGCGCCCAGCGGCGACAACTGAGGTGACAACAGGGGATAACTCGCGGGAGAGGGCGAGGGCGAGTACGCCGCCGACAGAGCGATGGAGGCCGAGGCGGGTGAACTCTCTGACGAACTGGATGGTAAAGGCCATCCCCACAAAAGCAGCGGTGAGGAGGCAGACGCCGGTGGAGCGGGGGCCAACGCGCTCCAGCTGCTGTAGGGTGTTCCGACGGTGGATGCGACCGGAGAGAGCGCGGCGAGCCACCTGTCCGGCGAGGATGAGAGCGGAGAGGCCGCGCCACAAGGGGCGAGGTGGCGTCCAGTTGGAGAAGAGAGGAGCGGTAACGGAAGAGGGATCGGGAAGCGGGGAGTTGTTGGTGATGCCTTCGGAGAGGGAGAGGCGGACGGTGGTGCGAGGGGACAAGGAAGAGCGGGAGCGGTGACGGAGCGGGATCCGCCGAGCTATAAGTTTGGGCGTGAGATAATTAGGGCTTAAGAAGGAAGCAGCAGCGAAGGGGAAAGGGCGAAGGGAGACGGAGTCCATGTCAGGCTATGGAACCAGGAAGCGGATCAAGGCACTCGAACAAAGTTGTTCTTCTTCAAAACTGCAAATCAAGTGTAGTAATTTATGCAATTCCGGAAATCAAATCCAACCGGAAGAGAAGGCTCTATTGGTAGGTTTTAGCACAATTCATAGGAGAATATTCTCCTTTTTTATTAAATTTCCAAAATATCCTTACAGAATATTTCTCTAGCAACTGACCTAACGGCGTGCCGACGGATAAACCCCTCAACTTCAGAATATGCATATGGATTATATTAAAAAAACAAAATTTCAAAAAGAGAATCAAAGGCAATTCAAACCATAAAACACAAGTTAATATTATGTTAAAAAATAAAAAATTGAAGTATAGTTTTAAATAATTAAAATATTTTTTTTGAAATTATATATTTGAAATTAGATTTTGAGTTAAAAGGTGTTCATTAGTTTTCGAATTTTGATGGTGTTCTACTCAGCACTCTCAAGCTGTTCCTCTTTCTTTTCCTTCGAATTTGTAGTTGTGTTTATCCTTTAGTTAGTCAAGCACCAGAGTCCTACGACTACGCATTAGCGGCCGTTAGCATGGTCGGTTTGACCCCTCCAACGGACAAGTTAGTGTTGGTTGGAAGTCGAGGGCTCACTGATGCCACAAGAAGGAAAGAGAATGAATATCTAAGGGAGAAATTTGTACTCAAGGATGTATTGTGGTTCATTTTTCCAACAGGTTTCTACGTCTACGGCATATGATGATTCGTCAAGTGGATCAATCTTGAAATCCTTCTAAAAAATCTTTTTTTATTAAAAGTTTCTAGAAGTGGAGAAACTACTTATACGAATCAAGTATATTAAACATAATATACAGAAAGTAAGACAACAACAATATAGAAATGAAAATAACAGTATGGTGTTGTCGATCGAGCTTGGAGAGCAGTTGGATGTGACATATCAACAGAATCACGAGCAAGTAGATGAGAAAACAGTGTTGAGAAACAGATGCCTTGACCCTCCTTTATAAAGCTTTGTCAATTGCTAACGTGACATTTATCTAGTCGCTTGGAAAGCCTTCCTTGGACCCTAAAACTTGGGCACAACTTCGATCTACTTCAACTTCAACTCTAGATAAGGATGACTCAGCGACCTCCAATCGCCTGGACTCCCTTCGACTCTTGGAGTCTAGTCATCTTCTATGCTTGACCATCTACTTTGAATCGCTGGATCTCGCCTTCGGGTTGCCTAGAAGGACTCCTATCGTACAAACACTAAGGTTGCCCGAACCTTATTTCGATCTCCCGAAAGATCACGACTAGCTCTAATAGCCTTATCTGATTCAAGTTGTTCTGACTCCTTCCGATCGCCTAAACACTCAATTTACTTCCTGCAACACAAAATTAGTTCACAAGACATAATAACATATTTTCTAAAGATTCAGATAACATTGGTTACCAATCTTCACTTAGAAAAATAGGTTGGTTTCTTAGTTAGTTTGCACTTAGTTTATTTTACCATCCACGACTTTCTATGACTTTCTATGTTAGAAAGGTACTCAACTTACCTTTGGTCACAACTTACCTTTGCCAATTGTATGGTCTAGCTCCCTACTATGACTTCACTATCTAGTGTTTGGCCACCTAATCCACTAGGACTTACACTTGGTACCTACTAAGTTAGTGTTTTGTCATCTCATCCACTAAGACTTTCCATTGCTTGGTATATAGTCACTTGATCTACTAAAACTCCTACTTATCCCATGCTATTTACACTTGCACACTTAACACATACATCAGTTTCACAAATAATTTAATTTTAAACTTCCATATATCAAAACATATGTTTGATAGGTTGCTCCCTGCACCAACAACTTGTTAGGTTTCTGGATGTGTATTTTAAATTTTTATTTCCTAAACAAGCAACGGAAGTAAAATAATAATCTAAATTATTACAACACATGCATCATACACATATAGGATACACCATGTGCTAGACATAACCATAGATCAAAGTGTTCATTTAGGAATTATACCTACGAGTTCGTAATCGAACCTTGTAAAGAGCATTTGTTAATCTTACAAGGCTATTCGTTAGGAATACAATCAAAGTCCCATATTAGAAAGACATGGAAAAAATCATGGGGTTAAAAGGAATGAAGATATCTCCATAGATATAAAAACTTTCGGATAGAGCCCAAAAATTAACTATAAGAGCTTAGGGTCAAAGTGAACTATATCATATCACCCAAAAAATGATATCAGAGCTATGATCCAGACCAGATGTCATGTGGGGTGACCTTAAACGAAGTTATGGGGAGGGCCAAAATATGTTTGAGTGATCAGATGCTCACGGGGAGGTCCGAAATAGGTCAAGAGTGATCGGATGCTTGTAGGGAGGTCTGAAACAAATTAGGGTGATCAAATACTTACGGGGAAGCTTGGAACAAGTCAAGAGTGACAGGATACTTGCGGAGGCCTGGAGTAGGTCGGGGTAACTAGATGATCGCGGAGAAACCTAGAGTAGGTCAAGAGTAATCGGATGCTCTTGGGGAGGCCTAGAGTAGGTCAAGGTGATCAGATGCTTGCGGGGAGACCTAGAGTAGATCAAAAGTGATCGGATATTCACGGAGAGATCCAAAGTAGGTCAAGAGTGACCAGAAGCTTACGAGGAGGCTTAGAGCAGGTCAAGAGTAACTAAATTCTTACGGGGAGATCCAGACCATGAGAGTAATGGTGGTCCTTCATTTGAGAGGAGAATTGTTGAGAATATAATCAAAGTCTCACATTAGAAAGATATGGAAAAGATAATGAATTTAAAAGGGATGAAAATATCTCCATTGGTATAAGGGATTTTGGATAGAGTCCAAAAATAAAACTATGAGAACTTATGCCCAAAGTGGATAATATCATACTATTATGGAGACATATGAATTCTTTTGAACTCAACACTAGCCTTTATCAGAATCAACGAGCAAGCTTAACGAAGCTTGCCTCTATCAATTTTCATACCGAGATATCTTCAAGACAGCTTCACTAAACTACAAGTTTTTCGTCTCCGATCGGTACTAGCCAAGCATGGGGACAAAGCAATCTGAGATAGAGATCTCTGGCTCAACTTTGTGCCTAGTGGCACAAAGTGAGTTGTAAGTGCTTAACAGTGGCACTGTCGATTGGCGATGGTACTGATTAGTGGCGACGCTAAACAGTGGTGATGTCGATCGGTATCAGCGTCAATTAGTTGGTGGTTGTTACGCTACCGCAAGTGTACGACTATGTCGTCAGTAATAAAAGATATCAAATCCATAGATATTGGGTTAAGCATTAGAGATTTATCACTGTAAATTAGATAAACGATCAAATGTTGTGAATTGATGCACCAAAATAAAGGGAGAAGGAGACAGAAAAGAGTTAAGAAGGATAATTGGTTGAGGAAATTGGTCAAGGAAAGCATTATAGGAGTTCAGTTTTATTATGATGCTAATTAATGTACTAAGAATTGCCTAACTCCCATCCTCTATTCTTATGCACATGTAGAAAGTCTAACTAAATACTGACACTATCCCACGACAATCATATCGGAGTGCTACCTATTGGGACCTTTGACTCAGCTAGGGGGTGAATAGACGGTCACCCACTTTTTTCGCTTTCCTACACTTGTTAGTGTAGCAAAATATATATATAAAAAAAAAGAGTACAAAGCTAACCCTAGAAACAATAAAGACAAGACGAAAATAAGCAAACCCTAACATGTTTGTTTAACATGGTTTGAAGATGATACTTCTACTCCACAACATGTCCATAAGGTGGATGATTCCTCAATCCATTGGGGATCAATCTCTGAAACTCCTACTTGCATAATCCTCCTTGTAGATGGAGAAACCTCGCCACAAACTTGATCAAGATCTTGGATTACAATGAGAGCTTTGGAAACTCTAATTAGGAGTTAACCACCTCTAATTTCATCACCCAAGTCAGTCATCCCAAGTTCCATTATATAGAGCTCAAAGGAAAATACTTAAGCTATTTTCCCACTACAGTCTACTGCTAAAGTCACTAATCAACTAGTCTCTGTGGAAATTCAACCGTTATAGCTCAACAGCTCGAGACCAGCCGACTGGTGACTTTACCAGTTGACTGCTCCACATCAGCTCAGTGAACAGAGTCTAAAAAAAAAACTTTGTTCGCTCTCATCAATTGATTGGTAAACCCTAAACCTAGCATTTTATCCTGAGTACAATCTCTCATGCACTCGTTCTTGCCCGCATAACCTTAACCTTACTTTCTAGCCTTTTTCATCAGTCTCACATCCCTCAAATGCTTCTCCATCCTTCACGCCTTGCCTTCAAAAGCTTCCTTCGGCTTGTCCTTTGTTGTCGGGTCTTTCATTGCCAAGAGGTTCCTCACCTTAGGAATTCAATCTTGCCAAGTCACACTTAGACTTACATTGCTAAGACTATATACTTGGACTTACACCACCAATGCTCCACACTTGGACTTTGCTTTTACTAAAATCCTACTTAGACTTTCCTTTGTTAAGATCACATTTGAATTTTCCTTTATACCTATCACTTACACACTCACAAGCGCATATCAAATATAGATGCAAACCCTAACTTAAACCTTTTGCCTAAACATCAAAACCTTGATAACACTGATTGCTCCAACACTATCCCTATTAGTATTCGATGCCACTAAGTAGAAGAGATAACCTAGGTAGTCTAGTTAAAGGAATACCCTTGTCACTAAGGTCCTCGGTCATACAATAGCTAGATTATGCAAGACACTTATTAATATAGGTTTAGAGATAACCCATTAAGCCTAATTAAATGCTTTCTTATGGAGATTTATCCTCCCTTTAAGACTATACTCTAGATATTCAATTAAAAGGGATACTCTTGTCACGAGGGTCACCCAATTATACGATCTAGAGTATCCCTTTATGGGGTGAACAAATCTATATAATCATCTAATCAAATATGAGATTTAAGCATAAATTCTTCACACACACATTTAATCAAATAGATACAAAGCATAAACATATCATACAGCTAGGGAATTGACAAATTCAAAGAGGTTACATTAATTACACATCACAACTATTCCTTTAATCCTAGAATAAATGAATCTACTCCTTAACAAGAGGAGATGAATCTAAAGACATATAATTACAAACTTTAAATCCAAATCTAAGAAGAAGAAGGAAGAAATCTTAGCTAATGCGATAAGAGGTCTTTGGATCTAATCCTATTCTTTTAGATATAAATGAGAGGGCAAAAATAACTTCAGATTGTCAACAAGAATATGGATGATGAACAAATATGGACCATAATCAATCTCCCCCAAAGGAAAAACTTTTCCTCCCTTTAAAAACACCCCTTTTATAGGCAAGGCACGACCCCCTGTATGGGTTGTGTCATGGTCATGCCTTTGGGCATGAACAGAGCATGAAAACGCTCGGGAAAGAAGACATGGTCGTGTGATTTCACACGGCCACCCTATGAATAGGCTCTAGATAGGGAATATGGCAGTGTGATTTCACACAGGCTGTAGGACCGTTGCGGCCGACTAGGAGGGGGTTGTTGGATAGTCCTGTAGAAAATAAAACAAATAACCCTTCTTAAACTCTTTAAGCTAACACTTGCATAAATAAAGTATAACAGTAAATTAAAAACATAAAGTAAGAGACAAGCAGTTTATTTGGTTACAACCGATGTGGTTGTTAATCCAAGGAAGATTAAGCGCACTAAATACTCCTTCAGGCGGAGAAGCCTTTTACAACGTTGAAGCACAGAAACAGAAGCTTAACTCTAGTAGCACACAAGAATTGGATTTACAATTCTGATTTCGTTGAAAAGCTTTTGGACCAAGACTCTATTTATAGCCTTGATCGGGGCGCCTAGAAGGGTTTCGGGTGCCCTGGGGGGATAAAACTTTATCCCTCAACGTTCAGAACGCATTAGACGTGTTCTGGTCAAAGAAGCTGGTCCGGGCGCCCCGGGCTGGTCCGGGCGCCCTGGGCTGGTCCGGGCGCCCCGGGCTGGTCCGGGCGTCCCGGACTGTTCCGAGCGCCCCGGACTAGTAAATTCAACCCGTGTTGACTTTTTTTACCCAGGACCACTGCTCTGGCTCGGTTCGGCTCGGTCCGGGTCTTCCACTCCGGATTTGCTCGCTTGGGTGATCTCTGCCATCCGGAAAAGGGCTCACCCGAACCCAACTTTCGGTTTTCTCGAGCAGCCTTCCACTCCGGCTTCTCATATCTCGGAATCGCTGCATGTTTCCTTCTCGTCCACCAGCGTACTCATCCGCAGTCTTCGTCCCTCGATCGCACCCCGTGCCGACCTTCTCGCTAGTTGCGTCTCTTGCTCCCCGAGCAATCTTCCGCTCCGGCTTTTGTCCCTCGGAACCACCGCACGCTTCCCTCTCGTCCACCGGGTTACTCTTCCGTAGCACCTTGTCCCTCGGACGCACCGCGTGCCGTCTTTCTCGCTAGCTGCGTCTTCCGCTTGAGTATATGTGCTCCTAAGCTCCTGCACACTTAGACACAAGGTTAGAAACACACATGACCTAACTTAACTTGTTGATCACAGCAAAACAACCTTGGGGTTCGAATAATTTCTCCCTTTTTGATGTGATCAACCCAAGTTAAGCTAGGGTCAAAAATAGATATGAGAATTAAACAGTTTATTTTGCACTAATGTACAACAAGATAGAAACATTAAATTTCAAATTTTTAATTTTCTACCTCCCCCTAGACTTATACTTTTTCTTCTCCCCCTTTGATCACATAAAAAATTGGGGTTGCAAGAAAAATCTAAGGGTTGACATTTAGAAAATTTATAAAGATCTATTTCAATGATTTTTTGGAAAATATTTCTAAGTCAAGGAAAATTCCTAAGTTAAAAAATAATTTTTGGAAAATTTTTAAGTTTTCGTCATGAAAATTAAGAATTTTCTCAGTAGAAAACTTTATGCATAAAATTTTTTTAGAACATATAGAAATAATTAAAAAATTTCTATGCATTTATTTTTAATTTAATTTAATTTTTTTTTGTGCTTTTATCAGAAGGTTTTTAATTTCCATTTAAAATTATTACAATTTCTCAAATTTGAAGTAAGAAAATTTGAATATGCGAAGAATTGTATCATGCTAATTTCTGTTAATAGTTTGTCGAGATACTTTAATCGATAGGCTATTTCTTTCAACTTTAAAGCAATAAGTATTAAACATGCAAAAATTGTATTGACAAAATAATTGGTAAAACTTCGTTTGACAATTTTTCTAATTTGCAAGATTCATTCAACAAAATATTTTATAACTTGCAAGAATCTTTTGGCAATATTTCTGATTTGCAAAATTCTTTTGACAAAATAATTTGTAACTCGTAAGAATATTTCATCAAAACTTTTTGCAATTCGAGAAACTCTTTCGATAATATTTCTAATTTGCAAGGATCTTTCGTCAAAATATTTTGTAATTCAAAAAATTCTTTCGATAATATTTCTAATTTGCAAGAAGTGTTCGGCAGTTGATTTTCTAATATGAAAAATTCTTTCGATGATTCAATTTTCAATTCGCAAAAATCTTCAGGTAATTTTTCTATTAATTGAACCAATTGTTCAGAAGAGTACCCCAGTGGACGAGAAGGAAGCGCGCGGTGGTTCCGAGGGACGAAAGCCGGAGCGGAAGATTGCTCGGGGAGCAAGAGACGCAACTAGCGAGAAGGTCGGCACGGGGTGCGACCGAGGGACGAAGACTGTGGATGAGTACACTGGTGGACGAGAAGGAAACACACAGTGATTCCGAGGGACAAGAAACCGGAGCGAAAGGCTGCTCGAGAAGACCGGAAGTTGGGTTCGGGTGTGTCCTTTTCCGGATGGCAGAGATCACCCAAGCGAGCGGATCCGGAGTAGAAGACCCGGACCGAGCCGAACCGAGCCAGAGCAGTGGTCCCGGATAAAAAAGTCAACACGAGTTGACTTTACTAGTCCGGGGCGCCCGGAACCCCTCTGGGCGCCTGGACCAGCATCTTTAACCAGAACGCGTCTAATGCGTTCTGAACGTTGGGGGATAAAGTTTTATCCCCCCTAGGGCGCCCGGAACCCTTCTAGGCGCCCCGACCAAGGCTATAAATAGAACCTTGGCCCAGAAGCTTTTCAACGAACTCAGAATTGTAAATCCAACGCTTGTGTGCTACTAGAGTTAAGCTTCTTTTTCTGTGCTTCAACGTTGTAAGAGGCTTCTCCGCCTGAAGGAGTATTTAGTGCGCTTAATCTTCCTTGGATTAACAACCACATCGGTTGTAACCAAGTAAACCTCTTGTCTCTTACTTTATGTTTTTAATTTACTGTTCTGCTTTATTTATGCAAGTGTTAGCTTAAAGAGTTCGAGAAGGGTTGTTTGTTTTATTTTCTACAGGACTATCCAACAACCCCCTCCTAGACGGCCGTAATGGTCTTACAAGTGGTATCAGAGCAGAGTACGCCTCAGAGAGACTAATCACCGTATGAAGCAACAAAACAATGGCCGGAGCTAGCGAATATCCACCAGCATTCGAGGGGGAGTTTTCTTCATGGAAGAAACAAATGGAGGTATATCTTAATTTTGATTTTGGTATTTCTTTAATATTGAAATGTGGCTATGAAGAACCAAAGACAACGAATTGAGAAGAACTCGATCTACGCCTCTGGAATAAGAAGCAACGTGACAAATCGATGGAAAACAGACGGGCAGAATTTCATCTTCTAACCGTAATACCAAATGAAGATCTCGACAGAATCGGCGAATACAAAAGCGCAAAAGAACTTTGGGAAAAGTTCTTAAAGCTCTACGAAGAACCTTTGGAAGCCGACGACTCAATAGACACCGAGCCACCGACAGAACCAACAGCCGAAGTACATCTCTATTAGTTAGAGCCCTAGAGCCAATCATTTGATGATTGTATTATGGACTTATTGTATCATATTCTTATATATAAATAAAGGCATTTGTTTTAGTTATTATACTTACTTATATTGGTGCCAAATAAACTAAGTATAATAGCATCCTTGAGTAGAAGGTTCTCACCTATATCAATCGGTTAGTTGAACCGATAGTGAGATGATATAGGGAACACTACTCTTAATCATTCCTAGTCGAGTATTAACATTCAGGGACAATGTTAATGCAATAAGACTAGCATGTAGATCAACTCGATGACTTGATCTCATAACTCATGGATATAGAGATATCAAGTTGACACATGGGTATACATTGGAGAATGTATACTGAATGACCCGCCATGAGAAAGTATCATGGATCGTTATATGAGTGTCGTATACTTTCTCATGTGGCTATTAGTATGACTACTAGTCCTTAGACCTGAAGTCACCATGGATCCCTACATAAGGAGTTATGTACTTTGGTTTCGTCACCCGTAACTGGGTGGACTATAAAGGCGATTACTGGGTATGTAACAAATTATGCAGAGGGATGTGAGTGATGTAGATGGGATCTATCCCTCCTATATGGCGGGAGTGACATCGATATTCTTGATAGAGTGAGACCACGAAGTGCATGACCATGCCCAAATGAGTCAATATGAGATATTGAGCTCATTTGATTTAGTGAGTCTACTTGGAGTTCAAGATTTAGATTGATCAGAGGATGACACGGTCTATGCCTCACATTGATCAATCTAGATGTCTAGGATAGAAGGACACTTGTCATATATTGTGAGGAGTCATAATTAGTAGTCACAAGGTGATGTTGGATTTCAATATTCTTATAACTTGGGTAGTAATGATGTGTTGCTAGATACCGCTCATTACTTATGCTTCTAAATGGGTTTAGGAGCATTGCCAACGTTATAAGAATCTATAGGGTCACACACAAAGGACAATTTGATGGAGATTAGGTTCATTTGATGAACCTAAAGGATTAGGTTCATGTGATGAACTAAATTGGATTAAGAGTAATCCAAATTATGCTAATTGAGTTGGACTCAATTTGGTTCATGTGTTAAGTGAGTCTAATTTGGACATAGACTCATTGAATCAATTTAATTCAATGAATAGAGATTCATTAAATTAAAATTGACTTGAACCAATGGTTAGATTTGATCAACCATGGGAGAGAAGTGGTTAAGTTTGACTTGACTTAAGAGGAAGATGAAGAGTCAAGTTTGACTTGACTTTATGCCACCTCATTGGTGAGTTGGCATTGAGTGGGCCAATGATGATGCTCCACATCATCATGGTTACTTAAGTGAGATGTCACCTCATGGGAGTTACCAAGAGTTGTGACTCTTGGTATCCCATGGAGGTTACAACCTCCACTAAAGTGGTCGGCCACTTTGATTTTTCATGAAGAGAGTTTCTTTTTTGTGGTAACTCCCATCTTCTTCCTCTCTAGCTTTCTTCTTGCTCTCCCTCTCCTCCATTACTGATCTCTAAGGTTGCTAGTACATCCTTAGAGATTTTTCTCCATATCTTGCTTGTGTGGATACACATAGAGAAGTGTCTACTTTGACACTTTCGAGATCCGACGAATCGAGGACAAGCGGGATTGCGAAGGGCTTCGCATCAAGGGTATATTCCTTCTCCTTTGTAGATCTACTGTAGATTGAGGTTTAGAAACTCGTACTCGTAAGTTTTTCGAAAGTTTTATCTTCGCACGGATCCGGTGGCAGGGTTTCGGGGGTACCGCGACGCGAAAAAGCGATTTTCGCGGCCCGAAAATTCCAACAGTGGTATCAGAGCCACGTGCGAAGACTTGTACGAGTTTAATTGATTTTTTTATGAAAAATATAGGTTCTGTGATATTCTGTAATTTTATGATTTTTAGAGTTTTTATGGGTATTTTTCTCGTAGAAGCGAAGCACAAGTGTTTTGACACTTGTAGGCTTCGACTACCGAGAAGTTTTTTCCGAAACGGCTAGGTTTCGCCCCAAAACTTTTTGGGACAGCGGGCTAAGGCGTTGTTGGATCGCTTAAGGACACTCGCGATGGTTAGATCGCGGGTAGGGGCGCTGCCCCTTGCCCCGCAAGGGGATACATTCCGCGATAGCGCCCGAAAACCGCTAAACGGGACCACCGGGAAATTTTACTCGTAAAAATTGTAAAAATTGGTATTAAGATTACAGAAAATTATGGAAATTACATAATTTAGAATTATGTATAATTTGTAATAGTCATGGCCCCAAAAGACCCAATTGGATTGGTATATTTGGTATTGTAATTCATAATACGGCCTGCGCGCCGTCATTTGTGTTGTGCGTGTTGTATATTTGATTCGCGACCTGCGCATCTTGCCTTTCTCTATTATTTATTCTTGTTGTAAATTAGTTTAGACTCGAAAGTAACTCGAGTTTCAAAATTGTAATGTACAAAATTGGAGCCGTGGAAGGTCCACTCGAGACGGAGTTACGAGAAGGGCTCGAGCAACACAAGGTGGTCAAAGAGAGGAGCTTGAGAAGCTGTTGACCTAGGTTGACCATCCATTCTGCTCATTGGCTTGAGAAGATCGTAGTAGGGCCATGACTAATCACAAATAGAATAACTAATTGCTTGTGTGTGTGTATTTGATGCATGCTAGTAAAGTAGTTAATTAGCGCCTTAACGATTCGATTCGATCAATCGCGTATATGATACATCTCGACGATTATATTAGATCTAAGTCGCGCACATGATGCACCTCCTCTACGATTAGATTAGATCTAAATCGAATATATGATACACCTCGACGATTAGATTAGATCTCAACCGCGTCAACTCGTAATGCCTACCATGCCGTGATACCTACCACTACCTCGATCACATGTTGTTGTTGAATCTGCCAAAGCAGAACAATGCATACTATCTTGGTAGGGTACGGAGGGACAATCTTGGTCCCGCCTATCAACGCATGGGTGAGTACAACTCAATTAGATTGAGTAACTAGTTAACTCGGTTGGATCGAGTACAACTATAGGCATGCTTCCAACGGTTGGAAAGATAGGACATAAATCACATTTATATTAATTCTTGGGCGTATTAGCCAAAGCTAACTCAAGTTTTAATATAACTGCGGATAATGATCCTATAAACAAGAGTTGCATAGAGATATAATTGGTAAATTGTTACCTACCAATCATACTAAGTCTTGGGCGATTTAGCTAAAGCTAACTAAAGGCGTAATATGATGTGGATCTTGTCCCACACGAATTATAACTAGTTAGAATCTAGTAAGTGTGGTTTGACCACATCACTCACTTGATTCTACAAAAATTATATAATTCAGCGGGAGTATCATTTAGTTAAAGGCCTAATTAAATGATTTAAAAGAATATAATATTCATTTTCTGCATTTATCTGTTGTAGATAACCATGACGTCGAATACGAACTCTTTCTCCTCGCGTTCTGTCCTTAAGAAGGACAAGCTCAACGGAGCAAATTTCCTGGACTGGTATAGGAACTTGAGAATAGTTCTCACCCAGGAATGTAAACTGTACGTCCTGGAGCAGCTCATTCCCGAGGCACCTCCTGCCACTGCCACGCGAGCTGATCGTGATGCTTACAAGAAGCATCAAGATGATGCATTAGATGTGTCATGTCTTATGCTCGCAACCATGAACTCAGAGCTTCAGAAGCAACATGAGTTGATGACTGCTTATGATATAGTTGAACATCTTCGTCAACTATATCAAGGACAAGCAGGGCACTGGAAGAGGAACTTCACAGGATACTTTGAAGATCTTAAGAAGAAGAGAAATAAGATTTCTACTTCAGGTATAAATGTTATAGAAGTCAACCTCTCTATTTCTTCATCGTGGGTATTAGATACCGGATGTGCTTCTCACATTTGTAATAATGTACAAGCACTGAGAAATAGCAAAGCATTGACAAAGGACGAGATAGACCTA
Organism: Zingiber officinale; assembly: GCF_018446385.1. Taxonomy (NCBI): domain Eukaryota; kingdom Viridiplantae; phylum Streptophyta; class Magnoliopsida; order Zingiberales; family Zingiberaceae; genus Zingiber; species Zingiber officinale. Next base: position 82,139,871 of record NC_055987.1, on the reverse strand, counting down.
TGCGTAGGCAATGGAGCACGGGTTGCTGCTGTTACTGTAGGGACTTATTTTCTATCTCTGTCCTCTGGGCTTGTATTAGAGTTGAATGATTGTTGTTATGTGCCTGCATTAACTAAGAACATAATTTCAGTTTCTTGTTTGGACAAGAAAGGTTTCTCTTTTATAATTAAGGACAAATGTTGTTCTGTTTATTTAAAAGATATGTTCTATTGTAGTGCACCTCTGATGAACGGACTCTACATTCTAGATCTTGAAAGCCCTATCTATAACATAAATACCAAGAGGTTCAAGTCAAATGACCTGAACCAAACCTATCTCTGTCACTGTCGCTTAGGTCATATAAATGACAAGCGCTTATCCCAACTCCATAAGGATGGTTTGCTGGACTCATTTGATTTTGAATCTTATGAGGCGTGCGAGTCATGCCTACTAGGCAAGATGACCAAGACTCCCTTTAGTGAGCATAGTGAGAGAGCGACTAACTTGTTAGGTCTTATATATAGTGATGTATGTGGCCCTTTCAATGTCGCTGCTAGAGGCGGTTATAGGTACTTCATCACATTTACTGATGACTTCAGTAGATATGGTTATGTGTACTTGATGACACATAAGTCTGAATCCTTTGAAAAGTTCAAAGAATTCAAGAATGAAGTACAGAACTAGCTTGACAAGAGTATTAAGATACTTCGATCAGATCGAGGTGGAGAATATCTTAGCCATGAGTTTCGTGACTACCTAGCTGAGTGTGGGATTCTATCCCAACTCACTCCTCCTGGAACACCACAGTGGAATGATGTATCTGAAAGAAGGAATCATACCCTATTAGATATGGTACGATCTATGATGAGTCACACAGATCTTCCGACATTCCTTTGGGGCTATGCTCTAGACACAGCAGCTTTTATACTCAACCGAGTTCCATCCAAGGCCGTGATAAAGACACCATATAGGATATGGACTGGGAGAGATGCCCAGGTGTCTTTTATGAGGATTTGGGGTTGTGAGGCTTACGTTAGACGTCAAGTCTCAGACAAATTAAGACCCAAATCTGACAAGTGCTATTTCATTGGATATCCCAAGGAAACTAAGGGATATTACTTCTACATTCCCAATCAGCACAAGGTTACAAAGACTGGGGTCTTTCTAGAAAGGGACTTTGTTTCTAGAAAGACTAGTGGGAGTACGTTCGATCTTGAAGAAGTTCAAGATGCGAACAATAGCACTAATGCCTCGATGGAAGTTGAACTGGAACCACAAAGTGTTGTGGATGATGTTGTTCCATAAGGAGTTGAGGAACAACAACCAGTTTAAGTAGACATACCTCTTCACAGGTCTGATATGGTACGTCGTCAGCCTGAGAGATATTCATTTCTCTTGTCTGACCATGATGACGTTGTGCTCATAGAGGATGAGCCTACAACCTATCAAGAAGCTGTGATGAGACCAGATTTCGAGAAATGGCTAGAGGCCATGAGATCCGAGATGGAATCCATGTACACCAACCAAGTATGGACTTTGGTTGATCCACCTGAAGGGGTAAAACCCATTGGGTGTAAGTGGGTCTTTAAGAGAAAGACTGACATGGATGGACTTATCTATAAGGGTCGCTTGGTAGCTAAAGGTTTCAAGTAGATTCATGGTATTGACTATGATTAAACCTTTTCTCCAGTAGCGATGTTTAAGTCCATTCGGATCATGCTTGATATTGCAGCATACCATGACTATGATATATGGCAGATGGATGTCAAAACCACGTTTCTGAATGGAAACCTGCTCGAGGATGTGTACATGACACAACCTGAGGGTTTTGTAGATCCACAGCATACTAGCAGAGTATGCAAGCTGCATAGGTCCATTTATGGACTAAAGCAAGCTTCTCGAAGCTGGAATCTTCGATTCGATGATGCAATCAAACAGTTTGGTTTCATCAAGAACGAAGATAAGCTTTGTGTCTACAAGAAGGTTGTAGGGGATATAGTTGTCTTCCTCATATTGTATGTGGATGACATACTACTCATTGGGAAGGACATCCCTTTGCTACAGTCTGTCAAGACTTGGCTAGGGACATGCTTCTCAATGAAGGACTTAGGTGAGGCATCCCGCATTCTAGGGATACAGATCTATAGAGATAGATCTAAGAGATTGCTTGGCCAAAGTCAGAGTACATATATTGACAAGGTACTCATTCGGTTTGTCATGCAGAACTCCAAGAAGGGATTTCTGCCGATGTCACATGGCGTGAGTCTTTCGAAGACTCAAGGTCCCTCTTCTAGAGAGGAGAGAGACCGCATGGATCAGATCCCTTATGCCTCATCCATAGGATCTATCATGTACGCCATGCTATGTACCCGACCTGATGTCTCGTATGCTTTGAGCATGATGAGCAGATACCAATCAGATCCAGGTGAAAGTCACTGGTAGCGGTCAAGAATATTCTTAAGTACTTAAGAAGGACTAAAGAATATTTCTTGATATATGGAGGCAATGATGAGCTAGCTGTAAAGGATTACAGTGATGCTAGCTTCCAGACCGACCAAGATGATTATCGATCGCAGTCAGGGTTCGTATTTTGCGTAAATATTGGTGCTGTGAGCTGGAAGAGTTCGAAGCAGGACACAGTCGCTGATTCTACGACAGAGGCCGAGTATATTGCTGCATCAGAGGCAGCAAAGGAGGCAGTTTGGATCCGCAAGTTCATCATTGAACTTGGGGTGGTTCCCAGTATCGCTGACCTTATTGAGCTCTATTGTGACTGTTAGAATGTATACTAAAAGCCTAGCTTTTGGTATAAAACATTTATCTAGAAATAAGAATCACATTGGTCAAATGTTTATATTTGTGATAAATGTAGTTGTTCAATTAATTTATATTGTAGATAACATGGTGTGTGGTGTCACACACAGAAGATCATGTTATCAGTACCTTATAAATTATAAACAGTAGCTCACGACCATGATGGAAAGGAACAAACCATTGGAAGGTCGTAGTGTAATTAGGTGTTAGTTTATCTTAACTATATAATTACACTAGTACACTAAGAGTGTATTGAGTAGGACCATTAGAGGTCGTTTCTTTTATACTGACTTTATAAAGAAACAAAGACCTCGGTTATTATGGAAGTGTGTGCTCTTAATCCTGATATAATAACAAGCACATATATTTGATATTTATTTTTTTAATTTATCAATGGGTGAGATTTAGTTCGATGAATCAATAAGCCCGATAAGTTGGGAAATGGTATCACTTATAGTGTGTGTTGTTGATTATAGAAGGAAACTGTGTCCTAGAGATACTAGGTTGATAATGTCCCCAAGAGGAGCTCATAAGGATTGTCATGTTAAACCCTGTAGGTGGACTTAGTCCGACATGACTATAAGGTTGAGTGGTACTACTCTTGGACTAAGATATTAATTAAATGAGTTGTCAGTAACTCACTTAATTAGTGAACATTCGATATCTTAAACACAGGGAGACTAACACACTCATAATAAGAAGGAGCCCAAAAATGTAATTTGGGATTTGTGCGGTAGTTCAATAATAGTTCTCTAGTGGAATGAATTATTATTGATAAAATTAAGTTGTGTGTTCGGGGCGAACACGGGATGCTTAATTTTATCGGGAGACCAAAACCAATTCCTCCTCTCGGTCCCTATCGTAGTCTCTTATTTATAGAGTACTATACCCACCTATACCCACCTTCTATACCCACTTAAAGGGGCCCGGCCAAGCTAGCTTGGAATCAAGCTAGGGCCGACCTAAGATTGGATTGGGTGGCCGGCCCTAGCTTGAACCCAAGCTAGTGGGGGCCGGCCAAATTAAATTAAAAAAAAATTTAATTTTAATTTTTATTATGTGGAAGATATAATTTATTAAAGAGAATTAAAATTAAAATATCTCTCTTGTAAAAGATCTACAAAAGATTAAAGAAAGAGATTAGATCTCTTTCCTTATTTGTAGATTGGTGAGATATTTTATTTTCTCTTTAAAAATTATTCACATGTTATAAAATTAAAATTATAGAAATTTCCTTTTTATCAACCATGAAGAGATTTTGAAGAGAAATTTTATTTTTTAAAATTTCCGGAAACAAATTAGGAAGTTTTAATTGTTGATTGAAACTTGTCCAATTTGATTTCATTAATGTGGCCGGCCATAAGATTTCAATTGGGGAAATTTTATTTTATTTTTCTCAATTAAATCATGTCAAGGAAATTGAGGAAATTTTATTGTAATTAAATTTCCTAATTTGCCTAGGCCAAGGAATATAAAAGAAGGGGTGAGGGTGCCTTCAAGGGAACAACCTCTATTATTTCTCTCCCTCTTTTGTTCCTTGGTGTGGCCGGCCATCATCCTCTCCCTCTCTTCCTCTTGTGGTGGCCGAACCTCTCTCTCCCCTTGGAGCTCTTGTGGTGGCCGGATACTACTTGGAGAAGAAGAAGAAGAAGGAGAGAAAGCTAGCATCTCTTGGAGCTTGGTTGGTGTTTTGATCTTCTTCCTTGGTGAAGCTTCCTTATTGTTGGCCGAACCTAGCTAGGAGGAGAAGAAGGTGGTTGGTGGTTTCTCATCTCGGAAGATCGTTGCCCACACAACGTCCGAGGTTAGAAGAGGAATACGGTAGAAGATCAAGAGGTCTTTCTAGAAGGTATAACTAGTAATTTTTCTTTTCCGCATCATACTAGTTATTTATGGAAATAATACCAAATACAAGAGGCTTACGTTCTAGTATTTCGAATATGTTTTTTCGAAGTTGTGTTCTTTTATATTTTTTCCCTTGTGATTTGATTGTTCTTTTTGGTTAACCTAAAGTTATTTTAGGAAATTAAATATTAGATTTCTATAAAAGGTTTTGTCTAGTCGGTGGTGGTTGCTCCCATATCCAAGAAGGTCATGTGCCTCGCCACGTCAGTACTGGGAACCAATTATGGAAATTAATATTTAATGGAATTAATAACTTAAGGTGACTTGGGTCGAACGTGTTAAGTTCCGCAGGAGATCCAAGTCAAAACCTAAAAGAACAAATAAATTAAGTTTTGGATCAAACGTGTTAAGTTCCGCAGGCGATCCAAAATTTAATTTAAAAGAACACATGGTAGGTAGGAAAAGGTTTAGACCTTTGTACAAAATTTTTGTACAGTGGAACCTCTAGGTTTTTCGAGTAGCAACCAGCAGTGACAACAATGGAGATATAGCACAGGCGAAGGAACCTCGCTCACACCAGCGGACCAAACACATACTACGACGCTTCCATCTCATTCGAGAGATTATCGAGAGAGGAGATGTGAAGATTTGCAGAGTACCTACAGAGGCTAACATCACAGATCCCTTGACCAAGGCTTTGGCACAGAGGAAGCATGATGGTCACACTAGGTCATTTGGGCTTAGAGCCTACACTAATTGGCACTAGTGCTAGTGGGAGATTATTAGTTAGAGCCCTAGAGCCAATCATTTGATAATTGTATTATGGACTTATTGTATCATATTCTTATATATAAATAAAGGTATTTGTTTTGGTTATTATACTTACTTGTATTGGTGCCAAATAAACTAAGTATAATAGCGTCCTTGAGTAGAAGGTTCTCACCTATATTAATCGGTTAGTTGAACCGATAGTGAGATGATATAGGAAACACTACTCTTAATCATTCCTAGTCGAGTATTAACATCCAGGGATAATGTTAATGCAATAAGACTAGCATGTAGGTCAACTCGATGACTTGATCTCACAAGTCATGGATATAGAGATATCAAGTTGACACATGGGTATGCATTGGAGAATGTATACTGAATGACCCGCCATGAGAAATTATCATGGATCGTTATATGAGTGTCGTATACTTTCTCATGTGGCTATTAGTATGACTACTAGTCCTTAGACCTGAAGTCACCATGGATCCCTACATAAGGAGTTATGTACTTTGGTTTCGTCAAACGTCACCCGTAACTGGGTGGACTACTGGGTATGTAACAAATTATGCAGAGGGATGTGAGTGATGTAGATGAGATCTATCCCTCCTATATGACGGGAGTGACATTGATATTCTTGATAGAGTGAGACCACGAAGTGCATGACCATGCCCAAATGAGTCAATATGAGATATTGAGCTCATTTGATTTAGTGAGTCTACTTGGAGTTCAAGATTTAGATTGATCAGAGGATGACACGGTCTATGCCTCACATTTATCAATCTAGATGTCTAGGATAGAAGGACACTTGTCATATATTATGAGGAGTCACAATTAGTAGTCACAAGGTGATGTTGGATCTCAATATTCTTATAACTTGGGTAGTAATGATGTGTTGCTAGATACCGCTCATTACTTATGCTTCTAAATGGGTTTAGGAGCATTGCCAACGTTATAAGAACCTATAGGGTCACACACAAAGGGCAATTAGATGGAGATTAGGTTCATTTGATGAACCTAAAGGATTAGGTTCATGTGATGAACCTAATTGGGTTAAGAGTAATCTAAATTATGCTAATTGAGTTGGACTCAATTTGGTTCATGTGTTAAGTGAGTCTAATTTGGACTTAGACTCATTGAATCAATTTAATTCAATGAATAGAGATTCATTAAATTAAAATTGACTTGAATCAATGGTCAGATTTGATCAACCATGGGAGAGAAGTGGTCAAGTTTGACTTGACTTTAGAGGAAGATGAAGAGTCAAGTTTGACTTGACTTTATGCCACCTCATTGGTGAGTTGGCATTGAGTGGGCCAATGATGATGCTCCACATCATCATGGTTACTTAAGTGAGATGCCACCTCATGGGAGTTACCAAGAGTTGTGACTCTTGGTATCCCATTGTAACGACCACCCTTCTTACTACTACTACTCTCTAAGGATGACCGTTACTTAACTACTAACTCTACTTAACCTGTATGATTAAAAATCACATGGAAACCCTACCGAAAAATTTCGGCAGAGTCTCCCCTGTACCGGTGACCATATTCAATAATACATGCAATATATACTCAGCCATAAGCGACTGGAACACATATCAATCAACCATGCAGTTAAATAAGTATCAAACACACAAATATCTACTTACTAAACTGAACTCATCCTACATGCAATCTAAACAGAATAATCTCAAATGACATGAACTTAAAATACAACTTAAATGTTTACAATAACTAAAATGCGGAAATTAAAATTAAAACTTCTTTCCTAGTCCCAAGGCTTCCATAGTCCTGGCATCACACATCCTTCAAACACCTCCTTGTCGCCTTCCTTTCTATATCTTTTCCTTTTCTGTATCTGCAGTAAGAGGAAGTGTAGTCTATAAGCAAAATTTGCTTAGTAAGCGCTATCTAACTCACAAAATCACGAATGTGCATGTATACGAAAAGAACTAGAAACTATATGCTCTAAAAAGAAATAAAGCATAAACATAACTGCTCATGTCAAACTAATAGCAAAGAAAAGCTAAGGAATCTACTCATGTAATTCTAATAGTTAATCATGCTGCTCATCTAATAGGTAAACATGAAAACTACTCATCTACTAGATAAACATGGTAGAATAAGGAACTAAACTTACTGATTTTTAGAACTATATGAATCTTATTTCATTTGTTCTAAACTTAATCTTTAATACTTTATGTTTATGTAAAACTCGTTTTACTTGTTCAAAAACTTATACTTATAGTACTTCAAAATAATAATCAACTTCTTCTTGGGCCCAGGCATAGTACCATCTTATGCGCGTTCCCTAATAGGTTGGGGTAGCGAGCCACCAATCCTAAAAGAGCAGACCTCGGTCTACCAGGGCCAAGACCTCGGAATTGGACACCTGGATTTGTTTAACGACAACCTCGGAAGTCGGGTACTAGCCTCTTCTTTAAAGTAAAATATTTATAATCTTAATTACTTCTTCTTTAAATGCCTTGGCATTTTAATAGCACCTTGTGTGCCAAAATCTCTAAAATCTTGACTTTGGGATTTACTTAAGGCCTTGGCCTTTTCTTTCTTTTCTTTATCTTTCTTATACTTTTCTTTATCTTTCTTATACTCTTCTTAAACTCAAAATACTGTTAGGGTATCTTTCGTATGCGTCAATGAATAAAACTAACTATGTAACACATAATCATGCATAAAATACAAAAGAAATCTGCACATACAATAGTTATCAAAAATCTGCACTAATACTTAACAGAAATCTGCATACTAGCTCAATAAAAATCTGCATAATAGCTTAACTTCTATCTGCATACTAGCTTAACAAAATCTGCATACTAGCTCAATAAAAATCTGCATACTAACTTAACAGAAGTCTGCATACTAGCTTAATAAAAATCTGCACTTGCTTAACCGAAATCTGCATCCATGCTAATCCTAACTATTCTTAAACTAACTGATCATGTCAAATGCATAGCACAAACAAAACTAAAATCCGCTAAAACTTAAAACCTATGAAAAACTTAATCTTACTTTACTTGCAATTACCCATAAGCCTCTAAAAGAAACTAATAGGGCACCAAACTACTTAAATAATATCACCTTCCTAGTTAAGATAACTATCCAGGAAAGAGGATATATATTTTTTTTCCATTATAGCTCTTCTGAATAAGTACATAAATTCCTGGCCGAAATCTTTGTTTTGATCTACACCTGGTATTTCAGACTACTAGTAACCTACTTATGTATCTTCTACATCCGTACTAAAAGGAATCAAGGTCCACATATTCCAGTCATGAATAGTTTAGCACAATTAGCATCCCTAAAATTCACCTCATATCTTCTATTCTTCATGCTCAATGTCATGGTAAGGAAAACAAAATATAACTATTCTTCCTTTGAAAACTCACGGCAACAGACAAATCCCTAACATGCTTCACAGCAAAACTCGAACAAATAAGGGAACACCAAAACGAATCGAAATCCGGAACTATCCTACTGCAGGTGAGTAGCGACTTACCTTAGGCTTTTCTTGGACTTACAGCTGAGGAAGACCTTTAGGGTTTCAAAGAAATCGCAAGAATCGGCAATTTCTTCTCGTCACCGTGCTCTCCTTGACGGGGTGCTCGCGACGATGGAAAAACCCCTTGGAAAGACCCCTTGGTCGGCCGCCGGAGAGAATACCTAGCCTCGGCTTCGTCTTCGCCCGAGAAGGAATCGCCGTCGCTCGCGATCGGGAGAGGAAAGGAGAGGGAAAAGGGTTTTCAGTTTGAGAATTTACCACCTCAACTTATCCCTCTTTATAATCTCCATATTCTGTTAACTTGTTAAATAATTTTCCTATCTCTTCTAAACAGAACCGACGGCTGGATCACCTGGTTAGTCGGGTTTGGCTCATGGTTGGAGTCGCGGGTTCGAATCCCGGCTGTAACCATTTTTCTCCCTATTATTTCTTGTTATTAACTTCTACTACTTAAATAAAATTCTCCCTTTATTTGATTAAATAACAACTGATAGCCCAGTTGGTTAGCCGGGTTTTGCTCGGGTCAGGGGTTGCCGGTTCGAGCCTCGGCTTGGACATTTTTTTATCACAACTTCTTTCTTTTGGTAAAAATACCATACGACCTCCAAAAATTCCATAAAAATACTCTAAAAATTTCTAAAAATCTCTAGAATATTTTAAAAGAATTTCTAAATATTTTTAAGAATGTTTAAAACTCCTAATGGGAAAAATTGGGTCGTTACACCCATGGAGGTTACAACCTCCACTAAAGTGGCCGGCCACTTTGATTTTTCATGAAGAGAGTTTCATTTTTGTGGTAACTCCCATCGTCTTCCTCTCTAGCTTTCTTCTTGCTCTCCCTCTCCTCCATTACTGATCTCTAAGGTTGCTAGCACATCCTTAGAGATTTTTCTCCATCTCTTGCTTGTGTGGATACACATAGAGAAGTGTCTACTTTGACACTTTCGAGATCCGGCGAACCGAGGACAAGCAGGATTGAGAAGGGCTTCACATCAAGGGTATATTCCTTCTCCTTTGTAGATCTACTGTAAATCGAGGTTTAGAAACTAGTACTCATAAGTTTTTCGAAAGTTTTATCTTCGCACGGATCCGGTGGCGGGGTTTCAGGGTTTTCGCGACGCGAAAAAGCGATTTTCGCGGCCCGAAAATTCTAACAATCTCAAGGACACAAAAATCCCTTTTTCACTGAGCATCGATGAAGGGGGAGAATCTTCGGAAGAAAGCAATTCAATAGTGGGAGAACCAACGGCCGACGAGGTAAGAAAGGTATGCCCTCTACCCTCTGAACAATTCGTTCAAATAATCGAAAAATTACCTGAAGATTTTTGCGAATTGAAAATTGAATCATCGAAAGAATTTTTTGTATTAGAAAATCAACTGCCGAACACTTCTTGCTAGCTGCGTCTCTTGCTCCCCGAGTAATCTTACGCTCTGGCTTTCGTCCATCGGAACCACCGCGCGCTTCCTTCTCATCCACTGGGGTACTCTTCCACAGCACCTCGTCCCTCGGACTCACTGTGTGTCGTCCTTCTCGCTAGCTGCATCTTCTGCTCGAGTACCTGTGCTCCTAAGCTCCTGCACATTTAGACACAAGGTTAGAAACACACAGGACCTAACTTAACTTATTAATCACACCAAAACAACCTTGGGGTTCCAACACAGGCTACCTTGGAATGCTCTCTGGTGAAGGAGCATAGTCATGCCTCAAGGAACAGTCGGGCTTTGATTGCTCTAGGGTGAGGGGACACGGTCGTGCCACGGTCATGCTAGGGGACATGACCAAGCTCTACCTATTCTACGACTACTTTGAAACATGCCTTAGCTCCATTTTCACTCCGAAAATGCATCCTGTCATGAAAAACTAAGCTTGAGCATATCTCCGATAAAGAGAGCAATTATGCTGAAAATATAATAAAAAAGAATGTAATAGCATAGAACATACTCAAAGAATGTAAGTGAATATGCATCAAAGCATGCATAAAGTGTATGTAATCTACGCATACCATACCCCTAGACTTGAACATTTGTTTGTTCTCAAGTAAAATTCTGTAATCTAGACTCTTGTGTTAATATAGTGCATCATAATCTCTAGTGAATCAATTCAACTCTATCAGCTAGTTTCATTAGTGAGCATGATCATAGAGTAACCTAAATGTGGCCTAAATATAAGTTCTCGTATACACTGCAATGAGTGACCTAAGCTTTTTAAATTTTAATCTTTAATCCTAGTCAAGTAGTCATCTAACTGAATTCCTTGTGTTACTGGTAATAGGCACTTATTTGCCACAAGCTTGGTTCATTTTTCTTAATCTATCCAAGGTCTTAAAGGTATGCTTGATATCAAGAGAAATATAGAAGTTATTTCTCTAGTAACCTAACTCAGTTTCAAAGGAGTAACTTGCTAGTTTTACTCGCGAAATTATTTTTTATAACCCTTATTCTATTTTTTCTCAAAGTAATTGTATTGTGCAACACTTTATTTTTTGTGCTTTATATATAGCACTTACAAATGTAGGGATATTTTTTTTTTTTTTAAATGAGCTTATATGACTTAATCATTATCTAGTAACTAAGTTATAGTCTAAGAAATCACAATAGAAACTGAAGTACTAAATAAGTTTGATGAATTATAACTATTTACAGAGTTATCTACTATTTATGCTCAGGCAAAGTGAAATGAAATACTTAAAATCAGCCCAATACTCAATTTTTTTTCTCAATACAACACAATGCCCACTTTATGATACTAATGATAGAAAAAAGTAGTTCACTAAATATACTAGAACTATTTCTCAGAACACCATAAGTCTAGAATGAACATGCTGATAACTTTGCTATCAAACAAGTCGTAGTAAGATGAAGATTGATGTTCTCAAATGATATAGAGACAACTATTCTAGATAAGCAAAACAACTAAATCAACTAAAAAAAACTACAATCAAAATGAAAACTAACATAAAAATAAGAAAAATTCAACTAAAATAAACTAAAATTCAAAGAAAATAAGTCTATGTACAACTCCCCTCAGACTTAAACTTTTCATCGTCTTGATGAAATCAACATGGTGAGGGAGGGTGATGTTGGTTGCTACTCAGAATACTATCCTAGTTCCCTTGTACAAAAACTTGTACAAGCATAGAACTATCCTAGCTACCCATGTGTTCTACTAAAGTTAAATTTGGATTACAAACGATGCTTAACATTATTAATCCAAAATTTCCCCTTTAGAAGTTAAACTTGGATTGGAAATGAAACTTAACATTCTTACTCCAAGTTCAACCGATGAGATCTTCCTAAGTTAAACCATATTACAGAAGCTATCAAATATCTATTTCTAAGATCGACTTCCAGGTTAAACATGGCGAGATATTAGGCCTTCTTGGGTATGGGATCATCCACCACTTCTTAGACAAAACCTCATAGAGAAATTGGATATTTAACTTCTTACAATAAACTAGGTTTAACTATAGAAACCTTAATAGAAGCACAATATCAAAACGAAAGTTGATAACAAAAACGATAACTAAAACCGATAACCTCTTGTGTTTGGTTTTTAAAGATCTATACAAAAGATGAACTAGTTATGATGTGGAAACTAATAACTAGTTATACCTTTTATAGCTTATAGACCTCTTGATCTTCTATTGTATTCCTCTCCTTCTCTTGGACGTCGTGTGGGTGACGATCTACCAAGATGAAATCCACCCAAGCCTTCTCTTCTTGCTTCCAAGTTTCGGCCACCAGCAACCTCCAAAGGATGATGAGTTTTGGCCATCAACTAATCTCCAAGGGATGCTAGGAAACAATGCCACCTTTCTCTTCTTCTTCAAGTGAAATCCGTCCATCAATGAAGCTCTAAGATGTAGATGCCGCCGGCCACAAAGAAGAAGAAAAAGGGAAGAGGAAGGGCCGACCACAAGGAATAAGAGAGGAAGAATAATAGATGTGTTGTTTTTTTGGGGCAACCCCTCCCTCTCTTTTATAACCCTTGGTCATGGCAAATAAGGAAAGTTTTAGACATAATTAAAACTTCCTTATTTTTCTTGCCAATGAATAAAAGGAAAATTTAATTAAAAATTTCCTTTTATTCTTTCTATGGCCGACCACCTCATTAAGCTCCAAACAAGGAAAGTTTTAAACACAAAATTAAAACTTCCTTATTTGTTTCCAAAATTTTTTAAAATAAAAATTTCTCTTTTAAAATTCCCTTCATGGTTGGTTATAAAAGGAAACTTTTATAAATTAAACTCTCTTTTAAAACATGTGGACGGTTACAAAAAGAAAAGTTTTCTCCAAAATTAAAATCTTCCTTTTCAACTACAAATAAGGAAAGATATCAAATCTATCTCTTACACTTTTGTAGAAAGCTATAAAAGGAATGATTTAAATTTTAAACTTTTCTTTTAAAACCATGATTTCCACATAAGGAAAGATTTTAAAAAACATAGAGAAGATCAAGCTCAGGCCGTGTGAAACCACACAACTGTGTGGTCTTGCCCATGGGGAATCAAGCTTCGGCCGTGTGAACTCACATGGCCATGCCACACTCCAGAAGAGAAGAAGACCATAATTGTGTGAATCCACACAGCCGTGTGGATTTTTTAGAGCAAAAGCAGATCACGGCCATGTGAATCCACATGACCGTGTGACCTACCAAGGGTGAAGAAGAACATGGTTGTGTGCCTCCACATGGTTGTGCAATCTATCCAGAGACCAAGCAAGACATGGCTGTGTGAAGTCACACTACATCTGATTCCCATCCCCTCAACATGCCGATCAAAAGCTTTTGTCGGAAGGGCCTTAGTGAAAGGATCTGCCAGGTTATCTACTGATGTGATCTTGGCTACAACAACTTCTCTTCACTTTATGATGTCTCATATCATGTGGTATTTGCGCTCAATGTGTTTACTCGCCTTATGGGCTCGTGGCTCCTTCAAGTTTGCTATTGCACCGCTATTATCACAATAAATTGTGATGATTTTGGGCAAACCAGGAATCACATCTAAGTCCATCAAAAAGTTCCTGAGCCATACTACTTCTTTGGCTGCCTCAGAGGTTGTCACATACTCAGCTTCCATGGTTGAGTCTGAAACGTATTTCTGCTTAACACTCCTCCATGCTATGGCTCCACCTCCTAAAGTAAACATATAGCCTGATGTAGACTTACTATTGTGTAACACCCGAAAATTCTCAAACTTGCATTAGAATTATTTTATGATTTTTCTGGAATTTTTAGATATTTTTCCGGAATTTTTCGAGTAGCGGAAGTAGCAAAAGTAATTAGATAAGCAAAATGGTTTAAGCGGGAATCGAACCCGGGACCTCTCGGGTCCGCTAAACCTTTAGTTAGCCTTAGTAACCGGTGAACCCAGCAGGGACGTGCTGAAAGAAAGAGGAACCAATTATATTTATATTAGAGTTGGGTTCAATAATCCACTTAATATAAATTAAAAACTTAAGTAGGTTTTGGTTTATTTTTGGGTTCGGCACCTTCTCAACCCTCACCACCGAAACCTCACCGCCGCCTCTCCCTCTCCTTCTCTCTCGGCGCCCTAGCCCCAAGGTCCATAGGTTCATCTTCCGACGACGACTCCAACACGAAAAAGGTTCTTCTCCGCGAGAGGAACGCGAAGACGTGAGCGGATCGTCGAGAAGATCATCTCCACCGGAATTCTAGCAAATAGAATCGTAAGAAATTACGAACAGGAGGTAAGAAACCCCTCACCTGCAGTATAATAGCTTCTGTTTGAGTTTTTATGCTTTAGTTAGGGTGTATGCAGATTTTTATCGATATCTAGGGTGTACTTAACTCTCTTCGCAGATTAGGGATTTAGTTGAGCACCTCTAGATGGGCCGGACATGTTTTCCCTCTTCAGATAGGAGGTTAGACGTTGTCGGGTACCTAGAGGTGGTCTCCCTAATAGGGAGAAGAGTTAGGGCATCCTAGGTGCTCGATTAAAGGTCTAACTCAGTAATAGACAGCTTAATTAATTTATTAAATGCACTAGAAGCATTTAAAATAGCAAATTAGTTTTATTCTAGCTTATATGGGACTACGGTCCAATGGGTGGGCTCCCACAGTCGCCTCTAGGTTCAGACAACCTAGCTGTAGGTTCAGATAACCTAGAAACAGCAATTTAGAACAGTTTAGCTATACTCAGTATTTTACTTTTCAGTTGGCACTGTACTGGATTAGATATCCATTGGGCTGGGCTCCCATAGTCGGTCCCTAGGTTTAGATAATCTAGTAGCTCTACTAAATTCGGGACTTGCAACCCCGGGTCTAGTTAGAGATGCGCGCATAGCACGTACAGTTGCCGGGCCCTCAGCAGCATGTTTAATATTTTCACTTACTATATGTATATGGTTTTCAACCCTTCAGAAATTAGTTCGTGAATTCAGTACAGTTCTAGCAGTAGCTCAGTTCTTAATATCAGCTTAGTTTTTCCCTGTGAATATGCATGATGACTTTATGTTCAACTTTAGATATGCCATGATTGTATGTTTATATGCCATGCCATGCTTAGTTTATTCAGTATACCCAGCATATGTTTTAAACAGCATGATTTAAAATCATATTTGTATCGTTGCATGTTTTTGTGAGGTAGATGGTTTCTTACTAAGCTTTTTAGCTTATAGATACTATTTTTCTTATACTGCAGATAAAGGTAAAGGAAAAGTGGACCAGTAGCGGAGGCTGGAGGTCAATGAAGATCAAGATGTGTGTGGCAGGAACTGGAATAAAAGATTCTAAGGGATTTTAGCAAGTTTTATTTAAGCATCAGAACTTTACAGTATTTTGTTATTTGCACTCTAGTTGTCAATCACTATGAATTAGTTAGCTATGCACTCTATTATGCTTAGAACCCTTCTCTTATGATGTGAGAATGTTAGTTGCCATTGTTAGAGTGTTTCCTAGCCTTGTTAGAATTGTTGTGTGAAGTTTTGGCACGCCGAAGTGCTGAAATCAGAGTTCCCGGGCGAAATCAGAACTCGACGGCCTCCGGACCGATCGTGGCTGGTTGGCATCCGATCGGCCACCGACCGATCCGGATAGATAAGATGTTATCAGATTCTCCTCGGATCGGTCGGCCCACCGATCCAAAGACGATGGCGTTCAGAGAGTTTAAGGTGTGATCGGCCACCGACCGATCCAGAGATACCGGATCGTCTGGACCGATCACCACACCTGGATCGATGCATCCGACCGATCGGGGAATGACCGCCTCCGATCGATCTGTGGATCGATCGGCAGGTCTGTAGGTAGTTGGGAAGTTTAGTTTCTAGTCCTAGCTCGGTGGGTTCAGTTTCCCCTCCTTAGCATGTGTACACCAGCAAAGAAGGTCTTTAGACCTTTCTTATCAGTTGTATCCGTCCTTAGTAGAGTAAAATTTTAATTAGCCCAGCTTTCCGCGCAGTATAACATAGCATAACTGTAGCGATCGGCCTTACAGCTTAGTACCCAGAAGGTGGGTCGTTACAGAGTGGTATCAGAGCAGTGTTCCATACTTCCTACACACACATCAGCATTGAACCTGCAGCTTCCAAGTAAGAATACCTCTACTCTCTTTATTGTTCTTGCTTTCTAGTTACAGTTCATGTTTATATGCCTATTGCTTGTTAGTATGTGATGGTTTTAAACATGATATCAGTAGTTATATAACTATGATTACATTAGTTATATTATGTTCTCTATGTCTTTAGAAATGGCACGAGGACGCCCAGCTAGAAGGGCACTAGCTACTGAGCCCCAGCAAGAGGCAGGCAGTTCAGTGCCTCCTCCAGACCTTACAGCATTAGTGGCTCAGTTACAGCAGCAGCTAGCTGAACAACAACAGGAAATAGCCACCTTAAAGGCTAATCAGCAGAGTACCCCCACAGTCACCCCGGAACCGAATTTGACGACTCCAGTAGTCTTAGAGGTTCCACCACCACAGCACAAAGACTCAAAGAGTCACACGACCAAGAATGAGCCCGTAAAGGAAGCCTATCTCGATCCAAAGGCGTGAGTCAAGCTAGAGAACTTCTCAGCACTAGTGAACCATGGGATGCACAAGCCTGGTTCAGTTCAAAACACTGAGAGCACGATGGAGCTTCGGACTGGTAGAACACGAAGGTGAAGTGTGCCTCCTTCTGACAGGAGACACACGCATGTGGTGGGAAAGAATTAAATCGAAGGTGAACCAGATGTCATGGGCTGACTTCGAGAAAGAATTCTTCGAGGAGTTCTTTCACATACGGGTTACAAACCGCCACTACGACGAGTTCACTGAGTTTCATCAGGGCAACCTTTCAGTTGAGGATGCCATGAAGAAATTTAACAGGTTGGCTCGTCTATGTCCAGAGCTAGTCAACACAGAGAAGGAACGAATCCGGTTGATGCTCAAGATGCTGAGGCCAGAGATAGTAGTGAACGTGGCTGGTGGCATACATAGGCCACAAACCACAGAGGAGTTAGTGAGCAGTGCCTTGACCACAGAACATTACCAGAACAGTATAAAGCAGTAGAAGCTAGTCTCCTCAGAGTCCAAAGGCCAAGGAAACTCCCACACTCAAAAACAGCAATGCCACAGCTCTAACTGGAAAGGGAACTCCAACAGCAAGCGCAAATCAGGGAGTGACCCAAAAGGAGGACCATCTAGCAAGCGACCTAGTTATCCAAAGTGTGCTACTTGTGGGAAATTCCACCCAGGGGTTTGTCGCAAGGGCACACGAGGATGCTTTGAATGTGGACAAGAAGGGCACATGGACAAGCAGTGCCCGAACAAGACCGGTCTTCCTCAGCCACAGCAGATTCAGCATGCAGGCCAGCCAGCTCAGTTATATAAGATGCAGGCTGCTCTAGAAGGTCCACTTATCAGCCAGGGCAGATTAGAAGCCCCTCCAGCTATGGCGAATGCGAGGATCTACTCACTCACTAGAGAGGACGTAGCCAATGCCTCGACAGTTGTTACAGGTCAGCTTAGCATTTTTCAGCAAGTAGCAACTGTTCTATTTGATACTGGGGCAACCCATTCTTATATAGCTAGGGCGTTCGCCGCAAAGTCTGCAATAGCTCCAGAGGTACTCAGTGGTCAGTTTCTGACGACACTACCTTCGGGAGAAGTTATGGCCTCACGACCGGCTCGGTAAAGGCCACGTCATTATAGCGCAGGAACTCTTTTGTGATCCGATCCTACTAGAAATGACGACTACGACGTCATCCTTGGAATGGATTTCTGATCGATACGGTGCTTCCATAGAGCGCCGTAAACAGAAAGTCGTGTTCCAACCCGAAGCAGAAGCACAGTTCGAGTACATCGGAGAACCAAAGAGAAAAGCAAGAAAATTTCTCTCAGCTATGAAGGCACAGAAGTTGATGGATTCAGGATGTACGGGGTACCTAGCACATGTAGTCAATACCAGCCAGGACAGGGACCAACAGCTAGCAGAGGTCCGAGTTGTATGTGACTACCCAGCAGTCTTCCCGAAGAGTTACCAGCCTAGCACCGACAGGGAGATTGAATTGATAGAGCTCTTCCTCGGCACCAATCCTATTTCCAAAGTGCCTTCTCGCATGGCTCCGTAGAGTCGAAGGAACTTCATGAGCAACTACAGAGCTACTTGACAAGGGCTTCATATGCCTAGTCACTCACCATGGGGCGCTGTATTGCTCGTGAAGAAGAAGGATGGAAGCATGCACTATGCATAGACTACGAGCAATCGAATCAGGTCACGATCAAGAATGTATCCTCTTCCCGTGATAGATGACCGTTCGACCGCTAAAGGGAGCAGCAGATTTCTAAGATTGACCTCGGATCGGGATATCACCAAGTCGAGTCAAGGAGGGTGACATACCGAAGACAGATTCAGGACCAGATACGGACATTACGAGTTCGTAGTCATGCCTTTTGGCGTGACAAATACTCCAGCTACATTCATGGATCTCATGAACAGAGTATTCAGAGAGTACTTAGATAAGTTTGTTATCGTGTTCATCGATGACATTCTTATCTACTCAGGAACTCAGGAAGAACATGCAGAGCACCTGAAGACAGTACTACAGACACTTCAGCAGAATCAGCTATATGCCAAGTTCACGAAATGTGAATTCTGGCTTGATCAGGTGTCCTTCCTGGGTCACATCATCTCAAAGGATGGTATTATGGTAGATCCCAGCAAGATAGAAGCAGTAAGTAACTGGAAGAGACCCAAGAACTCCAGCGAAATCAGAAGCTTTCTGGGATTAGCAGGATATTACAGAAAATTTGTAGAGGACTTCTCCAGGATAGCCTCTCCACTGACAGCTCTTACCAGAAAGAACCGAAAATTCCAGTGGACAGAGGACTATGAGAACAGCTTCAGCGAGCTAAAAAGGAGATTGACTAGTGCTTCCATTTTGGCTCTACCAGACAACACCAGTAGCTTTGACATCTATAGTGATGCCTCTAAGTTGGGACTAGGAGCAGTGCTGATGCAAAACGACAAGGTGATCGCCTATGCCTCCAGACAACTCAAGGATTATGAGAAGAATTACCCTACTCATGACCTTGATCTTGCAGCAGTAGTGTTCGCTCTCAAAATTTGGATACATTACTTATATGGAGCTCAGTGCAGAGTGTATACAGATCATAAGAGTCTGAAGTACTTCTTCACTCAGAAGGATCTGAACATGCGACAGCGCAGATGACTTGAGCTGGTCAAGGACTACGATATAGACATCCTCTACCATCCAGGGAAAGCCAATAAGGTAGCAGATGCACTTAGCAGAAAATCCAGTGCTACCTTATTATCTCTTACAGCCATATCACCGCCTGAAGGAGATCATAGATTTTGCCTCGAACTCATCGTTGGACGACTCTACTATGACCTTAGAGTCTACCTTGCTTGGTGATATTCATCAGCTCAGGAGCCTGAAATTCATAAAATCAAGCAAGGGCTAGCGTAATCGAGAGTGGAGAATTCAGAGTGTCAGGTAGTGGGTTTTGGTGGCAGACTCTGTGTTCCAGATCGGGAGGAGCTACGGAGGCAGATTTTAGATGAGGCACACAAGACTCCCTATACGATGCATCCAGTTCCACCAAATGTACCAAGACCAAGAACCATTTTGGTGGCCGGATGAAGCGAGACATCGCCAGATATGTTAGCATCTGCCTCACCTGTCGAGGGTCAAGGCAGAACATCGGCGATCAGGAGGAGTTCTGCAGCCTGATTCCAGAATGGAAGTGGGAGGATATCTCTATGGACTTCATAGTGGGACTACCCAGAACCACGAATGGTTTTGATGCCATCCGGGTAATAGTCGACAGGTTGACTAAATCAGCCCACTTTTTAGCTATCAAGATATCCTACTCCATGGAGAAGCTAGCTCGGTTGTATCTCCAGGAGATCGTCAGACTACATGGAGTCCCACGAACCATTATTTCAGCATGAGACAAAGATTTACATCACACTTTGGGAGTGTGTACAACAAGATTGGGCACGGTTAAAGTTCAAGACATTCCATCCGTGAGCGATGATGGTCGACATGAGCGAGTAAATCGTACTCGAATATATGCTCGAGCGTGTGCCCTAGACTTAGGGAAGTTGGTGCAAATATCCGAGCTTAGCAGAATTTGCATACAACAACAGCTATCGTGCCACTATCGGTAACCCTATGAGGCTCTCTATGGGCGGAGGTGTAGATCTTCATCTGCTGGTATGAGAGTGGTGAGCAGAAGAAGAACTAGATCTTAGATCTAGTAGCAGATACCATAGCAGCTATATGACAGATCCGCCAGAGGATAGAGAGACTCAGAGCCGCTTGAAGAGCTATGCTGATACACTGCGCAGACCCTTAGAGTTTTCAGTTGGGAGGTAGCTCCCATGAAGGGAGTAATGCATTTGGGAAGAAGGGCAAGCTAAGTCCCGTATATGTGGGACCATACCTTATCGCAGAAGAGTGGGCAAGGTAGCATATGAGCTAGAGCTACCCCAGGAAATGTCACCGTCCATAACGTATTTCATGTCTCTATGTGAAGAAGCATACCCGATGCCACCCGTGATTGAGCCCCACAGACAGATCCAGCAAGACCTCGGCTATGATAGTCGGCCTACTCGTATAATAGACCGAGCAGCTAAGAAATTATGAACAAGGAAGTACCATTAGTCAAAGTCATTTGGCACAGCAGAAGAGGCAACTTGGGAGACAGAAGCCAGCATGAGACAGAAGTACCCAGAATTGTTCTAAGTTCGAGGATGAACTTTTTATAAGGTATGGGGGATTGTAACGCCCAAAAATTCTCAAACTTGCATTAGAATTATTTTATGATTTTTCTGGACTTTTTAGATATTTTTTCCGGAATTTTCCGAGTAGCGGAAGTAGCAAAAGTAATTAGATAAGCAAAATGGTTTAAGCGGGAATCGAACCCGGGACCTCTCGGGTCCGCTAAACCTTTAGTTAGCCTTAGTAACCGGTGAACCCAGCAGGGCCGTGCTGAAAGAAAGAGGAACCAATTATATTTATATTAGAGTTGAGTTCAATAATCCACTTAATATAAATTAAAAACTTAAGTAGGTTTTGGTTTATTTTTGGGTTCGGCACCTTCTCAACCCTCACCGCCGAAACCTCACCGCCGCCTCTCCCTCTCCTTCTCTCTCGGCGCCCTAGCCCCAAGGTCCATAGGTTCATCTTCCGACGACGACTCCAACACGAAAAAGGTTCTTCTCCGCGAGAGGAACGCGAAGACGTGAGCGGATCGTCGAGAAGATCATCTCCACCGGAATTCTAGCGAATAGAATCGTAAGAAATTACGAACAGGAGGTAAGAAACCCCTCACCTGCAGTATAATAGCTTCCGTTTGAGTTTTTATGCTTTAGTTAGGGTGTATGCAGATTTTTATCGATATCTAGGGTGTATTTAACTCTCTTCGCAGATTAGGGATTTAGTTGAGCACCTCTAGATGGGCCGGACACGTTTTCCCTCTTCAGATAGGAGGTTAGACGTTGTCGGGTGCCTAGAGGTGGTCTCCCTAATAGGGAGAAGAGTTAGGGCATCCTAGGTGCTCGATTAAAGGTCTAACTCAGTAATAGACAGCTTAATTAATTTATTAAATGCACTAGAAGCATTTAAAACAGCAAATTAGTTTTATTCTAGCTTATATGGGACTACGGTCCAATGGGTGGGCTCCCACAGTCGCCTCTAGGTTCAGACAACCTAGCTCTAGGTTCAGATAACCTAGAAACAGCAATTTAGAACAGTTTAGCTATACTCAGTATTTTACTTTTCAGTTGGCACTGTACTGGATTAGATATCCATTGGGCTGGGCTCCCATAGTCGGTCCCTAGGTTTAGATAACCTAGTAGCTCTACTAAATTCGGGACTTGCAACCCCGGGTCTAGTTAGAGATGCACAGTTGCCGGGCCCTCAGCAGCATGTTTAATATTTTCACTTACTATATGTATATGGTTTTCAACCCTTCAGAAATTAGTTCGTGAATTCAGTACAGTTCTAGCAGTAGATCAGTATTAGCGTAGCTCAGTTCTTAGTATCAGCTTAGTTTTTCCCTGTGAATATGCATGATGACTTTATGTTCAGCTTTAGATTTGCCATGATTGTATGTTTATATGCCATGCCATGCTTAGTTTATTCAGTATACCCAGCATATGTTTTAAACAGCAGGATTTAAAATCATATTTGCATCGTTGCATGTTTTTGTGAGGTAGATGGTTTATTACTAAGCTTTTTAGCTTATAGATACTATTTTTCTTATACTGCAGATAAAGGTAAAGGAAAAGTGGACCAGTAGCGGAGGCTGGAGGTCAATGCAGATCAAGATGTGTGTGGCAGGAACTGGAATAAAAGATTCTAAGGGATTTTAGCAAGTTTTATTTAAGCATCAGAACTTTACAGTATTTTGTTATTTGCACTCTAGTTGTCAATCACTATGAATTAGTTAGCTATGCACTCTATTATGCTTAGAACCCTTCTCTTATGATGTGAGAATGTTAGTTGCCATTGTTAGAGTGTTTCCTAGCCTTGTTAGAATTGTTGTGTGAAGTTTTGGCACGCCGAAGTGCTGAAATCAGAGTTCCCGGGCGAAATCAGAACTCTGATCGGTCTCCAGACCGATCAGGGCCTGGGCTGTGGCACTGGATCGGTCAGCCGATCGTCCGGATCGGTGCCGAGCGTCTTGGCGAAGACCTCGGCCACGTCCATCCGGGTCTTGTGGACGGCCGGCGCCACGACGTGGCTCGGCTCCTCGTTGTCGAGCTGCTGGATCCGCTCGCCGAGATCCAACCACACCTGGATCGGTCTGTCGACTGATCCAGTTGGGAACAGAATGACCGCAGCTCCGATCGATCTGTGGATCGATCGACAGGTCTGTAGGTAGTTGGGAAGTTTAGTTTCTAGTCCTAGCTCAGTTGGGATGTTCAGTTTCCCCTCCTTAGCATGTGTACACCAGTAAAGAAGGTCTTTAGACTTTTCTTATCAGTTGTATCCGTCCTTAGTAGAGTAAAATTTTAATTAGCCCAGCTTTCCGCGCAGTATAGCATAGCATAACTGTAGCGATCGGCCTTACAGCTTAGTAGTAGAAGGCGGGTCGTTACAGAGTGGTATCAGAGCAGTGTTCCATACTTCCTACACACACATCAGCATTGAACCTGCAGCTTCCAAGTAAGAATACCTCTACTCTCTTTATTGTTCTTGCTTTCTAGTTACTGTTCATGTTTATATGCCTATTGCTTGTTAGTATGTGATGGTTTTAAACATGATATCAGTAGTTATATAACTATGATTACATTAGTTATGTTATGTTCTCTATGTCTTTAGAAATGGCACGAGGACGCCCAGCTAGAAGGGCACTAGCTACTGAGCCCCAGCAAGAGGCAGGCAGTTCAGTGCCTCCTCCAGACCTTACAGCATTAGTGGCTCAGTTACAGCAGCAGCTAGCTGAACAGCAACAGGAAATAGCCACCTTAAAGGCTAATCAGCAGAGTACCCCCACAGTCACCCCGGAACCGAATTTGACGACTCCAGTAGTCTTAGAGGTTCCACCAGCTCAGCCTACAGCACCAGCACCAGCACCAGCAGCCCCAGCAGCTGAGCCAAGAAAGGAAGCCTATCTGATCCAGTGGCAGCGAGTCAAGCCAGAGAACTTCTCAGGCACTAGTGAACCATGGGATGCACAAGCCTGGTTCAAAACACTGGAGAGCACGATGGAGCTTCTGGACTGGCCAGAACACGAAAAGGTGAAGTGTGCCTCCTTCTGCCTGACAGGAGACGCACACATGTGGTGGGAAAGAATCAGAATGAAGCACCCAGTGAACCAGATGTCATGGGCTGACTTCGAGAAAGAATTCTTCGAGGAGTTCTTTCACATATGGGTTACAAACCGCCACTACGACGAGTTCACTGAGTTTCATCAGGGCAACCTTTCAGTTGAGGAAGCCGTGAAGAAATTTAACAGGTTGGCTCGTCTATGTCCAGAGCTAGTCAGCACAGAGAAGGAACGAATCCGGTTGATGCTCAAGATGCTGAGGTCAGAGATAGCAGTGAACGTGGCTGGTGGCATATATAGGCCACAAACCACAGAGGAGTTAGTGAGCAGTGCCTTGACCACAGAACATTACCAGAACAGTATAAAGCAGCAGAAGCTAGTCTCCTCAGAGTCCAAAGGCCAAGGAAACTCCCACACTCAAAAACAGCAAGGCCACAGCTCTAACTGGAAAGGGAACTCCAACAGCAAGCGCAAATCAGGGAGTGACCCAAAAGGAGGACCATCTAGCAAGCGACCTAGTTATCCAAAGTGTGCTACTTGTGGGAAATTCCACCCAGGGGTTTGTCGCAAGGGCACACGAGGATGCTTTGAATGTGGACAAGAAGGGCACATGGCCAAGCAGTGCCCGAACAAGACCGTTCTTCCTCAGCCACAGCAGATTCAGCATGCAGGCCAGCCAGCTCAGTTATATAAGATGCAGGCTGCTCTAGAAGGTCCACTTATCAGCCAGGGCAGATTAGAAGCCCCTCCAGCTATGGCGAATGCGAGGATCTACTCACTCACTAGAGAGGACGTAGCCAATGCCTCGACAGTTGTTACAGGTCAGCTTAGCATTTTTCAGCAAGTAGCAACTGTTCTATTTGATACTGGGGCAACCCATTCTTATATAGCTAGGGCGTTCGCCGCAAAGTCAGCAATAGCTCCAGAGGTACTCAGTGGTCAGTTTCTGACGACACTATCTTCGGGAGAAGTTATGGCGTCCACACACTAGCTCAGGGCAGTGCCAGTAATTATAGCAGACAGGGAACTCTTTTGTGATCTGATCCTACTAGAAATGACTGACTACGACGTCATCCTTGGAATGGATTTCCTGATCAGATACGGTGCTTCCATAGAGTGCCATAAACAGAAAGTCGTGTTCCAACCCGAAGCTGAAGCACAGTTCGAGTACATCGGAGAACCAAAGAGAAAAGCCAGAAAATTTCTCTCAGCTATGAAGGCACAGAAGTTGATGGATTCAGGATGTACGGGGTACCTAGCACATGTAGTCAATACCAGCCAGGACAGGGACCAACAGCTAGCAGAGGTCCGAGTTGTATGTGACTACCCAGCAGTCTTCCCTGAAGAGTTACCAGGCCTAACACCAGTCAAGGAGATTGAATTTGAGATAGAGCTCTTCCTCGGCACCAATCCTATTTCCAAAGCGCCTTACCGCATGGCTCTAGCCGAGCTGAAGGAACTTCATGAGCAACTACAGGAGCTACTTGACAAGGGCTTCATACGCCCTAGTCACTCACCATGGGGAGCGCCTGTACTGTTCGTGAAGAAGAAGGATGGAAGCATGCGGCTATGCATAGACTACAGAGCACTGAATCAGGTCACGATCAAGAACAGGTATCCTCTTCCCAGGATAGATGACCTGTTCGACCAGTTAAAGGGAGCAGCAGTGTTCTCTAAGATTGACCTCAGATCAGGATATCACCAAGTCAGAGTCAAGGAGGGTGACATACCGAAGACAGCATTCAGGACCAGATACGGACATTACGAGTTCGTAGTCATGCCTTTTGGCGTGACAAATACTCCAGCTACATTCATGGATCTCATGAACAGAGTATTCAGAGAGTACTTAGATAAGTTTGTTATCGTGTTCATCGATGACATTCTTATCTACTCAAGAACTCAGGAAGAACATGCAGAGCACCTGAAGACAGTACTACAGACACTTCAGCAGAATCAGCTATATGCCAAGTTCACGAAATGTGAATTCTGGCTTGATCAGGTGTCCTTCCTGGGTCACATCATCTCAAAGGATGGTATTATGGTAGATCCCAGCAAGATAGAAGCAGTAAGTAACTGGAAGAGACCCAAGAACTCCAGCGAAATCAGAAGCTTTCTGGGATTAGCAGGATATTACAGAAAATTTGTAGAGGACTTCTCCAGGATAGCCTCTCCACTGACAGCTCTTACCAGAAAGAACCGGAAATTCCAGTGGACAGAGGACTATGAGAACAGCTTCAGCGAGCTAAAAAGGAGATTGACTAGTGCTTCCATTTTGGCTCTACCAGACAACACCAGTAGCTTTGACATCTATAGTGATGCCTCTAAGTTGGGACTAGGAGCAGTGCTGATGCAAAATGGCAAGGTGATCGCCTATGCCTCCAGACAACTCAAGGATTATGAGAAGAATTACCCTACTCATGACCTTGATCTTGCAGCAGTAGTGTTCGCTCTCAAAATTTGGATACATTACTTATATGGAGCTCAGTGCAGAGTGTATACAGATCATAAGAGTCTGAAGTACTTCTTCACTCAGAAGGATCTGAACATGCGACAGCGATAGAGCTGGTCAAGGACTACGATATAGACATCCTCTACCATCCGGGGAAAGCCAATAAGGTAGCGGATGCACTTAGCGGAAAATCCAGTGCTACCTTATTATCTCTTACAACCATATCACCGCCCCAAGGAGATCGTAGATTTCGGTCTTGAACTCATCGTTGGACAGCTCTCTACTATGACCTTAGAGTCTACCTTGCTTGGTGATATTCAGGCACCAGGAGCAGGACCACGAAATTCAGAAAATCAAGCAAGGGCTAGCGGAATCGGAAGTGGAGAATTGAGTGTCCGATAGTGGGGTCTCTGTGTTCCAGATCGGGAGGAGCTACGGAGACAGATTTTAGATGAGGCACACAAGACTCCTATGCGATGCATCCAGGTTCCACAAAATGTACCAAGACCTGAAGAACCATTTTTGGTGGCCCGGATGAAGCGAGACATCGCCAGATATGTTAGCATCTGCCTCACCTGTCGAGGGTCAAGGCGGAACATCGGCGACCAGGAGGAGTTCTGCAGCCTATGCAGATTCCGGAATCTCTATGGACTTCATAGTGGGACTACCGAACCACGAATGGTTTTGATGCCATCCGGGTAATAGTCGACGGGTTGACTAAATCAGCCCACTTTTAGCTATCAAGATATCCTACTCCATGGAGAAGCTAGCTCAGTTGTATCTCGAGATCGTCCGACTACATGGAGTCCCACGAACCATTATTTCGCAGAGACAAGAGATTTACATCACACTTACGGGTGTGTACAATCGACATTGGGCACGGTTAAAGTTCAAGACAGATTCCATCCATAGATGATGGTCGATGAGGCGAGTAAATCGGTATCAAGATATGCTCGGCGTGTACCTAGACTTCAAGGAAGTTGGTGCAAATATCCGAGCTAGCGTAATTTGCATACAACAACAGCTATCGTGCCACTATCGGCATGGAACCTTATGAGGCTCTCTATGGGCGAGGTGTAGATCTCCAGTCTGCTGGTAAGAAGAACTAGATCTTGAGACAGATCTAGTAGCAGATACCACAGCTATACAGCAGATCCGCCAGAGGATAGAGACAGCTCAGAGCCGCCAGAAGAGCTATGCTGATACACGGCGCAGACCCTTAGAGTTTTCAGTTGGGGATTCAGTGTTCCTCAGAGTAGCTCCCGTGAAGGGAGTAATGCGTTTTGGGAAGAAGGGCAAGCTAAGTCCCAGATATGTGGGACCATACCTTATCAGCAGAAGAGTGGGCAAGGTAGCATATGAGCTAGAGCTACCCCAGGAAATGTCAGTTGTCTATAACGTATTTCATGTCTCTATGCTGAAGAAGCATACCCCAGATGCCACCCAGGTGATTGAGCCCCAGTCGGTACAGATCCGCGAAGACCTCAGCTATGATAGTCGGCCTACTCAGATAATAGACCGAGCAGTTAAGAAATTGCGGAACAAGGAAGTACCATTAGTCAAAGTCATTTGGCACAGTCACACAGCAGAAGAGGCAACTTGGGAGACAGAAGTACCCAGAATTGTTCTAAGTTCGAGGATGAACTTTTTATAAGGTATGGGGGATTGTAACGCCCGAAAATTCTCAAACTTGCATTAGAATTATTTTATGATTTTTCTGGAATTTTAAGATATTTTTCCGGAATTTTCCGAGTAGCGGAAGTAGCAAAAGTAATTAGATAAGCAAAATGGTTTAAGCGGGAATCGAACCCGGGACCTCTCGGGTCCGCTAAACCTTTAGTTAGCCTTAGTAACCGGTGAACCCAGCAGGGCCGTGCTGAAAGAAAGAGGAACCAATTATATTTATATTAGAGTTGGGTTCAATAATCCGCTTAATATAAATTAAAAACTTAAGTAGGTTTTGGTTTATTTTTGGGTTCGGCACCTTCTCAACCCTCACCACCGAAACCTCACCGCCGCCTCTCCCTCTCCTTCTCTCTCGGCGCCCTAGCCCCAAGGTCCATAGGTTCATATTCCGACGACGACTCCAACACGAAAAAGGTTCTTCTCTGCGAGAGGAACGCGAAGACGTGAGCGGATCGTCGAGAAGATCATCTCCACCGGAATTCTAGCGAATAGAATCGTAAGAAATTACGAACAGGAGGTAAGAAACCCCTCACCTGCAGTATAATAGCTTCTGTTTGAGTTTTTATGCTTTAGTTAGGGTGTATGCAGATTTTTATCGATATCTAGGGTGTACTTAACTTCTTCACAGATTAGGGATTTAGTTGAACACCTCTAGATGGGCCGGACACGTTTTCCCTCTTCAGATAGGAGGTTAGACGTTGTCGGGTACCTAGAGGTGGTCTCCCTAATAGGGAGAAGAGTTAGGGCATCCTAGGTGCTCGATTAAAGGTCTAACTCAGTAATAGACAGCTTAATTAATTTATTAAATGCACTAGAAGCATTTAAAACAGCAAATTAGTTTTATTCTAGCTTATATGGGACTACGGTCCAATGGGTGGGCTCCCACAGTCGCCTCTAGGTTCAGACAACCTAGCTCTAGGTTCAGATAACCTAGAAACAACAATTTAGAACAGTTTAGCTATACTCAGTATTTTACTTTTCAGTTGGCACTGTACTGGATTAGATATCCATTGGGCTGGGCTCCCATAGTCGGTCCCTAGGTTTAGATAACCTAGTAGCTCTACTAAATTCGGGACTTGCAACCCCGGGTCTAGTTAGAGATGCGCGCATAGCATGTACAGTTGCCGGGCCCTCAGCAGCATGTTTAATATTTTCACTTACTATATGTATATGGTTTTCAACCCTTCAGAAATTAGTTCGTGAATTCAGTACAGTTCTAGCAGTAGATCAGTATTAGCGTAGCTCAGTTCTTAGTATCAGCTTAGTTTTTCCCTGTGAATATGCATGATGACTTTATGTTCAGCTTTAGATATGCCATGATTGTATGTTTATATGCCATGCCATGCTTAGTTTATTCAGTATACCCAGCATATGTTTTAAACAGCATGATTTAAAATCATATTTGCATCGTTGCATGTTTTTGTAAGGTAGATGGTTTCTTACTAAGCTTTTTAGCTTATAGATACTATTTTTCTTATACTGCAGATAAAGGTAAAGGAAAAGTGGACCAGTAGCGGAGGCTGGAGGTCAATGCAGATCAAGATGTGTGTGGCAGGAACTGGAATAAAAGATTCTAAGGGATTTTAGCAAGTTTTATTTAAGCATCAGAACTTTACAGTATTTTGTTATTTGCACTCTAGTTGTCAATCACTATGAATTAGTTAGCTATGCACTCTATTATGCTTAGAACCCTTCTCTTATGATGTGAGAATGTTAGTTGCCATTGTTAGAGTATTTCCTAACCTTGTTAGAATTGTTGTGTGAAGTTTTGGCAGTCTTTGAAATCGAGTTCGAATAACTCGATCGGTCCTCGCACCGATCGCTGGGCAGTAATCGGATCGGCCACCGACCGATCCGACAGATCTGATATCTCTCAGATCCTCCGGATCGGCCACCGACCGATCCAAAGACTGATAGCGTTGAGTTCAGTGCTGATCGGCCACCGACCGATCCAGACATACTGGATCGATCGCCGATCGATCCACACTGGATCGGTCTCGGCCGACCGATCCAGAATGAACGTGATCAGATCGATCTGTGGATCGATTGGCAGGTCTGTAGGTAGTTGGGAAGTTTAGTTTCTAGTCCTAGCTCAGTTGGGATGTTCAGTTTCCCCTCCTTAGCATGTGTACACCAGCAAAGAAGGTCTTTAGACCTTTCTTATCAGTTGTATCCGTCCTTAGTAGAGTAAAATTTTAATTAGCCCAGCTTTCCGCGCAGTACAGCATAGCATAACTGTAGCGATCGGCCTTACAGCTTAGTACCCAGAAGGTGGGTCGTTACAAAGTGGTATCAGAGCAGTGTTCCATACTTCCTACACACACATCAGCATTGAACCTGCAGCTTCCAAGTAAGAATACCTCTACTCTCTTTATTGTTCTTGCTTTCTAGTTACAGTTCATGTTTATATGCCTATTGCTTGTTAGTATGTGATGGTTTTAAACATGATATCAGTAGTTATATAACTATGATTACATTAGTTATGTTATGTTCTCTATGTCTTTAGAAATGGCACGAGGGCGCCCAGCTAGAAGGGCACTAGCTACTGAGCCCCAGCAAGAGGCAAGCAGTTCAGTGCCTCCTCCAGACCTTACAACATTAGTGGCTCAGTTACAGCAGCAGCTAGCTGAACAACAGGAAATAGCCACCTTAAAGGCTAATAAACAGAGTACCCCCACAGTCACCCCGGAACCGAATTTGACGACTCCAGTAGTCTTAGAGGTTCCACTAGCCCCAGCAGCAGGAACGCAGAGAGAAGCCTATCTGATCTAGTGGCAGTGAGTCAAGCCAGAGAACTTCTCGGGCACTAGTGAACCATGGGATGCACAAGCCCGGTTCAAAACACCGGAGAGCACGATGGAGCTTCGGCCGCACTAAAGGTGAAGTGTGCCTCGCTCGACGGACGCATGTGGTGGGAAAGAATCAGAGCACCCAGTGAACCAGATGTCATGGGCTAACTTCGAAAGAATTCTTGAGGAGTTCTTTCACATACTGGTTACAAACCGCCACTACGACGAGGAGTTTCATCAGGGCAACCTTTCAGTTGAGGAAGCCGTGAAGAAATTTAACAGGTTGGCTCGCCCCAGAGCTAGTCGGCACAGAGAAGGAACGAATCCGGTTGATGCTCAAGATCCTGGCCGGAGATAGCAGTGAACGTGGTCGGTGGCATACATAGGCCACAAACCACGGAGGAGTTAGTGAGCGGTGCCTTGACCACGAACATTACCAAAACAATATAAAGCAGCAGAGCTAGTCTCCTCAGAGTCCAAAGGCCAAGGCACAGCTCTAACTGGAAAGGGAACTCCAACAGAAGCGCAAATCGGGAGTGACCCAAAAGAGGACCATCTAGCAAGCGACCTAGTTATCCAAAGTGTGCTACTTGTGGGAAATTCCACCCAGGGGTTTGTCGAGGATGCTTGAATGTGGACAAGAAGGGCACATGGCCAAGCAGTGGTGGAAATTCCACCTGGTTTGTCGGAACTCGATCGGTCTCCGCATCGGGGCTGGTTGCATCGGATCGGTCGATCCGAACATCAGATCCTCCTCGATCGGTCACCGACCGATCCAAAGACTGATACAGAGTGTTCCGGAGAGTTAGTCGGATCGGCCACCGACCGATCCGAGATATCGGATCGCCGACCGACAGTACACTGGGATCGGTCTCGGCCGACCGATTGGGAACATAATGACCCGATCGATCTGTGGATCGATCGGCAGGTCTGTAGGTAGTTGGGAAGTTTAGTTTCTAGTCCTAGCTCAGTTGGGATGTTCAGTTTCCCCTCCTTAGCATGTGTACACCAGCAAAGAAGGTCTTTAGACCTTTCTTATCAGTTGTATCCGTCCTTAGTAGAGTAAAATTTTAATTAGCCCAGCTTTCCGCGCAGTATAGCATAGCATAACTGTAGCGATCGGCCTTACAGCCTAGTACCCAGAAGGTGGGTCGTTACAATTGTCTCTATCTAATTGGAAGTCAGAATCCGTGTAACCCACAGGGATCAAATCATTTGCTTGGTAAACTAGCATATAATCTCTAATCCTTCTCAGATACTTTAATATATGATTTACAGCAGTCCAATGTCCTTGTCCTGGATTACTTTGATATCTGCTAACCATGCCCCAAGCGCCGAACTGAACCTGAGCCTGAAGACAAATCAAACTCAGAGGATGACAATGAGATCACCGCTGAACTCGTCAACCTTGTACGAAAGCTATGCAAGAAAAAGAAGGATTTCACAAAATGAGAGATAAAAAGGTGATCAAATCAAAGATGGCGCAACCAAGCATAGCTCCAAAGTGAAGTTTGAAGTCACCTTCTATTGCTGCAACAAAAAAGGACACATCAAGGCAAATTGCCCAAATCAGAAGGAAGCAAAGAAGCAACGAAGAAAGAAGGCGCTATAAGCAACATGGGATGAATCATCATCGGAAGACTCTGATGAAGACCAAGAGCAAACAAGTTTCCTCACACTTCCTGCTCGAGAGCAAGTCGTCGAATCCGAGTCCGAGACAGAATCAGAAGCTGAGTCTGAGTGAAGCCATAGATCTGTATCCGGTTCAGAAGGTTCCAAAACCAATGTAAGTATCTCTTTAATTAGATTGCATAATTTGATTTCTTACATGTCAAGAAAGTTAGTCAAGAAAGTTAGCCAAGTCCAACCTCTGGGTCAAGTCACTCCAAGATAAGGTCAAAGCCCTCAAGGAAGTGACTATCCCAAGCTCCTTGACAGACTCGATTCAGACTGGAACTTCAACTCAAGACCAAAAACTTGAGGAAGAAAATTTCAATCTGAAAAGTCAAGTCAAGAAACTAAAGGATACATTGGAATGACTCACTTTGGGTTCCAAGAATCTTGATCTAATTTTTAGAAAATAAAGAGTCATATACAATCAATCCAAACTTGGATACAAGGCTAAGCGTAAATTTAAATCCTATTTATCACTTGTGAATCGAACAAATAGGAGAATAGTCCAAGCATAGGCCCCCAAGTCTAACTTGATTAATCAAGTTGGACTTGGTCAATATTGGATCCCCAAGGATCAAATTCATTACCTTGATAGGCCTTATTGAGGCTATGATCCAGGGGGGAGCCAATAGAAAGACCATATTCATTAAATAAACTTGTTTGATGTATGTTCTTTTTCTACTTTCTATTACTCATGCTTAGATTATGGTAGATAAGGATTTAGGCTTGATTTACACTTGGTTGGTTATACCTAGGATTTTTCGAAAGGAAAATAAATATTTAATTTCTTTAAAAGGATTTGTCTAGAAGTGGTTGATGATTTAATACCCAAGAAGGGCTAGTGCCTCGCCACAGCCTAGAAGTCAATTATTGAAATGGATATTTAATTGACTAACTGTTAAACCTTAGTCTAACTCAAATGTGAATAAATCCTTAGATTTTAATCTAACGTAAAGATAAAATTAACCATCTCACAAAATAAATAAGGTTTCCTAATTGATATTCGAGAAAATGGGTGAGATGGATCTAGCTTTAAATTAGTTGGCAACTTAATTAAACTAAATTAAAATTAAATTTAAACTAACTTAAGTCAACTTAATTAATCTTACTTAATTAAACTAACTTAATTTAACTTAATTAATCTTACTAACTTAATTTAACTTAATTAATCTTACTTAATTAAACTAATTTAATTCAACGTAATTAAAACTTACTCAATTAATCTTACTAACTCAATTAAAGTAATCTAAATTAAAGTTAAACTAACATAAAATTAAATTAAAATTAACCTAACTCAAAATTTAAACCAAACGGAAATAAAAATCAACTTAAGATAAAAAAATTAACTATGTCAATCACCCATAGGTATAACATGATTAATAATCTAGACTGGGTGAGATGGAAAATTAAGGAGTTGAATTCAATCAAACTATCTTTTAATCCGTCAAAATTTGATCCAAATCAAATACTTTATGTGTAGGAACATAATGACTTGGACCAATGGATGTTGGATAGTGGATGCTCCAGACATATGACTGGAGACAGATTGAAGTTCAGTAAGCTAAAACTCAAGACCTTAGGGTCAATTGCATTCGGCAACGATGGAAAACATAAGGTAATTGAAGCAGGTAATATCGAACTAAGTTCTGATTTTATTATTTAAAAAGTCCTATTAGTTGATAAATTTAACTTTAACTTACTTAGCATAAGTCAACTATGTTGAATACCTAGATATTACACTTAAGGGAATTAAGAAAAATGATATTTACACAATTGACTTACCAACCTCTTCACTAAAGTGTCTACTGACACAACAAGAGGAAACCAAGTTGTGGCACAGAAGATTAGGTCACACTCATATCAGACTCATTTAAAAAATACTTGTCAACAAGATAAACAAACTAAATCAACCTACAAACCAACAAACTTAAATCGAACCAACTCAATACTTGAACTCCTACATTTAGACCTATTTGATTCACATGGATCCAAATCACTAATCAAAAACCAATACTGCTTGGTAATAATTGATGATTATTCAAGATTTACTTGGATAAAATTTCTAAAATCCAAAGATGAAACTTTTGAAATCTTTAATAATTTTTGTAAATTAATAGAAAATGAAAAAGATACCAAAATTGAAAGAATTAGAAGTGATCATGGAGGGGAATTTGAAAATAATAAATTTACTGAATTTGTAAAATTAATGGATATAATCATGAGTTTTCATGCCCGAGAACTCCACAACAAAATGGACTAGTAGAACAAAAAAAATAGAAAGTTACAAGAAACTGCTAGAAACATGTTAAATGAATATAACCT
Organism: Zingiber officinale; assembly: GCF_018446385.1. Classification (NCBI taxonomy): domain Eukaryota; kingdom Viridiplantae; phylum Streptophyta; class Magnoliopsida; order Zingiberales; family Zingiberaceae; genus Zingiber; species Zingiber officinale. The sequence continues at coordinate 82,104,787 of NC_055987.1, read as the reverse complement.
AAGTAACCAATTTTGGACTGAAGCAATATACACAACATGTTATGTTTAAAATAGAATATTAATTAATAAATTTTACAATAAAGCCCCTTATGAAATATATTATAACAAAATACCCAATCTAAATTATCTAAAAGTGTTTGGATGTAAGGTACACATATTAAACACTAAGGACTATTTAGGTAAATTTATATCAAAATCTACAACTGACATATTTTTAGGGTACTCTAAAACTAGTAGAGCTTATAGAGTTTATAACAAAAATACCCAAAAATTTGAAGAAAAACAACCAATGTAATTTTTTATGAAGAAAATGACTCACCATATTTAATCAATGAAAGTAATCATCAAAATATAAGAAAAATAGATGATGAAGAAGATAATCAATTTAGACCTAAACCTTATGAATCAGAAGAACCAAGTATTGACCCTAACACAAGACCATCTAGGATAAGATCTAACCATCCAACTGACTAAATTTTGGGTGACCCAACCCTAGGAGTACAAACTAGATCATCATATAGAAACCTAAGCTAAATAACCCTTATTTCTAAAATTGTCGATATGATATTTTATTTACAGTAGGTATATGTGCTAGGTACCAATCGTGTGCAAAAGAATCACACTTAACCAGTATAAAAAGAATACTCAGATACATTAAGGGAATCCTAAATATAGGAATTTGGTACCCTAGGACTAGCACGTTTTACCTATTTGGGTATTCTGAATCAGACTATGCTAGGTGCAAACTAGATAGAAAAAGTACAAGTGGTTGCTACCAACTTCTAGGTCAGTGCCTAGTAACTTGGTCCAGTAAAAAGCAATACTGTGTTGTCTTATCCACTACTAAAGTAGCATACATCGCCATGGGAGAATGTGCATCTCAACTATTATGGATGATACATACTTTAAAAGATTATCAACTAGAATATAAAAATACAAAACTCTTAATTGATAATATAAGTTCAATAAACTTAACCAAAAATCCAACACACCACTTAAGGACTAAACACATAGAAGTTAAGTATCACTTTGTAAGGGATCATGTAGCTAGGGGTGATATTGTACTTGACTATGTTGAGTCCAAATCAAACCTAGCAGACATTTTCATAAAATCCTTACCTGAACTTGAGTTCAACCCACTTAGAAGACAATTAGGTATGTGCACAATAGAATAGAGTTTTTCAAAATCACTCCTTTTATTAAGTTTTTTCAAAACTATGTTTTAAAATTCTAGGAAAATTATTTTCAAAACTCCCAGTTTTACTAGTATTTTCAAAGTTTGGAAATAGTTTAGAACTTTCCCCCTAGAAAACATGTACTCCTAGGTTTTAGCTAGGGCATCTTACAAGAACACTAGGATTACCTTTCTTGTGTATGAAAAATACTTAGAATGGTATGAGATGCATAGGGTACTGCCTGGATTCCAAAATGCTTATGTCTGTGCATCGAAATAAGTCTGAGTAATAAATACTAAAATCAAATTAATCAAGTCATGTTATCTATGCCTAGTCAAACTAACTAGAACACTTACTTAATTTGACTAACCAAGTGAAAGCTACTACCTCATGGTTAAAAAGCTAGTAGCTAAAGGTTAGACATTTTGTTAGGAAAGGAAGATGTTGAAGTTTACTTTAAACACTCATTCTTGGACTCTAGGTTACTAAAAATTTTTTTGGTATTAATTTAAGGGGAGTGAAGATTTAAAATTTTTTAAAAAAATTAAAGTTTTTTCCTTTTCTTTGAAAAGTTAATTTTTTTTTTAAAGTTAAACTCTTTTCTTTAAAAAGTTAAAGTTTTTTTAATTAAACTCTTTTCTTTGAAAAGCTAAAGTTTTTTTTAAGTTAAAATCTTTTCTTTGAAAAGTTAAATTTTTTTTTTTAAGTTAAACTATTTTCTTTGAAAAGTTAAGTTTTTTTAATTAAACTCTTTTCTTTGAAAAGCTAAAGTTTTTTTTTCAAGTTAAAATATTTTCTTTGAAAAGTTAAAACTTTTTTAATTAAACTCTTTTCTTTGAAATGTTAAAGTTTTTTTAATTAAACTATTTTCTTTGAAATGTTAAAGTTTTTTTTAATTTCAAAATGATTTCTCTCTTCTTTGAAAAGTTCAAACTAAGCTTCTCCATCCTTTTAAAGCTATGTACTTAACTAAGCTTTTATCAAAATCCTTTTTAAGCTAAGTGTTATAAAGCTTAATATAGACTAAGTGTTTTATTATTCAAAACTCAGTGTTTTTCAAAACTTTAAAAATCTTAGTCTCGTTAAAAGTATTTTTAACTCTCTCAAAAGTATTTTTGATATATGTCGAAGGGGGAGAGAAGCTAAAATTAAGAAAAAGTGAAAATTAAGGGGGAGCTAATAGCCAATTAAGGAGAAACTTAAGGGGGAGTTAACAAATCAAATTAAATTGTTCTTAACTTGTTCTATATTCTACATGTCTTTATTATTATATATATTTGACTTAACTTTGAATTGTGTTGCCATAATAAAAAAGGGGGAGATTGTTGGTGCAGGAAGCATCTGTAGGACCGTTAGATTCGATAGAGGGGGGGTGAATATCGATTCAAAAACTTAGAGTATAAACGCAGCGGAAAAGTAAAATAGACACAAATGTTTTTTACTTCGTTCGGAGCCTGTGACGACTCATACTCGAAGGCCCGTGGTCCTTGACCACTTTCGTTGGGCAATCACTAACAAATCAAAATATGATTACAGAATGAATACAGGAAATGATAGTGAAAATAAAGCAATACCGACAAGGAAATTAAATAAAAACTGAAGGAGCACTTTGTCGGAGCGTTGTTGGCGTCGCACTGAACGTCGAGCAGCAAGACCAGCAGTAGAAGAGTTCTCAGATGAATTGTTGATGAAGCTCCTGCCTGGGGCTTCTTTTATATGCTGTTCCGGGCGCCTGGAATGCGACGTAGCTGCACAAACTGTGATGCTCCATGTGGCGACGACTCGGCTGGATATAATTTGCCTTCCGGGCGCCCGGATCCCCTCCGGGCGCCCGGACCACCTTGTTCCAGAAATTTCCTTTTTCCTGCAAAACAAAGTTAGTCCGAGGCAATATATATCCTGCAAAATAGATTATTAGTACATTTATAATAGTATGAATTAGCATAAGTTAGTATGACTTAGATTCCGTCTTTCCAAGACCGGAATCTAGTCACGATCTCTACTTAGACATCCGAAATGGATCTAAGCCGGATCGACGCCTAATGTTCCCTTCCCGGGAACGCGTCCTCGCAGCCACTCCCCTCCAGTGACTTACCTCACTTACCTGCCAGACGTCCGGTCAGCCCTTCGACCCGTCTGTACTTCTTGCCAGCTATCCGATCAGCCCGTCGACCTAGCTGGACTTCTTGCTAGCTATCCGGTCAGCCCGTCGACCTAGCTAGATTTCTCGCCAAGCGTCTGGTCAGCCTGTCGACCCGCTTGGACTTCTCGCCAGCTATCCGGTCAGCCCGTCGACCTAGCTGGACTTATCCTGCACACTCGATCAGAGTGTTAGATAATGACAAACCTAACTTAACCTGATTTGCCATTCATCAAAACCTGAGTTAGACCGTTAGTGCTAACCGCACCAACAATCTCTCCCTTTTTGATGGAATGACAACCTGGTTAAGTTAGTGATAAATATATGCAAAAATCAAGCATGATTTTCGAGGTTTTTAAGTTAGTTTTTCAAGTTTGCATTTAGTTGCTCTAACTTAACCACCTAACCCTCCCCCTTTGGCATTCATAAAAAAAAAACAAGGGTACACATAGTGTGGAGTTACTGTAAAACAGCTGATCTTGAAAAATATCTGAGTTTGGTTAAAAAATTCAAGAAAAAATCCAAGTAAAAAAATTTTTAAATAAGGTTTTTCAACTTTTCAAAAAAAAATTTTGGTTTAAGTAACATTTACTTTTACTTTTCACTTTTTCAAAATAAAAAAAAATTAAGTGAGATTAAATTTTGCCAAAATAAATTTTTAAGGCTAATTTGATAAACGCTAAATTTGTAAAGTTTAATAGTCAACTTTTTAAATCAGGTTTGAAAATTAGGTGGAATTAATCTTCCAAGTTTTTCAAACACTTAGTTAAGTTTAACTTTTTGTAAACATAAAATATTTTTCAAACACACAAATTTTAGTTAACTCTCCCCTTGAACTTGATACTTAATTTTAACCAGCTGTCTAACCAGTTAGGTACTAACTGACTATTAGAAGATAGTAGTTTTTACTTGGTTAGTCAGATTAAGTTGACTTGACTGATCAACTTAATCTGATTAATATCTGAGTTGTATTTATCGTCCAGACTTATGCTGATGTACTGAAATAAGCATATTAAGTCCAGACAATTTACCTATGCATCTCACCCCTTTCTATGTTTGTCAAACACAAGCAAGGTAAACCTAAGGTGTTGGTGAGATGCTCAAAAACTAGACCTATGGGTACATGCTTTCTAAGGATTCAAAACTAGTCTAAGGCCAAAACTGTTTTTGAAATCTAAAAATGGAAAGTTTTGAAAACAAACAAGTTTAACTTATAATTTGATAAAACCATTTTTGAAAGTATTTTTTGAAAAAAGATAGAACATAATCAATGTAAGTCTGAAATATCACTAGATAGATCCAAAATATTTTACAGGTGGTGTAGCTACAGAAGTGAGTCATAACTAGATCTACTGAGATGATGAAGGGGGTGGTCCAGATCCCAAGGATCGGAGAAGCGCCATCAGCTCAGTGTGTCGGGTATCCCCGGCAGCTCGTAACTCGGCAACCTCTCGCCGAATGTCCCGATGAAAATCTGAGTTCTCCTGCTGGAGACTCGCCATAGCTCTCTCTAGTCCGGTCATACGGTCGGCTAGAGTGCGGGGAGCATGCCGCGGTGCTCGAGCTGGGGGCGGTGGTGGAGCCTGTGCGGCTTCCTCTGGAAATAGTGCGAGCATGAACTCGTCCACCTGTGCGTCTGGATCGGGCTGGTGCTGTGCCCCCCTCCGCCAAGACATAGTCCCGTCATCCCTATCTATCTGGACACCAGCTAGGGAGAAGTTCCGAGCTGCTATAACATCGAACTCGGTCATATGGGCAATGTCTCCTCTAGTGATATCAATGTGCAACGAGGACATATAGGCTGTCAAAATGTGACAAAATGGCATGTGGACTCGTCTATCGGTCACGAATCCAGCTGAGTAGATAATGGTGGAGAAGATATGTAGGCTGATATCAATATCTAACCTATGACTCAGGGCATAGAGTAAGAATGAATGGAATGGGCGCATCACAGCGATGTCCCGAGTAGTCAGTGGTAAAATGCAAAGGACTAAAACTCTATAGAGAGCGTAGTCCTGGACCCGAAGCTCTACCGACCTAAACTGTGTCACAGTGGGATCTCGCTCTCCCCCAAAAAAATACGAATAAATCGTATCGAGAGTAATATGTGAGTAGGGATCTCCGAATGGTAGATCCCTGGGAGGATAGCACAAAAAGGAACAGGTAGATGGACGCAACTCTAAAAACTCTCGGATAGTCGTAGGGGAAAATGTGATATCAGTGCCTGCTGCCCTAGTGGTATAGGTGAGATCGTCTACTTTCACTAGGTTATTGCAAAATTCGGCACACAGACTTATGTTTATTGGACTGGTACATTCTACAAGGTTCCTTAAGTTATAGTGGTCTATAACCTCTAAAACGGAGGGACATGAAACTAAAAAGAACGACCTATCTATGCAGGTAGTCCTAATGGCCCTATAAATAGTTGACTCAAACTTAATCCTAAGTTCGTCTGTGGGAAACCTAGGGTCTGTACTAGCATTGGAGGGTCCAGCACCAGTATTTGTTCGTTTCCTACTGTATATAATAAAATATTCAAAAAAAATGAGAAGACAAATTCTAATAAAATTTTAGAGAGGGGAAGAATTTTTACCGAGGAGCTATCGACAAATATAGATCTGACGACCTCGGTTGAATCGCAACAGCGTCTTCACCGCAAGAAAATTTTGATTTAAAGTACTTTCGCACTAAGGTTCGGAGTGAACCTTGGCAAAAGTGAAAATTGGTGGGGCAAAGGTTGGGGGCGCCTGCTGCCCCTTATTTATAGGGGACTCCGAGCGCCCGGATCCCTTCCGGGCGCCCGGGGTTGATTTTAGGGCGGGGCGCCCGGATCCCTTTCTGGGCGCCTCGGAGGGTAATACCAGGGGCGCCCGCCCCTGTTTTTTTTTTTTGGTTTAGAATTTTGAAATTAATTTTTTAAGTTTAAAATTTAAATTTTGAAATTAATTTTTTTTTTAAGTTTAAAATTAAAATTTTGAAATTATTTTTTAAGTTTAAAATTAAAATTTTGAAATTAATTTTTAAAATTAAAATTTTGAAATTAATTTTTAAGTTTAAAATTGAAATTTTGAAATTAATTTTTAAGTTTAAAATTAAAATTTTGAAATTAATTTTTAAGTTTAAAATTAAAATTTTGAAATTAATTTTTTTAAGTTTAAAATTAAAAGTTTAGGTTTGAAATTAAAATTTTGAAATTAAATTTTAAAATTTTGAAATTAATTTTTAAGTTTGAAATTAAAATTTTGAAATTAAATTTTAAAATTTTGAAATTAATTTTTTAAATTTAAAATTAAAATTTTGAAATTAATTTTTGAGTTTAAAATTGAAATTTTGAAATTAATTTTTAAGTTTAAAATTAAAATTTTAGCCTTATTCATCTCACCCGATCTATATTATCAATCAGGGAATCCTATGATTTCGTGAGATGAAATTGGATTTTTAATTATGGAGTTTTGGTTTAACGTGTGTTAGATTCAGATTTAGTTTTGGTTTCCACAAATAGGCATTCTTCGGATAAACTTCTAAGCTTGGTGAGTCACATGGACATCATTAGAAGTAACCAACCTTTCGAGGTTTTCCGAATAGTCCTATCCACGGAACTTAGTACTAAATCTTGGTCTAACTGGTTAGGATTCATTTAAGGGTAGCTTCGATCAGTTCCACTTGGCCAAATGCACCAGATCGAAGCCATATCTTTCTAGACATGCGATGCCCAAGCTTCCCTAACGTACTATCATCCAAAAATTTCACCAGTACCATGATTCAAGTTAAACTTGGTCTCTTTTTAACTAATCCTAATTACCCTGCCGGGTTGGTAAATTTTGGGTTACCCTGTCGGGTAAGTTTTGGAGGTGCCAGCTATTCTGGAGCCTCCCCCTGAATTATTGGCCTTTAATAAATTTTGATTTTAGGCTTGTGTCAATTCTTTTTATAGTCATGGTTAACTTGGTGATAATTTTGTTGATTTTTAAACTGTTTAGGTTTGTATTTTGGATTTTGGTTTGGTTTATTTGATTTTATATAATGTATTTTTTCTTTAGGTATATAATATTGATTGAGTCCTACTTGCGTGGTTAAGCACGCTTTCGGAACCCACGCTTGATTAGTTGATTTGTATTGAGTTATTAACGACTTAAACGTTTTATTTGAGTTTGACTTGTATCCGAGTCCGGTTTTATTATAACATGCTTTTTGATTGTTCAGGATTAAGTCAAGATTTTTTGATCTTGTTGTGAATTTTTCTAACATTCCTTTTAAACTGTTGATCTCATTTTTTAGTGATAAATTCTCCTCCTCAAGTGTTAGATCTTGAGTTGGATTTGAATTTTTGATTTGTTCCTTGAGGTTTTGATTTTCCTCAAGAAGTGATTTGTTTTCATTTTCTATTTTGGTTAATTTACTATTTAAACAGGAAATAATTCTAAAAATTTTTTTGTTTAAATTAAAATATACCTCATTCGGGCCTTCGGAAACGAGTACGGACTCATGGCTTATTTCAGGTTCAGACCCGTCTTCATCTTCCGACTCGTCTTCTGTTTCGTCTTCGCGGGCCATCAGTGCGAGGTGGCTCTGATGTTTCTGCTCTTCTTCCTCTGATTCGTCCGAGGAGTCGTCCCACGTTGCTTTGAGTGCCTTCTTTCTGGTTGGCTTTGGTTTGTCGAACTTCAGTTTTGGGCATTCGTTCTTGTAGTGTCCCTTTTTATTGCAGCCATAGCAAGTCACGTTCTTTTGTTCTGAAGGAGAACTGATCTTTTGAAGATACTTTTTGCTGAAGCTCCTCTTTCTCCTGGTGAACATTTTTCTTACCAAGTTCACCAGGTGTTCTTCGTCTTCGGAGTCTTGGTCGGAGTCTTCTTCAAATTCAGGCTTGCTTTTCTTTTCTTTGGGGGAACCTGCAAATAAAGCTACACCTTTCTCGGCTCCAGCATTAGTTTGTTCGTGTATATCTAATTCACAGAAAAGCTCATCTAATTTTAATTTAGAAAGATTCTTAGAAATTTTGTAGGCATCCACTATTGATGCCCACAAACTATTACGCGGAAAGGCGTTTATTGCGTACCTTATTAAGTCTCTATTATCCATCTGGTGGCCTATCGCATGAAGCCCGTTGAGGATATCCTTGATCCTCGCGTGGAGCTGATTCGCCGTTTCACCTTCCTGCATTTTTATATTAAAAATTTTATTCAAGAGTAAGTCTCGTTTGGTTACCTTGGCGTCGCTCGTTCCCTCGTGCAGCTCGATCAATTTGTCCCACACTTTAAGCGTTTTGTGTGACTCTGTTTAGTTCTTCTCTTGTTAATCCGCACTGTAGAGTGTTGATTGCTTTATTTTCTGTTGATGCTTTCTTCTTCAAATCAGCTGTCCAGTCTTCAGGATCCAGTATATTCCCGGAAGTGTCTGCTGGAATTTTGTAGGGCCTTGTAACGCTCATCCACTGGTCGAAGTCTGTTTTGAGGTAGACCTCCATGCGCTTCTTCCAGTACGGAAAATCGTCCCCGTTAAAAAGTGTAGGTCGTACTGTGCTGAAGCCTTCTTGTTGGGACATCCTGTACACAGATAAATAACCAAAAAAAATCCCAAGACTTGGTCTTGGATTAGTAGTGTGGGAAGAGAAAATAATAAAAAAAATCTAGATTGGTGTTGCACCAATTTAGCCAGAAAAAATTATAGAAAATTATAAACCAGTTTGGAGTTTTGAGTGTAAAACTGAAGACCGGAAAAAGAAAGAATTTCACCCCCAGTCTGATTGGTGGTTGCACCAAATCAGAGCGGTACCTACTCTGATACCACTTGTAGGACCGTTAGATTCGATAGAGGGGGGGGGGTGAATATCGATTCAAAAACTTAGAGTATAAACGCAGCGAAAAAGTAAAATAGACACAAATGTTTTTTACTTCGTTCGGAGCCTGTGACGACTCCTACTCGAAGGCCCGTGGTCCTTGACCACTTTCGTTGGGCAATCACTAACAAATCGAAATATGATTACAGAATGAATACAGGAAATGATAGTGAAAATAAAGCAATACCGACAAGGAAATTAAATAAAAACTGAAGGAGCACTTTGTCGGAGCGTTGTTGGCGTCGCACTGAACGTTGAGCAGCAAGACCAGCAGTAGAAGAGTTCTCAGATGAATTGTTGATGAAGCTCCTGCCTGGGGCTTCTTTTATATGCTGTTCGGGGCGCTTGGATCCCTTCCGGGCGCTTGGAATGCGACGTAGCTGCACAAACCGTGATGCTCCATGTGGCGACGACTTGGCTGGATATAATTTGCCTTCCGAGCGCCCGGATCCCTTCCGGGCGCCCAGACCTCCGGGCGCCTGGATCCCCTCCGGGCGCCCGGACCACCTTGTTCCAGAAATCTCCTTTTTCCTGCAAAACAAAGTTAGTCCAAGGCAATATATATCCTGCAAAACAGATTATTAGTACATTTATAATAGTATGAATTAGCATAAGTTAGTATGACTTAGATTCCGTCTTTCTGAGACCAGAATCTAGTCACGATCTCGACTTAGACATTCGAAATGGATCTAAGCCGGATCGACGCCTAATGTTCCCTTCCTGGGAACGCGTCCTCACAGCCACTCCCCTCCAGTGACTTACCTCACTTACCTGCCAGACGTCCGGTCAGCCCTTCGACCCGTCTGGACTTCTTGCCAGCTATCCGGTCAGCCCGTCGACCTAGCTTGACTTCTTGCTAGCTATCCGGTCAGCCCGTCGACCTAGCTAGACTTCTCGCCAAGCGTCCGGTCAGCCCGTCGACCCGCTTGGACTTCTCCTCAGCTATCCAGTCAGCCCGTCGACCTAGCTGGACTTATCCTGCACACTCGATCAGAGTGTTAGATAATGATGAACCTAACTTAACCTGATTTGTCATTCATCAAAACCTGAGTTAGACCGTTAGTGCTAACCGCACCTACAGCATCAAACGATCGAACCTATGTTTTGATATTGGCAAAGTGTTCAAAGTTAAGATTACTTGTTGTCTATCAAGTCTGAATAAGCTTACAGGAAAGTCCTAAGTATCCTTAGGCAAAAGTCCTAACTGTATTTAAGTAGGTGAAAAACCCTAGGGGGAGGTAACCCTAGGTGGAAAGTCTTGGCGGGTCAAGCACTTTAGGCGAAATCCTTGAGTCGATGACTGATGTGCGTAGATTATATACACTTTTAATTATGTTTTGATGCACATCTACTTATATTTCATTAGCATAATATATGTTTATTACACCCTATTTTATTATAATGTCATACTTCCATTATATTCTATTCAGAGATATGCTCTTTACTTGTTTTGATTGATAGAGCACGATTTGGAGCAAAAAAAGGAGCTTAAATGAAGTCTAGAGCTTCCAGAGTGTCTGGGCCGTGTGGAACTCACACAGGCATGCGAAAATTAAGTTTTTCCATGTTCTGGCCGTGTCGAGGCCGTGTGGGGGTCGTGTGGAGGTCGTGTGAAATCCACACAGTTGTGTGAAGGCCATGTGGAATTTTCAACACTGTAGACTGAAACTAAAATGGCTATAACTTTGTTCTTGGTTGGAATTATAGGTTGTTCTTTATATCAAAATGTAGATAACTTTAAGATCTACAACTTTGCTAAAGACTTCAACTAGAGAAAAACTCATCTTGATGGTCTAAAATATGTTTCAATGAGTAATAGCCATGTAGAGCCATGCCAAGGGCCATACAAGGGGTGTGTGAGATCCACACGGCCATGCACCACTTCCAGAGAGTAAGCAGTGGTTGGTCGTGTGAGCCACACATCCATGCAGTATTTCTAGATGTCAAAAAGAACTAGGCCATGTGAGCCACACGACCATGTAACCCATCCAGAACTAAAGCACAACATGGTCATGTGAGCCACACGACCGTGTCACCTTAGCCGAGAGCAAGAAAAAGGAGGCCGTGTGGAGGCCACACGGTCGTGTCACGGGGCATGTGGTGCTCACGTGCTACTCTATAAAAGGGGTTTTTCTCCCCTTTTCACTCATCTTTGCCTTGGGGCTCACCCCCATTCCTTGGAGGAGGGTTAGGGGGGAACCTAGAGCTTCTTTCACCTCTACCCTTGACAATCCATCCATCTCCGAAGCAAGGAGGCATCCTCAAGACATCGGCATGCATCTCTTCTTCCCCTTCTTCTCACATCTAGGGTTGTAAGTATGCTTTACTTTATGTTTTGGGGATGTTCTTCCTTTGCAATGGAGTAGATCTCCAGATCTAGGATGTAGGAAGTATTTGTGATGTGATGAAGATGTAAAACTATGTAGATTTGTCATGTTTCTATTCAATGACTTATTAATGCTTTGTTTATGTTTGATGAAATGTGTATGTGAAGCTTATATATATATATATCTTTTGCATATTTTATCAAATGGTTGTGTAGAATTGTTAATCCCGTAGGGGGAATACCCTAGATCGTATGACCGAGGGGCGTCGTGATAGGGCTGCCCCGCTAACGGACGTCTAGGGTATCACCTTGAATGGAGAAGCAAATCTCCACAAGGAAGTAGGGGATCGGGCATAATCACTATTTTTATTTCTATGTAATTGTGTGTTAGTATGTTTCTATGTTGTATGACCGAGGGGTGTCGTGACAGGGTTATCCCGCTAATAGACTTCATAGGAATCACTTCCATTTAGTAGCATAGGACATGGAGTAGGAAATCATGCCAGCTTATCCACTGCAGGGGAGAGTCGATAATGAATCTAACTTCCTACAAGAGTATGAACATAGAGGATAGGAACTAAGCAATCTATGTAACATCACCTAGCATCACAAGGAAACTGAAATCCTAGACCAATCCCTAGCATCACCTAGCACCTTAAATCATCATCCATCCTCTTAGCTCAATCCCCTCTCAAGTTCAATCTCTCTCTTCCCTTTTTTCTTCCTGTTACTTTCTTTCCCAACCAATCTTATGTTTGTCTAGATAATTTACCTTGCGAAGTTAACTAGTGCTTAATAAACAGTCCTTGTGGATTCGATATTCTTTTATTACTGACGACGAAACCGTACACTTACGGTGACCTAGGGTTCTTTTAGAGTAGATTCAATTTGTAATAGCGTTTTTAAAGCTGTTGTTATTTTTTTTCAGGTTGCGTTTCACTTCCATGAGTTGGCCATGATTACTTCATGGGCATGGAAGAGTTAGAGAAGTTGGAAAGGAGGAAAATCATCAATGTTGATCAAACCAGAGCTCGGGCGTGTACCAAACACGGTCGTGTAAAGTTTACAAAGGAGGAGAAGCATTCGGTCGTGTAACTCACATTGGCCGTGTGAGTTTTTTCGAGGAGGAGATGTGCTTGGTCGTGTGCCATACACGGCCGTGTGAAGATTCTAGAGAAGAAAAATTGTTCGGCCATGTACCACACACGACCGTGTGAGTATACCCGAGAGGAAGGCTGCACATCCCATGCCAATTGACAGGGTCGTGTGGACATGCCCGAGAAGGAGAAGCCTTGGATCGTGTAGATCTACACGGTCGCGCGGAGCAACTTAACCCTGGGCGTGCTTATAAGACACGGTCGTGTCTAGGTTGTGTCAGCCACATTCCCAAGCTGTTTCTTTCTCCCAAACTCTTCTCATCTTCAACTTTTCTTCTTAACCTCTCAGATCTAGATCTCAAACTCATTTATCTAGATCTTAACAGTAATTCTCTTCTCTTATCTTCAAGATCTATAACTTCTTTTCCCAAATATCTTACTTTTCAAGGTCTATTCTTGCAAGATCACGCTTCTCCAACAAAACAACAATTTTCCCTATTTGAACTTGACAATATGTCTAATCTTTTGAAGAAACTTCGTAAGGGAAGTGATGGATCAAGCAGAGGAAGGGAACCAACAGAGGAAAAGGGAAAGGAAAAGGTCACAAAGGGCAAAGGAAAGAGGATTTCACGTGACGAAGGTAACGATAATGAATTCAATATTGTTTTTAGAAATGAAGATCATAAATCTAGATTTGATATCCTTGTCAATAGAAAGATTGTGTGCACACGGTACATGAATCCAACTATTTTAAATATTTTAGGGATTAGAGATGATATCGATTGGATGATTAGTTCCCTTGATTGGAATGATATCATGAACACACATCTACCTACATATCCTCGTATTATACTTGAGTTTTTGAGTTCACTAGATGTTCACTTTGCTAATGAAGATGATTACATTTGCAAAATAACTTTTAGATTAATGAATCAAGAATTTCAGTGGCATTTAGTAACTTCAATAATTATTTTGGATTGTCTATCGGTAGCTCTCATAGGTTTGACTCTAGATTTAATTAGAATAATTTTTGGAATTTGATTACTGATTTGGATCAACCTTATGAGCCCTCTAGAGCAAAAGATTCCCATATGCAAAATTTCATCTTTAGGTACTTACATCGAGTTATGAGTAAAACTATTTTTGGTAGAGGGGAAAGCAATGGAGTTGTTAGAAAAATGGAACTTTATGCTTTATGGGCTATGTTACATAAGGTTAATTTTGATTCCCGTTTCCATTTTTTGCAAACCTTGGTGAGAGATGGGAAGGCATCCTTGGGATTGATTGTTTTTGACGGTTTGATTACTCAAGTAGCTATAAATTTGGACTGTGATCTATATGAGCTAGAGATCATTCATGGCAATAACATGATCAATATTGATGCATGTCTTGCCATGAAAATGATTTGTCGGGATGAGAATGACTTTACTTTTCCTAGGAAGAATGGTTTCCCATTACCCCTTCCTTATCCCAAGCGGACATCTATTCGCAACCCTACTAATTGGATGATCACTAATGTAGATCCTGAGAATGTCCCTTCTTTATCCGGACACACTGAGCCCCACCTTGAGCCCTCATCATCTGGACACCCACAGCCTTCCGGATATCTAGAACCTGATAGGCACTCTTTTGCCTATGGTACGGGTCATTCCATATTTGATTTTTGTGCATCTCTAGACTCACTTCATGAGAAGCAAGAGGCCCAATGAGTAATGTTGGAGGGTCGCTTTACTTTATCAGATAATCAGTTTAGAGAGGTGCAAGATCATTTTCAGTTTACAAGGAATTTTTAAGGTTAAGTGGCCGAGTTTGTTCAGGATTATGATATTGATCAAGCTAGGATGAGAGAATTCATGCAGGGTATGACAATTACTAGTTAACAAGTTGATGCCCTTTATGAATATCATAAGTTCCTAAGTGAGACTCCGGGTTTTCCTATTGGTCATCCGCGTAGACCTCCTCCTCCACCACCACCACCATATTGATTTTATCGGGACGATGAAAAGTTTAAGTCTTGGGGGGTGTTTGCAACAACCTAATTTTCTTCACTTTATTTTGATTTGCTTATTTCAGTTTTTGTTTATATCCTGTATTTTTCTTATTGTTTTGCATTTTTTATTGTTTTATTTGTTTGGTTCATTTTTTTATTGTCGCTTGACCATCTTTCGAAATGTTGTGGCATATTGAGAACATCAATCTTCACTTATATACTTACTTGTCTAAAAGCAAAATGGTTAGCACGTTTATATCTTGATTCATGATGTTGTAAATGATGCTAGTATGTTTAGTGTACCTCTTTCCTCTATCTTAAGTAGTATGATGTGAGCTAAGTATTGTATGGAAATAAGTTTGAGTTTTGACTTAACCTTAAGGATCTTACTTTCACTTTACTTAAGCTTGAATAGTTGATATCATTGAAATAGTCATGATTCATCCTATTTGTTTAGTACTTGGTTTCCATGGTGATTTCTCAAACTTCATTTTGGTTATTGGATGTTGCTCGAATCATGTAAGCTCATTTGGAAAAATCGAAATATCCCATCATTTGTGCTTATGTACATTTGTGTTTAAGTATTGTACCTTGCAATCACTTAGAAAAAAAATGATGATGAATAAGGGATATAAAAAATAGTTGTCGTGAGTGGAAAATAGCAAGTTACCCCTTTGAGACCGAGTTAGGTTACTGGGGAAATGACTGCTATGATTCTCTTGATATTGAGTACACCTTTGAGACCCTGGGTTGATTGAGAAATATGAACCAAGTGTGTGGCAAATGAGTGTCTATCACCGGAAACATTAGGAACTCAATTGGATGATGCCTTCACTAGGACAAAGATTGAAAGTTGAAAAGTTTGGGTCACTTATTGCATTGTGCACAAGAGACTTATGCTTAGGCCATACTTGAGTTATTTCGATGATCATGCTTATCAATGAAACTTGTAGATAGAGTAAGGAAAATGCATTAGGGATTATGATGCATTATTGAGCATGTGATTCTAGATTACGACATTTTTGCTTGAGGGTAAGCAAATGTTTAAGTCTGGGGGTGTGATGTGTGTAGATTTTATACACTTGTTCAGCATGTTTTGTCACACATTCCTATATTTTACGCATGCTTTATCTTTGTTTTTTCACACTCCTTGCTTTACTTTTAGCATATTTACTCTTCTTTATTCGGAGATATGCTTTTGTGTATTTTCTATCTATAGGAGTCGAATTTGGAGAGGAAATGATGTTCGTGGCGAATCTAATCAACAAACTAAGAAAGTCAGTGCCGGCCATGTGTGCCACACGGCCATGTCAAAGGAACAGGAAGGAAAATGACCTTGGTCACATGGAGCAGACCGAGTGTGTAGCATCAGCAGAAGAGGGGGCTGACATGGTCATGTGAATTCACACGACCATGTCATTTTTGAAGCAGAATCAGAACACGACCGTGTAGATCTACACGGTCGTGCAACCTTTCCAGAGGCCAAGCATTTTCAGACCGTGTGTGCTACACTGTCGTGTAGTATTTTCAGAGGCCAAGATTGGCACGGCCATGTGACTCATACGGCCGTATGAGCCGTCTAGAGACGAAGCATGGCACGGTCGTCTGAATCTCACAAGGTCGTGTGAGATCCACACGGCCGTGACACGGGCCGTATGGCGCCCAAACTCCTACTCTATATAAAGAGTTCTTCTCCTTTGAGATGGGGGAGACTCTCCCTTTGGGGGAATCTAATCTTGAGGCTCTTCTCAATCTTTTGGGTTTTGATCCGGTGACCTAAAGATGTTTCCATCCACGATTTGACTCCGGTAGAAAGGATTGGTTTCGAAGATCACTCATCGTCTCTAGATAAGCATTTCTTTTCTATCTTCTTGATTTAGATCGAAATATTTATGATCTTCTTGTCTTCAGATCTCTTCCTTTGTTTCATGGGGTAGATCTTCTTGTTCTAGGATGGAGGAAGTATTTATGATGTGAATTGATGTAAGATCTGAAGGATTTGCCAACTTCCTATTTCAATGATGTTGTTATGCTTTGTACCTATTCAATCTTGTGTGGATTGTTATGTTTGGATCTAATTACCATTCTTGATTGGATGTTTGTATATCTTATAGAGGTATTCTCTAGATCGTATGACTGAGAGGCATCGTGACAGGACTGTCCCATTAACGGACGTCTTGGGGATCACCTTGAAATGTGAAGCAATCATCTACAAAGGTGAAGTATGTGACATATCTTGGCCCCCCCGTTTGTTTCACTACTTTTTCCCCCCCCCCCCCCTCCCCGTGCCAGAGTGAGGGTCTATTTCATCTTCAAAGCCCATCTCCGCACTACTTTCTTTGCCTTCCTTCCCTCCTCCGATGCAGAGCGGAAAGATAAGTATTGTTTCCTAAAATTTCCATCCGCCGTGGAATGACCGACTCAATGACAATCAACCCTTCCTTCAACACCTCATTTGGGAGATTTTCAAACAGACCCCCTCTTTATGGAGGCTTCAGTGCAGCTAGCGGGTTGGTAACTAGATCTTCTTAAACTGCTGGCAGAGGACGTGTTATTCCTATTCAGGATGAGTTGTATCCCTTCCGAACTGCCTCACTCCCTGGGTAAGTTCCATCTTACTTCAACTCAGTTTATCCTACTTTTACCATACCATGCTAACTCTGGTCTTCCTTACTTAGCCAACACCCTGAATTGCGCGTCCGAGATCCAACCCCTTCCTTTAAGCAATCAAGAAATAAATCGCAGAGGTCACATCATACTAGCTAGAAGGAGCCTTCCCCACTCTAATCCTCCTCGCTCGGGGTCAACAACTAGAACAGCTCCTCGCTCAGTTCCCCGACCAGCCCCATGCGGGTGTTTTGTTATTGATCCTATTGGCCAGAGAGCCTCTTCGTTCCCTACTCGCAGGTCTCGAACCCCCTCAGAGGATTCGGACTCGGATGACCAACCATTATCTCGCCTGCCTCGACGCAGACCTACTAGACCTGCTAAGGTCCCTAGAGGTCTATCCACAGCTCAGGTCCCCAGAGGTCTATCCATAGCTCAGGACTCCAAGTCGCCTTCAACTGCTGCTTCAAGTTCACAATTCTCGGGTGCTTCTGTGCCCCTACCTGAAGTTCAAGTAGGAATTTCACGAGGAAAAGATCCGGTTATTAAAGAAGAAGTTCTCACAGAACCCTCCTCGATTCCCGTGGGCCCTTCTTTAGCACCCGTGCCCCCCAACACTTTTCCAACTCCGTCCCAACCTCCCCTATCATAGCCATCTACTGTTGGTGCGGGAAGCATCAGACGATCAAACCCAAGTTTTGATAATGGCAAAGGGTTCAATGTTAAGTCTTGTTGTTATCTAACATGTTGAATGAGTGTTTCAGGAAAGTCCTAGCTGTGGTTAGGCAAAGGGAAAACCGTAGGGGGTGGTAACCATAGGTCATAGGGGGTGGTAACCCTATGCGGAAAGTCTTGGCAGGTCGATGGCTTCACGCAAAAGTCCTAGGGGGTGGTATTAGGTGGAAAATCCTAGTGTCGCGAACCAGGTGAAAGACTGGACTAGCCGGGAAGCGGATGTCCAGCAGAAAGTCTGGAAGCATAGAGTGCTGAGCAAAAGTCCAGTCGATCTGGAGGATCGCACTGGCAACAGGTAAATCTCCTGAGTGGAGTAGGTGAGGACGCGTTCCCCGTAGAGGGAACAGTAGGCGTCGGGTCGACCTAGGGTTTCTGGACGAAAATCCGAAGTCAGACCCGGACAGTCCGGAGACTGTCATAACATTCTTTATCATATTCATACTGTTGTTTTATGCTAACTTTGTGTTGCAGGATATTGTTTGGGACTAACATGTCTTGCAGGTACAAAGTAATGAAGTTTTCCCTCGGATGAACAGTGTCCGAGGCGCCTCCATGGAGCTGACCTGGCTGCGAAGCATCCAAGGAGGCGCCTTGAAGGGAGTATAAGGCGCCTTGGAAGGCGCCTTGAGTAGGGTATAAGGTGCCTTAAGCAGATGAACTTCAACCAGTTCAAGATTGATCCACGCGGAGGACTCGGCAGCATGGAGGCGCCTTGAACAGCCTTCAAGGCGCCTTGAACAGCCTTCAAGGCGCCTTGAACACCCTTTATAAGGGGGCTTCGACCAGCACTTCAGAACATCAACTTCCAAGCGATTGCTTTGCATCTAGCTGATAACGACACGATTCAGAAGTGCTGCAACAACCTCCCGACGGCCCGGAGCTCTGTTTTCTTCTTCCTTAGTTGTCGATATAAAGTTGTTATAATATTTTCATTGTAATTTGTAATTCTTATCGAGCTTATAGTTGTTGCCCACCGGAAGCGATCAAGGATCGCGGGCCTTCGAGTAGGAGTCGCCTTAGGCTCCGAACGAAGTAAATCCCTTTGTGTCTTTGTGTTTATTTATTTTATTCCGCTGCGTTTTAATTACTCCGATAGTTTTCCGATAATCGAACGAAATAGCCATGAGCGCTATTCACCCGCCCCTCTCTAGCGCTTCTCGATCCAACAATTGGTATCAGAGCGGGGTTGTTTTGAATTGGTGCAACCACCATTCAAAACATTTTTTTTTCGTGGCATTTGTTTTTCGGAGTCAATTAGAAATTATTTTAGTTGCTAAAATTCTAATTCTTTTCAAAATCGGTGTTGCTCAAAGTTGGTCAATACCACTTGAGCTCGTTTTTTTTTTCTTCTTCCCGCACTACTAATCCAAGACTCTGTCTTGGAATAGATCTTCTTGTTTTTGATTTTTTTAGATCTAAATGGCCCAACAAGAAGGATATAGCACTGTTCGTCCCCTACTATTCTCCGGAGAAGACTTCGGGTATTGGAAGGGGCGAATGGAGATATATCTTAAAACCCAGTTCGACACCTGGATGATAGTCAAGACGGGACTACGATTACCAACTGATGAAGACGACAAGCCTACATCTTGCGAAAATTGGGAACCATCTCTTATCAAAAACATGGAAGTCGATGCCAAAGCCACCTGCACCCTCCAGTGTGGTCTTACCAAGGAAGAGCTCAACAGAGCCGGTCCGTTCTCTTCCGCAAAGGAGCTGTGGGAGAAACTGATCGAATTTCACGAGGGCACCTCGGAAACCAAGGTAAGTAAGCGTGATTTGTTACTTAATAAACTATACAATTTAAAAGTGCAGGAAGGCGAGACGACGAGTTCACTACACGCAAGAATCCAAGATATCCTTAACTCCCTTCACGGAATCGGGCAGAAGGTAGAAAATAGGGATATCATAAGGTATGCTCTTAATTCATTTCCTAGGAGCACATTGTGGGCATCAATGGTAGATGCCTACAAAGTCTCCAAGGATTTGTCTTCCTTAAAATTAGATGAATTGTTTAGTGAATTTGAATTTCATGAACAAACTAATGCACAGCCGACCGAGAAGGGTATTGCTTTGGTGGCAGGTACTAGTCGAACACGTGAACCAAGATCCCGACGAAAAATTGAACTGAAATCAGAAGATGAACCCGACTCAGAAGATGAACTGACCAGCGAACTCGTGAACCTCGTGAAGAAGCTCTATAAGAAGAAGAAGGGCTTCAACAAGAAATATCTGAAGAAGGCAGTTCAATCCAAGGAGGCCCAACCGAGTTCGAAAGTAAAGTTTGAAGTCACCTGCTACGGGTGCAACCAGAAGGGGCACATCAAAGCCAACTGCCCCAACCAAAAGGAAGCCAAAAAGCAAAGAAGAAAGAAGGCCCTGAAGGCAACCTGGGACGAATCTTCTTCGGAGGACGACGACGACGAACTCGATTAGACGAGTTTACTCGCACTGATGGCCCGGGACCAGATCGTCGAGAGCGAGAGCGAGTCAGAGGCCGAGTCTGAGCAAAGCCACGGATTCGCATCCGTTTTCGAAGGGTCAGACTCCACTGTAAGTATTCCAAGGCTCAATAATTTAGTCAATTATTTATTACGCAAGTTGGCTAAGTCAAACCTTATGATTAAATCACTTCTAAAGGAAGTAGCTGTCCTTAAAGAAGTGACAAACACTAAATCCTTACCTGATCAAGTTCAGACTGGAAATTCAACTCAAGTTCAAAAACTTGAGGAAGAAAATTCTAGTTCGAAAAATCAGGTAAAAAATTTAAAAAATACCTTAGAACGGTTTTCTTTGGGCTCCAAGAATCTGGACCTAATTCTTGGTACACAAAGAGCCGTTTACAATAGAACTGGGCTAGGATATAAAAGTAAAAAGAAATATAGATCTTATTTATCCTTAATAAACAAACAAACTAGTAAATCAGTCCAAGCATGGGTCCCCAAGTCCAAATTGATCAATCAAGTTGGACTTGGCCAATACTGGGTTCCGAAGGATCAAATACACTACCTCGATAGACCATATTGAGGCCATGATCCAGGGGGAGCAAAAAGAAAAACGATCTTAAAAATTTAAAATTTAAAATTCAAATTAAAAATTCAAAAATTAAATTCAAAATTCAAATCAAAATCAAATTAAAAATTCGAAATTAAATTAAAAATTTGAAATTAAAATTCGAAATTATAAAATTCAAAATTAAATTAAAAATTCGAAAATAACTTATAAATTCAAAATTCGAAATTAAATTAAAAATTCGAACTTATAAATTAAAAATTCAAAATTCGAAATTAAATTAAAAATTCGAAATTATAAATTTAAAATTTAAAATTCAAATTCAAAATTTAAAATTCAAAATCAAATATAGATGGAGGATCCAGACTAGCTGGCACCTCCAACTGAACTACCCGACAGGGTAATTGAACCTAATCTACCCGAAATGCGTAAAACAAGAGTAGATTACCCGACAGGGTAATTAATGTTAGATTAAAACGGGCTAGGTTTAACGTGACCCACAGTACTGGTGAAGTTTTTGGATGATAGTACGTTAGGGAAGCTTGGGCATCGCATGTTTAGGAAGATATGACTTCGACCTGGTGCATTTGGCCAAGTGGAACTGACCGAAGCTACCCTTAAATGGATCCTAACTAGTTAGACCAATGATTAGTATTAAGTTCAATGGGTAGGACTATTTGGGAAACCTCGAAGGCATGGTTACTTTAATGAGTTCATTGTGACTCACCATAGCCCAGAAGTTTATCCAAATAATGCTTACTTGTTGAACCCAAAGCTAAACCTGAATCTAACACAAAGTTAAACCAGACCCTTAAATTCAACAATAATTCATCTCACAACAATTATAGGGTTCCCTGATTGACAATTTAGATCGGGTGAGATGACTAAGAAATTAAATTATGAAAATTGAATTGAACTTAAATTTCAAAATTATTTTAAAACTCAATTTCAAAATTATTTTAAAACTCAATTTTAAAATTATTATTTTAAAACTCAATTTCAAAATTATTTTAAAACTCAATTTCAAAATTTTTTTAAAACTCAATTTCAAAATTAATTTTAAAACTCAATTTCAAAAT
The DNA here is from genome assembly GCF_018446385.1 of Zingiber officinale. Classification (NCBI taxonomy): domain Eukaryota; kingdom Viridiplantae; phylum Streptophyta; class Magnoliopsida; order Zingiberales; family Zingiberaceae; genus Zingiber; species Zingiber officinale. The sequence continues at coordinate 82,082,787 of NC_055987.1, read as the reverse complement.
TATTTTAAAACTCAAAATTATTATTTTAAAACTCAATTTCAAAATTATTTTAAAACTCATTTCAAAATTATTTTAAAACTCAATTTCAAAATTATTTTAAAACTCAATTTCAAAATTATTATTTTAAAACTCAATTTCAAAATTATTATTTTAAAACTCAATTTCAAAATTATTATTTTAAAACTCAATTTCAAAATTATTTTTAAACTCAATTTCAAAATTATTTTTAACCTAAATTTCAAAATTATTTTTAAAACTCAATTTCAAAATTAATTAAAATTAAACTTATTTCAAATTTAATTTTAAAATCTTTTCAAAGTTTAATTAACTTTAAAATTATCTTTGTCAAAATTTATTTAATCTAAATCAGGTAAAATATGTGTTGATTTAAAATTAATTCAACCAAAAAAAAATAATAAAAAAAAAACTTTAGGGACACGTGGCACATGAAGGCGCCTCCCTCAAGGAGGAGGCGCCCTTAAGCAGCGGCGGGAAATTTCCCGCCGCCTACTTAAGGCGCCTTAAGGAACCCCTTAAGGAGCCTCCAAAGGCGCCCTAAAGAGCCCTTAAGGCGCCTTAAGCCTTCCCTTTTGCCACGAACAGAAGCGTTTTCCTCTGTTCGTGTTCGTGTTCTTCCGCAAGCCAACTTCTTCCGATTCTTCCCAACCAAGGCGCCTTCTACCCATCTCCTTCCCTTTCATTCCTAGCTATGCCTCCTAGGTATAACCTAAACTCTTTTCAATAATTTATTTCCTACATTCTTTGCTAGTTTTGCAATTTTTTCTTGTATAATGTCAACAATAGGAAGCGTCGTATTGTGGATACCACACCAGCTAGGGCCCCTTCCACGGACCCTAGATTCCCCTCGGAACAACATAAGATAGATTTCGCTAGGTTTACCTTTGAGTCTATTAAAACTAGATATATTGGTCGGGAGTTTCTGTCCCAATACTGTCAACCCATAATCTAGATCATAAACTACTATCATCTAGATAAACTGGTTGACTGTGCCACTACAGTCAACCAAGATTTGTGTGCCCAGTTCTATCGCAACCTTGAAAAGGTTGATGATAGTACCTATACCACCAGAGTTGGTGGTACTGACCTTCAGTTTACTCCCTCCTTACTTCGCACCAGCCTAGAGCTTAGGGAGTCTGAGTGTACATTCTTATGTTACCCTAGTAGGGACCTACCCTTTGGTGATCCCTATTCCCACATTACTTTAGATGATATCTACATGCATTTCTTTGGGGAAGAGAGATCCTTGGGCCTGACCGAGTTCAGATCCACTCTTCTTCATGTTCAGGATTATGCTATGTATAGAGTCCTGACAGCCTGCATACTACCCATCTCATCTCGAGACATCTCGAAGATGCGACCGTCCCACTCGTTCTTTTTGTACGCCCTCAGCCAGCGCCGGAATATAGACATAGCCCTCCATATGTTTCATAACATTGTCCTTGCATCTAGTATAGTTACATCTGGAGTGATTCATATGCCTTACTGTCATATCCTAACCCAGATATTCTCTAGCTCTAGGATAGACATCACTAGAGGGGCACTCATCCCACTTACCATTTATGATGAGTTCGGTCAGCGTAGCCTTAGATTAGTAGGGGCAGAGGTCACTGCCGAGGGGATTCTGGCCTGGAAGGGTTGACCACCACCAGTTGCTGCCCCTATTGCTCCAGAGGCTGAGGACACACCAGATGCAGATGAGGAGTGGCCCGATTTCCTGGCAGAGGACTTTTTCACAGATCCTTCCACCTCTGCCGGACCCTCCACCTCAGCCGGGCCTTCATCTTCAGCACCACTCTCTGTCGAGGACAGACTCACTCGACTCGAGGTCCAGACCACTCAGATGCGACGAGCTGTGCTAGATAGCCATCACTTTCTTCGATCTATGCGATCCGAGATGGTTGCTGGTTTCGCATCTATTCGAGGCGAGATTCGGCGTCAGGGACAACCTCAGCCGCCACCCGAGCAACCTCTAGCCGATCCTCCAGCTGACGATCCACCTGCTTGATTCTATTCTGGACATATCATTCATCTGCCTATCTTACTCATCTTCTGAAGTATCTTTTTGGATTGTATCTTGAAGTTGGTCATCTGATGTTTAGCTGTCTTTAATTAAGAACTTATGTGTTTTGTTTTAGTATAATTTCAAAGTAACCTTTAAATTGGTTTTAATATATATATATATATATATATATATATATATATATATATATATATATATATATATATATATATATAGGAATGTGTTGGGTAGAGTAGGTGTCTCGTTTTGTTATATTGTTTTTTTCCAAATTCTAGGAAAAATAAATTTCAAAATTCTAATTTTTTAGACTTTTTAAAAATTGGACTTAGCCTAAGCTTTCCCCCTAGAAATCATGTTCCCCTAGACTTAAGACAGAGCATCTCACAAACACCTAGGTATACCTTGATTGTAGTTGAAAAACATAGAACGACGTGAGATGCATAGGGTACAGCCTGGACTCAAGAATGCTTATATCTGTGTATCAATATGAGTCTGGGCGTTAAACACGCAATATACATCAATCAAGTCAAGTCTTCCAACTCTAGTCAAATCTAACTGGACCAAATTGACTTAACTTGACTAACCATGTGAAAGCTGTTGCCCTATAGGCAATCAGCAAGTAGCTAAAAGTTAGACAGTTGGTGAAGGACACTCAGTTTTTTGGTTAAGCATGTTTTGATCTTTAGGGCTCTGATACCTCTTAAAGTCAACTAGTAAACTTGACACATGCTTGGACTTAAGGACCAACTGACTTCCTAAACCAAATTTTTTAGCTACTTTGCTCCCTTCCAACCGTAAAATTTTATAAGTATTGTTTAAAATTAAGTACCAATCTTTATTTTCAAGATTTTAAAACTTAGCTCACTTTGAATTCTAACTTTGTAAATTCCTAAGTAAAGCACAATTTTTAACTCATCGCTTTCAAAAATTAAAAAGCGACTTCAAAAATATTTTCTCCAACAAATTTTCCAACAAAGTACTCCTCTATGTATAGTGTTACTAAGAAAATTTTATAATCATTCTTTTCCTTAACTAAAAGTAAGGGTTATAAACTATTAAGTGCTTTCAAAATCTTGTTTAATCAAATGTCTATTTTTGCTTATTTTTGATAAATGGCAAAGGGGGAGAGTAGGAAATTCAAAGTAGGAAATTCAACAGTAAAAGGAAATTCAACAGTAAAAAGTAAAAATTCAAAAAGGAAACCCTGTATTAAGGGGGAGCTTCACAAAAGTTTAAGTGTTAGCTTAAGTTAGGCATTCATTTGAATTTATATACTTAAGCTTGCTCACTTAAAACCTTTTTATGCATATGTTTTACTTAACTTTGAATTTTGGGTTGCCATAATCAAAAAGGGGGAGATTGTTGGTGCGGGAAGCATCCGACGATCGAACCCAAGTTTTGATAATGGCAAAGGGTTCAAAGTTAAGTCTTGTTGTTATCTAACATGTTGAATGAGTGTTTCAGGAAAGTCCTAGCTGCGGTTAGGCAAAGGGAAAACCCTAGGGGGTGGTAACCCTAGGTCATAGGGGGTGGTAACCCTATGCAGAAAGTCTTGGCAGGTCGATGGCTTCTGGCAAAAGTCCTAGGGGGTGGTAACCCTAGGTGAAAAATCCTGGTGTCGCGAACCAAGTGAAAGACTGGACTAGCCGGGAAGCGGATGTCCAGCAGAAAGTCCGGAAGCGTCGAGTGCTGAGCAAAAGTCTAGTCGATCTGGAGGATCGCACTAGCAACAGGTAAATCTCCTGAGTGGAGTAGGTGAGGACGCGTTCCCCGTAGAGGGAACAGTAGGCATCGGGTCGACCTAGGGTTTCCGGACGGAAATCCGAAGTCAGACCCGGACAGTCCGGAGACTATCATAACATTCTTTATCATATTCATACTGTTGTTTTATGCTAACTTTGTGTTGCAGGATATTGTTTGGGACTAACATGTCTTGTAGGTACAAAGTAATAAAGTTTTCCCTCGGATGAACAGTGTCCGAGGTGCCTCCATAGAGCTTGGAGGCGCCTCGGGTGCAAAAGCTGACCTGGCTACGAAGCATCCATGGAGGCGCCTTGAGTAGGGTATAAGGCGCCTTAAGCAGATGAACTTCGACCAGTTCAAGCTTGATCCACGCGGAGGACTCGGCAGCATGGAGGCACCTTGAACAGCCTTCAAGGCGCCTTGAACACCCTTTATAAGGGGGTTTCGACTAGCACTTCAGAACATCAACTTCCAAGCGATTGCTTTGCATCTAGCTGTTAACAACACGATCCAGAAGTGCTGCAACAACCTCCCGACGACCCGGAGCTCTGTTTTCTTCTTCCTTAGTTGTCGGTATAAAGTTGTTATAATATTTTCATTGTAATTTGTAATTCTTATCGAGCTTATAGTTGTTGCCCACCGGAATCGATCAAGGATCGCGGGCCTTCGAGTAGGAGTCGCCTTAGGCTCCGAACGAAGTAAATCCCTTTGTGTCTCTGTGTTTATTTATTTTATTCCGCTGCGTTTTAATTACTTCGATAGTTTTCCGATAATCGAACGAAATAGCCACGAGCGCTATTCACCCCCCCTCTAGCGCTTCTCGATCCAGCATCTACTTCTTCTCTCCTAGATCCCCCTAATGCACTTGTAGGTCCATCAACTCACCGTGAAACCCAGGCTAAGCAGTCTCATTCGTAGCCCCCAACTCCAACGCAACGGCTACTGGTCCCTCGCAGTCTCAACCCCCCACCTACCATCATTATCGAACCACGAAACTCTCAGAGTTAGGCTTAAGGGGCCATTCCAATACTCCTACTAGTTGTCTTACTATGAGAGGTCAGTTGTTGACCTATTGGGAAGAAAGTATCCAGAAAATGCAAGATCTCCCTGTGCCTGCTCAAACATATAGGTTTTCTAAGGTGTACGTTAAGGTGAGTTATAATCATCTTCTACAACTTTCCTATTACTATTCCTAAATACGTGATTTATAGCCTAGGCTTTTGTTGAGTCTATGGTATTAAATCAAACAAAATTTCTTTTATACCAACACAATAAAGACCTAAAGGATCTAGTGAAGGAATTGGAATCCCAGCAATCTGACCCTTCCTCTTCTGGGTATCTGTTAAGGGCAGAAATACAAAGTTTGAAAAGAGCGAATATGGCTTAAGATTAGGCCTTGAAGGAAGCTCAACTAGAGATCATCCGCCTTCACGATGAAAAGAGCATGTTAGATGCTTTCTATAAGCAAGAGTTGGACTAATGCACCCAAGAATTGTAGTCTAAGGACTTGCTTCTCATGGACCAGAGCAGGGACTTAGAGTCCCAAGCCACTGACCTTCGGAATACGTAGGCCGAGTTATCTAAAGCTTAGTCTGCTCTGTCAGCTAATGTTGGCACTTTAGAGACTTACCAGGCGGGCGAGCAGGAGCGTCTAAGGGTGAGCCAAGAGGAATATTTACGCTCCCCGAGCTTTGGTGCCCAAGTAGGGGATCTTTTCATTGTATCAATAGACTATGGGGCAGCAGGGGCACTCAGGGCATTATATGAACAAGGGTATCTATCGACTGCTCACCATCGGATTTCTTAGACCACCATCGGATTTTACGAGAGATACCTGATGATATTTTTGCAGAGTTCAAGTAGCCTAGACTTATGTATCTGAACATTTTCTGGCTATTTCTGTCTGTATTATGTTAATTTACAGTACGGCTACTATTATCTATTTCCCAAATTTGAGCTTAACAAAACTTACATGCATTGCTCCAAGCTTACAATCCGATTGAGTCTTACGGTGTGTGAGCAGTGGAGACCACATACCTCTGACCGAGCGTGTCAGACCCGCCCAGTCCTGTTTTTCACTCTTCGCTCTTTACAAAAAGGAGGGAATTAATTTATGTATGATAAGGCTGCAGGTAGTTAGCACTCCAAGGCCAGTCTAGCTTCCTACCTCGGGGATCCTGCAAGTAATAGGCACATGATGCTAACTTCTTAATGATTTTATAAGGTCTGTCCCACTGGGGTGCTAGCATAGTTACTTCCCCTACAGGCTTCGTTTGCTTCCATACCAGGTCCCCCTTGTTAGGACCTTCGGATGCGGCTAGAGAGGGGGGTGTGAATAGCCAACCCCAAATTCGTGTTTCTTTCTACAAATCAAGTTAGCGCAGCGGAAAAATAACAACAGAAACATAAATGGAGAAATCAAACCTCAAGCACAGCGATGTAACGAGGTTCGGAGATGAAACTCCTACTCCTCGGCGTGTCCGTAAGGTGGACGAATCCTCTCAATCCGTCGGTGGATGATACCCCGGAAAACCGGCTAATAAACACTCCTTCTGGGTGGAGAAACCTCGCCACAAAGTTCTTGCAACAGCAAGATAGGAGTACAAGAAAGAAACCAAGAAACAAAAAGCAATACGAATGTAAAAACACTTTGCCTTCTCGTCGACGGGAGTCCGTTGATGAAGCAACAACTTCACGGATGCCCAACAGCAGCTGAACCAGCCAAAGGAAGCTCACTCGAAGCTTCAAGAAGTATGAGCTCAGTAAAGCTCAGTAAGACCAGAAGGAACCAGGAAGAAGAAGAATTGTCTCTGTAGAGGCCCTCGACCTCGATATATAACCTGCGAAGAAGAAGACACATAAACTAGCCGTTGTGTCGCAACGGCTAGGGCCTGGACCGATCAGGCACCACCGTCCAGAGTGTTCTGATCGGTCTTGGGACCGATCAGTTTCGGTCCCCAGACCGATCAACCAACTCTCTGTGAGAGTTGGTCTGCTCGATCGATGCGTGGACCGATCAAGACTTCAGTGGATCGGTCCACGACCGATCCCCTCTTCTTCTCCCGATCTTCGCTCGATCGGTCACCGCACCGATCAAGTAACCACGAACACACTTGTTTGGTTACCGATCGGTCACCGGACCGATCAACAACCTCTGGATCGGTCCAGGATCCAGGTTTAGAGCTCCCAGCCCTAAACCCTACCTAGTCCGGAGAACGAGCTACCGAGCCCTCTCCGACTTCGTCCGGTCCAGAGAACGAGCTACCGAGCCCTCTCTGACCTAGTCCGGAGAACGAGCTGCCGAGCCCTCTCCGACTTTGTCTGGTCCAGAGAACGAGCTCCCGAGCCCTCTCTGACCTAGTCCGGAGAACGAGCTGCCGAGCCCTCTCCGACTTCCCATGCCAAGCTTCCATACTTGGACTTCTCCCGCGCCAAGTCTCCATACTTGGACTTTTCCCGTGCCAAGCTCCCTGCTTGGACTTTTCCGTGCCAAGTCTCCATACTTGGACTTTTCATCGGATGTATGGTCAACCTTGACCTATCTGGATTTCCCTTGCCTGGCTTCACTCACCAGCACTTTCCCTTGCCTGGCTTCACTCACCAGGACTTTCACCTGGCTTCACTTACCAGGATTTACCGAATCAGGTCGACTCACCTCGGGTCAACCAGGTCAACCTTGACCAAAGATTGCACCCACAATCTCCCAAGTTTGTATCAGAATACAACTTTTCTACTCTCGTCAAACATCAGAATAGAACTTTTCTATTCTCGTCAAACATCAAAATACAACTCGAGTCAGGTCAACTCGAGTCAGGTCAACCAGGTCAACCTTGACCTAAGGTTGCACCAACAATCTCCCCCTTTTTGATGTTTGACAAAACCATAAACAAGTTAGGTTAACCCGATAACCTAACTTAGGTTTCCCAATATTCTTCTTTGAACATTCTCCCCAAACTCTAATGTTCTTCCTTGAACATTCTTTGGACATTCTCCCATTCTCCCCCTTTTTGACATAAATCAAAAAGAGTGAATCAAGGTCAAGAGTTTATTCCTAATGAAAGTCCCATACTTTTCATTGAAACCCTTAATTTCCCCCTTGATACTAAAGTCAACAATCAACTTAGTGATAATCCCATATCACTCAAGTCTTTAGAGTAAAAACTCCCCTAAAAGTCAACTCCCCCTTGACTAATAGGTAAAACTCCCCCTAAAGGTCAACTCCCCCTTGACCATTGCACCAACAATGTCTTGGAGAGTTTCAAACCTTTAGAAATCCAAAACACAAACTGTGTTTAACTTATCGGCTGAAACCATCAAGAAGCAAACAGAAGAGAAGAAGGAGAAAGGCTGATCGGTCCAAGGACCGATCAGACTCCTCGGACCGATCAGGGAACCTCCTGATCGGTCACACATCTGATTTCTGAATTTCTTCCTCCCGAAATTCAGAAACCCCTACAAAATTACAGAAAATTCCAAAAAATTATAAAATTTTGAGGATACATTCCTCATAACATATATTATCATATAAAAATAGTTTTCTATGAAAATAACTTCCATTTTAAAATCTTGATACAAAGCTCGAAAAGTTTTGAAATAGCTCAAAGTTTCAAAAACTTTGTATCAACTTGCTCAATGATGAATGCTATCACTAGAAAAGCTTCATCAAGGTTTTTCAAATCAATTTTGAAATGATTTTAAACCATTTAATTTAGGACCACAATCTTAGGGATAAATGTACATGACTTGTACACAAGCTTTCCCTATGATTCTCAATTTCGAATTAGGCTCATCTAGGTACAAGAACTATGCACCTTGATCCTAACTCATCATCCTAATATCTCACACACATCTAAGGTGTATCAAACACATCCAAGTCAATTTTGATGTGAGATATGGGTTTAGGTCATCTTAAGCTAAGTTCTCATGCATTTTCTAAACAACAATTTGATTTCCATATCAAATTGAGTTTTTTATCCTTAAATCAATTTAATTGATCATAAATGCAAGAGATGATGACATGACATAAAATAATATCATAAGTGAACATATGTGCCAATGTCATGATGTCATGGCATAAAGTATGAAACTTAAGTAAGGCATGACATATAACTAACCTAAGCATTATCATGACATTTCAAATGATAGTAAATTAGATATGATGTCATGATATGACATATGGCAAACAATATATGGCAAATAACATATAAAGGTATAGAAAATACCTAATTCTAGCCTTAGTTGCCATTTTTGATAGTTTTGATCATTTTGCCATGAATTTTATATTCCTAAGTGTAATAGACCTAAAAACATATACTCAAGATTTTTAGATCACTATGTGCCAATTAGATTGACCCTAGAAAACTCCTCAAATGTGGTTGGCACATCCTAATCACCTTAGGAATAATTTTTAATTTCATTTTCAAGGCTTGATTACACCTTGAAAATTCCTAAAGTGCCACCTTTTGTCATGAATAGATTAACTACCTATTCAATTAAGGTTGACACACTCTAATCCATCTAGCGTGATGGAATCATGCTCTTAGGAACCCAATACCTATTTGAGCTCATTGGGTTCACTAAATATTCACTAGGGATGACTTCCCTAGCAACCCTCTTAATGACCCTCTTAGGCTTTAAAGCCTTAGCCATTTGGGACTCATCAAGATCAACTCTAGGGGTGACTCCCCTTGTGACCTTGGTGATGGTCTTCCTAGCCCTAGGTCTTGTTCCATAATCGAATGGAACATTATGATAAGTGGGCTTGACCACTTGAGACTTAGGTTTGTGACTCAAACCTCTCATGTCCTTGGGCTTTTGCTTTTGACCCTTAGGCCCTAAAGATGATTTCTCCAAATTCTTAAGGGTCTTTTCTAAAGTGTCAAGTCTTGACCTCAAGACTTGATTTTCCTTTTCTAATACCTCAAATTTTAATTTGTCATTTTTCTTTGAGGTATTCCTAGGCATATGTCTAGTTGTTTTGGGATTCCTACCTAGGTTTTCCTTAACCTTAGATGAGTTAGTCCTAGGGTTGGCATTTCTAGTATTGTTCTTGTCTAGGCTAACATGTTTTGCACCTAAGCACATGTATCGGTTTCTAAGATTATCATGCTTATCATTATTGACAATTGCAATAAAATTACTAGCATGTGTCTTATAAGGATTGCAAGAATGTGCCTTAAAGGATACCTTAGGGTTTGCCTTAGCTCCCCCTATAGATGTGCTTGGTCTCTTGTCCTTCTGAGGTTGCCTCCCCCTCGGACATTGACTTCTATAATGTCCCCTTCGCTTGCATTGGAAGCACACCACGTGCTCCTTGCTCTTGCGTTTCGGGACTCCGGCTTCCTTGACCTTTGGTGCCGGTGGAGTCTTCCTAATCCTCTTTGGACATTTACTCTTGTAATGCCCATATTCCCTACACTTAAAGCACATTATATGTAATTTACTTAAAATTAAATCGTTTGAGTTACCTAGGGTTGAGGATGGATGTAAGCTCTCTTCTTCATCCCTTCCGGAGGTAGAAGCTTCTTCTTGCACCAATCTTGAAGAAGAACTCTCCTCCTCTTCTTCCATAGATGTTGAGTAGCCCTCAACTTCTAATTCCTTACCTCCATGATGTGAGCTACTTGGCTCACTTGACTCCTCTTCATGACTTGAATTGGAGCTCTCCTCATGGAACTTAGCCAAGTTGTTCCACAACTCCTTGGCATTGTTGTATCCACCTATCTTACACAAGATATCACTAGGTAATGCAAATTCAAGGATTTTCGTTACCTTGTCGTTGATTGTGGATTGGTGGATTTGTTCTTTCGTCCACTTCTTTTTATTGAGAAGTTCTCCCTTTCTATCCACCGGAGGAATAAAACCTACTTATACACAATTCCAATTTGCTAGGTTAGTCATAAGAAAATACTTCATTCTTACCTTCCAATACGCGAAGTCGTAGCACTCGTAGAAGGGTGGAATCGTGATGTCTTCTCCGAGTCGATCCATTCTCTGGCTTGTGCTCCCCCGGGTGTTAATCCGACGAAGAACAACCTTGCTCTGATACCACTTGTTAGGACCTTCGGATGCGGCTAGAGAGGGGGGTGTGAATAGCCGACCCCAAATTCGCGTTTCTTTCTACAAATCAAGTTAGCGCAGCGGAAAAATAACAACAGAAACGTAAATGGAGAAATCAAACGAGGTTCGGAGATGAAACTCCTACTCCTCGGCGTGTCCGTAAGGTGGACGAATCCTCTCAATCCGTCGGTGGATGATACCCCGGAAAATCGGCTAATAAACACTCCTTCTGGGTGGAGAAACCTCGCCACAAAGTTCTTGCAATAGCAAGATAGGAGTACAAGAAAGAAAGCAAGAAACAAAAAGCAATACGAATGTAAAAACACTTTGCCTTCTCGTCGACGGGAGTCCGTTGATGAAGCAACAACTTCACGGATGCCCAACAGCAGCTGAACCAGCCGAAGGAAGCTCACTCGAAGCTTCAAGAAGTATGAGCTCAGCAAAGTTCAGTAAGACCAGAAGGAACCAGGAAGAAGAAGAATTGTCACTGTAGAGGCCCTCAACCTCGATATATAACCTGCGAAGAAGAAGACACATAAACTAGCCGTTGTGTCGCAACGGCTAGGGCCTGGACCGATCAGGCACACTCCTGATCGGTCCAGGAGTGTTCTGATCGGTCTTGGGACCGATCAGGCTAAGCCCTCCGGACCGATCACCCAACTCTTTGTGAGAGTTGGTCTCGCCTCGATCGGGTGGACCGATCAGACTGTGGATCGTCCACGCACCGATCCCCTCTTCTTCTCCCGATCTTCGCTCGATCGGTCACCGCATCGATCGTAATTCATAGAAACACATCGTTGGTTACTGATCGGTCATCGACCGATCACCAACCAACATATCGATCGGTCACTGACCGATCCGGGTTTAGAGCTCCCACCCTAAACCCTACCTAGTCCCGAGCTACCGAGCCCTCTCCGACTCGGTCCGTCCGAGAATGAGCCACCGAGGCCTCCCGACCAAGTCCAAGAACGAGGAGTCCCTCTGACCTATCCGGTCCAGAGAACGAGCTCCCGAGCCCTCTCTGACCTAGTCTGGAGAACGAGCTGCCGAGCCCTCTCCGACTTCCCATGCCAAGCTTCCATACTTGGACTTCTCCCGTGCCAAGTCTCCATACTTGGACTTTTCCTGTGCTAAGCTCCCTGCTTGGACTTTTCCGTGCCAAGTCTCCATACTTGGACTTTTCCCGTGCCAAGTCTCCATACTTGTACTTTTCACCGGATGTCTGGTCAACCTTGACCTATCTGGATTTCCCTTGCCTGGCTTCACTCACCAGGACTTTCCAACTGCCTGGCTTCACTCACCAGGACTTTCCCTTGCCTGGCTTCACTCACCAGGACTTTCACCTGGCTTCACTTACCAAGATTTCCCGAATCAGGTCGACTCACCTCGGGTCAACCAGGTCAACCTTGACCAAAGATTGCACCCACAATCTCCCAAGTTTGTATCAGAATACAACTTTTCTACTCTCGTCAAACATCAGAATAGAACTTTTCTATTCTCGTCAAACATCAAAATACAACTCGAATCAGGTCAACTCGAGTAAGGTCAACCAGGTCAACCTTGACCTAAGGTTGCACCAACACCCCTCTCCAAAGAATCGAGGGGCTACCCTTCTATCATAATTCTTAAGCATTCTTTGTCGGTAAGCCACCAGCCTGGCCGCTGTTTGTTCACAAACTTCGCTAATAAGATCCAGCTCTTAAAGTCGCCGCTCAGTGTTTCCTTCATCATATAGTATTCTTCTGATGGAGGGCACCCCAATCTCTATAGGCACCACTGCCTCATTGCCGTAGACCAAATGAAAGGGGGGAAGCCCAGTACTCTCTTTGGGAGTCGTATGATACGCCCAAAGGATGCTATGCAATTCTTCCGACCAGTTGCCTCCCACATGATCCAGCTTAACCTTCAACCCCCGCACTATCTCTCAATTGATAACTTCCGTCTGTCCATTGCTTCGAAGGTATGCCACAGATGTAAAGGCTTGACTTATGCCAAACCCTTGACACCAGGCCTGGATCCTATGGCTTTGAAACTGCCTTCCATTGTCAGAGACTAGTTTGTGCGGTATGCCAAATCTACAAAGGATATTCCTCCACAAGAACTGAATGACATCTTCTTCTATGATTCTGGCCAAGGCTTCCGCCTCTACCCACTTAGAAAAGTAATCCACAACTACGAGTAAGAATCGCTTTTGGTCATGTGACATAGGGAATGGTCCAACGATGTCCATGCCCCATTGGTCAAAAGGACAAGAAACTACTGATGTTTTCAGCACTGTCGTTGGCCTGTGTGTCAAATTTTGATGCTTCTGGCAAGGCATGCAAGTATTTACCAACCGCTGAACATCTTTCTGCAGGGTGGGCTAGAAATACCCGACCAACAATACCTTTCGGGCTAGCGTCCTACCTCCAGCATGGTTGCCACAACATCCCAGGTGTATTTCTCGTAAAGCATGCTCTGCCTCCTCCATTCCTAAGCACTTGAGCAACAGCCTAGAGAATGCTCACTTGTACAATTGGTCTCTGATTCGGGTATAAGTGTGAGCTCTTCTTCTGATCAGTCGTGCTTCTTCAGGGTCTGATGGTAAGATGTCTTGCCGAAGGTAACTAATCATTGGTGCCCTCCAATCAATTAGCTCCTCAATATTATTTTGTAGATCTATTTGAGCTATAAGGAAAGTGTGCGCTATTGACCTATCCAGCACTCAAGTGGTCAAAGAGCTGGCCATCTTAGCTAATTCATCAGCTCAGCTATTTTCGGCTCTATGGATCTTAGTCATCGTGACTTCTTTGAACTCCTCCTTCATTTTCTCTTATGCTTCTTGGTATACTTTTAGCTTATCACTATTAATCTCGAAATTGCCTGCTACTTGCTGAGCTACCAATTGAGAATCTGAGTAGACAAGTAGCCGGGCGGCTCCCATATGTCAAGCTGCCTATAACCCTGCCAACAAAGCCTCATATTCTGCTTCATTATTAGTGACTTTGAAATTCAACCGGACAGCTAGCTGCAATATATCCTCTTGAGGGGATATCAGAAGGATTCCTACACCACTGCCTTGCTAAGTAGTCGACCCATCCATGTAAACCTTCTAAGTTTCCTCAAAGTCAGCTTGATGGGCTTCTGTCAAGAAATCTGCTAGGGCTTGCACTTTAATAGTAGTATGAGGCTGGTATTATATGTCATATTCTCCCAATTTGTTCGCCCATTTGATGAAGCAGCTAGCAACTTCCACATTAGTAAGGGTTTTCCCCATGGTACTGTTAGTTAAGACGATAATGGGGTGTGCCAAAAAATAAGGCCTCAAGCGGCGAGCCATGAGCACCAATTCCTAAACTAATTTTCCAGGGCTGTGTACCTAGACTCAGCCCCCTTTAATAAGTGACTGAAAAAGCATACCGACCTTTGTACATTATCTTGCTCCTTTACCAGTACCGCCCCCACAGCCTCAGGGGTGGCTGAAAGGTATATCCAGAGTAGTTCCCCTATCATGGGTTTGAACAAGGAAGGCAAGGTCTCCAGATACTTATTTAGTTCTTCAAAGGCTTGAGTGCACTCCTCGTCCCATTGAAACTTGGCGGCTTTCCTGAGTACTTTAAAGAAAGGTGTCGCTCGATCCGTAGATCGGGAAATAAACCTGGACAAAGCTATTATTCTGCCTACTAATTTTTGAGTCTCCTTCAGATTTTGAGGTGTCTTCATGTCTCGAAGTGCCTGAACCTTCTCGGGATTAGCTTCAATTCCCCGCTCTGTCACAAGATACCCTAGGAATTTCCCTCCTCGAGCTCTTAACAAGCGCTTCAATGGATTTAACTTCAATCTATATTGTCTGAGGGAGCGACACGTTTCTTCCATGCCAATAATCAAATTTATAGCCAAGTGGGACTTGATGAGAATATCGTCCACATATACCCCCCACATTTCTACCGATATGTTCCCAGAAGATCTTATACATCATCCTTTGATAGGTAGCTCCCGTATTTCTTAGTCTGAAAGGCATGACAGTATAATAGAAAGTACCATCCACCATGATGAAGCTGACTTTTTCCTGGTCTTCTGATGCCAAGGGAATTTGATGATACCCTTGGTAGGTATCCAACATACAGATCCTTTCGCAGCCAGCCGTTGAGTCTACCATCTGGTGGATCCTGGGCAGTGGATAATAATCTTTGGGGATGGCACGATTAAGGTCCCAGAAGTCAATGCAAACTCTCCATTTGTTATTGGGTGTTACGCTACCGCAAGTGTACGGTTTCATCGTTAGTAATATATAAGATTTGTTGAATCCATAGGGGCTGTTGATTAAGCACTAGAGATGTCGCAAAGTAAGTTATCTAGATGGTCGAAAGTTGGATTTGGCGCTTGCAAACTAACGAGAGTGATTGAAGAGAGAAAGAGAAGGATGAGAGAATCGATATTGGAGGGAATTGAGCTTTGGGAGATGGATTCTAGGATTTCGGTTTCATTATGATGTAGGATTATGTCCCTAATGCATAGTCACTTCGTTACCCTCCATGTTTAAGGATTAATCCCTATGTTAAGATCTTTTGACTCTAGAAATTGGGTAAGTATCGATGTCCTCTGTCACTATGGGCATAATATGTCCGGTTGAATGGGTATCCTCTGTCACTAAGGACCCCCCGGTTATCCAGTCTAGTAGCAACCTTAACAAGGAGATAAATCCCTCATGTCTTTATGCTTATACCATTCACACGCTTTATCAAATACATAAGAGGCACAACATAAGTAGAGCATGGCATAAAACCTTCATTGAACAAGGAAATTAGCATACACTAGTTCATACATCAATCAATACATCAAAACTACTCCTGTTGGAATGTATACTAAAAGCCTAGTTTTTTGTATAAACATTTATTTAGAAATAAAAATCACATTGGTCAAATGCCTATATTTATACTAAGTGTAGTTGTTCATTTAATTTATATTATAGATAACATGGTGTGAGGAGACACACAGAAGATCATGTTATCAGATCCTTATAAATTATAAATAGTAGCTCACAACCAAGATGGAATGGACAAACCATTGGAGTGGTAGTAGTGTAATTTGGTATTAGTTTATCTAAACTATAAAATTACACTAGTACACTATGAGTGTATTGAGTAGGACCATATGAGGTAATTTCTTTTTATATTGACTATATAAGATAACAAAACCTATGTTATTATGGAAGTACGTGCTCTTAATCATAATATAATAATAAGCACGTATATTTAATATTTATTTCTTTGATTTATCAAAGGGTGTGATTTAGTTCGTTAAATCAATAGGCCCGATAAGTTGGGAAATGATTTCATTTATATAATGTGTTATTGATTATAAAATGAAACTGTGTCCTAGTAAACTAGGTTGATGATGTCCCCTTGAGGAGCTCATAAGGATTGTCATGTAAACCCTGCAGGTGGATCTAGTCCGGCATGACAATGAAGTTGAGTGGTACTACTCATGGAGCTAGATATTAATTAAGTGAGTTGTTAATAACTCATTTAATTAGTGGACATTATATATCTTAAACACAGGGAGATTAATGCACTCATAATAAGAAGGAACCCATAATGTAATTTGGGATTGGTGCGGTAGTTCAATAATAACTCTTTAGTGGTATGAGTTATTATTGATGAACTTGAGCTAGGTGTTCGGGGCGAACACAGGAAGCTTAAGCTCATTGGGAGATCAAAACTAATTTCTCCTCTCAGTCCCTATTGTAGCCTCTATAAAACCTTATATCCACTAAGTCTACTTCTTATCCAAGTAATGGGTCGAACACAACCTTGCTTGGAGCAAGGGGGTTGGCCAAGCATAGGATTGGAGCTCAAGTAGTGGCCGACGAAACCATGCTTGGTGTCTAAGCATGGGGCTGACCACATAGGATTAAAGGGAGATTTTATTTTTTGTTAAAATCTTTCCTTTTGTAGTCATTCATAAAATGGATTAAAAAGAGAAATTTTATTTTTTAAATTTCCTTTTATAGTTATCCTCGTGGTTTTAAAAAGAGAGTTTTAGATTTTAAAATCTTTCCTTTTATAGCTATCTACAAAAGATTAAAGAGATATTTTAATTTTGTTAGAATCTTTCCTTATTTGTAGTTGTCTATAATGTTTAAAAGAAAGATTTTAATTTTTGATATAACTTTCCTTTTATGTAATCATGATTTAAAAAGAGAAGTTTTAATTAATCTTTCCTTTTTTATAGTTGTCTACATATTTTAAAAGAGAGAGATTAATTTTTAAAACTTTCCTTTATTGTCATGTACAATAGAAAATTTAAAAAGAGAAATTTTAATTGTTATTAAAATTTCCTCTTTTAAAGAGAGGCCACAAATAAGGAAGTTTTAATTATGTTTAAAACTTTCCTTTTTGTAGGCATCATGGTTTAAAAGGAAGCTTTAATTTTTTGTTGTAAATTTTTTTCCTTTTTAGACTTCATGATGTGGACGACCATACGAAGAAGAAAAGGAAGTTTTAATTAGACTTTCCTTTTTTGCCAAGATCAAGGATTATAAAAGAGAGGGAGAGGGTGCCTCATGAGAACACACAACCTAGTCTTTCTCCTCTCTTCATTGTGTGGTCGGCACCCTTATTGTTTTTTTAAGGGCCGGCGGCACACAAGCCTTGATTCCTTGCTGGCTGAATCTCTTCCATGCTCTTCTCTTTTGTTTTCTTCCTTTGAGGCCGGTGGTTCTTCAAGTTTCATCATCTTGGTGGTCGGTTGCTTGGAGAGGAAGAAGAAGAGAAGAAAATTTCTTATTTTGGCATTCTTTGATGGCTCAAGAGTCTTGGAGAAGAAGAAGTGGTCCCGGTGGAATTCATCTTGGTAGATCGTCACCCACACGACGTCCAAGAGGAGGTGAGGAATATAATAGAAGATCAAGAGGTCTTTAGCTATAAAGAAAGGTATAACTAGTTGTCTTATTCCGTATCATGCTAGTTTTCTTTGTATGGATTTTGAATTACCAAACACAAGAGGCCAACAATTCTAGGCAATCATATTTATGTTTCGATTTTGTGTTTCTTTTGTTTTTCGATCTTGTGATTCGATTGTTTTTAATGGTTAAACTTAGGGTTACTATAAGAAGATTAAATATTGAATTTTGTTGAAAGACTTTATCTAGGAAGTGGTGGATGATCCCATACCCAAGAAGGCCTAGTGTCTCATCATGTTTAAACTGGAAGCCGATCTCTAAAATAAATATATAATTAACTTTATAACATGGGTGGATTTGGATTAATAATGCTAAGCATCATTTGTGATCCAAGTCTAAACCTCTAAGAATAGATAAGTTGAATTTGGAATCAATAATGTTAAGTTCTGTTTGTGATTCCAAATAAAATTTCTAAAGAACACAATAGGTTGTTAGGAAAAGTTTGGGACTTGTACAAAATTTTTGTATAGGGGAACCAGTACAATATTTCGAGTAGCAACCAACAATTGGTATCAGAGCTAGGATATTGCCTCTGTGTGTTTGGTTTTTCAGTTTAATTATGCACATGTCATACATATTTTAGGCAGGATAATAGTATGATGTGCAAATAGATTAACTCTGTGGTTGCAGGCATCCTAGATCCAACTATTATGGCCCTAATGTGATTGTGTGTGATTGGACCCTTGGACATGTCGAGGGCATTTTATGTGTGTGCATAATTGTATGTATTACATACAGCAGGAGCTGTATTAGTTTTAGGATTTTACATTTTTATTTCGATCTAGATTACATGTACATTCCCTTTAGGAATATATGATCGATAAATGTAAAATTCTATTTTTGTTGCGGATCGTATTCTTGCGAGGTGTGGTATTATATGAGGACCAAAGGTGCAGTGGAATAAGAAGCAAGATAGATGTGACGACTAGACCCGATTGCAGTGGCTAAAGATGGCAGCAGCTAGGGTTGGTAGCACATGGAGGACAGTGATGGAAGAGGCTATAATAGTTGGAAAATTATTTTTCCATATTTATTACTTTTATTTGCTGTGATGTGTGTGTGTGCATGTTAAAATCCTCATCTTAAATAACTAAGTGGGAGAGGGAAACTTGCGTGTTGACTCTGAGTGCCTTCCTCCACAACGGATGAGTTTGTTTGCGGGTCACTAGATCAAACTTCCTTTTATGGATGATTATAGGAAATTATATAGGAGCGTGTGATCTTCTCCATCTGAAGGGGCACAATCCTATTTAATGGATTAAGTATCAAGTAATGGTATACACTTAGACGCATTTAATAGTATCCTCCCCAACGGAGTCATTGCTATTTTTGCGTGACCAAAGGAAAACCAACTATTAATTTATCATAAAGTTAGGTAAACCCCCCTCTTACAAATGTTTGAATTTGTATACGTCTACACTAACATGGCATACAAAAAATCATGGTGTTTGAGGTAATTTTATTTGTCATAAAGTTAGGTTGACAAAATAAAATTAATGGGTAAAATCTCCTCTTACAAATATTTGAATTTGTATACGTCCACACTAACGTGATATACAAAATTCATGGTGTTAGAGGTAATTTAAGGTTGACAAGATAATTAATGGGTAAGCCCCTCCTCTTATAAATGTTTGAATTTTTATACGTCCACACTAACGTGGTATACAAAATTCACGGTGTTTGAGGTATTGGTGAATTTAAATGATATTTTTTTAAGGAATCAATATTATTTTAAATTCTAAAGTTTTGACCAAATATTTGATCGAAGACATACCAACTATTAATTTTATTTGTCATAAAGATAGGATGATAAGTGTTACGCAACCGCAAGTGTATGGTTTCGTCATCAGTAATAAAAATATCAAATCCACAGGAACTATTGATTAAGCACTAGAGATGTCGCAAGGTAAGTTATCTAGACGGTCGAAAGCTGGCTTTGACGTTTGCAAACTGACGAGGGTGATTGAAAAGGGAAAGAGAAGGATGAGAGAAAGAGAAAGAACTGATCTTGGATGGAATGAGCTTCGGGAGATGAATTCTAGGATTTCAGTTTCATTGTAATACTAGAAAATACTACATAGATTACTTAGTTTCCATCCTCTATGTCAATGTTCTTGTAGGAAGTTAGATTGGCCAGTATCCCTAAGTATCACGTAGAGACGTTCCTTGTGAAATCCTATAACGGTTAATCCCCTTGTCACGTGTTGGTTGCTACTTGGAAAACCTAACGGTTCCACTGTACAAAAATTTTGTACAAAGGTCTGAACCTTTTCCTAGCTACCATGTGTTCTTTTAAATTAAACTTGGATCACCTGCGGAACTTAACACGTTTGATCCTAAGTTTAATTTATTTGTTCTTTTAGGTTTAGACTTGGATCTCCTGCGAAACTTAACACGTTCGATCCAAATCACCTAGGTCACGAAGACAATTAAATATCTATTTCCAAAATCGGCTTCCAGTACTGCATGGTGAGGCACTTGGCCTTCTTGGATATGCGAGCAACCACCACCGACTAGACAAAGCCATTTAAGGAAATTAAATATTCAACCTTCCCATAGTAACTCTAGGTTAACCGCTAAGAACAATTAAATCACAAGGAAAAGAAAAAACAAAAGAAAAAAACTTCGAAAACTAATTCGAAAAACTAGAATCGCATGCCTCTTGTATTTGGTATTTTTATAAAGAAACAAAACTAACATGATGCGGAAAACAATTATTAGTTATACCTTTCTTTGTGAATAATGACCTCTTGATCTTCTACCGTATTCCTCTTCTAATCTCGGATGTTGTGTGGGCAACGATCTTCCAAGATGAGAACCACCTAGCACCTTCTTCTTCTTCCTTCAAGTTTCGGCCAAGCACAAAACCTCCAAAGGATGAAGAACCTTTTCCACCAACCAAGCTCCAAGGGATGCAAGCTTCCTCTTCTTCTTCTCCAAGCTAGGATCCGGCTACCACTTGATCTCCAAGAGGAAGAGGAGGTTCGACCACAAAGATGGAGAGAAGAGAAAAGGGAGAGGCCGGCCATACCAAGGAAGAAAAGAGGGAGAAATAGAATAGAGGTTGTGTCCATGAAGGCACCCAAATCCCCTCTTTTATAATCCTTAGCTTTGGCAAATAAGGAAAATTTAATAAAATCTTCCTTAATTCTTTTGCCATTGAAAAGGAAAATTTTAATTAATTAAAATTAAAATCCTTTTCTTAATGCATATTGTTGGGTTCTTCGGGCCGCGAAAACCGCTTTTTCGCGTCGCGGAAACCCAGAGTCACCCAAAGCCATGGATCTCGTGCAAAGATTCGTAAACAAAATTATCGAAAAACCTTTTTCTTGTACGAGTTTGGAAAAACTTTAGATCTATACTAAAGTTAAGATCATTACCCTTGTAGCAAAGCCCTTCGCGTTCCCGCTTGTCCAAGATGTCGCCAGATCTCTAGTTGTCAAAGTAGACAACCTCTATATGTATCCACACGGACACAAGTAGAAGGAGATGACCAAAACACAAGGTGTGCTAGCACCAATGGAGTGTTCGGCCAAGGAATGGGAGAAGGAGAAGAGAGAGCACCCAAGGGAGAAGAAGAGTGAATGAATCAATGAGAGGAAATTCAAAAACCCCCTTAGCCATCAAGTGGCCGGCCACTCTAGAAGGTGTAACCCCCACATTAATTCCAATTAATGTGGAGACCATTAAGAGTTGTAACCCCCATGAGGTGGCACTTTAGGATGATGTGGATCAACACTATTGGTCCACATCTTGCCACCTCACTAAATGACATGGCAACAAGTGTAACCTCCTCATTTAATGTGGGTCGGCCACATTAAATGCTATGGAGGCTTGTAACCTCCATGAGGTGGCACACATTGATGATGTGGAGCAATCCTATTGGTCCACATCTTGCTAACTCACTAGTGATGTGGCAAAAAGTCAAGTCAAACATGACTTTTTCTCTTCCTCTCAAATCAAGTCAAACTTGATCAAATCTCTCTCATGGTTGATCTAATCCAACCATATGATTCAAGCCAACTTAATATAATGAATCTAATTCATTAAATTAAGTTGATTTAATGAGTCATAATCTAAATTAGACTCATTGAATACATGAATCAACTTGAGTCCAACTCAATTAGCCCAATTTGGATTACTCTTAATCCAATATGATTCATCAAATGAATCTAATCCTCTTGGTTCATCATATGAACCAAATCTCCATCTAATTGTCCTTAGTGTGTGACCCTATAGGTTCTTGTAACGTTGGCAATGCCCTAAACCCATTTAGGAGCATAAGTAATGAGCGGTATCTAGCAACACATCATTACTACCCAAGTTACAAGAATGTCGAGATCCGACATCACCTTGTGACTACCAATTGTGACTCCTCACAAAATATGTCAAATGTCCTTCTATCCTTGACATCTAGATTGATCAATGTGAGGCATAGACTGTGTCATCCTCTAATCAATCTAAATCCTGAACTCCAAGTAGACTCACTCGATCAAATGAGCTCAACATCTCATGTTGACTCATTTGGGCATGGCCATGCACTTCGTGGTCTAACTCTATCAAGAATATTGATGTCGCTCCCGTCATATAGGAGGGATAGATCCCATCTACATCACTCACATCCCTCTGCATAATTTGTTACATACCCAGTAATCGCCTTTATAGTCCACCCTGTTACGGGTGACGTTTGACAAAACCAAAGTACATAACTCCTTATGTAGGGATCCATGGTGACTTCAGGTCAAAGGACTAATAGTCATACTAATAGCCACATGAGAAAGTATATGCCACTCATATAACGATCCATGATACTTTCTCATGGCGGGTCATTCAGTATACATTCTCTAATGCATACCCATGTGTCAGCTTGATATCTCTATATCCATGACTTGTGAGATCAAGTCATCGAGCTGACCTACATGCTAGTCTTATTATATTAACATTGTCCCTGAATGTTAATACTCGACTAGGAATGATTTAGAGTAGTGTTCCCTATATCATCTCACTATCGATTCAACCAATCGATTGATATAGGTAAGCACCTTTCTACTCAAGGATGTTATTATACTTAGTTTATTTGGCACCAGTACAGGTAAGCATAATTACCAAAAACCAAATGCCTTAATATATATACATGAATATGATATACATGAGTCCATACAATCATCAAATGATTGGCTCTAGGGCTCTAACTAACAATCTCCCACTAGCACTAGTGCCAATCAGTATAGGCTCTAAGGCCTAATGACCTAGTGTGACCATCATGCTTCCTCTGTGCCAATGCCTTGGTCAAGGGATCTGCGATGTTAGCCTCTGTAGGTACTCTGCAAATCTTCACATCTCCTCTATCGATAATCTCTCGAATGAAATGGAAACGTTGTAGAATTGCTGTGAACTCTGCCAGCTCATAGCACTATCATTCAAGCAAAACACGAACCTCGACTGTGATCTTTAATCATCCTGATCGGTCTGGAAGCTAGCATCGCTATAACCCTTTACAACTAGCTTATCATTGCCTCCATATATCAAGAAATATTCTTTAGTCCTTCTTAAGTACTTAAGAATATTCTTGACCGCTTTCCAGTGACTTTCACTTGGATCTGACTGGTATCTGCTCGTCATGCTCAAAGCATACGAGACATCAGGTCGAGTACATAGCATGATGTACATGATCGATCCTATGGCTGAGGCATAAGGGATCTGATCCATGCAATCTCTCTCCTCTCTAGAAGAGGGACCTTGAGTCTTCGAAAGACTCACGCCATGTGACATCGGCAGAAATCCCTTCTTGGAATTCTGCATGGCAAACCGAAGGAGTACCTTGTCAATGTATGTACTCTGACTTAGGCCAATCAATCTCTTAGATCTATCTCTATAGATCTGTATCCCAAGAATGTGGGATGACTCACCTAAGTTCTTCATTGAGAAGCAACTCCCTAGCCAGGTCTTGACAGACTTAAGCATAGGGATGTCCTTCCCCATGAGTAGTCTATCATCCACATACAATATGAGGAAAACAACTATGTCCCCTACAACCTTCTTGTAGACACAAGGCTCATCTTCGTTCTTGATGAAACCAAACTTTTTGATCGCATCATCGAATCGAAGATTCCAGCTCCGAGAAGCTTGCTTTAGTCCATAAATGGACCTATGCAGCTTGCATACTCTACTAGTATGCTGTGGATCTACAAAACCCTCAGGTTGTGTCATGTACACATCCTCGAGTAGGTTTTCATTCAGAAACGCGATTTTGACATCCATCTGCCATATCTCATAGTCATGGTAGGCTGCAATAGCAAGCATGATCCGAATGGACTTAAACATCGCCACTGGAGAAAGGGTTTCATCATAGTCAATACCATGAATCTGCTTGAAACCTTTAGCTACCAAGCGACCCTTATAGATAAGTCCATCCATGTCAGTCTTTCTCTTAAAGACCCACTTGCACCCAATGGGTTTTACCCCTTCAGGTGGATCAACCAAAGTCCATACTTGGTTGGTGTACATGGATTCCATCTCGGATCTCATGGCTTCTAGCCATTTCTCGGAATCTGGTCTCATCACAGCTTCTTGATAGGTGGTAGGCTCATCCTCTATGAGCACAATGTCATCATGGTCAGACAAGAGAAAAGAGTATCTCTCAGGCTGACGACGTACCCTATCAGACATGCGAAGAGGTATGTCTACTTGAACTGGTTGTTGTTCCTCAACTCCTTGTGGAACATCATCCACAACACTTTGTGGTTCCAATTCAATTTCTATCGAGGCATCAGTGCTATTGTTCGCATCTTGAACTTCTTCAAGATCGAACGTGCTCCCACTAGTCTTTCTAGAAAGACTCCAGTCTTTGCCACAACAACCTTGTGCTGACTGGGAGTGTAGAAGTAATATCCCTTAGTTTCCTTGGGATATCCGATGAAATAGCACTTGTCGGATTTGGGTCCTAATTTGTCTGAGACTTGACGTCGTACGTAAGCCTCACAGCCCCAAATCCTCATAAAAGACACATCTTATATGGTGTCTTTATCACGGCCTTGGATGGAACTCGGTTGAGAATGAAAGCTGCCGTGTCTAGAGCATAGCCCCAAAGGTATGTCGGAAGATGTGTGTGACTCATCATAGACCGTACCATATCTAATAAGGTATGATTCCTCCTTTCGGACACACCATTCCACTGTGGTATTCCAGGAGGAGTGAGTTGGGATAGAATCCCACACTCAGCTAAGTAGTCACGAAACTCATGGCTTAAGTATTCACCACCTCGATCTGATCGAAGTATTTTAATACTCTTGCCAAGCTGGTTCTGTACTTCATTCTTAAATTCTTTGAACTTTTCAAAGGATTCGGACTTATGTGTCATCAAGTACACATAACCGTATCTACTGAAGTCATCAGTAAACGTGATGAAGTACCTATAACCGCCTCTAGCAGCGACATTGAAAGGGCCACATACATCACTATGTATGAGTCCTAACAGATCAGTCGCTCTCTCGCTGTGCCCACTAAAGGGAGTCTTGGTCATCTTAACTCGTAGGCATGACTCGCATATCTCATATGATTCTAAATCAAATGAGTCCAACAAACCATCCTTATGGAGCTGGGATAAGCGCTTGTCATTTATATGACCTAAGCGACAGTGCCAGAGATAGGTGTGGTTCATATCGTTCGATTTGAACCTCTTGGTACTAACGTTATAGATAGGGCTCTCTAGATCTAGAATATAGAGTCCGTTTATCAGAGGTGCACTACAATAGAACATATCATTTAAATAGACAGAACAACATTTGTTCTTTATTATAAACGAGAATCCTTTCTTGTCCAAACAAGAAACTGATATAATGTTCTTAGTTAAGGCAGGCACATAACAACAATCATCTAATTCTAGTACAAGCCAGAGGGAAGAGATAGATGATAAGTTCCTACAGCAATAGCAGCAACTCGTGCTCCATTGCCTACTCGTAGGTCTATCTCACCCTTCATCAATGCCCTGCTATTCCTCAGCGCTTGTACATTAGTACAAATGTGCGAAGCACATCCGGTATCTAATACCCACGATGAAGAAATAGAGAGGTTGACTTCTATAACATGTATACCTGAAGTAGAAATCTTATTTCTCTTCTTCTTAAGATCTTCCAGGTATTCTTTGGAGTCCCTCTTCCAGTGCCTTGCTTGTCCTTGTTATAGGTGACAAAGATGCTCAACCATATCGTAAGCGCCCATCAACTCATGTTGCTTCTGAAGCTCAGAGTTCATGGTCGCGAGCATAAGACAGGACACATCTAATGCGTCATCTTGATGCTTCTTGTAAGCATCCCGGTCAGCTCGCATGGCAGTGGCAGGAGGAGCCTCCGGAATGGGCTGCTCCAGAACGTACAGTTTATGTTCCTGAGTCTGTACCAGTCCAGGAAATTTGCTCCGTTGAGCTTGTCCTTCTTAAAGACAGATCGCAGAGAGAAAGTGTTCGTATTCGACGTCATGGTTATTTACAACAGAAAATTTGCAAAAATAAATATCATATTCTTTAAAAATCATTTAATTAGGCCTTTAATTAAATGATGCTCCCACTGAATTCTATAATTCTTGTGGGACAAGATCCACATCATACTAACCCTTGAGTTAGCTTTGGCTAATACGCCCAAGGCTTAGTATGATCGGTAGGTAACGATTACCAATTACATCTCTATGCAACTCTTGTTTATAGAATCAATATCCGCATTTATATTAAAACTCGAGTTAGCTTTGGCTAATACGCCCGAGAGTTAATATAAATGTGATTTTGTCCTACCTTTCCAACTATTGGAAGAATGCCTATAGTTGACTCGATCCAACCGAGTAACTAGGAATACTCAATCTAATTGAGTTTGTATTCACCCATGCGTTGATAGGCGGGACCAAGATTGTCCCTCCGTACCCTACCAAGATAATATGTATTGCTCTGCTTTGGCAGATTCAACAATACATGTGATCGAGGTAGTGATAGGTATCACGGCACGGTTAGACATTTAGAGTTGGTTCAATCTAGATCTAATCTAATCGAGAAGGATGCATCTTGTGCACGACTTAGATCTAATCTAATCGCAAGGGTGCATCATGTGCACGACTTAGATCTAATCTAATCGTTAAGGCACTAATTAATTAATTAATTATTAAACATGCATCAGATACATAACAATTAATTAATTAATCTATTTGTGATTTAGTCATGACCCTACTACGATCTTCTTAAGCCAATGAGAAGATCGAATGGTCAACCTAGGGTCAACAACTTCTCCAAGCTCCTCCCTTTGACCACCTTGTGTTGCTCGTGCCCGCCTCGGAACTCCGTCTCGTGTGGACCCTCCACCGCTCCAATTTGTACATTACAATTTGAAACTCGAGTTACATTCGAGTCTAAATCTAATTTACAACCAGAATAAGAGAAAGGCACGACGCGCAGGCCGTGGAAAAAAAATAAAAATACAGCACACACAATCATATGACGGCACGCAGGCCGTATTATGAATTACAACACAAATCCAATCTTATTGGGTATTTTGGGCCATGAATATCACAAATTAATATATAATTCAAAATTATATATTTTTCATAATTTTTCAGTAATTTTAAAAATAATTTTTACAATTTTTATGAGTAAAATTTCCCGGCGGTCCCGTTTAGCGGTTTCGGGCGCAATCGCGGAACGGATCCCCTTTCGGGGCCCAGGGGCAGCGCCCCTACTCGCGATCTAACCATTACGAGGGTTCCTTTGCGATCCAACAGCGCCTTAACCCGCTGTCCCAAAACGATTTGGGTCGAGACATTGCCGTTTCGAAAAAATCTTCCCGGCGGGTTCGTTTTTAGCGATTTCGGGTGCAATCGCGAAGCAAATTCCCTTGCGGGGTTAGGGGCAATGCCCCTACCCACGATCTAACCATCGTGAGTTGCTCCTTTGCGATCTAATGGCACCCGACCCCGCTGTCCCAAACGGATTTGGGGCAAAACGAAGCCGTTTAAAAGAAAACTTTCCGGTAGCCGAAGCCTACAAGTGCCGAGACACTTGTGCTTCGCTTCTACGGAAAAATTACTCATAAAAACTCTTAAAACTCAATTTTTACAGAAAATCACAGAAGGTATATTTTTCATAAAAATACAAACGAACTCGTACAAGTCTTTGCACGTGGCTCTGATACCACTGTTGGGTTCTTCGGGCCGCGGAAACCCCTAGTCACCAAAGCCATGATCTCGTGCAAAGATTCGTAAACAAAATTATCGAAAAACCTTTTTCTTGTATGAGTTTGTAAAAACTTTAGATCTATACTAAAGTTAAGATCATTACCCCTTGTAGCGAAGCCCTTCGCGTTCCCGCTTGTCCAAGATGTTGCCGGATCTCTAGTTGTCAAAGTAGACAACCTCTATATATATCCACACGGACACAAGTAGAAGGAGATGACCAAAACACAAGGTGTGCTAGCACCAATGGAGTGTTCGGCCAAGGAATGGGAGAAGGAGAAGAGAGAGCACCCAAGGAAGAAGAAGAGTGAATGAATCAATGAGAGGAAATTCAAAAAACCCCTTAGCCATCAAGTGGCCGGCCACTCTAGAAGGTGTAACCCCCACATTAATTCCAATTAATGTGGAGACCATTAAGAGTTGTAACCCCCATGAGGTGGCACTTTAGGATGATGTGGATCAACACTATTGGTCCACATCTTGCCACCTCACTAAATGACATGGCAACAAGTGTAACCTCCTCATTTAATGTGGGCCGGCCACATTAAATGCTATGGAGGCTTGTAACCTCCATGAGGTGGCACACATTGATGATGTGGAGCAATCCTATTGGTCCACATCTTGCCAACTCACTAGTGATGTGGCAAAAAGTCAAGTCAAACATGACTTTTTCTCTTCCTCTCAAATCAAGTCAAACTTGATCAAATCTCTCTCATGGTTGATCTAATCCAACCATATGATTCAAGCCAACTTAATATAATGAATCTAATTCATTAAATTAAGTTGATTTAATGAGTCATAATCTAAATTAGACTCATTGAATACATGAATCAACTTGAGTCCAACTCAATTAGCCCAATTTGGATTACTCTTAATCCAATATGATTCATCAAATGAATCTAATCCTCTTGGTTCATCATATGAACCAAATCTCCATCTAATTGTCCTTAGTGTGTGACCCTATAGGTTCTTGTAACGTTGGCAATGCCCTAAACCCATTTAGGAGCATAAGTAATGAGCGGTATCTAGCAACACATCATTACTACCCAAGTTACAAGAATGTCGAGATCCGACATCACCTTGTGACTACCAATTGTGACTCCTCACAAAATATGTCAAATGTCCTTCTATCCTTGACATCTAGATTGATCAATGTGAGGCATAGACCGTGTCATCCTCTAATCAATCTAAATCTTGAACTCCAAGTAGACTCACTCGATCAAATGAGCTCAACATCTCATGTTGACTCATTTGGGCATGGCCATGCACTTCGTGGTCTAACTCTATCAAGAATATTGATGTCGCTCCCGTCATATGGGAGGGATAGATCCCATCTACATCACTCACATCCCTCTGCATAATTTATTACATACCCAATAATCGCCTTTATAGTCCACCCTGTTACGGGTGACGTTTGACGAAACCAAAGTACATAACTCCTTATGTAGGGATCCATGGTGACTTCAGGTCAAAGGACTAATAGTCATACTAATAGCCACATGAGAAAGTATATGCCACTCATATAACGATCCATGATACTTTCTCATGGCGGGTCATTCAGTATACATTCTCTAATGCATACCCATGTGTTAGCTTGATATCTCTATATCCATGACTTGTGAGATCAAGTCATCGAGCTGACCTACATGCTAGTCTTATTGTATTAACATTGTCCCTGAATGTTAATGCTCGACTAGGAATGATTTAGAGTAGTGTTCCCTATATCATCTCACTATTGATTCAACCAATCGATTGATATAGGTAAGAAACTTTCTACTCTAGGACGTTACTATACTTATTTTATCTGGCACTAATATAAATAAGCATAATAACCAAAAATCAAATTCCTTAATATATATACATGAATATGATATACATGAGTCCATACAATCATCAAATGATTGGCTATAGGGCTCTAACTAACACATATGGCCGGCCATATCAAAATAAGCAAACAAGGAAATTTTTCGCTAGAAAAATTAAAGCTTCCTAATTTACTTCCAGAAAAATTTTAAAATAAAATTTCTCTTTAATAATCCCTTCATGGTTGATGCTATAAAAGGAAATTCCTATAATTTTAAAATTTATCTTTTGAACATGTGAATGATTTATAAAGAAGGTTTTTACCAAAATTAAAATCAATCTTTTAATCTACAAATAAGGAAAGAGATTTAACTCTTCTCTTAATCTTTTGTAGAATCTTATAAATGGAAATATTTTAATTTTTAAACTCTCTTTTAAATCATGTATACCACATAAGAAAAAATTTAAAATTAAAATTCCTTTTCTATTTTTAATGGTCGACCACACATAGGTTGAACCCAGGCTTGGGCCGGCCACAATCAATCCTATCTAAACATGGTTTGGCCGACCCCTTGCTTGGGCTCCAAACAAGGCTTGGCCGACCCCCTTTAGATGGGTGTGAAGGTGGGTATAGGTGGGTATAGTACTCTATAATTAAGAGGCTATGATAGGAATCGAGAGGAGGAATTGGTTTTGGTCTCCCGATAAAATTAAGCATCCCGTGTTCGCCCCGAACACACAACTTAATTTTATCAATAATAATTCATTCTACTAGAGAACTATTATTGAGCGACCTCACCAATCCCAAATTACATTTTTTGGGCTCCTTCTTATTATGAGTGTGTTAGTCTCTCTGTGTTTAAGATAATGAATGCCCACTAATTAAATGAATTACTGACAACTCACTTAATTAATATTTGATATGGGTAAGGTTTCGAGGGTCCCCGATAAGGAAAAGAAGGGAGGTAATGAAACCAGGGAGATAGGCTAATATCGGCCGGGACATATCTTAAAAAGAGGTAAGTCTATATCGAACGAAATATGCTTCCCAGGAGGAAGATCTATACACCTCAAAGGAGGTAAGTTAATATCGGCCGATACATAAGAGGTAAGTCTATATCGACCGAAATATGCTTCCCAGGAGGAAGATCTATACACCTCAAAGGAGGTAGGCTAATATCGGCCAATACATAAGAGGTAAGTCTATATCGACCGAAATATGCTTCCCAGGAGGAAGATCTATACACCTCAAAGGAGGTAGGCTAATATCGGCCGATACATAAGAGGTAAGTCTATATCGACCGAAATATGCTTCCCAGGAGGAAGATCTATACACCTCAAAGGAGGTAGGCTAATATCGGCCGATACATAAGAGGTAAGTCTATATCGACCGAAATATGCTTCCTAGGAGGAAGATCTATACACCTCAAAGGAGGTAGGCTAATATCGGCCGATACATAAGAGGTAAGTCTATATCGACCGAAATATGCTTCCCAGGGGGAAGATCTATACACCTCAAAGGAGGTAAGTCTATATCGACCGAAATATGCTTCCCAGGAGGAAGATCTATACACCTCAAAGGAGGTAGGCTAATATCAGCCGATACATAAGAGGTAAATCTATATCGACCGAAATATGCTTCCCAGGAGGAAGATCTATACACCTCAAAGGAGGTAGGCTAATATTGGCCGATACATAAGAGGTAAGTCTATATCGACCGAAATATGCTTCCCAGGAGGAAGATCTATACACCTCAAAGGAGGTAGGCTAATATCGGCCGATACATAAGAGGTAAGTCTATATCGACCGAAATATGCTTCCCAGGAGGAAGATCTATACACCTCAAAGGAGGTAAGTTAATATTGGTCGGGAGATACTTCTGAAGCATATAGAATAATATTGATCGCGATATATCCTAAAGAAGGGAGGTTAATATCAGCTAGATCGACCAACACCTTGGAAAGATACTTGACAGAATATGGTCTATTACTAGATAAGATAAATAGCATAAAAGGGTGTGGACAGGAGCCTTATGAGAAAAATAGAGATAAATATTTCAAATAGGGTGATTAATGAGGATATTTGCAATATGTAACCACATGACAGGTATTATATATTTCAGCGGGAAATGTGCTTTTAGATTATTTTGCAGGTGCTAAACGACAAAGGAGGTACATCTGGGGTACAAGAAAGATTCCTTAAAAGTCATTTACTACAAGTACACAGCTGATGTCATCTCATAACAAACTCTAACAAATCGGGGTCCACTCCATGACCACGGTTTGTTATATGAAGTGGTATAAAAGGGGGAATCCTCTCCGTTGGCCAGGTAAGTTCACATCATTATGCACGTTCATAACTCTAATTTTCAACTACTGTTCATCTTCATCTTCCTTCTTCCACACCAAGAGAGATCACTGACTTGAGCGTCGGAGGGCCTAGCCAGGGATTCCCACCCCGGTCTTAGGTCACTGACGATAGTGTTGGTTGATCTCTTGTGCGCAGGAAGTCTTGGAAGCTTCGGATCTGGGTTTCTTCTCTTCAGATTTGGATTTCTTCTTCATCATCGGGTCTTCATTCGAGGAGGGCTTCCGGTGACTCTATTTTTCCCGATCCGCTTTGGTTTTCTCGGATTGGTATTCTGCAGACATTATTCTTCATCAGCACGACATTATTCTTCATCAGTACGGTGGGTTTCTTTCTTCTAGATCTCCGTCTTGTCCAGCTTCTCAGACAGGATCAAATTTGGCGTCGTCTGTGGGAACTTCACCTGAATCTGAGACTACAGGATAGAAGAAGCCGGAAAATCAAATCTACTTACTATCAGTCGTGAGGATTTGGATTTTCTCATCAACTCTGATGTACAGAAAGCCTTGGAATAATAGCAACAACATCTTCAAGCCCACACTGGAGCTACTCTGCCAATAGCTCATAATCCGGCAATATCAACTACCGAGCATCGGAAAGGAAAAGAGCTAGAAGAAGAGGAACATGCGTATTTTCCTCCAGCTGCTGTTTCTCCGACGAGACGTCCACGAGCCTTCCTTCGCACCCCTATGGAGCAGGGGGGTAGAAGGCCTGTGTTCCAAGAATCCTCTGGTGAAGTACTCGATAAAGAAAAGCGTAAGATCAAAATGATAACTAGTGATAGCTCACCTGAGAAAGTCATCTCCCCATTCTCTCAAAGTGTACTAGATGATCCGCTTCCTAAGCGGTATCAAAATCTTCAGATCGGGGAATACACTGGAACAACAGATCCAGAAGATCATCTGTTGAAGTTCGAGAACGTAGCATTATTACAACAATTCTCTGACGGGGTGAAGTGCCGGATGTTTCTCACTACCCACGGAGGAACTGCACAGCGCTGGTTCAAGAGGTTGCCAGAGAAGTCTATTCGGAAATTCAAAGACTTCAAGAAAGTCTTTCTACACCATTTCTCCAGCAACAAAAGGTATCATAAGACTCCTTGAAGCCTGTTTTCAATTAAGCAAGCATCTAAAGAGTCCATCCGAGCATACATCAAAAGGTTCAATCAGGTAGCTATTGATGTACCTAATGCTACCACTGAAATATTAGTTAGCGCTTTCTCTCAATGTTTAAATGATAATGATTTCTTTAAAGATTTAGTAAGGAATCCCCCTGTTAATTTTGATTCCTTGATTGAGCGTGCCACCGAGTTCATTAATGTGGAGGAAGCTCAAGATGCTCGTAGAAAGGAGGGTGTTACCTCTTCTCCTACCCAGGTTAAGGAGAAAGCTCCTGCCCCCGTGCCTCCACCAAGAGGACCTAGAGTAACTCATCCACCTCATCGACAACCAGAGTATCGTCCACAAACTATACAACATGTAGAAATACAACCAGAGGCACCGAGGAGATGGTGCACTTATCATAAAACTAGCAGTCATCATACTGAAGACTATTTTGTTTTAAGAAATAAATGAGCTAATCGGGAGCGTTATCAAAGGCAGAACTATTATCGACAGCAATACCCCAGGCAGCAAAGCCCACTCAAACTTGAATATCGCCCGGTCGAGCCTCGGCAGGAGGCAATACCAGTCCCGGTCGGTACCAGCCAAGTGTCAGAGAAAGCACCTTCTGAAGCTGTGACGACTCGGCAGGAAGAAAACAGAAGCAATGCTGCTCGGGGCAATATCAATATGATTACGGGCGGACCCACTGATGGGGACTCTAATAGAGCCAGAAAGGCACATGCCCGAAGACTAGAAATTCATGCTGTGGGATGTAGTAGGGAACGAGCGGCCGATCTCGAAATAAGTTTCGGACCTAGAGATCTCGAGGGGGTAGAAATACCCCATGAAGATGCCCTGATCATCAAAGCTGTGATAGCCAACTACGCTATTGCTCGTACCTTCATAGATACGGGCAGTTCTGTCAATATTATATTCAAGAAGGCTTTCGATCAACTGCAAATTGATCCGAGTGAACTTCAACAGATCGTTACTCCTCTCTATGGATTCACAGGCAACGAAGTACAACCATTAGGCCAAATAAAGTTGGTCATATCTCTGGGAGAAGAGCCTCTGATGAGAACCAGGAGATCTTATTTTATGGTGGTAGACGCTCCATCCTCTTATAATGTGATACTGGGTCGGCCTGCCTTAAACAAATTTAGGGCGGTCTTTTCTACTTTTTGTCAGAAGATCAAATTTCCTGTGGATGACCAAGTCGGGGAGGTGCGAGGTGATCAGAAGACAGCCCGAAAATGTTACATTAAAATAATTCAGACTGAAGCTAACACAGTCCGAAAGATTCAAAGAATGGAGGTTAATGCCATTCGGGAGAAGCATCCCGTCCTGGTTTATGAGGAGAAGGAAGAAGTTCAGATCCAGGCCGGTCGGCCTGAAGCTACTACATATGTTGCGGCTGATCTTGATCCTGCTCTTAAAGCCGAATTGGTGCAATGCCTGAAGAAGAATAATGATGTATTTGCCTGGACTCCTAAATAAGTCTCGGGCGTTTCTCCTACAGTCATGGAGCATTCCTTGCATGTATTCCCAGATGCCCGCCCGGTCATGCAAAGAAAAAGGAGTTTTAGCGCGGAACAAAACTAGATCATCAAAGAAGAAATAACTAAACTTATGGAAGCCGGTTACATCAGGGAAGTACAATTTCCCAGCTGGCTAGCTAACGTGGTGTTAGTCTCTAAGCCTGGAAACAAATGGCGAGTATGCATTGATTTCCGGGACTTTAACAGAGCTTGCCCAAAAGACTATTATCCGTTGCCTAGAATCGATCAATTGGTAGACTCCACTGCGGGATGCGAATACATCTCTATGCTAGATGCTTACCAAGGTTATCATCAGGTTCCCTTAACTAAAGAAGATCAAGAAAAGGTCAGTTTTATAACATCTGAAGGTACTTATTGTTATAATGTTATGCCTTTCGGACTAAAAAATGCAGGAGCAACCTATCAAAAGCTTATGAATAAGGTTTTCCAGAAGCAGATTGGTAGAAATATGGAAGTATATGTTGATGACATCTTAATTAAGTCTCTTCAAGCTGCTGATCTGTGCAGGGATGTAGAAGAGACCTGCAAGACATTAAGGCAGTATGGGCTCAAATTAAATCCGAGCAAATGCTTATTTGGAGCGAAAGGGGGGAAGTTCCTGGGATATATGGTGTCTGAACGAGGGATAGAAGCCAACCCGAGCAAGGTCCAAGCACTGCAAAACATGGAGCCACCTCGCAACATGAGAGAAGCTTAGAGTCTGACAGGCCGGATTACAGCCTTATCTAGATTCATTTCTAGATCGGCCGATCGTAGTTTCCATTTCTTTAAAATACTTAGAAAAACCAATAAATTTCAGTGGAATGAAGAGTGTGATAAGGCCTTCCAAGAATTGAAAGATTATTTGTCTACTCTCCCTGTATTGGCTAAACCCATAGTAGGAGAAACTCTTTGGGTATATTTGTCTGCTAATGAAAACGCCGTTGGCTCTGTATTAGTCAGACAAGAAGGAAAGGAACAACAACCTGTATATTTTTCCAACCATTTATTAAAAGGAGCTGAGTGTAGATACAATACACTAGAAAAATTATCTTATGCCCTAGTATTGACTGCTCGGAGGTTGCACCCATATTTCTTAGCACATGAGATTATTGTATTAACCAATAGTACTCTTGGACGGGTGTTACTCAACCCAGAGGCATCAGGTCGGCTGATTAAATGGACAACCGAACTTGGGGAATATGACATTCAATATCAACCTCGCTCGGCTATCAAAGCACAAGCTCTAACGGATTTCATCATAGAAGTTCAAAGCCCTGAGGAAGAAGACATGTGGAAAGTTTATGTAGATGGTTTTTCAACTAGACAAGGCAGCGGAATTGGTGTTCTTCTTATATCTCCAAGGGAAGACATACTTCAACTCTCCATCAGATTAAATTACAGAGCCACCAACAATGAAGCAGAATATGAAGCCCTGATAGCAGGATTGCAGGCCGTGCGACATATAGGGGCGGCTCGAGTCCTTATTTATTCCGATTCTCAATTAGTTGCTCAACAACTGTCAAGTAATTTTGAAATTAATAATGACAGGCTTAAGTTATATGCTGAAGCATTTGATAAGTTGAAGTCCCAGTTTCAAGAAGTAAATATACAAAAGGTTCCTAGATCTGAAAATCAAGTTGCAGATGAACTGAATAAGTTGGCCTCTGCTATAGTGCCATGGAGTCTAGATCGACCCGTAGAACAAACCCTGTTAATATCATGTATTGAAAGACAGGCCAAAGCCGAAATTCGAGGTGATTGGAGAGCTCAAATCATATTGTATTTGCAGCAAGGTATTCTCCCCAGTGATATAGAACAGGCAAGGGTATTCAAGAAAAGAGCTGCTCAATACACTATGGTAGGAGAGCAGTTATATAAAAGAGCTTTTTCTAGACCTTTGCTCAAGTGTATTGGCACGGAAGATATACAATTTATTTTACTAGAAGTTCATCAAGGTTCATGTGGTAGTCATATAGGAGGGAGATCTTTGGCTCGCAAAATTCTGCTAGCAGGATATTTTTTGCCTACTTTATATGAAGATGCTAATAAGCTGGTAAGAACTTATATTTCTTGTCAAAAATATCAAAATATCTTACATCATCCTACACAGTTATTAAGAACCTCTATAGTTGCATATCCCTTTGATCAGTGGGGCATGGACATAGTAGGTCTGTTTCCTATGGCAGCTGCACAAAGAAGGTTCTTATTGGTAGCGGTGGATTATTTTTCTAAATGGGTGGAGGCAGAACCACTTGCTCGAATTACTGAAGATGCAGTTATTAAATTTTTATGGAAAAATATAATCTACAGATTTAGCATTCCTCATAAATTGGTCTTTGATAATGGAAGGCAATTCCAAGGGGATATGATATTAGACTGGTGCAATAGTTACGACATTACTCAGGCCTTCACCTCTGTGGCTTATCCACAAAGTAATGGTCAAGCAGAAGTAACCAATAGGGAAATCATAAGAGGTTTAAAGACCAAACTGGATCATGTTGGAGGTAGCTGGGTAGATGAATTACCCAACGTCCTTTGGGCATATCATACTACGCCTCGAGAGGCTACAGGAATCACTCCCTTTCAATTAGTTTATGGAGGAGAAGCAATAATTCCCATCGAGGTGGGAGTAGAATCTGACAGAAGACAATTATATGATGGGGACAGTGAAGGTCGGCGACTCATGGAGCTAGATTTAATAGAGGAGGTTAGAGATAAAGCTGCTACCCGTCTGGCATCATATCGACAACGGATGAGATAAAACTATAACAAAAGAGTCATCCCCAGATTTTTCCAAGTAGGAGATTTGGTATGGAAGTGAATTAAACCTGTCGGAGATGTCAGTAAGTTAGCACCACAATGGGGAGGACCTTACAAAGTAATAGAAAAACTCACATCAGGTTCATATTATCTCCAAGATACTGAAGGAAGGATTCTAGAGCGTCCATGGAGTGCAAATCACTTACAGTCTTATCGAACCTAATTGCATCATACTACTCAAGAATGTGTTTCTAGAAGCAACTCACAATTATTTAAGGTCCTCGGTGACTGAGGACAAGTATACCCACAACTTATGTACTCTATTTCTTTTAATAAAAGTCAAGCAAGACAAATACCGCCACGGAAATAAGTGTGATTCATACAGATTGATAAATATCAAGGGAAATTTCATTATCTATTTCAAGCAATCTACAGGGGGGAACCCTAAGGGCCTACACAACTCCCTTCAAGAACCTAGAGGCATTGAAAACTGTCACAAGGTTAGTACATACCTCATATTTTTACACAGAACATCAGTCGATTGGGAAATCCCATGAAATAACTCGGACGGGTCTTCATGGGAGGAACCGGAGACTCTAAACCATCACAAAACATAAGTCGATCGGGAAATCCCATGAAATAACTCGGACGGGTCTTCATGGGAGGAACCGGAGACTCTAAACCATCACAGAACATAAGTCGATCAGGAAATCCCATGAAATAACTCGGACGGGTCTTCATGGGAGGAACCGGAGACTCTAAACCATCACAAAACATAAGTCGATCGGGAAATCCCATGAAGTAACTCAGACGGGTCTTCATAGGAGGAACCGGAGACTCTAAACTATCACAGAAACATAAGTCGATCGGGAAATCCCCTAAAATAACTCGGACGGGTCTTCATGGGAGGAACCGGAGACTCTAAACCATCATAGAAACATCAGTCGATCGAGAAATCCCCTGAAATAACTCGGACGATTCTTCATGGGAGGAACCGGCGACTCTAAACCATCATAGAAACATCAGTCGATCGGTAAATCCCCTGAAATAACTCGGATGGGTCTTCATGGGAGGAACCGGAGACTTTAAACCATCATAGAAACATCATTCAATCGGGAAATCCCATGAAATAACTCGGGCGGGTCTTCATGGGAGGAACCGGAGACTCTAAACCATCACAGAACATCAGTTGATCGGGAAATCCCATGAAATAACTCGGACGGGTCTTTTCGGGAGGAACCGGAGACTCTAAACCATTGCAGAACACAATCGAGTGAGAAATCTTATAATTTCGAAGCCTAATTGACCGGGATTATACAGACATGAAGCCAGTATTCAAAAAGAGATGCTATGCATATGATACATTATTCATTTGGAAGCCCATCCATCTGGAAGTCTTTATTTAAAAATCGCCTGGAGTACAGTTCAATTGATTTCTAGATAAAGAACTGTATAAAATTTCTGAGTTCTGAGCTGAATATTCATCAGGACAAGGCTTAACTTCTTGAGATGAGCAAGGAATTCTCGAATAAAGTTTATACTTAATACTCAAAAGCATTTCAGAAGGGGTATTCTCAAACCAGCATAATAAAGAAGCAAGTAAGTATCAAAAATTTCTTATATACTACAAAGTACTTAATTACCAAGCTTTAATTGTACTTCTTTTCATTATCAGTTCTTATATTACAAGCCTTTTATGAATAATCTCCTTAAACATTCGGAAAAGGACCTTTCAAATCTGCGAGCAGTTCTTCGTTAAGCCTGCGACGATTTATGAAAGAAAGGGGAGGTTCCTTGGGTAGATAACCACCCTCTCTTTGTTGTTGAAGAACTCCCGATACGGAATGATTCAGAGCACCCACTATCCTGCGGACAAATTCTTGGGCAAATGCTGAAGACTTTAAATAAGCCTGCCGCCACTCTTCCCACTGACTCTTTTCTTGCTCCTTATAACTTTGGAAATCAGCTTGCAGTTTTGTGTTTTGTTCTTTCAAAACATCCTTTTCTGATTTAAGCTGTTCCAATTCCTTCTAGAGCAGTGATAATTCAACCTCTTGAGCTTTCCTTTGCTCTTATTCCTATAGGAGAATGAAATCATGAGAGGCTAAGTCCTGATCTTGGTCAGAAAGACAAGCATTATGAAGCTTCTCTACTTTCTCTAAAATAAGACTTTTTTGAGAAGCATCTGAGAGAGCTTTTTCTTTTAAAGCAATCTCTAATCGAAGACCAGAATGTAACCGATTCACTTGTAATTCTAAAGTTCTTCTGGCAAGCTCTTTATCTTTCAATAATTGCTGACACTCCTCCAATTCTTGTTTCAAGGTCCCCAACTGTTGATTTTGTGAGGCCACTTTCTCTTGCAACTGAGCCATATCGCTGTTTGAAGAAGGTGAAGTAGCCTTCAACGCCTCCAGTAGTGCTTTTAATTTATTGTTCTCGTGGTCCTTAGCTGTAAGTAGCTGGTCGATATGTAGACTTGAGGCAAGAAACTAAAACAAAAGGATGATATGAGTACCGAAGCTGATAACCTATAACTATAAATACTTACAGCCACTGCCTGACGACTATGGCGATCAGCTCAATGTGGAGGACTAAGGCCTCTTAGTTGTTCATAACCCTGCATCCAAGATTCGGCTAATAGACCTTGTAGTTGCAGAGTGCCATAGCTAGGTGGACTAGAGGGCTGTCCCAATTGAGAAGGTAAACCCGCAGCCTGTTTAAATAAAGGATGAGGAAGAGAAGAAGAAGGAGGCGAAGAAGAAGAAGATGTAATAGAAGGGAAAGGAATAGTAGAAACAAGAGAAGCAGAGGAAGAGCTAGATGGAATAGAAGGTGATAGTGTAGGGGGAGCTGATGCAGTTATGGGAACACTAACAGTCGAGAGAATGGCACCGGGAGAAGACCTCCGGTAGGGTGTCCGTTTTGCTCGAGGCCTAGAAGCCAAGGGAGGCAAGGCCAATGCCAAAGATGCAGAAGACACAGAAGGCATAACGGCCGTCTCAGAAGCAGAAGCAGAGGGAGTTGAAATAATAGAAGCAGAAGGGATAAGTAGACCGAGTCTCATCATCCTAAGAGCAGGATTAAAGATAATATGGGTTGGAATTATCGGTGCCGTACCTCTCTCGAGAGAAATGGGCGCCGGGACAAGGGGAGCTTGCACAAAAGTGCCAAAGAAATCACTAAAGGGAGAAGCCTCAGTAAGATTTGGCTTTTTAATCAAGGTAACAAAAGGCTCTTCTTCTTCCTCTTCCATGAGTGTGACCGCCTCTACCCGTCGTTCTTCTTCAGACAGTAAACCCAAGGTAGAAAAATTAGGACCCGATCGGCGGTCGCGTAACCATTCTTCTCCAAGATTATTTACAAAAGACTTAGTCATGGCAGGATTCTTGTACATAAAGGCTGGAAGAAGGACATCAGCTGAAATACAGGGATTAAACATCGTTATAAAACAAATGTATTAATCAGTAAATGTGGATTGAGATGTTTTTACATACCAAAGGATCCATCCAAAGGGGTGTCAATCTTGCCTATTCCAAAAGGAAACATTAAACCCTCCACAATTAGATGTGGCAAGCTGAATTTTGCTCCCCTCAGTTTAGGTAGAGCAGAAGCAACAGAGGGATCGTCAAGAAGATCATGGGTGCTAGGAAGTGGAGGTAAGTCATGTATCCATTGAATAGGAAACGGAGGGGGAGAAGGGAGATGCATATAGAATAATTTATGATACCATTCCCCCTGAGGAGGAATACGGTTGAACAAAATAGCCTTGGGACGAGATTAGAATTTAAAAACACCCACATCGACTCGACGAGGAATGAAGAAGTGATGAAAAAGACGTGGAGACAAGGGGAAATCCAACAGTTTAGATACCCCAATAAAACCCATAAGAATGGAAAAGGATTGAGGGACAAACTGGTTGAGTGGGATATTAAAATAACGACTGACGTTACAGAAAAAAGGGTGAAGAGGAAAGCGAAAACCTTGTAGGACTTGGTCTCGGAAGATAGATATACACCCTAAAGGAGGTAGATGCGGACCCTCATGAGGAGCAGGACGAATTATATAAGAAGGAAAACCATAGGTTGCCTGCAAGTCCACTTCTTCTGTATCTATAAGGTTGGAAACACATGAGAGAAACCATGCGGGAGAAGAAGCTGCCATGGAGCGATGGTAAAATGAAAGAGAAATCAGGGAAGAGGACGAAAGATGCAGGAAAGCGGAAGAAAACTTCGTAAACCCTTGTTTCTCTTCTGGCCTCGTGCTAAAACCCCCAAACAGAAATAGCAGAAGGAAAAAGGAGAGTAAAGGGTACTTAGAATTCCAATCATCATAAATAATAACATTAAAGAATAAAATCAAGAGAAAGAGGTAAAGTTAAGTAATCTACCTCGAAAAATGTGTGAAGTTTCCCTAGAAGTAATCCTGAAGAGAGCCTGACAAGTACAGAGAAAAATTAATCCAGTAATCATAAGTTTAGGGTATGGGTATAATAAAATAAAAGTTGAGCACCAGATATTAGTTAACAGACGAGACTTGGTTAAAGGATACTGGATACAATCTACAAATATGAAACGGGCGGTCCTGATGGATCGGCCGAGACAAAGAGCAAGCTAGTATGTCGACCAAAAGCTTATCATAATGAGTCAAATAATATACACTATAATAAAACCCCATGAGACTCGATTAATACGTGAAAAGGACATATGAAGACATAGGGGTAAACCTGTCGAGTAAAATAAATCGATCAATATTAAGGACATCATGATAGAGCTATGTCAAATCGGGCGAGACATAACTACGCTATGAAATATCGGGCGATATTTATCAATCTTGATATATATCGTCCGATCATAAGGAAACGATCTAAGACGTGACAACCTGTTGGGAGAGATTGTATGGTGACAAACCGAGCAACATTGGACACATTTATATAAAATAGATAACTATCATGAGAAAGAGTGAAATTAATAACAAAAGGAGAATAAGCAGCGTCATGTGAGATCGTCATTTCAGAGTTTCAGCCCGCCACTTTACAAGAGTTTGAATTTAAGTCAAAGTCAGCTTAGGGTACAGATCAGGGGGTTTGTTCTCAATCAATCTGTGTCGATTTAAGAAATTAGGAGGAGGGTCATGAGATAAGTAACTCTCTTCTCTTAATTGCTGAATTGCCCCTTGAGCTCCCGCAGTAAAAGCTGATAAGATAGACTTCACGATCGGCCTATCAAATTCAGGAGACTCGATTATGGCAGTGTCCCGCTCCCTGTAACGAACATCTTCGTCACCCTTGTAAACCACCAAAGCCATTTGAGAAGTCTTCAATTCAGCTTCTTTTGTAGAAACCTCGGTCTTGACTGAGTTAAGGGAGGTGTTCAAGGAAGTTATTTCATCTTCCTTCAGCTGCAGGGCTTTGAGTTTTTCAGTTAATTCTGCTTCATAATTATCCTTTAGTTCGCCAAGTTTGGAAGTTAATTCTTGATTAAGGTCCGTAATCGACTTAAATTTTGTCTGAAGACTTTCAATTTGTGCTTCGAGTTGTTTCTTGGCAGCAGCAGAAAACGCAGCAGAAGATAACTCAGCAACCTCTTGTTTCAGCTTATCATTTTCAGATCTCAACCTCTTATTCTCAGTGTATAAGTTGTGCAGTAGTCGAAAAAAAACCCATATTTTCTATCCATCGCTGGAAGTACAACAAAAAGCCATAAGATAATAGTTGAGAAATAGAAAATAGGCGTTAACAAGCATACCTGATTCTCCTTATGAGAGAAGCGATCAATTGCCTTAGGAATAGAGAGCTCTTCAAAAAGGGGACGAACTTCATCCCAAGAGCTGGCAAAAGAACCCCCTAATAATATGGGGAGAACAGGAATAGCGGAGGAACCAGCCAAGAAGGAAGAAGTAGGAATAGAGGGGGGAGCAAAGACTAAGTAAGAAGAAGGCGAGGAAGGTAAAGATCCGAAAGTTGGGATAGATAGGGGAAAAGTGAAAGATACATCGCCAGAAGCACTGGCATTAGCAAAAGGTGAGGCAGGAAAACTCAGGGAAGGATAGAGTTTCGCCAGCATCGGCTCATCAAAAGGAAGGTCAGTTAAAGCAAAACCTTCGGAAACTAGCTCGTCAGCTGGGAGGATGAGCCTCCTTTTTGATGGAGGAGCTCTGGTAAGTTTGCGCCCTGGGCGTTTACCCTTAGAAAGTTCAGTTATCGATTTACCAAAGCTACCCGGAGACGTGAGCTCAACGAGGGGAAGAGGGGCAGATGAGGAGATAGCACCAGCCGCTGGAGAGATAACAGTGGGTACAGGATTAGGAAGGATCTCTGCAGAAGGGTCTCCAGGAGCTTCAAGAGCTTCAAGAGCGCCCAAAGAACTGGACACTTCAGCCAAAGGAGCTGGTTCTTCAATTGGAGGGGGAAGAACAATAGCAGCTAGAAGTTCGGCTTCCTTGGCGCGAAGTATGTCCTCTTCCACACGTAGTTCTTCGTCAATCAAAACATCATAGAAACTATCCACTACATAAAGAAGAAAAATAGTTTAGTTAGTTAAAAATACGAAGAAAGAAATAAGGTGTTACCTAAAGGAACTCGAGTATCAGGTCTGATAGGGCTTAAACTAAACAAGTATAGGAGATCAACTCGTAGCCACTTAAGAATAGAAAGTCAATGATTTAACAATTTCTCACAATAGATAGGAAAAGAAGGATGAAGATGAAACTCCTTGACGTCGGGCAAGGGGAGTAAGAAAGATTTCCAAGCATGAGACCAAGGAATGGGTCCTGGAAACTTTAAGAAGAAAAAACGAGATTTCCAGGCTTTGAGAGACGAAGGCATACCCTAAAAAAGAACCATTTTAGTCCATGAATGAAACAAGAAAACACCTGGTTCTGAACATTTGGGATAAGAGAACATGAAGAAATTTTGAGGAGTAGGAGGAATATCCCGCAAACGAAACAATATGTAAGTACCGCATAGATAACGAAATGCATTGGGGGCAAGCTGTTGCAAAGGAATATCAAAATACTGGCTTATTTCAATC
The DNA here is from genome assembly GCF_018446385.1 of Zingiber officinale. NCBI lineage: Eukaryota > Viridiplantae > Streptophyta > Magnoliopsida > Zingiberales > Zingiberaceae > Zingiber > Zingiber officinale. The sequence goes on along the minus strand of NC_055987.1, from coordinate 82,038,190 downwards.
AAGAAAGGAGGAATGGGGAATCTTAAGCCCCCTATCAACTGGTCCCTGAAAAAGGTCACGCAATTATCAGGGGGACGATGAGGACGATCAGTTGATTTTGGGATTATGATACCGTATTCCCGGGGAATTTCATACTGACGACGGATAGCTAGCCTCGCATTTTTATCAAAGGAAGAGGACATATGGACATACCACGGGGCAATTGCTTCCTCAGCCATGGGCAAAAGTATAGGCTAATGAAACAATAGACTACTTACTGAAGACAAGAAAGAAGATCGCCGAGAAATGGTGAGCCCGAGGTTTGGTTGAAGATTGCAACAAGAAAAGAACTCTAGAGAAGAGAACAGAAGGGACAAAGTTTAAAAGGAGACGAAGGATTTAGGGTTTGGAAAACACACAACCGTCGTCAGATCAAAACATTTTTGCAGCAGACGCGGAGGATCACAATAGAAAGGCAAAAGACCCACGTGACGTGGCGGTCAGAAAAAGTATGTGTCATACCATCATAAAAACATTTATATCGGATGTGATAGGTTGGATCACGCTGGGGTTGGTAGCGTCTCGGGGTACGCTTCTAACATTCTCTCACCTGAAGAAGAGCCAATCACCAGCTAGGAAGCTTCGAAAGAAGACGTGATTAACTGGACATGATAAAGTGAAAAGGACTAATTTTCTTGACTAAAGTCCAAGCTAAGAACCAAAACATTTAAGGATGGAGATTTAGGCGAATGACAGATTTTGAATTAACGTCCTTATGAAATACAAACTAATATTGATCAAAATAATTTTATATTAGCCGATATGACTTTAGTTATGCTAGGTAGGCATAATATTGACATCAATCGATGAAACAATGATTGATTGGCATAATATTAGTCATGATATAGAAGTATGCCAACAATTAGGATAGCCTTAGGCATGATAAAGGACACACAAAGAGGTAATGAATACAACATCACATTTATTCTGGTAAATTACAGAAGGACTCCATAGAATCATTTAATTCAATACAAGAGTTGGTCGTTACACTTAGAATCTGATCAAGTACACAACATTACATTTTTCCCTCAGAACAGTAAGCTTCCGATAGATAACAAAGTTTACAAACACCAGCTCTTGAAACGCTTAGAAAATTTTAATCCCACTGGATTCAAACTTACCATGGAGCAGAGATAAAAACATTTTACCTCGCCCAGGCTTGTCAAGGCTCATAAGTGACAATATTCTGCCTGGGATGAAGAAAGCAACAAAGTAGAAAAACTCAAGGACAGGGGGAAGGATAAAGGTCCATACAGATCATGATGGAAAAGTAAATGTAAAAACCACTTCCCCTCTCAAGCCCTAGAGCTCGGCAAGTGAAGCAACCGAGCATAGCCCAAGGGTAACATGTGTTGTGCCCTTCACACATCACCCATGGGTCATTTGGCTGCCCCTCTATGAGTAGCGAAAATCTCTCTGAAGTTTCTTGAGTCCTTCGGAGCATCGGCATCTTTGGATGAAAAATCTGAATTGTGAAGCTTCATCTCTTAAGACAATCCCTTGAACCCTAGAGGTAGCCGGAGCAAAAATCCCAATAAACTCATATATAGATCTCACCTGGTCCGACAAAAGTCGCCCCCAAAGGGGAGGATCCGAGACCATAACCTTAACAATAAAAGGTGGCAAGGAAGGAAAAGAACTGAGATGTGTGGTAGATGAAGAGAAGGTTGTAACCCTATTTAAAGGAGCAAAAGGCTCACAGGATCACTATACATGGTTTAGAGAGACAGTTGAACACAAAATCTGTGAGGTCATTTCAATATCTGGAGCAGAGTCACGGGTAGGAAAAGACAAGACCATACTTATGTCTAGTCAGTCGTCTACACCTCCTTCGACTAGACTTAAAGGGAAGGCTAGTGATATGGGTAAGGTTTCGAGGGTCCCCGATAAGGAAAAGAAGGGAGGAAATGAAACCAGGGAGATAGGCTAATATCGGCCGGGACATATCTCAAAAAGAGGTAAGTCTATATCGATCGAATATGCTTCCCAGGAGGAAGATCTATACACCTCAAAGGAGGTAAGTTAATATCGGCCGATACATAAGAGGTAAGTCTATATCGACCGAAATATGCTTCCCAGGAGGAAGATCTATACACCTCAAAGGAGGTAGGCTAATAACGGCCGATACATAAGAGGTAAGTCTATATCAACCAAAATATGCTTCCCAGGAGGAAATCCTATACACCTCAAAGGAGATAGGCTAATATCGGCCGATACATAAGAGGTAAGTCTATATCGACCGAAATATGCTTCCCAGGAGGAAGATCTATACACCTCAAAGGAAGTAGACTAATATCGGCCGATACATAAGAGGTAAGTCTATATCGACCGAAATATGCTTCCCAGGGGGAAGATCTATACACCTCAAAGGAGGTAAGTCTATATCGACCAAAATATACTTCCCAGGAGAAAGATCTATACACATCAAAGGAGGTAGGCTAGTATCGGCCGATACATAAGAGGTAAGTCTATATCGAACGAAATATGCTTCCCAGGAGGAAGATCTATACACCTCAAAGGAGGTAGGCTAATATCGGTCGATACATAAGAGGTAAGTCTATATCGACCGAAATATGCTTCCCAGGAGGAAGATCTATACACCTCAAAGGAGGTAGGCTAATATCGGCTGATACATAAGAGGTAAGTCTATATCGACCGAAATATGCTTCCCACGGGGAAGATCTATACACCTCAAAGGAGGTAAGTCTATATCGATCGAAATATGCTTCCCAGGAGGAAGATCTATACACCTCAAAGGAGGTAGGCTAATATCAGCCGATACATAAGAGGTAAGTCTATATCGACCGAAATATGCTTCCCAGGAGGAAGATCTATACACCTCAAGGAGATAGGCTAATATCGGCCGACACATAAGAGGTAAGTCTATATCGACCGAAATATGCTTCCCAGGAGGAAGATCTATACACCTCAAAGGAGGTAGGCTAATATCGGCCGATACATAAGAGGTAAGTCTATATCGATCGAAATATGCTTCCCAGGAGGAAGATCTATACACCTCAAAGGAGGTAAGTTAATATTGGTCGGGAGATACTTCTGAAGCATATAGAATAGTATTGATCGCGACATATCCTGAAGAAGGGAGGTTAATATCAGCTAGATCGACCAACACCTTGGAAAGATACTTGACAGAATATGGTCTATTACTAGATAAGATAAATAGCATAAAAGGGTGCGGACAGGAGCCTCATGAGAAAAATAGAGATAAATATTTCAAATAGGATGATTAATGAGGATATTTGCAATATGTAACCACATGACAGGTACTATATATTTCAGCGGGAAATGTGCTTTTAGATTATTTTGCAGGTGCTAAACGATAAAGGAGGTACATCTGGGGTACAAGAAAGATTCCTTAAAAGTCATTTACTACAAGTACACAACTGACGTCATCTCATAACAAACTTTAACAAACCGGGGTCCACTTCATGACCACGGAGGCTATATGAAGTGGTATAAAATGGGGAATCCTCTCTGTTGGCCAGGTAAGTTCACATCATTGTGTACGTTCATAACCCTAATTTTCAACTACTGTTCATCTTCTTCTTCCTTCTTCCACACCGAGAGAGATCACTGACTTGAGCGTCGGAGGGCCTAGCCAGGGATTCCCACCCCGGTCTTAGGTCACTGACGATAGTGTTGGTTGATCTCTTGTGCGCAGGAAGTCTTGGAAGCTTCGGATCTGGGTTTCTTCTCTTCAGATTTGGATTTCTTCTTCATCATCGGGTCTTCGTGCGAGGAGGGCTTCCGGTGACTCTATTTTTCCCGATCCGCTTTGGGTTTCTCGGATTGGTATTCTGCAGACATTATTCTTCATCAGTACGGTGGGTTTCTTTCTTCCAGATCTCCATCTTGTCCAGCTTCTCAGACAGGATCAATATCTTAGTCCAAGAGTAGTACCACTCAACCTTATTATCATGTCGGACTAAGTCTACCTGCAGGGTTTAACATGACAATCCTTATGAGCTCCTCTTGGGGACATTTTCAACCTAGATTTCTAGGACACAGTTTCCTTTTATAATCAACAACACACACTATAAGTGATATCATTTCCCAACTTATCGGGTTTATTGATTTATCAAACTAAATCTCACCCATAGATAAATTAAAGAAATAAATATCAAATATATGTGTTTGTTATTATATTAGGATTAAGAGCACACACTTCCATAATAACTTAGGTCTTTGTTCCTTTATAAAATCAGTATAAAAGAAACAACCTCTAATGGTCCTACTCAATACACTCTAAGTGTACTAGTGTAATTATATAGTTAAGATAAACTAATACCTAATTACACTACGACCTTTCAATGGTTTGTTCCTTTCCATCTTGGTCGTGAGCTACTGATTATAATTTATAAGGTACTGATAACATTATCTTCTGTATGTGACACCACATACTATGTTATCTACAATATAAATTAATAGAACAACTACAAATAAATGTAGATAATTTGACCAAATGTGATTCTTTATTCAAAATAAATGTCTACAAAAGCTTAGGCTTTCTGTATACACTCTAACATCATGAGGGCGCCTCGGTAGATCACTGGGATACATATCTAGTAAAGAACAATAAGGATAAGGGTAGAGGTTCGATACGGTTACCTGTTAGTTAGAGCCCTAGAGCCAATCATTTGATGATTGTATAGACTCATTGTATCATATTCTTGTATATTAATAAAGGCATTTGTTTGGTTATTATACTTATTTGTATTAGTGCCAAATAGACTAAGTATAATAGCGTCCTTGAGTAGAAGGTTCATACCTATATCAATCGATTAGTTGAATCGATAGTGAGATGATATAGGGAACACTACTCTAAATCATTCCTAGTCAAGTATTAACATTCAGGGACAATGTTAATGCAATAAGACTAGCATGTAGGTCAGCTCGATGACATGATCTCACAAGTCATGGATATAGAGATATCATGCTGACACATGGGTATACATTGGAGAATGTATACTGAATGACCCGCCATGAGAAAGTATCATAGATCGTTATATGAGTGTCATATACTTTCTCATGTGGCTATTAGTATGACTATTAGTCCTTAGACCTGAAGTCACCATGGATCCCTACATAAGGAGTTATGTACTTTAGTTTCGTTAAACGTCACCCGTAACTGGGTGGACTATAAAGGCGATTACTGGGTATGTAACGAATTATGCAGAGGGATGTGAGTGATGTAGATGAGATCTATCCCTCCCATATGACGGGAGCGACATCGCTATTCTTGATAGAGTGAGACCACGAAGTGCATGACCATGCCCAAATAAGTCAACATTAGATGTTGAGCTCATTTGATCGAGTGAGTCTACTTGAAGTTCAAGATTTAGATTGATTAGAGGATGACACGGTCTATGCCTCACATTAATCAATCTAGATGTCTAGGATAGAAGGACACTTGTCACATATTGTGAGGAGTCACAATTAGTAGTCACAAGGTGATGTTGGATCTCAACATTCTTGTAACTTGGGTAGCAATGATGTATTGCTAGATGCCGCTCATTGCTTATGTTTCTAAAGGAGTTTAGAAACATTGCCAACGTTACAAGAACCTATTGGGTCACACACAAAGAACAAGTGGATGGAGATTAGGTTCATATGATGAACCAATTGGATTAGGTTCATGTGATGAACCAAATTGGATTAAGAGTAATCCAAATTGGGCTAATTGAGTTAGACTCAAGTTGATTCATGTGTTCAATGAGTCTAATTTGGATTATGACTCATTGAATCAATTTAATTAAATGAATTAGATTCATTATATTAAGTTGGCTTGAATCAAATGGTTAGATTAGATCAACCATGAGAGAGATTTGGTCAAGTTTGACTTGATTTGAGAAGGAAGATCAAAGGTCAATTTTGAATTGACCTTTTGCCACCTCATTTGTGAGTTGGCATAAGGTGGACCATTGATGATGCTCCACATCATCATGGTTGCACATGTGTGTGACACCTCATGGAGGTTACAAATCCCCTCTTTAATGGCCACATTAAATGGGAAGGGGGTTACACACACATGAAGGAGAGTGAATGCAATTCATTCTCATTCATTCCATCTTCTTCCTCCTTAGCTCTCTCTTGCTTTCTCCTCTCTTTTGGTCGTGGGTTCCATGAAGGGAGAGAAGGTGGTTGAGTTGTATTCCAAGAGAAGAAAGAAAGGGTGAAGGTCACAAAAGAGGAGACTACTTCTTGAGTGTAAGAGTTTCCTTTCTTCTTTCTTTTTCCCTCCATTTAAATCCTATCCGAGAGCTCTAGAAAGTGCTAGCACACTTGGGGCTCTCTTCTCCATCCTTTGAGTGTGAGAGACACTCCTTGTTCGTGTGGATATCACTAGAGAAGTATCTACCTTGATACTTTGGAGATCCGACAAGTACCTTGGACGAGCGGGATTTTGCAAGGGCACGCATCGAAGGTAAAATGGTTTTTCCTTTGTAGATCTACTGTAGATCGTAGTATAAAACTCGTATTTGTGTTTTCGAAATTTTTCCTTGCACGGATCTACGGCTTTGGGTGATTCGGGGTTTCCGCGACGCGAAAAGCGATCCAACAGTGGTATCAGAGCCACGTGCAAGGCTTGTACGAGTTTGTTTTTATTTTTATGAAAAATAAAAACTTCTGTGATTTTCTGTAAAAATTAGTTTTTTATGATTTTATGGATAATTTTTCCGTAGAAGCGAAGCACAAGTGTCTCGGCACTTGTAGGCTTCGGCTACCGGAAAGATCTTTCAAAACCGGCTTCGTTTTGCCCCAAATCCATTTGGGACAGCGGGCTTGGGTGCCATTAGATCGCAAAGGAGCAACTCACGATGGTTAGATCGTGGGTAGGGGTACTGCCCCTAACCCCGCAAGGGGATTTGCTCCGCGATCGCACCCGAAATCGCTAAAAACGAACCCGCCGGGAAGATTTTTCCGAAACGGCAATGTCTCGACCCAAATCGTTTTGGGACAGCGGGTTTAGGCGCTGTTGGATCGCAAAGGAACCCTCGCGATGGTTAGATCACGGGTAGGGGCGATGCCCCTGGGCCCCGCAAGGGGATCCGTTCCGCGATTGCGCCCGAAACCGCTAAACGGGACCGCCGGGAAATTTTATTCGTAAAAATTGTAAAAATTAATTTTAAAATTATAGAAAATTATGAAAATATATAATTTTGAATTATATATTAATTTGTGATAGTCATGGCCCAAAGCCCAATATGATTGGTTGTGTTGTAATTCTTAATACGGCCTGCGTGCCGTTATGTGTTTGCGAGTGTTGTATTATATTCGCGTCATGCCTTCTCTTATTTTCTTGTTGTAAATTAGATTTAGACTCGAATGTAACTCGAGTTTCAAATTGTAATGTACAAATTGGAGCGGTGGAGGGTCCACACGAGACGGAGTTTCGAGGCGGGCACGAGCAACACAAGGTGGTCAAAGGGAGTAGCTTGAAGAAGCTGTTGACCCTAGGTTGACCAATCGATCTTCTCATTGGCTTGAGAAGATCGTAGTAGGGCCATGACTAAATCACAAATAGATTAATTAATTGCTTGTGTATGTGATGCATATTTAATAAGTAGTTAATTAATTAGTGCCTAACGATTAGATTAGATCTAAGTCGTGCACATGATGCACCCTTGCGATTAGATTAGATCTAAGTCGTGCACAAGATGCATCCCTTCTCGATTAGATTAGATCTCAATCGACTCAACTCTAATGCCTAACCGTGCCGTGATACCTATCACTACCTCGATCACATGTATTGTTGAATCTACCAAAGTAGAGCAATACATATTATCTTGGTAGGGTACGGAGGGACAATCTTGGTCGCGTCTATCAACGCATGGGTGAATACAAACTCAATTAGATTGAGTATTCATAGTTACTCGGTTGGATCGAGTCAACTATAGGCATTCTTCCAATAGTTGGAAAGATAGGTCAATATCACATCTATATTAACTCTCGGGCGTATTAGCCAAAGCTAACTCGAGTTCTAATATAAATGCGGATGTTGATTCTATAAACAAGAGTTGCATAGAGATGTAATTGGTAATCGTTACCTACCGATCATACTAAGCCTTGGGCATATTAGCCAAAGCTAACTCAAGGGTTAGTATGATGTGGATCTTGTCCCACAAGAATTATAGAATTCAGTGGGAGCATCATTTAATTAAAGGCCTAATTAAATGATTTTAAAGAATATGATACTTATTTCTGCATTTATTTCTGTTGTAGAATTGCCATGACGTCGAATACGAACATTTTCTCCCTGCGATCTGTCCTTAAGAAGGACAAGCTCAACGGAGCAAATTTCTTGGACTGGTACAGGAGCTTGAGAATAGTTCTCACCCAAGAACGTAAACTGTACGTTCTGGAGCAGCCCATTCCGGAGGCTCCTTCTGCCACTGCCACGCGAGCTGACCGGGATGCTTACAAGAAGCATCAAGATGACGCATTAGATGTGTCCTGTCTTATGCTCGCGACCATGAACTCTGAGCTTCAGAAGCAATATGAGTTTATGGACGCTTACGATATGGTTAAGCATCTTTGTCACCTATATCAAGGACAAGCAAGGCACTGGAAGAGGAACTCCAAAGAATACCTGGAAGATCTTAAGAAGAAGAGAAATAAGATTTCTACTTCAGGTATACATGTTATAGAAGTCAACCTCTCCATTTCTCCATCGTGGGTATTAGATACCGGATGTGCTTCGCACATTTGTACTAATGTACAAGCGCTGAGGAATAGCAGGGCATTGACGAAGGGTGAGATAGACCTACGAGTTGGCAATGGAGCACGAGTTGCTGCTATTGCTGTAGGAACTTATCATCTATCTCTTCCTTCTGGGCTTGTACTAGAATTAGATGATTGTTGTTATGTGCCTGCCTTGACTAAGAACATTATATCAGTTTCTTGTTTGGACAAGAAAGGATTCTCGTTTATAATAAAGAACAAATGTTGTTCTGTCTATTTAAACGATATGTTCTATTGTAGTGCACCTCTGATAAACGGACTCTATATTCTAGACCTCGAGAGCCCTATCTATAACGTAAATACCAAGAGGTTCAAGTCTAATGACATGAACCAAACCTACCTTTGGCACTATCGCTTAGGTCATATAAATGACAAGCGCTTATCCCAACTCCATAAGGATGGTTTGTTGGACTCATTTAATTTTGAATCATATGAGATATGCGAGTCATGCCTACGAGGCAAGATGACCAAGACTCCCTTTAGTGGGCACAGCGAGAGAGCGACTGATTTGTTAGGACTCATACATAGTGATGTATGTGGCCCTTTCAATGTCGCTGCTAGAGGCGGTTATAGGTACTTCATCACATTTACTGATGACTTCAGTAGATACGGTTATGTGTACTTGATGACACATAAGTCCGAATCCTTTGTAAAGTTCAAAGAATTCAAGAATGAAGTACAGAACCAGCTTGGCAAGAGTATTAAGATACTTCGATCCAATCGAGGTGGTGAATACTTAAGCCATGAGTTTCGTGACTACTTAGCTGAGTGTGGGATTTTATCTCAACTCACTCCTCCTGGAACACCACAGTGGAATGGTGTATCTGAAAGGAGGAATCGTACCTTATTAGATATGGTACGGTCTATGATGAGTCACACAGATCTTCCGACATACCTCTGGGGTTATGCTCTAGACACGGCAGCTTTCATTCTCAACCGAGTTCCATCCAAGGCCGTGATAAAGACACCATATAGGATATGGACTGGGAGAGATGCCCAGGTGTCTTTCATGAGGATTTGGGGCTGTGAGGCTTACGTACGACGTCAAGTCTCAGACAAATTAGGACCCAAATCTGACAAGTGTTATTTCATCGGATATCCCAAGGAAACTAAGGGATATTACTTCTACATTCCCAGTCAGCACAAGGTAGTTGTGGCAAAGACTGGGGTCTTTCTAGAAAGGGATTTTGTTTCTAGAAAGACTAGTGGGAGCACGTTCGATCTTGAAGAAGTTCAAGATGCTAACAATAGCACTAATGCCTCGATGGAAATTGAACCGGAACCACAAAGTGTTGTGGATTATGTTGTTCCACAAGGAGTTGAGGAACAACAACCGGTTCAAGTAGACATACCTCTTCGCAGGTCTGATAGGGTACGTCGTCAGCCTGAGAGATACTCTTTTCTCTTGTCTGACCATGATGACATTGTGCTCATAGAGGATGAGCCTACCACCTATCAGGAAGCCCAGATTCGAGAAATGGCTAGAGGCCATGAGATCCGAGATGGAATCCATGTACACGAACCAAGTATGGACTTTGGTTGATCCACCTGAAGGGGTAAAACCCATTGGGTGCAAGTGGGTCTTTAAGAGAAAGACTGACATGGATGGACTTATCTATAAGGGTCGCTTGGTAGCTAAAGGTTTCAAGCAGATTCATGGTATTGACTATGATGAAACCTTTTCTCCAATAGCGATGTGTTAGTCCATTCGGATCATGCTTGCTATTGCATCTTACCACGATTACGAGATCTGGCAGATGGACGTCAAAACCGCGTTTCTGAATGGAAACCTACTCGAGGATGTGTACATGACACAACCTGAGGGTTTTGTAGATCCAAAGCATACTAGCAGAGTATGCAAGCTGCATAGGTCCATTTATGGACTAAAGCAAGCTTCTCGGAGCTGGAATCTTCGATTCGATGATGCGATCAAACAGTTTGGTTTCATCAAGAACGAAGATGAACCTTGTGTCTACAAGAAGGTTGTAGGGGACATAGTTATCTTCCTCATATTGTATGTGGATGACATACTGCTCATTGGGAAGGACATCCCTATGCTTCAGTCTATCAAGACCTGGCTAGGGAGTTGCTTCTCAATGAAGGACTTAGGTGAGGCATCCCGCATTCTAGGGATACAGATCTATAGAGATAGATCTAAGAGATTGCTTGGCCTAAGTCAGAGTACATACATTGACAAGGTACTCCTTCGGTTTGCCATGCAAAATTCCAAGAAGGGATTTCTGCCGATGTCACATGGCGTGAGTCTTTCGAAGACTTAAGGTCCCTCTTCTAGAGAGGAGAGAGATCGCATGGATCAGATCCCTTATGCCTCAGCCATAGGATCGATCATGTATGCCATGCTATGTACTCGACCTGATGTCTCGTATGCTTTGAGCATGACGAGCAGATACCAGTCAGATCCAGGTGAAAGTCACTGGATAGCGGTCAAGAATATTCTTAAGTACTTAAGAAGGACTAAAGAATATTTCTTGATATATGGAGACAATGATGAGCTAACTGTAAAGGGTTACAGTGATGCTAGCTTCCAGACCGATCAGGATGATTACTGATCGCAGTCAGGGTTCGTGTTTTGCTTAAATGGTGGTGCTGTGAGCTAGAAGAGTTGACACGATGGTGATTCTACAGAGGCCGGTATATTCGCATCGAGGCATCAAAGGAGGCGGTTTGGATCCGCAAGTTCATCACTGAAGTGGTTCGCTGAACCAGTTGAGCTCTATTGTGACAACAATGGAGCTATAGCACAAGCGAAGGAACCTCGCTCACACCAGCGGACCAAGCACATACTGACGCTTCCATCTCATTCGAGAGATTATCGATAGAGGAGATGTGAAGATTTGCAGAGTATCTACAGAGGCTAACATCGCAGATCCCTTGACCAAGGCTTTGGCACAGAGGAAGCATGATGGTCACACTAGGTCTTTAGGCCTTAGAGCCTATACTGATTGGCACTAGTGCTAGTGGGAGATTGTTAGTTAGAGCCCTAGAGCCAATCATTTGATGATTGTATGGACTCATTGTATCATATTCTTGTATATTAATAAAGGCATTTGTTTGGTTATTATACTTATTTGTATTAGTGCCAAATAGACTAAGTATAATAGCGTCCTTGAGTAGAAGGTTCATACCTATATCAATCGATTAGTTGAATCGATAGTGAGATGATATAGGGAACACTACTCTAAATCATTCCTAGTCAAGTATTAACATTCAGGGACAATGTTAATGCAATAAGACTAGCATGTAGGTCAGCTCGATGACTTGATCTCACAAGTCATGGATATAGAGATATCATGCTGACACATGGGTATACATTGGAGAATGTATACTGAATGACCCGCCATGAGAAAGTATCATGGATCGTTATATGAGTGTCATATACTTTCTCATGTGGCTATTAGTATGACTATTAGTCCTTAGACATGAAGTCACCATGGATCCCTACATAAGGAGTTATGTACTTTAGTTTCGTCAAACGTCACCCGTAACTGGGTGGACTATAAAGGCGGTTACTGGGTATGTAACGAATTATGCAGAGGGATGTGAGTGTTGTAGATGAGATCTATCCCTCCCATATGACGGGAGCGACATCGCTATTCTTGATAGAGTGAGACCACGAAGTGCATGGCCATGCTCAAATAAGTCAACATTAGATGTTGAGCTCATTTGATCGAGTGAGTCTACTTGGAGTTCAAGATTTAGATTGATTAGAGGATGACACGGTCTATGCCTCACATTAATCAATCTAGATGTCTAGGATAGAAGGACACTTGTCACATATTGTGAGGAGTCACAATTAGTAGTCACAAGGTGATGTTGGATCTCAACATTCTTGTAACTTGGGTAGCAATGATGTATTGCTAGATGCCGCTCATTGCTTATGTTTCTAAAGGAGTTTAGAAACATTGCCAACGTTACAAGAACCTATTGGGTCACACACAAAGAACAAGTGGATGGAGATTAGGTTCATATGATGAACCAATTGGATTAGGTTCATGTGATGAACCAAATTGGATTAAGAGTAATCCAAATTGGGCTAATTGAGTTAGACTCAAGTTGATTCATGTGTTCAATGAGTCTAATTTGGATTATGACTCATTGAATCAATTTAATTAAATGAATTAGATTCATTATATTAAGTTGGCTTGAATCAAATGGTTAGATTAGATCAACCATGAGAGTGATTTGGTCATGTTTGACTTGATTTGAGAAGGAAGATCAAAGGTCAATTTTGAATTGACCTTTTGCCACCTCATTTGTGAGTTGGCATAAGGTGGACCATTGATGATGCTCCACATCATCATGGTTGCACATGTGTGTGACACCTCATGGAGGTTACAAATCCCCTCTTTAATGGCCACATTAAATGGGAAGGGGGTTACACACACATGAAGGAGAGTGAATTCAATTCATTCTCATTCATTCTATCTTCTTCCTCCTTAGCTCTCTCTTGCTTTCTCCTCTTTTTTGGTCGTGGGTTCCATGAAGGGAGAGAAGGTGGTTGAGTTGTATTCCAAGAGAAGAAAGAAAGGGTGAAGGTCACAAAAGAGGAGACTACTTCTTGAGTGTAAGAGTTTCCTTTCTTCTTTCTTTTTCCCTCCATTTAAATCCTATCCGAGAGCTCTAGAAAGTGCTAGCACACTTGGGGCTCTCTTCTCCATCCTTTGAGTGTGAGAGACACTCCTTGTTCGTGTGGATATCACTAGAGAAGTATCTACCTTGATACTTTGGAGATCCGACAAGTACCTTGGACGAGCGGGATTTTGCAAGGGCACGCATCGAAGGTAAAATAGTTTTTCCTTTGTAGATCTACTGTAGATCGTAGTATAAAACTCGTATTTGTGTTTTCGAAATTTTTCCTTGCACGGATCTACGGCTTTGGGTGATTCGGGGTTTCCGCGACGCGAAAAGCGGTTTTCGCGGCCCGAAAAACCCAACATTACCTACTTCCTTATGGAGGAATTACCTCTCCTTTCAAGAGAATGTCCTAGACGTTCATGAACGGGTTACCCTTGTCACTAGGGCCCCTCGGGTATACGATCTAGAGCACTCTCTTTACGAAAACAGCAGTTCCTAAGGGATTATCTCTCCTTTTGAGGGAACGTCTTAGACGTCCAGAAAGAGTTACCCCTGTCACTAGGGTACTTTGGTCAATATGCTCTAAGGTATCCCCTTTGCGGGATCAACAATCCTCCACATCAATCAATCAAAGAATAGAAATATAAACATTTCACACAAGCATGAACAAGAATTGACAAGTCATCGTATAGAAACAAAGTGAATCTACATAGTTCTATATCTCCATCACATTACAAATACTCCCTAATCCTAGAAGAGGATGTCTACTCTATTGTGGGGGAAGAACAACCCCAAAACATAAAGAAAAACATACTTATAACCCTTGATATGAGAAGGGAGGGAAGAAGCGATACTTGCCGAGGTTTCCGATGTCTTGGAGATGCCCCCTTGCTCTGGAGATGGACGGAACATCGAGGGATGGCGGTGGATGAAGCTCTAGGGTTTCCACCAAAGGAGAAAACCCTTTCCCAAGGAGAGGGACGAAGTCCCCGAACCAAAGATGCCAAGAATAGGGTTCTTGACCCTTTTATACCTCCTCCAAGCTGCCCAGGAAAACCAGGATTATGGGGCGTCCGGTAAACCAAGTTTTTCACTCATTAAACCAGGTTTTCTCATGATCTCCCCTGTAAGAAAGTTGTATCTCTTGAAATTATCTTCAATCTGATACTTGGATCGATCCATGGCTCCAACCGGGCCAAAAGTTATGGCGGTTCGAAGTTTGGTCTGCAGTCTGGGCGGAGGTCCAGTTGAACCCGCGGTTGGAAGTCACGGCCGTGCCATTTAGAATGGGAAAACAATTCTTTCTCTCTGTTGTATATGAAGTAAAGTTGTAGATCTTGAAATCAGCTACGTTTCGGTATAAAGAACAGCCCGAAACTCCAATGGAGCACAAAGTTATGGCCAAATTACGATCGGTCTGTAATCTTCCCAGAATTCAGCACAACTCTGTTTTGGCATGGCATGACCCGCGTTCTTTGTCACACGGCCGTGTAGAATCCACATGGCCTCACACGGCTTCCTCTCGGGTTGAGTCACACGGCCATGTGAGGTTGCACGGCCGTGGCCTTCTTCGTCTCGACCAAGGTCACACAGCCGTGTGGATTCACACGGTCGTGACCTTTCTCTCCACTAGAATGTTGGCACGGTCGTGCCATTTGGCACGGCCGTGTGCTGCTTGGCCACTGTCATGGGGGCACGACCGTGCATGGTTGCATGACCATACCTTGCTTGGCTGCTGGTGGTGAGGCACAACTGTGCAGGGTTGCATGACCGTGCTTTGATTCCTCTCTGGATTGGCCACACGGCCGTGCAAGGTTGCACGACCATGCTCTCTGCTTTGTCCTGGTGCGTCGACAATCACCGTTTTCGCTCCAAAAGTTATCCCTGTCAACACAAAACCAAACAAAGAGCAGATATCCGAACAAAAGAGTATATATGGTGAATACATGCTAAAAGAGGCGATCATGCAAGGAATATATACGTATAAAGCAAGTGAATGTGCGTCAAAACATGCATAAACGATCATACTATTTACGCACATCACACCCCCAGACTTAAACCTTTGCTTGTCCTGAAGCAAAACCCGCAATCTAGATTCATGTGGTTAAACAGTGCATCATAATCTCTAGCGAGTCAATCTAATTCTATCAAATGATTTCATTGGTGAGCAAGATACAAAAGTAGTTTGAGTATGACCTAAGTTGTTGTCCTCCGTGCTCAGTGCGAAATTGGCCTAGATTTATCAAGTTTCAATCCCTAAGTCTAATCAAGTTGTCATAAAATTATGTTCCTTATGCTTCCGGCGATAGACACTTACCTGCCACACGCAAGGTTCGTTCCCCTCAAAAATGCTATGCATCGTCTACACAAGGTCTCAAAGGAATACTTAGTATCAAGAGAAACATAATATTCATTTCCCCAGTAACCTAACTCGGTCTCAAAGGGGTGAATTGCTAGTTTCCACTCACGACAACTATTTTTTATCCCTTATTTTTTTCCATTTTTTTTCTTTGAATGTTTGCAAAGTATCAAACTTGAACAAACCTTCATTTTTTTTATTTTTTTATTTTTTTGGGATTGATTTTTCCAAATGAGCTTACATGATCTGAGTTTATCCAGTAACCAAAATGTATTTGAGAGGTCACCATAGAAGCACAAGTACTAGTCCAATTCTATGAATCATGACTATTTTAGAGTTATCAACCATCAAAAATAGGCATAGTGTATAGAGATCCTAAAACAAGGTCAATACTTAAACTCTTATAGTAAAAGCATTGCTCACTTCATGATATCATAGATAGAAAAACTTAGATTACTAAATATACTAGCACCATAAGTAACCCATAAATCACATGGAACCTAGAATAAATGTGCTAGTATTTTGCAATAAGGAACAAGCAATCATAATGTGATGTAAGATGCAACTAGCAAAAATTTTATTATGCAAAAAGAAATAAGCAAAAACTGAACTGAACCAAATGCATCTAATGCATCCCCCCAGACTTAAACTTTTCATTGTCCCAATGAAAACTAAAAACAATGTGGAGGAGATTTAAAGAGAAATTACCAAATGATACGTGCCAAATATCCGTGTCATGAACTTCTCCATCATGTAGTTGCCTTCCTCCTAATCTTTGAATCCTATAAAAGAAGATTGACAACAAAAATTAAGTAGAGGATACATGTTTATTATAAAGAAAGAACTGAAGACATAAATAAAATAAGAAATAACTTGGGTTTCCTCCCAAGCAGCGCTTGTTTAAGGTCATTAGCTCGACCACCTCATTAGATTCATTGAAATCTTGCTCTTAGAGGGGTAAGATATTTTAGAACCCTCTTACCAAGGGCTCTTATTATAGAGAGAGCTTTCAATGTTGGAGTTAAGAAGTGAAGTATCGCTCTCTCCATCTTCGTCTTCTTTAAAGTCCTTTCAGGTGGTCGAAGACGGTTCAGATCGAGCTTCCAATTATAGGTCCCAAGAAAATTTGCACACCCAAAAGAAAGGCAAACCTCCCACAAGCATGTAATATTAGAAGGAACTAGAACCATATTAGTATGAACTGAATATGCATCAAAAATTGAATCACATCCAACAAAATCAATTATAGGTACCTCTATGAAATTTTCTAAAAGATCACTAGAAATACTAACCTTGCATTGTTGAGATGTACCTAAAAGTTTTAAACAATGGGATGTGACTTCTTAAGAATTAATAATTGGTTCTGGTTCTGGCTCAGGTGGAAGTGGCTCTAAAAGTAGTGATTCTTGGGGCTTTGCTTCTATTGCACAAGTCCCTACACAATTATCATCAACCAACTCCATTCTTGCAAATTCCATAATATCGATTGGTTGTTCAACCAAGAGAGGTGATCCTTAGGATATTTCCTCCTTAATACATGTCCCTACAATTTTATCTACCACATCATCATCATAAGTGGGGAAAAGTCCACCAACACTAATGTCATCAATAGAGGGATCAACAACATTATTAGAAATTTGAAATAATATTCGTAAAGTTGAGATCCCCCGTTGCACCATTAGCTCTTCAGAAACTTGTGTTGTGGCCTCTATCTGACTTGGAGCAAGGATATTTGTGCGTTGGGAGTTCTCCAAGTCAATTTGCTCATCTTGGTTGTGAATGATGTGGTCTGTCCAGTGAAAAATCATCTTAAAACTGTGAGAAACTCTGAGATGCTTGAAAAGAATGATCAATACCTTGCACACTTCTATAATAAAAATTTTGATAATCCCTCCAATCCTGATTGTAGTGCTGAGGTGGGTCAGAGTTCTGCTGCCGGGCAAATGACTGCTCACTCTGCTTCAGAATTAACTGAGGTTGAAAGTTTTGAATTTGATGATCTTCCCAGTCATAGCCATAACTATCAGGAACTTGCTCATATGTATCTTGATGTTGAGGTTGAACCAAACACTGAAGTTCCAGAGTCTTAGTAGATTTTTGAAAAAAATGGCAAATAGCAGCTGGATGAGATGTGCTACCACACACTCCATAAAGGAACTCAAATTGGTCATCTTCTGAATCATAATATTCATCAATGGAAGATCTTGCACTCATGGATGTGAAAAATTCTCTTGAAGTCCTACTTGACATGTTAGTGCTCATGATATTCAAGAAAAAATTATGAGAGAAAAACAAAAATGAAGAATTAAAGATAAAAAATAAAATGCTATATGAAAAGCAAGAAACAAAACGCAGAATTTAAATTACTAGGAAAAAATGCAGGTTTTTTTTTGAATTATGAAGATGGAAAAACAAAAACTATTCACAAGTCTAGACTAACTAAATTGCTAATCTACTAATGTTAATGCGAACAGTCCCCGGCAACGGTGCCAAAAACTTGTTACGCAACCGCAAGTGTACGGTTTCGTCATCAATAATAAAAATATCGAATCCACAAGGACTGTTGATTAAGCACTAGAGATGTCGCAAGGTAAGTTATATAGATGGTCGAAAGCAGGCTTTGGCGTTTGCAAACTAATGAGGGTGATTGAAAAGGGAAAGAGAAGGATGAGAGAAATAGAAAGAGAAAGAACTGATTTTGGATGGAATGGACTTCGGGAGATGGATTCTAGGATTTCGATTTCAATGTAATACTAGGAGATACTACATAGATTACTTAGTTTCCATCCTCTATGTCAATGTTCTTGTAGGAAGTTAGATTGGCCAGTATCCCTAAGTATCACGTAGAGACGTTCCCTGTGAAATCCTGTAACGGTTAACCCCCTGTCACGAGGGCGCCTCGGTAGATCACTAGCATACATATCTAGTAAAGAACAATAAGGATAAGGGTAGAGGTTCGGTACGGTTACCTACTTCCTTATGGAGGAATTACTTCTCCTTTTAAGAGAATGTCCTAAACATCCGTGAATGAGTTACCCTTGTCACTAGGGCCCCTCGGGTATACGATCTAGAGCACTCTCTTTACGAGAGCAGCAGTTCCTATGGGATTGTCTCTCCTTTTGAGGGAACGTCTTAGACGTCAGGAAAGGGTTATCCCTATCACTAGGGTACCATGGTCAATACACTCTAAGGTATACCCTTTGCGGGATCAACAATCCTCCACATCAATCAATCAAAGAATATAAATATAAACATTTCACACAAGCATGAACAAGAATTGACAAGTCATCGTATAGAAACAAAGTGAATCGACATAGTTCTACATCTCCATCGCATTACAAATACTCCCTAATCTTAGAAGAGGGTGTCTACTCCATTGTGGGGGAAGAACAACCCCAAAACATAAAGAAGAACATACTTACAACCCTTGATATGAGAAGGAAGGGAAGAAGCGATACTTGTCGAGGTTTCCGATGTCTTGGAGATGCCCCCTTGCTCTGGAGATAGACGGAACGTCGAGGGATGGCGGTGGATGAAGCTCTAGGGTTTCCCCCGAAGGAGAAAACCCTTTCCCAAGGAGAGGGACGAAGTCCTCGAACCAAAGATGCCAAGAATAGGGTTCTTGGCCCTTTTATACCTCCTCCAAGCCGCCCAGGAAAATCAGGATTACGGGGCATCCGGTAAAATGAGTTTTTCACCCATTAAACCAGGTTTTCTCATGATCTCCCCTGAATGAAAGTTGTAGCTATTGAAATTATCTTCAATCTGATACTTGGATCGAGCCCTGGTTCTAATCAACCCGAATGTTATGGTGGTTCGAAGTTTGGTCTGCGGTTTGGGCGGTGGTCCAGTTGAACCCGCGGTTGGGAGGCACGACCGTGCCATTTAGCATGGGAAAAAAATTCTTTCTCTCTGTTGGATCTGAAGAAAAGTTGTAGATCTTGAAGTCAGCTATGTTTTGGTATAAAGAACAGCCCGAAATGCCAACGGAGCACAAAGTTATGGCCAAATTACGATCTGTCTACAATCTGTCCAGAATTCAGCACCGCTCTGTTTTGGAATGACACGACCCACGTTCTTCTTCGCACAGCCGTGTGGAATCCACACGGCCTCACACGGTTTCCTCTCGGGTTGAGTCATATGGCCGTGCGAGGTTGCACGGCCATGGCCTTCTTCGTCTCTGTCGAGGTCACACGGCCGTGTGGATTCACACGGTCGTGACCTTTCTCTCCACTGGAATGTTGGCACGGCCGTGTGCTGCTTGGCCACTATCATGGGGGCACTGCCATGAATGTTTGCACGACCATACCTTGCTTGGCTACTGGTGGTGAGGCATGGCCGTGCAGGGTTGCACGACCGTGCTCTGATTCCTCTCTGGATTGGCCACACTGCTGTGCAAGGTTGCACGGCCATGCTCTCTTCTTTGTCCTGCTGCACCGACAATCACCGTTTTCGCTCCAAAAGTTATCCCTGTCAACACAAAACCAAATAAAGAGCAGATATCCGAACAAAAGAGTATATATGATGAATACATGCTAAAAGAGACGATCATGCAAGGAATATATATGTATAAAGCAAGTGAATGTGCGTCAAAACATGCATAAATGATCATACTATTTACACTCATTAATAAGACAATAAAATTAATGGATAAAATCTACTCTTACAAATGATTGAATTTGTATACGTCCACACTAACGTGGCATACAAAATTCACGGGGATTTTGAGGTGTTGGTCTTGACCAAATATTCTTGTGATTCTTAGGATTTCAAATATTTTTCAATCCCTTAGATGTTAGAGAATACACTTACTAGTCCCAAATTATAATGATTGAAAATAAAACTTGGGCACTAAGGTGGACTGTCTTCTCAGAAATGAGAATAATAAAGCTGTATTTTATTCATTAGTTGTTGAAACATGTTTAGTGGTGTTATCTACCAGTACCTAGTGTGTAGATACGGGAGCCACTGATCATATCTGCAATTCATTACAGGGGTTCCAGGAAACTCGACAACTATATGAAAGGGAAAATACCGTCTACATGGGCACTGCTAAAAAAAATAGCAGCTGTTGCAGTGGAAGATGTTTATCCTTTGATAGGAATAAAACATTGATTATCTTTATGTACCAAGTTTTAGAAAGAACTTGATTTCAATTTCTAAAACTATTTAAGGATGGATATTCTGTCTATTTTGATGACAAAGTTGTTGTCAAGAAAAATAAGGAAGTTATCTGTTCTCGTATGCAATACTACCACAATACAACAAAAGGAAATTAATAACGCATCTTCTAATTTTAATAAGAGAAAGCAATCTTCAAAAATGAACCAAACATATCTTTGATATCTAAGGCCAGGTCATATTAACTTGAGTAAGATTCAAAGGTTAATAGCCGATGGACTTTTGGGTTCATTGGTGGAGGAAAACATTCGAACCTGCGAGTCTTGCTTGGAAGGGAAAATGACCAAGATGCTTTTAAGACTAAGGGGTATAGAGCCAAAGATGTATTGGAGTTGGTTCATTCTGATTTGTACCTAGGACTATCCAGGCAAGAGGTGGTTTCAAATATTTTGTCTCTTTTAGACAACTATTCGAGATACGGGTACATTTACATGATGCGCCTCAAGTCTGAGTGCTTTGATGAGTTCAAAAAGTACAATGATGATGTGGAGAAACATCATGGTAAAAGTATCAAGACACTACGGTAAGATCGTAGTGGCAAGTACTTCTTAGGAGAGTTTAGAAGTCACTTATCAGAACTCAGGGATTCAATCCCAACTGACTGCACCTGGTACACCCCAACAGAATGGTGTGACAGAACAAAGGTATATGACTCTTATGAAAATAGTTAGATCAATGATGAGTTATTAAGAATTACCAAATTCATTTTGGGAATATGCTCTGGAAATAGCAGTGTACATTCTGAATATGGTACCTTCTAAGTCAGTACCCTCTACTCCCATAGAATTATGGAATGAGCGTAAGCCTAGTCTGAAGCATATTCGGATTTGGGATAGTCCAGCACGTGTGCTAAAGGGAGACACTGATAAGTTAGAATCATGTACAGAAGTTCGCCTGTTTGTGGGATATCCTAATGGAACGAAAGATGGTTTGTTTTATAATCCTAAAAATCAGAAGATCATTGTTAGCACCAATGCTCGATTTTTAGAGGAAGATTATGTAATGAACCATAAGCCCATGAGTGAAATTGTTCTAGAAGAAATTAGAGAGGACACGTCTGGTCTAGTACCAACAGTACAAGATGAAATATCACAAGAAACTGCAACACATGTCACAAATGATGCATAATTACAGACAGTGCCTCGTCGTAGTGGGAGGGTTGTGAGGCAACCTGAGAGATTCATGTTTTTGGGAGAGTCTTCGGACTTGATCCCTAGTGAACATGAACCTGATCCCCGGACATATGACGAAGCACTCCAAGATAAAGATGCAGTATCTTGGCAAAGAGTGATGAATTCTGAAAAGAATCTATGTATTCTAATAAGGTCTGGGAGCTTGTAGAACCACTAAATGGTGTAAAAACCGTCGGATGAAAGTGGATCTACAAAAGGAAAAGAGGGGCAGATGGGAAGGTGGAAACCTTCAAAGCAAGGCTTGTTGCGAAGTGGTACACTCAGAAAGAGGGAATCGATTATGAGGAAACTTTTTCGCTGGTAGTCATGCTTAAGTCTATCCGAATACTCTTATCTATTGCCGCTCATATGGATTTTGAGGTTTGGCAAATGGATGTCAAGACAACTTTCCTTAAACGGAAGTCTTGAAGAAAACATTCATATGAAGCAACCAGAGGGGTTTATTGCAAATGACAAAGAGCATCTAGTATGTAAGCTCAATCGATCGATTTATGGACTGAAGCAAGCTTCAAGGTCTTGGAACATCCGGTTTAATGAAGTAATCCAAGAGTATGGATTTATTCAGTGTCCGGATGAGTCTTGTGTATACAAGAAATGTGATGGAAACATGGTGGTATTTCTTGTGCTATACGTAGATGACATTTTGTTAGTTGGAAACAATATCAAAGTGTTATCGAAAGTAAAGGTATGGTTGTCCAAGCAATTCGATATGAAGGACTTGGGAGAATGTGTACATATTCTTGGGATCAAAGTAATAAGGGATTGCAAGAAAAGAATATTGTACTTATCCCAAGTTTCATATATCGATACGATCCTAGCTCGTTTTAGCATGCAAGACTCCAAGAAAGGTTTTCTACCTTTTAGGCATGGAGTATCTTTATCTAAAGAGATGTCTCCGAAGATATCAAAAGAGATAGAAGAAATGAAGGTAGTTTCTTATGCTTCAGCTATAGGAAGCCTAATGTATGCTATGTTATGCACGAGACCGGATATCTATTTTGCCATGGGCATGGTTAGCAGATATCAAAGTAATCCAGGATAGGGGCATTGGGCTGCTGTAAAGCATATATTAAAGTACCTGAGAAGGACTAGAGATTATATGCTGGTTTACCAAGTAGATGATTTGCTCCCTGTGGGTTACACGGATTTTGACTTCCAATCAGATAGGAACAATAGTAAGTCGGCCTCGGGGTTTTGTGTTTACTTTAGGAGGTAAAGCCATAACAATTGAAGAGTGTTAAGCATAAATGCTTTCCGGACTCCACCATGGAAGCTGAGTATGTGGCAGCCTCTGAGGCAACCATAGAAGCTGTATGACTCAGAAACTTCATGATGGACTTAGACGTGATTCCTGGTTTGCCCAAAAATTATTACAGTGAATTATGATAATAAGTGGTGTAGTAGCAAACTTGAAGGAACCACGAGCCCATAAGGCAAGTAAACACATAGAGCGCAAGTACCACCCAATACGAGACATCGTATAATGAGGAGAAGTTGTTGTCGCCTAGATTACATCAACGGATAATCTGGATCTTTTCACTAAGGCCCTTAACGCAAGAGCTTTTAATGGGCATATTGAGGGGATGAGAATCAGATGTATGGCAGGGTATATGGCAGCATAGTCTTTTAGTATAAGTGGGAGATTGTTGGAATGTATACTAAAAGCCTAGCTTTTTGTATAAATATTTATTTAGAAATAAGAATCACATTGGTCAAATGCCTACATTTATGCTAAGTATAGTTGTCCATTTAATTTATATTGTAGATAACATAGTGTGAGGAGACACACAGAAGATCATGTTATCAGATCCTTATAAATTATAAATAGTAGTTCACAACCAGGATGGAATGGACAAACCATTGGAGTGGTTGTAGTGTAATTTGGTATTATTTTATCTAGACTATAAAATTACACTAGTACACTATGAGTGTATTGAGCAGGACCATATGAGGTAGTTTCTTTTTATACTGACTATATAAGAGAACAAAACCTCTATTATTATGAAAGTGCATGCTCTTAATCGTGATATAATAACAAGCACGTATATTTAATATTTTTATTTCTTTGATTTATCAAAGGGTGCGATTTAGCTCGTTAAATCAATATGCTCGATAAGTTGGGAAATGATATTATTTATATAGTGTGTTGTTGATTATAGAATGAAACTGTGTCCTAGTAAACTAGGTTGATGATGCCCCCTTGAGGAGCTCATATGGATTGTCATGTAAACCCTGCAGGTGGACCTAGTCTGGCATGACAATGAAGTTGAGTGGTACTACTCTTGGAGCTAGATATTAATTAAGTGAGTTGTCAGTAACTCATTTAATTAGTGGACATTCTATATATTAAACACAGGGAGATTAATGCACTCATAATAAGAAGGAGCCTATAATGTAATTTAGGATTGGTGCGGTAGTTCAATAATAACTCTTTAGTGGTATGAGTTATTATTGATGAACTTGAGCTGAGTGTTTGTGGAAAACACAGGATATTGGATCTTTTGAGAGCATGAAACAAAAAATGAGATGAAGCGGTAACCACTCACAGTGATCTCCCGAAGAAATCGCAACTAAAGACGTCGATCGATGAACAGGCTGCCGTTGTCGGAAGCACGATCACGGGGCAACCGGAAAGCACTTCAAAGTTCACGGGCCAAATCCCAGCCTCTGGATGTTCTCCTTTGCTCGACCAAAACACCTCACAGCTTCACTTGCTCCTCTGATCACCTTCTGTTGTGCTCTCTACTCTTGTCTTCTCAAAGGCTTGGACAGACTTTTATAAGAAGACTAAGGAAGACGAAGGGGAAAGGATGCCCCTTCATCTCCTTGGCGTTTGTAGCAAAGAGAGAAACGAAGGGAAACCGTGCCCCTTCGTCTCCAGTAATGCCCAACATCTCCCAGTCGTCTAAGTCAATCCATAAGGTTATATGGTCACATAGACCATGTCAGTCACATAGACTACAAGGTGATCATATCACAAAGACCAGAGCAAAATTAGTCACAAAGACCAAATAAGTCACGTAGACTTTATGAGGATCAAGTCACGAAGACGAGAGCAAAATTAATTAGTCACAAAAACCAAATAAGAACATTCATTCCATATATTAGGGAAAATGGTTCGTGCAACAACAAGCACATTGAGCATTCAACTGCTAAGAAGATTGTCACACCTTACATAGCTGCTCCATAGAACGAATCAGAGACATAAATGTCCATAGAACGAATCAGAGACATAAATATGACTTGCCTTTATCCCAGATTAAATTATTTACATCATTATGAACATCTCTAATCCCTCATATTGACTATATGTCAAGAGCATGTTCAACATCTCCAATCAAACAAATTATTCACAATTACATTTTATGTACTAAACTAAAAATGTAACTGGTACCAATGAATAAATGTCACAGATGTAAATCAATCTTAATCTTCCTTTTTAGCTAGAATCTATTCATTCTAATCAGTCGCTTTCCTAGTTATGTTCCATAGACCGAATCATCCATAGCCAATAGGAAACATGCTAAAGTAGCAGACACTGATTAAAACTTCAAGTAGATAGCACTACAACAGAAACATTAAAAGACAACGGTTAAAAATCATTGTCGTAGGCCCTTTAAAACTGTTGTAATTGGCAGTGTTGTTAAAAGTGGGGGCTATGACAACGATTTTAAACCGTTGTCTTTGAATGAAAAGACAACAGTTTTGTAACGGTTTTAAACCGTTGTCTTTGAATAAAAAGATAACGGTTTAAAACCGTTGTTGTTTAGAGTATTTTTATTAACATTGCCAGTTTACAACCATTTTTGGGGCTACAACAACGATTTTTAACCGTTGTCTTTGAGGGTGATAGACAACAACAACGGTTTTAAATCGTTGTCTTTTAAATTATTATCTTTTAATACCAATATATCATATTTCAATATAAATATATAATAAAGAATCATAATCACAAAAGAAAGAATATTTCCCATATCAATGTCATTCAAAATGTTACTTATACAAAAATTACAATCACAAAAGAAGAAACATGTCTAATATTCAAATAAAATTTATCCCAATACAAATAAACTTCATTTACAACTAATGAACAATAGTCAAAAGACTAGAAACTTGTGATGGTGGTTCATGCCATGTAGGATTGCAAGTAATTATTATCAACCCAAGCCCCATCACAATCTTCAACTTGTAGAATTTCATTGGACTCCTCTTTCTCACTTGCTAATTCTTCCATGTCAACCTTTTCCAACATTCTAGATTTTTGTGAAGCAAAGTTTGTGAGCAAAGCACCAAAAATAAAAGGGAAGAATAGAATACCTGTAGAAGACGTAAAACAAGGTTGATAGCTAAAATTTAGAGAAATGTAGTTGCTATAACCACAATAACAGATTTGATAAATCATATACTCTTCAAGTACACCATTCATATTGATAAATAAAATCATAACATAAAAGCTTACATGTAGAGGTGGTGGTGTTTTGGCATAATAACATGTTGGACTGCAGTACTCAAGCTCCCCCTTGGTAGGCTCATCAGACCATGGAGAACCCCATTCATATCTTGTAGAGGTCTGCAATTATTGAGGCTGTCAACTTCCAAACTATTGACAATTAGCAAATTCCAAATACTGTTCTCTGTCAATTAATTCGTAAAAAAAAAAAAAAACTAATACATTTTATTTTATTTTTCACTAATACAATAATCTCCACAGCTGAATAGATGCTTTATATTGCCCATTAATTATCCTTTTGTGCTGCTTGGGAAATTTAATTACAGAGCTAAAAAAGCCAGTGGGTATTTGTAGAAGAAAGTATCCATTCCAATACTAGGAGTAATGCTAATCATCCACCCTAAGCAACTTCATTTTTTTTATTATAGATAAATGAAAATTTCTTTACCAACCAGGAAAAGAAATTAGAAAAGGTAGTTTAAAGAGAGGGTTACCTTGTCCTCAAGAAGCTTAGAAGAATAAGTTCTATCATCACTTCCCTGCAAGTTAGCGACTTCAATCAACCTCTTGATAGTTATCTTCTTCCAAGCTAATTGATGATGTATATCATTGAATGGAAGCTAGATGTAGCTTTCAGCTTTTAATTTGCTTCAGCAGAATATGCTCGAAGGGTTGGTTCATTGCACAAATATGCCTCCTTTTTGCCATGTCGAGTGCCCTATGCTTACCATCTACCATTGTCTCAATCCATGACAAAAAGGGACCGTCACCATTTGGCTCTTCTAAATGGGTCACTTAGTGGCTGTGGCTTTCAGTGATGATGTAGAAGAGCCACTAAAAGCCATGCATGCTCTCGTGCATTTGGTTCCTGAAGAGGACAAAGTGCCAAGTTAGTTCCATCACTTTGATGCCAAACTTTATCAATCCCAAATTCATTTCTTTCACACATCTAAGATTTGAGCATATTCTCTTTTCCTAGTAAGAACAAGAGTTTTTTTTCCTGGTCTTATATATCAGATGAAGCAATCCAAAATTGGGTTTTGGGTTCTGAAAAGACATGAACAAACTTGAGTGTGTTGCACCAGTTTATATATTTTAGCTGCTGTGAGACAGATACATTGAGAACATATAGAATTCAACAAGATCCAACAATGCGTCAAAGTAAAAACATGACTTTACTAGTTTCTGCTAGTTACTCTTTTACTAATAACTAATTTCTCCCCCATATTTGCCTCATGTATCACTAATTCTCCGACTTTTACAGGAATGGAGCCTACAGAAGTTGTACAGCTCTCTATTGCATATAGGCAGATAAGTACTTTGAGATAGAGGTTTGACCATTTTGATTGGTGTTTTGTTGTAACTTTTGCAAGATGTTGCAAGCGTATTCCTTGTGGTTGTTCAATGGGTAACTTTTCCTAATGGGTAAATGAGATTAACAAAAGGAATAAGGTTCACTTCTGGCTGTTGTGAAGAAACATACTTGAGCTAACTATGCACTAGAGCTTATTTTATGGTAAATGAATAAAAGTACAGCTATGGTTCAAGAAGTTCGTGGCCTTTTGGATGTAATGTTACTTATTCTTTGGTTCATTTGCTGCCACTTGACACCTACAATGGTGTTAAAAGGCATGGCCAATTCTCAGTTGTATACACACAGACATTACTATGATTCCACTTGACACCTATCATTCTGATGAATAATCCAACTACTTACAGGGATCTTCCGCAGGTCCTTTTCTTGCATTTCCTGTCTCACTTTGTCTATACTAAAATTCTCGAAATAAAATTCTCGGATGCTGGAGATGCCCGCCACTGGTGCCTCCATTTATATAAAAGCAGCTTCTCCTAGTTCTTAAAACAATGCTTCATTACATATGGTTCAAAAATTCAAAGATTCTTATAAACCAATTGATTGCAAAATACTGACAAATAGAACCTATAGTCATTTTAAAAAACAAAGACAATTTTGAGAAGGAAAACAAAACTTAGCATACCATCCCGTTCATCAGTGAATGAGTAGCAATGTGACAAAACAAAAATCACCACCAGACAAACCCACAAGATAACCTTTGAATTCATGTCATTCACTTAGGCAAATATCACCATGAAACATCAAGCTTCCAATTCTGATGAGATAAACAAAGCAACAAGTACTAGAATTAGAACAGGTTGATAGGGGTAAAAAAAAAAAAGGTTGAAATTTTGTTACTGCATTCAAGATGCTTAATTTTCTGTTTCAAACTTAAATAGAGCAACTGAAGAGGAAAAACTTTAAAACAACAAAGCTACACCATTCGTCACCAGAGGAATGTTCTTTACATTGTTAACAACTCGCATATACAATACTTTTTTTCCACTTGTAGTAACTTAAAAAATAAAATAAAAGGAACCTAACTCTTCCTCTCCTAATCGATCTCCACGCTACTCGTTACTAAAAGAGGAAGAGTATTATAAAAAAATCCAGAATATATTAAAACTGCAAAAGAGAAAAGAAAAACTTTGACTAACAAATGGAAACTAAAACCTTACTTGCAAAGAGAAAGATACAATGCAAAGAAAAACAATCATCTGTTAGTTAGAGCCCTATAGCCAATCATTTGATGATTATATGTACTCATGTATATCATATTCATGTATATATATTAAGGCATTTGATTTTTGGTTATTATGCTTATTTGTATTAGTGCCAGATAAAATAAGTATAGTAACGTCCTAGAGTAGAAGGTTCTTACCTATATCAATCGATTGGTTGAATCGATAGTGAGATGATATAGGGAACACTACTCTAAATCATTCCTAGTCGAGTATTAACATTCAGGGACAATGTTAATACAATAAGACTAGCCTGTAGGTCAGCTCGATGACTTGATCTCACAAGTCATGGATATAGAGATATCAAGCTGACACATGGGTATGCATTAGAGAATATATACTGAATGACCCGCCATGAGAAAGTATCATGGATCGTTATATGAGTGTCATATACTTTCTCATGTGGCTATTAGTATGACTATTAGTCCTTTGACCTGAAGTCACCATGGATCCCTACATAAGGAGTTATGTACTTTGGTTTCGTCAAACGTCACCCGTAACTGGGTGGACTATAAAGGCGATTACTAGGTATATAACGAATTATGTAGAGTGATGTGAGTGATGTAGATGAGATCTATCCCTCCCATATGACAGGAGTGACATTGGTATTCTTGATAGAGTTAGACCACGAAGTGCATGGCCATGCCCAAATGAGTCAACATGAGATGTTGAGCTCATTTGATCGAGTGAGTCTACTTGGAGTTCAAGATTTAGATTGATTAGAGGATGACACGGTCTATGCCTCATATTGATCAATCTAGATGTCTAGGATAGAAGGACAATGTCACATATTTTGTGAGGAGTCACAATTGGTAGTCACAAGGTGATGTCGGATCTCGACATTCTTGTAACTTGGGTAGTAATGATGTGTTGCTAGATACCGCTCATTACTTATGCTCCTAAATGGGTTTAGGGCATTGCCAACGTTACAAGAACCTATAGGGTCACACACTAAGGACAATTAGATGGAGATTTGGTTTATATGATGAACCAAGAGGATTAGATTCATTTGATGAATCATATTGGATTAAGAGTAATCCAAATTGGACTAATTGAGTTGGACTCAAGTTGATTCATGTATTCAATGAGTCTAATTTAGATTATGACTCATTAAATCAACTTAATTTAATGAATTAGATTCATTATATTAAGTTGGCTTGAATCATATGGTTGGATTAGATCAACCATGAGAGAGATTTGATCAAGTTTGACTTGATTTGAGAGGAAGAGAAAAAGTCATGTTTGACTTGACTTTTTTGCCACATCACTAGTGAGTTGGCAAGATGTGGACCAATAGGATTGCTCCACATCATCAATGTGTGCCACCTCATGGAGGTTACAAGCCTCCATAACATTTAATGTGGCCGGCCCACATTAAATGAGGAGGTTACATTTGTTGCCATGTCATTTAGTGAGGTGGCAAGATTGGACCAATAGTGTTGATCCACATCATCCTAGAGTGCCACCTCTGGGGGTTACAACTCTTAATGGTCTCCACATTAATTGGAATTAATGTGGGGGTTACACCTCCTAGAGTGGCCGGCCACTTGATGGCTAATGGGTTTTTTGAATTTCCTCTCATTGATTTCATTCACTCTTCTTCTCCCTTGGGTGCTCTCTCTTCTCCTTCTCCCATTCCTTGGCCGAACACTCCATTGGTGCTAGCACACCTTGTGTTTTGGTCATCTCCTTCTACTTGTGTCTGTGTGGATACATATAGAGGTTGTCTACTTTGACAACTAGAGATTCGGCGACATCTTGGACAAGCGGGAACGCGAAGGGCTTCGCTACAAGGGTAATGCTCTTAACTTTAGTGTAGATCTAAAGTTTTTACAAACTCGTACAAGAAAAAGGTTTTTCGAAAAATTTTGTTTACGAATCTTTGCACGAGATCCATGGCTTTGGGTGACTCGAGGTTTCCGCGACGCGAAAAAGCGGTTTTCGCGGCCCGACGAACCCAACAGTGGTATCAGAGCCACGTGCAAAGACTTGTACGAGTTCGTTTGTATTTTTATGAAAAATATACCTTCTGTGATTTTCTGTAAAAATTGAGTTTTTAGAGTTTTTATGAGTAATTTTTCCGTAGAAGCGAAGCACAAGTGTCTCGGCACTTGTAGGCTTCGGCTACCGGAAAGTTTTCTTTTAAATGGTTTCGTTTTGCCCCAAATCCGTTTGGGACAGCGGGGTCGGGTGCCATTAGATCGCAAAGGAGCAACTCACGATGGTTAGATCGTGGGTAGGGGCATTGCCCCTAACCCCGCAAGGGAATTTGCTTCGCGATTGCACCCGAAATCGCTAAAAACGAACCCGCCGGGAAGATTTTTCCGAAACGGCAATGTCTCGACCCAAATCGTTTTGGGACAGCGGGTTTAGGCGCTGTTGGATCGCAAAGGAACCCTCGCGATGGTTAGATCGCGGGTAGGGGCGCTGCCCCTGGGCCCCGCAAGGGGATCCGTTCCGCGATTGCGCCCGAAACCGCTAAACGGGACCGCCGGGAAATTTTACTCATAAAAATTGTAAAAATTATTTTTAAAATTACAGAAAAATTATGAAAAATATATAATTTTGAATTATATATTAATTTGTGATAGTCATGGCCCAAAATATCCAATAAGATTGGATTTGTGTTGTAATTCATAATACGACCTGCGTGCTGTCATATGATTGTGTGTGCTGTATTTTTATTTTTTTCACAGCCTACGCGTCGTGCCTTTCTCTTATTCTGGTTGTAAATTAGATTTAGACTCGAATGTAACTCGAGTTTCAAATTGTAATGTACAAATTGGAGCGGTGGAGGGTCCACACGAGACGGAGTTCCGAGGCGGGCACGAGCAACACAAGGTGGTCAAAGGGAGGAGCTTGGAGAAGCTGTTGACCCTAGGTTGACCATTCGATCTTCTCATTGGCTTGAGAAGATCGTAGTAGGGCCATGACTAAATCACAATTAGATTAATTAATTAATTGTTATGTATCTGATGCATGTTTAATAATTACTTAATTAATTAGTGCCTTAACGATTAGATTAGATCTAAGTCGTGCACATGATGCACCCTTGCGATAAGATTAGATCTAAGTCGTGCACAAGATGCATCCTTCTCGATTAGATTAGATCTAGATCGAACCAACTCTAAATGTCTAACCGTGCCGTGATACCTATCACATGTATTATTGAATCTGCCAAAGCAGAGCAATACATATTTTCTTGGTAGGGTACGGAGGGACAATCTTGGTCCCGCCTATCAACGCATGGGTGAATACAAACTCAATTAGATTGAGTATTCCTAGTTACTCGGTTGGATCGAGTCAACTATAGGCATTCTTCCAATAGTTGGAAAGGTAGGACAAAATCACGTTTATATTAACTCTCGGGCGTATTAGCCAAAGCTAACTCGAGTTTTAATATAAATGCGGATATTGATTCTATAAACAAGAGTTGCATAGAGATGTAATTGGTAATCGTTACCTACCGATCATACTAAGCCTTGGGCGTATTAGCTAAAGCTAACTCAAGGGTTAGTATGATGTGGATCTTGTCCCACAAGAATTATAGTATTCAGTGGGAGCATCATTTAGTTAAAGGCCTAATTAAATGATTTTAAAAGAATATGATATTTATTTATGCAAATTTTCTATTGTAGATAACCATGACGTCGAATACGAACTTTTTCTCCCTGCGTTCTGTCCTTAAGAAGGACAGGCTCAACGGAGCAAATTTTCTGGACTGGTACAGGAACCTGAGAATAGTTCTCACTCAGGAACATAAACTGTACGTTCTGGAGCAGCCCATTCCGGAGGCTCCTCCTGCCACTGCCACGCGAGCTGACCGGGATGCTTACAAGAAGCATCAAAATGATGCATTAGATGTGTCCTATCTTATGCTCGCGACCATGAACTCTGAGCTTCAGAAGCAACATGAGTTGATGGGTGCTTACGACATGGTTGCACATCTTCATCAACTATATCAAGGACAAGCAGGACACAGGAAGAGGAACTTCACAGGATACCTGGAAGATCTTAAGAAGAAGAGAAATAAGATTTCTACTTCAGGTATAAATGTTATAGAAGTCAACCTCTCTATTTCTACGTCGTGGGTATTAGATACCAGATGTGCTTCGCACATTTGTACTAATGTACAAGCATTGAGAAATAGCAGAGCATTGACAAAGGGCGAGATAGACCTACGAGTAGGCAATGGAGCACGGGTTGCTGCTGTTGCTGTAGGGACTTATTTTCTATCTCTGCCCTCTGGGCTTATACTAGAGTTAGACGATTGTTGTTATGTGCCTGCATTGACTAAGAACATTATATCAGTTTCTTATTTGGACAAGAAAGGATTCTCATTTATAATAAAGAACAAATGTTGTTCTGTCTATTTAAACGATATGTTCTATTGTAGTGCACCTCTGATGAACGGACTCTATATTCTAGACCTTGAGAGCCCTATCTATAACATTAGTACCAAGAGGTTCAAATCGAACGATATGAACCACACCTATCTCTGGCACTGTCGCTTATGACAAGCGCTTATCCCAGCTCCATAAGGATGGTTTGCTGGACTCATTTGATTTTGAATCATATGAGATATGCGAGTCATGCCTACGAGGCAAGATGACCAAGACTCCCTTTAGTGGACACAGCAAGAGAGCAACTGATTTGTTAGGACTCATACATAGTGATGTATGTGCCCCTTTCAATGTTGTTGCTAGAGGTGGTTATAGATACTTCATCACATTTACTGATGACTTCAGTAGATATGGTTATGTGTACTTGATGACACATAAGTCTGAATCCTTTGAAAAGTTCAAAGAATTCAAGAATGAAGTACAAAACTAGCTTGGCAAGAGTATTAAAATACTTCAATCAGATCGAGGTGGTGAATACTTAAGCCATGAGTTTCGTGACTATTTAG
Source organism: Zingiber officinale (assembly GCF_018446385.1). Classification (NCBI taxonomy): domain Eukaryota; kingdom Viridiplantae; phylum Streptophyta; class Magnoliopsida; order Zingiberales; family Zingiberaceae; genus Zingiber; species Zingiber officinale. The sequence goes on along the minus strand of NC_055987.1, from coordinate 82,004,108 downwards.
CTGAGTGTGGGATTCTATCCCAACTCACTCCTCCTGGAACACCACAGTGGAATGGTGTGTCCGAAAGGAGGAATCGTACCTTATTAGATATGGTACGGTCTATGATGAGTCACACAGATCTTCCGACATACCTCTGGGGTTATGCTCTAGACACGGCAGCTTTCATTCTCAACCGAGTTCCATCCAAGGCCGTGATAAAGACACCATATAGGATATGGACTGGGAGAGATGCCCAGGTGTCTTTCATAAGGATTTGGGGTTGTGAGGCTTACGTACGACGTCAAGTCTCAGACAAATTAGGACCCAAATCCGACAAGTGCTATTTCATCGGATATCCCAAGGAAACTAAGGGATATTGCTTATACATTCCCAGTCAGCACAAGGTAGTTGTGGCAAAGACTGGGGTTTTTCTAGAAAGGGACTTTGTTTCTAGAAAGACTAGTGGGAGCGCGTTCGATCTTGAAGAAGTTCAAGATGCGAACAATAGCACTGATGCCTCGATGGAAGTTGAACTGGAACCACAAAGTGTTGTGGATGATGTTGTTCCACAAAGAGTTAAGGAACAACAACCAGTTCAAGTAGACATACCTCTTCGCACTTGTCTGATCATGATGACATTGTGCTCATAGAGGATGAGCCTACCACCTATCAGGAAGCTGTGATGAGACCAGATTCTGAGAAATGGCTAGAAGCCATGAGATCCGAGATGGAATCCATGTACACCAACCAAGTATGGACTTTGGTTGATCCACCTGAAGGGGTAAAACCCATTGGGTGCAAGTGGGTCTTTAAGAGAAAGACTGACATGGATAGACTTATCTATAAGGGTCGCTTGGTAGCTAAAGGTTTCAAGTAGATTCATGGTATTGACTATGATGAAACCTTTTCTCCAGTAGCGATGTTTAAGTCCATTCGGATCATGCTTGCTATTGCAGCTTGCCACGATTACGAGATCTGGCAGATGGACGTCAAAACCGCGTTTCTGAATGGAAATCTACTCGAGGATGTGTACATGACACAACCTGAGGGTTTTGTAGATCCAAAGTATACTAGCAGAGTATGCAAGCTGCATAGGTCCATTTATGGACTAAAGCAAGCTTCTCGGAGCTGGAATCTTCGATTCGATGATGCAATCAAACAGTTTAGTTTCATCAAGAACGAAGATGAGCCTTGTGTCTACAAGAAGGTTGTAGGGGATATAGTTGTCTTCCTCATATTGTATGTGGATGACATACTACTCATTGGGAAGGACATCCCTTTGCTTCAGTCTGTCAAGACCTGGCTAGGGAGTTGCTTCTCAATGAAGGACTTAGGTGAGACATCCCGCATTCTAGGGATACAGATCTATAGAGATAGATCTAAGAGATTGCTTGGCCTAAGTCAGAGTACATACATTGACAAGGTACTCCGACGGTTTGCCATGCAGAAGGGATTTCTGCCGATGTCACATGGCGTGAGTCTTTCGAAGACTCAAGGTCCCTCTTCTAGAGAGGAGAGAGATCGCATGGATCAGATCCCTTATGCCTCAGCCATAGGATCGATCATGTACGCCATGTTATGTACTCGACCTGATGTCTCGTATGCTTTGAGCATGACGAGCAGATACCAGTCAGATCCAGGTGAAAGTCACTGGATAGCGGTCAAGACTATTCTTAAGTACTTAAGAAGGACTAAAAAATATTTCTTGATATATGGAGGCAATGATGAGCTAACTGTAAAGGGTTACAGTGATGTCACCTTCCAGACCGATCAGGATGATTACCGATCGCAGTCAGGGTTCGTGTTTTGCTTAAATGGTGGTGCTGTGAGCTGGAAGAGTTCGAAGCAGGACACAGTAGCTGATTCTACAACAGAGGCCGAGTATATTGCTGCATTAGAGGCAGCAAAGGAGGCAGTTTGGATCCGCAAGTTCATCACTAAACTTGGGGTGGTTCCTAGTATCGCCGACCCAGTTGAGCTCTATTGTGACAACAATGGAGCTATAGCACAGGCGAAGGAACCTCGCTCACACCAGCGGACCAAGCACATACTACGGCGCTTCCATCTCATTCGAGAGATTATCGATAGAGGAGATGTGAAGATTTGCAGAGTACCTACAGAGGCTAACATCGCAGATCCCTTGACCAAGGCTTTGGCACAAAGGAAGCATGATGGTCACACTAGGTCATTAGGCCTTAGAACCTATACTAATTGGCACTAGTGCTAGTGGGAGATTGTTAGTTAGAGCCCTAGAGCCAATCATTTGATGATTGTATGGACTCATGTATATCATATTCATGTATATATATTAAGGCATTTTGTTTTTGGTTATTATGCTTATTTGTATTAGTGCCAGATAAAATAAGTATAGTAACGTCCTAGAGTAGAAGGTTCTTACCTATATCAATCGATTGGTTGAATCGATAGTGAGATGATATAGGGAACACTACTCTAAATCATTCCTAGTCGAGTATTAACATTCAGGGACAATGTTAATACAATAAGACTAGCATGTAGGTCAGCTCGATGACTTGATCTCACAAGTCATGGATATAGAGATATCAAGCTGACACATGGGTATGCATTAGAGAATGTATACTGAATGACCCGCCATGAGAAACTATCATGGATCGTTATATGAGTGTCATATACTTTCTCATGTGGCTATTAGTATGACTATTAGTCCTTTGACCTGAAGTCACCATGGATCCCTACATAAGGAGTTATGTACTTTGGTTTCGTCAAACGTCACTCGTAATTGGGTGGACTATAAAGGCGATTACTAGGTATATAACGAATTATGTAGAGGGATGTGAGTGATGTAGATGGGATCTATCCCTCCCATATGACGGGAGCGACATCGGTATTCTTGATAGAGTGAGACCACTAAGTGCATGGCCATGCCCAAATGAGTCAACATGAGATGTTGAGCTCATTTGATCGAGTGAGTCTACTTGGAGTTCAAGATTTAGATTGATTAGAGGATGACACGGTCTATGCCTCATATTGATCAATCTAGATGTCTAGGATAGAAGGACAATGTCACATATTTTGTGAGGAGTCACAATTGGTAGTCACAAGGTGATGTCGGATCTCGACATTCTTGTAACTCGGGTAGTAATGATGTGTTTCTAGATACCGCTCATTACTTATGCTCATAAATGGGTTTAGGGCATTGCCAACGTTACAAGAACCTATAGGGTCACACATAAGGACAATTAGATGGAGATTTAGTTTATATGATGAACCAAGAGGATTAGATTCATTTGATGAATCATATTGGATTAAGAGTAATCCAAATTGGACTAATTGAGTTGGACTCAAGTTGATTCATGTATTCAATGAGTCTAATTTAGATTATGACTCATTAAATCAACTTAATTTAATGAATTAGATTCATTATATTAAGTTGGCTTGAATCATATGGTTGTATTAGATCAACCATGAGAGAGATTTGATCAAGTTTGACTTGATTTGAGAGGAAGAGAAAAAGTCATGTTTGACTTGACTTTTTTGCCACATCACTAGTGAGTTGGCAAGATGTGGACCAATAGGATTGCTCCACATCATCAATGTGTGCCACCTCATGGAGGTTACAAGCCTCCATAGCATTTAATGTGGCCGGCCCACATTAAATGAGGAGGTTACACTTGTTGTCATGTCATTTAGTGAGGTGGCAAGATGTGGACCAATAGTGTTGATCCACATCATCCTAGAGTGCCACCTCATGGGGATTACAACTCTTAATGGTCTCCACATTAATTGGAATTAATGTGGGGGTTACACCTCCTAGAGTGGCCGGCCACTTGATGGCTAATGGGTTTTTTGAATTTCCTCTCATTGATTTCATTCACTCTTCTTCTCCCTTGGGTGCTCTCTCTTCTCCTTCTCCCATTCCTTGGCCGAACACTCCATTGGTGCTAGCACACCTTGTGTTTTGGTCATATCCTTCTACTTGTGTCTGTGTGGATACATATAGAGGTTGTCTACTTTGACAACTAGAGATTCGGCGACATCTTGGACAAGCGGGAACGCGAAGGGCTTCGCTACAAGGGTAAGGATCTTAACTTTAGTGTAGATCTAAAGTTTTTACAAACTTGTATAAGAAAAAGGTTTTTCGAAAAATTTTGTTTACGAATCTTTGCACGAGATCCATGGCTTTGGGTGACTCGGGGTTTCCGCGACGCGAAAAAGCGGTTTTCGCGGCCCGACGAACCCAACATCATCAACTCTTTCTGCTGCCCTAACAAGCCGCCAGACCTAAAATCCACAGCGAGAACCACAACACCGTCGCAAATCAAACAAAAAACCCAGCTTTCTCTCATAAAATCACCATATTGGAAACCAAAACAAAATGGTCAATTCGAAAAGCCTAGCAAAAAGATCCAACTCGACCATCACCTCCATAATGCAGCTCCACGATAACCAACAAAAGCAAGACATAAAAGCAAACAGATCGGGCGGCTCCATCCTCAGCGCGAGGACCTGGGCGAGGGTTGCCGTCTCCAACAAGCCTTAGCTGTTAAGTCTCCACTAAGTCTTCAGATTTCGGTGAGGGTTCACCGGTGACTCCTTGGGTGAGGGTTCACCGGTGACTCCTTCACCAGAGACGTTTTTCGGTAGGAAGGCTAAGGGAGGAAAAGATCGTATGAGGAGAGGGATTTAGAGTTCGGGAAGGCTAAGGGGGGAAAACAGGGCGCCAAAAAATTTTCGGAGAGAGGGAAGCAAAACATTGCTACAACAAAAACGATGAAGGGGAAAAACGGCGAAAGAATAAAGGCAAAGGCAACGGTTTATTAAAACTGTTGTCTTTGACCCATAAAAAAGCGCTTAAAGACAACAGTTTCAGAAAACCGTTATAAAAAGTGTTGCTGATTTTACAAAAAGTCGCTCAACGACAACGGTTTTTGCAAAACTGTTGTCTTTTATTTTTTGGAGGAGCTCAAAGACAACGGTTTTGTCAAAAACTGTTGTCTTTTACCAAATTAACAACAGTTCCTTCTAAAACTGTTGTCTTTATGGTGTTGTCTTTTAACATTTTTGTTGTAGTGCAGCTAAATAGTCACTTAGGGTAAGATTGAGATTAACTTATAATCTCAAGGGTCTCACATAGTAGAGAAGCAGGGATCTATTCTCCTACTACCCTTCTCGTCGCCATAGCACATGTGGTATGAATCACATGCAACGATGTTATTCTCTTTACTAAAAAAAGAGCACATGTTTTTCCCAAATTTAACATCGTACAGATTTTGATCTAGACATACCTAATGTCTAATCCTGAATTCAACATATGAATTCTAATCTGGCCTATAAGCAGATTCAGTAAATGGTGGGTGCATTTACTCCAATCATTACACAAATGATCTCATCTTGACACAATTATCAAGACGACCTTAACTTATGGGTATGTCTCTATTCATAGCTATATAAGCTGTCCCATAAGCAACGGTCTTACATCTATTTGTACTTAACAAATAGAGATGATTATCCATGTGAGTGGACCAATCTTAATCTGCCAACATGCTTATCGAGACTTTTATTCGAATGTAACAAAGATATATACACTGAATAGATCATGACATTTTTCATTTATCAAAATATCTTTACAATTAGTTACATTCTTCGAAGTTCCAAAGACTTCACATATCCATGAAATGACTCTTTAGTCAATGGCTTAGTAAAAGGATCAGCAAGCATATTCCGTGTAGGGATGTACTTAAGAATAATCTTTTTCTTGTCAACAATATCCCTTACAAAATTATACTTAATTTCTACATGCTTGCCTTTGCTGTGATATTTGGGATCCTTGGAAAAAACTATCACAGCTTGACTATCACAGTACACAGTAATAGGACTCCCACTATCCTTAACAATCTTCAGATGCTTCAGGAACCTTCTTAGCCAGACAGCCTCTTGCACAGCCGCTGCACAAGCCACATACTCAGCTTCCATTGTCGACAAGGCTACACAAGCCTGCTTCTTACTGTTCCATGAGATGGCGCCTCCATTCAGCAAGAAGACATAGCCAGATGTGGATTTTCTGTCATCAAGGTCCCCTTCACAATCTGCATCTGAGTAGCCACTTAGGCTCATATCCGATCCTTGAAAGCAGAGACAATAATTCGATGTTCCTTTGAGATATCTGAATATCCTCTTCACCGCTTTCCAGTGTCTCGATCATGGGTTTGAATGAAAATGACTAACTAAGCCAACAACATAGCTTATATCAGGATGAGTACACGACATAGTGTACATCAAACTACCAATGACACTGGCATATGGTCTCTTCTTCATTTCGGTTATTTCCTCAGGAGTCTTGGGATACATACTTTTGCTCAAAACAATATCTTTTGCTATAGGCGTCTGTTCAATGTTACAATCTGACATATTAAAGTATTGTAACATCTTAGTGATATAAGCTTCTTGAGACAAACCCAAAAGCCTTTTTGATCGGTCTCTAACGATCTTCACTCCTAAGATGTACTCTATTTCTCCCATATCTATTATGTCAAATTGTGATGAAAGTCAACTTTTGACTTCTATCACACACTTTATATCGCTTCCAGTTATTAGCATATCATCAACATATAATGATAAAATGACAAACTTTCCTTTTTCCTTTCTTAGGTAAACACAATGATCATCATTGATCATTTCGAAACCATAAGACAATATTACTTCATTAAATCTTATATTCCATTGTCTTGACGCTTGCTTTAGCCCATATATAGACTTCCAAAATCTATATACTCTTTTCTCTTGGCCTTCATCAACATAACCTTCTGGTTGTACCATCTAGATTTCTTCGTCAAGATTACCATTAAGGAAAGTCATTTTTACATCCATCTGATGGAATTCCATGTCATATTGTGCTACTATAGCTAGGATGACACATATTGACACAAACTTCACAACTAGGGAGAATGTCTCTTCAAAGTCAATACCCTCCATTTGGGTATATCCTTTTGCAACTAATCTAGCTTTGTATCGATTAATCGATCCATCTGCTTTCCTCTTTACTTTGAGAATCCACTTATCCCCAGTAGCCCTTCAGCCCAGAGGAAGATCGACTAAATCCCAAACTTGATTCTATCTCATTGACTCCATTTCTTCATTCATTGCAATTTTCCATTCTTTTCTAACTGAGCTTCTCAAAGTTTCCTCAAATGTTCGAGGTTCCTCATCATCAACTGGGAGAACCATCAATGCCTCATTCTCAATATCAAACCTTCTCTGAGGAATAATCTATCGACTACTTCTTCGAAGGTTAGACTGTTGAGAAACTAATTCATTCAATGGAAAATTATTCCCACTCGATTGACTAGATTGAGGCATCTCCTGATTTGTTGATAAAGGAACATTATCCTCCTCCTCTATCTCATATAGAGGAATTGTCTTATCAACTTCACCTCGTGTTGGGAACTTAGTTTCAAGAAAAGTAGCATCTCTTGACTCTATTTTAAAGATGGTTCCATCTTGTCGCTCACCAATAAAAACATAACCCTTAGAAGTCTCAGAGTACCTTATAAAGATACACTTCTTACCTCTGGGTCCTAATTTTTTATGTTCGTGAGTCTTATCATGAACGTAGGCAGCTGCCCCCTAAGGTCTCAGATTACTCAAATCCGGCTTTCTGCCTATCCAACGTTTATGTGGGGTAGATGGAACTGACTTTGAAGGCATTTTATTAAGTATATAGGCCGCAACTAATAATGCATCTCCCCAATAGGAGATTAGTAATTTAGCCTGCACCATCATAAACCTAACCATTTCAATAATAGTCCTATTTTTTTTTCCAGCAACCCCATTTTTTTGTGGAGTTCCAGGGATAGTAAGCTATCTAATAATCCCTTTCTCATTACATATTGTCTTGAACTGATCAGACAAATATTCACCTCCACGGTCAGTGCGCAAGGTTTTAACCTTACATTTCAATTGATTCTCAACTTCGTTCAAGTAACGAATAAAGAAATCAAATACACACGACCAAAATGTGTGAAGTCATCAATAAATGTAATGAAATAAGAACTCCCATTTCTAGCCTTTATATTCATTAGACCACAAATATCAGAATGAATTAATTGCAATGGTGATTCAGCCCTAATAGTCTTACCAAATGGTTTCCTAGTCGTCTTTCCAGCAAGACAATATTCACATATAGACAAGTTAATCTTAGCATGAGTGCCTAAAAGGCCCTCCTTAGCTAATCTATTCATTCGTTCTTGTCCTATATGTCCCAGCCTAGCATGCCAAATTTCATCATTAACATCAACATTACTAGTAAGAATAATGTTTGGAAAACAACCATCATTATTATTTGGTTCTACATCAAGAATCATAAAACCATTTGTTACATATGTTGGGTTTTTCGGGCCGCAAAAACCACTTTTTGCGTTGCGGAAACCCCGAAACCCCGCCACCGGATCCGTGCGAAGAAATAAAATTTACGTAAAACTTCAAGTACGAGTTTCTAGCCGAGATCTAAACTAGATCTACAAAGGAGAAGAGCTTTACCATTGATGTGATGCCCTTCGCTAATCCCGCTCATCCAAGGTTCGCCGGATCTCGAGAGTATCAAAGTAGATACTCCTCTATGTGTATCCACACAAGCAAGAGATGGAGAAACCAAACAAAAGGTGTGCTAGCACCTTTGAAAGTTTCGACCAAGGTGGAGGAGAGGGAGAGAAGAGAGAGCTTGAGGAAGAAGATGAGAGTTACACAAAAGAAATGAAACTCACCCAAAATCATTAGTGGTCGGCCACATGAATGAGGTTAATAACCTCCATGGAATACCAAGAGTCACAACTCTTGGTAACTCCCATGAGGTGGCATCCCACTTAAGCAACCATGATGATGTGGAGCATCATCATTGGTCCACTCTTTGCCAACTCACCAATGAGGTGGCAAATGGTTAAGTCAAATTTGACTCTTCATCTTCCTCTCAAGTCAAGTCAAACTTGACCACTTCTCTCCCATAGTTGATCAAATCTAACCATTGGTTCAAGTCAATTTTAATTTAATGAATCTCTATTCATTGAATTAAATTGACTCAATGAGTCTATGTCCAAATTAGACTCATCTAACACATGAACCAAATTGAGTCCAACTCAATTAGCCTAATTTGGATTACTCTTAATCCAATTTGGTTCATCACATGGACCTAATCCTTTAGGTTCATCAAATGAACCTAATCTCCATCTAATTGGCCTTTGTGTGTGACCCTATAGGTTCTTATAACATTGGCAATGCTCCTAAACCCATTTAGAAGCATAAGTAATGAGTGGTATCTAGCAACACATCATTACTACCCAAGTTATAAGAATGTTGAGATCCAACATCACCTTGCGACTACTAATTGTGACTCTTCACAATATACGACAAGTGTCCTTCTATCCTTGAAATCTAGATTGATTAATGTGAGACATAGACCGTGTCATCCTCTAATCAATCTAAATCTTGAATCCCAAGTAGACTCACTCAATCAAATGAGCTCAACATCTCATATTGACTCATTTGGGCATGGCCATGTACTTAGTGGTCTCACTCTATCAAGAATATCGATGTCACTCCCGTCATATAGGAGGGATAGATCCCATTATATCACTCACATCCCTCCACATAATTTGTTACATACCCAGTAATTGCCTTTATAGTCCACCCAGTTATGAGTGACGTTTGACGAAGCCAAAGTATGCAACTCCTTATGTAGGGAACCATGGTGAGTTCAGGTCCAAGGACTAATAGTCATACTAATAGCCACATGAGAAAGTATATGACACTCATATAACGATCCATGATACTTTCTCATGGCGGGTCATTCAGTATACATTCTCCAAAGCATACCCATGTGTCAACTTGATATCTCCATATCCATTACTTGTGAGATCAAGTTATCGAGTTGACCTACATGCTAGTCTCGTCGTATTAACATTGTCCTTGAATGCTAATACTTTACTAGGAATGATTAAGATTAGTGTTCCCTATATCATCTCACTATCGATTCAACTAACTGATTGATATAGGTAAGAACCTTCTACTCAAGGACGCTATTATACTTAGTTATTTGGCACCAATACAAGTAAGCATAATAACCATAAACAAATGCCTTTATATATATAAGAATATGATACAACGAGTCCATACAACAATCATCAAATGATTGGCTCTAGGTCTCTAACTAACAATCTCCCACTAGCACTAGTGCCAATCAGTATAGGGTCTAATACCGAATGACCTAGTGTGACCATCATGCTTTCTCTGTGCTAAAGCCTTGGTCAAGGGATCTGTGATGTTAGCCTCTGTGGGTACTCTGTAAATTTTCACATCTCCTCTATCGATAATCTCTTGAATGGGATAGAAGCGTTATAGAACTGTTGTGAACTCTTCCAGCTCACAACACCACCATTCAAGCAAAACACGAACCCAGACTGTGATCTATAGTCATCCTGGTCAGTTTGGAAGTTGGCATCACTGTAACCCTTTACAGCTAGCTCATCATCGCCTCCATATATCAAGAAATATTCTTTAGTCCTTCTCAATACTTAAGAATATTCTTGACTGCTATCCAATGACTTTCACCTGGATCTGACTGGTATCTGCTTGTCATGCTAAAAGCATACGAGACATTAGGACGAGTACATAGCATGGCGTACATGATAGATCCTATGGTTGAAGCATAAGGGATTTGATCCATGCGGTCTCTCTTGTCTCTAGAAGAGGAACCTTGAGTTTTCGAAAGACTCACACCATATGACATCGGCAGAAATCCCTTCTTGGAGTTCTGCATGACAAACCGTAGTAGTACCTTGTCAATGTATGTACTCTGACTTAGGCCAAGCAATCTCTTAGATCTATCTCTATAGATCTGTATGCCTAGAATGCGGGATGCTTCACCTAAGTCCTTCATTTAGAAACAAGTCCCTAGCCAAGTCTTGACAGACTGCAGCAAAGGGATGTCTTTCCCAATGAGTAGTATGTCATCCACATACAATATAAGGAAGACAACTGTACTCCCAACAACCTTCTTGTAGACACAAGGTTCATCTTCATTCTTGATGAAACCAAACTGTTTGATTGCATCATCGAATCGAATATTCCAGCTCCAAGAAGCTTGCTTTAGTCCATAAATGGACCTATGTAGCTTGCATACTCTGTCAGTATGCTGTGGATCTACAAAACCCTCAGGTTGTGTCATGTACACATCCTCGAGCAGGTTTCCATTCAGAAACACGGTTTTGACATCCATCTGTCAGATCTCATAATCGTGGTACGCTGCAACAGCAAGCATGATCCGAATGGATTTAAACATCACTACTGGAGAAAAGGTTTTATCATAGTCAATACCATGAATTTGCTTGAAACCTTTAGCTACCAAGCGACCCTTATAAATAAGTCCATCCATGTCAGTCTTTCTCTTAAAGACCCACTTACACCCAATTGGTTTGACCCCTTCAGGTGGATCAACCAAAGTCCATACTTGGTTAGTGTAGATGGATTCTATCTCGGATCTCATAGCCTCTAGCCATTTCTCGGAATCTGGTCTCATCACAGTTTCCTGATAGGAGGTAGGCTCATCCTCAATGAGCACAATGTCATCATGGGCAGACAAGAGAAATGAATATGACATACCCTATCAGACCTGCGAAGAGGTAGGTCTACTTGAACTGGTTGTTGTTCCTTAACTCCTTGTGGAACAACATCATCCACAACACTTTGTGGTTCCAGTTCAACTTCCATCGAGGCTTCAGTGCTATGGTTCACATCTTGAACTTCTTCAAGATCGAACGTACTCCCACTAGTCTTTCTAGAAACAAAATCCCTTTCTAGAAATACCCCAGTCTTAGCCACAACTATCTTGTGTTGACTGGGAATGTAGAAGTAATATCCCTTTGTTTCCTTGGGATATCCAATTAAATAGCACTTATTAGATTTGGGTCCCAATTTGTCTGAGACTTGACGTCGAATGTAAGCCTCACAACCCCAAATCCTCATAAAAGACACATGGACATCTCTCCCAGTCCATATCCTATATGGTGTCTTTATTATAGGCTTAGATGGAACTCGGTTGAGAATGAAGGTTGCTGTGTCTAGAGCATAGCCCTAAAGATACATAGGAAGATCTGTGTGACTCATCATAGACCGTACCATATCTAATAAGGTACGATTCCTCCTTTCGGATATACCATTCCACTGTGGTGTTCCAGGAGGAGTGAGTTGGGATAGAATCCCACACTCAGCTAGATAGTCACGAAACTCATGGCTAAGGTATTCTCCACCTCGATCTGATCGAAGTATCTTAATACTCTTGCCAAGCTGATTTTATACTTCATTCTTGAATTCTTTGAACTTTTCAAAGGATTCTGATTTATGTGTCATCATATACACATAACCATATCTACTAAAGTCATCAGTAAATGTAATGAAGTACCTATAATCACCTCTAGCAGTGACATTGAAAGGGCCACATACATCACTATGTATAAGTCCTAACAAGTCAGTCGCTCTCTCGCTGTGTCCACTAAAGGGAGTCTTGGTCATCTTGCCCTGTATGCATGACTCGCATGTCTCATATGATTCAAAATCAAATGAGTCCAGCAAATCATCTTTATGGAGCTGGGATAAGCGTTTGTCATTTATATGACCTAAGCGACAGTGCCAGATATAGGTTTGGTTCATTTTTTTTTTGACTTGAACCTCTTGGTACTTATGTTATAGATAGAGTTCTCAAGGTCTAGAATATAGAGTCCGTTCATCAGAGGTACACTACAATAGAATATATCATTTAAATAAACTGAACAACATTTGTTCTTTATTATAAATGAAAAACCTTTCTTGTCCAAACAAGAAACTGAAATTATGTTCTTAGTTAAAGCAGACACATAACAACATTCATCTAATTCTAATACAAGCCTAGAAGGCAGAGATAGATGATAAGTTCCTACAGCAACCCGTGCTCCATTGCCTACTCGTAGGTCCACCTCGCCCTTCGTCAATGCCCTGCTATTTCTCAGCGTCTGCACATTAGTACAAATGTGAGAAGCACATCCGGTATCTAATACCCATGATGAAGAAATAGATAGATTGACTTCTATAACATAGATACCTGAAGTGGAAGTCTCACTTCTCTTCTTCTTAAGATCTTCCAAGTAAACTTTGCAGTTCCTCTTCCAGTGCTCGGTCTGACCGCAGTGGAAGCAGGTAGCATCCTTGGCAACCCCTCCTTTGGGTTTCAACGTCTTGCCTTTGCCCTTGGCTTGGGACTTGCCCTTGCCTTTGGGCTTGCCCTTGCCCTTGTGTTTCTGAACCATCAGAATAGAGTTGGGCTTAACCTTCTTAAGGTTGAGCTCAGCAGTTCTTAACATGCTAAGCAGCTCGGACAGTAGCTTGTCAATTTCGTTCATGTTGTAGTTCATGACAAACTGACTGTAGCTCTTTGGCAAGGACTGCAAGATCAAGTAAGTGGCCAGCTCTTGGCTAAGGGGAAATCCCAACCTCTGTAGGTTTTCTATGTACCCAATCATCTTGAGTACATATGGGCCTACGAGAGTCCCATCTTGCATCTTGCACTGAAACAGTGCCTTAGAGATCTCGAATCTCTCGTGCCTCGCTTGTCCTTGATATAGTTGACGCAGATGTTCAACCATATCATAAGCACCCATCAACTAATGTTGCTTCTGAAGCTCAGAGTTCATGGTCGCGAGCATTAGACAGGACACATCTAATGGGTCATCTTGATGCTTCTTGTAAGCATCACGATCAGCTCGCGTGGCAGTGGCAGGAGGTGCCTTAGGAATGGGCTGCTCCAGGACGTACAGTTTTCGTTCCTGTGTGAGAACTATTCTCAGGTTCCTGTACCAATCCAGGAAGTTAGCTCCATTGAGCTTGTCCTTATTGAGGACAGAACGCAGGGAGAAGGAGTTCATGTTTGACGACATGGTAATCTACAACAGAAAATTACAGAAAAATAAATATCATATTCCAATTAATCATCTAATTAGGCCTTTAATTAAATGATGCTCCCACTGAATTCTATAATTCAAGTGGGACAAGATCCACATCATATTATGCTCTGAGTTAGCTTTGGCTAAATCGCCCAAGACTTAGTATAATCGATAGGTAACTAATTACCATTTACATCTCTATGCAACTCTTATATATAGGATTAAGATCCGCATTTATATTAAAACTCGAGTTAGCTTTGGCTAATACGCCTAAGAGTTAATATAAACGCGATTTTGTCCCATCTTCCAACTATTGGATAAATGCCTACAATTAAACTTGATTTAACTAGTTGTACTCAATCTAATTGAGTTTTTACTCACCCATGCATTGATAGGCGGGACCAAGATTGTCCCTCCGTACCCTACCAAGATAATATGTGTTGCTCTGCTTTGGCAGATTTAACAACAACATGTGATCGAGGTAGTGATAGGTATCACGGCATGGTAGGCATTTTTGAGTTAACGCGATTGAGATCTAATCTAATCGACGATGCGTATCATATACTCGATTTAGATCTAATCTAATCATGGAGGTGCATCATGTGCGTGACTTAGATCTAATCTAATCGTTAAGACACTAATTAATTACTAATCTAGCATGCATCATATATACACACACAAGCAATTAATTAATTTTGTGATTAGTCATGGCCCAACTACGATCTTCTCAAGCCAATGAGAAGATCGGATGGTCAACCTAAGGTCAACAGCTTCTCAAGCTCCTTCTTTTGACCACCTTGTGTTGCTCGCACCCTCCTCGTAACTCCGTCTCGAGTGAACCTTCCATCGCCTCATTTTGTACATTACAAAATGTAAAACTTGAGTTACATTCGAGTCTAAACTATTTACAATAGGAATAAATAAATAGAAAGGCACGACGCACAGATCGCGTATCAAATATACAATACGCACAATCACATGACGGTACGCAGGCCGTATTATGAATTACAACACAATTTCCAATCAAATTGGGGTATTTAGGGCCATGACCATCAAAAAATGATACACAATTCTAAACTATGTAATTTTCATAAATTTCTATAATTTTTGTCTAATATTTTTATGATTTTATGAGTAAAAATTCCCGGCGGTCCCATTTAGCGATTTTCGGGCGCAATCGCGGAACGAAGCCCCTTGCGGGGTTAGGGGCAGCACCCTTACCCGCGATATAACCATCGTGAGTGTTACTAACCAATCCTACAGTGCCTTAGCCCACTATCCCAAAATGATTTGGGCCGAAACCTTGCCGTTTCAGAAAAATTTTCTCGGTAGTCGAAGCCTACAAGTGTCAAAACTCTTGTGCTTCGCTTCTACGAGAAAAATACCCATAAAATCTATAAAAATAGTAAATTTACAGAATATTACAGAACTGATATTTTTCATAAAAATACAAACAAAAACTCGTACGCGCTTCGCACGTGGCTCTAATACCACTGTTGGGTTTTTCGGGCCGCAAAAACTGTTTTTTGCATTGCGGAAACCCCGAAACCCCGCCACCGGATCCATGCGAAGAAATAAAATTTACGTAAAACTTCAAGTATGAGTTTCTAGCCTAGATCTAAACTAGATCTACAAAGGAGAAGAGCTTTATCCTTGATGCAATGCCCTTCGCTAATCCCGCTCGTCTAAGGTTCGTCGGATCTCGAGAGTATCAAAGTAGATACTCCTCTATGTGTATCCACACAAGCAAGAGATGGAGAAATCAAACAAAAGGTGTGCTAGCACGTTTGAAAGGTTCGGCCAAGGTGGAGGAGAGGGAGAGAAGAGAAAGCTTGAGGAAGAAGATGAGAGTTACACAAAAGAAATGAAACTCACCCAAAATCATTAGTGGTCGGCCACATGAATGAGGTTAATAACCTCCATGGAATACCAAGAGTCACAACTCTTGGTAACTCCCATGAGATGCCATCCCACTTAAGCAACCATGATGATGTGGAGCATCATCATTGGTCCACTCTTTGCCAATTCACCAATGAGGTGGCAAATGGTCAAGTCAAACTTGACTCTTCATCATCCTCTCAAGTCAAGTCAAACTTGACCACTTCTCTCCCATGGTTGATCAAATCTAACCATTGGTTCAAGTCAATTTTAATTTAATGAATCTCTATTCATTGAATTAAATTGACTCAATGAGTCTAAGTCCAAATTAGACTCATCTAACACATGAACCAAATTGAGTCCAACTCAATTAGCCTAATTTGGATTACTCTTAATCCAATTTGGTTTATCATATGGACCTAATCCTTTAGGTTCATCAAATGAACCTAATCTCCATCTAATTTCCCTTTGTGTGTGACCCTATAGGTTCTTATAACATTGAAAATGCTCCTAAACCCATTTAGAATCATAAGGAATGAGTGGTATCTAGCAACACTTCATTACTACCCAAGTTATAAGAATGTTGAGATCCAACATCACCTTGCGACTACTAATTGTGACTCTTCACAATATATGACCTGTGTCCTTCTATCCTTGACATCTAGATTGATTAATGTGAGGCATAGACCGTGTCATCTTCTAATGAATCTAAATCTTGAATCCCAAGTAGACTCACTCAATCAAATGAGCTCAACATGTAACACCCACGAATTTCTTAAGCTAAGTATGTGAAGATTTTCTCTTAGAATAAAAAGATAAGATAGAAATATATATATATATATATATATATATAGATAAAAGAAAAGGAATTGGTCAAGGATTGAACCTTGAACCTTTTAAGCTAAGGATTATGGAATTACCACTAGACCATCATAATTTATTGTTAAAGGAGGAATGGAAACTCTAGATAAAGTTAAGAGCATGATAAAAAGAAGGAAGCAAGAAAAAGATTCAATTAGCTTTCTTCCTCCTTCTCTTGATTAAGAAGAAAACAAGAAAAAGACAAATTGTCTTCTTCTCCTTTTTTTTTCATTTTCGTGGGATGATAAGATGAGGGAATTGGAGAGCAAAAAGGGGATGAATGAAGACATTTCTTCATCATTAAGAGAATAAAGGATGAGTTAAGAAGAAGGGAAGGCAAAGTTTCTTTTTGCTTCTTACTCCCACCTTGCATAAGAGGAAAAACTAAGAAGGGATTTCATTTTTCTTCCCTTTCCTCACCCTTTGCCGTGACCTAGAGCATCCCCTCTCCTTTTTCTGAAAATCCAACTAAGGTTTTCTCCCTAAGAAAACCAAACCACAAGAAGGAATCCTCAAGATCTACCTCTCACAAGCAAGAGAAGCAAAAAGGAGCACTAGGAGGAGAAGCTCTATTCTTTCTCTTCACAAAGGGTATCTTCTCTTAGGAAAAGACCAAGCAAGAGGATGTGAGTATCCCCTCACCTGTGGTACAAGTTGTTATATGATTTTTGTTTGAGTTTAGATGGATTAACAACCTAGAGTTTCTTAGGGGAACTTTCGGCCATGACACTTGTAAGGTTTATGGAAACTTAAAACCAAAACCAACATGCTTAAGTTTTTTCCCATGATATGCTATGAATATGATCTTGATATTTCATGCTTGTATGTGGCTTGGAATTAGGTAATACCCTACATTAGGGTTCGGACATGAAGAGACTTAAAACCCTAGGAAAGCTCAATTTAAAAACTACCATGCTTATGATCTCTTCTATGATGTGATATGAATATTTTCTTGATGTTTTATACTTGTATGTTGCTTAGAACTAGTAGGACCCTACCTTAAGGTTTCGGCCATGAAGGGATTAAATACCTTAAGGAGGCTCAACCTCAAATCTAGCTTGCTTATGTTTTACCTTATGAAAAGATATGAAGATAACATAATGCACTTGAGATTTCATGTTGTTTAGGGTTAGGTTGTCATATGATGAACTTTCGGCCAACATGAAATGTAGGGCTTAGGCAAGCCTAAATTCAACCCTAACATGTTTATGTTCTTCTCTATGATATGCTATGAAATTTATAAGGTACTCACATGCTTGTAAATTCTAGAAGAAGTATCAAGTATGAAGTTTTCCTTAATATATTATGAATGTTCTCTTGATGTTTTATACTTTTAGGTTACTTAGAACTAGTAGGACCTTACCTTAAGGTTTCGGCCATGAAGGGATTAAATACCTTAAGGAGGCTCAACCTCAAATCTAGCTTGCTTATGTTTTACCTTATGAAAAGATATGAAGATAACATAATGCACTTGAGATTTCATGTTGTTTAGGGTTAGGTTGTCACATGATGAATTTTCGGCCAACATGAAATGTAGGGCTTAGGCAAGCCTAAATTCAACCCTAACATGTTTATGTTCTCCTCTATGATATGCTATGAAATTTGTAAGGTACTCACATGCTTATATTTGGTTGAAAACCTTAGAGTCACATTGATGGCATTCGGCCACCTATGTTTGTGGACTTAGGAAGCTTGAAACTTTAACCTAATATGCTCATGTGGTTGCCTATGATAAATGCATGGAAATTGTTTAAGGTTCACATGTTTATATGCTATTTGTAACCAAGTTTTGGACCTTGTATGTTTCGGCCAAGGTGGGTTTCAAAACCTAGGAAGCATAGAACCTAAATCAAATATGCTTATGATGTTCCTTATGATAAATGTTATAGAAATGAATTTGGGTTCATATGCTTGTATGATTTCATGTAACCTAAATGAGCCTATGCATGTTTCGGCCACCCTTAGTGGGTTGAGGATTTAGACTAAATTATGACTCATTATGTACTTTCCTTTGCCATGATATGAATTAGGAAAAGTTAACTCGTGATCCATGCATGATTATGTTTTCTTTTTCCTTCCATGATATATTATATTGCTCGTTTAAGTATGCTTATGAACCATGCATGAGAATGATACCTATAATGGCTATGTGCCCAAGACAAGTATGATGGCTATGTGCCCAAGTATGCATGGCTATGTGCCCATTTATGCATACCTTATGAATGACATGAATGATATGAACATGATATGCTATGAATGACATGAACGTAATATGCTATGAATGACATGAACATGATATGCTATGAATGACATGAACATGATATGCTATGAATGACATGAATATGATATGCTAAGAATGACACGGATATATTATGAAATGATAAAGATATGATATGACATGTATTTTACTTTGAATGACTTGTACCAAAAGGGTGGGCTCCTTATGCGCCCCTAGGTCGAATTACAGTCCTAGTAAAGGGTGGGCTCCTTACGTGCCCCTAGGCCGAGCTACGAGCCTAGTTTCCTAGTAGGTTCAAGACTAGCTACCTTGGGTCTACATAGGATGCACGCATTATGTATGCATGTGGTACTAAGCCGGGCCCTTTTCATGTTGAGATTATTTTCAAGTACTATATGATATTGTTTTAAGACATCTCACTCATGACATAAATCATGTTTTGAAAGGCATATTGCACATGACATTACCCATGTTTTAAGAGACATCTTGCATCCATGCTTACGATATGATGTGAAATAATGCTTACAGTTATGCTATGATATGATGCCTTGCTGTTATGAAAAGAAATGTTATGATGTTTTCACTTATGCTATGATGTACACTTATACTATGATGTGATGTATACCATGATATGATGATTTCTTATGTTATGATATGATCTATACCATGATATGATGATTTCTTATGCTATGATATGAATTATACCATGATATGATGATTTCTTATGCTATGATATGAATTATACCATGATATGATGATTACTTATGCTATGATATGATTTATGCTATGATATGATGTTACTTATACCATGATAAGATTTATGCCATAATATGTTGTTTTACTTTATGTTACGATATTATTGAAATTCATGCCATGATATGATATGTTTTTAATTATATGATGATATGAGCGTCATTTATTCCATGATGTATGATAAGATGATTATACATGATATGTTGGTTTTTGTGAGTAGGAAAGGATCTCACTAAGCCTTGAGTGCTTACAGATACTTTTCCTTGTACCACAGATAAAGGTAAAGGATGGATAAACTAGAGGAGCAGCAGGAAGGGGCAAGAGATGTGTGATGGTGACTTGGCTAAAGAAATAAAATGACCTGCTTAAAAGAACTTATGAATAATATGTTATGTTATGTTGATGTCTTTCATGATTCCCTATGCATGTGTTAGAAATGAATAATATGACTATTAAGTTGAACCATGCTATTTCATGTTCATATGCTTAGTATAATTTTAGAAAAAAATATATATGCTTCCGCTGTATGTATGTTATGTCTGCTAAGTCTAAGTGAAAGTTAGTAACCCCGCCCCTCTCACTAGGCAGGAGTGGGAAAAAGGGGGCGGGCGTTACACAACATCTCATATTGACTCATTTAGGCATGGTCATGCACTTAGTGGTCTCACTCTATCAAGAATATCGATGTCACTCCCGTCATATAGAAGGGATAGATCCCATCTACATCACTCACAACCCTCCACATAATTTGTTACATACCCAGTAATCGCATTTATAGTCCACCCAGTTACGGGTGACGTTTGACGAAGCCAAAGTATGCAACTCCTTATGTAGGGAACCATGGTGACTTCAGGTCCAAGGACTAATAGTCATACTAATAGCCACATGAGATAGTATATGACACTCATATAACGATCCATGATACTTTCTCATGGCGGGTCATTCAGTATACATTCTTCAATGCATACCCATGTGTCAACTTGATATCTTCATATCCATGACTTGTGAGATCAAGTCATCGAGTTGACCTACATGCTAATCTCGTCGCACTAACATTGTCCTTGAATGCTAATACTTGACTAGGAATGGTTAAGAGTAGTGTGCCCTATGTCATCTCACTATCGATTCAACTAACCGATTGATATAGGTAAGAACCTTCTACTCAAGGATGCTATTATACTTAGTTATTTGGTACCAATACAAGTAAGCATAATAACCATAAACAAATGCCTTTATATATATAAGAATATTATACAACGAGTACATACAACAATCATCAAAGATTGGCTCTAGGGCTCTAACTAACAACACAACCATAACCAATTAACACAGAGTTAATTTGAAGTTCCACACAATGGCTATAAAAATTTACATTATAACCATAATCAAGAAGACAAATGACAGAAACCAGATTCCGTCGAATCTTAGGAGCATACAGGATATCATGTAGAAACAAGGTGCCTCCACCACGTAGGCTGAGCTTGCAAGTGCCAATTCCTTTGACTTCAATTCTTGCATTGTTTCCTACATATATCCATTTGTTGCCAGTTGGTACCCGACGGTACTCCACATATGTAGCTCGATTACGTGCTACGTGGTTCGTTGCTCCTGAATCTATAATCCACAAAGGATACGAATCAGCTAACAACATTGTACTTGCAACATATTGCTCATTGAAAGAAGATAACAATGGACCTACCTTTTTAGGCTCAATACAATCCCGAGCAAAATGTCCCTTCTTGCCATAGTTGAAGTAGGTCAACTTGCTCATAGGTCTTTTTCCATATCTCTTTCCTTTCTTCTTGATTTGGTTTTTAACAACAACAACACTAGCCTCCATTCCTTTTCCCTTTCCTTTCTTAAACCATCTTTTCTTATTATTGGAACCAGAACCTTCAGCTATAAAAGCTTGACCAGAAATCCTTGCGGATTCAATCCTCTCCGCCTCAAGTTCAACATGGCGTGAGACATCGGTGAAAGTCTTGATACTCTCACTGTGGGTCAGATTTTGTTTCATCGTTTCCTAAGAATCAGGAAGGGAATGGATAACTGCTTGAACCTGTTGTTCATCGATCAACACATGACCAGCAGTCTTAAGCTCTTGAATCTGTTACCCATTTCCTTGAGATGTTGGGCCATGGTAACATTCGAGCGCCTTTTCAGCTATCAAACTTGATAGTTAGTTGACGAAGCTTACTCAGACTGACTCCACTGTACTTCTCTCTAAGGGCTACCCAGACAGCATGAACAGATGGTAATGGCTCATACTCAAATACTAGGTCATACGCCATTGAACTAATCAATATACCCTTAGCAATGGAGTCCTTCCTTTTCCATGCCTTATAGGCATCAAGGTCACGTCTGTGCTATGCTGTAGAACCATCAATCGGTTCCTCCATGATTTGATTTACAACCTCTAGAACTTCTTTTTTCTCAAGAATGTATTGTATCTTGAGATGCCAGATTTTGTAGTTATCCCCATATAATTTCTCACCCTTATTGAGTTTAGCTATGATGTTTTTAGTTGTCATGATCTACATAAATAAATACATTATTTATTATTTCAGTGTAATTCATATATGTGCAATTATTTATTGACTCAGTGTAAATTAGAGTTAGTTTACAAAATCAAGTGATAACATTGTTTTCACTCATCATTTGTATGTTCTAATCTAATCAACATTGATCAATCATATTACACACATCCCATCTAATGAACTAATCATTTTACATATGAACTAATCATATGGATATATGAACTAATCATATCATGGAATGAACTAATCATTTCCAAGTTTGTTAACATATAACATAACTTTTCATTATATAATTCTATTCGTACATAACGACAGAAATTATTACATGACTCAAAAACTAGATGAGCTAACACTGTTCGTACATAACGACAGTAAATATAACACTAATAAACTAGATAGGCCAGCATTGCTCCAACTAAGATAAACACTAGTGCAGCAGCCAATATTATATTAACCTGGACTCATTTGGGATAATCTTGTTCGGGCTTTCGGGCCGCAAAAACCACTTTTTGAGTTGCAGAAACCCCGAAATCTTGCCACGAATCAATGCGAAGATATAAAATAAATTTACATGTACATGTTTCCTATCCTAGATCTACACTAGATCTACAAGAAAGTAAGTATACTTTTGAAGTAAAGCCCTTCGCAAATCCTGCTCGTCCAAGATTCTTCGGATCTCAAGTGTGTTCAAGCATACACACCTCTAGAAGTATCCACACGGACAAAAAGGGTGGAGAGAAAAACACTTAGAGTGTGCTAGCACTCTTAAGGTGTTTCGGCAAAGGAGGAGAGGGATAGTAGAGAAGAAGAAAGGAGGAAGAAGATGGAGTTACACCAAGCACACCCAATGCACTAAAGTGGTCGGCCACATAATGAAGGGGGGTTTATCTCCATGTAATACCAAGAGTCAAGTGGTCGGCCCTATGCCAAGTCACAATGACATGGCATTCGGTCAAGTCAAACTTGACTCTTCATCTTCCCTCTCAAGTCAAGTCAAACTTAACTTAAATTCTCCCATGGTTGATCAAATCTAACCATTGATTCAAGCCAATTTGATTTAATGAATCTCTATTCATTAAACTAAATTGATTTAATGAGTCATAATCTAAATTAGACTCATTGGACACATGAATCAAATTGAGTCCAACTCAATTAGTTTAATTTGGATTACTCTTGATCCAATTTGGTTCATCACATGAACCTAATCCTCTTGGTTCATCATATGAACCTAATCTCTATCTAATTGCCCTTTGTGTGTGACCCTATAGGTTCTTGTAACGTTGGAAATGCTCCTAAACCCATTTAGAAGCATAAGTAATGAGCGGTATCTAGCAACACATCATTACTACCCAAGTTACAAGAATGTTGAGATCCAACATTATCTTGTGACTACTAATTGTGACTCTCACAATATGTGATAATGTCCTTCTATCCTTGACATCTAGATTGATCAATTTGAGGCATAGATCGTGTCATCCTCTAATCAATCTAAATCTTGAACTCCAAGTAGACTCACTATAATCAAATGAGCTCAATATCTCATATTGACTCATTTGGGCATGACCATGCACTTAGTTATCTCACTCTATCAAGAATAATGATGTCACTCCCGTTATATAGGAGGGATAGATCCCATCTACATCACTCACATCCCTCCGCATAATTTGTTACATACCTAGAAATCGCCTTTATAGTCCACCCAATTACGGGTGACGTTTGACGAAGCCAAAGTATGCAACTCCTTATGTAGGGAACCATGGTGACTTCAGGTCCAAGGACTAATAGTCATACTAATAGTTACATGAGAAAGTATATGACACTCATATAACTATCCATGATACTTTCTCATGGTAGGTCATTCAGCATACATTTTCCAATGCATACCCATGTGTCAACTTGATATCTCTATATCCATGACTTGTGAGATCAAGTCATCGAGTTGACATACATGCTAGTCTCATCGCATTAACATTGTCCCTGAATGTTAATACTTGACTAGGAATGATTAAGAGTAGTGTTCTCTATATCATCTCACTATCGATTCAACCAATCGATTGATATAGATAAGAACCTTCTACTCAAGGACGCTATTATACTTAGTTATTTAGCACCAATACAAGTAAATATAATAACCATAAAGAAAATGCCTTTATAAATATATAGGAATATGATACATCGAGTCCATACAACAATCATCATATGATTGGCTCTAGGGCTCTAACTAACAAATCTCAGATGAGGCAACTTCATGATTCTCCATCAGATCCATTTTCTAGATCTTCCTCGAACATTTCCTGGTCCTCTTCAGACTCTTCAGGCTCTTCTTCACCCATATGGTGAAGCAGCTCCTCACACAGTTCTGAATATGTGACGCGTCCTTCATGACACCCCATACATAGTCTGCTATTATCCTCGGATACTCTGGCAATGATTGCATTAATGCCCAGATCCTATAACTGTCCAGGACTGGAAATTTTTCTTGCTCAAGTTTCCAGAACAGTCTATCAAGATTTCTTACATGTCCGCCGACTCCATAAGTATTAGTTAGAGCCCTAGAGTCAATCATGTGATGATTGTTGTATGAACTTGATGTATCATATTCCTATATATTTATAAAGGCATTTCTTTATGGTTATTATACTTACTTGTATTGGTGTCAAATAAACTAAATATAATAGCGTCCTTGAGTAGAAGGTTCTTATCTATATCAATCGATTGGTTGAATCGATAGTGAGATGACATAGAGAACACTACTCTTAATCATTCCTAGTCAAGTATTAACATTCAGGGACAATGTTAATGTGATGAGACTAGCATGTAGGTCAACTCGATGACTTGATCTCATAAGTTATGGATATAGAGATATCAAGTTGACACATGGGTATACATTGGAGAATGTATGCTGAATGACCCGCCATGAGAAAGTATCATGGATCGTTATATGAGTGTCATATACTTTCTCATGTGACTATTAGTATGACTATTAGTCCTTGGACCTGAAGTCACCATAGTTCCCCACATAAGGAGTTACATACTTTGGCTTTGTCAAACGTCACCCGTAACTGGGTTGACTATAAAGGTGATTACTAGTTATGTAACAAATTATGCGGAGGGATGTGAGTGATGTAGATGGGATCTATCCCTCCTATATAACAGGAGTGACATCATTATTCTTGATAGAGTGAGACCACTAAGTGCATGGCCATGCCCAAATGAGTCAATATGAGATATTGAGCTCATTTGTTTAGAGTGAGTCTACTTGGAGTTCAAGATATAGATTGATTAGAGAATGACATGGTCTATGCCTCAATTTAATCAATCTGGATGTCAAAGATAGAAGGACAATATCATATATTGTGAGGGTCACAATTAGTAGTCACAAGGTGATGTTGGATCTCAACATTCTTGTAACTTAGGTAGTAATGATGTGTTGCTAGATACCACTCATTACTTATGCTTCTAAATGGGTTTAGGAGCATTGCCAACGTTACAAGAGCCTATAAGGTCACACACAAAGGGCAATTAGGTGGATATTAGGTTCATATGATGAACCAAGAGGATTAGGTTCTTGTGATGAACCAAATTGGATCAAGAGTAATCCAAATTAAACTAATTGAGTTGGACTCAATTTGATTCATGTGTCCAATGAGTCCAATTTAGATTATGACTCATTAAATCAATTTAGTTTAATGAATAGAGATTCATTAAATCAAATTGGCTTGAATCAATGGTTAGATTTGATCAACCATGGGAGAATTTAAGTTAAGTTTGACTTGACTTGAGAGGGAAGATGAAGAGTCAAGTTTGACTTGACCTTGACTTGACCAAATGTCATGTCATTGTGACTTGGCATAGGGCCGGCCAATGATGATGTGCCACATTATCAAGGCAACTTCATGGTATGCCACCTCATGAGGGAAACCAAGAGTCTTAACTCTTGAGATTCCATGGAGGTTACAAACCTTATTGAAGTGGCCGGCCACTTTTAGTGAGGGAATGAATTGATTTTCATTCAAGTCATCATCTTCTTCCTCCTCTCTTCTTTCTTGCTCTCCTTCTCATCCTTGCCGAGACTCCTTGGGGTGCTAGCACACTCTAAGGTTTCCTCTCCATCTCTTGATCGTGTGGATACTTCTAGAGGTGTGTGCACTTGAACACACTAGAGATCCAAAGAACCTTGGATGATCGGGATTTACGAAGGGCTTCACTTCAAAGGTATACTCCTTAACATGTAGATCTAAAGTAGATCTAGTATAACAAACATGTACATGTAAAATTTTATATATATTCGCACAGATCCGTGTTAAGACTTCGGGGTTTTCGCAATGCAAAAAGCGATTTTTGCTGCCCGAAAGTCCCAACAGTGGTATCAGAGCCACGTGCGAAGCGTGCACATGTTTTCATTTGTATTTTTATGAAAAATATCAGATCTGTAAGTTTTTGTAACTTTACTATTTTTATGTATTTTTTGAGTATTTTTCTCGTAGAGGCGAAGCAACAAGTGCTAGGACACTTGTAGGCTTCGACTACCGAGAAAAACTTTCCGAAACGGCAAGGTCCCACCCTAATTGTTTTGGGACAGTAGCTTAAGGCACTGTGATATTGTAGTAGGACACTCATGAGACTTATTTCACGAGAAGGGGCGCTGCCCCTAACCCCTCAAGGGGCATTGTCCGGCGATCGCGGCCAAAATTCGCTAAACGGGACCGCCGAGAAATTTTAACTCATAAAATTGTAAAAACAGTAATAAAATTATAGAAATTTATGTAAAATACATAATTTAGAATTATGTATGATTTTGTGATGGTCATGGCCCAAAAACCCAATTTGATTGGACTAAATGTATTGTAATTCATAATATGGCCTACACGCCATTTTGTGTGATGTGCATGTTGTATATATTATGTGACCTGCATGTCGTACCTCCCTCATTTTTATTTCCTGTTGAAAATAGATTTTCAGACTCGAATGTAACTCGAGTTTCATATATGTAATGTACAAAAAAATGGAGCGGTGAAAGGTCCACTCGAGAAGGAACGACGAGGAGGGTGCGAGCAACACATGGTGGTCAAAGGGAGGAGCTTGGAGAAGCTGTTGACCCTAGGTTGACCGCCCAATCTTCTCATTGACTTGAGAAGATCGTAGTAGGGTCATGACCTAATCAAAATTTGATTATTCATTTCTTGTGTGTATGTGATGCATGATAGAATAGGATAATTAGTGCCTTGATGCGTATAAGATACGAATCCACGATTAGATTAGATCTTAATCAAGTCAACTCGATATGCCTACCAAGTCTTGATACCAATCACTACCTCGATCATTTGTTGTTGTTGAATCTACCAAAGAAGAGCAACGCATATTATCTTGGTAGGGTACGGAGGGACAATCTTGGTCCCGCCTATCAAGGCTTGGGTGAGTACAAACTCAATTAGATTGAGTATAACTAGTTAAGTCAATTGGATCGGGTATAACTATAGGCATTTTCCAACGGTTGGACGATAAGATAAAAATCACATTTATACTAAATCTTGGGCGATTTAGCCAAAGCTAACTCAAGTTGAATGTAAATAAGATTTTGATCCTATAAACAAAAGTTGCATAGAGATGTAATTGATAATTAGTTACCTACCGATCATACTAAGTCTTGGGCGATTTAGCCAAAGCTAACTCAAGGCGTAGTATGATGTGGATCTTGTCCTGCAAGAATTATAGCTAATCGGTTAGAATCTAGTAAGTGTGGTTTGACCACATCCATGACTTGATTCTATAAAAATTCTATAATTCAGTGGGAGCATCATTTAATTAAAGGCCTAATTAAATGATTAGTGGAATATGATATTTATTTTCTGCATTTTTCTGTTGTAGATTGCCATGTCGACAAACACGAACACCTTCTCTCTGCATTTTGTCCTTGATAAGGACAAGCTCAATGGAGCTAATTTTCTAGACTGGTACAGGAATCTGAGAATCGTTCTCACACAAGAACGAAAACTGTACGTCCTGGAGCAGCCCATTCCCGAGGCACCTCCTGCCACTGCCACGCGAGCTGACCGAGATGCTTATAAGAAGTATCAAGATGACACATTAGATGTGTCATGCCTCATGCTCGCAACCATGAACTCTGAGCTTCAGAAGCAACACGAGTTGATAGGTGCTTATGATATGGTTGAACATCTTCATTAACTATATCAAGGACAAGCAAGGCATGAGAGATTCGAGATCTCCAAGGCACTGTTTCAGTGCAAGATGCAAGATGGGACTCCCGTAGGTTCATATGTGCTCAAGATGATTGGGTACATAGAAAACCTACAGAGGTTGGGATTCCCACTTGGCCAAGAGCTGGCCACAGACTTGATCTTGCAATCCTTGCTAGAGAGCTACAGTCAATTTTTCATGAATTACAACATGAACGAAATTGACAAGTCACTGCTCGAGCTGCTAAGCATGTTGAGAACAACTGAGCTAAACCTTAAGAAGGTAAAGCCCAACTCCATTTTGATGGTGCAAAAGGGCAAAGGCAAGGGCAAGCCTAAAGGTAAGGGAAAGTCTCAAGCCAAGGGCAAAGGCAAGGCACTGAAACCTAAAGGAGGGGTTGCCAAGAATGCTACCTGCTTCCACTGCGGTCAGACCAGGCACTGGAAGAGGAACTGCAAAGTATATCTGGAAGATCTCAAGAAGAAGAGAAGTGAGACTTTTACTTCAGGTATATATGTTATAGAAGTTAATCTATCTATTTCTGCATCATGGGTATTGGATACCGGATGTGCTTCTCACATTTGTACTAAGGTGCAGTCGTTGAGAAATAGCGGGGCATTGACGAAGGGCGAGGTGGACCTATGAGTAGGCAATGGAGCACGGGTTGCTGCTGTTGCTGTAGGGACTTACTTTCTATCTCTGCCCTCTGGGCTTGTACTAGAATTAGATGAATGTTGTTATGTGTCTGCTCTTACTAAGAACATAATTTTGGTTTCTTGTTTGGACAAGAAAGGTTTTTCGGTTATCATAAAGAACAAATGTTATTCCATCTATTTAAACGATATGTTCTATTGTAGTACATCTCTGATGAACAGACTCTATATTCTAGACTTAGAAAACCCCATTTATAACATAAATAACAAAAGGTTCAAGTCAAATGAAATGAACCAAACCTATCTCTGGCATTGTCGCTTAGGTCATATAAATGACAAACGCTTATCCCAGCTCCATAAAGATGGTTTACTGGACTCATTTGATTTTGAATCATATGAGACATGTGAGTCATGCCTACTGGGCAAGATGACCAAGACTCCCTTTAGTGGACACAGCGAAAGAGCGACTGACTTGTTAGGACTTATACATAGTGATGTATGTGGCCCTTTCAATGTCGCTGCCAGAGGTGGTTATAAGTACTTCATTACATTTACTGATGACTTCAGTAGATATGGTTATGTGTATTTGATGACACATAAGTCTGAATCCTTTGAAAAGTTCAAAGCATTCAAGAATGAAGTACAAAACCAACTGGGCAAACGTATTAAGATACTTCGATCAGATCGAGGTGGTGAATACCTTAGCCATGAGTTTCGTGACTATCTAGCTGAGTGTGGGATTCTATCCCAACTCACTCCTCCTGGAACACCACAGTGGAATGGTGTATCCGAAAGGAGGAATTGTACCCTATTAGATATGGTGCGATCTATGATGAGTCACACAGATCTTCCTATATCTCTTTGGGGCTATGCTCTAGACACAACAACCTTTATACTTAACCGTGTTCCATCCAAGGCTGTGATAAAGACATCATATAGGATATGGACTGGGAGAGATGCCTAGGTGTCTTTTATGAGGATTTGGGGTTGTGAGGCTTACGTTCGACATCAAGTCTCGGACAAACTAGGACCCAAATCCGATAAGTGCTATTTCATAGGATATCCCAAGGAAACGAAGGGATATTACTTCTACATTCTCAGTCAATACAAAGTAGTTGTGGCTAAGACTGGGGTATTTCTAGAAAGAGACTTTGTTTCTAGAAAAACTAGTGAGAGTATGTTCAATATTGAAAAAGTTCAAGATATGGACCATAGTATTGAAGCCTTGATGGAAGTTGAACTGGAACCAAAAAGTGTTGTGCATGATGAGATTGTTCCACAAGGAGTTGAGGAACAACAACTAGTTCAAGTAGACATACCTTTTCGCAGGTCTAATAGGGTACGTCGTCAGCCTGAGAGATACTCATATCTCTTGTCTGACCATGATGACGTTATGCTCATTGAGAATGAGCCTACCTCCTATCAGGAAGCTGTGATGAGACCAGATTCTGAGAAATGGCTAGAGGCCATGAGATCCGAGATGGAATCTATGTACACCAACCAAGTATAGACTTTGGTTGATCCACCTGAAGGGGGCATACCCATTGGGTGTAAGTGGGTCTTTAAGAGAAAGACTGACATGGATGGACTTATATATAAGGGTCGTTTGGTAGCAAAAGGTTTCAAACAAACTCATGGTATTGACTATGATGAAACCTTTTCTCCAGTAGCGATGTTTAAGTCCATTCGGATCATGCTTGCTATTGCAGCATACCACGATTATGAGATTTGACAGATGGATGTCAAAACTGCGTTTCTGAATGGAAACTTACTCGAGGATATGTACATGACACAACCTGAGGGTTTTGTAGATCTACAGCATACTGGCAAAGTATGCAAGCTGCATAAGTCCATTTATGGACTAAATCAAGCTTCTCGGAGCTGAAATCTTCGATTCGATGATGCGATCAAACGGTTTGGTTTCATCAAGAATGAAGATGAACCCTGTGTCTACAAGAAGGTTGTTGAGAACACAGTTGTCTTCCTTGTATTGTATGTGGATGACATGCTACTCATTGGGAATAACATCCCTTTGCTATAGTCTGTAAAGACTTGGCTAGGAAATTGTTTCTCAATGAAGGACTTAGGTGAAGCAGCCTGTATTCTAGGCATAAATAGATCTAAAAGATTGCTTGGCCTAAGTCAGAGTACATACATTGACAAGGTATTACTACGGTTTACCATGTAGAATTCCAAGAAAGGTTTTCTACCGATGTCACATGGTGTGAGTCTTTCGAAGACCCGAAGTCCCTCTTATAGAGAGGAGAGACACCGCATGGATAAGATCCCTTATGCTTCAGCCATAGGATCTATCATGTATGCCATGCTATGAACTTGTCCTGATGTTTCGTATGCTTTGAGCATAACGAGCAGATACCAGTCAGATCCAGGTGAGTATCACTGGATAGTGGACAAGAATATTCTTAAGTACTTGAGAAGGACTAAAGAATATTTCTTGATATATGGAGGCGATGATGAGCTAGCTGTAAAGGGTTACAGTGATGCCAGCTTCCAAACTGACCAGGGTGACTATAGATCACAGTCTGGGTTCGTGTTTTGCTTAAATGGTGATGCTATGAGCTGGAAGAGTTCGAAGCAGGACACAGTTGCTGATTCTATAACAGAGGCCGAGTATATTACTGCATTAGAAACAACAAAGGAGGCAGTTTGGATCCGCAAGTTTATTACTGAGCTTGGGGTGGTTCCTAGCATAGCTGATCCATTAGAGCTCTATTGTGACAACAATGGAGCAATTGCACAGTCTAAGGAACCTCGCTTACACCAGTGGACCAAACACATATTACAGTGCTTCCATCTCATTCGAGAGATTATCGATAGAGGAGATGTGAAGATTTGTAGAGTACCCACAGAAGCTAACATAGCAGATCCCTTGACCAAGGCATTGACACAGAGAAAGCATGATGGTCACACTAGGTCATTGGGCCTTAGAACCTACACTGATTGACACTAGTGCTAGTGGGAGATTGTTAGTTAGAGCCCTAGAGCTAATCATGTGATGATTGTTGTATGGACTTGATGTATCATATTCCTATATATTTATAAAGGCATTTCTTTATGGTTATTATACTTACTTGTATTGGTGCCAAATAAACTAAGTATAATAGCATCCTTGAGTAGAAGGTTCTTATCTATATCAATCGATTAGTTGAATCGATAGTGAGATGATATAGAGAACTCTACTCTTAATCATTCCTAGTCAAGTATTAACATTCAGGGACAATGTTAATGTGACGAGACTAGCATGTAGGTCAACTCGATGACTTAATCTCACAAGTCATGGATATAGAGATATCAAGTTGACACATGGGTATGTATTGGAGAATGTATGCTGAATGACTCGCCATGAGAAAGTATCATAGATCGTTATATGAGTGTCATATACTTTCTCATGTGACTATTAGTCCTTGGACCTGAAGTCACCATAGTTCCCTACATAAGGAGGTACATACTTTGGCTTCGTCAAACGTCACCCATAACTGGGTGGACTATAAAGGCGATTACTGGGTATGTAACAAATTATACTGAGGGATGTGAGTGATGTAGATGAGATCTATCCCTCCTATATGACAGGAGTGACATCATCATTCTTAATAGAGTGAGACCACTAAGTGCATGGCCAAGCCCAAATGAGTCAATATGAGATATTGAGCTCATTTGTTTAGAGTGAGTCTACTTGGAGTTCAAGATATAGATTGATTAGAGGATGACACAGTCTATGCCTCAATTTAATCAATCTAGATGTCAAGGATAGAAGGACATTATCATATATTGTGAGGGTCACAATTAGTAGTCACAAGGTGATGTTGGATCTCAACATTCTTATAACTTGGGTAGTAATGATGTGTTGCTAGATACCGCTCATTACTTATGCTTCTAAATGGGTTTAGGAGCATTGCCAACGTTACAAGAACCTATAGGGTCACACACAAAGGGAAATTAGGTGGAGATTAGGTTCATATGATGAACTAAGAGGATTAGGTTCATGTGATGAACCAAATTGGATCAAGAGTAATCCAAATTAAACTAATTGAGTTGGACTCAATTTGATTCATGTGTCCATTAAGTCCAATTTAGATTATGACTCATTAAATCAATTTAGTTTAATGAATAGAGATTCATTAAATTAAATTGGCTTGAATCAATTGTTAGATTTGATCAACCATGGGAGAATTTAAGTTAAGTTTGACTTGACTTGAGAGGGAAGATGAAGAGTCAAGTTTGACTTGACCTTGACTTTGTTAGGATCGATTGAGCTAGAGGGGGGGGGGGTGAATGGCTCACTTCTTTTGCTGACCAACTTTATTTTGCACAGCAAAAGTCTGAAGGCAATGCTAACACCGGTATTTAACTTGGTATCCACCTCCTCAAGGAGGTGACTAGTCCAAGGATCCACACCACTCACACTCTTTCACTATCAAAAACCCTCCTTCTCGGATTCACACCGAAGGTGGAGAAACCTTAACAGAAATACAACTCTCCCTTATCTTCAAAGTAAATATTACAAACACTACAAAGAAGAAGAAGAGAAGGATTACAAGCTTTAACTGGCTTCCTCTTTGCAGGTGAAACTTTAGTACGTAGTGGAGAGGAGCTTGAACCCTTTTCTTTGAATCTTGATCGCTTGAGAACTTTCAAAAGACTTGGAGAGCAATGGAACAGTATGTTTTTTGTTGTTATCTGTTTTCCAGTTTCTTCCCGTGTTTTAAACGTTGAGAAAACTAGCCGTTTCTCACGCCGCCGTCGCCGTGGATCGATTGAGGTTATATCCCAATCGATTCACAAGTATCCGTTGGAAGCCATCGCGTCAAGATCAACAGTGCCGATTGTTTTATTTGACTTGGATCGATTGGGGCAGCATTTGAATCGATTCAACCATTTGCTCATGAAATCGCAGCTTCGTGAATCGATCGGTCGATCGATTCAATACCTTGAATCGATCGGCTGATCGATTCAGAATGATTCTGTGCTTCACACAGAATGTTCATGGATTGATCGGCCGATCGATTCAATCCCTTGAATAGATCGGCTGATCGATTCAGAACAATTCTGTGCTTCGCACAGAATGTTCTCGGATCGATCGGCTGATCGATTCAGTACCTTGAATCAATCGGCTGATCGATCCAGACGCATTCTGTGCTGCGCAGAACCTTACCAATCGATCAGCCAATCGATTACCTTACCTTCAATCGATCGGCTGATCGATTCAGAGGGAATCTGACGCATAGCTATGTCTGAATCGATTTACCAGTCAATCTCTCACAGTGAGGCTATCACACACATAATCTTGTGACTTGCAGGAGCTTCTCTTGCCAAGAATCCGGTCCCCGACCTTCTTGGACTTCTCT
The DNA here is from genome assembly GCF_018446385.1 of Zingiber officinale. Classification (NCBI taxonomy): domain Eukaryota; kingdom Viridiplantae; phylum Streptophyta; class Magnoliopsida; order Zingiberales; family Zingiberaceae; genus Zingiber; species Zingiber officinale. The sequence goes on along the minus strand of NC_055987.1, from coordinate 81,969,704 downwards.
TGCCTTGCATCTGGTCTTCTGACCCGCAAGAACTCTTTTTTCCAAGAATCTAGTCCTCAACCTTCTTGGACTTCCCTTGCATCTGGTCTTCTGACCTGCAAGAAACTCCTCCTGCAAACTCACAATGCATGTTAGTTCCACCGTATTAACCTAAACTTAAATAATTGTCAACACATTGAAACTTCCAGGGCATGATTGCACCAACAATCTCCCCCTTTTTGATGTTTGACAATCTATTTAATTTTAGGCTAGTTTCCAATACAATGATAAATAATGATTGTAGCTTGCTGAAATAATAATTGCATAATTGCAGTAAGCTTGATTTTAATTTACTGAGATAAGCATAAGCAATAAGCATGAACTTCAACATAGATCTCCCCCTTTGTCAAAAATCAAAAGCAAATAACTCTCCCTCAATAAGTGCACAAAGCAAATACGATAAATCCGAGGAATGCTCCCCCTAAAACACACATATATCAACAGAATATAACAACACTGAAATGTAGAATCAAAAGGAGATCTTAGCATAAAAGTATATCATACATTCAAAATGAATGAGAGTTCACAGAAAGGACTCCAGAATAGCCATCCATACAACAAATAAAAACATATCACATAGGAACATAAAACTCGATAAGCTCGTCTCCAGGGGGAGTGGGATCTGGATCAGCAGCTGGAGCGGACGTAGTAGCCGGAGCAAGAGCCGCCGTAGAGTCAGGATCAGGGGCATCCTCAGCAGGGGGAACAGGGGCGGTGGATGGACCAGACTGAGACGGGTGAACCGTCACCCACGAGCCCACTAAGTCCACTAGTGTATCCAGAGTCCGCTGCATCGAGGTCTGCTGCTGGACCACGGTATCCATAGTCGCCTGCATCGAAGTCTGCTGCTGGACCACGGTATCCAACGTGGTACGCAGGCTGGCCACCTCCAAGGTCAGCTCCTCAAGGCGAGTGGAAACCGTCTCCTCAAGAGTCGGAGAAGATGGCCCGTGGAACTCCTCCTCAGCTTCATCCTCCGCAGGAGCCAAGGCCTGTGCATCCCCCCTGTGGCGAGCCCGGGGTCCCTCCCCAAAAGCACAGCCATCGATCCATCGAACTCCAGCTGGACCACCAATCAGACCCGACTTCTTGAAAGATCGTGAAGAAATCCGAGAATAAGCCACTGTCATGTGCTCCAGCCGTCCCCGGGAGACATCTATCTTCTGGGACGCCAGCCAATCTGTGATAAGATGCCCGAAAGGCATATGTATCGTCTGCTGCACGGGCTGGGTAAAATGAATGATGCAATGAAAGATGTTCAGAGCGATGTTGATGTCAAGGGAATGACGAATGGCATAGAGAGCAAACATATGAGGCAGCCGTAGAGCGGCTAGGGCACGAGAGGCAATGGGGAAAAGACAGTTGATGATCACTTTAAACAAAGCGGCATTTTCAGCTGATAACTCAAGAGAAGAAAACTTCGTGATATGAGCATCTGGCCCATCCGGACGAGGACGACCAAAGAAGAACTGATGCATGGATGCAATGCTAATATGCTCAAAAGGTGGAGGCAGCTCATCAGGAAGATTTGGATAAAAGACAAAATCATTGTCTGAAGGTAGACATTCGAGATAAGATTGAAGAATCTCATAAGAGAAGTCCAGGCTCCGTTTTGCAACACGAGTGTGATAATTTACACCATCTGAAGTGTGTAAATTATTATAGAATTCGGAGACAAGACCTATATTGACGTCCCTCTCACAGGTCAACAAGGAGTCAAGTTTATAATGCTTGAACCTATTATAGGTATCAAAACAAGATGTCCTATAGTATTGCAAGTTAACTGATCTAGGGGGTATAAGTTTGAAAGCGTTTTTGGTGAAAGCTTGTTGCATTGCAGCATTTGGAAACCTAGGATCAGTGGGAGGTTGAGGACGTGAGGAGGGTACAGACGATCCTTCGCCCGATTCACGAACCTTTTGTTTCTTTCTGTGGGATCGAAAACAAATGCAAGAGATGCACACAGTTTGACAGTCAATGGGAAGGATAAGCAAAGATTCAAGGGCAATGCAAGTAATGCAATGCATGAGGGATAATGCAATGCACAAAGACACACAAGAAACATATAGATTAGGTCAAAAATAGGAGCAAAAAGAACAACAAGGAGGAGAGCAAAAACCTTACCTAGGGTTAGGGTTTTGAGTCCGCATTTTGTGTGAGGACGCGAAGACGAGGAAAGGAGCTGCCCAGTGTGTCGAGAGAGAACTGGAAGAGAAGTGGAATAGCTCCCCTTCGCCGGAGAAGCACGCCGGAGTGACGATCGAGACAGACGAAAACGTCGCCTGGGAAGTCGCCTAGGGCAAGACCGCGTCGAGAGAGAGAAAAAGGAAGAAATAGAATGAGGGGATCGATTCGGATCTAAGGGTTTAAGACGGGTTTTAAGGTCTCGATTGATCGACCGATCGATTGAGAGTAAGTGAATCGATCGGTCGATCGATTCACAATGCTTCTGTGAAAATCGAACAAACGGTTGAATCGATCCATAGATCGATTCAGACGCCTTCTGTGGAAAACCGAAAGGGCGTCTCAATCGATCCATTGATCGATTGAGGTGCTCTGAATCGATCCATTGATCGATTCAGATGCCTTCTGTGGCCAAGTACGAGCCTCCCAATCGATTGACCAATCGATTGGGAAGCCTGATATTTCTGCACGTCTGAAAAACTTTCAGAACCAAGATTTGGAAAAGCACAACTAATTGTACACTACTCCAAAAATCACAAAATTTTGTATAGACACTATATGTATGTCCCAAATTATAAAAAAAATAAAGTTTAATAAAAATGAACTCGCCTTAGTGAAAACTTTCACAAAACCACAAATTATTGAAAACTTCAAAGATATGAGGAAGTTTGTATCTACCTGTTTCATAATAATCCCCATCCAATAACACACTTCAACCAATGTTTCAGAAGTGAGTTGTTATATGGTAAATTGAAAATTTCCAATCATAATCGTAGGGCAACGGGCACATGAGTTGTACACTTGCTTTCCCTATGATTGGACAAATGAATGTTTCATGTGAAACTCATTTTTCTTGGCCAACTTAATGCATCATAACAAGCATTATGACCAAGATAAATGTTCCTAACCTCTCACCCCCATCTAAATCACACAAAGAAGATAACCCTATGTGTTTGTGAGAGGCAAAAATTAAGATGAACCTAAAAGCTTTACCTATAAAGTGACCATGGAGGATTTGATTTAATCAATACAATACATTCCCAATTCTCTTCTAAGAAAGCTAAATTCAACTTCGGGAAGAGGTTTGGTGAAGATATCGGCTAAGTTTGATTTTGATCCAACATAATTTAACATGATATCACCTCGAGTTACATGATCACGGATAAAATGATGTTTAACCTCTATGTGTTTCGTTCTTGAATGATGAACGGGATTTTTGGTTAAGTTGATTGTACTCACATTATCACAAAGTACTTGAACATTGTTATAGGTAAGTTTATAGTCTTCTAGAGTATGAGTCATCCACAATAATTGTGATACACAACCTCCCATGGCAATATATTCCGCTTCGGTTGTGGAGAGAGCTACACAATGTTATTTTCTACTTGACCAACTTACTAAAGAGGACCCTAGAAATTGACAGCTACCACTAGTGCTTTTACGATCCAACTTGCATCCAGCATAATCGGAATCGGTATAGCCCACTAGATCAAAAGTTTCGGTTCTAGGATACCAAAGACCAACATTTTGAGTCCCCTTGAGATAACGAAGAATTCGCTTAACGGCACTCAAATGTGACTCCTTGGCACAAGATTGATACCTAGCACATATACCTACGGCAAAAAGTATATCCGGTCTACTAGCCGTGAGATAGAGAAGACTTCCTATAGCACTACGATATACTTTAGAGTCAACTTCTTTCCCCTCAATGTCTTTATCCAACTTAGTATTTGTGGCCATAGGGGTAGATATTTCCTTTGCATTTTCCATTCCAAATTTCTTAAATAGCTCTTTAACATATTTGGATTGATGAATGTAAATGCCTTCTTTTGTTTGCTTAATTTGTAATCCTAGGAAAAATGTCAACTCACCAACCAAACTCATTTCGAATTCACTCTCCATGTGATTAATGAATTCATTTAAAAAGTCTTTATTTGTAGAACCACAAATAATGTCATCTACATATACTTGGGCCACAAACAAATCATTACCATTATTTTTCAAGAATAAAGTAGGATCAATTTTTCCTCTATGAAACCCTTTTGATACTAGAAATGTTGATAATCGTTCATACCAAGCCCGAGGAGCTTGTTTTAGTCCATATAATGCCTTTTTAAGTTTATATACATGGGTTGGACACTCCAAATTTTCAAATCCCGGTGGTTCCTCAACATATACTTCTTCTTTTATTACACCATTTAAAAATGCTGATTTTACATCCATTTGGTACAATTTGAAGCCCTTGTGGGCGGCAAAGGTCAACATCATTCTAATTGACTCCAATCTTGCTACGGGTGCATAAGTTTCATCATAGTCCAACCCTTCTACTTGATTGAAACTCCTAGCAACCAATCTAGCTTTGTTTCTCACTACTATCCCTTTATCATCAAGTTTGTTCCTAAAAACCCATTTTGTATCAATAATTGATTTATTGTTAGGCCTAGGAACTAAATCCCAAACTTGACTTCTCTCAAATTGAGATAATTCATCTTGCATTGCTAAAATCCAATCCGGATCAAAAAAGACATCATCAATGGTTTTTGATTCTATTTGAGATATTAAGGCAACTTGACTTCCTTCATTTCTAAAGTAAGATCGAGTTCTCACTCCTTGAGTAATGTCTCCTACTACTTGATCTAAGGGATGATTTACATGAGTCCTAGTAGGTCTTGAGTCTTGATTTGTTATAATTTCGGGTTCAAGTGGCAAAGGTTCATTTTTCTCACCATCACTTTCTTGATTTTCTTCTCCTTGATGATTTACCTCATTTAGTGTTAGTTTCTCTAACTCAAATTGTAATTCTTCATTGTTTGTTCTTATTGGGGTTAAAGAGGGATTTTCTTCAAACACAACATTTAGTGATTCTTCCACTAGTTTTGATCTTTTGTTGTAAATTCGGTATGTCTTGCTATGACTTGAGTAACCTACAAGAATCCCCTCATCCGCCTTAGCGGAAAACTTTCCCAAGTGATCCTTGGTGTTTAGAATATAGACCTTACACCCAAATACTCTAAGATGCTTAATTGTAGGTTGTTTACCAAACCACAATTCATGAGGTGTTTTTCCTAGAAACCTATGTATTAAAGTTCGATTTTGGACATAACAAGCCGTATTAATTGCTTCGGCCCATAAGAAACTATGTAGTGAATATTCATTTAACATGCTCCTAGCGGCCTCTTGTAACACCCTATTTTTCCTCTCAACAACTCCATTTTGTTGAGGTGTTCTAGGGGTTGAAAACTCATGTTTGTAGCCTTTTTCCATACAAAAACTCATGAATCTATCATTTTCAAACTCACCTCCATGATCACTTCTTATTTTGTTTATCTTATGAGCCTTTTCATTTTCTACTCTATTACAAAACGCAATCAAGGTATCTAGAGTTTGATCCTTATGTTTCAAGAAAAACACCCATGTATATCTAGTGTAATCATCCACAATCACAAAGCAATATCTACTACCATTTAAAGAAATATATTTACTACTATCAAATAAATCCATGTGAATGAGCTCTAAAGCATTTGAAGTACTTACAACATTTTTACCTTTATGAGTAGCTTTGGTTTGCTTACCCATTTGACATGCATCACATATTTTGTCTTTTTGAAACTTCAACTTTGGCAATCCGTGCACCAACTCCTTCTTTGAAAGATTTTTGATATTCTTCATGTTAGTGTGAGCGAGTCTCCGGTGCCAAAGCCACGTCTCCTCTTCTTTGGACATGAGACACTTAGCAAACACATTAGTAGCACCAAATAGTTCAACTTGATAAATATTTTCTTTTCTATGGCCTATAAGAACATTGGTGTTTAGTTCACTATGTTTGACTAAGCATTGAGATGAGTTGAACTCAACTCTATACCCCGAGTCACATAGTTGACTAACACTCAAAAGATTAAAAGTCATGCCTTTTACTAGTAATACATTTTTTATTACAAATTTCTCGAAAATTCTAATATCTCCTATTCCAATAACTTTTAGCTCACCACTATTACCAAAAGAAACGGTACCTTTACTTTTGTGTCTAAATGATGAAAATTTTGATGAGTCTCCCGTCATATGCTTAGAGCATCCACTATCTACGAACCATGTTGTTGGATACTCCCCCTTTTCGCATGCCTGTTTAAACACGATAAATCAAATATTTTGGTACCCACACTTTGGGTCCGGTAGCATCAATAACAAATTGCTTGGGTACCCAAGCTTGAACAACCTTAACCCTTGAAGCATGGTTTCTACTAATTAGGGACATGAATTTAACTTTCTTATCTTGAGATTTAAAACCTAGTCCCGCTTTGTTGTACACGCCTCTTTGAGCTCCTAGAATCATGTCTAAGTATTTTGAGCTTGAGGTAAATTTTACTAGAGCACATCTAAGATCATCAACTTGTGATTTCAATGATACATTTTCTTTTTCAAGATCATCAACATCATTTCTGTCATTTTCATGAAGCATGTATCTTTCACATGGCACAATTTCATTTTTGAGTGATTTCAATTCATTTTGTAATCTTTTAACCTTCCCTTTTGATTTAGCTAGTGCATTGGTTAAGCATGCAATGGTGGCATACATCTTATCAAGCTTGGGAGAAATTACCTCATCATCACTAGATGATGACTCACTTGAAGACTCCACATCTTCTTCATAACTATCTTCATCTTCACTGTCTTCTACATGACTTAAGGCCATGAGAGCCATGTGCTTTGAGTTCTTCCTTTCATCTTCTTCCGATGAGCTTGATGATGAGTCATCCCATGTGGCTTTCAATGCCTTCTTCTTTTTCTTGATCTTTTCCTCTTGCTTCTTCAATTTTGGACACTCCGTTTTGTAGTGCCCCTTTTTCTTACATTCATAGCAAATTACATCAGTCTTATTCTTAGAATCCACAAGAGATTTACCTTTTCTTTTCTCATCATTGAAGATTTTCTTAACATCCTTCTTGTCAAACTTCCTTGAATGTCTCATCATTCTTTGAACAAAGTTTGTCATTTCACTTGATGATAGCTCTTCATCACTATCACTATCACTATCTTGTTCGGATTCTGAAGATGACTCCTTCTTCGCCTTTTTCTTTTCCTTGTGCTTCTTTTTGCTCTTTTCACCTGCAACCAAGGCTATACCTTTCTCCTTATGGCTTGTGTTAGCTTGCTCATGCAATTCAAGTTCACAAAATAATTCATCCAATTTCACTATTGACAAATCCCTTGAAACCTTATAAGCATCCACCATGGATGACCATAAAGAATTTCTTGGGAAAGACTTTAAAGCATACCTTATGAGATCTCGGTTCTCCACACTCTCTCCAACTGAATGAAGACCATTTAGGAGTTCCTTGAATCTCCCATGTAGTGAGCTTACCGTTTCTCCATCCTTCATGGTGAAGTTTTGAAGTTGATTTATCAACAAATCCCTCTTTGCAATTCTTGGATCCTTGGTGCCTTCATTTAGTTCAATAAGCTTATCCCACAAATCCTTGGCACTCTTAAAGGGTCCAACTTTGTTGAGTTGTTCCGAGCTTAATCCACATTGAAGAGTCACAATCGCCTTTGCATTTGCTTGAGCCTTCATTTTTTGTTCAATAGTCCACCTTGATGACTCAAGCATTTTTCCATTTTCAGTTGGCGCCATGAATCCCTCCATGATTGAGAACCACATATCAATTTCGGTCATGAGATAGTGTTCCATGCGGCTCTTCCAATAAGCAAAATTGCTGCCTTCATAGAATGGTGGTCGTGAAGTACTATGTCCCTCTTTCATTGACATCTTGTAGCTCTTTAACTTGTGCTTTCTTGATGATGAATCCTCAAAAGCAAACCAATGCTCTGATACCACTTGTTAGGATCGGTTGAGCTAGAGGGGGGTGAATGGCTCACTTCTTTTGCTGACCAACTTTGTTTTGCACAGCGGAAGTCTGAAGGCAATGCTAACACCGGTATTTACTTGGTATCCACCTCCTCAATGAGGTGACTAGTCCAAGGATCCACACCACTCACACTCTTTCACTATCAAAAACCCTCCTTCTCGGATTCACACCGAAGGTGGAGAAACCTTAACAGAAATATAACTCTCCCTTCTCTTCAAAGTAAATATTACAAACACTACAAAGAAGAAGAAGAGAAGGATTACAAGATTTAACCGGCTTCCTCTTTGCAGGTGAAACTTCAGTACGTAGTGGAGAGGAGCTTGAACCCTTTTCTTTGAATCTTGATCGCTTGAGAACTTTCAAAAGACTTGGAGAGCAATGGAACAGTATGTTTTTCGTTGTTATCTGTTTTCTAGTTTCATCCCGTGTTTCAAACGTTGAGAAAACTAGCCGTTTCTCACGCCGCCGTCACCGTGGATCGATTGAGGTTATATCCCAATCGATTCACAAGTATCTGTTGGAAGCCATCGCGTCAAGATCAACGGTGCAGATTGTTTTATTTGACTTGGATCGATTGGGGCAGCGTTTGAATCGATTCAGCCATTTGCTCATGAAATCGCAGCTTCGTGAATCGATCGGCCGATCGATTCAATACCTTGAATCAATCGGCTGATCAATTCAGAATGATTCTGTGCTTCACACAGAATGTTCATGGATCGATCAGCCGATCGATTCAATCCCTTGAATCGATCGGCTGATCGATTCAGAACGATTCTGTGCTTGGATCGATCGGCTGATCGATTCAGTACCTTGAATCGATCGGCTGATCGATCCAGACGCATTCTGTGCTGCGCAGAACCTTACCAATCGATCAGCCAATCGATTGCCTTACCTTCAATCGATCGGCTGATCGATTCAGAGGCAATCTGCCGCACAGCTATGTCTGAATCGATTTACCAGTCGATCTCTCACAGTGAGGCTATCACACACATAATCTTGTGACTTGCAGGAGCTTCTCTTGCCAAGAATCCGGTCCCCGACCTTCTTGGACTTCTCTTGCCTTGCATCTGGTCTTCTGACCCGCAAGAACTCTTTTTGCCAAGAATCCAGTCCTCGACCTTCTTGGACTTCCCTTGCATCTGGTCTTCTGACCTGCAAGAAACTCCTCCTGCAAACTCACAATGCATGTTAGTTCCACCGTATTAACCTAAACTTAAATAATTGTCAACACATTGAAACTTCCAGGGCATGATTGCACCAACAGACTTGACCAAATGCCATGTCATTGTGACTTGGCATAGGACCGACCAATGATGATGTGTCACATCATCAAGGCAACTTCATGGTATGCCACCTCATGAGGGAAACCAAGAGTCTTGACTCTTGAGATTCCATGGAGGTTACAAAACTCATTGAAGTGGCCGGCCACTTTTAGTGAGGGAATGAATTGATTTTCATTCAAGGCATCATCTTCTTCCTCCTCTCTTCTTTCTTGCTCTCCCTCTCATCCTTGCCGAGACTCCTTGGGGTGCTAGCACACTCTAAGGTTTTCTCACCATCTCTTGTTCGTGTGGATACTTTTAGAGGTGTGTACACTTGAACACACTAGATATCCAAAGAACCTTGGACGAGCGGGATTTACGAAGGGCTTCGCTTCAAAGATATACTCCTTAACATGTAGATCTAAAGTAGATCTAGGATAACAAACATGTACATGTAAAATTTTATATATATTCGCACGGATCCATGGCAAGACTTCGGGGTTTCCGCAAGGCAAAAAAACGATTTTTGTGGCTCGAAAGTCCCAACAATAAGCAGAATTATACTCTATCTCTTGAATCTCCTCTCGGAGCTAGTTTCACCGCACTTCGCGACGAGTCAATGTGGTAATAGTCCGCGCCATCTGAAAAATTAAATTTAAATAAGTCAGTACAAAACCAACTAACCAATACAAAACCAGTTTAATTTAATTCATACTGGCATAATACCATTATTATAAATCAAGAAATACAAATCTTCTTGATTTTCATGAGTTTAAGTCAATTGACACATTGGACCGGTCAATCAGGAGTCCGGATCTGAAGCTTAGTCTATTGTCCTCATTAGAACTAATCTAATTGGACAGGGATTTCTGACCTATGTTCTATTATTGTTTAAGCCCATTTGAGTCAATCTCAGACTTATTGATCAAACTTAGGTACATTTGATTCGTCCAATTATCCATTGGATTAAGTCTGACCCATTAGAACAAATCTAATCTTTTTGATCAAATCTGACACAACATAACTGATCTGGTCATATTTGATCAACCCAACTTCTGTAATCAAACTCACCCTTATTAATTCAATAATAAACAAACTGGTTAAACCAACAAATAATTTGAACCAGATCTAGATATCATTAAATCAAACTGGTCTGCTTAAATCAATTAATAATTTAAACCAGACCTGGGTTTGATTGGACAAGTTGGTATGATTCCATTTTCAGTAAATTAAACCATAAATTAATTAAATATTTATTTATTAATTAATAATACATTTCCTTATGTATTTAATTAATTAATAAATATATTTAATTAAAATTTAAACATCTACGGTTTATATATGTGAAGAAAAAAATTTACTTGCACATGCATGCACTGTGCTTCAAAAACACTACTGTTCATGCCTTTTTTTTCAAGCTTTAATCGATTCATGAATCGATTCAGTGAGTATTTTTTTTCTTCACTGTGCTTCATCAAAAAGCACTGTTTGCATTTTTTTTTTCTCTTCAATTGATCCATGAATCGATCCAAGAAATCTGCGTAATTTTGAATCGATTGGTTAATCGATTCAATTGATGAACAGTGTTCACTGTTCATCTTCTTCTTCGCGACAGAGGGAGAAAAAACGCGAGCTTTTCCACGTCGATTTTCATGCTTTCAAATCTATGCTCTGATACCATTGTTGGATCTTTTGAGAGCATGAAACAAAAAATGAGACGAAAGCGATAACCACTCACAGTGATCTCTTGGAGAAATCGCAACTGAAGACGCGATCGACGAAGAGGCTGCCGCTATCGGAAACATGATCATGGGGCAACCGAAAAGCACTTCAAAGTTCACAAGCCAAATCCCAGCCTTTGGACATTCTCCTTTGCTCGACCAAAACACCTCACAGCTTCACTTGCTCCTTTGATCACCTTCTGCTGCGGTCTCTACTCTTGTCTGCTCAAAGGCTTGGACGAACCTTTATAAGAAGACTAAGGAAGATGAAGGGGAAAGGACCACTACTAAAAAAGGGCCCTTTAACGACGAGATTTCTCGTCGTTAAATGGGTGTTTCCCGTCGTTAAAAGGTCATCAACGACGGTATTTAATATCGTAGGAAGTTGTAGCTAAAAGTACCCGTCGGGAATTGATTAACGATGGGAAATAACATACCGTCGGTAAAAGTTTTTAACCACGGTATTAACTACCATCGTTAATGACAGTAACGACGGGTTTAGATACCGTCGTTAATGATAGTAACGACGGTTATAGTACCGTCGTTAATAATAACAACGACAATTATATATATTACAATTTAACATCGTTTAATTATTTAACGACGGCCTAGCATACCGTTGTTAATGGCGGGGGTCGGTTTTGCATACCGTCGTTAATGGCGATGATGATTTTGCATACCGTCATTAATGACGATGACGATATCATTTATCGGACCTGTCAATATATATATATATTATAAATTCATTAATGAATGCTAATAAAAAATAAAACATAATATATTAAAACATCATCCGGTAATTCATGGTAATTATTTCTATATCATTAAACTTTATATCACAACGTCTAATTACCATCCAACAAAATTAACATCTATTACATCAAAAATATTCATTTATCTAAAGTCTTCAGTATGCAAAATGTTGACATTCATAAAAACTTCAAAAAGTCTATTTCCTTTCCAAGCTCCAATACCTATAATAAATATACAAAAAAAAAATTAGTATCACAATAAAAACTTTAACAGAACTTAGAGTAACTTACCCAATCTACCTTAAAGAACAGTTAATATTGCAATTGCTATATGAAAACAATGGCTGATAGGGCAGATGTAAAGAAAGAAACGTGTGCAACACATACAGATCAGCAATCCAATGTAGGTTATGACATGCATGTGAGTTGAACATAGTTTTTTAAAAAAAAAAAATCAGTGAGCTTCATTATATTTCGAAAAGTGTTAATTCCTAACATGTAAAAGAGATTACATATTCCATAACATTGCAACAAAGTATAAAAAGTGTTTTAAAGAATACCTGTCAATCACTAAGATGAGCCTTCATTCTATTGTTCCTCACCAATTGCTTGTGTGCCTATGAACCTTCATTCTATTGTTCTTCACCAATTGCTTGTGCGCCTATGAAGCATTTACAAGTCAAAATGAACAAAACTACTCATTCTGTTTATCAAGTAATAAACAAGAAATAATAAAAAAAATTAAAGTAACTAATTCAACCTTCAATAGTATTTGAAGTCGATGCAGTCACTTGCACATTAGGTGGTAAATTCTTCAGCATCAACTCCTTAAAAGCTTTAAATTCAGATTCCATAATATTCATTTTCTCACATAGTGTGACATTCTCGTGATGAAGTTCTTGCTTTGACGCAATAGGTCCTCTCACATCTTTAGGCCTCACTCCTCCTCCATGGCCAAAAACATGATCATGTCATTGAGGTCCAAAACATTTCTCAACAAGTTGAATATTTGACAAGGAAGAATCTTCTCGAACAACCTCACAAATCTCATCCTTCAATAAGTTAAAATATTTTGAAATCTATGATGAATCAAATATCATGTGAAAAATGAATTAAAATGTTATATGCTCACATATTTTTCCATTGAATCAAGATCAACAATATGGTCTCCCTTTTTTCGTGTCTCAAAAAACATTGATGCAAAATCTGGAGGTTGTCCATCTTTTCCTCCCTATAAATATTAATAAGACACAATTTTATGTCTAAATTAATATAAAATCCATATATTTATAATATATGTCTTACCATTTCATATGCCAATTGCCTAAAAGGCTTGCTTCCTGTTCGATGTGGCATAGATTTCAAGGATCTATTCTATGTATTTGTTTTACTCATTTTCTGTAAATATATTAATATTAGTATAATTTTATAAAAAAGACATTTAAATTAAAAAAGTAATTTATAACATAAAAAAGATGGGATAAGAATAACCGGAAAACTTTCACTTAAAAAATATTCTTTAACCAACCATTCCCAATCTTATTTATCCATTCCCTTGGGAACATTTTGTAAAGCTTCTTGACGTGTTTTGCATGGTTTTACAAATTTGGAGTTCATCTCGCATCCCCAATTCTTCCATAATTGTTGCATATGTTTAAGGGTTGTCTCACGATATAGCTCAATATCATCATTTTTGAACTTATCCTGAAAATTTTTTTGTAAGCATATAATAATGAGATATTTCATATAATAAAAAAATTGATTAGTATTAAATATTTTAAACACATGTTGAAACAATATGACATAACTAGTCTGTTAAAAGGGCATAAGATATTTCATATAATAACCATGTTTTGCATGGTTATTATTTTATTTTGTGAAGATTCAAAACACAAAAATACAATTAAAAGGAACATCATCAGTAAAGGACGAACTTGCAATAAAGGAATATTTCATATGATATGGTTTGAGTCCAATCAATAAACTATGATATGGACACAATTCTATCTACGGTGGCAAAAATAAAGGACTACTTGTCTAGATAATTCCATATATTTGAAATTATATGCCAATATATATCATGATATGATGCATCTAAATCTTAGCTGTAGAAAGTATAAATCACATAGCTTTACAAAAAGAACCATATATAAGTCTCCTATAGAAATACATCAAATCCATAACTATATAATAGGAACCTACATACATAATGATAGTGACACATTCAAAGAGTACTTCTCCTAAGAATTTTATAGGAAGTATTAAAGATTGGTAAGAGACTCACCGTAACAGCAGCCCACATGTGATTTTTAGCATCTTTACCAATTTTACTCCACGCAAGAACTCGAATTGGGCATATGTTTCCATCTCTTACAATTATACCCAAATGTCTTGTAAAGGCTTGATGATTCAACCCAATAGCTCGACCCATATAGAAATTTATAAGAAGTTTCTCTCCATTTTTTAATTTACACACAATACCACACTTATTTTTACCTCGCTTGTTCAAATTTTGTTGAGTAGATGATTTGTCTAAACATGAAAACAATTAGTTTAGATTTACATGAAAATGATTTGTCTAAATATGAAAATATTTTTACCTCACTATAAATTACTTTTTCATACATTGGCTAGATTCCATTTGAGCTTGAGAGTCTTCCACATGGTCGACTTGTTCAGACGCATATTGCATATCATTGTTACATGTGTTCACCAAAGAAGGCTCATGTTCAATTGATCCAGAAACATGATTTTGTCCGGACAATCCTAAATGCCTTGTGATTTTGCCACGTCCTCGAGCTAAAGAACCTGGTGCTATAAATAGCTTTCTCTTAGTACCCAAAGATGAATTTTGAGAGTCCATGATCCTACAACAAATACATTTTTATATTAGTTAAATGAAAAAATAATATAAATGATACATTTAGTAGTTTAAAACACTAACACTTACACAAAGAAAATAAAGATTTATATTATTCTATCCTCAATTTTGATAAGCTTCTGGGATATCATCTATATTTATGGCCATTGAATCTCTCTTCATCAACATATTATATGAGTATCGAGGAGATGTTTTTGTCACTATGTGCCAACCTTTTGAGGTATTATCTATCACATAAAACACTTGTGATGCTTGAGTGGCCAATACAAAAGGTTCATTTGATTTCAAAATCCGTTGATAATTTACACTAACAAAACCATATTTATCCACTTTGATCCCTCTTTCTCCAGAATGCACATAAAACCATTTGCACTTGAAAACCACAATTCGTCTTTCACCAAGAAATTGTAATTCAATAATATGTGATAACACTCCATAATAGTCAATATTTTCTGCACCATAGTTCCCAACAACGAGAATACCACTATTTTGTGTCCTTAGGCCCTTGTTGTGCTCTTCGGTGTGGAATTTATATCCATTTACTTTACAACATACAAATGACTTCCCATACTATGTAGGCCCACATGACAAAGAAAGTAGGTCTTCCATTTTTTTGGTTTTGTCATTTTTATGTAACCTCTCAACCTATCAAATTTGAAAAAAAAAATTCTTACTCTCAAGATATAATTTATTAGTGAAAACAAAGACATGTATGTACATTAAAAATCTCACTTACTCTAACACTGAACCAGTTAATAAATTGTTTGTCCCATTCCTCATCGGACAAAACCAAATCACTAGAAGCACGGATTTGCAAGTAGTCACTACATAGGAAATTTAGAGATTAATCGTAATTAAAACAACAATATGGAAGAATAAGTTTATAGTTTCATACTTGTAAAATGATTAAACTTATTCACAATTCTTTAATATGTAGATGTGAGCTCGCTCTTGGTCAACACGATCCAAATTGCATGCTATTCCTGTTGATAACTCTTCAATGGATGAAAATATGGATAAACCATCATTACTTTCCATACATCCACAATCAGATGTGTCGAAATATCTTGAGCATAAACTGATACACTCATTTGCGATATAACCCTCAGCAATTGATGCCTCTGGATGAGTTTTATTTTGAATATATGATTTAAAAGTACTCAACTTTTGTTCTATTGGATACATCCATCGATATTGAACAGGTCCCCCAAGCATAGCTTCCATTGCTAAATGAATTGGCAAATGTATCATGATGTCAAAAAATGAGGGTGGAAAAATCTTTTCCAACTTACAAAGTGTGATAGGAATTTGTCTTTCAAGTTGTTTCAAGTCTTCCATCTTTAGTGATTTGGAACACAAACTAGAGAAGAACATTGATAGCTCAACAAGAGCTTCATACACTGATTCTGAAAGTAATCCACGTGTTGCAAGAGGAATAAGATATTCTAGTAAGATGTGACAATCATGACTCTTTAAACCTGAAATCTTGTTCTCCCTAATATTTATACAATCTGCAATGTTTGAATAAAAGTCATTAGGCATTTTTAATTGTTTAAGAAATAAACAAAGCTGATGTTTCTCACTAGAGGACAATGTGTAAGGTGCAGTGGGAAACTCAAGATCATCTCCTATTGCAACAGGATGCAATTCAGGCCTTATATTCAAGAGTTGTAAATCAAGACGTGTTTTGTGGTTATCTTTAGTCTTGCCTTTAATATCCATAATTGTTCCAAGAACACTGTCACATATATTTTTCTCAATATGCATCACATCCAAATTATGCCTTAATAACAATGTTTCCCAATATGGTAGCTTAAAGAATATACTCTTCTTATTCCAATTATCACCCCGTTTGTCATGAGATATTTTTGTCTTTCTAGTAGTATCCTTACTTAAGATTATGCCTTCCAAATCCTGGACTTGACTTAAAATATCTTTTCCAGAAAATGATTTAGGCGGCAATCTCATTTCAACTGTACCATTAAAGGAATTCTTATCCTTGCGCCATTTGTGGTTCAATGGGAGATAACGTCGATGACCCATATAACACTCTTTACCACCATTTGTCAATCTCATTGAGCAAGTATCCTTATTACAACAAGGACATGCTAACTTTCCTTTTGTACTCCATCCAGATAAATTTGCGTATGCCGGGAAGTCATTAATTGTCCACAACAAAGTAACACGTAAAGTAAAATTTTGAGAAGTTGATGTATCAAAAGTTTCTACTCCAGTGTGCCACAACTCAATCAATTCATCGATCAACGGTTGCAAATAGATATCAATTGCATCTCCACTACTCTCTGGACCAGGAATTAACATGGATAAAATGAAGTTAGACAAGTTCATACACATCGATGGTGGTAAATTATAAGGAATAAGGATCACAGGCCAAATGCAATATGTTGTTTTTGCATTTGCAAATGGTTGAAACCCATCACTTGCGAGACCAAGTCTTACATTGTGAGCCTCTGAGGAGAAATCTTTATATCTTTCATCAAATGATTTCCATGTCATAGAATCAGCTGGATGCCTTAAAATTTCATCATCAATCCTTGTATCATTGTGCCATCTCATGTAAGGGGCAGTCTTTGAACACATAAATAACCTTTGCAGCCTTGGTTTTAGTGAGAAATAATGTAATATCTTCTTTGGAATTTTCTTTTCATTAGCTTTGAATTGAGTTCCCCCACTATGCCTTTCCTCCTTCCATCTAGATATTCCACACACTTCACAAAAATTCAAGTTCTTATGGTCTTTCCAAAATAACATACAATTATTTTTACATGCATCAATCTTTTCATAAGATAGACCAATATCTCTAATAAACTTTTTAGCATCAAAATATGAATCTGGAAGATCAGAATTTTCTGGTAATATTTCTTCCTTCAACAATTGCAACAACATGCTAAATGATTTATTTGTCCATTGCCCAACATTTTTGAGATGAAGTAACTTTATTAATGCTGACAATTTTGAAACCCTTGATCCTTGGTACAAAGGTTCTTTTGAATCATTTAATAATCTATAAAAAATTTTAGCTTCATCATTTGGTTCCTCACTAATATTAGCATGGTTTGAATCATCATAATGTGGATGTAAATCTCTTAGAAGATCTTCCATAAAGTAATCATTATCATCTACTTCAGTCTCTGAATTGTGTAGTTCCAAATCATCCTCTGGCTTTTCTCCATGATGATACCAAAATCTATAATTTTGAAGTATTCCATAAACAATCAAATGCATTTTAACAGATTCCCTAGACCCAAAATGTGCATTTGCACATTTAACACATGGGCATCAAATTTCATTTGTTGCTCTTGTTCTTTCAAAAGCATAGTCTAAAAAATTTTCAATCCCCTGTCCATATGCTTCACCAAGTCGATCATTAATAAGATCCATCCATTTCTTATCGGGTGCCATTCTATATTCAAAAAGGTGGAAAAATTTAACTATAAATCAGATTCGAAGGATCCCTACTGTAGAAAATGAAGAGGAAATACAAGTAATCAGATTCTAAGGATCCCTGCCATAGAAAACGAAGAGAAAATACAAATAATCATATTCTAAGGTTCTCTGACATAGAAAATGAAGAGAAAATACAAGTAATTAGATTCTAAGGATCACTATGGTAGAAAACGAAGAGGAAATACAAGTAATCATTCTAAGGATCCCTACCATTGAAATTGAAGAGAAAATAGAAGCGGTAATAGAAAGAAAGAAAGAAAAATATCTCACCTGAAATAGGAGCTTGGAGATTGTCGCCGGACTGACGATCTCTTGATTTTCTCTGTGACGATGGAACTGTAGTGAGGAGTCGTCGTCGCATGCTCAAAGCCCTAGAGGCGGAAGGGGACACAGAACTACAGTGAACCAACAATGTCACTGCAGGAATAGGGTTTCCCTATTGCTTACCGGACCTACTGATCTTTTGAGCTCGACGGCAACAACAAAACCCGAGGAAGATGAAGAGTCGTACACACCTTGCTAACCACCGGACCTGCTGATCTCTCGAGCTCAACAGCAACGATAAAATGCGAGGAAGATGAAGAAGCCCCTGCTGCCCCCTGGACCTGCGCGGCCCTGCTGCCCCTCGGACTTGTGTGCCCTTGCTGCCCGTCAGATTTGTTGATATCTCGAGCTCGACGGTAATGGAAGAAGGCAAGGAAGATGAAGAGTCACGCGCGCAGGGGGATTTGGGGGGCTTAGACGCATATATGTGGCAAAAATAAGGTTTGATGCATTTTGGGGGGGAAAATACCGTGGGTTGGATTAGGATATGGGGTTGAACGCATGGGATTAGATGAGGGTAGAGTTTAATGCTATCATTTTATTTATTTGAGTCAAATGTCATCTCAACCATTGGATTAGAAGATAGTTTAGTATTTTGATTTGATTTATCTCAACCATTGGATGAGATAATTTTGTGTCTTCAATTTAATTTAACTCTCACTTTTTGAAGCCTCTGCATTTTCCTTTTTGACTATTTTTAGTAATTTCATATTTCCTATTTTTGGTATATTTATGTCATTTCTATATTCATGTGTGAATTAATGAACCTAATATTATCCACTATGTCAATTTTTATTACAATTTTTTCTTAAATAGTTAGAATGTTGTAATAATGACGGGAGGAAATCCCGTCGTTAAAGATCTTGCAATAATGACAGGAGGAAATCTTGTCGTTAAAGGCATGACATTAACGACCAAAATAACAAATACGGTCGTTATTGCCAAAGCATCAACGACATGAATAAATACCGTCATTAAATGCATACACATCAACGATGGGCACTAAATCCCGTCGTTGTTGAACCACCAATAACGACGGTATTTGATACCGTCGTTAATATTCGTCGTTAAAAACAATTTTTTTAGTAGTGGACGCCCCTTCGTCTCCTTGGTGTTTGCAGCAAAGAGAGAAAAGAAGGGAAACTGTGCCCCTTCGTCTCCAGTAATGCCCAACACAGGAAACTGAAGCTCATCGGGAGACCAAAATCAATTTCTCCTCTCGGTCCCTGTTGTAACCTATATAAAACCATGTATCCACTAAGTCCACTTATTATCTAAGTAAAGGGCTAGACACAACCTTCCTTGGAGCAAGAGGGTCAGCCAAGCATAGGCTTGGAGCGCAAGTAGTGGTCGGCCAAACCATGCTTGGTGTCCAAGCATGGGGTCGGCCACATAGGATTAAAGGGAGATTTTATTTTTTGTTAAAATCTTTCCTTTTGTATCCATTCATGAAAGGGATTTAAAAGAGAAATTTTATTTTTAAAATTTCCTTTTATAGTCATTCTCATGGTTTTAAAAAAAGAGTTTTAGATTTTAAAATCTTTCGTTTTATAGCTATCTACAAAAGATTAAAGAGATATTTTAATTTTGTTAAAATCTTTCCTTATTTGTAGTTGTCTATAATGTTTAAAAGAAAGATTTTAATTTTTGATAAAATTTTCCTTTTATGTAACCATGATTTAAAAAGAGAAGTTTTAATTAATCTTTCCTTTTTTGTAGTTGTCTACATGTTTTAAAAGAGAGAGATTAATTTTTAAAACTTTCCTTTATTGTCATGTACAATAGGAAATTTAAAAAGAGAGATTTTAATTGTTATTAAAATTTCCTCTTTTAAAGGGAGGTCACAAATAAGGAAGTTTTAATTATATTTAAAACTTTCCTTTTTGTAGACATCATGGTTTAAAAGGAAGCTTTAATTTTTTGTTGTAAAAATTTTTCCTTTTTAGACTTCATGATGTGGCCGGCCATAGGAAGAAGAAAAGGAAGTTTTAATTAAACTTTCTTTTTTTGCCAAGATCAAGGATTATAAAAGAGAGGGAGAAAGTGCCTCATGAGAACACACAACCTAGGCTTTCTCCTCTCTTCATTGTGTGGTCGGCACCCTTATTGTTTCTTTAAGGGTCGACGTCACACAAGCCTTGATTCCTTAGTGGCCGAATCTCTTCCATGCTCTTCTCTTTTGTTTTCTTCCTTTGAGGCCGGTGGTTCTTCAAGCTTCATCATCTTGGTTGCCGGTTGCTTGGAAAGGAAGAAGAAGAGAAGAAAATTTCCTATTTTTGCATCCCTTGATGGCTCAAGAGTCTTGGAGAAGAAGAAGTGGTCCCAGTGGAATTCATCTTGGTAGATCGTCTCCCACACGACGTCCAAGAGGAGATGAGGAATACAACAAAAGATCAAGAGGTCTTTAGCTACAAAGAAAGGTATAACTAGTTGTCTTATTCCGCATCATGCTAGTTTTCTTTGTATGGATTTTGAATTACCAAATACAAGAGGCTAACAATTCTAGGCAATCGAATTTATGTTTTGATTTTTTTCAATCTTGTGATTCGATTGTTCTTAATGGTTAAACCTAGGGTTACTATAAGGAGATTAAATATTGAATTTCGTTGAAAGACTTTGTCTAGGAAGTGGTAGATTATCTCATACCCAAGAAGGCCTAGTGCCTCGCCATGTTTAACCTAAAAGCCGATCTCTGAAATAAATATTTAATTAAATTTGTAACATGGGTGGATTTAGATTAATAATGCTAAGCATCATTTGCGATCTAAGTCTAAACCTCTAAGAACAGATAAGTTAAATTTGGAATTAATAATGTTAAGTTCTGTTTGCGATTCCAAATTTAATTTCTAAAGAATACAGTAGGTTGTTAGGAAAGGTTCGGGACTTGTACAAAATTTTTGTACAGGGGAATCAGTACGATATTCCGAGTAGCAACCAACAACTCCCTACATCCATAAAAAAGGAGATCTACTCCATTATGAGGGAAGAACAACCCCAAAACATAAAGTAAAGCATACTTACAACCCTTGATGTGAGAAAAAGGGGAAGAAGAGATGCTTGCCAAGGTTTCCAATGTCTTGGGGATGTCTCCTTGCTCTGGAGATGGACGGAACATCAATGGATGGCGGTGGATGAAGCTCTAGGGTTTCCCCCAAAGGGGAAAACTCTTTCCCAAGGAGAGGAGCAAAATCCCAAACCAAAGATGAGAGAAAAGAATAGGGTTCTTGACCCTTTTATACCTCCTCCAAGCTACCCAGGAAAACCATGATTATAGGGGTCCTGTAAATCGGGGGTTTCACCCATTAAACCAGGTTTTCTCGTGATTCACCCTGAATTAAAGTTGTAGCTCTTGAAATTATCTTCAATATTATACTTGGATCCATCCCTAGATCCAACCGAACCGAAAGTTATGGCGCTTCAAAGTTTGGTCTGCAGTCTGGGCGGAGGTCCAGTTGAACCTGCGGTTGGGAGGCACGACCGTGCCATTTAGCATGGGAAGACAATGCTTTCACTCTGTTAGATCTGAAGAAAAGTTGTAGATCTTGAAGTCATCTACGTTTCGGTATAAAGAATATCCTGAAACTCCAACGGAACACAAAGTTATGGCCAAATTATGAATGGTCTGCAATCTGCCCAGAATTCAGCACAGCCCTATTTTGGCGTGGCACGGCCCGTGTTCTTCGTCACACGACTGTTGGGTTCTTCGAGCCGCGAAAACCGCTTTTTTCGCGTCGCGGAAACCCCGAGTCACCCAAAGCCGTAGATCCGTGCAAAGATTCGTAAACAAAAACTTTTTCGAAAAACATTTTCTTGTACGAGTTTGTAAAACTTTAGATCTACACTAGATGAAAGTTATACCTTCGAAGCGAAGCCCTTCGCGTTCCCGCTCGTCCAAATGATGTCGGATCTCAAGATCGTCACGTGTCGGTCCTCTAGAAGTATCCACACGGACACACTAGATGGAGGTGACCAAAAAACCAAGGTGTGCTAGCACCTATGTGGTTCGGCCAAAGAAGGAGGAGAGGGAAAGGGAGAGCTTGAGAGGAAGAACACAAGGAAGAAGAAGGGAGTACACCACTTGAATGGGAAAATCAATTTACACCCCAAAACCAAGTGGCCGGCCACTTTCAAAAACTCACAAATTAATTGCATTAATTGCAATTAATATGAAACCATTAAGAGAGTGGCTTTGTAACTTCCATGAGGTGGCACCCATGATGATGTGGAACATCATTATTGGTCCACCTAATGCCAACTCACCAATGAGGTGGCAAAAGGTCAAGTCAAAATTGACCTTTGGTCTTCCTTCTCAAGTCAAGTCAAACTTGACTCAATCTCTACCATGGTGGATCTAATCCAACCATTTGATTCGAGCCAACTTAATATAATGAATCTAATTCATTAAATTAAATTGATTCAATAAGTCAAAATCTAAATTAGACTCATTTAACACATGAATCAACTTGAGTCAAACTCAAGTTAGCCCAATTAGGATTACTCTTAATCCAATTTGATTCATCAAATGAATCTAATTCTCTTGGTTCATCATATGAACCTAATCCTCATCTAATTGTCCTTAGTGTGTGACCCTATAGGTTCTTATAACGTTGGCAATGCCCTAAACCCATTTAGGAGCATAAGTAATGAGCGGTATCTAGCAACACATCATTACTACCCAAGTTACAAGAATGTCGAGATCCGACATCACCTTGTGACTACCAATTGTGACTACTCACAAAATAATGACAAGTGTCCTTCTATCCTAGACATCTAGATTGATCAATGTGAGGCATAGACTGTGTCATCCTCTAATCAATCTAAATCTTGAACTCCAAGTAGACTCACTCGATCAAATGAGCTCAACATCTAATGTTGACTCATTTGGGCATGGCCATGCACTTAGTGGTCTCACTCTATCAAGAATACCGATGTAGCTCCCGTCATATGGGAGAGATAGATCCCATCTACATCACTCACATCCCTCTACATAATTCGTTATATACCCAGTAATCGCCTTTATAGTCCACCCAGTTACGGGTGACGTTTGACGAAACCAAAGTACATAACTCCTTATGTAGGGATCCATGGTGACTTCAGGTCTAAGGACTAATAGTCATACTAATAGCCACATGAGAAAGTATATGACACTCATATAACGATCCATGATACTTTCTCATAGAGGGTCATTCAGTATACATTCTCTAATGCATACCCATGTGTCAGCTTGATATCTCTATATCCATGACTTATGAGATCAAGTCATCGAGCTGACCTACATGCTAGTCTTATTGTATTAACATTGTCCCAGAATGCTAATACTCGACTAGGAATGATTTAGAGTAGTGTTCCCTATATCATCTCACTATCGATTCAACTAATCGATTGATATAGGTATGAACCTTCTACTCAAGGACGCTATTATACTTAGTCTATTTGGCACTAATATAAATAAGTATAATAACCAAACAAATGCCTTTATTAATATACAAGAATATGATATCCATGAGTCCATACAATCATCAAATGATTGGCTCTAGGGCTCTAACTAACAATCTCCCACTAGCACTAGTGCCAATTAGTATAGGCTCTAAGGCCTAATGACCTAGTGTGACCATCATGCTTCCTTTGTGCCAAAGCCTTGGTCAAGGGATCTGCGATGTTAGCCTCTGTAGGTACTCTGTAAATCTTCACATCTCCTCTATCGATAATCTCTCGAATGAGATGGAAGCGCCGTAGTATGTGCTTGGTCCGCTGGTATGAGCGAGGTTCCTTTGCCTGTGCTATAGCTCCATTGTTGTCACAATAGAGCTCAACTGGGTCAGCGATGCTAGGAACTACCCCAAGTTCAGTGATGAACTTGTGGATCCAAACTGCCTCCATTGCTGCCTCTGATGTAGCAATATACTCAGCCTCTGTTGTAGAATCAGCTACTGTGTCCTACTTCAAACTCTTTCAGCTCACAGCACTACTATTTAAGCAAAACACGAACCCTGACTGCGATGGGTAATCAGCTAGCATCACTGTAACCCTTTACAGTTAGCTCATCATTGCCTCCATATATCAAGAAATATTCTTTAGTCCTTCGTAAGTACTTAAGAATATTCTTGACCGCTATCGATGACTTTCACCTGGATCTGACTCAAAGCATACGAGACATCAGGTCGAGTACATAACATGGCATTCATGATCGATCCTATGGCTGAGGCATAAGGGATCTGATCCATGCGGTCTCTCTCCTCTCTAGAAGAGGGACCTTGAGTCTTCGAAAGACTCACGCCATGTGACATCGGCAGAAATCCCTTCTTGGAGTTCTGCATGGCAAACCGAAGGAGTACCTTGTCAATGTATGTACTCTAACTTAGGCCAAGCAATATCTTAGATCTATCTCTATAGATCTGTATCCCTAGAATGCGGGATGCCTCACCTAACTCCCTAGCCAAGTCTTGATAGATTGAAGCATAGGGATGTCCTTCCCAATGAGTAGTATGTCATCCACATACAATATGAGGAAGACAACTATGTCCCCTACAACCTTCTTGTAGACACAAGGCTCATCTTTGTTCTTGATGAAACCAAACTGTTTGATCGCATCATCGAATCGAAGATTCCAGCTCCGAGAAGCTTGCTTTAGTCCATAAATGGACCTATGCGACTGCATACTCTGCTAGTATCTGTGGATCTACAAAACCCTCGGGTTGTGTCATGTACACATCCTCGAGTTCCATTCGAAACGCGGTTTTGACATCCATCCGCCATATCTCATAGTCATGGTAGGTTGCAATAGCAAGCATGATCCGAATGGACTTAAACATCGCCATCGGAGAAAAGGTTTCATCATAGTCAATACCATGAATCTCTTGAAACCTTTAGCTACCAAGCGACCCTTATAGATAGGTCCATCCATGTCGGTCTTTCTCTTAAAGACCCACTTACACCCAATGGGTTTTACCCTTCGTGGATCAACCAAAGTCCATACTTGGTTGGTGTACATGGATTCCACTTCGGATCTCATTTCTCGGAATCTGGTCTCATCACAGCTTCGATAGGTGGTAGGCTCATCCTCTATGAGTACAATGTCGTCATGGTCGGACAAGAGAAATGAGTATCTCTCGGTGACGAATCAGACCTGCGAAGAGGTATGTCTACTTGAACCGGTTGTTGTTCTTCAACTCCTTGTGGAACAACATCATCCACAACACTTTGTGGTTCCAGTTCAATTTCCATCGAGGCATTAGTGCTATTGTTCGCATCTTGAACTTCTTCAAGATCGAACGCGCTCCCACTAGTCTTTCTAGAAACAAAGTCCCTTTCTAGAAAGACCCCAGTCTTTGCCACAACTACCTTGTGCTATAATATCCCTTAGTTTCCTTGGGATATCCGATGAATAGCACTTGTCGGATTTGGGTCCTAATTTGTCCGAGACTTGACGTCGTACGTAAGCCTCACAACCCCAAATCCTCATGAAAGACACACAGGCATCTCTCCGGTCCATATCCTATATGGTGTCTTTATCACGGCCTTTGATGGAACTCGATTGAGTATGAAAGTACCGTGTCTAGAGCATATCCCCATAGATATGTCGGAAGATCTGTGTGACTCATCATAGATCGTACCATATCTAATAAGGTACGATTCCTCCTTTCGAATACACCATTCCACTGTGGTGTTCCAGGAGGAGTGAGTTGAGATAAAATCTCACACTCAGCTAAGTAGTCACGAAACTCATGGCTTAAGTATTCACCACCTCGATCTGATCGAAGTACCTTAATACTCTTGCCAAGCTGGTTCTGTACTTCATTCTTGAATTCTTTGAACTTTTCAAAGGATTTAGACTTATGTGTCATCAAGTACACATAACCGTATTTACTGAAATCATCAGTAAATGTGATGAAGTACCTATAACCGCCTTTAGCAGCAACATTGAAAGGGCCACATACATCACTATGTATGAGTCCTAACAAATCAGTTGCTCTCTCGCTATGCCCACTAAAGGGCGTCTTGGTCATCTTGCCTCGTAGGCATGACTCGCATATCTCATATGATTCAAAATCAAATGAGTCCAGCAAACCATCCTTATGGAGCTGGGATAAGCGCTTGTCATTTATAGTGCCAGAGGTAGGTTTGGTTCATGTCATTTGACTTGAACCTTTTGGTACTAATGTTATAGATAGGGCTCTCAAGGTCTAGAATATAGAGTCCGTTTATTAGTGGTGCACTACAATAGAACATATCTTTTAAATAAACAGAACAACATTTGTCTTTTATTATAAAGAGTATCCTTTCTTGTCTAAACAAGAAACTGAAACTAAGTAAGAGCAGGTACATAACAACAATCATCTAAATCTAGTACAAGACCAGAGGGCAGAGATAGCTGATAAGTTCCTACAGCAACAGCAGCAACCGTGCTCCATTGCCTACTCGTAGGTCCACCTCGCCCTTGCCAATGCTCTCTATTTCTCAGCACATCAGTACAAATGTGAGAAGCACATCCAGTATCTAATACCCATGATGTAGAAATAGATAGATTGACTTCTATAACATATATACCTGAAGTGGAAGTCTCACTTCGCTTCTTCTTAAGATCCTCCAAGTATACCTTGCAGTTCCTCTTCCAGTGCCTGGTCTAAAGCAGGTAGCATCCTTGGCGACCCCTCCTTTAGGCTTCAGTGCCTTGCCTTTGCCCTTGGTTTGGGACTTTCCCTTACCTTTGGGCTTGCCCTTGCCCTTGTGCTTCTAGACCATCAGAATGGGCTTAACCTTCTTAAGGTTAATCTCAGCAGTTCGTAACATGCTAAGTAGCTCGGGCAGTGGCTTGTCAATCTCGTTCATGTTATAGTTGAGAACGAATTGACTATAGCTATCCGGCAAGGACTGCAAGATCAAGTCGGTGGCCCGCTCTTGGCCAAGTGGGAACCAGTCTTTGTAGGTTCTCTATGTACCCAATCATCTTGAGTACATAAGACCTACAGGAGCCCCGTCATCTTGCATTGAAACAGTGCCTTCGAGATCTCAAATCTCTCATGCTCGCTTGTCACTGATATAGTTGGCGAAGATGCTCAACCATATCGAAGCGCCCATCAACTCATGTTGCTTCAAGCTCGAGTTCATGGTCGCGAGCATTAGACAGAACACATCTAATGCGTCGCCTTGATGCTTCTTGTAAGCATCTTTATGCTCGCGGGGCATTAGCAGGAGGAGCCTCACGTTCCCGGGTGAGAACTATTCTCAAGTTCCTGCACCAATCCGAAATTCGCTCCGTTGAGCTTGTCCTTCTCAAGGACGGATCGCAGGGAGAAGGAATTCGTGTTCGACGTCATGGTTATCTACAACAAAATTGCGAAATAAATATCATATTCTTTAAAAATCATTTAATTAGGCCTTTAATTAAATGATGCTCCCACTGAATTCTATAATTCTTGTGGGACAAGATCCACATCATACTAACCCTTGAGTTAGCTTTGGCTAATACGCCCAAGGTTTAGTATGATCGGTAGGTAACGATCACCAATTACATCTCTATGCAACTCTTGTTTATAGAATAAAATCCTCATTTATATTAAAACTCGAGTTAGCTTTGCCCGAGAGTTAATATAGATGTGATTTTGACCTATCTTTCCAACTATTGGAAGAATGCCTATAGTTGACTCGATCCAACCGAGTAACTATGAATACTCAATCTAATTGAGTTTGTATTCACCCATGCGTTGATAGGCGGAACCAAGATTGTCCCTCCGTACCCTACCAAGATAATATGTATTGCTCTGCTTTGGCATATTCAACAATACATGTGATCGAGGTAGTGATAGGTATCACGGCACGGTTAGGCATTTTAGAGTTGGTTCGATCTAGATCTAATCTAATCGAGAAGGATGCATCTTGTGCACGACTTAGATCTAATCTAATCACAAGGGTGCATCATGTGCACGACTTAGATCTAATCTAATCGTTAAGGCACTAATTAATTAATTAATTAATTAATTATTAAACATGCATCAAATACATAACAATTAATTAATTAATCTATTTGTGATTTAGTCATGGCCCTACTACGATCTTCTCAAGCCAATGAGAAGATCGAATGGTCAACCTAGGGTCAACAGCTTCTCCAAGCTCCTCCCTTTGACCACCTTGTGTTGCTCGTGCCCGCCTCGGAACTCCGTCTCGTATGGACCCTCCACCGCTCCAATTTGTACATTACAATTTGAAACTCGAGTTACATTCGAGTCTAAATCTAATTTACAACCAGAATATAAGAGAGAGGCACGACTCGCAGGTCGCGAAAATAAAATAAAATTACAAGCACGCACATCACATAACGGCACGTAGACCGTATTATGAATTACAACACATTGTCCAATCAAATTGGGTCTTTGGGCCATGACTATCACAAATTTAATATATAATCCAAAATTATATATTTTCATAATTTTCTATAATTTTAAAATTAATTTTAAAAATTTTTACGAGTAAAATCTCCAATCGCGGAACGGATCCCTTGCGGGGCCCAGGGGCAGCGCCCCTACCCGCGATCTAACCATCGCGAGGGTTCCTTTGCGATCCAACAGCTTAAACCCGCTGTCCCAAAACGATTTGGGCGAGACATTGGAAAATCTTCCCTGGTTAGTTTTTAGCGATTTCGGTGCAATCGCGAGCAAATCCTTGCGGGTTAGGGCAGTACCCACGATCTAACCATTGTGAGTTGCTCCTTTGCGATCTAATGGCACCCGACCCGCTGTCCCAAACGAATTTGGGGCAAAACAAAGCCCGGTAGCCGAAGCCTACAAGTGCCGAGACACTTGCGCTTCTACGGAAAAATTACTCATAAAACTCTAAACACTCAATTTTACAGAAAATTACAGAAGGTATATTTTCATAAAAATACAAACGAACTCGTACAAGTCTTTGCACGTGGCTCTGATACCACGGTTGGGGCTTCGCGGAAACCCCGAGTCACCCAAAGCCGTAGATCCGTGCAAAGATTCGTAAACAAAAAACTTTTTCGAAAAACTTTTTCTTGTACGAGTTTGTAAAACTTTAGATCTACACTAGATGAAAGTTATACCTTCGAAGCGAAGCCCTTCGCGTTCCCGCTCGTCCAAATGATGCCGAATCTCAAGACCGTCAAGTGTCGGTCCTCTAGAAGTATCCACATGGACACACTAGATGGAGGTGACCAAAAAACCAAGGTGTGCTAGCACCTATGTGGTTCGGCCAAAGAAGGAGGAGAGGGAAAGGGAGAGCTTGAGAGGAAGAACACAAGGAAGAAGAAGGGAGTACACCACTTGAATGGGAAAATCAATTTACACCCCAAAACCAAGTGGCCGGCCACTTTCAAAAACTCACAAATTAATTGCATTAATTGCAATTAATATGAAACCATTAAGAGAGTGGCTTTGTAACTTCCATGAGGTGGCACCCATGATGATGTGGAACATCATTATTGGTCCACCTAATGCCAACTCACCAATGAGGTGGCAAAAGGTCAAGTCAAAATTGACCTTTGGTCTTCCTTCTCAAGTTAAGTCAAACTTGACTCAATCTCTACTATGGTGGATCTAATCCAACCATTTGATTCGAGCCAACTTAATATAATGAATCTAATTCATTAAATTAAATTGATTCAATGAGTCAAAATCTAAATTAGACTCATTTAACACATGAATCAACTTGAGTCAAACTCAAGTTAGCCCAATTAGGATTACTCTTAATCCAATTTGATTCATCAAATGAATCTAATCCTCTTGGTTCATCATATGAACCTAATCCCCATCTAATTGTCCTTAGTGTGTGACCCTATAGGTTCTTGTAACGTTGGCAATGCCCTAAACCCATTTAGGAGCATAAGTAATGAGCGGTATCTAGCAACACATCATTACTACCCAAGTTACAAGAATGTCGAGATCCGACATCACCTTGTGACTACCAATTGTGACTACTCACAAAATAATGACAAGTGTCCTTCTATCCTAGACATCTAGATTGATCAATGTGAGGCATAGACTGTGTCATCCTCTAATCAATCTAAATCTTGAACTCCAAGTAGACTCACTCGATCAAATGAGCTCAACATCTAATGTTGACTCATTTGGGCATGGTCATGCACTTAGTGGTCTCACTCTATCAAGAATACCGATGTCGCTCCCGTCATATGGGAGGGATAGATCCCATCTACATCACTCACATCCTCTACATCGTTATATACCCAGTAATCGCCTTTATAGTCCACCCAGTTACGGGTGACGTTTGACGAAACCAAAGTACATAACTCCTTATGTAGGGATCCATGGTGACTTCAGGTCTAAGGACTAATAGTCATACTAATAGCCACATGAGAAAGTATATGACACTCATATAACGATCCATGATACTTTCTCATGGCGGGTCATTCAGTATACATTCTCTAATGCATACCCATGTGTCAGCTTGATATCTCTATATCCATGACTTATGAGATCAAGTCATCGAGCTGACCTACATGCTAGTCTTATTGTATTAACATTGTCCCAGAATGCTAATACTCGACTAGGAATGATTTAGAGTAGTGTTCCCTATATCATCTCACTATCGATTCAACTAATCGATTGATATAGGTATGAACCTTCTACTCAAGGACGCTATTATACTTAGTCTATTTGGCACTAATATAAATAAGTATAATAACCAAACAAATGCCTTTATTAATATACAAGAATATGATATCCATGAGTCCATACAATCATCAAATGATTGGCTCTAGAGCTCTAACTAACAACGACCGTGTGGATTTCACACGGCTTCTTCTCGGGTTGAGTTACACGGCCATGTGGCTCACATGGCCACGACCATTTTCTTCTCTGCCGAGGTCACACAGCTGTGTGGATTCACATGACCGTGACCTTCCTCCCCTCTGGATTGTTGGCACGGCCGTGTGCTGCTTAGCCACGGGATATTGGCATGACCGTGTGTCTCACACGGTCGTGGCCCTCTTTAAATCTGGATCCTAGGCACGGCCGTGCCATTTGGCACGGCTTGAACATGCTAATGGCCACACGTCCGTGTGGCCTACACGGCCCAAGCTCCTGTGTGCTGCTCGAATAAAATATAATGGAAGTATAACATTACAATGAAATAGGGTGCAATAAACATAGATTATGCTAATGAAATACAAGTAGATGTGCGTCAAGACATGCATAAAAGTGTATATAATTTATGCACATCATTGGACTTGGCTACCAGGATTACGTTAGAAAGTCAAGACGGGAATTGTACTTCTCTAATGTGACCAGCTTTCCTGAGTTGGTCCACCTCGACCCGGATGATCTTATTTTGTTCGGTCGAGGAGTTCCTCTTCTTTTGCTTAACTGGTAGGGAATCAGGCAGTAGATGTAATTTATGCTCTGGCACTTCGGGTCGGACCCTTGGCAGTTCCTTGGGGGACCAAGCGAAGACATCCCTGTTACGTGTTAAACACTAGATTAGGTCCACTTTGAGCACGATAGGCAGGTCACTTGCTATGCGGGTGAGGCTCTCCGGTTGCTCAAGATGAAGCTGGACCTCCTCCCAAGGAATGGATTCTTCTGTTGTAGAAAGAAGTTCTTCCCGGATGGCATGAACGCCACCGTCCAGGGTTCTTTGCAATTTACGGGCCTCCACCCTTACCATATCTATATAGCATTTACGAGAGACACGTTGTTCTCCTTTGACTTCTCCTACTTGGTCCCCTACGGGGAATTTGATCTTCTGATAAAAAGTGGAGATCGTCGCTCGGAACTCGTGTAATGTCGGTCTACCCAAGATGACGTTGTACGATGAGGGTGAGTCTACCACTATGAAAGTACTTCTCCTTGTTCGAACCAGTGGCTCATTGCCCAGGGATATAGCCCAGCTTAATCTGGCCCATGGGTTTCACTTCGTTGCAAGTGAAGCTATACAAGGAAGTGGCCACCGGCTGCAACTCACTAGCGTCAATTCGTATGCCTTCAAAAGCAGTCTTGAACAGGACATTGACAGAGCTTCCAACGTCCACAAAAACCCTAGCCACGCGATTGTTGGCGATAACATCCTTGATGATTAGGGTGTCATCATAGGGAAGCTCCAATCCTTCCAGATCTTGTGGCCCGAAGCTAATGAGGGGGCCAGAAGCATGCTCCTGACTGCATCCGACAGCATGAATTTTCAAACGTCGTTCATGGGATGTCCTTGCCCTACCGGAATCTCCATCCGTAGGCCATCCAGAGATCATTCCTATCTCTCGGATTGTCGTATTGCTCATATTCGCTTCCTCCCGAGTTTTCCCTTGCTCCCGGCCGCGAACATGGGGCTGAGCATTTGGACCCGCCTGCTCTAGCCAGATTTGCCCGCCGAACTAGCCCCGGTACGTTGGTCATCCACCAGCCTCTATACCTGAGGGGCAAGCTTTGGTGGTGGTAAACCTAATTTGGCGGCACGTCGAGAGTCACGAGCAAATTGGAAATAATCGTTGGTGGCATGTGTATGGGATTGATGGGATCGGTGGCCGGCTTGAAGGGGGGTTGGATAGACGGCGCCCCCAAATCCTCGCTTCCTATGATGTTAGCGCAGCGGAATACAAACAAACATAAATAGAAAGCTAAACACTAAATACAAGAATGGAAATGCAAACCGCTAACACGTTCGTTTACGTGGTTCGGAGATAACTTGCTCCTACTCCACAGCGTGTCCGTAAGGTGGACGATCCCTCAATCCGTCGGTGGATTAGTCCCCGACAAAAGCTCAACCTCCTTGTGGGTGGAGAAACCTCACCACAAACTCACCAAGACCTCTTGGACACAAGGGAAACTTTGAGCACTTTTGTGACTACTAATTAGGCTTTTAACCAAGTCTAATTTCGTCGTCGACCATCCCAAGCTCCTTCTTATAGAGCTTGGGAAATCAGCTATGTGATTTGCATGATCGTCCATGCACCACGATCGGTGCCACCAACGACATCTAAATCTGATCGTCCCATGACCGATCGATCCAATTTCATTCTACGAGCATGTATGCTCACCACCAATGATCGTCCCAGATCAATGACCTGCAACCCTAAACTTAAGGTTTCCCATCCCGAGTACATTTCACTCGCACTCGGACCCTCACGACTCACTTGACTCTTCTTTGCAGCTTTGACCTCTTGCCTTCAAGCCTACTTCCTTTGGCTCTCGTCCCTCGGATCAATCCAAGCCTGCGGCTTGTCTCCAATGCCATCCTTCGCGTATGCCTCGAAGTCGCTTCCCTCGGCCCTTGTCCTTGCTGCCTTGTCCACGATCCCTCAGATGCATTCAAGCCCGCGGCTTGTCCTCAATGCCATCCTTCAT
The DNA here is from genome assembly GCF_018446385.1 of Zingiber officinale. Classification (NCBI taxonomy): domain Eukaryota; kingdom Viridiplantae; phylum Streptophyta; class Magnoliopsida; order Zingiberales; family Zingiberaceae; genus Zingiber; species Zingiber officinale. The sequence continues at coordinate 81,935,895 of NC_055987.1, read as the reverse complement.
CAGACCCTAAGCCATCAATCCTGCAGTCCTGCACAACTCAAGTACACATATCAAATAACGAGGGTAAACCTAACTTAAACCCTTTGCCCAAACACCAAAACACATGGTCCCGCAGACCATTGGAATTGCTCCAACAATCTCCCCCTTTTTAGTGTTTGGCAATACGTTTAAGTTAGGGAAAACATATAGCAAATAAACATGCTAAAAACAATGGACTTACGATGCCAAGGCTACACACTTGGACTTACTCCGCCGAATGGACTTACGTTGCCAAGGCTACACACTTGGCAACCGCTGAATGGACTTACATTGCCAAGGCTACACACTTGGCAACTGCCGAATCAATGCACCAAGCATTGAAACCTATCACAAGGCTCCCCCTACACCTAAGCTCCCCAATGAGTTAGGATTTTATCACAGGCTTTTTAAGAACCTATCCCAAGGCTCCCCCTACACCTAAACTCCCCAATGAGCTAGGATTTTACCACGGGCTTTTTAAGAACCTATCCCAAGGCTCCCCCTATGCAAAGGCACTTAAGGTTTTCCCAAATTTAAACCTTACTTCTCCCCCTTTGCCTAACATCCAAAAAGTTCTCCAACAATATCCCAATTGTTGAAAACTTATTATCTAACTGACCCTAAACTCATGTATTAATCCCCCTTGGATCCCATACATCTAGGTGAGTTGACATGGTCACAAACCAATGCTGAAAATAGTTTCAGACTGGTATCAGTCGACTGCCCCAAGTGCCAGTCGACTGCCCCAAGTGCCAGTCGACTGCCCCCCTTCGAAATGAGCTTACAGAACCATTCTGTGCTCAAAAACATTGTTATCAGTCGACTGGTATCTGCACCAGTCGACTAGTACCTTATTTCTGAAAAAATCAACCTTTTTAGGACAACTTCAGAAATGCACCAGAAATTCCCTAGACCTCCAAAAATCCCCAAATTTTGTGGAGAGGTCTATTATACCCTTGTCTACTTGGGAAAAATATATTATAAAATGTATCTATCACCAATCCCAAGATTGACATAAAATCCAAAACTAGCTAAATGGTTCAATTGAACCTTGACCTAAAGTCCTAGTTTTGCCTTCCTCTTGATGTATTTGCCCATACCAACCCACAATGCATCCCTAGCATTGGTTTATATGGCATCTATACATCCAAAACCAATTATCATGCTATATGACCCCAATTGTCATATTTCTTGCATGAAATACAAACCATGTGTGCTAATTCCCTAGGTTTGAGACTCAAGTCTGTCTCTAAACCACTTGGCACACTCCATGGCTCCTCTAGACCCCCAAGTAGAACCCACCTGAGATCCATTGGCCATGGGTCCCAAATTGACTCTTGGAGCTCCCCCTAGAGCTCTTTGCCTTAGTCACCTCCCTAGGTGACTCATCCACAATGGCTAGGCCACATCGGTCCACCCCCGGTGACACTTGGCCTATAAACGTAACTTTCTTAACCTTGGACACCTTGTCCTTGGTTAATTTCTCCTTACCATTAAATGGCTTTCCCTTGCCATTTATTGGCTTCTCTTTGCTATAGTCATATGCAACCCTAGCATAAGACTTTCCCTTAGCTTTGGAGGACTCTCCCTTGCCATGATCATTTGCCACCCTAGCACGTGGTCTCCTTTTGACCTTGGAGACACTAGATCGGTATCCCAAACCCGATCTATCATTGTTGGGTTTTTGACTCCCCAACACTATACTTAATCCCTTAGATCCAATAGTGAATCTCTTAAGGAATTTCTCTAAACCATCAAGCTTTGCCTTCAAAGCTTGATTCTCCCTTTCTAGGTTTCTAACCCTAGAATTAACTTGTCCACATTGGGCATTCCTAGACCTACCCTTTCTAGGCATGTGTCTCCCCTTCTTGGGATTAATGCCTTGGTTCTCCATTACCTTCTTCTCCTTAGGTAATGAGAATTTAACGTGTCTAGGTCTATCATGCAAAGGTCTCCTAGAGTTATCTCTAATATTTACCCTATTCCTATCATGATATCTAAATCCAAAATTTTTCATTGCTATATAATGATAATCATTATTTTTCCTAGCATGCTTGGAAGAATGAAAATTTGAATTCAAATTTAAATTAGGGTTTACTTTACCCTTTACCTTTGGAGCTCCCCCTTGACATGAGCCTCCATTCTTCCTCCACTTCTTTTCTCACATCTTCAAATGCGCCAACTTCTTGAGCTCTTTCTTCTTTGGGCATTTGGTGTGGTAGTGTCCCATGTCTCCACACGTGAAGCATCTAATGTGTTTCTTCTCCTTCTTCTTCCTACAACTCAAATTAGATTCAAAATGAATTGAATTGAGTTTAGGATATACCTCTTTCTTACCCAAAGGACACCTATTCTTGTAGTGTCCCTTCTCATTGCACCCGAAGCATACAATGTGATATTTTGACTTTGCTTCGGTGGAGGTACTCACTATGTTGACTTCCAAGACTTCTTCTTCACTTGTCTTGGATTCTTCCTCACCCTTTGAGGATGTCTCCTCATCCACACTAATGGATGCCATTTCTTCATCCTTCTCCTCCTTCTCCTCGGAAGTTGAGTGCTCGTCACCTTCCAGTTGCTCCTCCTCTACTTGAGCTTCTTCATCCGTTTCTTTGGATTTTTCTTCTTCTTGTGTAGGCATAAGTTCTTTACCTAGAACTTTCTTTACTTTGCTCCACAAATCATGGGCATTCTTATATCCACCTACATCACTCAATACGTTAGAAGGCAAAATATCTACCAAAATTGATATTACCTTATCGTTTGCCTTTGACCGTGTTGTTTGCTCTTCCGTCCAATGTCGTGGTCGGAGCTTCTTCCCTTTCTTGTCCTTCGGAACTTCAAATGGCTCTTCCACCACCATCATTGTGTCCCAATCCGTCTCGAAGAAGTTCTTCATCTTCACCATCCAAAAGGTAATGTCTCATAAGCTTCCTCCTTCGAACTTTGGTGGATCTATCAAGCCGGTCATCTTTGCTTCCTCGGCGGTTAGTCCGACGGAGAGCGGCCTCGCTCTGATACCACTTGTTGGAGGATCGATGGCCGGCTTGAAGGGGGGTTGGATAGACGGCGCTCCCAAATCCTCGCTTCCTATGATGTTAGCGCAGCGGAATACAAACAAACACAAATAGAAAGCTAAACACTAAATACAAGAATGGAAATGCAAACCGCTAACACGTTCGTTTACGTGGTTCGGAGATAACTTGCTCCAACTCCACGGCGTGTCCGTAAGGTGGACGATCCCTCAATCCGTCGGTGGATTAGTCCCCGGCAAACTCCGGCTAGCTCAACCTCCTTGTGGGTGGAGAAACCTCACCACAAACTCACCAAGACATCTTGGACACAAGGGAAACTTTGAGCACTTTTGTGACTACTAATTAAGCTTTAACCAAGTCTAATTTCGTCAAGTTGGCCGGCCATCCCAAGCTCCTTCTTATAGAGCTTGGGGAAATCAGCCTTGCTGATTTGCCCGTTACCAGTCGATTGGTCCATGCCCAATGGCTCTCTACAGTGCAACAGTCGACTGCTACAGTAACTGCTACAGTGCCCGTTGGCTGCTACAATGCCGCCGGGATTTTTTCCCAGGTGTACATTTCACTCGCACTCGGACCCTCACGACTCACTTGACTCTTCTTTGCAGCTTTGACCTCTTGCCTTCAAGCCTACTTCCTTTGGCTCTCGTCCCTCGAATGCATCCAAGCCTACGGCTTGTCTCCAATGCCATCCTTCGCGTATGCCTCGAAGTCGCTTCCCTCGGCCCTTGTCCTTGCTGCCTTGTCCACGATCCCTCAGATGCATTCAAGCCCGCGGCTTATCCTCAATGCCATCCTTTATCGGATCCGAAGCCGTCAACCTGAGTCACATGTGTCACCTGCAGTCCTGCACAACTCAAGTACACATATCAAATAACGAGGGTAAACCTAACTTAAACCCTTTGCCCAAACACCAAAACACATGGTCCCGCGGACCATTGGGATTGCTCCAACACTGACCAGGCGGAAAGGGAGGTCGGGTTTCTCGGGCTCGAGGAAAAGGCTGGGCTGGTGGTTGGGGTATCCTCTTCTCTGGCTTTTTGACAGACTCGGGAGCTTTGTCTGCTTTTCTACGTGCGGCCTGCACCTCCTCCACGTGAATATAGTTGGTCGCCCTTTCCAACATTTCATCAAAATTCTTTACAGGATTTCGGATGAGGTCTCTGAAGAACTTTCCTTCCACTAATCCATGTGAGAAGACACTCATTAATATATCTGAAGTGGCAGATGGGACATCCTAAGCTACTTGATTAAAGCGCTTAATAGAACTCCTTAAAGGTTCAGTAGACCCCTGCTTGAGGGCAAAAAGGCAATGGTCCATTTTTTGATATTTCTGCTACTAGCAAAGTGACACAGGAAAACGGATTAGAAGTCTTGAAAATAAGTGATGGATCCATGTGGCAATCCATCAAACCATTTCTGTGCTGAGCCCGACAAAGTATTCAGGAATACCCGGCACTTGATGACATCACTATATTGATGTAACAACGCCACATTCCTAAATTTACGGAGATGATCTTCAGGGTCCTTGCTACCATCATATTCCTAGATAGCAGGGGGTTTGTATCCTTTAGGCAGCTTCTCTTCTAATACCCTTATGGAGAAGGGCACTTGCTCTTCCAGCTCTGCTCGGGGCTCTTCCCTGAGGACAATAGCTTCTCCTTTCTTAGAGTTCCTGGGCGAGGAACTTTCTGCCATAGAAAACTGCGGTTGTTCTTTTTTAGGGTTGTAGCACCCCAGGTCTCGCTGATAATAACCCAGACTGGGCTCCCTATAGAAGGTCGGGGGAAATTTCTAAGGTTGCTTTCTTTTAGATCCTCGATCAGAAATATTCGTTCGGTCTTTGGAAACTTCGGGCAGCTTGTGCGGTCGGGAAATAGTGGTTTGTTTTGCTGAAGCCGCCCGCTTCTTGGCTTCCTTGAAGAGCTCATATTCTCCTGCTGTCATGGTGATGTTGATTCTGCTGGTGTCCTCCATCTTCACGTTCCAGAACAGGTAAGTGTGTTTCCCACAAACGACGCCAAATTGATCCCGTCCAAAATCTGAGTCAGACGGAGGGCGGGGCGAGCTGACTGTGATGTTGACGAGGGGTGACTGAGCTTCTCCAAAAGTACTATGGAGGATGGCTGACGAGGGGTGATGATGAAGAGGGTGGTATGGGGATCCTACGCACACTCAGACAAGCACCCTGCACGTTAGGGACCAAGAACCACGGAAAAAGTCCCCGGAGCAAGTCCTCCGACGCTCAAGTCAGGTATTTTTTTCCCCAGAAACACAGTAAAATGCAAAAAATAGAAGTCAGATGAGAAAAATTTAGTGAGCGTACCTGCGTAAGGGAAATGACCCTCCTGTTTATATGGCAGGTCATACTTCTGGCATCTGACAAGTGTCAGGGGATGTCTGATGTCAGATCTTGTCTGGCGGTGAGTGACACGTGGCATCCTCTTATAGGTCAGCGGAAGGTTTTGTTGGCAGCGAGTCACAGACCGCTAAAATATTCCCTGACACACAGCAGTTATTCTTTGGCAGGTGGTTACGATTCTCTGACTCAGTTGTCGATTTTGATGATCGAGCATGGACCAAAGAACTCTTGACAACCAGCAATCGACGAGCCTGACCTGGATATATCTGAGTAGTCCGACATATCTTGGCCGGGCGTACCAGGCTTTTATATGTGGGTTTGCTTGAGAAAACCCGACCGATAGAGATAGTTCCTGCACTTCCTACACTGTTTCTTGTGCTACTAGTATGAGTTCCCGATCTAGATATCCCAACCGAGCAACTAGTCTGAATTCCCGATCTAGACATCCCGACTGAGTAACTAGTTTGAATTCCCGATCTGGACATCCCAACCGAGTAACTGGTTTAAATTCCCGATCTAGACATCCCGACCGAGCTTTGACTGGCTAGCGGCTTCTAACAATTATAACCCTTATGTTGAGTGATACGCCTCCTCGACCTCTGACTGCCACATGCCCTGTATTTTTTACTGTCATGTCCTTTTGACTTTTGACTATCATGCTTCTTTGACTTCTAATTGCTTTGTACCCTCATGCATTGTATCGTGTGTGTATAGTAATAGAGTAAGAAAAACAATAAATAATACTAGTAGAAAAGACGAGACGGCCATAATTACATGACCTCCCTGCAAAAACAAAAGAGACCATTTTTATTAGGAAAAGTGGTATTGGTTCATCAACATATCAGATCTCACCAGCAAAAAAAAAAAAAAAGAGGAAAACAAAAATGAAAAGAGTTACAATTTAGCCGGTGAACAAAAATGAATTTAGCCGATGAGAACTAGTTCACTCTTTCCCCTTTCCTGAAGGAAACCGCATGCAGCGACCCCCCTCACCGGAGGAAAATAAGGAACAGCGTGTTCTCCTCCATCGTAATTAATTGAACTAGAACTCTTCTAATAATACATAACATACAGCTTACAGGACCAGCTGGGTCTTTCCACGATGAAAGGTCGCAGGTCGTAGGTCGGTTGATGAACACTTTCATGCTTCACTGCCTTCATTGGCAGAAGAGCCAATCCCCACCTGCAGCCAGTCGGAGCTCTCTTCCCCCATGTTAATGTCCTTGAGTTCACTCAACTTAGCTAATTTCACCTTACTTTCCACCTCATCCTCCACATGGTTGAAACTAGTTATCTCGTTGCAGGTGATATTATCCTTATTGTGGATGTTGGTGGTGGTGTGGTTCTGATCATTGTTATTGTTCTTCATGTCGCTGCTGGTGGTAATGCTAGCTCTGTTTTTGCTCGCGTTATCTCGATCATTAATCCACGAGCGCAGGTAGATGGCCGCAGGAATCTCCAGCCGCAATGAGCTTCCGATGTCTCTCCTAACTGCGTCGTTGATTGGCGGCATGTTGAGATCGAAATGCTCAGAGTTGGAATTGGCCTCGAACATTGGTCTGAGGGTGAGCTGCTGATGGAGGCCGGCGTGGCCCGGGAGCGGTTGGAGTTTCAGGGTCGGGTCCGACGGTGAATTGGAGGTGATCCAGTGACAGCGCTTGTGACCTCCCAACGCCTGCCCTGACGTGAACACGCGGTGGCAGATCGAGCACTCGTGCACCTTGGACTTCTTCTTTGCCACCGGTGCGACGGCCAAGGGTGCCGGGTTTTCTATGGGCACGAGCGCCATCGACATCGACGCCTCCACCATTTGGTCGCTACTGCTCGCATTGTTCATATTGTGAGTGGCAATGAAGATCTCCTCGTCAGCTGGCGGCGACGGCGTCTCATCGAGGGCACTTAACTTGGCGGCGAAGCAGCCCTTGACCTTCTTGTGGCTGGCCCTGTGGCCGCCCAGCGCCTGGTGGGAGGTGAACACCTTCTTGCACGCCTTGCACTCGAACAATCCCTTGGGGACCGCTGGCGGCGCCTGCAGAGCGAATGGAGGGGGAAGCGCCTTTGGCGTCGTCGCCGCTGTGGCCTCGACGACCCCTGTGGCATTGGTATTAACCGTATTCTTCCTCCGGTCGTCCTCCTTGCTGGCGGAGGCGCAAGACTCTTCGGTTTCGATGAGAGCGAAGACGGGGTCCACGCGGGCGGACGAGAGCATGACTAAGCAATTGGCTAGGTCCTCCTCCTCGGTCATCGCCACCTTGGTGCGCCGGGAGCGTTTTCCCTTGGACCAGCCGACGAGGTCATCATCGTAGGAGCGTGGGGAAGATGGAAACGAGGAATCGTCATCGTCGTCCTCGCCAGCCTCGTCGTCGGAAATGCATTTGCCGTGCTCGAGGAAGGACTTCCAGGATATAAACTCCTTGCCGCAGTTCTCGCAGACGCGGCAGCTCTTGAGGCGGTTGGAGTGGGTGCGGAGGGCGTACATGCGCTTGGTGGCACCGCCACCGCTGAGCTTCTCCCGATCCCATTCGCCGTATCCAGACGTGTCGTCCGCATCAGCAGACGTGCCGGCTGCATCGTCAATGAGGCCATGGGCGCGCATGTGTCCGCCTAGGGCGCGGCCGCAGCCGAAGCCCTTCTTGCAGATCCTGCAATAATGCTTGTAGACCTGCTGCTGCTGTTGCTGCTCGGCTTGCCGTTGGTCTATCACCATAGCCATGATGATAATCAGAGAGATCGAGAGAGAGGGATAAAGAGAGGATGGGGTGGGGGGAATGGTGGGTGCTAGTAAACGAAGAGCATATATGGATGGTGCAAGCCTAAGCTCCGAAATAGGGATGTTCCCCTGTTTCTTCTCTAGGATCCCATCCAATTGGCCATGAGAATAGCAAAGGTTAAGGAATGAGGGGCTCCAATGCAAAGCAAAGCAAAGCGATGCAGTGCAATGCATGCAGTAAGGTTATTGGTGCAAAGCAATGGAGTTGGCGTTGGACCTGGTTTATAGTTGGGGACGTTGGTGGGATGTGGAAGTGGTCGTCGGTGCCAAGTGGGTGGTGTCGGAAACAAGGGAAGGCACCGGCGTGCGCTGCATGCGTTGCCAGTGCATTCTGCGCTGGGTCAACGGTCAGCTGCTCAAATCTCGGGCTGCCTTCGCTTCCTCCATCCTATCCATTCCCATCGCCACTGCCAAATTGGCCATTCCATTTAATTCCTTTTCCTTCTCATCCTCCCCTTCTCCAATTACTATTTATTTATAACATATTTTTGTCCTGAAATAAGTTAATTGATTAGTATAGGATAGAGTTGCTAATCATACGATAAAAGTTCGAATTTTGATAAATCTGATAAAAAAAATTCAATTCGTACTGGTCAATTATTACTTTCTAATTCACCTCTATAATCGATTAAGATGACATATTTCATCTTTTATCATATTATTCCCTCTATTTCGACTTCTAATTATTTTTCCCACTGACGATAATTTTTTATACCTCAAATTAATAGCGTCATTTTTAAGTAACAATTTAAAATGCTATAAATTTAGAAATACTTTTAATTAATTGAATGATAAATAGAAGCTAAGAATTTTTTTTTATGTTAAATAATAATGTAAGAAATAATATATTAAACACATAGTTTTAATTAAAGCTAGAATTTTAATATATTTTTTTACATAATTTTTAGTATTCAAATTCACAAATATGATATTTTAAAACTATAGATGGTAGGCCTACACTAGTCCTATACTTAATTCAATAACATTGAAGGTTATAATCAGATTACCAAACAAGTTGTGATATTATAGTAAAAGATTTAAAAACTTGTCTAAATTTTAGCATATATTGCCAAAAAAAAAAAAGCTAAAAGTTAAAAATAATAGATATTTACTTGTCAATTAACCTTACGCATCAATTTAATAGATTTAATATGGATGACAATATTGGTAATTACCACAATGTGCAGAGCAAGATGCAAGAAGCAATGACTATGTCAACCTTTTTACTTAACATTTAACAAATAAATTAAGAAATCTTGGACCTCTAGATCGTTCATCGTAAGTGTTTCCCGATTTTTCCTGATAATAGTGAAAAAATTTCGATGGATTAAACTGATCACTCCAGACTTAACGTTATCTAACATAGTTAATCATTTTTTTATTTAACAAACAAATTAAGTGATTTGATTAATTTATTTACCGTAAATATGTATACAATCGACTATGGGATTACTAATTTGTTTAATTGGTAATAAGCCATTAAACAAAGTTAATATTTGATATTCATCTCGAATGTATTTGGGAAAATCCATTCAGGTAAAGCGCCTCCTATACTACCCGTGCTGCCAGGACTCCCTCCACGGGCTCCGTTCGGCTTAGTTATCCTAATTTTTCTCGAGCATAACGACCTCCCAACACAAAGGGATCTTTGTCGAGTCAATCCTCTTCGACCTCAACCTTCAATAATTTCTTATAGCCACAACTGCTATACTCTACTACTTAGAATCGTCCTTGGTAAGACAGTTGAGCCGAGGGTGACACTTGGTCAATGACCCAATCATGCCAAATGTATGACTACATTGTTGTCCCCTCTAGCGCTTGATTTCTCTCCGCCCGGCCAATTGGCTCCTGACTCTTTAGGCCTGTGGAGGATATGTGGCTCATAAGATAGCTCACGTGGCTAGCACGCTAATCCACATGAATATTACCTTCCATAGGCTATATAAGGTACGTCGACAGAAGGAGAAGGTATGATTTTCAACTCTCGCACAGAAGCCACTCTTCTCTATGTTTTCTTCTTCTTCCTCTTTTTTCTTGCGCACACATATGAGCCTCATCCTTCATCTCCATGTTAACTTGATCGTCATTGTGGTCACATCAGTGCCCACTAACTTGTGTTGACTCATAGGAGATAGAGGTTTGACCATTCGAAGGACAGTCACATTCGCAGCTCCGAGGAGGAAGGGAGAGGAGTGGCCCGAGCACATAGAGGACACTATTAAATTGACATCATCTATGGGAAGAGATACAAAAAGTCACGATGGTTGGTATTCGAAGAACAACAGTGAAACCTTATTCTAAGGAGTCATAGTAGCAACACTAGCTCTCTTTATTGATAGTCATCAAAGCGATAGGGGGTCCGGTTCCATGGAAACATATCTCACGAATGATCACCATAGTGGTCAGGAAGGATCTATGATAAGGTCGAGTGCCTCCCATTACAGAGGAGGAGGTTGTAGCTCTGGTCGAGGAAGTGCCCACAGTCAAGCCACCTTATAGAGCTCAAGAGGGGTCACTTCAACCTACCATGCCAACAAGAGGCCATCTAGCCTTGTGCTGCTAACCATAAGAAGAGTAGTCATATGATAAATACCTTTCTTGAAGGGCATTCTAAAAGAAGAGTTGTTGCATCATTTCCCCCACATCATCTCAAAGAATACAATAGTACCACATAACTGGAGGAACACTTATGCCGTTTTGAGAATGTGTTACGCAATCGCAAGTGCACGATTACGTCGTTAGTAACATAAAAGGTTATTGATCCTACAGGGGCTGTTGATTAAGCACTAGTTAACTTCACACGAAAAATTATCTGGACAAATATAAGATTGGTTTGAAAAGAGACAGTGAAGAAAAGAGAGAATGTAAAGGGTAGAGAAAAGATGGAGAGTTGGATTTGGGGATGGATAGATACTAGCATTTTAGTTTCGTTGTGATGCTAGTTAATGTCTCTATGCATTGTTCATCTACCTAACTCCATGATTACACTCGTGTAGGAGTTCTAACTAAAGTCTGGTACTATCCCGCGAAGATCGCACCGAAGAGTTTACCCAAGTTCTACTGCCATTAAGTAGAAGAGGTAATTTAGGAAGTCCGATTATAGGGAACATCCTTCTGTCACAAGGGCCCACAGTCCACGTTTCTAGATTACACATATCACTTCCTAATAGTAGATTAATGCAATTAAGTAGAAGTGATAATTTAGGAAGTCTGATTATAGGGAACATCCTTCTCACACAAGGGCCCACGATCCACGTTCCTAGATTACACAAGTCACTTCCTAATATTAATTTAGGAGAACCCTCTACACTCTAATTAATCTTCCTAACAAGAATTGATCCCCATTTCAAGGAACTGCCGTAGAAAGTAAGGGATACCTTCTCTGTCACAAGGTCCCATGATCTTACATTCCAAAGCTCTTCTTCTACATGGTGATCTAACCCTACATCTACATGAATTTACCTAACACACATTTCGTCAAACGAATACAAGGAGCAACACACATAGATGATGATATAAACACTTCATTGCATAGGAAAATATCCAAATACATAGTTCATACATTCACAATCACATCACAGCTACTTCCTACATCCTAGATCTAGAGATCTACTCCATAGCAAAGGAAATACAACCAAAGACGAAGAAAGAAGCAAACTACAACCCAATACAAAGAAGTAAAAAAGAGCAGAGTGCTTATCCTTGAAGGGTGGCGTCCTTAGAGGCGTTCCCTTGCTCTGGAGGTGGACGGATCGGCGAAGATGTTGTTTCTAAGGTTCCCCCAAGGGGGAAGAACCCTCCTCCAAGGAATGGGGGTGAGCCCCAAACCAAAGATGGGTGAAAAGGGGAGAAAAATCCCTTTTATAGGCGTCCACACTGGTCATGACATGACCCCGTCACACGATCGTGAGACCCACATGGCCATGTCTTCTTTTTTCTCTGGACTAGTGACACGACCATGTGGATCCACACGGCTTCATACATCTTACTCTCTGCCAGGATGACACGGTCGTATGGCTCACACGGCCTAACTCTGCTTCTTCTCTATAAATGTGACATGGTCATGTGGCTCACACGGTCATGTTCTACTTCTTCTCTGGAAATGTGACACGACCATGTGGCTCACACGGCCATGTGGCTCACAAGGTCATGTGGCTCACACGACCATGTTCTGCTTCTTCTCTAGAAATATGACACGGTCATGTGGCTCACATGACCATATAGCTCACACGACCATATTCTGGTTGTGCTGGTGGGCTGACAGGGCCGTGTGGCTCACACGGCCTGGGTGACATGACCGTGTGGCTCACACAGCCTAGGTGACACGGCCGTGTGGCTCACACGACCTAGCCTTGTAGGATATTTTAGCACCTCTTAACGTGGTATTCTTGTCATGCCCCGGGGAAGTCTCTGTCCGAAGAAATTTCGGCAGCACCTCCCTTGTACGGGTGACAATCTGAAACATTTCTACAGACACAATATACATCAGCCACAGGCGGCTGGAATATATACACAACTACGCAGTTATATATGCAGCCTACTCGGTTGATACCACAAAAATACAACCACACAGTTATATATAAATCTAACAGCCCACTCGGCTGTATCAAAACCAAACACAGCGAAAATCCAATAGACAATATATACAACTATAAACAAAGACTTCTAGCCGGCTAGGCTTACACCACATAACAACACAACACTCCGGAAACAAAACCATAACACAAAGCCAAATACACACATATCATATATCAAGATAAAAATAAACAAAAATACGGAGACTAGTCTTCTAATGTGACGTGGGGACCGGAAGGTAGGATACTCCAAGCAACTCCATAAACAACCAGGTACCTGAAAAAGATAGTGTCCACGGGGTGAGTTCAACAACTCAGTAGATACCAGTTGACATGTATAGTAAGATATAACAGACAGTAATAATTATGGAGTACAGACTCTTGGACAAAAGCTGGAAATGCACAATAGAATATGTAAAATACCGGAAATAGGTGAATATTAATAAGGGATTTTTCCGGAATTTTTGGAAATTTTTCGGGAATTTTTCGGAGCTCGTACGTATGAGTTGACGGGGATAAAAATGGGGCCCGGAAAAGCCTGTTTAGGCTACCTCATTTAAGTGAGGAAAAGTTGAATTTATTTATATTCTTTTCTTTTTCTTTTTCTTTTGTTTTCGCCGAATTCTTCACTGTTCCCTTTCTCTCCCGCGCGACTCCTTCCCCCTGCCCTAACCGCACGAGCATCTTCGGTTTATTTCCTCCGGCGCCGCTACTCCTCTTCTCATTCTTCCTCCCCGAGTCGATTTTTCTCCTCATCTTCTTTGCGCCGATCTCCTTCCCCTGTGCCCTAGCCGCCGGCGAAGCACCGAGCCACCCCGATCATCTTCTTCTCTACCGAGCCGGACCCCACTTCCCCTCCGCCCAGCCGTGCCCTAGAGCGAACGCCGACCACTGTGCAGTGGATCTGAGCCACACCGCCGACGCCTTTTCCTTTACAGAGTGTCGTCGCCGCACCGGACAGAGCCGGCGCCACTGCCGGCCACCCCGTGCCCTAGCTCCGGCCAATCTTTCCTCTGCCCTAGCTGCGATCTTGGAGAGCATTTCGTTGCTATGTGGTGACCTTGAAGGTGAGTGTTGATCTCAGTTATGATTTGGGCTTAGATATTCCTCTATGCTCACTGTGCTGCACTTGTGCCCTAGATTCTACCTTCGACTCTGATCAAATTCCAGCAGCCAAGCAACCTCTCACCCGCAGTCACTGGGATTGGAAATTTAGGTAAGGTTTACGGTTTTTATTTTCGTTATAGTTGTTGGTTAGAATGGTTGCAGGAGTTGGTGATACAGATTGAACCAGGAGATCAGTGAAAGGTAAGGTTTTTGGGTTTAACGTTTGTGGATTTAGGTCTTGATGTGGATAAGTTAATTGATTATCAGTTAAGGTTGATCAATAATTAGGGTTTTCCTAATTGAGTGAGTAGTTTGATTTAGTTATTTAATATATGTTGAGTAACTAAATTATATGTGTTAAATTAGGTAGGTTGATGATTATGACTCAGGGTTTTGCCCTAAATTGTGTTGAGAATTTTATTTAGCAATTCATTTGAATTTTAGCTAAATAAAATATCTGTGTATTGGTATTTCAGGACTCGGAGTCCGATTTGGACCTTTCTATTTTCGGAGGCGGGTACTTTTGACTTATTGTCTTTGATATGCTTAGTAATGAAAATAATATGTTGCATTAATTGTGTTTCCTATTTGTTTCGGTTAATCACTGCCCAATACATGTTACCTGTTTGATTGATTGTTTGTTTGCATCTCGTATTGATCTTGTACCGATCTATCATGCTCATGGGTAGTGATATAACCATGTTTCACATGTTCAGGACCTAGGTTTGATACCTTTTTGATCAGTATGTCTTGATTTGATCTATTCACTATGGTGCCCATTGTTATATGCCCAGAGGTTGGTTTAGTATATTACCATGCTTAGTGACATGCACCATTTGCATGATCGCATGCTGTGCGATAGATTGCTCTATTATTGTCGAGCACTTTGCCAGTTTCATGCTCCGTTGTGACGCTCATGGGTAGCGTGACACAGCGTGGTAGCACGTCAGTTTGACTCTTCCGGTGCTCCGTTGATCCGCTCAGGGGTAGTGTGACGCAGCGTGTAGCACGTTAGAGATTCCTCCCCGTCATAGTGTACCGGGAGATGAGAGCATTGCGCTCTCCCATTTATGATTTGGGGTAGGAGTACGTATGTACTCCGACAGCATCCCGTCCACTCGATCACTCATCAGGAGTAGTGTTGCTGAGTGCACGGTTGTCACAACTTGGCTGACTGGCGTCAGGGGTGACCATGACATTGGCATCATATGCATGATGCATTTATTGCTTGTGTTTGTGTTTGCTGCATTTATATGTTGCATATTGTGTGGATACCATGTTTGACATGCATACAGGTCTTCTATACCTTTCAGACTGTTGTCCTTATACCGGGTCCTGGTTAGTACAGATTCTCTCCTGTCTACTTCGGTTTGCATTTATCTTTATTTTTATCAGGAGACTGTACGCATGATTAGTGCTAGGTGTTATTTCTTTACTTTGCATATCAACTGTACCTGCTGAGTGTTGGATATTTTTAGGTTGATGCTGTCAGGAGGGAGTTCCAGTCGCTAGTCCCCACTGCACGTAGTGCTAGATCCCCTGCAGACCTCGAGGATTGATTGACTTTTGAGTTTTCTTCTCGTTTGTCTATGTTTAGACTTGATTTGTTTGATACTTGGATGTTGTATTTATTATTGTGATGTCGATGGAGTTTATTTGGTCTTATTCTACTACATGCCTGCCGGGTGATTTGAGTTTTATGAGTGTAGTTGAGTAGGGTGGTTTTGACAGAGTATTATTGCTTTGTTTGATTATATATAACTGTGGATGTTTGTGTGGTTGTGTTATATTTATTGTTATTATTCCACCGCATGTCGAGGTATGGAGACATGTAGAAAGTTTCGATTGTCCGCCGCATGTGAGATGTCAAATTTCTTGACGGGACCTCCGGGCGTGACAATTTAGTGGTATCACAGTTTTACGATCTTTTGTTTCGTATTTTGGATTTTCGGATTTATCGATACTAATTTATTTGGTATCGAGTTATGATACCGCTTGGTGTTCGAGATTTATCGATACATGTTGTTGGTATTCGATATTTGTTAGCCTGAGTCAAACCGGCATTATCGGATTTTGATATGGTTATGTTTCGGATTTATTTGGATTTCCGACGATATACGTTCGAATTTTGAGGTCAAATTGGGACCTGGACAACGACGGAACATCTCAACAAATAGGTATGTTGTTATTTTATGTTTGTTATATTGGTATTGATATCTCGTAATTTAATTTAACGATATGAGACGATCTACCAGATGCGAGACGTGGTGCCGAACGACCACGCATGAGGACCACGGATATCTGGATATGCCGAGATGCCCAGCCCGCCGTGATGACAGTTGAGCATCGGGCTCTCAAACCCGATAGCTCCAAGAGATACCTTTGGCCACACCGACAGATCCACTCCCACCGTATTTACTGTACCATCGGTGTACTATTGGCGCATGACATTTGCTCCAGCGGACGACTCGGCACCACCGCCACCGGACCTACCGACACCGGGCACCGTCTAGTGCCTAAAGTAGCGGCACCATATCCACTATTACCACCGCAGTACTCTAGCCGCCAACACTTTTGTTCCGCAAGCGGTACCACCACTCGGTATGCTCCAGATATACAGAAGACCGGAGTTCCTCCTCCGGTTTATTCCAGCACCTGTAGTATCAGCCCAGAGCTTCCAGCCTCGCAGCCGTCCCGACATAGCTCATCGATATTGAGCTAGGATTCAAGACCGGCCGAGTCGATGAAGACTCGTTTCACTCTTTTCCGCGGAGATCTCGATCCGAGTATGGCTCTGTCATGGATAGAGACTATGGAGCGGACTTTCTATATGGCTTGCTCGAGTGGGAAAAAGCGGTCGGCACCATTTACGGATGAAGCTAATGCCCGTGGGTTACTCGCTCTATTATTGGTGAGCGCAATGTCACATGACCGTGTTTAGAGAGGCTTTGAGAGCCGCTTTTCCACCGTCCTATCGATGGCTCTCCGACATGATTTTATGAGTCCGAGGCGAATAATCGCTGACCGAGTATAATATCGAATTCCTCCGTTGGCTCAGCTTTGTCCAGTTAGTCATGAGGACGTAACTCGCATGATGCGCTATATGGATTGGATGGTTATCTCGCATGTACATCTTGCCGGATTAGGATTACATCTTACTCGATGCATTGAATCGAGCTTTGATGATAGAGTTAGCTCGGTAGATATCCTACAGGAAAAGAAAGCATACGTCGACATCGTAGTGTCCAGCAATGTGACAAAGATCGTAGTATGCACGAGTTCTTGGGGTTTCTCGTAGGCCTCGTCGTGAGCCTTCCTCGGGACGCTTCCGGTCTCTCGCAGGATCGACATCCACCAATATCTGTGTTTCCGATGTGGTTCCAGAGACCACATCACTCACCAAGATTTCTAGCTTTGCTTTATTGCAAACCGCCGCACCGTGAGTCGAGATTGTCACCAAGGCTCAGACACGGCCCGGAGGGTCGAGCGGAGGGACGGTGTAGAAGGCCTGTCTCGGCGAGGAGGCGGAGATTCACACCTCACAACCAGGAGCACCTCAGCAGCGGCATGCTTGGACAGAGTACTCGGTGCTAGAGCACCCCGAGTTTTGTTTCAAGACCTTATTATCCGACTCGGCTCGGCATGACTGGCTCACCACACAAGACGTCCCCATCCTCTCGCCTTATCGCACATAGTCGGCCGGCGGCGCCTCTGGCAGCAGCGGCCGGCAAGCATCTCCTCCTCCTCCGCCAGAGACCGGACGAGTTAGGATGCGCAGCGAGCCGACGGATCCGTTTTCCGTAGTATGATTTCCATTTATGCATTTTCTGCTGATATTTTGATTGATACTAGTAGTTCGCACTCTTTTATATCCCGTACCTTTATGCGGGAGATTGGTAGATTACCCACTTGCAGACCCCAGCGATTGACTGTCTCGCTACCGTTCGGTGATACTTTAGAAGTCATCCAGGAGATCAGAGGTTGCCCGTTAGACTTTGGCAACATGATACTTACGGTAGATCTTCTAGTATTGGAGATGGTCGAGTTTGATGTCATACTTGGCATGGATTGGCTGTCAGTTTATCATGCTACCTTCCAGCCTCCGAACCAACCCTCGTGGAGCTTCACTGGCATTAGAGACGACGACATCTCGATTATTTCGGCGATTCAGGCTCAGAAGCTGTTGTCACATGGCCGTCAGGGTTTCCTATTATCTTTGATTAGTACAGACGACAACAGCAGTTCGCAGCTCTCCGACATTTCTATAGTCCGAGAGTATCCAGATGTATTCCTTGAGGAGCTTCCTGGTTTGCCTCCTAGAAGGCCAGTGGAGTTCACTATTGAGCTGATTCCGGGAACCTCACCGACATCGAAAGCTCCGTATCGTATGGCACCGAAAGAGTTGAACGAGCTGAAGGTTCAACTCCAGGAGCTTTTAGATAGGGGATTTATTCGCCCTAATGTTTCACCATGGGGTTCTCCAGTTCTGTTTGTCAAGAAAAAGGATGGTACTATGAGGTTGTGTATTGACTACAGGCAGCTGAATGCAGTGACCATCAGAAATAAATATCCATTACCACGGATTGAGGATTTGTTTGATCAGCTCAGAGGTACATCAGTGTATTCTAAGATTGATCTGTGATCCGGATATCATCAGTTGAGAGTCAGAGATTCTGATATCCAGAAGACAGCTTTTCGTACCAGATACGGTCATTATGAGTTTTTGGTAATGCCATTTGGGCTTACCAATGCTCCAGCAGTGTTTATGAACTTGATGAACCGCATCTTTCTGGAGTATTTGGATCAGTTTGTTATCATTTTCATTGATGACATATTGGTCTACTCTCGTTCCGAGGAGGAGCATGCACAGCATCTTCGCACAGTCTTGGAGATTCTTCGACGACATCAGCTGTACGCGAAGTTCAGCAAGTGTGCATTCTGGCTATCCTCAGTTGGTTTTCTTGGACACGTGGTCTCTAGCAGAGGTATTTCAGTTGATCCTCAGAAGATCGAGGCTGTCACCGGTTGGGAGCAGCCGAAATCAGTTCAGGAGATCCGCAGTTTTCTGGGACTAGCAAGATATTACCGACGTTTTGTCGAGGGTTTCTCGTGTATTGCTATGCCATTGACACGTCTTACCAGGAAAGGCGTGAAGTTCATGTGGACAGAGGATTGCGAGACCAGCTTTCAGGAGCTGAAGCGGAGATTAGTGTTGGCTCCAGTTTTGGTTTTACCTTCAGGATGGATTTGTACTCTACACCGACGCGTCTCTATAGGGTTTGGGCGCTGTTCTGATGTAGCACGGCAGAGTAGTCTCTTATGCTTCTCGTCAGCTGAAGGAGCATGAGAAGAACTACCCAGTTCATGACTTGGAGTTAGCTGCCATCATTTTTGCTCTGAAGCTTTGGCGACATCATTTATACGGTATTACATTTGAGATTCTCACTGATCATAAGAGCCTCAAATATATTTTTACTCAAAAGGAGCTTAATCTCCGACAGAGGAGATGGATGGAGTTTCTGAAGGATTACGATTGTACCATTAGCTACCACCCGGGGAAAGCTAATGTGGTTGCCGATGCGCTCAGCAGGAAGTCCAGAGGGACTTTAGCTTGCCACCAGATTTCGGTTACGGATTTGATTCAGAGTTTTGAGTTAGACCTTGAGGAGCAGGACCGAGCGGAGGTATTCTTACCATGGTTGCTCGCTGTCGATCGGGACTAGGATCCGAGAGGCCCTGGTGATCAAGATTTGCGGTTCTTTGGCGCCGATAGCTTCCGTGCAAAGTTTACACGAGATGAGGAGGGTATCATATACTTTCGAGGCAGATTATGCGTACCTCAGTCTCATCCGGTCTTACAGGAGCTACTTCAGGAGGCACACCGTTCTAGATTTGCGATCCATCCAGGCGGGACCCGTATGTATCGAGACTTGAGACGTTCCTATTGGTGGAACGGTATGAAGAAAGACATCGCGGATTTCGTAGCTAGATGTCTTGTTTGTCAGCAAGTGAAGGCTGAGCACCAGAGACCTGCAGGATTACTTCAGCGGATTGCTATTCCTGAGTGGAAGTGGGATCACATTACCATGGACTTTGTGATAGGGTTGCCGAGGACACGGCGAGGCCATGACGCGATTTGGGTAATCGTTGATCGATTAACCAAATCCGCGCACTTTTTAGCAATTCGGAGGATTGATTCCCTGGATCGATTGGCAGATCTGTATTGTCGAGAGATTATCAGACTACATGGTGTTCCATTGAGTATCATTTCGGATAGAGATCCACGGTTCACGTCTCGTTTCTGGCAGAGTCTGCAGCAGGCCTTGGGCACATATCTCCGCTTTCAAGACTTTCCATCCACACGTATGATGGACAATGAGCGGACCATTCAGACTTTAGAGGACCTGTTGAGGTCATGTGTTATAGATTTTGAGGCGCTGGGAGGACCATCCGCTGGTAGAGTTTGCCACAACAACAGCTTCCATTCGGCTATCCAGATGGCACCGCTTGAGGCGTTGTATGGTAGACCTTGCCGGACACCCGTCCTTTGGGATGAGGTTGGAGAGGCTCGATTGTTGGGACCTCATAGAGTTCAGCAGGATGCAGAGTTGGTCCGCATTATCGACGGAGGATGTCGAGGCGCAGGATCGTCGTAAGAGTTATGCCGATCGAGACGCACCACTAGAGTTCTCTCACACCATGTATTTCTCGAGTTTCGCCTACGAAAGGGGTGAAGAGATTTGGCCTCAGAGGTAAGCTAGCTCCATGATACATTGGTCCTTTCGAGATCTTGGAGAGGATCGAAGCAGTAGCTTACCGACCGGCTCTGGCAGGCGTGCACGATGTATTTCATGTATCCATGCTGAGGAGATATGTACATGTGCTGACAAATATTCCAGTTCCTGTCCAGCCTGACATTTCATATGAGGAGGTTCCGGTACGGATTCTCGATCGGAAAGAGCGTCAGTTGCGGAACAAGACTATCCGGCTGGTTAAAGTCGGATGGCAGCATCATTCGGACGAGGAGGCTACTTGGGAGGTCGAGGATACTATCCGAGCTCGATATCCCCATCTTTTTACTTGAGGTATGTGATTCAGTTTACCGTTCATCATTTATACTTCCTGTTTATTGTTAGTACTTGCTGATGGTAGATAACGAAATTCGGGGACCAAGTTTTTACTAGTGGGGGAGAATGTAAAATACCGGAAATAGGCGAATATTAATAAGGGATTTTTCCGAAATTTTTGGAAATTTTTCGGGAATTTTTTGGAGCTCGTACGTATGAGTTGACGGGGATAAAAATGGGGTCCGAAAAAGCCTGTTTAGGCTACCCCATTTAAGTGAGGAAAAGTTAAATTTATTTATATTCTTTTCTTTTTCTTTTTCTTTTGTTTTTGCCGAATTCTTCACTGTTCCCTTTCTCTCCCGCGCGACTCCTTCCCCCTGCCCTAATCGCACGAGCATCTTCGGTTTATTTCCTCCGGCGCCGCTACTCCTCTTCTCATTCTTCCTCCCCGAGTCGATTTTTCTCCTCATCTTCTTTGCGCCGATCTCCTTCCCCTGTGCCCTAGCCGCCGGCGACGCACCGAGCCACCCCGATCATCTTCTTCTCTACCGAGCCGAACCCCACTTCCCCTCCGCCCAGCCGTGCCCTAGAGCGAACGCCGACCACTGTGCGGTGGATCTGAGTCACACCGCCGACGCCTCTTCCTTTGTAGAGTGTCGTCGCCGCACCGGACAGAGCCGGCGCCACTGCCGGCCACCCCGTGCCCTAGCTCTGGCCAATCTTTCCTCTGCCCTAGCTGCGATCTTGGAGAGCATTTCGTTGCTATGTGGTGACCTTGAAGGTGAGTGTTGATCTCAGTTATGATTTGGGCTTAGATATTCCTCTATGCTCATTGTGCTGCACTTGTGCCCTAGATTCTACCTTCGACTCTGATCAAATTCCAGCAGCCAAGCAACCTCTCACCCGCAGTCACTGGGATTGGAAATTTAGGTAAGGTTTACGGTTTTTATTTTCGTTATAGTTGTTGGTTAGAATGGTTGCAGGAGTTGGTGATACAGATTGAACCAGGAGATCAGTGAAAGGTAAGGTTTTTGGGTTTAACGTTTGTGGATTTAGGTCTTGATGTGGATAAGTTAATTGATTATCAGTTAAGGTTGATCAATAATTAGGGTTTTCCTAATTGAGTGAGTAGTTTGATTTAGATATTTAATATATGTTGTGTAACTAAATTATATGTGTTAAATTAGGTAGGTTGATGATTATGACTCAGGGTTTTGCCCTAAATTGTGTTGAGAATTTTATTTAGCAATTCATTTGAATTTTAGCTAAATAAAATATCTGTGTATTGGTATTTCAGGACTTTGACGCGAGACGAGTATCTCGACGTCCGATTTGGATCCAACTGGACTTTTCAATTGGAGGCGGGTACTTTTGACTTATTGTCTTTGATATGCTTAGTAATGAAAATAATATGTTGCATTAATTGTGTTTCCTATTTGTTTCGGTTAATCACTGCCCAATACATGTTACCTGTTTGATTGATTGTTTGTTTGCATCTCGTATTGATCTTGTACCTGATCTATCATGCTCATGGGTAGTGATATAATCATGTTTCACACGTTCAGGACCTAGGTTTGATACCTTTTTGATCAGTATGTCTTGATTTGATCTATTCACTATGGTGCCCATTGTTATATGCCCAGAGGTTGGTTTAGTATATTACCATGCTTAGTGACATGCACCATTTGCATGATCGCATGCTGTGCGATATATTGCTCCATTATTGTCGAGCACTTTGCCAGTTTTCATCACTGTTCGGTGCTTCGTTGTGACGCTCATGGGTAGCGTGACACAGCGTGGTAGCACGTCAGTTTGACTCTTCCGGTGCTCCGTTGATCCGCTCAGGGGTAGTGTGACGCAACGTGTAGCACGTTAGAGATTCCTCCCCGTCATAGTGTACTGGGAGATGAGAGCATTGCGCTTCCCCATTTATGATTTGGGGTAGGAGTACGTATGTACTCCGACAGCATCCCGTCCACTCGATCACTCATCAGGAGTAGTGTTGCTGAGTGCACGGTTGTCACAACCCTACCTACTTGGTCCCACTTTTGTTGTGAGTTGGCTGACTGGCGTCAGGGGTGACCATGACATTGGCATCATATGCATGATGCATTTATTGCTTGTGTTTGTGTTTTCTACATTTATATGCTGCATATTGTGTGGATACCATGTTTGACATGCATACAGGTCTTCTATACCTTTCAGACTATTGTCCTTATACCGGGTCCTGGTTAGTACAGATTCTCTCCTGTCTACTTCGGTTTGCATTTATCTTTATTTTTATCAGGATACTGTACGCATGATTAGTGCTAGGTGTTATTTCTTTACTTTGCATATCAACTGTACCTGCTGAGTGTTGGACTCACCCCGCCTCCATTGTTGTTATTTTCAGGTTAATGCTGTCAGGAGGGAGTTCCAGTCGCTAGTCCCCACTGCACGTAGTGCTAGATCCCCTGCAGATCTCGAGGATTGATTGACTTTTGAGTTTTCTTCTCGTTTGTCTATGTTTAGACTTGATTTTTTTGATACTTGGACGTTGTATTTATTATTGTGATGTCGATGGAGTTTATTTGGTCTTATTCTACTACATGCCTGCCAGGTCTGCATAAGAGGTGAGTTTCGTCGGATTTGAGTTTTACGAGTGTAGTTGAGTAGGGTGGTTTTCAAGTCAGAGTATTACTGCTTTGTTTGATTATATATAACTGCGTGGATGTTTGTGTGGTTGTGTTATATTTATTGTTATTATTCCAGCTCATGTGGCTGAGGTATGGAGATATGTAGAAAGTTTCAGATTGTCCGCCGTACATGGGAGATGCTGCCGAAATTTCTTCGGACGGGGACTCCTCTGGGGCGTGACAGAATAGGCTGAAGAGAACTGTACTCACCAGAGTCTCCTATCAGAATAGTCAGGTTGTCAGATCGAGAGTATCATAAATCCTGTATGCATGTCAAACATATGCATCCATCCAAATGCAAATTTGGTATTTTCTAACAATTTACGAAAATGTTTAAAAATAGAATATTTTAATAAATCTAAAAATTATAAAAAAGATAATTACTATAATTTAATCCAGAATATCTAAAATCTAAATTTTTAAAGAATTTTAGAGTCTTTCCAAATTTGGTATTACCTAACAAATGAGAATTTTTTTTAAAATAGAATATTTCTTAAAATTTTAGAAAATTCTAGAAATGATAATTTTAAAATTAATAGAATATTTCTAAATTTAATTTTCTAAAATTATTTCAAAAATTTTCTAAAATTAGAATTTTCTAACAATTTAAGAATCTTCCAAAAATGAAAATTTCTTAATAATTCTAGAAAAATCCTAAAAATTAATTACAACACTAATTAAGAACCGTAAAATAATTTTACAATCATGTCGAAGTACGATCGGGCTCTGATACCATTGTTGGGATATGCCCGATACGGTGTGTGCTAAAAACCTATTTAGTAAACATGCATAGCGGAAGACTTAACTATAAATAAACTAATTCATTACATCACATACACCACATGCATGCAAGATACAATCATGCAAATAAGATCATAAAAGAAAATAAAATTGAATAACAATTATTCTAGGTATACTTTACGGATGACCTATAACGAGAAGGGCATCAACATTTTACGACGTTATTGAACCTCACCTCTATTCGTATCCACACTGAGCTTTTCAAGATAACTCCAATAGAACATGTTTCACCTTCAGAAAGTACTAGCCATGAGTGAAGGAGAAGGATCAAGAAGAGGAAGAAGAAGCCAAAGGAAGATCTTCTTCCTTTGGGTGGCTCACGACAACAAGAGGAGACCCTCTTGTTGTGATCGGTGGCAAGAGAGAGGGAGAGGGAGAGGGAGAGGGAGAGAGAGGTATTGGGTTTAGGTTTTCAAAACCTAATCAAGCCAATAATGAATTGTATATTAATTCTCTCTTAACAATATTAATATATAGTCATTTTTAATGAGTTGGATTAAAATGCCCAAATCCAACCCATTATATACCTTAACCAAAAATTAGCCAATTAACCTCTTTGTTTGGTTCACAATTAAATCAAGTTGGTCCATGTCTAAACCAAGTTGGTTTATAACTAAACAAAATAGGGTTCAACTCTTTCATAAGAGAAGTGGCCCATCCGTGCTTCTGTTCTAACAAATATTTCCATATTTGTCTTATGTATTGTCTAACCAAACATTTATCTCTTGATCTGAGAATCCTATTCTCTAACTTATTTTATGTCTTTTAGAGACTCATAGTGCGTGTGACCCAATAGGTTCCCGGTTTATCTTGGTCATTTATAATTAACTATTTAATTATGGAACGATCATGAGTGGCACCTAGTAGTACATCATGATCCCTAATTAACCAAAAAATTATAGTTGATCTCAGAACTAATTCTAAACCCTTCAGTAGCTACAGTGAGTCGTGCCTCATTTCTTTCACTCATCATATACCCACTTGGTTTAGGACATGGTCTATATGTCTACTCTCACCAGACTGACTATGTCACACATATCCCAAGTAATACTTCATCATTCTATGAATTCAAATTAGTCATACATGTGTACAAGAGTCCCATACTCTTAACATGTGATGCTTTGGCCAAAGACTTTGAGTAATAATCCTAATATGTGGTCATATGATATGCATCTCTTCACAAGGAGTAGTGAATCCTTTATGAGCTATTCAAACACCTTCGGGCACTTTGACATATACCCAATCATCTTGGGTCCACACCTCTAAGAGATGTTTGTTTAATATGTCAAAGTATAAGTTTCCATGACCAAGATGACTTGTATACCTCAAGTCAAATAAAACTTGTACTCAAGCTATAGTAAGAACTTCACAGACATATTTATATATGTAGAGAATCATATGAAGTCTTACAATAAGTCATTCCAATGAACTAGTTACCATAACTAGTATCCATGTTTAAATCTTGACATCCCAATGTCTTCAGCTATTGAGAAACAACTGCTTGGCTAAATTAAGGAGTATAACCCATGTTAGTCTTATAGATTGATGCTTGGCTAAATTCACCAATTCGATGACTAGAAAAATTCTAATATATTCATAATTACATATGTAGAGATAATCACAAGTTGTGATCCAATCACAAATTCTCTCATGCTATGAATTTTATTGCGGACATTGAGTAAATGAGTTTAAGATTATTCAAACATATAATATGTACTCAAATATTGAATTTATATTTATCAAATAAATATTAAAACCATAAGGTGATTGCCTTAGGACATCCCTTAAAATTTAACACTTTCATCCAACAACACAGTAATGGTTTAACACTATACCCCGCATCCATATAATCATTCGATGACTTTGCCACACTATTCTTGCATCATTTCTCCAAGTCTAAGAGGTACCAGCCCACTCCTCTTAGTTTACTTAACTTCAAACAAAAACCACAAGAACCCCTACATGAGTACATACAATGATTCACTCAAGCTGCATTAGAAATACCCACGGCGACATTAGACATTCTAACGAACGCCTTGGCCCAAATACTCTATGGAAGGCTGCTTCTATTCCTTGGTGAAAATGCCCCCTCATAGACTATGATGGGATTCTCTCTTGTGCCAAGATGTATATTCATATAGAGGAGGCTCAAAGATCCATACATGAACAATAAAGAGCCTGAGTGGTTAAGGTTGTAGAGCAGCGCCCAAGCGGCCTCCTCAGTAGCACTCTCTGCTATATTATCATCCATACTTTACTCCTCTATGGGTCTATAAGGAACTATCCATGTAGATCTATGATGAGAAACAACTCTTGAGGAGGCCAATTGCATTTGAGTAGGGACAATGTCAACCACAACCCTCACTTATTATGCCTTCCATAAAGAATACAAGCATGATATCTATGATTGCCACAACCTAGATGGAGAGTTAGAGTAGCTCATTGATCTCCACCCTCAAGTGTGGGTCATGCCGACTGACCTCACCCCTTATCAATAAAGGTCACCTCCATAATATTACCTAGGAAAAACTACCTATGTTTCCTTCAACCCGTGCAGTTGAAGTAGCATAATCCAACAATAAGGCAGTAGGAAAGAGCATCGTCTCTAAGTTGAGATTGATACTAGGGTTCATACCCCATGACTTAGAAGAGGTTGTGACTCCTCACAATGATGTCTTGGTCATCTGAGCCATCATAGCTAATTTTGATATTGTTCAAGTATTTATGGATGCAAGTAGCCCGATCAATGTTATTTTCTGGACGGTAGTAAAATATATGGGAATAAGAATGGAATAAGAATGGAACACCTCTGTTCATATTTTTAGGGTATATGATATAGCTGCTTGGTCAAATCAAGTTATTGCTTTCTTTGGGCATAGAACCTCAACGACATACTAACTTGTCACATTCATTGTGGAAGATGCTCTTTCACCTTACAACATTATCTTGGACCGACCAACCCTTATCACCTTTTAGGTAGTTGCTTCCCCTATTACTAGAAGATCAAGTTTCCTATTGGAAAAGAAGTAGGGTAGGTTAGAGGAAATCAACAAGCCACCCAAAAATATTATATGGAAATGATCCAAGTGGACCAAAGAATGCCAAGTGGCAAGGTTTGGATGAACTAGCCATATTAGCGCATATATGAAGTTTACCCCATGTAGGAGGGAGAGCCTGTTAGTTAGAGCCCTAGAGCCAATCATTTGATGATTGTATAGACTCATTGTATCATATTCTTGTATATTAATAAAGGCATTTGTTTGGTTATTATACTTATTTGTATTAGTGCCAAATAGACTAAGTATAATAGCGTCCTTGAGTAGAAGGTTCATACCTATATCAATCGATTAGTTGAATCGATAGTGAGATGATATAGGGAACACTACTCTAAATCATTCCTAGTCGAGTATTAACATTCAGGGACAATGTTAATGCAATAAGACTAGCATGTAGGTCAGTTCGATGACTTGATCTCACAAATCATGGATATAGAGATATCAAGCTGACACATGGGTATACATTGGAGAATATATACTGAATGACCCGCCATGAGAAAGTATCATGGATCGTTATATGAGTGTCATATACTTTCTCATGTGGCTATTAGTATGACTATTAGTCCTTAGACCTGAAGTCACCATGGATCCCTACATATAGAGTTATGTACTTTCGTTTCATCAAACGTCACCCGTAACAGGGTGGACTATAAAGGCGATTACTGGGTATGTAACAAATTATGCAGAGGGATGTGAGTGATGTAGATGGGATCTATCCCTCCCATATGACGGGAGCGACATCAATATTCTTGATAGAGTTAGACCACGAAGTGCATGGCCATGCCCAAATGAGTCAACATTAGATGTTGAGCTCATTTGATCGAGTGAGTCTACTTGGAGTTCAAGATTTAGATTGATTAGAGGATGACACGGTCTATGCCTCATATTGATCAATCTAGATGTCTAGGATAGAAGGACAATGACATATATTGTGAGGAGTCACAATTAGTCACAAGGTGATGTCGGATCTCGACATTCTTGTAACTTGGGTAGTAATGATGTGTTGCTAGATACCGCTCATTACTTATGCTCCTAAATGGGTTTAGGGCATTGCCAACGTTACAAGAACCTATAGGGTCACACATTAAGGACAATTAGATGGAGATTTGGTTCATATGATGAACTAAGAGGATTAGATTCATTTGATGAATCATATTGGATTAAGAGTAATTCAAATTGGGCTAATTGAGTTGGACTCAAGTTGATTCATGTATTCAATGAGTCTAATTTGGATTATGACTCATTAAATCAACTTAATTTAATGAATTAGATTCATTATATTAAGTTGGCTTGAATCATATGGTTGGATTAGATCAACCATGAGAGAGATTTGATCAAGTTTGACTTGATTTGAGAGGAAGAGAAAAAGTCATGTTTGACTTGACTTTTTACCACATCACTAGTGAGTTGGCAAGATGTGGACCAATAGAATTGCTCACATCATCAATGTGTGCCACCTCATGGAGGTTACAAGCCTCCATAGCATTTAATGTGGCCGACCCACATTAAATGAGGAGGTTACACTTGTTGTCATGTGATTTAGTGAGGTGGCAAGATGTGGACCAATAGTGTTGATCCACATTATCCTAGAGTGTCACCTCATGGGGGTTACAACTCTTAATGGTCTCCACATTAATTGGAATTAATGTGGGGGTTACACCTCCTAGAAGGTGGCCGACCACTTGAATGTTGAGAACAATTTTCATTTTTGAAAATTGATTCTATCATTCATTCCTTCTTCTTCCTCCTAGAGTTCTTCTTGCACTCTCCCTCTCCTCCTTCCTTGGCCGAACCACATAGGTGCTAGCACACCTTGGTTTTTGGTCACCTCCATCTATTGTGTCCGTGTGGATACTTCTAGAGGACCGTGCGTTGACGGTCTTGAGATTCGGCAACATTTGGACGAGCGGGATTCGCGTGGGGCACACATCAAGGGTAATGATCTTAACTTTAGTATAGATCTAAAGTTTTTACAAACTCGTACAAGAAAAGGTTTTTCGAAAAGTTTTGTTTACGAATCTTTGCACGAGATCCATGGCTTCGGGTGACTCGGGGTTTCCGCGACGCGAAAAAGCGGTTTTCGCAGCCCGACGAACCCAATAGTGGTATCAGAGCCACGTGCAAAGACTTGTACGAGTTCGTTTATATTTTTATGAAAAATATACCTTCTGTGATTTTCTATAAAAATTGAGTTTTTAGAGTTTTTATGAGTAATTTTTCCGTAGAAGCGAAGCACAAGTGTCTCGGCACTTGTAAGCTTCGGCTACCGGAAAGTTTTCTTTTAAATGGCTTCGTTATGACCCAAATCCGTTTGGGACAGCGGGGTCGGGTGCCATTAGATCGCAAAGGAGCAACTCACGATGGTTAGATCGTGGGTAGGGGCATTGCCCCTAACCCCGCAAGGGAATTTGCTTCGCGATTGCACCCGAAATCGCTAAAAACGAACCCGCCGGGAAGAATTTTCCGAAACGGCAATGTCTCGACCCAAATCATTTTGGGACAGCGGGTTTAGGCGCTGTTGGATCGCAAAGGAACCCTCGCGATGGTTAGATCATGGGTAGGGGCGCTGCCCCTGGGCCCCGCAAGGGGATCCGTTCAGCGATTGCGCCCGAAACCGCTAAACGAGACCGCCGGAAAATTTTATTCATAAAAATTGTAAAAATTATTTTAAAATTACAGAGAAATTATGAAAAATATATAATTTTGAATTATATATTAATTTGTGATAGTCATGGCCCAAAATACCCAATAAGATTGGATTTGTGTTGTAATTCATAATACGGCCTGCGTGCCGTCATATGATTGTGTGTGCTGTATTTTTATTTTTTTTCCACGGCCTGCGCGTCGTGCCTTTCTCTTATTCTGGTTGTAAATTAGATTTAGACTCGAATGTAACTCGAGTTTCAAATTGTAATGTACAAATTGGAGCGGTGGAGGGTCCACACGAGACGGAGTTCCGAGGCGGGCACGAGCAACACAAGGTGGTCAAAGGGAGGAGCTTGGAGAAGCTGTTGACCCTAGGTTGACCATTCGATCTTCTCATTAGCTTGAGAAGATTGTAGTAGGGCCATGACTAAATCACAAATAGATTAATTAATTAATTGTTATGTATATGATACATGTTTAATAATTAATTAATTAATTAGTGCCTTAACGATTAGATTAGATCTAAGCCGTGCACATGATGCACCCTTGCGATTAGATTAGATCTAAGTCATGCACAAGATGCATCCTTCTCGATTAGATTAGATCTAGATCGAACCAACTCTAAATGCCTAACTGTGCCGTGATACCTATCACTACTTCGATCACATGTATTGTTGAATCTGCCAAAGCAGAGCAATACATATTATCTTGGTAGGGTACGGAGGGACAATCTTGGTCCCGCCTATCAACGCATGAGTGAATACAAACTCAATTAGATTGAGTATTCCTAGTTACTCGATTGGATCGAGTCAACTATAGGCATTCTTCCAATAGTTGGAAAGGTAGGACAAAATCACGTTTATATTAACTCTCGGGCGTATTACCCAAAGCTAACTCGAGTTTTAATATAAATATGGATCTTGATCCTATAAACAAGAGTTGCATAGAGATGTAATTGGTAATCGTTACCTACCGATCATACTAAGCCTTGGGCGTATTAGCCAAAGCTAACTCAAGGGTTAGTATGATGTGGATCTTGTCCCACAAGAATTATAGTATTCAGTGGGAGCATCATTTAGTTAAAGGCCTAATTAAATGATTTTAAAAGAATATGATATTTATTTCTGCAAATTTTATGTTGTAGATAACCATGACGTCGAACACGAATTCCTTCTCCCTGCGATCTGTCCTTGAGAAGGACAAGCTTAACGGAGCAAATTTCCTGGACTGGTACAGGAACCTGAGAATTGTTCTCACTCAGGAACGTAAACTGTACGTTCTGGAGCAGCCCATTCCCGAGCAGACCAAGATGCTTACAAGAAGCATCAAGATGACACATTAGATGTGTCCTGTCTTATGCTCGCGACCATGAACTCTGAGCTTCAGAAGCAACATGAGTTGATGGGCGCTTACGATATGGTTGAGCATCTTTGTCACCTATATCAAGGACAAGCAAGGCACTGGAAGAGGAACTCCAAAGAATACCTGGAAGATCTTAAGAAGAAGAGAAATAAGATTTCTACTTCAGGTATACATGTTATAGAAGTCAACCTCTCTATTTCTTCATCGTGGGTATTAGATACCGGATGTGCTTCGCACATTTGTACTAATGTACAAGCGCTGAGAAATAGTAGGGCATTGATGAAGGGTGAGATAGACCTACGAGTAGGCAATGGAGCACGAGTTGCTGCTATTGCTGTAGGAACTTATCATCTATCTCTTCCCTCTGGGCTTGTATTAGAATTAGATGATTGTTGTTATGTGCCTGCCTTGACTAAGAACATTATATCAGTTTCTTGTTTGGACAAGAAAGGATTCTCGTTTATAATAAAGAACAAATGTTGTTCTGTCTATTTAAACGATATGTTCTATTGTAGTGCACCTCTGATAAACGGACTCTATATTCTAGATCTAGAGAGCCCTATCTATAACGTTAGTACCAAGAGGTTCAAATCGAACGATATGAACCACACCTATCTCTGGCACTGTCGCTTAGGTCATATAAATGACAAGCGCTTATCCCAACTCCATAAGGATGGTTTGCTGGACTCATTTGATTTTGAATCATATGAGATATGTGAGTCATGCCTACTAGGCAAGATGACCAAGACTCCTTTTAGTGGGCACAGCGAAAGAGCGACTGATTTGTTAGGACTCATATATAGTGATGTATGTGGCCCTTTCAATGTCGCTGCTAGAGGCGGTTATAGGTACTTCATCACATTTACTGATGACTTCAGCAGATATGGTTATGTGTATTTGATGACACATAAATCTGAATCCTTTGAAAAGTTCAAAGAATTCAAGAATGAAGTACAGAACCAGCTTGGCAAGAGTATTAAGATACTTCGATCAGATCGAGGTGGTGAATACTTAAGCCATGAGTTTCGTGACTACTTACCTGAGTGTGGGATTTTATCTCAACTCACTCCTCCTGGAACACCACAGTGGAATGGTGTATCCGAAAGGAGGAATCGTACCTTATTAGATATGGTACGATCTATGATGAGTCACACAGATCTTCCGACATATCTATGGGGATATGCTCTAGACACGGCAGCTTTCATTCTCAACCGAGTTCCATCCAAGGCCGTGATAAAGACACCATATAAGATATGGACTGAGAGAGATGCCCAGGTGTCTTTCATGAGGATTTGGGGCTGTGAGGCTTACGTACGACGTCAAGTCTCAGACAAATTAGGACCCAAATCCGACAAGTGCTATTTCATCGGATATCCCAAGGAAACTAAGGGATATTACTTCTACATTCCCAGTCAGCACAAGGTAGTTGTGGCAAAGAATGGGGTCTTTCTAGAAAGGGATTTTGTTTTCTAGAAAGACTAGTGGGAGCACGTTCGATCTTGAAGAAGTTCAAGATGCGAACAATAGCACTGATGCCTCGATGGAAATTGAACTGGAACCATAAAGTGTTGTGGATGATGTTGTTCCACAAAGAGTTGAGGAACAACAACCGGTTCAAGTAGACATACCTCTTCGCAGGTCTGATAGGGTACGTCACTGAGAGATATTCATTTCTCTTGTCTGACCATGATGATGTTGTACTCATAGAGGATGAGCCTACCACCTATCAAGAAGCTGTGACGAGACCAGATTCTGAGAAATGGCTAGAGGCCATGAGATCCGAGATGGATTTCATGTACACCAACCAAGTATGGACTTTGGTTGATCCACCTGAAGGGGTAAAACCCATTGGGTGTAAGTGGGTCTTTAAGAGAAAGACTGACATGGATGGACTTATCTATAAGGGTCGCTTGGTAGCTAAAGGTTTCAAGCAGATTCATGGTATTGACTATGATGAAACCTTTTCTCCAGTAGCGATGTTTAAGTCCATTCGGATCATGCTTGCTATTGCAGCCTACCATGACTATGAGATATGGCAAATGGACGTCAAAACCGCGTTTCTGAATGGAAACCTACTCGAGGATGTGTACATGACACAACCTGAGGGTTTTGTAGATCCAAAGCATACTAGCAGAGTATGCAAGTTGCATACGTCCATTTATGGACTAAAGCAAGCTTCTCGGAGCTGGAATCTTCGATTTGATGATGCAATCAAACAGTTTGGTTTCATCAAGAACGAAGATGAGCCTTGTGTCTATAAGAAGGTTGTAGGGGATATAGTTGTCTTCCTCATATTGTATGTGGATGACATACTACTCATTGGGAAAGGCATCCCTTTGCTTCAGTCAGTCAAGATCTGGCTAGGGAGTTGCTTCTCAATGAAGGACTTAGGTGAGGCATCCCACATTCTAGGGATACAGATCTATAGAGATAGATCTAAGAGATTGCTTGGCCTAAGTCAGAGTACATACATTGACAAGGTACTCCTTCGGTTTGCCATGCAGAACTCCAAGAAGGGATTTCTGCCGATGTCACATGGCGTGAGTCTTTCGAAGACTCAAAGTCCCTCTTCTAGAGAGGAGAGAGACCGCATGGATCAGATCCCTTATGCCTCAGCCATAGGATCGATCATGTACGCCATGCTTTGTACTCGACCTGATGTCTCGTATGCTTTGAGCATGACGAGCAGATACCAGTCAGATCCAGGTGAAAGTCACTGGATAGCGGTCAAGAATATTCTTAAGTACTTGAGAAGGACTGAAGAATATTTCTTGATATATGTAGGCAATGACGAGCTAACTGTAAAGGGTTACAGTGATGCCAGCTTCCAGACCGATCAGGATGATTACCGATCGCAGTCAGGGTTCGTGTTTTGCTTAAATGGTGGTGCTGTGAGCTGGAAGAGTTCGAAGCAGGACACAGTAGCTGATTCTAAAACAGAGGCCGAGTATATTGCTGCATCAGAGGCAGCAAAGGAGGCAGTTTGGATCCGCAAGTTCATCACTGAACTTGGGGTGGTTCCTAGCATCGCTGACCCAGTTGAGCTCTATTGTGACAACAATGGAGCTATAGCACAGGCGAAGGAACCTCGCTCACACCAGCGGACCAAGCACATACTACGGCGCTTCCATCTCATTCGAGAGATTATCGATAGAGGAGATGTGAAGATTTGCAGAGTACCTACAGAGGCTAACATCGCAGATCCCTTGACCAAGGCTTTGGCACAGAGAAAGCATGATGGTCACACTAGGTCATTAGGCCTTAGAGCCTATACTGATTGGCACTAGTGCTAGTGGGAGATTGTTAGTTAGAGCCCAGAGCCAATCATTTGATAATTGTATGGACTCATTGTATCATATTCTTGTATATTAATAAAGGCATCTGTTTGGTTATTATACTTATTTGTATTAGTGCCAAATAGACTAAGTATAATAGCGTCCTTGAGTAGAAGGTTCATACCTATATCAATCGATTAGTTGAATCGATAGTGAGATGATATAGGGAACACTACTCTAAATCATTCCTAGTCGAGTATTAACATTCAGGGACAATGTTAATGCAATAAGACTAGCATGTAGGTCAGTTCGATGACTTGATCTCACAAATCATGGATATAGAGATATCAAGCTGACACATGGGTATACATTGGAGAATGTATACTGAATGACCCGCCATGAGAAAGTATCATGGATCGTTATATGAGTGTCATATACTTTCTCATGTGGCTATTAGTATGACTATTAGTCCTTAGACCTGAAGTCACCATGGATCCATACATAAGGAGTTATGTACTTTGGTTTCGTCAAACGTCACCCGTAACAGGGTGGACTATAAAGGCGATTACTGGGTATGTAACAAATTATGCAGAGGGATGTGAGTGATGTAGATGTGATCTATCCCTCCCATATGACGGGAGCGACATCAATATTCTTGATAGAGTTAGACCACGAAGTGCATGGCCATGCCCAAATGAGTCAACATTAGATGTTGAGCTCATTTGATCGAGTGAGTCTACTTGGAGTTCAAGATTTAGATTGATTAGAGGATGACACGGTCTATGCCTCATATTGATCAATCTAGATGTCTAGGATAGAAGGACAATGACATATATTGTGAGGAGTCACAATTAGTAGTCACAAGGTGATGTTGGATCTCGACATTCTTGTAACTTGGGTAGTAATTATGTGTTGCTAGATACCGCTCATTACTTATGCTCCTAAATGGGTTTAGGGCATTGCCAACGTTACAAGAACCTATAGGGTCACACACTAGGACAATTAGATGGAGATTTGGTTCATATGATGAACTAAGAGGATTAGATTCATTTGATGAATCATATTGGATTAAGAGTAATCCAAATTGGGCTAATTGAGTTGGACTCAAGTTGATTCATGTATTCAATGAGTCTAATTTAGATTATGACTCATTAAATCAACTTAATTTAATGAATTAGATTCATTATATTAAGTTGGCTTGAATCATATGGTTGGATTAGATCAACCATGAGAGAGATTTGATCAAGTTTGACTTGATTTGAGAGGAAGAGAAAAAGTCATGTTTGACTTGACTTTTTGCCACATCACTAGTGAGTTGGCAAGATGTGGACCAATAGAATTGCTCCACATCATCAATGTGTGCCACCTCATGGAGGTTACAAACCTCCATAGCATTTAATGTGGCCGGCCCACATTAAATGAGGAGGTTACACTTGTTGTCATGTCATTTAGTGAGGTGGCAAGATGTGGACCATTAGTGTTGATCCACATCATCCTAGAGTGCCACCTCATGGGGGTTACAACTCTTAATGGTCTCCACATTAATTGGAATTAATGTGGGGGTTACACCTCCTAGAAGGTGGCCGGCCACTTGAATGTTGAGAACAATTTTCATTTTTGAAAATTGATTCTATCATTCATTCCTTCTTCTTCCTCCTAGAGTTCTTCTTGCACTCTCCCTCTCCTCCTTCCTTGGCCGAACCACATAGGTGCTAGCACACCCTGGTTTTTGGTCACCTCCATCTAGTGTGTCCGTGTGGATACTTCTAGAGGACCGTGCGCTTGACGGTCTTGAGATCCGGCAACATTTGGATGAGCGGGATTCGCGTGGGGCGCGCATCAAGGGTAATGATCTTAACTTTAATGTAGATCTAAAGTTTTTACAAACTCGTACAAGAAAAGGTTTTTCGAAAAGTTTTGTTTACGAATCTTTGCACGAGATCCATGGCTTCGGGTGACTCGGGGTTTCCGCGACGCGAAAAAGCGATTTTCGCGGCCCGACGAACCCAACAGAGCCCTCACTTGTATCCAACCAAGATACTGAAATGATCAAGGTGTCTCCTGCTTGCCTAAAAAGGACCACTCAGATCTCCAAATATCTCACGTTCAAGATAAGGAGTCCTTAACCAATTATTTGGTGAAGAGCCTATTAGCTAGAGCCCTAGAGCCCATCATTTGATGATTGTATTTTCGACTTGTTGTATCATATTCTATATAAATAAAGGCATTTGGTTTTTGGTTATTATACTTACTTGTATTGGTGCCAAATAAACTAAGTATAATAACGTCCTTGAGTAGAAGGTTCTTACCTATATCAATCTATTGGTTGAATCGATAGTGAGATGATATAGGGAACACTACTCTTAATCATTCCTAGTCGAGTATTAACATTCAGGGACAATGTTAATGCAATAAGACTAGCATGTAGGTCAACTCGATGACTCAATCTCACAAGCCATGGATATGGAGATATCAAGTTGACACATGGGTATGCATTGGAGAATGTATACTGAATGACCCGCTATGAGAAAGTATCATGGATCGTTATATGAGTGTCATATACTTTCTCATGTGGCTATTAGTATGACTACTAGTCCTTAGACCTGAAGTCACCATGGTTCCCTACATAAGGAGTTATGTACTTTGGTTTCGTCAAACGTCACCCGTAACTGGGTGGACTATAAAGGCGATTACTGGGTATGTAACAAATTATGCGGAGGGATGTGAGTGATGTAGATGGGATCTATCCCTCCTATATGACGGGAGAGACATCGATATTCTTGATAGAGTGAGACCACAAAGTGCATGGCCATGCCCAAATGAGTCAATATGAGATATTGAGCTCATTTGATTGAGTGAGTCTACTTGGAGTTCAAGATTTAGATTGATTAGAGGATGACACGGTCTATGTCTCACATTAATCAATCTAGATGTCTAGGATAGAAGAACACTTGTCATATATTGTGAGGAGTCACAATTAGTAGTCACAAGGTGATGTTGGATCTCAACATTCTTGTAACTTGGGTAGTAATGATGTATTGCTAGATACCGCTCATTACCTATGGTCCTAAATGAGTTTAGGGGCATTGCCAACGTTACAAGAACCTATTGCGTCATACACAAAGAACAAGTGGATGGAGATTAGGTTCATATGATGAACCAAGAGGATTAGATTCATGTGATGAATCAAATTGGATTAAGAGTAATCCTAATTGGGCTAATTGAGTTGGACTCAAGTTGATTCATGTGTTCAATGAGTCTAATTTAGATTATGACTCATTGAATCAATTTAATTAAATGAATTAGATTCATTATATTAAATTATCTTGAATTAAATGGTTGGATTAGATCAACCATGAGAGAGATTAAGTCAAGTTTGACTTGACTTGAGAGGAAGAGGAAGAGTCAAGTTTGACTTGACTATTTGCCACATCATTAGTGATTTGGCATTAGGAGGACTAATGATGATGTGCCACATCATCAAAGTGTGCCACCTCATGGGGGTTACAAATCTATTCTCTTTAATGGCCACATTTAATGCGAATGGGGGTTACCTTTTTGGTTTTGAATAAGAATGAATTTTTCATTCACTCACATGGACATCATCTTCTTCCTCAAGCTCTCTTTTTGCTCCTTCTCTTCTCTTGGTCGTGGGTTTCAAGCAAGGGAGAAGAAAGGAGAGTGAGTCTAATCCAAGAAGAAAGGTTAGTGAAAGTCACATAGAGATTTTTTTAGAGGAGTGTGTTCTCTTCTTTTCCTTTCTTCTTCTTCCAATCCCATCCAAGAGCATCAAGAAGTGCTAGCACACTTGTGGTGTTCTCTTCTCCATCCTTGTGTGCTAGAGAACACATCTTGTTCGTGTGGATACTTCTAGAGGATTGTCTACGTTGACAATCTTGAGATCCGACACTTCCTTGGACGAGTGGGATTCGAAAAGGACACGCATCAAGGGTAATTTTCTAAACATGTAGATCTAAGTGTAGATCTAGTTAGTAAACTCGTACATGTAAAATTTTTGTTCTATACTCTTCGCACGGATCTGTTGGCTAGGGAGATTCGGGGTTTCTGCGATGCGAAAAGCGGTTTTCGCGGCCCGAAAAACCCAACAGAGCCAGGACATCTTTCCCTAGTCGCTACAAGATCTAACTATTATAAAACTAGGTGATGGAGCATCACTTACACATCTTAGTCGATGTCAATCGATTAAGCAGAAGAGGTGCCACTTCTATCAGGAAAATGATAAGGTTCTTTGGAAAGAAGTACAAAAGCTACTACTATCCATAGCTATCTATTACATCACCGCAAGTGTACGGTTACGTCGTCAGTAATAATAAAAGATATCGTATCCACAGGGACTCTTGATTAAGCACTAGTTAACTTCGCACGACGAATTATCTAGACAAACACAAGATTGATTAAAAAGGAAGTAAGAGAAAGAAAGAGGAAAGAGAGAGAATAGATCTTGAGAGGGGTTGAGCAAGAGGATGGTGGATGATAGATTCTAGGATTTCGATTTCCTTGTAATGCTAGGTGATGTTACATAGATTGCTTAATTTCTATCCTCTATGTTCATGCTCTTGTAGGAAGTTAGATTCATTACTGACTCTCCCCTGCAGTGGATAAGCCGGCATGATCTACTACTCCATATCCTATGCTACTAAATGGAAGTGATTCCTATGAAGTCCATTAGCAGGGCAACCCTATCACGACGCCCCTCAGTCATACAACATAGAAACACACTAACACACAATAACATAGAAATAGAAATAGAGATTACGGTCGATCCCCTAATTCCTTGTGGAGATTTGTTTCTCCTTTCAAGGTGATACCCTAGACGTCCGTTAGTGGGGCAACCCTATCATGATGCCCCTCGGTCATACGATCTAGGGTATTTTCCCTACGGGATTAACAAATCTACACAACCATTTGATAAAACATGCAAAAGATATATATAAGCATTCACACACACATCATCAAACATGAACAAGGCATCAACAAGTCAATAATAGACACCAAATGGATCTTTGGAAATAAGTTAGATGATCAAGGTGTAATAATAAGGAATAAAGCTAGATTAGTGGCTAAGGGGTTTAGCCAAGTAAAAGGGTTAGACTACTATAAAACTTATGCCCCAATAGCTAGACTCGAATCCATAAGAATGTTGCTAGCCTACGTAGCATATAAAGGATCAAGTTATACCAAATGGATGTCAAATCCACATTTCTAAATGGACTAATCAAAGAAGATGTCTACATAGGTTAACCTCTAGGGTTTGAAAACATAGATTATTCTAACCACGTTTTTAAACTTAAGAAAGCCCTATACAGTCTTAAATAAGATCCTAGGGCTTGGTATGAAAGATTGTCAGCATTCTTAATATTGAAAGGGTTCAAACAAGGTCGAATTGATTCAACCCTTTTCACAAAGATGAAATAGAATTCTTTATAACCCAAGTATTCGTCGATGACATAACATTTGGCTCAACCAACTCAGAATTTTTAAAAGAGTTTATAAATTTAATGGAAAAAGAATTTGAAATGAGTTTAGTAGGTAAGTTAACCTTCTTCCTAGGTTTACAAATAAAACAAACTAAAGATGAGAATTATGTACATCAACAAAAGTACACCAAAGAACTATGTAAAAATTTTAGAATGGAGAATGCTAAAGAAATAAAAATACCTATGTCAACTAATATAAACTTAGATAGTGACCCAAATGAAAAATCAGTTGACCTAAAATATTAGAAGCGCAATAGGTAGTCTACTATATTTAACTGCAAGCCATCCAGCCATTCTATTTATAGTTAGTATATGTGAAAGATACCAAACTTATGCAAAATAATCTCATTTGGCAGTGTCAAGAGAATCTTTAGGTACTTATAAGGTATAATCAAAGTAAGCATGTAGTACCCTTGAATAACTAATTTTGACCTTTTAGGACTTTTTGACTCAGATTATGTCAGATGCAAGTTGGATAGAAAAAGTACAAGAATTGGTTGCGCATTACTTGTCAGCTAGTTTAGTAGGAAATAACATTGTGTTACCCTATCTACTATTGAGGGAGAATACATAGCTATGGGAGAATGTATTGCACAACTCATATGAATGATGCATAATGTGTGGCAAATCCATAAGTGTATGGAGATGTCATTAAGTAATAAAGGATATTGATCCCATGAGGACTATAAATCAAGTACTAGTCAAAATTGTAAAATAGGTTATCTAGACAATCAAGGGTTTGTGTGTGTCACTAGAGCAAGGAAAGAAGCTAGAGTTGAGAGAGAGAGAGAGAGAGCATGAGAGAGAGATACTAAGAAGATCACAAAAAGAAGGTAGAGAAATCAGAGCAAAAATCAGCGAGATCACATAGAGAAGGCAGTCAAATCCTAATGAGAAGACAGAGATGATCATGGAGAGAAGACAGAGTGATCAAAGAAGGAATCAGTGAGTGATCTAGATTAGATGGTAGAGAGATCATAGAAGGAAGGAAAAGTGATCTAAATCAAAAGGCAGAGAGATTATAGAAGGAAGACAGAGAGATCTAGACCAGAAAGTAGAGAGATCATAGAAAAGGTTATGGCAAAGGTAATTCTAGGACATCCATTTCATCCAATTGATCATAAATACCTAATTTATGTTTGGTTTCCTATCATCAATGGGTATTTATGTAGGTAGACTATCCTATGGTGTATGATGTAAACTTTTGCTTCTACAATGTCATATCAACTCTAATCATTATCTACTTTATGAAGGATCATAACTAGTGATCGAGACCTAGGGAGGACCCTATCATAGGATCACTCGACCTCTAATTAACCATGTTTCCTACTGTGTGACAATGAATTAAGTTTGATCCATTAAGATCTATGACAAACTAGGATTCCTCGCAGCATACCAGGTTACACTTTCATATCTGACTCTCCGTGTCTCCTTTTTCTACAAGTCAGAGGATCAGGTTCTCCTTTCAGTTCATACCCAAATTCTCATGGGATATGAATCTCATACTTTTGACATCAAGATTATGATAATATGATAGATCCGGACCATAAACACATATTTCATCAAACAAGAAATATGCAAACATATAGATTAAATGAAAAGATGTTCACATATCAAACCTATATCCTAGAATCAAGAGAACTACTCCATTGCAAGGAAAATTACAAACCAAAGACACTAATAAAAGTATTCATACATATCAAAATAGAGATTAGAGATAGAGAAATGCTTAGGGAGAACATTCCTGGTATCTTCTGAGTGGTTCCCTTGCGCCAGAGGTGGACGTATCACCAGAGTGATGAAGATGAGTACTCTAGGATTTCCCCTAAAGGGGGGAAGCCCTCTCCTAAGGAGGATGAAGTCCTCTTGTCCCAACACCCCTCTTTGGTTTAATGGGGTAGATCCCCTTTTAAAGGGGTTCAAAATGGATGTATGACACAACCCGTACCACTGGGCATGGGTGACTATACAAATCTACAGGGCACAACCCATGCTGCGGGGCATGGGCGCTTGTGGCATGGCGACCAAACCTGCCATGGCCCATGCCTCTGGCATAGGCAGGCCATGGCAAAGAATTAGAGTCTACCAGAGTCGTGCCACTAAGCACAACCACTAGTGGCAAGGCAACCAAACCTGCCATAGGTCGTGCCACTAGGCACGACCACCGGTGGCAAGGTAGCCAAACTTGCCATGGGTCATGCCATTGGGCATGGCCGCCCGTGGCAGGGCAAAACTTCGTTGGCTTGGTCATTTTACTCCTCGTTTCACTCCAAGCTTTACTCTTGTTATCCAAAATATATGAGAATAGTTTCTAGGAATAGTAAAACATAAAAATGAAGCATAGAATCAGGTTGTCTTAAATCATGCATACAAAAGTGGGTTAAATGTAGTGTGAAAACAAGATGAAAGCTCTATATACTTCACACTTATCAAGTGTTAGTTAGAGCCCTAGAGCCAATCATTTGATGATTGTCGTATGGACTCGTTATATCATATTCTTATGTATATATAAAGGTATTTGATTATGGTTATTATGCTTACTTGTATTGGTGCCAAATAACTAAGTATAATAACGTCCTTGAGTAGAAGGTTCTTACCTATATCAATCGATTGGTTGAATCGATAGTGAGATGATATAGGGAACACTACTCTTAATTATTCCTAGTCAAGTATTAACATTCAGGGACAATGTTAATGCGATGTGACTAGCATGTAGGTCAACTCGATGACTTGATCTCACAAGTCATGGATATGGAGATATCAAGTTGACACATGGGTATGCATTGGAGAATGTATACTAAATGACCCGCCATGAGAAAGTATCATGGATCGTTATATGAGTGTCATATACTTTCTCATGTGGCTATTAGTATGACTATTAGTCCTTGGA
This sequence comes from Zingiber officinale, assembly GCF_018446385.1. NCBI lineage: Eukaryota > Viridiplantae > Streptophyta > Magnoliopsida > Zingiberales > Zingiberaceae > Zingiber > Zingiber officinale. The sequence goes on along the minus strand of NC_055987.1, from coordinate 81,892,765 downwards.
CCTGAAGTCACCATGGTTCCCTACATAAGGAGTTACATACTTTGGCTTCGTCAAACGTCACCCGTAACTGGGTGGACTATAAAGGCGATTACTGGATATGTAACAAATTATGCGGAGGGATGTGAGTGATGTAGATGGGATCTATCCCTCCTATATGACAGGAGTGACATCATTATTCTTGATAGAGTGAGACCACTAAGTGCATGGCCATGCCCAAATGAGTTAATATGAGATGTTGTGCTCATTTGATTGAGTGAGTCTACTTGGAATTCAAGATTTAGATTGATTAGAGGATGACATGGTCTATGCCTCATATTGATCAATCTAGATGTCAAGGATAGAAGGAAACTTGCTACATATTGTGAAGAGTCACAATTAGTAGTCACAAGGTGATGTTGGATCTCAACATTCTTGTAACTTGGGTAGTAATGATGTGTTGCTAGATACCGCTCATTACTTATGCTTCTAAATGGGTTTAGGAGCATTGCCAAGGTTACAAGAACCTATAGGGTCACACACAAAGGGCCATTAGATGGAGATTAGGTTCATTTGATAAACTAAGAGAATTATGTTCATGTGATGAACCAAATTGGATTAAGAGTAATCCAAAGTAAACTAATTGAGTTGGACTCATTTTGGTTCATGTGTTAAATGAGTCTAATTTGGACTTAAACTCATTGAGCTAATTTAATTCAATGAATAGAGATTCATTGAATTAAAATTGACTTGAACCAATGGTTAGATTTGATCAACCATGGGAGAAAAAAAGATCAAGTTTGACTTGACTTAAGTAGGAAGATAAAGAGTCAAGTTTTGACTTGACTTTGACTTGACCAATGCCACATCATCAAGGCTTCTTCATTTGGTCAAGTTTGACTTGACCAAATGCCACCTCATGGAGGAGATCAAGAGACTTGACTCTTGATATTCCATTGGGGTTTAGAAGCATAAAGTGGCCGACCACTTTGGTGGGGGTTACTAGAGTGAATTGATTTTTCATTCAAGGTTTCTTCTTCCTCTCTACCTTTCTTCTCTCCCTCTCCTCCACCATTGCTGATCCTCTAAGGTTTCTAGCACATCTTTAGAGGTTCTCTCCATCGATTTGTTTGTGTGGATACACATAGAGGGTTGTACACTTGACAACCTTGAGCTCTAGCGAACCTTTGACGAGCGGGATTTGCGAAGGGCATCGCATCAAGGGTAAACTCTTTTCTTTATAGATCTAGTGTAGATCTTGGTTAGAGAAACTCGTACACATAGAAAATTTTGTTTTATAACTTCGCACGGATCCGGTGGCATGGGATTCGGGGTTGCCGCAACGCAAAAGGCGATTTTTGCGGGCCGAAAAATCCAACAGTGGTATCAGAGCCACGTGCGAAGCGTGTTCGAGTTTCTTTTGTATTTTTATGAAAAATATCAGTTCTGTAACTTTCTGTAAATTTATTATTTTTATGTATTTTATGGGTATTTTTCTCGTAGAAGCGAAGCAACAAATGTTTGAACACTTGTAGGCTTCGACTACCGAGAAATACCTTTCGAATCGGCAAGGTCTCACCCAAAATGATTTGGGACTGCGGGATAAGGCGCTGTAGGATCGCTTAAGAATACTCGCGATAGTTATATCGCAAGTAGGGGTGCTTCCCCTAACCCCGCAAGGGGCTTTGTTCCGGGATCGCGCCCGAAAATCGCTAATCGGGACCACCGGGAAGTTGCGACTCATAAAATCGTAAAATATTAGAAAAATTACATAAAATTATGGAAATTACATAATTTAGAATTATGTATCATTTTGTGATGATAATGGCCCAAAGAACCCAATTTGATTAAAAATATGTGTTGTAATTCATAATATGGCATGCGCGCCATTTTTGTGTGTTTGTGCGTGTTGTACTTGATTCGCAACCTGCGTGTCGTGCCCTTCTATTTATATTCCTGTTGTAAAATAGTTTTTAGACTCGAATGTAACTCGAGTTTCACATTTTGTAATGTATAAAATTGGAGCGGTGGAAGGTCCACTCGAGACGGAGTTACGAGGAGGGTGCGAGCAACACATGACAGTCAAAGGGAGGAGCTTGAGGAAGCTGTTGACCCTAGGTTGACCATCCGATCTTCTCATTGGCTTGAGAAGATCGTAGTAAGGCTATGACTAATCACAAAAATTTAATTAATTGCTTGTGTGTGTATGTGATGCATGCTAGAATAGTAATTAATTAGTGCCTTAATGATTAGATTAGATCTAAATCACGTACATGATGCACCTCCATGATTAGATTAGATCTAAATCGTGTATATGATACGAATCGTTGATTAGATTAGATCTCAATCGCGTCAACTCGAAATGCCTACCATGTCGTTATACCCATCACTACCTCGATCACATGTTGTTGTTGAATCTGCCAAAGCAGAGCAACACATATTATCTTGGTAGGGTACGGAGGGACAATCTTGGTCCCGCCTATCAACGCATGGGTGAGTACAACTCAATTAGATTGAGTAACTAGTTAACTCAATTGGATCGAGTTTAACTATAGGCATTTTCCAATGGTTGGTAGATAGGTCAAAATCACATTTATATTAATTCTTGGGCGATTTAGCCAAAGCTAACTCAAGTTTTAATATATATGTGAATCTTTATCCTATAAACAAGAGTTGCATAGAGATGTACTTGGTAATTAGTTACCTACCGATCATACTAAGTCTTGGGCGATTTAGCCAAAGCTAACTTAGGGCGTAGTATGATGTGGATCTTGTCCCTCACGAATTATAGTTGGTTAAAATCTAGTAGGTATGGTTTGACCACGTCCATGACTTGATTCTACAAGAGTTCTATAATTCAGTGGGAGCATCATTTAATTAAAGGCCTAATTATATGATTAATTAGAATATGATGTTTATTTTCTGTATTTTTCTGTTGTAGATTACCATGTCGTCAAACACGAACTCCTTCTCCTTGCGTTCTGTCCTCGATAAGGACAAGCTCAATGGAGCTAACTTCCTGAACTGGTACAGGAACCTGAGAATAGTTCTCACTCAGGAAAGAAAACTGTACGTCCTGGAGCAGCCCATTCCTGAGGCACCTCCTGCCATTGCCACGCGAGCTGATCGAGATGCTTACAAGAAGCATCAAGATAACGCATTAGATGTATCATGTCTTATGCTCGCGATCATGAACTCTGAGCTTCAGAAGCAACACGAGTTGATGGGTGCTTATGGTATGGTTGAATATCTTCGTCAACTATATCAAGGACAAGCGAGGCACGAGAGACTCGAGATCTCTAAGGCACTGTTTCAGTGCAAGATGCAAGATGGAACTACCGTAGGCCCATATGTACTCAAAATGATTGGGTACATAGAAAACCTACAGAGGTTGGAATTCCCACTAGGCCAAGAGCTGGCAACTGATATGATTTTGCAATCCTTGCCAGATAGCTATAGTCAATTCGTTCTAAATTATAACATGAACGAAATTGACAAGCTACTGTCCGAGCTACTTAGCATGTTAAGAACTATTGAGCTCAACCTTAAGAAGGTTAAGCCTAATTCCATTCTGATGGTACAAAAGCATAAGGGCAAGGGCAAGCCCAAAGGTAAGGGAAAGTCCCAAGCCAAGGGCAAAGGCAAGGCACTGAAACCCAAAGGAGGGGTTGCCAAGGATGAAACACAAAATCACCGGCTATTAGTTTGACATGAGCAGTTATGTTTATGCTTCATTTCTTTTTAGAGCATATAGTTTCTAGTTCTTTTCGTATACATACACATTCGTGATTTTGTGAGTTAGATAGCGCTTACTAAGCAAATTTTGCTTATAGACTACACTTCCTCTTACTGCAGATATAGGAAAGGAAAAGATATAGCAAGGAAGGCGACAAGGTGGCGCGGATGGTGTGTGATGTTTGGACTATGGAGTAGACTAAGAGATTGAACCAAAATTTATTTAGAATGTTTTGGTTTAAGTGTTTAATGTATTTAGAACTTGTGCATGTTATTATTTGGTTTGTTTTGTCGTGTATTTGTTAGAGTTGATTTTTCCTTGGTATTGTGCTTCTTTTTGATATATAAACTGCGTGGTTGATTGATATGTGTTCCAGCCGCTTGTGGCTGTGTATATTATGTCATGTATTAATGATTATGGTCACCGGTACAGGGGAGACTCTGCCGAAATTTTTCGATAGGGTTTCTTCGAGGATTTTAATTATACCGGTTAAGTAGAGTTAGTAGATAAGTAACTGTTATCCTTAGAGAGTAGTAGTAGTAAGAAGGGTGGTCGTTACAGTTGGTATCAGAGCAGTTCCCATTCTCCAGCATCACACATCAGCACCATCCTTGCCATCTTCAAGTAAGAAAGTATTTAATTTTCTTTTATGTTTTCTTTATTATTTGCAGTATAGAGTATCTGCTTATATGTGCTTAGGAAAGAAGAAAATTCATGTTTTAATTTTCTATGTTTTGATACATATGCTTAGGAAGAATAGAGACAATTTTAGTTTAGTTTATCTTATATTCATATATATAAGTATGTTTAGAAAGAATAGAGAAGATATCAAGTCTTCCAAGGATCACTAATGGGTACGATCAAATATGAATAATAGAGGATCAAGAAGTTAAGAGACTAAGAAACAAAGAATACCATTAGTGAAAGTCATTTAGAACCAGAAGCACGAATAAGTTATTTAGGAACGTGAGGACAGTATGAGACAGAGATATCCAGAATTATTCTAAGTTCGAGGACGAACTTTTTATAAGGTATGGGGGATTGTAACGACCCAATTTTTCTCATTAGGAGTTCTATAAGTTCTTAAAAATATTTAGAAATGCTATAGAAAAATTCTAGAGATTTTTAGAAATGTTTAGAGTATTTTTACGCAATTTTTGGAGGTCGTTTGGTATTTTTACTAAACGAAGGAAGTTTCGACAAAAAATGTCCAAGTCGAGAATTGAACCCACGACCTTTGACTCGGTTAAAACCCGACTGACCAGGTGGGCAAACGGATTTTTCTGTTTAGAATTGATAGCAAATTTATTTGAAGATAGTTAACAGAATATTAAGGTTATAAAAAGGGAGAACTTAGGGATTGAGTTAATCACCGAAGCCTAATTCCTCTCTTCCTCCTCTCGCGTGTGCGGTGATTATGCCCGAGCGAAACCGAAGCCAAGATTAGGGTTGTCTCCGGCGTCGTCTTGAGGTGTTCTTCAAGGGGTTCTCTCCACCATCACGACCTCTTCGTTGAGGGGAGCTCGGGAGCACAAGGGAGAGCCGGAACCGTGAGCCATCCGAAGCCCTAGCAGTTTCTTCGGGAGTGAGTCCAAGAACGCAAGTAAGTCGCTTACTCACCTGCAGTAGAATAGCTTCGGATTTCTATTTCTTTTGTGTTCCGAACTTGTTCTGTGAAGAAGGTTAGATTAGGGTTGCTGCCGTGACCTTCAAAGGAAGAATAGATTGTGTTCTTATCTAAATATTTTGTGTCCTTAAGTTATCTAAAATAGTTTAAGGATTCATGTTTCCTTCAGTCTTTAGTTTTCTGCCGAGAATATCAGAGAAGAGAAACGGATTATATTGTTTCGAATTATAGATTTGGTTTCGGTTTTGGTAATGCATGTGGTTTCCTGGACAGATTCGTAGCAGATAAAGATGGATTTTTATTGGGTTTTTATTCTAGTTTTCTACCATATATGCTAGTTCCTAGATTAGTTCTTGCAAGCATTAGTACACAATCCAAGTTCTGCATTTTATTATAGTAGTTTTTCTTTTGGAACTTTGTCTCTTAATGTTACATAGGAACTTATATGAGGCATGTTGTTTTCAGCTTTGAGACAGTTAGATGGAGAAAGATTTTAGCAGTTATGTTTTAATTGAGCAGTATTAAGTGGTATTCTAAAGGGGAAGTGCTTTTGGATGCTTTAGTTTGGACTAAGCATTTGAGATTAAACACCTTGAAGTATATCATTTTTAAGCATTTAGTTTAGTTTTGTTAGAGTATATATGAGAACTCATTGTTGGATCGAGACGCGCTAGAGGGGGGGTGAATAGCGCTCGCGGCTATTTCGTTCGATTATCGGAATCGTAAAACGTTCGTAAAGTAATTAAAGCAGCGGAATAAGGGAAACAAACACAAGAACACAGTGGTTTACTTCGTTCGGAGCCTAGGTCGACTCCTACTCGAAGGCCCGCGATCCTTGATCGCTTTCCGTGGGCAACAACTATAATTTCGTATGAATATTACAGATTAATTACAAAAATGTAACTGCAATTAAAATTATACCGACAACAGTAGTAGAAAGGGAATCTGAGATTCGGGTCGTCGGAATGTTGCAACAGCACTTCGGAAGCAGCGCTTGAGCAGAACACAGCAGAATTGAAGCTTGGAAGTTGTTGTTCTGGTGCTACTGCTCGAGACCCCTTATAAAGGGTGTTCAAGGTGCCTTAACTGTTCATCAAGGCGCCTTGAACGAGCCGAGTCACCCGCGTGGATCAGCACAGACCTGGTCGAACTCTATCTGGTTCAAGGCGCCTTCAACCTCCGGTCCAAGGCGCCTTGAACTCCTTTTGCTGCGCTGGCCTTTTCCTGGCTCGCACCCGAGGCGCCTCCAAGCTCCATGGAGGCGCCTCGGACACTGTTCATCCGAGTTCTTCTTTGTGTTTTTGGTACCTGCAAGTATGTTAATCCAAAAATACCTGCAACACAAAGTTAACACAAAATAATAGTATGAATATGAAATTATGACAGTCTCCGGACTGTCCGGGTCTGACTTCGGATTTCCTACCGGAAACCCTAGGTCGACCCGACGCCTACTGTTCCCTCTACGGGGAACGCGTCCTCACCTACTCCACTCAGGAGATTTACCTGTTGCCAGTACGATCCTCCAGATCGACTGGACTTTTGCTCGGCACTCGATGCTTCCGGACTTTCTGCTGAACATCCGCTTCACCGGCCAGTTCAGACTTTCACCTGGTTCGCGACACCAGGACTTTCCACCTAGGGTTACCACCCCCTAGGACTTTTGCCTGAAGCCATCGACCTGCCAAGACTTTCCGCATAGGGTTACCACCCCCTATGACCTAGGGTTACCACCCCCTAGGGTTTTACCTTGCCTAACCGCAGTTAGGGCTTTCCTGAAACACTCAGCAAACGCTGTCAGAAAACAAAGCACCTTAACTTTGAATCCTTTGCCATTATCAAAACTTAGGTTCGATCGTCGGATGCTTCCCGCACCAACAATCTCCCCCTTTTTGATTATGGCAATACGTAATTCAAAGTTAAGAAAAAACAACATATGCATAAAGTTAACCAAGCTTAAGTAAATAAACTTCAAATGCAATAACAGTTAAGCTGGAAACTTTTAACTTGGTAATATTAGACTCCCCCTTAATAAAAGCCCTCCTTTTATTAAATATTTTGAATTTTCTTTTAACGTTAATTTACCTACTCTCCCCCTTTGCCATATATCAAAAATAAACCAGTTTGAAAGTAGATTTGTATATATTTTTCGAAGGAATATTTTTAAAGAGGGATAACAATGAATTTTCTTCTTAGATTGCCAAATTTGAAAATACTTAGCTATATATTTAGCTTCGAAATGATTTGTATTGAGAAAATATTTTGCCAAATAGCTAAGTTTAGAGTACAATCTAACTGAGTCTAGTTAAAATAGTCTTTAAAATTAACTGAGTTTGAAAATATGAGTATTTGAATTTTCAATAAAGGAATTTGCTTAGAAGTTGTAAGATATGAGGTCACTTGAAAATTTTAAAACGTTATGAAAAGTTGACTAGTTTTGAAAATATTTGAATACTTAATTACATGGGCAAGTTTTAAAAAAACTGTAATTAAGTTTTGAATATGCATTTTGAAGAAACTTTGATATTAAAAAATATATAGTTTTGGTTCACAGGGAGTAGTAGTAGTTTGTTTTCTAGTCCAAGCATGAGTCAAATTAAATTACTGAGTTTAATTTGATTAAGTATCAGAGCCTTGAAATAATCAGGTAAAGTAATTTGATTAGAACCTTAAAGTACAATCATGCTTAAAAAAAATTGAAACACACTTTTCCCAATTGTCTAACCTTTATCTACTTGCTGATTGCCTAGAGGGCAGTAGCTTTCACATGGTTAGTCAAGTTGAGTTAATTTGATCCAGGTAGACTTGACTAGAGCTGGAGAACTTAACTTGATTAATGTTTATTGCATATTTAACGCCCAGACTCATATTGATGCACAGATATAAGCATTCTTGAGTCCAGGCAATACCCTATGCATCTCACACCTTTCTAAGTTTTTCAAAACACAAGCAAGGTATACCTAGGTGATTGTGAGATGCTCTGGCTTTAATCTAGGGGTACATGATATCTAGGGGAAAACCTAAGCTAAATCCAAATTTTAAAAATCTAACAAAATTGGAGTTTTGAAAACTGTTTTTCCTAGAATTTTAAAAGCAAATGATAACAAAAAAAACATTGTCTATTCTACCCAACACATTCCTATTTGTCTTCTAAGTGAGCTGAACTCAAGTTCAGGTAAGGGTTTTGTGAAGATGTCAGCTAGATTTGATTTTGACTCAACATAGTTGAGTATAATATCACCCTTAGCTACATGATCCCTTACAAAATGGTGCTTCACTTCTATATGTTTAGTCCTTGAGTGATGAATTGGGTTTTTTGTTAAATTTATGGAACTTATATTATCAATTGAGATTTTTGTGTTATGATAGTTCAGTTGATAGTCTTTAAGAGTGTGCATCATCCAAAGCAATTGAGATGTGCATTCACCTAAGGCTATATATTCAGCTTCAGTGGTAGATAGAGCAACACAATGTTGCTTTCTACTTGACCAACTTACTAGGCATTGTCCTAGAAATTGACAACTACCACTTGTGCTTTTTCTATCTAACTTGCATCCGGCGTAATCTGAGTCAGAATAGCCAAGAAGGTCAAAGGTGCAAGTTCTAGGGTACCAGAGTCCTATATTTAGAGTACCTTTAATGTACCTAAGTATTCTTTTAACATAGGTTAAATGTGACTCTTTTGCACAAGATTGGTATCTTGCGCACATACCAACTGCAAATAATATGTCGGGTCGGCTTGCAGTTAGGTAAAGCAGGCTTCCTATGGCACTCCTATAGTACTTTGGATCTACTGGTTTTCCTTCAGGGTCAGAGTCTATGTTAATGTTGGTTGCCATTGGTGTATTTATTATTTTTGAATTTTCCATGCAGAATTTTTTAATTAATTCCTTTGCATATTTAGTTTGATAAATATATATTCCATCTTTAGTTTGTTTTATTTGTAAGCCTAAGAAAAAATTAAGTTCACCAACCATACTCATTTCGAATTCATTTTCCATTAATTTAGTAAATTCTTTTAAAAATTTAGAGTTATTTGATCCAAAAATTATATCATCAACATAGATTTGAGCTATGAAGATGTCTTTGTCTACAGTTTTTACAAATAGAGTTGGATCTATTTGACCTTGGTTGAAACCTTTGGATATTAAGTGATTTGACAATCGTTCATACCATGCCCTAGGGGCTTGTTTAAGTCCGTACAAGGCCTTTTTTTAACCTAAATACATGATTAGGATATCCTAAGTCCTCAAATCCTGGGGGTTGGCTTACATATACTTCCTCCTTAATAAATCCATTTAAGAATGCTGACTTGACATCCATTTGGTATAGTTTAAATCCTTTGTTTGCTGCATAGGCTAACAACATTCTAATGGATTCGAGTCTAGCTACTGGGGCATAGGTTTCATCATAGTCCAAACCTTCAACTTGGCTGAATCCTTTAGCTACAAGCCTAGCCTTATTTCTAATTATTTCGCCTTGATCATCTAGCTTGTTTCTAAATATCGACTTATTTGAGGGTTTAGATACAAGTTCCCAGACTTGATTTCTCTCAAATTGGGCTAACTCTTCCTGCATAGCTATGATCCAGTCCGGGTCAGGTAGTGCTTCTTCTATTGTTTTTGGTTCGATTTTAGAAATTAGGGCAATCTGACTGTGAATTCTATAGGAGGATCTAGTTCTTACCCCTAGATTTGGATCACCCAAAATTTGATCAGATGGGTGAGAGGTACTGACCCTAGTTGGTCTGATAAGTGGGTCAGGGGTTGGTTCCTCTGGTATATTAAGATTTGGTTGAATTTCATCATCTTCTATATTTCTTGGGTCAACTTTAACATTCTCATTTATATTTGGTAGATTATATTCTTCATCAAATATTAAATTAGTTGTTTCTTCAACTTTTAGGATGTTTTGATTGTAGACTCTATAGGCTCGACTGTTTGAGGAATATCCTAAAAATATTCCTTTGTTAGATTTGGGTGTGAATTTTCTTAAATAATCTTTAGTATTTAAAATGTGAACTTTACATCCAAATACTTTTAAATAATTTAAGTTAGGAATTTTATGATAATATAGTTCATAAGGGGTTTTCTTGTGAAATTTGTTGATCAAGATTCGATTTTGAATATGATTTGCAGTATTTATTGCTTCTGCCCAAAATTGGTGATTTAAATTATATTCATTTAACATGGTTCTTGCGGCTTCTTGTAGAGTTCTATTTTTACGTTCCACCAGACCATTTTGTTGGGGGGTTCTAGGACATGAAAATTCATGTTGATAACCATTTATTTTACAAAATTGGGTAAATTTATGATTTTCAAATTCCCCTCCGTGATCACTTCTTATTCTTTTAATTTTAGTATCTTTTTCATTTTCTATTAATTTACAAAAGTTACTAAATATTTCATAGGTTTCATCTTTAGTTTTTAGGAATTTTACCCATGAAAATCTAGAGTAGTCATCGATTATTACTAAGCAATACTGGTTCTTGCTTAGTGACTTAGCTCCATGTGAATCAAATAGGTCAAGGTGAAGGAGCTCAAGTAAGGAGCTGGTTCTTTCAAGATTTGTTGATTTGTGTGTTGACTTAGTTTGTTTTCCCTGTTGACACGCATTACAGATAGAATTTTCAATGAATTTTAGTTTTGGTAAACCTTTAACCAAACCATTATGACTCATTTTTGAAATGAGTCTAGTGTGAGTGTGACACAATCTTCTGTGCCACAAATCAGTTTCCTCTTCTTGTGTTAGAAAACACCTTTTTGAGGATGTCGGTAGATTAATTGAATACATATTATTTATCCTAAGTCCCTTAAGTAAGATTTCAGGATTTTCAATGTTTTTAACTAAACACCTGGTTTTGTCAAAAGTTACTAAGTATCCGCTATCACACAATTGACTTATACTTAATAAATTAAACTTGAAATTTTCAACTAACAGGACTTTTCGAATAATAAAATCGGAGTTGAGTTCAATATTACCTCTTCCGATTACCTTAAGTTGACCTTCGTTACCGAATGCAACTGATCCTAAGTTCTTGTACGTTAGTTTAGTAAACTTCAATTTATCTCCAGTCATGTGTCTGGAGCAGCCACTATCCAGCATCCATTGATCCAATTCCTACATAGTAAGTGGTTGAATTGTTTTAATGGATTTCATGATAGTTAAATTGAAGTAAACTTGTTAGAGATAAATTTTTGAAAGAGTTTTGAATAATTTTGAAATTTAGTTTAATTTCGAGATTTAGTTTTAAAATAATTTTGAAATTTAAGTTTTTAAAATAATTTTGAAATTTAAGTTTTGAAATTTAAGTTTAAAATAATTTTGAAATTTAAGTTTAAAATAATTTTGAATTTTAAGTTTAAAATAATTTTGAAATTTAAGTTTTTAAAATAATTTTGAAATTTAAGTTTAAAATAATTTTGAAATTTAAGTTTTTAAAATAATTTTGAAATTTAAGTTTAAAATAATTTTGAAATTTAAGTTTTTAAAATAATTTTGAAATTTAAGTTTTTAAAATAATTTTGAAATTTAAGTTTTTAAAATAATTTTGAAATTTAAGTTTAAAATAATTTTGAAATTTAAGTTTAAAATAATTTTGAATTTTAAGTTTAAAATAATTTTGAAATTTAAGTTTTTAAAATAATTTTGAAATTTAAGTTTTTAAAATAATTTTGAAATTTAAGTTTAAAATAATTTTGAAATTTAAGTTTAAAATAATTTTGAAATTTAAGTTTTTAAAATAATTTTGAAATTTAAGTTTTTAAAATAATTTTGAAATTTAAGTTTAAAATAATTTTGAAATTTAAGTTTTTAAAATAATTTTGAAATTAAAGTTTTAAAATAATTTTGAAATTTAAGTTTAAAATAATTTTGAAATTTAAGTTTAAAATAATTTTGAAATTTAAGTTTAAAATAATTTTGAAATTTAAGTTTTTAAAATAATTTTGAAATTTAAGTTTTTTAAAATAATTTTGAATTTTAAGTTTTTTTTTTTAAATAATTTTGAAATTTAAGTTTTTAAAATAATTTTGAAATTGAGTTTTTAAAATAATTTTGAAATTGAGTTTTTTAAAATAATTTTGAATTTTAATTTTAGAATAATTTTGAAATTTAAGTTTTAAAATAATTTTGAAATTTAAGTTTAAAATAATTTTGACATTTAAATTTAAAATAATTTTGAAATTTAAGTTTTTAAAATAATTTTGAAATTTAAGTTTTTAAAATAATTTTGAAATTTAAGTTTTTAAAATAATTTTGAAATTTAAGTTTAAAATAATTTTGAAATTTAAGTTTAAAATAATTTTGAATTTTAAGTTTAAAATAATTTTGAATTTTAATTTTAAATTTCTTAATCATCTCACCCGACCTAGATTTTCAATCAGGGAATCCTATAATTGTTGTGAGATGAATTATAATTCAATTTTAAGGTTTGGGTTAACTTTGTGTTAGATTCAGGTTTAGCTTTGGGTTCAACAAGTAAGCATTCTTTGGATAAACTTCTGGGCTATGGTGAGTCACAAGGAACTCATTAAAGTAACAATGCCTTCGAGGTTTTCCAAATAGTCCTACCCATTGAGCTTAGTACTAAACCTTGGTCTAACTAGTTAGGATCCATTTAAGGGTAGCTTCGGTCAGTTCCACTTGGCCAAATGCACCAGGTCGAAGCCATATCTTCCTAGACATGCGATGCCCAAGCTTCCCTAACGTACTATCATCCAAAAACTTCTCCAGTACTGTGGTTCAAGTTAACCTTAGTCCGTTTTAATCTAACCTTAATTACCCTGCCGGGTGATCTACTCTTGTTTTACCCATTTCGGGTAGATTAGGTTCAGCTACCCTGCCGGGTATCCTCCATATTGAGTTTTAATTTCAAATTTTGAATTTAATTTGAATTTAATTTTAATTTCGAATTTTGAATTTAATTTGAATTTAATTTTAATTTTAATTTTGAATTTAATTTTAATTTTGAATTTAATCTTAATTTGAATTTTAATTTTAATTTTGAATTTAATTTTAATTTTGAATTTAATTTTAATTTTAATTTTAATTTGAATTTTAATTTTAATTTTGAATTTAATTTTAATTTTAATTTTAATTTTAATTTTAATTTTGAATTTTTAAATTTTTAGGATTGTTTTTCTTCTTGTTCCCCCTGGATCATGGCCTCGATATGGTCTATCGAGGTAGTATATTTGATCCTTCGGAACCCAGTATTGGCCAAGTCCAACTTGATTGACCAAGTTAGACTTGGAGACCCATGCTTGGACTGATTTAACACTTTGTTTGTTTATTAATGATAAATAAGATCCATATTTACTTTTGTAGACGGCTCTTTGTGTCCCAAGAATCAAGTCCAAATTCTTGGAGCCCAAAGTAAACCGTTCTAAGGTATTTTCTAATTTTTTAACCTGATTTGTTAGACTTGAATTTTCTTTCTCAAGTTTTTGAACTTGAGTTGGTAATTCAGTCTGACTCTGGTCAGGTAAAGGTTTGGTGTTAGCCGCTTCTTTAAGGACACTTACTTCCTTTAGAAGTGACTTAACTTTCAGGTTTGACTTAGCTAATTTGCGCAATAAATAGCTAACTAAAGTATTCAACCGGGAGATACTTACAGCGGGGTCTGGTCCTTCGGAAACGGATACGGATCCGTGGCTTTGCTCGGACTCGGCCTCAGACTCGCTCTCGCATCCGTATTCGACGACTTGGTCCCGGGCCATTAATGCAAGTAGACTCGTTTGTTCGAGCTCGTCGTCGTCGTCCTCCGATGAAGATTCGTCCCATGTTGCCTTAAGGACCTTTTTCCTTCTTTGCTTTTTGACCTCCTTCAGGTTAGGGCAGTTGGATTTGATGTGCCCTTTTTGGTTACACCCGTAGCATGTAACTTCAAACTTCATCTTTGTATTTTGTGGGCCTTCCTTTGATTTTACTGCCTTCTTTAGATCTCTTTTGTCGAATCCTTTCGTCTTGTAGCTTCTTCACGAGGTTTACCAGCTCGGTTGTAATGTCACCTTCTTCATCGTCGAATCTGGTTCGACTTCCGATGCTGGTTCGATTCTCCGTCGTGGTCTTGGTTCCCGGGTTGTACCTGCAACCAACGCAATACCTTTCTCGGTAGGCTGTGCATTAGTCTGCTCATGAAGTTCAAATTCACTAAAAAGTTCATCTAGTTTTAAAGAAGATAAATCCTTGGAAACTTTGTAGGCATCTACCATTGATGCCCACAATGTATTCCTTGGAAACGAGTTTAGGGCATACCTTTTCACGTCCCAATTTTCTATCTTTTGGCCAATTCCGTGAAGAGAGTTAAGGATATCTTGTATTCTCGCGTGAAGAGAGCTCGCCGTTTCGCCTTCCTGCATTTTTAGATTATATAATTTATTAAGTAAAAGATCTCTTTTACTTACCTTGGTGTCGTCAGTGCCTTCGTGGAGTTCGATAAGCTTTTCCCAGAGCTCCTTTGCAGAGGAGAACGGGCCAACTCTGTTGAGTTCTTCCTTGGTAAGACCACACTGGAGGGTGCAGGTAGCTTTGGCGTCGGCTTCAACCTTTTTTATTAAAGAAGCGTCCCACTTCTCGCAGGGTGTAGTTTTGCCGTCGTCATCGATTGACAGTTTCAGTCCCGTCTTTATGATCATCCACGTTTCGAATTGTATCTTTAGATACGTTTCCATTCTTCCCTTCCAGTAGCCAAAATCCTCTCCGGAGAATAGCGGGGGACGTACAGTGCTGAAACCCTCTTGTTGGGCCATTTATAATATGTAACAAAAGAAAACAACAAAATATGTTCCAAGACTGAGTCTTGGATTAGTAGTGCTGGAATAAAGAATAATAAAGACGAACTCGAGTGGTGTTGCACCTACTTCGAGCAAAAGTCGATTCGAGGGAAACAAAAATTAGAATATAGCTATAAGGCTAAATTCTAATTCGACTCCGAAAACAAAAAAAAACTGCGAAAAATTTGTTTTGAAAGGTGGTTGCACCAATTCAAAACGACCCCGCTCTGATACCAATTGTTGGATCGAGACGCGCTAGAGGGGGGGTGAATAGCGCTCGCGGCTATTTCGTTCGATTATCGGAATCGTAAAACGTTCGTAGAGTAATTAAAGCAGCGGAATAAGGGAAACAAACACAAGAACACAGTGGTTTACTTCGTTCGGAGCCTAGGTCGACTCCTACTCGAAGGCCCGCGATCCTTGATCGCTTTCCGTGGGCAACAACTATAATTTCGTATGAATATTACAGATTAATTACAAAAATGTAACTGCAATTAAAATTATACCGACAACAGTAGTAGAAAGGGAATCTGAGCTTCGGGTCGTCGGAATGTTGCAACAGCACTTCGGAAGCAGCACTTGAGCAGAACACAGCAGAATGGAAGCTTGGAAGTTGTTGTTCTGGTGCTACTGCTCGAGACCCCTTATAAAGGGTGTTCAAGGCGCCTTAACTGTTCATCAAGGCGCCTTGAACGAGCCGAGTCACCCGCGTGGATCAGCACGGACCTGGTCGAACTCTATCTGGTTCAAGGCGCCTTCAGCCTATCCAAGGCGCCTTGAACTCCTTTCAAGGCGCCTCCAGTCTGCTGCCTGGCCTTTTCCTGGCTCGCACCCGAGGCGCCTCGGACACTGTTCATCCGAGTTCTTCTTTGTGTTTTTGGTACCTGCAAGTATGTTAATCCAAAAATACCTGCAACACAAAGTTAACACAAAATAATAGTATGAATATGAAATTATGACAGTCTCCGGACTGTCCGGGTCTGACTTCGGATTTTCAACCCGACGCCTACTGTTCCCTCTACGGGGAACGCGTCCTCACCTACTCCACTCAGGAGATTTACCTGTTGCCAGTACGATCCTCCAGATCGACTGGACTTTTGCTCGGCACTCGATGCTCCCGGACTTTCTGCTGAACATCCGCTTCACCGGCCAGTTCAGACTTTCACCTGGTTCGCGACACCAGGACTTTCCACCTAGGGTTACCACCCCCTAGGACTTTTGCCTGAAGCCATCGACCTGCCAAGGCTTTCCGCATAGGGTTACCACCCTCTATGACCTTGGGTTACCACCCCCTAGGGTTTTACCTTGCCTAACCGCGGTTAGGGCTTTCCTGAAACACTCAGCAAACGCTGTCAGAAAACAAAGCACCTTAACTTTGAATCATTTGCCATTATCAAAACTTAGGTTCGATCGTCGGATGCTTCCCGCACCAACACTCATCCCCTTTAAATAAGGTTATTGCTAGCTGGATCTAAACAAATCTGTGAGTCTTATGCTACAATCGTCTAGAATGATAGCAGTCCACCATCTATTCATGGAGTGGTACTATTGTCAAGAACGGATGGATATGGTATTGTGAATTTTAGTTGAATCAGATGGTAGTAAATTTGTAAATCCTAGGTTTGTAGGTTGGTCAAGGAATTATAATTTAGGATGTGTAGATTTATTGAGTTATTGTTCTTGAATGTGCATGAATAGATTTATTTTTCCAGTTTTGTTTGCTATGAGTTGAGTTTGATCAGTTTCCTTTGTCACTAGATATGCACGGGATACTTTCTAGTTTCCTTTGCTATTAGAATATCATGAGCAGAATTTTATGTAGAATTTTATTAGCTTAGTGAGCAGATTTGATTAAGTTAGTATGCAGATTTTTATTAAGCTAGTATGCAGATTTTTGTTAAGCAAGTGCAGATTTTGTTAAGCTAGTATGCATATTTCTGTTAAGCTATTATGCAGATTTTTATTGAGCTAGTATGCAGATTTCTGTTAAGTATTAGTGCAGATTTTTAATAACTATTGTATGTGGAGATTTCTTTTATATTCTATGCATGATTATGTGTTGCATAGTTAGTTTCATTCATAGATGCATACAAAAGATACCCTAACAGTATTTTGGGTTTAAGAAAAGTATAAGAAAGATAAAGAAAAGTATAAGAAAGATAAAGAAAAGAAAGAAAAGGCCAAGGCCTTAAGTAAATCCCAAAGTCAAGACTTTAGGGATTTTGGCACACAAGGTGCTATTAAAATGCCGAGGCATTTAAAGAAGAAGTAATTAAGATTATAAATAACTTTTAAGAAGAGGCTAGTACCCGACTTCCGAGGTTGTCGTTAAACAAATCCAGGTGTCCAATTCCGAGGTCTTGACCCTGGTAGACCGAGGTCTGCTCTTTTAGGATTGGTGGCTCGCTACCCCAACCTATTAGGGAATGCGCATAAGATGGTACTATGTCTGGGCCCAAGAAGAAGTTGATTATTATTTTGAAGTATTATAAGTATAAGTTTTTGGACAAGTAAAACGAGTTTTACATAAACATAAAGTATTAAAGATTAAGTTTAGAACAAATGAAATAAGATTCATATAGTTCTAAAAATCAGTAAGTTTAGTTCTTTATTCTACCATGTTTATCTAGTAGATGAGTAGTTTTCATGTTTACCTATTAGATGAGCAGCATGATTAACTATTAGAATTATATGAGTAGATTCCTTAGCTTTTCTTTGCTATTAGTTTGACATGAGCAGTTATGTTTATGCTTTATTTCTTTTTAGAGCATATAGTTTCTAGTTCTTTTCGTATACATACACATTCGTGATTTTGTGAGTTAGATAGCGATTACTAAGCAAATTTTTCTTATAGACTACACTTTCTCTTACTGCAGATATAGGAAAGGAAAAGATATAGCAAGGAAGGCGACAAGGTGGCGCGGATGGTGTGTGATGTTTGGACTATGGAGTAGACTAAGAGATTGAACCAGAATTTATTTAGAATGTTTTGGTTTAAGTGTTTAACATATTTAGAACTTGTGCATGTTATTATTTGGTTTGTTTTGTCGTGTATTTGTTAGAGTTGATTTTTCCTTGGTATTGTGCTTCTTTTTGATATATAAACTGCGTGGTTGATTGATATGTGTTCCAGCTGCTTGTGGCTGTGTATATTATGTCATGTATTAATGATTATGGTCACCGGTACAGGGGAGACTCTGCCGAAATTTTTCGGTAGGGTTTCTTCGAGGATTTTAATTATACCGGTTAAGTAGAGTTAGTAGATAAGTAACGGTCATCCTTAGAGAGTAGTAGTAGTAAGAAGGGTGGTCGTTACACCTATATCTGGTACTGTCGCTTAGGTCATATAAATGACAAACACTTATCCCAGCTCCATAAAGATGGTTTGCTGGACTCATTTGATTTTGAATCATATGAGACATGCGAGTCATGCCTACTGGGCAAGATGACCAAGACTCCCTTTAGTGGACACAGCGAGAGAGTGACTGACTTGTTAGGACTTATACATAGTGATGTATGTGGACCTTTCAATGTCGCTGCTAGGGGTTGTTATAGGTACTTCATTACATTTACTGATGATTTCAATAGATATGGTTATGTGTATATGATGACACATAAGTCAGAATCCTTTGAAAAGTTCAAAGAATTCAAGAATGAAGTACAAAACCAGCTTGACAAGAGTATTAAGATACTTCGATCAGATCGAGGTGGTGAATACCTTAGCCATGAGTTTTGTGACTATCTAGCTGAGTGTGGGATTCTATCTCAACTTACTCCTCCTGGAACACTACAGTGGAATGGTGTATCCGAAAGGAGGAATCGTACCTTATTAGATATTGTACGATCTATGATGAGTCACACGGATCTTCCTATGTATCTTTGGGGCTATGCTCTGGACACAACAGTCTTTATACTCAACCGAGTTCCATCCAAGGCTGTGATAAAGACACCATATAGGATATGTACTGGGAGAGATGCCTAGGTGTCTTTTATGAGGATTTGGGGTTGTGAGGCTTACGTTCGACGTCAAGTCCCGGAAAAATTGGGACCTAAATCCGATAAGTGCTATTTTATTGGATATCCCAAGGAAACGAAGGGATATTACTTCTACATTCTCAGTCAACACAAGATAGTTGTGGCTAAGACTGAGGTATTTCAAGAAAGAGATTTTATTTCTAGAAAGACTAGTGGGAGTACGTTCGATCTTGAAAAAGTTCAAGATGTGGACCATAGCACTAAAGCCTCAATGGAAGTTGAACTGGAACCACAAAGTATTGTGGATGATGTTGTTCCACAAGGAGTTGAGGAACCACAACCAGTTCAAGTAGACCTACCTCTTCGTAGGTCTGATAGGGTACGTCGTCAGCCTGAGAGATACTCATTTCTCTTGTCTGACCATAATGACGGTGTGCTCATTGAGGATGAGCCTACCTCCTATCATGAAGCTGTGATGAGACCAGATTTTGAGAAATGGCTAAAGGCCATGAGATCCGAGATGGAATCCATGTACACTAACCATGTATGGACTTTGGTTGATCCACCTGAAGGGGTCAAACCCATTGGGTGTAAGTGGGTCTTTAAGAGAAAGACTGACATGGATGGACTTATTTATAAGAGAGCTTGGTAGCTAAAGGTTTCAAGCAAATTCATGGTATTGACTATGATAAAACTTTTTCTCCAGTAGCGATGTTTAAGTCCATTCGGATCATGCTTGCTATTGCAGCGTACGACGATTATGAGATCTGGCAGATGGATGTCAAAACCACGTTTCTGAATGGAAACCTGCTCGAGGATGTGTACATGACACAACTTGAGGGTTTTGTAGATCCACAGCATACTGGCAGAGTATGCAAGCTGCATAGGTCCATTTATGGACTAAAGCAAGCTTCTCAGAGCTGGAATCTTCGATTCAATGATGCAATCAAATAGTTTGATTTCATCAAGAATGAAGATGAACGTTGTGTCTACAAGAAGGTTGTAGGGAACACAGTTGTCTTCCTTATATTGTATGTGGATGACATACTGCTCATTGGGAAAAACATCCCTTTGCTATAGTCTGTCAAGACTTGGCTAGGGACTTGTTTCTCAATGAAGGACTTAGGTGAAGCATCCCGCATTCTAGGCATACAGATCTATAGAGATAGATCTACGAGATTGCTTGGCCTAAGTCAGAGTACATACATTGACAAGGTATTACTTCGGTTTGCCATGTAGAACTCCAAGAAGGGATTTCTGCCGATGTCACATGGTGTGAGTCTTTCGAAGAATCAAAGTCCTTCTTCTAGAGAGGAGAGATACCGCATGGATCAGATCCCTTATGCTTCAGCCATAGGATCTATCATGTACGTCATGCTATGTACTCGTCCTGATGTCTCGTATGCTTTGAGCATGATGAGCAGATACCAGTCAGATATAGGTGAAAGTCATTGGATAGCCGTCAAGAATATTCTTAAGTACTTGAGAAGGACTAAAAAATATTTTTTTGATATATGGAGGCGATAACGAGCTAGCTGTAAAGGGTTATAGTGATGCTAGCATCCAAACTGATCAGGATGATTATTGATCACAGTCTGGGTTCGTGTTTTGCATAAATGGTGGTGCTGTGAGCTGGAAGAGTTCGAAGCAAGAAACAGTCGCTGATTCTACAACAGAGGCTGAGTATATTGCTGCATTAGAAGCAGCAAAGGAGGCAGTTAGG
The DNA here is from genome assembly GCF_018446385.1 of Zingiber officinale. Lineage (NCBI taxonomy): Eukaryota > Viridiplantae > Streptophyta > Magnoliopsida > Zingiberales > Zingiberaceae > Zingiber > Zingiber officinale. The sequence continues at coordinate 81,871,955 of NC_055987.1, read as the reverse complement.
CAAAGCCCGACCGAGCGTAACGACATTTAGCTTTATGGAAACTTTTAGTATATTACCGGCCATGTGAAGGCTAAGCGGGCACCAATGTGTGCCTACACGTGCTTGGTTAGGCAAAGCCTAATCGAGCGTAAAGGCATTTAGCCTTATAGAAGCTCTTAGAATATTACCAACTGAGTGAAGGCCAAGTGGGCACCAATGAGTGCCAGCACGTGCTTCGTCAAGCAAAACTGACCGAACGTAAAGGTATTTAGCCTTATGGAACCTCTTAGTATATTATTGGCTGACTGAAGGTCGAGTGGGCACCAATGTGTGCCTGCACGTGCTCGGTCAGACAAATCCCAACCGAGCATAAAGGCATTTAGCCTTATAGAAGCTCTTAGTATATTACCGGGTGACCGAAGGCCGAGCGAGAACCTGTGTGCATATATGCGCTTGGCTTAGCAAAGTGTGACTAAGCATCAGGGCACTTAGCCTTGTAGATAGTCCTCAGCATGTTACTGGCCGATTGAAGGCCAAGCGAGAACCAGTATACTTATATAAGCTCGACAAAGCAAAGCCCGACTAAGCATAAAGGAATTTAGCTTTATGGAAACTTTTAGCATATTACCGGCCAAGGAAAGGTTGAGCGGGCACCAATGTATGCCTGCACATGCTCGGTCAGGCAAAGCCCAACCGAGCGTAAAGACATTTAGCCTTCTTAGTACATTACCAACCGAGTGAAGGCCAAGTGGGCACCAATGAGTGTCTGCACGCGCTTGGTCAAGCAAAGTCCGACCAAGCGTAAAGACATTTAGCCTTATGGAAGCTCTTATTATATTACCGGTTGAGTTAAGGTTGAGTGGGAACCAATGAGTGCTTCACGCGCTAGGTCAGGCAAAGCCTGACCGAGCATAAAGACATTTAGCCTCATGGAAACTCTTAGTATATTACCGGCCGAGTGAAGGCTGAGTGGGCACCAATGTGTAGTATACACGCTCGGTCAGGCAAATCCCATCTGAGCGTAAAGACATTTAGCCTTATAGAAGCTCTTATTATATTACCAGCCGAGTGAAGGCCAAGTGGGCACCAATGAGTCTTCGCACGCTCGGTCGGGCAAAGCCCAACCGAGCGTAAAGGCATTTAGCCTTATGGAAACTCTTAGTATATTATCGACCAAGGGAAGATCGACCAGGCACTAATATGTGTCTGCATGTGATCGTTCAGGCAAAGTTCGACCGAGCGTAAAGGTACTTAACTTTATAGCAGCTTATGGTATGGTAGCTTATGGTCAGTATATGTTTGGTTGGATAAAGTCTGACCGAGTGTAAGGGCACTCAGCATCCTAAAGTTCATAAACATTCTCGGTCGTAACATGCTTAGCAGGAGGTATTCTCAATATATATACGACTGACATGAATGATCGGTTGAAACATGCTTAACAAAAGTATATGAGTATGACAGCTTGACAAACTTGGCGGGAAATATCTTCTAGAAGCTTTTTCAGTTATGATGATGTGTTCATATGCATATCTCATTATAAATATGAGTCACAAATGACAAAAGAGATACATCTGGGGTACAAAAAAGATTCCTAAAAAAGATTATTGCACGAAGATCGGGAGATGACTTCATCTCCTAACAAATCCTAACGAACTGGGGACTACTTCACGACTATGGAGGTCACATGAGGTAGTATAAAAAGGGGGATCCTCTCCGTTGGTAAGGTACGCGCGTTCTAGCATCTAAACTCTGTTTTAAAATACTTCAGTTACTATTCTTCTTCTTCTTCTTCTTATTCTTCTTCCATCCTTGAGAGAGAAACTAACTTGAGCATCGAAGGGCCTAGCCAGGGATCCCCACCCCGGTCTTATGTCACTAATGCTTTGTTGGTTTGTCTTGCTATGTGCAGGATCGTAGAGAGGTTCTTTTAGGTCTATAAGAGGCTATCTTCATTAAGGATCATCGTTCACTAGAACCAGTGCACCACTTCTTAGATTTCAGACAAGATCAAATTTAGCATCATCTGTAGGAAACTATTCACCTGAATCTGAAGCTACGAAGATAGAAGAAGCTGAAAAATTCAATACTATTACTATATCACAGGAGAATTTGGAGTTGCTCATCAATTCTAGAGTGCATAAGATATTTCAGCAACAACAACAAGTCAATACTGGTGGCACGCTACCTGTAGCACCATATCTAGCGATGCCTATAACTTTTCATCATAGGGAAAGAGGGATCGAGGGGGGGGGGGATAGTTCGTTTGCTCTCTACCCCTCTCTCTCCCACCCAATGTCCTAAAGCGTATTTCCGGACACCTCTTGAATAAGGGGGATAAAAAGCAATTCTTCAGAAGCCTTCTGGAGAAACCCCTGTAAGAGAAAAATGGAAAGGGAAGATTGTAGCCAGTGATAGTTCTCCTAAAAGGATTATCACTCTATTTTCTCAATGAGTGCAAGATTATCCTTTACCCAAGCATTATCAAAATTTAAATGACAGAGAATACTCGGGGATAACTAATCTCGAGGATCATCTTGTAAAATTCAAACATGCGGTGCTCCTCCAACAATTTACCGATGGTATTAAATGTTGGATGTTCCTTACTACATTTAGGGGGGGGGGGGGGTAGCTCAGAGATGGTTCAAGCGACTACCGAAAAATTCTATTCGGCGCTTTAAGGATTTTCGCAAGGTGTTCCTACATCATTTTTCTAGTAATCAGAGGTATCATAAAACCCCTTGGAGTCTCTTTTCAATCAAGAAAGGACCTAAAAAGTCTATCAGAGCTTATATTAAAATGTTCAACCAAGTGGCCATCAATATCCCTTCAGCCACCACGGAGATCTTGGTAAGTATCTTTTCCCAGGGGCTTAACAATAATGATTTCTTTAAAGATATAGTTAGGAACCCTCCCACCAATTTTGATATATTGATCGAATGAGCCTTAGAGTTCATCAATGTGGAGGAAGCTCAAGCTTCCCAGAGGAAGGATACCACTACCTCCACGCCCGTTCCTACCGCAGTATGTCCTGCGGGGCCTATTCAGCCTCCTACGGGGTCTCAAGCAGATCCGCATCATTGCCATCCGGAACCTCGACCTCAAGCAGTACAACATGTGGAGGTTCCTCAAAGCTTTCCTCAGAGATGGTGCACATATCATCTGACAATACTCATAATACTGGAAATTGTTTTGCTCTAAAGAATCAACAAACGGGTAACACCCTCTACCGTCAGTGTTCCCCAGTTCCAAATCACCGACGATATCCACAGTAGAATAGCCCGCTTAAGATTGAATATCAGCTGAGCAGATCATAAGCAGGAATATCACCTCTCCCCACTGTGTAGGCATAGACGTCGAACCAAGTAGAATTAGAGCAGCCATCAGCTCGGCAAGAAGAGAATTGCAACAACGCTACTTGGGGCAATATCAATATGATAGCGGGAGGACCCACTGATGGTGATCCCAACTGGGCGAGGAAGTCACACACTAGATGATTAGTGATACACGCCATCAGATGTAGTGCCAAGAAGGTGGTGGGACCGAAAATCAGTTTTGGACCCAAAGATTTAGTAGGGATAGAAGTGCCTCATGATGATGCATTAATAATTATGGATGTTATAGCCAATTACAATATTTCTCATATTTTTATTGACACCGGCGGTTCTGTTAATATTTATCTTTAAACAAGCTTTTAATCAGCTACAGATCGACCCAAGCAAGTTTCAGCCTATGGTTACTCCATTATATGGGTTTATAGGCAATGAAGTAAAACTGCTAGGTCAAATAAAATTGGCCATAACTTTAGGAGAGGAGCTCCTTATGAGGACATGCCGATCTTCTTTCATGGTGGTTGACGCCTTGTCATCTTATAATATTATCTTGGGTTGACCAGCCTTGAATGAATTCAGGGTGGTCATTTCTACTTTATGTCAGAAGATGAAATTTCCCATGGATGATCAAGTGAGGGGAGTCAAGGGAGATCAAATAGTAGCATGTAAGTGGTATGTGGAGGTCGTGAGAGTGGAAACTAATGTCGCCCGAAAAGCTCAGAGGATGGATATCAATGCCATCCATGAAAAACCACCCACCCTTGTATATGAGGAGAAGGAGGAAGTGCAGATACAAATTGGTCGACCGGAAGCTACTACCCACATCGCGTCCGATCTTGCTTTTGATCTCAAGGAGGACTTGATAAAGTGCCTGATGAAAAATAGCGATATGTTCGCCTGGACACCTAAGGAGGTGAAATGTGTAGCACCAACAGTTATGGAGCACACTCTTCATGTATATCCAGATGCCCAACCGGTCAAACAAAAGACAAGAGACTTTGGAGCCGATCAGAATAAAATTATCAAGGAAGAAGTGGATAAATTATTGGAGGTTGGATATATTCGAGAAGTATAATTTCCAAGCTGGCTAGCTAACATTGTCTTGGTTTCTAAGCCAGGTAATAAGCGGCAAGTATGTATTGATTTCAGGGATCTCAATAAGGCTTGTCCGAAGGATTATTATCCTCTGCCTCATATAGATTAAGTGGTAGATTCTACGACTGTATGTGAATTTATTAGTATGTTGGACGCCTATCAGGGGTATCACCAAGTTTCACTCGCTAAGGCAGATCAGAAAAAGGTTAGCTTTATAACTACTGAAGGTACTTATTGTTACAATATTATGCCTTTTAGTCTAAAGAATGCGGGAGCTACTTATCAGAGGCTCATGAACAAGGTTTTTCATAAACAAATTAGAAGAAACATGGAAGTTTATATGGATGATATACTTATCAAATCTATATGGGCTTCTAGTTTATGTGCTGACATAGAAGAAACTTGTAGGACCCTGAGGAGGTACGAACTCAAGCTCAATCCTAGCAAATGTTTACTTAGGGTCAAGAGTCAAAAATTCCTGGGATACATGGTGATCGAACGGGGAATAGAATCCAATCCCAACAAAGTAAAAGCACTACAAGATATGAATCCTCCACAGAACCTAAAGGAAGCACAAAGATTGACGGGGAGGATTACCGCCCTGTCCCGCTTCATCTCTCGGTCGTCCGATCAAAGTCTCCCCTTCTTCAAAATACTCCGACGAGCAACTAAATTTCAATGGGATGAGGACTGTAGCAAGGCATTTGAGGAGCTGAAAAAATATTTGTCTACTCTCCCTATAATACCTAAACCAGTAGTAGGAGAGATCTTATGGATGTACTTATCAGCCAACGAACATGCTATTGGCTATGTATTAGTGAGGCAGGAAGAAAAAGAATAGTTACCTGTGTATATTTTGAGACATTTATTAAAAGGAGTAGAGTGCCAATATATGACACTCGAGAAATTAGCTTATAGATTGGTTTTAGCAGCTCGGAGATTACGACCTTACTTTTTGTCACACCCAATTATAGTATTGACTAATAGCACTCTAAGTTGGGTACTCATTAACCCATAAGCATCTGGAAGGTTGATCAAGTGGACGATCGAGATTAGTGAATATGATATACCAAGTATCAACCTCGGACGACCATCAAGGCTCAAGTTTTGGCAGATTTCATAACAAAAATACCAAGTCTAGAAACAGAGGAAACCTGGATCATCTATATGGATGGATCTTCTACTCGACAAAGTAGTGGAATAGGTATTCTTCTTATATCTCCTAGAGAAGATCGAATATAACTATATGTTAGATTGAATTATAGAGCCACCAACAATGAGGTCGAATATGAAACATTGATAGCAGGCGTGTAGGCTGCTAAGCATGTGGGAGTTACTTGAGTGGTAATTCATTCTGATTCTCAATTGGCAACACAACAATTAACAGGTAATTTTGGAATTAGCAATGAACGACTCAAGCTATATGTAGAGGCACTTGATAAATTAAAAGATGAATTTCATGAAGTAAGTATAAAGAAAATCCCTCGAGTAGATAATCAAGTAGCAGATGAATTACCTAAATTAGCTTTTGCCATTATACCTTGGAATTTGGATAGACCAATGGAGCAAACATTATTAGTATCTTGTGTTGAGTAACAAGCCAATCTAGAAATCCAGAGTGATTGGAGAACACCTGTCATTCTATTTTTATGGCAAGGAATTCTACCCATTAATGCAGAACAAGCTAGGGTATTCAAGAAAAGGGCAGACCAGTATACTATGATTGGAGATCATCTATATAAATGAGACTTCTCTAGTCCTTTACTTAAATGTGTTGGATCAGATGATATATAGTATATCTTACAAGAGATGCATCAAGGCTTTGTGGTAGTCATATGGGAGGTCGATCTCTTGCTAGAAAGATATTATTAGCTAGATATTTTTGGCCTACTTTACAAGAAGATGCTGCTCAACTTGTGAGAACATGTTTATCTTATCAGAAATATCAAAATATTCCTCATCATCCCATTGAACTATTGAAGACTTCTATAGTATCCTGTCCTTTTAATTAATGGGGCATGGATATAGTTGGGTCTTTTCCTCTTGCACCTGCTCAAAAGAGATTCTTATTAGTAGCTGTTGATTATTTTTCTAAATAGGTAGAGGAAAAACCATTGGCTAGAATCACTGAACATGCAGTTATCAAATTTCTATGGCAGCATATTACTTGCAGATTTGGTATTTCACAAAAAATAGTTTCTGATAATGGAAGGCAATTTCAGGGTAGGAAAATTAAAAAAATGGTATTCTGATTATGACATCACACAAGCTTTTACCTCTGTGGCGTATCCACAGAGTAATGGACAAGCTGAAATAACCAACAGAGAAATTATTAGACTTAAAATCAAATTAGATCATGTTGGTGGTAGCTGGGTAGATGAATTACCTAGTATATTGTGGGCATATCATATCACTCCTCAAGAAGCCACAGGAATTACTCCTTTTCACTTAGTTTATGGGGGTGAAGCAGTGATTCCGATTAAAGTCAGAGTGCAATCTGATCGAAGAAGGCTTTATGATGACAGTAATACAGATCGACGCCTAATGGAACTTGATCTAATAGATGAAGCAATGGGACAAAGTGACTACCCGACTCATTTCATATCATCAAAGAATGAGACAAAATTATAACAAAAGAGTTATTCCAAGGTTTTTTCAGGTAGGTGATCTTGTATGGAAGCGCATCAAGCCTATTGGAGATGTTAACAAGATGGAACCCCAATGGGGAGGACCTTATAAAATCATACAGAAACTTGTATCGAGCTCCTATTACCTCCAAGATGCAGAAGGGAGAAAACTTGAACGACCTTAGAGTGCTAATTATTTGCAACCATATAGAACTTAGCAAACATGTTTATAAGTCATTCATATATTTTGTACAAACATTATTGATATGAGTAGCAGAAAAAGTACATGCAATATTATTTGGAGGGGCCATATACTTCTCTTTGAACCATCATTCAGTCGATCTGGGACCTTAAGGAGTGACCAGACATGCTTCTTTAAGGAGAACCGGAGACATTAAACCATCATACAGTCGATCAGGGATCTTAAGAAGTGACCTGACAGGCTTCCTTAAGGGGAACCGGAGACTTTAAACCATCATACAGTCAATCAGGGACCTTAAGAAGTGACCGGACAGGCCTCTTTAAGGGAAACCGGAGACTTTAAATCATCATATAGTCGATCGGGGACCTTAAGGAGTGACCGAGCAGGCTTCTTTAAGGGGAACCGGAGACTTTAAACCATTATTTAGTCGATCGGGGACCTTAAGGAGTGACCGGATATACTTCCTTAAGGGGAATCATAGATTTTAAACCATCATCTAGTCGACCGGGGACCATAAGGAGTGACTGAACAATCTTCCTTAAGGTGAACCGGAGACTTTAAACCATCATACATTCGATCGGGGACCTTAAGGAGTGGCTGGATAGACTTCCTTAAAGGGAACCAGAGACTTTAAACCATCATCTAGTCGATCAGGGACCTTAAGGAGTGATCGGACAGGATTCCTTAAGGGGAATCAGAGACTTTAAACCATCATATAGTCAATCAGAGACCTTAAGGAGTGATAGGGCAGATTTCCTTAAGGGGAATCGGAGATTTTAAAGCATCATCTAGTCGATCGGGGACCTTAAGGAGTGACCGGATAGGCTTCCTTAAGGGGAACCGGAAATTTTAAATAATCATTTAGTTCGGGGACCTTAAGGAGTGACTGGACAAACTTCCTTAAGGAGAACCAAAGACTTTAAACCATCATATAGTCGATCGGGGACCTTAAGGAGTGATCGGACACATTCCTTATGGGGTACCAGAGACTTTAAACCATGTTCTAGTCAATCGGAGACCTTAAAGAGTGACCGGACAAGTTTCCTTAAGGGAAATCAGAGACTTTAAACCATTATATAGTCGATCGGGGATCTTAACGAGTGACCAGATAGCCTTTCTTAAGGGGAACCAGAGACTTTAAACCTTTCTTAAGATCAACCATGGTTTTTAGCATCAACATTGCTTATTGTGCAGAAAATTAATTTCGCTCGTGCATACAAATCTGACTTGTCCATCATATAGTTGGGGAAAGCCCAAAGGAGCATTTATATTATAGATATTTAATTTCGCTCGATCATACAAATCCGACCGGTCCATCATACAGTTAAGAAAAGCCCAAAGGAGCATTTATATTGCAGATGTTTAATCTCGCCCGGATATATAAATCCGACCGGTCCATCATACAGTCGGGAAAAGCCCAAAGGAGTATTTATATTGCAATTGTTTAATCTCACCCAGGTATATTAATCTGACTGGTCCATCATACAGTCGAGGAAAGCCCAAAGGGGTATTTATATTGCAGATGTTTAATCTCGCCCGGGTATATAAATCCGACTGGTCTATTGTATTGTCAGGAATAGTCCAAAGGAGCATTTATATTGTATGATTATCTCATCTGGAAATATACATCTGACCGACCTATTAGATAGGTCGGGGATTTTATATATTTATATATAACTCATCATACAAACCCGGAGATCATCAGAAAAACTTCATTCAACATTATATACCACTGAAGAGGTAACTATGGGATCTACTTCCTTTGATTATAATTTTTCTATGGGATTTCTCTATATATAGCGAGTATATTAAAAAAGTTCATTTATATGTGTTGGAACCCCAAGGTTGTTTTGGTGTGATCAACAAGTTAAGTTAGGTCCTGTGTTGTTTTAACCTTGTGTCTAAGTGTGTAGAAGCTTAGGAGCACAGGTAGTCGAGCGGAAGACACAGCTAGCGAGAAGAACGACACGCGGTGCATCTGAGGGACGAGGCGCTGTGGAAGAGTACGCCGGCGGACGAGAAGGAAGCGTGCGGTGGTTCTGAGGGATGAGAAGCCGGAGCGGAAGACTGCTCGAGGAGCAAGAGATGCAGCTAGCGAGAAGGTCGGCACTGGATGCGACTGAGGGACGAAGACTGTGGATGAGTACGCTGGCGGACGAGAAGGAAGCACGCGGCGATTCCAAGGGATGTGAAGTCGGAGCGGAAGCCTGCTCGAGAACACCGGAAGTTGGGTTCAGGTGAGCCCTATTCCGGATGGCAGAGATCACCCAAGCGAGCGGAAGACTCGATTTGAGGCGAACTGAGCCGGAGCAGAAGACTCGGGCTGGAAAAAGTCAATGGGGTTGACTTTTCTAGCCGAGGCGCCCGGAGCTTTCCGGGGCGCCCGTAGCTGTCCGGGGCACCCGGAGCTGTCCGAGGCCCCCGGACCCCTCCGGGGCGCCCGGAACCCTTCCGAGTGCCCAGAGTTAACTTTTTCATAGGATCGAGTTTTGACTCGATCTGAACATTAGGGAATAAAGTTTATCCCCCCAGGGCACCCAGAACCCTCAGGGCTCCCCGACCAAGGCTATAAATATAGCCTTGGTCCAGAAGCTTTTTAACAATCAGAACTCAAGCAATTCTTTCAACACTCGTGTACTTCGTCTGTAGTTTAGCTTCTTTTTGTGCACTTCATCATTGTACGAGGCTTATCTGCCCGAAGGAGTTTATAGTGCGATCATCTTCCTTGGATTAACAACCTCCTCGATTGTAACCAAGTCAATCCCGGTGTGTCTTGTCTTTTCTGATTTATTTTCTTTTAGCTAATTTTTGCAAGTGTTAGTTTAAGAGTTTGAGAAAGGTTTTGTGTTTTATTTTCAGGCTATCCAACCTCCCCCCTTCTAGCCGACCGACGTGGTCCAACAAGTGGTATCAGAGGCGAGGCACCTCAGAAGGACTAACCGCCGATTGAAGCAAGAAAACCATGGTCGGAGATAGCATCTACCCACCAGCATTCGAGGGGGAGTTTGCTTTTTGGAAGCAACGCATGAAGGTATATCTAAACATATATTTTGGTATTTCATTAATTATAAAATATGCTTATTAAGCACCAAAGACAACGAATGGAGAAGAAATCAAGAAATATCTCTAGAACGAGAAGCAACATAACAAATCAATGGCAAACGCTCGGGTTGAATTTCATCTTCTAAGCGTAATACCAGATGAAGATATTGACAAAGTCGAAGAATACAAAAGTGCAAAAGAACTTTGGGAAAAGTTCTTAAAGATCTACGAAGAACCAGCTGAAGTCAAATCCAACTCTTTGATGGACACCAAGTCACCATCAGAAGAGTCCGAGATCGAGGAAACTGCCAAGACAGCCGAACTCCATCCCGAGGACACAGGAAGCTTATCCCAAATGAGCATCGATGAAGGGGGAGATACTTTAGAAGAAAGCAACACAACAAGGGGAGAATCAACAGCTGACAAGGTAAGTCAGGTATGGTCTCTACCTTCTGAACAATTGGTCAAAACAATTGAAAAGTTGCCTAAAGATTTTTGCAAATTCGAAATTGAATCGTCGAAAGAGTTTTTCAGATTAGAAAATATTTTGTTGAAAGAATTTTACAAATTAGAAGCATTGCCAAAAGATTCTTGCGAGTTACAAAATACTTCATTGAACGAATCTTGCAAATTAGAAACATTGCCAAAAGATTCTTGCGAGTTACAAAATACTTTGTCGAACGAATCTTGCAAACTAGAAATATTATAGAAAGATTTTTTACCAATTATGTTGTCGAAAGAATTTTCTGCATGCCTAATATTTTTTGTTTTAAATCTGGAAAATTATGATTTGAGAAATTATGATAGACTAAAATGGAAATTTAGATATCATAATGAGATTAAAGAAATGACAATAACTTGAGAATGAATTTTGTTTAAATAAATAAATATTTGGAAATTTCTGCTTAAATTTTTACTTAGAATTTTTTTTAAACTAAAATTGCTAAGTTAAAAGGTCCTCTGAAATTAGAAATTTATGCTTAGAATTTTTTTTTGCAAAATTTCTTAAAGTCAGAATTTTTTTACTTAAAAATTTTGAAGTTAGAACTTTTTTTCAAAGAATATTTTTTTTGCAAATTCTCTAACTTAGAGTTTATTCAAACTTAGAATTTTTTTAAGAAAGTTAGAAATTTTTTTTACCATTAGATTCTTTTTGGAACCCCAATTTTTTATGTGATCAAAGGGGGAGAAGGAAAAGTATAAGTCTAGAGAGAGGTAGACAATTATCTATCTTTTTGCACTTAATTCCAAATTTAGTTAGTTTATTTTCATGTCTATTTTTACCCTAGCTTAACTTGGGTTGATCACATCAAAAAGGGGGAGATTGTTGGAATCCCATGATTATTTTGGTGTGATCAACAAGTTAAGTTAGATCTTGTATTGTTTTAACCTTGTGTTTAAGTGTACAGGAGCTTAGGAGTACAGATAGTCGAGCGAAAGACGTAGTTAGCGAGAAGGACGGCACGCGGTGCGTCCGAGGGACGAGGCACTGCGAAAGAGTATGCCGGCAGATGAGAAGGAAGCGTGCGGTGGTTCCGAGGGACGAGAAGCTAGAGCGGAAGATTGCTTGAGCAAGAGACGCAGCTAGCGAGAAGGTTGGCACGGGGTGCGATCGAAAGACGAAGACTGCGGATGAGTACGCTGGCGGATGAGAAGGAAGCACACGGCAATTTCGAGGGACGAGAAGCCAGAGCAGAAGTCTGCTCGAGAAGACCGGAAGTTGGGTTCGGGTGAGCCCTATTCCGGATGGCAGAGATCACCCAAGCGAGTGGAAGACTCAGTCTGAGGCGAACGGAGTTGGAGCAGAAGACTCGGGCTGGAAAAAGTCAACAGGCTTGACTTTTCCAGCCGGGGCGCCTGGACCCCTCCGGGTGCCCGGACCCCTCCGGGACGCCCGGAACCTTTCCGGACGCCCAGATTTGAAGTTTTCACAGGATCAAGTTTTGACTCGATCTGAACATTGGGGGATAAAGTTTATCCCCCCCAGGGCACCCGGAACCCTCAAGGCGCCTCGACCAAGCTATAAATATAGCCTTGGTCCAGACACTTTTCAACAATCAGAACTCAAGCAATTCTTTCATCACTTGTGTACATCGTCTGTAGTTTAGCTTCTTTTTGTGTGCTTCATCGTTGTACGAGGCTTCTCCGCCCGAAGGAGTTTTTAGTGCGATCATCTTCCTTCGATTAACAACCTCACCGGTTATAACCAAGTCAATCCCGATGTGCCTTGTCTTTTCTGATTTATTTTCTTTTAGCTAATTTATGAAAGTGTTAGTTTAAGAGTTTGAGAAAGGTTTTGCGTTTTATTTTTAGGCTATCCAATCCCCCCTTCTAGTCGGCCGTCGCAGTCCAACAATATGAACACTTAGGTGGTTCTGAAGACAGGAAAGTTACACAAGGAAAGATAGGTAAGTGCAAATTTTCATTAACATTTGATAAACAATAAGTAGTATACAGTAGTGATGAAATGATAAGAAAATATAGATATAAGATCCCAAGTTCATTCAAATTTGCTTAGAAAGTTTCTTGGAAGCTCCTGGTTAAGTCATCGGCGATCTACGAACAAGGGAGGAGGTTCTCTTGAAAGGTAACCCCCTTCTCTTAACTGTTGAATTACCCCTTTAACAGAATAGGTAAGGGTTCCTAGGATGCACCGAGTGTATTCTCCATGAAACTCAGGAGAATCCAAATAGGATTTGCACTTGCTCTACCAGCGCTCTTCCTCACTTGCCTTATATGCTTGGAACTCAGATTGTAGGCTAATCTTTTCCCCATGCAAAGTAGCTTTCTCTACCTTAGTCTCCTCTGGTTCTTGCAAAAGTGAGCTTATCTGTGAGTCCTAGGCTCGTGATCCTTCCTGTTGCTGAAACAAGGTAAAATCTTTAGAAGCTAACTCTAGGGCTAACTTAGGGGACTTCGAGCTATAGGACAGTTGTAATTGGTCTAGAAGAGTGATTTTATGAGCAGCATCCGAGTGAGCTTTATCTTTTAAGGCTTTTTCAACATCAAGCTTAGAATTAAGCCCTTGTAATTGTAGTTCTAAGTTTTTATTTTCTTCTTCTCGAGACTGTAGCAATTGACGACAGTCTTATAGAGTTTTTTCTAAGCTAGCATTGAGTTCAGTTTGTGAATGCACCTTATCCCATAGCTGAATGAGTTCATTATTAGGGAGGTTGGAAGTACCTTGTAATTCCCCCACTTTATCTTTCAAAGTTCGGTTAGTCCTTTGTAAATCCTCAACTAGCTTACTCAAATATAGGCTTGAAGCATAGAGTTGAATAATAACAACATGGTTATATTTTGTGGTTACCAATTAAGAAAGTTTAATTAGAAACTTACCGCAGTAGCTTGATGACTATGATCATCAGTACATTCAGATATTGTATTCCTTTTCATATGTGCTTGCGACTGCAACCAGAACTCAACTAATGATCTTTTCAGTCGAAGTAACCCATATGAGGGAACAGAGGTTTGACCAAGTTGGGATGGTAGCTCATGAAATTGTTTGAAAAGGATAGAGGAGCTGGTAGAAGTAGTAAATGGTGAAGAAGAACAAGGAGGAAGTTCAGAAGCATGTGGAGATGGATCAGGAGATGAAAGGCTAGCTAATAAAGGATCTTGCTCAGTAGATGTTTTAATAAGCCCTGAGGTAATTGATCTCCTGCAAGGAGTTCTTTTGGCATGGGGCTTGGTGGAGGAAGAAGGTAGAGCTGGAAGAAGGGGCAATGAAGCCATAGGAATAGTTGGTGCTTCCTCAAGTGAATGTTGGGAATTTCAAGCCGTAAAAATAGCTTTTTCGCGTTGCAGAAACCCCGATTCCCATGCCACCGGATCCGTGTGAAGTAAAATAAATAAAAATTTTACGAGTACGAGTTTCTTACATCTAGATCTACACTAGAACTACATGGTTAAGAGATTTACCCTTGATGCGAAGCCCTTCGCAATCCCGCTCGTCCAAAGGTTCGCCGGATCTCGAGATCGTTAAGTGTACGCTCCTCTAGAAGTATCCAAACGAACAAACTAGTTGGAGAAGACCAAACAAAGGTGTGCTAGCACCTTAGATGGTTCGGCTAAGGGAGGAGAGGGAGAAGAAAATTGAGTGCAAGAGGAAGAAGATGGAATGAATGCCTTGAATTAAAAAATCAATCTCATCCACACTAAAGGTGGCCGACCACATTATGGCTTGTAACCCCCATGGAATATCAAGAGTCAAGTCTCTTGAACTCCTCCATGAGGTGTCATTTGGTCAAGTAAAACTTGACCAAATGAAGAAGCATTGATGATGTGGCATTGGTCAAGTCAAAGTCAAGTCAAAACTTGACTCTTCATCTTCCTACTTAAGTCAAGTCAAACTTGACCACTTCTCTCCCTTTGGTTGATCTAATCAAACCATTGGATTCAAGCCAATTTAATATAATGAATCTAATTCATTTAATTAAATTGATTCAATGATTCATAATCTAAATTAGACTTATTGAACACATGAATCAAATTGAGTCCAACTCAATTAATTCAATTAGGATTACTCTTAATCCGATTTGATTCATCACATGAATCTAATCCTCTTGGTTTATCATATGGACATAATCTCTATCTAATTGTCCTTTGTGTGTGACCCTATAGGTTCTTATAATGTTGGTAATGCTCCTAAACCCATTTAGAAGCATAAGCAATGAGCGGTATCTAGCAACACATCATTATTACCCAAGTTATAAGAATGTTGAGATCAAACATCACCTTGTGACTACTAATTGTGACTCCTCACAGTATATGACATTGTCCTTCTATCCTAGACATCTAGATTGATCAATGTGAGGCATAGACCGTGTCATCCTCTAATCAATCTAAATCTTGAACTCCAAGAAGACTCACTCAATCAAATGAGCTCAATATCTCATATTGACTCATTTGGGCATGGCCATGCACTTCGTGGTCTCACTCTATCAAGAATATCGATGTCGCTCCCGTCATTTAGGAGGGATAGATCCCATCTACATCACTCACATCTCTCTGCATAATTCGTTACATACCCAGTAATCGCCTTTATAGTCCACCCAGTTACGGGTGACGTTTGACAAAACCAAAGTACATAACTCCTTATGTAGGGAACCATGGTGACTTCAGGTCCAAGGACTAGTAGTCATACTAATAGCTACATGAGAAAGTATATGTCACTCATATAATGATCCATGATACTTTCTCATGACGGGTCATTCAGTATATATTCTCCAATGCATACCCATGTGCCAACTTGATATCTCTATATCCATGACTTGTGAGATCAAGTCATCGAGTTGACCTACATGCTAGTCTTATTGCATTAACATTGTCCCTGAATGTTAATACTCGATTAGGAATGATTAAGAGTAGTGTTCCCTATATCATCTCACTATCGGTTCAACTAACCGATTGATATAGGTAAGAACCCTCTACTCAAGGACGCTATTATACTTAGTTATTTGACACCAATACAAGTAAGTATAATAACCAAAACAAATGCCTTTATTAATATACAAGAATATGATACAATGAGTTCATACAACAATCATCAAATGATTGACTCTAGGGCTCTAACTAATAATCTCCCACAAGCACTAGTGCCAATCAATGTGGGCTCTAAGCCCCAATGACCTAGTGTGACTATCATGCTTTCTTTGTGCCAAAGCCTTGGTCAAGGGATCTACGATGTTAGCCTCTGTGGGTACTCTACAAATCTTCACATCTCCTCTCTCGATAATCTCTCGAATGAGATGTAAGCGCCGTAGTATGTGTTTGGTCCGCTGGGGTGAGCGAGGTTCCTTTGCCTGTGCTATAGCTCCATTGTTGTCATAATAGAGCTCAATAGGGTCAACAATGCTAGGAACCACCCCAAGTTCAGTGATGAACTTGCGGATCCAAACTGCCTCCTTTGCTGCCTCTGATGCTGCGATATACTCGGCCTCTGTTGTAGAATCAGCGACTATGTCCTGCTTCGAACTCTTCTAGCTCACAACACCACCATTTATGCAAAACATGAACCCTGACTACGATCGATAATCATCCTGGTCGGTCTGGAAGCTGGCATCACTATAACCCTTTATAGCTAGCTCATCATCGCCTCCATATATCAAGAAATATTCTTTAGTCCTTCTCAAGTACTTAAGAATATTCTTGACCGCTATCTAGTGACTTTCAGCTAGATCTGATTGGTACCTGCTCGTCATGCTCAAAGCATACGAGACATTAGGACGAGTACATAGCATGGCGTACACGATAGATCCTATAGCTGAGGCATAAGAGATCTGATCCATGCGGTCTCTCTCCTCTCTAGAAGAGGGACCTTGAGTCTTCGAAAGACACACGCCATGTGACATCGGCAGAAATCCCTTCTTGGAGTTATGCATGGCAAACCGTAGGAGTACCTTGTCAATATATGTACTCTGGCTTAGGCCAAGCAACCTCTAGATCTATCTTTATAGATCTGTATGCCTAGAATGGGGGATGCTTCACCTAAGTCCTTCATTGAGAAATAAGTCCCTAGCCAAGTCTTGACAGACTGCAACAAAGGGATGTCTTTCCCAATGAGTAGTATGGCATCCACATACAATATGAGGAAGACAACTATGTCCTCTACAACCTTCTTGTAGACACAAGGTTCATCTTCATTCTTGATGAAACCAAACTGTTTGATTGCATCATCGAATCGAAGATTCCAGCTCCGAGAAGGTTGCTTTAGTCCATAAATGGACCTATGCAGCTTGCATGCAGTATGCTGTGGATCTACAATACCCTTAGGTTGTGTCATGTACACATCCTCGAGCAGGTTTCCATTCAGAAATGCGGTTTTGACATCCATCTGCCATATCTCATAGTCATGGTATGCTGCAATAGCAAGCATGATCCGAATGGACTTAAACATCGCTACTGGAGAAAAGATTTCATCATAGTCAATACCATGAATTTTCTTGAAACCTTTAGCTACCAAACGACCCTTATAGATAAGTCCATCCATGTCAGTCTTTTTCTTAAAGACCCACTTACACCCAATGGGTTTGACCCCTTCAGGTGGATCAACCAAAGTCTATACTTGGTTAGTGTACATGGATTCCATCTCGGATCTCATGGCTTCTAGCCATTTCTCGGAATCTGGTCTCATCACAACTTCTTGATAGGAGGTGGGCTTATCCTCTATGAGCACAACGTCATCATGGTCAGACAAGAGGAATGAATATCTCTCAGGCTGACGACGTACCCTATCAGACCTGCGAAGAGGTATGTATACTTGAACTGGTTGTTGTTCCTTAACTCCTTGTGGAACAACATCATCCACAACACTTTGTGGTTCCAGTTCAACTTCCATCGAGACTTCTTTGCTATGGTCCACATCTTGAACTTCTTCAAGATCGACCGTACTCCCACTAGTCTTTCTAGAAACAAAGTCCCTTTCTAGAAAGACCCCAGTTTTTACCACAACTACCTTGTGCTGACTGGGAAAGTAGAAGTAATATCCCTTAGTTTCCTTGGGATATCCAATAAAGTAGCACTTGTCAGATTTGGATCCTAATTTGTCTGAGACTTAACGTCAAACGTAAGCCTCACAACCCCAAATCCTCATAAAAGACACCTGGGCATCTTTCCCAGACCATATCCTATATGGTGTCTTTATCACGACCTTAGATGGAACTCGGTTGAGTATAAAAGCAATCGTGTCTAGATCATAGCCCCAAAGAAATGTAGGAAGATCTGTGTGACTCATCATAGACCGTACCATATCTAATAGGGTACGATTCCTCCTTTCGGATACACCATTCCACTGTGGTGTTCCAGGAGGAGTGAGTTGGGATAGGATTCCACACTCAGCTAGATAGTCACGAAACTCATGGCTAAGGTATTCACCACCTCGATCTGATCGAAGTATCTTAATACTCTTGCCAAGCTGATTTTGTACTTCATTCTTGAATTCTTTGAACTTTTCAAAGGATTCTGACTTATGTGTCATCAAGTACACATAACCATATCTACTGAAGTCATCAGTAAATGTAATGAAGTACCTATAACCGCCTCTAGCAGTGACATTGAAAGGGCCACATACATCACTATGTATATGTCCTAGCAAATCAGTCGCTCTTTCGCTGTGCCCACTAAAGGGAGTCTTGGTCATCTTGCCTAGTAGGCATGACTCACACGTCTCATAAGATTCAAAATCAAATGAGTCCAGCAAACCATCCCTATGGAGCTGGGATAAGCGCTTGTCATTTATATGACCTAAGCGACAGTGCCAGAGATAGGTTTGGTTCATGTCATTTGACTTGAACCTCTTGGTATTTATGTTATAGATAGGGCTTTCAAGGTCTAGAATGTAGAGTCCATTCATCAGAGGTGTACTACAATAGAACATATCTTTTAAATAAACAGAACAACATTTATCCTTTATTATAAAAGAAAAACCTTTCTTGTCCAAACAAGAAACTGATATAATGTTCTTAGTCAAAGCAGGCACATAACAATAATAATCCAACTCTAATACAAGCCCAGAGGGCAGAGATAGAAAATAAGTTCCTACAGCAACAGCAACAACCCGTGCTCCATTGCCTACGCGTAGGTCCACCTCGCCCTTCGTCAATGCTTCTCAGCACCTACAAATTAGTACAAATGTGAGAAGCACATCCGATATCTAATACCCATGATGAAGAAATAGATAGATTGACTTCTGTAACATATGTACCTGAAATGGAAGTCTCACTTCACTTCTTCTTAAGATCTTCCAGTTACACCTTGCAGTTCTTCTTCTAATGCCCGATCTGACCGCAGTGGAAGCAAGTAGCATCCTTGGCGACCCCACTTTTAGGCTTCAGTGCCTTGCCTTTGCCCTTGGCTTGGCACTTTCCTTTGCCTTTGGGCTTGCCCTTGCCCTTGTGTTTCTGAACCATCAGAACAGAGTGGGGCTTAACCTTCTTAAGGTTCAACTCAGCAGTTCTTAACATGCTAAGCAGCTCGGCCAGTGGCTTGTCAATTTCGTTCATGTTGTAGTTTAGAATAAATTGACTATATCTATCTGGTAAGGATTGCAAGATCAGGTTAGTGGCCAGCTCTTGGCCAAGTGGGAATCCCAACCTCTATAGGTTTTCTATGTACCCAATCATTTTGAGTACATATGGGCCTACGGGAGTCCCATCTGACATCTTGCACTGAAATAGTGCCCTTGAGATCTCAAATCCCTCGTGCCGCGCTTGTCCTTGATATAGTTGATGAAGATGTTCAACCATATCATAAGCACCCATTAACTCATGTTGCTTCTGAAGCTCAGAGTTCATGGTCGCGAACATTAGACATGATACATCTAATGCATCATCTTGATGCTTCTTGTAAGCATCTTTGTCTGCTCGCGTGGCATTGGTAGGAGGAGCCTCCGGAATGGGCTGCTCTAGAATGCACAGTTTACGTTCTTGGGTGAGAACTATTCTCAGATTCCTGTACCAGTCCAAGAAATTTGCTCCGTTGAGCTTTTCCTTGTCAAGGACAGAACGCAGAGAGAAGGTGTTCGTATTTGACGTCATGGCAATGTATAACAGAAATAAAAGCATAAAGTAAATATCATATTCTTTTTTTCATTTAATTAGGCCTTTATTTAAATGATGCTCCCACTGAATTCTATAACTCATGTGAGACAAGATCCACATCATACTAACCCTTGAGTTAGCTTTGTCTAAATCGCCCAAGACTTAGTATGATCGGTAGGTAACGATTTACCAATTACATCTCTATGCAACTCTTGTTTATAGGATCAAGATCTGTATTTATATTAAAACTCGAGTTAGCTTTGGCTAATACGCCCAAGAGTTAATATAAACGTGATTTTGTCCTACCTTTCCAACCATTGGATAAATGCCTATAGTTAAACTCGATCCAATTGAATTAACTAGTTACTCAATCTAATTGAGTTGTACTCACCCATGCGTTGATAAGCGGGACCAAGATTGTCCCTCCGTACCCTACCAAGATAATATGTGTTGCTCTGCTTTGGCAGATTCAACAACATATGTGATCGAGGTAGTGATAGGTATCACGGCATGGTAGGCATTTTAGAGTTGACGCGATTGAGATCTAATCTAATCGTAGGGTGCATCTTGTACACGATTTAGATCAAATCTAATCGTTAAGGCGCTAATTAACTACTTTACTAGCATGTATCAAATACACACACACAAGCAATTAATTATCCTATTTGTGATTAGTCATGGCCCTACTACGATCTTCTCAAGCTAATGAGAAGATCGGATGGTCAACCTAGGGTCAACAGCTTCTCCAAGCTCCTCCCTTTGACCACCTTGTGTTGCTCGCGCCCTTCTCGTAACTCCGTCTCAAGTGGACCTTCCACCGCTCCAATTTTGTACATTACAATTTTGAAACTCGAGTTACATTCGAGTCTAAACTAATTTAAAACAATAATAAATGGAGAAAGGCACGACGCGCAGGTCACGTATCAAGTATACAACACACACAACACAAATGACGGCTCGCAGGCCGTAATATGAATTACAACACAATTTTTCAAATCCAATTTAGGTCTTTTGGGATATGACTATCACAAAATAATATATAATTCTAAATTATGTATTTTCTATTATTTTCTGTAATTTTAATACTAATTTTTACAATTTTTATGAGAAAAAATTCCCGACGGTCCCGATTAACGGTTTTCGGGCGCAATCGCGGAACGAATCCCCTTGCGGGGCCAGGGGCAGTACCCCTACCCGCGATATAACCATCGCGAGTGTTCCTAAGCGATCCTACAGTGCCTTAGCCCGCTATCCCAAAAGGTTTTGGGGTGAAACCTTGCCGTTTTGAAAAAATCTTCTTGGTAGTCGAAGCCTACAAGTGTCTAAACACTTGTGCTTCGCTTCTACGAGAAAAATACTCATAAAAACCATAAAAAACTTAAATTTACAGAAAGTTATAGAACCTACATTTTTCATAAAAATGCAAACTAAACTCATACAAGACTTCGCACGTGGCTCTGATACAACTGTTGGGAATTTCGGGCAACAAAAATCACTTTTTCGCGTTGCGGAAACCACGATTCCCATGCCACCGGATCCGTGCGAAGTAAAATAAAACAAAAATGTTACGAGTACGAGTGTCTTACATCTAGATCTACACTAGAACTACATGGTTAAGAGATTTACCCTTGATGCGAAGCCCTTCGCAATCCCGCTCGTCCAAAGGTTCGCCGGATCTCGAGATCGTCAAGTGTACGCTCCTCTAGAAGTATCCAAACGAACAAACTAGGTGGAGAAGACCAAACAAAGGTGTGCTAGCACCTTAGATGGTTCGGCTAAGGGAGGAGAGGGAGAAGAAAATTGAGAGCAAGAGGAAGAAGATGGAATGAATGCCTTGAATGAAAAAATCAATCTCATCCACACTAAAGGTGGCCGGCCACATTATGGCTTGTAACCCCCATGGAATATCAAGAGTCAAGTCTCTTGATCTCCTCCATGAGGTGGCATTTGGTCAATTAAAACTTGACCAAATGAAGAATCCTTGATGATGTGGCATTGGTCAAGTCAAAGTCAAGTCAAAACTTGACTCTTCATCTTCCTACTTAAGTCAAGTCAAACTTGACCACTTCTCTCCCTTTGGTTGATCTAATCAAACCATTTGATTCAAGCCAATTTAATATAATGAATCTAATTCATTTAATTAAATTGATTCAATGAGTCATAATCTAAATTAGACTTATTGAACACATGAATCAAATTGAGTCCAACTCAATTAGTTCAATTAGGATTACTCTTAATCCAATTTGATTCATCACATGAATCTAATCCTCTTGGTTCATCATATAGACCTAATCTCCATCTAATTGTCCTTTGTGTGTGACCCTATAGGTTCTTATAACGTTGGCAATGCTCCTAAACCCATTTAGAAGCATAAGTAATGAGCGGTATCTAGCAACACATCATTACTACCCTAGTTATAAGAATGTTGAGATCCAACATCACCTTGTGACTACTAATTGTGACTCCTCACAATATATGACATTGTCCTTCTATCCTAAACATCTAGATTGATCAATGTGAGGCATTGACCGTGTCATCCTCTAATCAATCTAAATCTTGAACTCTAAGTAGACTCACTCAATCAAATGAGCTAAATATCTCATATTGACTCATTTGGGCATGGCCATGCACTTTGTGGTCTCACTCTATCAAGAATATCGATGTTGCTCCCGTCATATAGGTGGGATAGATCCCATCTACATCACTCACATCCCTCTGCATAATTCGTTACATACCCAGTAATCGCCTTTATAGTCCACCCAGTTACGGGTGATGTTTGACGAAACCAAAGTACATAACTCCTTATGTAGGGAACCATGGTAACTTCAGGTCCAAGGACTAGTAGTTATACTAATAGCCACATGAGAAAATATATGACACTCATATAACGATCCATGATACTTTCTCATGGCGGGTCATTCAGTATACATTCTCCAATGCATACCCATGTGTCAACTTGATATCTCTATATCCATGACTTGTGAGATCAAGTCATTGAGTTGACCTACATGCTAGTCTTATTGCATTAACATTGTCCCTGAATGTTAATACTCGACTAGGAATGATTAAGAGTAGTGTTCCCTATATCATCTCACTATCGGTTCAACTAACCGATTGATATAGGTAAGAACCCTCTACTCAAGGACGCTATTATACTTAGTTCTTTGGCACTAATACAAGTAACTATAATAACCAAAACAAATATCTTTATTAATATACAAGAATATGATGCAATGAGTCCATACAACAATCATCAAATGATTGTCTCTAGGGCTCTAACTAACAGTGAAGGAACAACTGGAGGAATATCAAGAGACATAGGAATAAGAAGTCCTGACCTCATCATATTCAGAGCAAAATTAGAACGAGCATGTGTAGAAAGGGCAGGTTCCTTACCTCTACTGTGGGAGATTTCGGAAGAAGTAATAGGAATCTGTTCAAAAGTAGCTATGGTGGAAGCAAGCAAACAGGGGGAGGAAGCACGAGGCTTTTAACACTTCACAACAAAGGGACCTTCCTGATCTGATGAGCTTGATGTTTCTTGAGGCTGCTCAGATGGAGGTAGTAAACCAAGAGAGGAGGAAGGGTGGTTGAGATGATGATCTCTTAATAATTCTTCCCCCATTCTAGTCAAGACTACTCTTGTGAGTCGGGTATTCTTGTACATGAAAGAAAGGAGGATAGCATCAGCTGGAAAAAGAGAGAAATTCATGTTAAAAATAATATGAAAATGACCAAGAAGCATACATAAGGAGAATACTCTTACCAAAGGAAACATCCAAGGATGTGTCAGCAGGGTTGAGACCAAAGGCAAATAATAAGCCTTCGGCGATTAAAGCAGGCAAGTTAAGTTTTACTCCTTTTAACTTTTCCAGGGAAGAGCGAAGAGAGGGATGTTCAGAAATATTGCCCAATTGAGGAACGGGAGAAAGGTTGTGATGCCAGGCTATGGGGTATGGTGGGGGAGAAGGAAGATGCATAAAAAAGAAGTTGTCCCGCCATTCTCCTTGAGGGGAAATTTTATGGAACAGAGTGGTTTTAGGGTGTGATTGAAACTTAAAAACACTATCTTCCACTTGACGAGGAATGAAAAAATGGTGGAATAGTCGAGGAGATAAAGGAAAGTCAAGTAGACGAGAAACAACAACAAACCCAACCATAATAGAGAAGGATTGGGGAATAAGTTGATTTAGGGGAAGATCAAAATACCTACTAACATCAATAAAAAAGGGATGAATAGGAAATCGGAAACCACATAGGGCTTGTTCCCAAAAGATGACCACACTCTTTAGAGGGGGAAGATGAGGACGATCCTTGGAGATAGGGGTGGCCAGGTATGGAGGAAAGTCATAGTTCCATTGGAGCTCATAGGCCTCCTGTAATGAAAATCGAGAAGAGCATTGAGTATACCACTCACCGGGGCTCGACATTGAAGGATCGGTGAGAACAAGAAAAACAACTAGTGAAAGGCATAAAGTAAGAAGTATACACGCTGGAGGAAGAAGACGAAGTGTTAGGGGTTTTCCTCTTCTTTCTCTTTAAAAGCCTTAGCAAGGAAGATGTTTTAAGGGGGAACATTAGATTAAGGTAAGGAGAAAAGTGGGGTCAAAGAAGAACCGTTGGATGGATTGATAAGGAGGCGGACATAATGAGAAAGGTACAATTCAGACGTCAGTGACATATGTGTCACCAATAGGAAAATAATATGGATAACTGATACAAAAGGTTACATTCCCAAGATATTAAAGCCATTATCAAGGTTAAACATAAAAGTTTCAAGATCCCGAGAAAGACTAAATATTTACATGAAATAAAAATTATATGCTTCTTGTATTGTAAACTCAGCCAGCTATTACTGATCGATCACATCTTAAGGCTAATTCAAAATATACGTATGTGTGTATAAACTCGATCGGATAGTATCAACTGATCGGGTCTTAAGATTATTGGTCGATCGAGTCCAAAAGTTAGCTAAGGATATATGTACATATATGTCTAAACTTGAGTGGTCATTAAGGGTCGCTCGAGTATTAAGTTTGATTGAAATTAAATATAGAAGTGTGTTTGCTCGATCAGTAAAGGTTTAACAAAAAAATGTTATCCAGAAATAATGTAGAGATTAAAATAAAGATAATCTACTTATAAGAAGATTAATAAATGATAACCCTAAAGATAATGAAACAAATCCGAGCAGATGATATAACTTAAATAAATGCCAATCCTGATTAAAAATAATAACCTAACCCTTCAATAATAAAACCAAATCAACTAAAATCAACATAACTTCACCCAAGTATGCAAATTTCTGGGTACTCAAAGGATAAGGATAGAGACAAATTGTACAAATAGTTAAACATCATAAGAGAAAGTTAACAATTACAATTATTTTACATCATAAAAACATATTGAAAATCATATTAAAACCTAAATCAACTTGGGAAACAGATCAGGGGGTATGGTCTCAAGCAATTTTCGATGATCAAGGAAATTGGCTGGAGGATCAGAAATTATATGTCCTTTTTCTTTTAGTTGCCTCATACCCCCCTCAGCCCCATGAGTGAAATCCCTAGCAATCAAAATAGTAATAGGAGCATTGAATTCAGGAGATTCTAGAAGTATTATTTTTCTCTTTTCAAATCATTCATCTTCACCTGCCTGATAATCCACCAGAGTATCTTGAGAAACTTTTAATTCAAACTCTTTGGAGGATATCTCTGCCTTAGCTGTGGATAGGGATGAACATAGAGAGTCTAGCTCAGAATCTTTAGATTGTAAATCAGAGTCTTTAGCAGCCAATTCTAGAGCATGAGCATCCTTCAATACTTGTAACTGAGATGACAATTGAACATTCTCGGCAGTATACTTATCTAGTTTGGATGTCAATTCAGTGCGAAGGCTGGCCTCTAATTTAACTTGAGACCCAAAATTCTCTACAGCGGCTTTCCATTGACTCGAATTTTTAGATTCTTCCTCAAGAAGTTTGTGGGTCTCTTGTAGCTGATTAGATAATTCTGCAAATTCTCTAGAGGCATGAGAAGAAGATGTTCCAGGGGTTTGTTGCCTCAGTGTGTCATTTTCTTGAGCCAAATCATATAATTGGCATGCCACACTCATATTTATTACCCACTGCTGTATAAAAGAAAGTTATTGTTAGAGTGCATTAATGAAGAAACAAAGGGATGAAGGGTATGTTACCTTAGTTTCATCGAAAGAAAACCTATCATCCAAGTCAGTAGAGGTGAGCTTTTCAAGTTCTTTATAGGCCTCTACCCAAATTGTAGTTAAAAAAAACCCCCAATAATATTGTAAGGGTGGAAGAAGATGAGGAGGAAGATGGTAAGGAACTGTGATGTGAAGGAAGAGAGAAAAGAAGAATAGGAGGACCCTGAGTTCCTTGGTTAGGTAAAGGAATTGGTTCTGGGAAAGTCATCATGAACTTAGGATCCAAACTAGCACTTTGGAGGGGAGGATCTATTCGAATAGATGAGGAAGCAAGCATATGATATAAAGAAGAGAGGGTAGGTTCTGGAGAAGTGGGTTGAATATCCCCTGTAGATATATCCTCGGGAGCAGAGATAGCCTGTTACTTGGGGAGGGGCGCTAATGTTAACCTCCGCCCAGGGCATTTTTGGTAGGAGTAGTTTCTGGCACCTGTTCTAGTAGCTCCAAAGGGGGCATCCTCCGGTAAAGCAGGTAAACTCGTGGATGTTTCCCCAGAGGTGGTGTGAGAACTAGAAGCGAGCATAGGTTGGGTCGAAGGTTCAAGCAAAGAAGCATTAGAAGCTTGAGTTGATGCGGCATTAAGCTCTGCGTTAAGCTCCCGTTCCTTAGCTAGTAACGCCTCCTCTTCCAGGCGGATTTCCTTGTCAACCAAAGCTCTAAATATAGCATCCACTACAACAAATAAAAAGAGTATTTTAGTTAGTAAAAGAGTGATGGTTGAAGTGTAAAGACTTACCAAAGGAACATTGCAATCTTTTTTGAACAGGGCTCTTGCCAAAAAGGTAGAGAAGATCATTACGTAGCCATTTATGGATATAAAAGCGGTGACCAAGTAATCTATTGTAATAATCAGAGAAGGCCGGTTGTTGATGAAGTTCTTTTACATCAGGAAGAGGAGGGAAAGAAGATTGCCATGCGGTAGACCATGTAACAGGTCTAGGAAATTTTATGAAAAAGAAACGCGATTTCCAACCCTTGTTAGAGGAAGGCATTTTTGTGAATAACACCATCTTAGGACGAGATTGAAAAAGAAATACTCCTGATTCTAATTTTTTGGGATAGGAAAATATGAAGAATTTTTGAGGAGTAGGAGGTATACTGAAAAGGTGGAATAACATGTATAACATACATAGATAACTAAAAGGATTTGGGGCAAATTATTGTAAAGGGATACCAAAAGAATGGCTTATTTCTGACAAGAATGGAGGAACAAGGAAATGTAAGCCTGCTGCTAATTGGTCTTTGAAGAATGTAACACAGTTATCAGGAGGAAGATGGGGATGAGCATCAGGTTGCGGGACCCGGATGCGATATTCTTTAGGTATTTCATATTGAGAGCAAATAGAAATTCAATCATCGGTGCTAAATGAGGAATAAATCAGAGCGTACCAAGGAACTAGTGACTCCTCAGCCATGGCAAAAAAAAAAACACTTAAGGGATAGGTAACTTACTAGATCCTTAAGGATGGAAGGTAGTAGAAGAAGGTCCAGGAAGATGAAGAAGCGCAGAATGTTGAAGAAGGTCGAAAAAGAGAAGCGCTAGAAAATGAGTTAAGGAAGACAAAGAGTAAAGAAATAAAAAAAGAGTTGGGGTTTAAGAGGGTATAAGGATCTCCATCAAAATGAAATGGCTAGCGATGGGAAAGGCATTGATTTGCTAAAGGACATGTGATAGGACGTCAATAAAGAAGCATGTTAAAGGTTACTTCAAGAAATAGGAAAAAAAATCACATGGTGATCACCCATAAAGAGCCATTTATGATAGATAGAACAAACCAAATCATATGCCTAGATGTCATATCTTCGAGCGCCTCTGACATTCTCTTTTAGTTAAAGGACCAATTACCAAAGAGATAATTTTGAAAAACTGCTCGATTCTCAAAGTATAAAAAGAGAAAAAAGAAAAAAAATAATGGCTTAGGCAAATAGAGCAAGCAAACAAAATTAAAACATGTGTCTAGTCAGTCGGTCATACCTCCTTCGACTAGACTTGAAGGGGAGGCTAGTGATACGGGTTATGATAGGATCACCTGTTAAATGAAGGAGTCAAGATCGAGAAAGATAAGAGAGGTATATAGCCAAGTGCCTTTGCGCGCTTGGTCAGGCAAAGCCCGACCAAGCATAAAGACACTTAGCCTTATAAATAGCTCTCAGCATATTATCGGCCAACCAAAGGCCGATTGAGAGCCAGTGCGCATATATGCGCTTAGCTTGGCAAAGTCCAACAGAGCATATGGGCCCTTAGTCTTGTAGATAGTTCTCAGCATGTTACTAGTTGATCGAAGGCCGAGCGAGAACTAGTATACTTATATACGCTCGGCCTAGAAAAGCCCAACTGAGTGAAAAGACATTTAGCCTTATAGAAGCTCTTAGTATATTACTGGCCGAACAAAGGCCAAGCGAGAGCTAGTGTGCATATATGCGCATGGCTTGGCAAAGTCCAACCGAGCATCAGAGCGCTTAGCCTTGTAGATAGTCCTCAGCATGTTACTGGCCGATCGAAGGCCGAGCGAGAACCAGTATACTCATATATGCTCGATCGAGCAAAGCCCGACCAAGCATAAAGACATTTAGCTTTATGGAAAATTTTAGTATATTACCGCCCGAGTGAAGGCCGAGTGGGCACCAATGTGTGCATGCACGCACTCGGTCAGGCAAAGCCCAACCAAGCATAAAGTCATTTAACCTTATAGAAGCTCTTAGTATATTACTGGCCGAGTGAAGGCCAAGTGGGCACCAATGAGTGCCTGCACGCGCTTGGTCAGGCAAAGCCGGACCGAGCGTAAATGCATTTAGTCTTATGGAAGCTCTTAGTATATTATCAACCGAGTGAAGGCCGAGTGGACACCAATGTGTGCCTGCACACGCTCGGTCAGGCAAAGCCCAATCGAGCGTAAAGGCATTTAGCCTTATAAAAGCTCTTAGTATATTACCGGCCAAGTGAAGGCCGAGCGGGCACCAATGTGTGCCTACACACGCTTAGTTAGGAAAAACCCAACTGAGCGTAAAGGCATTTAGCCTTATATAAGCTCTTAGTATATTATCGGCCGAGTGAAGGCCGAGTGAGCACCAACGAGTCTTCGCACACTCGGTCAAGCAAAGCCCGACTGAGCCTAAATGTATTTAGCCTTATGGAAACTCTTAGTATATTATCGACTGAGGGAAGGTCGAGCAGGCACCAATGTGTGTTTGTACGCTCTCGGTCAGGCAAAGCCTGACCGAGCATAAAGGTACTTAAGTTTATAGTAGCTTATGGTATCTTATCGGCCGGTAGCTTATGGTCAGTATGCGTTCGACTGGATAAAGTTTGACCGAGCATGAAGTCACTCAGCCTCCTAAAGTTCATAAACATTCTTGGCTGAATAATACTTAGCAGGAGGTATTCTCAATATATATATGACTGATTTGAATGATCGGTCAAAATATGCTTAACAGAAGAATATGAGTATGACAACCCGACAAACTTGGCGGGAAATATCTTCTAGAAGCTTCTTTAGTTATGATGACATGTTCATATGCATATCTCATCATAAATATGAGTCAAAAATGATAAAAGAAGTACATCTGGGGTATCAAAAAGATTTCTTAAAAAGATTATTGCACGAAGCTCAGGATATGACTTCATCTCCTAACAAACCCTAACGAACCAGGGACTACTTCACGGCTACAGAGGTCGCATGAGGTAGTATAAAAAGGGGGATTCCCTCCATTGGTATGGTACGCAAGTTCTAGCATTTAAACTCTATTTCAAAATATTTCAATTATTGTTCTTCTTCTTCTTCTTCTTCTTCTTCTTCTTCCACCCTTGAGAGAGAAACTGACTTGAGCGTCAGAGGGCTTAGCCAGGGATCCCCACCCCGGTCTTAGGTCACTAACGCTTTGTTGCTTTGTCTCGCTATACGCAGGATCATGGAGAGGTTCTTTTAGATCTCTAGGAGGCTATCATCATCAAGGATTTTCATTCACTAGAGCCAGCGCACCACTTCGCAGATTTCAGACAGGATCAGACACTATGGTACTAATCTAACAAAATGAAGCATGACTATGCTATACTAAATCAACCTTTCAGGAACAAATCAAAAATGAAGTGTAATGGTCAAACTGTCAAGTAGGCATATGGTGAAATAAAAATCAACTCAACATCACTTCTATAAAATTTTACTACTAGATAGGAAAACATGAATCACCAAAAATGAGAGAATGTATCCACATGATAGCACTGATATTACACATCAAAATATTGCTTAACGGGAAAAGCATGCATAGGTGCTTCTATTTGAATCCAAAACATCAACAAGAACTAAACTGACAACCCAAAATATATACATTCCCTTAGAACTAAAATTTTCATTGTCTCAAAAAAATCATAACTATAATTTGGAGGAAGTTTAGAGTTAGGGGAGTTACCGAGTGATGCATGCCAAGCATTTGAGTTATTCATGTGTTAAAGACACCTCTCTATTTGGTATTTACATTCCTCCTCAACTTTGAATTCCTAAAAGAAAATTAGATAAGAAAAACAAAGTACAAGGTTAGAGTTAAAACTATGAAACAAGAGAAAAACATAAACAAAAATAAGAAAGAAACTTGGGATGCCTCCCAAGAAGCGTTTGTTTATGGTCATAATCTTGACCCCTTATTAGATTTATCTAAATCTTGCCATTGGAGGAGTGAGATATTTCAGAACCCTCTTGCTAAGGATTCTTGGTTTTGCATTTGTTTTGAATCATGCCCATGGAGGAGCAAGGTACTTGCTTGCTCCAGGTCATAGGTCATCATTGAATATGCCTATCTTCAAATGGTTCCCATGAAATCATCCATGTGGTTACTATGAAAAATATGCCCTACCACAAACATGCTCAAGCAAATATTGATTAATAGCTTTAGATATATCAAATGAAAATTTACCTACATCGACCATCGAAGTGAGTAAATTATTGAACATGGTTTCATGTGAAAGAGGTGATCCTTGGGGCTTGGTCTCCACTATGGAAGTCCCTACACTTTGATCATCAAAAAATTCTAATCCTGTAACATCCATAGTATCTAGTTGTGTGTGACCAAAAGAAGTGATTCTTGGGGCATTGCTTCCATAGTACAAGTCCCTACACTTCCATCCACAACATCATCATAAGCAAGATAGAATATATCAAGATTAACCTCAACAACAGGAGTAACAACAATCTCGGTAAAAACAACTAAATCTTTTTCTTCAAGTGCTATCTTCATGGCTTCTTTTGATTTGTTTAGAGTTCCAATAAAATTTTCAAACTTGATTTGTAAGTTGTGAGATCTACTATAATTATGAGTTGTATGTCCTATTGTTTCACACACCTTATAATATAATTGTTGTTGCAACCAATCATTATAGTTGGGGAGAACATCCTATTTTTCTCCACCAACTCTATATGTAGGGTCAACTAGTAGTAGGCAATCATCAATCACATGCCATGTTGTACAACAAATCTCACAACAATAAGGAGAAAAATTCATAGCATTAAATTGATTAAACTATTGATTATGAGCATCCATTTTTCTTTATCAGAGAAAGATAAGAAATGTAACAATAGAGAACAAAGAAAATAAATCTAGATTAACCACAATGTTATCCAACTAATATGGATTAGCACAATCACTAACAACGACGCTAAAAACTTGATATGTGGCAAATTTGTAAGTGCACAAAGATGTCATCAAGTAATAAAAGATATCGATCCCACGAGGATTATGAATCAAGTACTAATCAGAATTACAAAATAGATTATCTAGACAATCAAGGGTTTGTGTGTGTCACTAGAGCAAGGAAGGAAGCTAGAGTTGAGAGAGTGGGAGAGTGAGAGAGAGATTTGTAGAGAAGATCACAGAAAGAAGGTAGAGAAATCAGAGCAGAAATTAGTGAGATCACAGAGAGAAGGTAGTAAGATCCCAATGAGAAGATAGAGATAATCATGGAGAGAAGGTAGAGTGATCAAAGAAAGAATCAGTAAGTGATCTAGATCATAAGGCAAAGAGATCTAGATCAGAAAGTAGGGAGATCACAGAAAGAGACAATGATGAAAGCAAATCTAGGACTTCAGTTTCACCCAACTGATCATAAACACCTAATCTATATTTGGTTTTCTATCCTCAATGGGTATTCATGTAGGTATATCATCCTATGGTATCCGATCTATGTAGGATCGAAAGAGTGCGATAGAGGGGGGGTGAATATCACGCTTTTAAGAACTTTTCTTTTAATCATTTAAATCAAAGTCATATAGTAGAAAGTAAATAACAGGTTTGGTTACTTAGTTCAAAGCCTAGGTCGACTCTTACTCCAAGGCCTGTGATCCTTGATCGCACCATTGGGCAATCCACTAAAACTCTTCTTTCCGAAAACATCGGAAAGAAGCAATATGCACAATATGTAAGAATATAAGATAGTAACAACCTACTATCTTATGTGAGTTTAAGTACAATGCAAGCTTTAAAATAAAAGCATATCGACACTTATATGGAAGATGAAGCTTGGTCGGCACTTGAATGAAGTAGTTACTTGCGTGAAGATGAGTTGTAGAGTAGTAGCACAAACAACAGCAGCTAGCATAGAGATGAACTTCGAACCAAATAGATTTCGTTACTCAGCCTCAGACCTCGAGCTCACATTTATAAGAGTCATCGATGTTCGGTCAATTGATCGTTGGGTTCGGTCAACCGAACTAGCTCCCTTCCATCTTCACTGAGATCTGATGCTGATTCAATCTTCGACATTTAATGACATTAAAGTGTTCGGTCCACCGATCCCATTTTTGATCAACCGAACCGAGAATTTCCCTATTTTTCGAGATTCACACTTAATGCTGCATTGATGAGGTGTTTGTTCGGTCGACTGATCTCCTGGTTCGGTCGACTGATCTCCTGGTTCGGTCAACCGATCAGCTTAGTTTCCTTCTCTACTTCTGACTGAACTGATCTGTGCCACATCATCAGGGTTCAGTCGACCGATCCTTTGGTTCTACGACCAATCAAGCTTTGATTAAATTTCGTTCTACTTTGATCTGAACTGATGTATGTTCTGAGTTAGCCTTGTTCGGTCAACCGATCCTCCTATTCGATCGACCAATCAGGCTAAACCTACAAAATAGAGTTAAACAATAATCCTCCAAAATAGATATTAGCACAGTAATAATATATCTAATGCATGAGTAATAATAATAGACAGCTCAACTGTCTTGATCTCAACTTGGAAACCTTCTCGGGTCTACAGTTGGATCAGTGACCTTAGGTTGTTTCCTTCAGGAGCACAACCTCACAGTCGCTCCTCCAATTGTTTATCTCAACCTACCTACCAAACTTTGATCCTCCATATCTGTCTGGACTTTTCACTTAGCCTTGATCAACTCGCCATGACTTTCTCTCGATCTTTGATCCTCCAGACCTCTCGATCTCAATGCCAAGTGTCGGGTCCTCTCGACCCACTTGGTCTTTCTACCTGGGTACCATGATCTGCTAAGACTTCTCCTGCCTAGCCTCCAACTAAGTCTTTCCCGGTTGAGTAAACAACAAGACTTAACTTAAACCTTTGACAACATCAAAACTTTGGTTTGATTCTGGTGCAACCTGCACCAATAATCTTCCCCTTTTTTATGTTTGGCAACTAAGGTTCAAAGTTAAGTTAAAATATGAAAAAATAAATAAGTAAGAATTTTTAATTTTAACTCCTCCTGTGAGTTAAACATCTCCCTCTGAATTCACTATCTCTCCCCCTTTGACACACATCAAAAATAGGGGAAACAACCACACTAAAGTGAAGTTAGATTTTGAAAATTTATAAAGGAAAAATTCTGAGTATTATATAAAGGAAAAAATTTTAAATTTGCATAAAGTAATAATAAGAGAAAATTTTGAAAATTTAGTGAAGTAGAAAACATTTGAAAAGTTTAAAAAAATTTCAAAAGAAGGTTTTATTTGAAAAGATAAATTTTGTAAATTTCAGAAAATAAAATTTTGAAAAATTTCTAAAGGAAAGAATTAAAATTTGAAAATATTTGAAAAGTTTTAGTAAAGTATAAATTTTGAAAATTTTAGCAAAGTAAAAAATTTGAAAAATTACTAAGCAAAAAATTTGGAAAAATATTTTGAAGGTGTTTGAAAAAAATTCAAAAGTAAATAATTTTCAAAATATTTGGTTAAAGGTTTTAAAAAAATAGAAAGGAAAGGATTTTAAAAATTTGTAAGATAAAAAAAAGTTTGAAGCTCCCCCTAAAATTGATAATTTCCTAAAAGTCCAAGCATAGTTTAAAAACTAAAAAAATGTCCTTATGATGAAATGTCCAACCTTTGTGTTAGAGTGTATACTAAAAGCCTAGCTTTTATATAAACATTTATTTAGAAATAAGAATCACATTAGTCAAGTATCTATATTTATATATACTGAATGTAGTCTTTCAATTAATTTATATTGTAGATAACACGGCGTGTGGTGTCACACACAGGAGATCATGTTATCAGTTCTTTATAAATTATAAACAATAGCTCATGACTAAGATGGAAAGGAACAAACCATTGGAATAGTCATAGTGTAATTAGGTATTATTTTATCTTGACTAATAAATTACACTAGTACACTCTAAGTGTATTGAGCAGGACCATTTAAGGTAAGTTCTTTTTGTACTGACTTGATAAAAGAACTAGACCTTAGTTATTATGGAAGTGTGTGCTCTTAATCCTAATATAATAACCAACACATATATTTAGTATTTATTTCTTTGACTTATCAATGGGTGAAATTTAGCTCGATAAATCAATAAGCCCGATAAGATGGGAAATGATATTACTTATAGTGTGTATTGTTGATTATAGAAGGAAACAGTGTTTTAGTAATCTAGGTTGAGAATGACCCCAAGAGGAGCTCATAAGGATTGTCATGTTAAACCCTGCAAGTGGACTTAGTCCAATATGATGATAAGGTTGAGTGGTACTACTCTTGGACTAAGATATTAATTAAATGAGTTGTCAGTAATTCATTTAATTAGTGGACATTCGACATCTTAAACACAGGGAGACTAACACACTCATAATAAGGAGCCTAAAATGTAATTTGGGATTGGTGTGGTAGTTCAATAATAATTCTTTAGTGGAATGAATTATTATTGATGGAATTAAGTTGTGTCTTCCGGGTGAGCACGGGAAGCTTATTTTCATCGGGAGACCAAAACTAATTCCTCCTCTCGGTCCCTATCATAGCCTCTTGTATATAGAGAATTATACCCACCATATACCCACTTCTTACCCATCCTAATGGGGCCGGCCAAGCTAGCTTCAAACCCAAGATAGGGCCGACCAAGATCAAAGGATTAAGCCAAGTTAACTGCCGGCCATGGCTTGGAGCCCAAGCTTGATTGGACGGCCATATTAAAAGTGATTTTATTTTTATTTAAAATTTTTTCTTAATGTGGATATCATGGTTTTAAGAGAGAGTTAAAAATATAAATCTTTCCTTTTATAGCTTTCTACAAAAGATTAAGAAAAGATTTGAAATCTTTCCTTATTTGTAGATTGAAAGGTGGATTTTAATTTTAAGAAAACTTTCCTTTTTTAACCATATTCATGATTTAAAAGAAAGTTTTAAAAATTAAAAATTCTCTTTTATAAGTTTCTACAAAAGTTTAAGAAAAGATTTGATATCTTTCCTTATTTGTAGATTGAAAGGAGATTTTAATTTTTAGAGATAACTTTCCTTTTTGAAAATTATCCACATGTTTAAAAGAAATATTTTAATTTATAAAATTCCCTTTTTACAAACCACCATAAAGGGAAAAATTATTGGAGAATTTTTTTATAAATTTCCGGAAATAAATTAGGAAGTTTTAATTCTTGTGTTAATTAAAACTCTCCTTGTTTTGGAGATTAAAGTGGCCGGCCAAGTTGTTTAAGAAAAGGGAAATTGATTTTAAATCAATTAAATTTTCTTTTTTTATGGCAAAAGAATTAAGAAAGTGTTTATTTAAATTTCCTTATTTGCCAAGACCAAGGATTATAAAAGAGTGGGTAGAGGTGCCTTCATGGCTAACGACTCTATTCTATTTTCCTCCTCTCTTTTCCTCCTTGGTGTGGCCGGCCCTAGGGCCTCTTCTCCTTCTCTTCTCTTCCTCCTTTGTGGCCGATGTCATCAATACAAGAGAAGTCCATGGTGGCCGGTTCTAGCTAGGAGAAGAAGGAGAGAAAGGAGACTTTGTTTCTAGCATCCCTTGGAGCTTGGTGGTGGTGGCCGGACCTCTACTTCTCTTAGAGAATTGTGGTGGCCGAATCTTTCTTGGAGAAGAAGGTGACTTAGGTGGATTCTCATCTTGGTAGATTGTTGCCCACACAACGTCCAGGATAAGAAGAGGAATATGGTAGAAGATCAAGAGGTTATTTGCTTACAAAGAAAGGTGTAACTAGTAATTGTTTTCCGCATCATACTAGTTTTCTTTGTATAGTTATTTTTGGAAATACCAAACACAAGAGGCATATGATTCTAGAGTTTTCAGATTTGTTTCAAATTTGTGTTTCTTTTGTTTTATTTTTCGAATTTGTGATTCGATTGTTTTTTTTTGTTAAACCTAGAGTTATATAAGGGAATTAAATATTAGCTTTCCTTAAAAGGCTTTGTCTAGGCGGTGGTGGATGCTCCCATACCCAAGAAGGCCATGTGCCTCACCATGCAGTCCTAAAGCCAATTTTAGAAATTAATATTTAATTGAATTTATAACATAGGTTGATTTGGATCAATAGTGTTAAGTTCCGCTTGCGATCCAAGTCTAAACCACTAAGAACAGATAAGTTAAATTTGGAATCAATAATGTTAAGTTCCGTTTGTGATTCTTAATTTAACTTCTAAAGAACACAATAGGTTGTTTAGGAAAAAGTTCTACACTTGTACAAAATTTTTGTACAGTGGAACCGGTATGATCCTCCTAGGACCAACCAACAATTGGTATCAGAGCTAGGGTTTGCCTCTGTGTGTTTGGTTTTCAAATTAATTAAGCACATGTCATACATAATTTAGGCAGGATAATAGTAAGATGTGCTAACTTTGTGGTTGCAGGCTCCAACTATTATGGCATATAGATATTATGTGTGATTGGACCCTTGGACATGTCAAGGGCATTATTTTGTGTGTGCATGATTGTATGTATCAAATACAGCAGGAGCTGTATTAGTTTTAGAATTTTATTTTTTTTATCTAGAATACATGTACATTCCTTTGTGGAATATAGGATCGATATATGTAAAATTCTATATTTGTCGCGGATCATATCCTTGCAAGGCGTCGTGCTATTGGAGGGCCAGAGGCGCAGTGGAAAAAGGAAACTCGATCGACCCGACGACATGAAGCTGAGGGCTGGCAGCACACGATGGATAGTGATGGAAGAAGCCATAATAGTTGGAAAATTAATTTCCATATTTATTACTTTTATTTACTGTGATGTGTGTGTACATGTGATGTATGCTAGCATAAGTTAAAATTCCTCACCATAAATAACTAAGTGGGAGAGGGATTAGTATATGAATCCCATGGTCTCCATTACTGGTTTGTAAGTGATGCAACAAGCTTGCGCGTTGGATCTGAGTGCCTTCCTCCATATCGGATGAGTTTGTTTACGGATCACTAGATCAAACTTCCATTTTGGATGATTATAGGAAATTAATTAAGAGCATGTGATCTTCCCCATCGGAAGGGACATAATCTTATTTAATGGACTAAGTATCAAGTAATGGTATACACTTAGGCTCATTTAATAGTATCCTCCCCATCGGAGACACTGCTATTATTTGTGTGACCGAAGAAAAACCAACTATTAATTTGTCATAAAGATAGGTTGACAAGATAATAAAATTATAACCCTTCTCTTACAAATGTTTGAATTTGTATACGTCCACACTATCGTGGCATACAAAATTCACGGTGTTTGAGGAAATTTTATTTGTCAGGTTGACAAGATAATTAAATTAATGGGTAAAACCCCTCTTACAAATGTTTGAATTTGTATACGTCCACACTATCGTGGCATACAATATTCACGGTGTTTGAGGTAATTTTATTTGTCATAAAGATAGGTTGACAAGGTTATTAATGGGTATAACCCTCCTCTTACAAATGTTCAATTTTGTATACATCCACACTATCGTGGCATGCAAAATTTACGGTGTTTGAGTTGTTGATGAATTTAAATGATATTATTTTGAGGAATCAATATTATTTTAAATTCAATGTTTTGACCAAATATTTGATCAAAGACAGACCAACTATTAATTTTATTCGTCATAAAGTAAGGTTGACGAGATAATAAAATTAATGGATAAAATCTCCTCTTTGATTTTGTATACGTCCACACTATCGTGGCATACAAAATTCACAGGATTTTTAAGAAGTTGGTCTTGACCAAATATTTTTGTGATTCTTAGGATTTAAAATGTTTGTCAATCCTCTAGTTGTTATACTATAGAAAAGACTTAGTAGTCTCAATTATAATGATTGGAAATAGGACTTGGACATTAACAATATAGGTGTATTTTATTTATTAGTTGATACATGTTTAGTGGTATTATCTACCGATACCTGGTGTGTACATACGGGAGCCACTGATCATGTCTACAATTCATTGCAGGGGTTCCAGGAAACCCAACAACTATATAAAGGGGAAATCACCGTCTATATGGGCACTACTGCAAAAGTAGCAGCTATTGCAGTGGAAGATGTTTATCCTCTGATAGGAATAAAAAATGGATTTTGAGAAAATTGTCTTTACATACCAAGTTTAGAAAGAACTTGATTTCGGTTTCTAAACTATCAAAGAATAGATATTCTGCCTATTTTGATAACAAACTTGTTATCAAGAAAAATAGAGAAGTTATCTGTTCTGGTATGTTGGTTGACAATTTATAATCCAATAACTCCCATGATGCAATAAATAGAAATTAATAACGTATCTTCTAACTTTAATAAGAGAAAGCAACCTTCGGAAATGAACCAATCATATTTTTGGCATCTAAGGCTAGTTTATATTAACTTGAGTAGGACTCAAAGGATAATAACCAATAAACTCTTGGGTTCATTGGTAGTGGAAATCATTCCAACCTGCGAGTCTTACTTGGAAGGAAAAATAACCAAGAAACTTTTAAGCCTAAGGGGTATGGAGCCAAAGATATGTTGGAATTGGTTCATTCTGATTTGTGTAGACCTTTAACTATCCAGGCAAGAGGTTGTTTCGAATATTTGGTTTCTTTTATAGACGACTATTCGAAATAAGGATACATTTACTTGACGCGTCACAAGTCTAAGTGCTTTGATCAGTTCAAAGAGTACTAGGATGATGTGGAGTAACGTCAAGCTAAAAATATCAAGACACTACACTAAGATCGTAGTGGCAAGAACCTTGGGAGAATTTAGGAGTCACTTATCAGAAGACGGGATTCAATTCCAACTAACTGCACCTGGTACACCCTAACAGAATGGTGTAGTAAGAAGGAATAAGACTCTTATCGTAATAGTTGGATTAATGATGAGTTATTCAGAATTACCAAATTCGTTTTGAGGATATACACTGGAAACAGAAGTAAGCATAGTACCTTCTAAGTCAGAACTATCTACTCCCATAGAATTGCAGAATGGGCGTAAGCCTAGTCTGAAGTATATTCAGATTTGGGTGGTCTAGCATATGAGAGACACTGATAAGTTGGACAGGAGTTCACTTGTTTGTAGGTTATCCTAGAGAAACGAAAGAAGGTTTATAGTTCTAAAAATCATAAGGTTATTATTAGCACCAATGTCCGATTTTTAGAAGAGGACTATGTAATAAACCATAAGCCCATAGGTAAATTTGTTCTTAAGGAAATAATAAAGGACACGTCTAATCTAGTACTAACTGTATAAGATGAAATATCACAAGAAACTGCAACACGTATCACAAATGATACACAATTACAGAAAGTGTCTCGTCATAGTAGGAGGGTTGTTAGGCAACCTAAAATATTAATGTTTTGGGAGAGTCTTTGGACTTGATCCCTGGTGAACATGAACCTAATTCCCAGACCTATGACAAAACGCTCCAAGATAAAGATGCAACATCTTTGTAAAGAGCAATAAATACAGAATTAGAATATATGTATTCTAATAAAGTCTGGGATTTTGTAAAACCACCAAATGGTGTAAAAGCCATTGGGTGTAAATAGGTCTACAATAGGAAAAGATGGATAGACAGGAAGGTGGAAACTTTCAAAGCAATGCTTGTTAAAAAAGGAAACTTTTTCATCAGTAGTCATGCTTAAGTCTATCCGGATTCTTTTATCTATATGGACTATGAGAGTGGATGTCAAGACGGCTTTCCTTAATGGAAGTCTTGAAGAAAATATCCATATAAAGCAACTAGAAGGGTTCATTAAAAAGGGCAAGGAGCATCTAGTATGTAAGCTCAATCGATCTATGGACTGAAGCAAAGCTTCAAGGTCTTGGACATCTGGTCTAACGAAGTAATCCAGACCTATGGATTTATTCAGTGACCAGATAAGTCTTGTGCATACAAGAAGTGTGATGGAAACCTGGTGGTATTTCTTGTACTATACGTAGATAATATTTTTGGTAGTTGGAAACAATTTTATAATGTTGTCGGAAGTAAGGGTATGGTTGTCCAAAAAAATTCGATATAAAGGACTTGGGAGAATGCATATACTCTTGGGATCAAAGTAAAGGGATCGCAAGAAAAGAATATTGTGCTTATTCCAAGCTTCATATATTGAAACAATTCTTGCTCGTTTTAGCATGCAAGACTCCAAGAAAGGTTTTCTATCTTTCAGGCATGGAGTAGCTTTATCTAAAGAAATGTCTCTGAAGACATCAAAGGGGATAAAGGACATGAAGGCAACTAGAGAATATAAAGTATGTAAAACTATGAAGCCTAATGTATGTAAAACTATGAACGAGATTGGATATCTGTTTTGCCCAGGGCATAGTTAGCAGATATCGAAGGAACCCAGGACCAGGACACTAGACTGATGTAAAGCATATACTAGAGAATATATGCTAGTTTATAAGGTATATAATTTGATCCCTGTAGGTTAGACAGATTTTGACTTCCAATCAGATAGGGACAATAGTAAGTCGACCTCGGGGTTTTGTGTTTACTTTAGGAGGTAAAGCCATAACAATGGAGGAGTGTTAAGTATAGATTTTTTCGGTCTCCACCATAGAAGCTGAGTATATGGCAGCGTCTAAGGCAACCATAGAAGCTGTATGGCTCAGAAACTTCATGATGGGCTTAGATATGATTTCTAGTTTGTCCAAAAATTATTACAATTTATTGTAATAATAGTGGTGCAGTAGCAAACTTGAAGAAAATATAAGTCCATAAGACAAGTAAACACAATAGAGCGCAAGTACCACCCAATACGAGATAACGTATAACGAGGAAAAGTTGTTGCCACCTAGATTGCATCAGGTGATGACCTGTAGATCCTTTCACTAAAGTCCTTAAGGCAAGAGCTTTTGATGGGCATGTTGAAGGGTTGGGAATCAGATGTATGGTAGCATTTATGGTAGCATAGTCTTTTAGTATAAGTGGGAGATTGTTAGAGTGTATACTAAAAGCATAGCTTTTGTATAAACATTTATTTAGAAATA
Organism: Zingiber officinale; assembly: GCF_018446385.1. NCBI lineage: Eukaryota > Viridiplantae > Streptophyta > Magnoliopsida > Zingiberales > Zingiberaceae > Zingiber > Zingiber officinale. The sequence continues at coordinate 81,830,280 of NC_055987.1, read as the reverse complement.
AGAATCACATTGGTCAAGTATCTACATTTATATATACTGAATGTAGTTGTTCAATTAATTTATATTGTAGATAACACGGTGTATGGTGTCACACACAGGAGATCGTGTTATCAGTTCTTTATAAATTATAAACAGTAGCTCATGACTAAGATGGAAAGGAACAAACCATTGGAATAGTCATAGTGTCATTAGGTATTATTTTATCTTGACTAATAAATTACACTAGTACACTCTAAATGTATTAAGCAGGACCATTTAAGGTAAGTTCTTTTTGTACTAACTTGATAAAAGAACTAGACATTAGTTATTATGGAAGTATGTGCTCTTAATCCTAATATAATAACAAACACATATATTTAGTATTTATTTCTTTGACTTATCAATGGGTGAGATTTAGCTCGATAAATCAATAAGCCTGATAAGATGGGAAATGATATTAATTATAGTGTGTGTTGTTGATTATAGAAGAAAACTGTGTCCTAGTAATCTAGGTTGAGAATTACCCCAAGAGGAGCTCATAAGGATTGTCATTTTAAACCCTGCAAGTGGACTTAGTCCGACATGATGATAAGGTTAGTGGTACTACTCTTGGACTAAGATATTAATTAAATGAGTTGTCAGTAACTCATTTAATTAGTGGACATTCGACATCTTAAACACAGGGAGACTAACACACTCACAATAAGAAGGAGCCCAAAATGTAAGTTGGGATTGGTGCGGTAGTTCAATAATAATTCTTTAGTGGAATGAATTATTATTGATAAAATTAAGTTGTGTGTTCGGGGCGAGCACGGGAAGCTTATTTTCATCGGGAGACCAGAACCAATTCCTCCTCTCGGTACCTATCGTAGCCTCTTGTATATAGAGAATTATACCCACCATATACCCACTTCTTACCCATCCTAATGGGGCCGGCCAAGCTAGCTTGAAACCCAAGATAGGGTCGACCAAGATCAAAGGATTAAGCCAAGTTAATTGGCCGGCCATGGCTTGGAGCCCAAGCTTGATTGGACGGCCATATTAAAAGGGATTTTATTTTATTTAAAATTTTTTCTTAATGTGGATATCATGGTTTTAAGAGAGAGTTTAAAATTTAAATCTTTCCTTTTATAGCTTTCTACAAAAGATTAAGAAAAGATTTGAAATCTTTCCTTATTTGTAGATTGAAAGGTGGATTTTAATTTTAAGAAAACTTTCCTTTTTAACCATGTTCATGATTTAAAAGAAAGTTTTAAAAATTAAATATTTCCTTTTATAAGTTTCTACAAAAGTTTAAGAAAAGATTTGATATCTTTCCTTATTTGTAGATTGAAAGGAGATTTTAATTTTTAGAGATAACTTTCCTTTTTGGAAATTATCCACATGTTTAAAAGAAAGATTTTAATTTATAAAATTCCCTTTTTACAAACCACCATGAAGGGAAAAATTATTGGAGACATTTTTATAAATTTCCGGAAACAAATTAGGAAGTTTTAATTCTTGTGTTAATTAAAACTCTCCTTGTTTTGGAGATTAAAGTGGCCGGCCATGTTGTTTAAGAAAAGGGAAATTGATTTTAAATCAATTAAATTTTCTTTTTCATGGCAAAAGAATTATGGAAGTTTTTATTTAAATTTTCTTATTTGCCAAAACCAAGGATTATAAAAGAGGAGGTAGAGGTGCCTTCATGGCTAACGACTCTATTCTATTTTCCTCCTCTCTTTTCCTCCTTGGTGTGGTCGGCCCTAGGGCTTCTTCTCCTTCTCTTCTCTTCCTCCTTTGTGGCCAGCGACATCAACACAAGAGAAGTTCATGGTGGCCGATTCTAGCTAGGAGAAGAAGGAGAGAAAGGAGGCTTTTTTTCTAGCATCTCTTGGAGCTTGGTGGTGGTGGTCGGACCTCTACTTCTCTTGGAGAATTTTGGTGGCCGAATCTTTCTTGTAGAAGAAGGTGGCTTAGGTGGATTCTCGTTCAGGATTAGAAGAGGAATATGGTAGAAGATCAAGAGGTTATTTGCTTACAAAGAAAGGTATAACTAGTAATTATTTTTTGCATCATACTAGTTTTCTTTGTATAGTTATTTTTGAAAATACCAAACACAAGAGGCATATGATTCTAGAGTTTTCAGATTTGTTTCGAATTTGTATTTCTTTTATTTTATTTTTCAAATTTGTGATTCGATTGTTCTTTTTGGTTAAACCTAGAGTTATATAAGGAAATTAAATATTAGCTTTCCTTAAAAGGCTTTGTCTAGGTGGTGGTGGATGCTCCATACCCAAGAAGGCCATGTGCCTCGCCATGCAGTTCTGAAAGCCAATTTTAGAAATTAATATTTAATTGAATTTATAACATAGGTTCATTTGGATCAATAGTGTTAAGTTCCGCTTGCGATCCAAGTCTAAACCACTAAGAACAGATAAGTTAAATTTGGAATCAATAATGTTAAGTTCCGTTTGCGATTCCTAATTTAACTTCTAAAGAACACAATAGGTTGTTTAGGAAAAGGTTCGACACTTGTACAAAATTTTTGTACAGTGGAACCGGTACGATCCTCCTAGGACCAACCAACACTTTGTACAATGCTAACTACCACAAGATAATAGTTATTGACTCGTGTTGGTCAATTTGAGCATTTGAGACTATTTAGGTTGTTACTAGCTATTAAACTCAAATTGATCAATGTATGTTGTTTAAAGCCCAGATTTATAGTGATGCACTGACATAAGCATCTGAAATATTAGGCTATGTCCTAACCATCTCACACCGTTCTAAGTTTCATAATACACAAACAAGGAATCCTACTATGATTGTGTGATGTTGGCTGCTAAATATATAGGATCATGTAAATCTACGGTAGGATCTAGGCTACTCCAAAAAGATAAAAGATTTGAAATAGTTTTTTAAAGCAAAATTTTGAAGGGAGAATTTTTACAAACATAAATTTTGAAAAGCTACTAAGTAATAATTTTAAAAATATGTTAAGAAACATATTCTATAAATAACATGTAAAGAATGACCAAAAAAAATTAAAGGAAGGTCATAACTAAAAAATACCCAAAAGAATATTTTATAACCAACCATGAAGGGAAAAATTTCCTTTTTATAACCAACCATGAAGGGAAAAATTAATAGAGAATTTTTTATTTTAAAAAATTTTCGGAAACAAATTAGGAATTTTTAATTTTTGTGATTAAAACTTTCCTTGCTTGGAGAATTAAAGGTGGCCGACCACTTTAATAAAAGAAAAGGAAATTGTTTTTATCAATTAAATTTTCCTTTTCATGGCAAAGAAAATAAGGAAGTTTTTATTAAAACATTCCTTATTTGCCAAGACCAAGGATTATAAAAGAGAGGGAGGGGTGCCTTCACAATAAGAACTCTCTTCTATTCCTCTCCTCTCTTCCTTGGTGTGGCCGGCCCTCTTATTCTCCCTTTTCCTTTTTCTTTCTTCTCCTTGGCCAAACCTCATCATCTCTTGGAGCTTGGAAGGTGGCCGGATCTTGCTAGGAGAAGAAGGAAGAAAAGGAGGCTTTGTTTCTAGCATCCCTTGGAGTTTGGTGGTGGTGGCCGAGACTTGCTATCTCTTAGAGAATTTGCTTGGCCGAAACTTGGAATAAGGAAGAATAAGGGCTTGGGTGGTTCTCGTCTTGGAAGATCGTCGCCCACACGATGTACGAGATAAGAAGAGGAATATGGTAGAAGATCAAAAGGTTGTTGCATACAAAGAAAGGTATAACTAGTATTTATTTTCCGCATCATACTAGTTTTTCTTTGTATAAATTCCAAACACAAGAGGCTAGAGATTCTAGATGTTCAGATTTGTTTCGAATTTGTGTTTCTTATATTTTTTCGATCTTGTGATTCGATTGTTCTTTTTGGTTAAACCTAGAGTTATATAAGGAAATTAAATATTGAATTTTGTTAAGAGGCTTTGTCGAGGCAGTGGTGGATGTTCCCATATCCAAGAAGGCCAAGTGCCTCGCCATGTTTGACCTGGGAGCCGATTTCCAAAATAAATATTTAATTGAATTTGTAATATAGGTGGATTTGGATCTATATTGTTAAGTATCGTTTGCGATCCAAGTCTAACCTTTAAGAACAGATAAGTTAAATTTGGATTCAATAATGTTAAGTTCTGTTTGCGATTTCAAATTTAATTTCTAAAGAACACAATAGGTTGTTAGGAAAGGTTCAGGACTTGTACAAAATATTTGTACAAGGGAACTGGTACCATATTCTTAGGACCAACCAACAATTGGTATCAGAGCTAGGGTTTGCGTCTGTGTGTTTGGTTTTTAGTTTAATTATGCACATGTCATACATATTTTAGGCAAGATAATAGTAGGATATGCTAACTCTGCGGTTGCAGGCTCCAACTATTATGGCTTAATGTGATTGTGTGTGATTGGACCCTTGGGCATGTCAAGGGCATTTTATGTGTGTGCATGATTGTATTTATTAAATACAGCAGGAGCTGTATTAGCCCTACGATTTTACTTTTTTGTTCTATCTAGAGTTTGTGTACATTCCCTTGTGGAATATAGGATCGATATATGTAAAATTCTATTTCTGTCACAGATCATATCCTTGCGAGGCGTGGTGTTATTGGAGGACCAGAGGTGTAGCGAAAAAGGAAGCTCGATGGACCCGATGGCATGAACCCTAGGGCTGGAAGCACATGAAGGACAATGATGGAAGAAGTCATAATAGTTGGAAATTTAATTTCCATATTTATTACTTTTATTTACTGTGATGTGTGTGTGCTTGTGATGTGTACTTGCTAGGTTAAAATTCCTCATCTTAAATAACTAAGTGGGAGAGGGATTAGTAGATAAATTCCACAGTCTCCATTACTGGTTTGTAAGTGATGCGACAAACTTGCGTGTTGGCTCTGAGTGCCCCCTCCCCATCGGATGAATTAGTTTGCAGATCACTAGATCAAACTTCCTTTATGGATGGTTATAAGAAATTTATTAGGAGCGTGTGATCTTCCCCATCGGAAGGGGCACAATCTTATTTAATGGACTAAGTATCAAATAATGGTATACACTTAGGCGCATTTAATAGTATCCTCCCCAACGGAGTCACTACTATTATTTGTGTGACCGAAGGACAACCAACTATTAATTTGTCATAAAGAAAGGTTGACAAGATAATAAAATTAAAACCCCTCTTACAAATGTTTGGATTTGTATACATCCACACTATCGTGGCATACAAAATTCACGGTGTTTGAGGTAATTTTATTTGTTATAAAGAGAGATTGACAAGATAATTAATGGGTAAAACCCTCCTTTTACAAATGTCTAAATTTGTATACGTCCACACTATCATGGCATGTAAAATTCACGGTGTTTGAGGTGTTGATGAATTTAAATGATATTGTTTTGAGGAATCAATATTATTTAAATTCAAAATTTTGACCAAATATTTGATCAAAGAAAGACCAACTATTAATTTGATAAAGTTAGGTTGACAAGACAATAAAATTAATGGATAAATCATTGGGATTTTGAGGTGTTGGTCTTGACCAAATATTTTTGGGATTTTTAAGATTTCAAATGTTTGTCAATCCCCTAGCTGTTATACTATAGAATAGACTTAGTAGTCCCAATAATGATTGGAAACAAAATTTGGACACTAAGGTGGACTGTCCTCTCAGAACTGAGAACAATAAAGGTGTTTTTTTTAGTTGTTGAAATATGTTTGGTGGTGTTATCTACCAGTACCTGGTGTGTAGATATGGGAACCACTGATCATGTTTGCAATTCATTGTAGGGGTTCCAGGAAACCCGACAACTATATGAAGGAGAAATCACCGTCTACATGGGCACTACTGCAAATATAGCAGTTGTTGCAGTGGGAGATGTTTATTCTTTGATAGGAATAAAACATGGATTTTGAGAAATTATCTTTACGCACCAAGTTTAGAAAGAACTAGATTTCTGTCTCTAAACTATTCAAAGAACTTGATATTTTATCTCTTGTAACGACCACCCTTCTTATTACTACTATTCTCTAAGGATGACCGTTACTTAACTACTAACTCTACTTAACCGGTAGGATTAAAAATCACATGGAAACCCTTACCGAAAAATTCCGGCAGAATCTCCCTTGTACGGTGACCATATTTAACAATACATGCAAGTAATGAATAGCAGAAACAAAATAAAAACATACAATTGACTAACAGCGGAAGACTAAATGACTCATCTAATACATTCTTAATAAATTCTTAAACTAAGTCCCAAGGCATCCATAGTCCTGGCATCACACATCTCTCGAACACCTCCTTGTCGCCTTCCTTTCTATATCTTTTCCTTTCCTGTATCTGCAGTAAGAGGAAGTGTAGTCTATAAGCAAAATTTGCTTAGTAAGCGCTATCTAACTCACAAAAACTCGATGTGCATGTATATAAATAAAAACATGCTAAAACTGAATGCTAACATGTAAAGCTACTCATGCTCATAAATAGCAAATAACAGTAAGCTAACTCATGCTCTTCTAATAGTAAAGAAACATACTGAAAGGCTAAACATGTAAGACAAGTCTATACTATCATGCTAGCATAAAGAATTTAACTTTCTGAATTCTAAACACTTTCTGATTCTTATTAAACTTACTTAAAAACTTATTCTTTTATTTCACTTATTTAAACTTATTCTTTAATACTTGTAAACTTTTGTAAACACATTGTTTTATTAGTTCAAAAGCTTATACTTATAATACTTCAAAATAATAATCAACTTCTTCTTGGGCCCAGGCTTAGTACCATCTTATGCGCGTTCCCTAATAGGCTGGGGTAGCGAGCCACCAATCCTAAAAGAGCAGACCTCGGTCTACCAGGGCCAAGACCTCGGAAATGGTCACCTGGATTTGTTTAACGACAAGCTCTTGGATGTCGGGTACTAGCCTCTTCTTAAAAGTAAAATACTTATAATCTTAATTACTTCTTCTTTAAATGCCTTGGCATTTTAATAGGCACCTTGTGTGCTAAAAATCCATAAAGTCTCGACTTTGGGATCTACTTAAGGCCTCGGCCTTTTCTTTCTTTTCTTTAGCTTTCTTATACTTGTTCAAGTAGAATACTTGTTCTTATTAATACTTCTAATAAAAGATTGCTTCTTACAAAACTGAAATGTAAATACTTAAACAACCTAGAATTGAATGCTTAAACAAACAAAACTGAATCTGTTTAAGGTCACAAGCAACCTAAAAGCATAGAACTATCTCATACTAAAAAGAACTAAAACAATAATCCATAAAGCAAATCAAACCAAAAACTGAATTTGCTGGAATATCCATAAACTGATCATGCCCATTAAAGTGACAAGGAAGAACTTAAATCTGTGTTATTAATCAATCCCACATGCATTCAAAACTATAATAAAAGAAAGCTGCCGAAACTTAAAGAAACCACAGCATAACCAATCCTAACACGTCTAAATTTGATGTACTAATCATAAAGGTGAATGAATTCAAATTACATTCTCAAGCTATACCAATCATCTTCTTTCTTCCTTAAATACTTATTTCATTCCATCCTACTTGTGTGTCCTTTACATTACGAAATAGGCCACCTGGAATGTTATCTATACTTAACCCATAGTTCTACATATTATTGGAAGAATTAAAGCATCAAGGAAGTGAAGAACATGCAGTATGGTATATTATATTGGTGTTCCTCTTTCATGTTGCTCCTCTAATTGACAATGCTTAACTAAGTTTCTTTGGATATAAATCTGATACTACATGACAATCTAAAACTGCTTATACAAAAAAATTGATCATGAAAGGTCTAAGGCACGAAGGGTAGAGCTCCTCATCCTACAGGAAACCAATGGCACAGAACAATTGAAAACATAAAGCATACTGCAGCAGCAACGCAAAGAGGATATAAACATTGGTCTCTTTCTATTATAGCTACTCATAATCACCTAAAGGTTAGGATCATGCACAATTTATAAAGGCCAAAACATAATATCACTAGCATGGAAACCAAGCCAAACTTACAAGCTTTAGAAATCCTGGTCTAAACCGCAAAAGAACTAATTCTTAGGCATGCTTCCGCAGAAATAAAAAGAAACAGCAATTAAGCAAATCTGTGCAGCACAATCCGAAAACAGAGAAAGCAAAGGAACTCATGCAAAGCTTCGGAAACAAGGAGGGAATCAAAGATTAAACCTCGGAGCTATCCTACTGCAAGTGAGTAGCAACTTACCTATCCTTGGACTCAAACCGAGAAGAAAGGAAGGTTCTAGGGTTCGGGCAGCTCAAATTCCTGCTCTTCTTCGTGCTTACAGCTTCTCCTCGACGAGAAGTGGAGAAAACCCCTCGGAGAACTTTGGCCGGCCGCCGGAAAACAAAGCCTAGCTCGGCTGCGATTTCGCCCAAGCAGGAATCGCCCGCACAGCGCCGTCGCGAGAGGAGAAGGAGAGAAAGGTTTCGGTCACGGGATAATTAATCCCTAACATCCCTCTTTTATAACCTAAAGTTTATGGCTTAAGACTATTTCGCTATTAATTTGTTCACGAAATAATCGTGGGACAGTTGGTTAGCCCGCTCCGCTTAAAGCTTCGGTTTGGCCGAGGTTGTGGCTTCGAAACTCGGCCGACTCCTATTTCTTCCTTCGTTTCTACTTATAACTTAAATAAATTTTTCATAAATTTAATTATGAAAACTTGTCTGGTCTGTTGGTTAAGCGAATCTCTACTTAACCCGAGGTTCACAGTTCGAATCTCGGCTTAATTTTTTATTTTTTTTGCAACTTGTTCCTTTTGGTAAAAATACCAAACACAATCCAAAAATTACATAAAAATACTCTATAAATTCCTAAAAATCTCTAGAATTTTTCTAAAGCATTTCTAGATTTTAATAAGATCTTTTAGGACTTCAAATCATGAAATTTGGGGTGTTACATCTCTTTTTATAACAAAGTCGTTATCAAGAAAAAGAGGAAAGTTATCTGTTCTAGTACGTTGGTTGGCAATTTACATAAATCCAATAAATTCCATGATACAACAAATGAAAATTAATAACACATCTTCTAACTCTAATAAGAGAAAGCAACCTTCGGAAATGAACCAATCATATCTTTGGCATCTAAGACTAGGTCATATTAACTTGAGTAGGATTCAAAGGATAATAGTCGATGAACTTTTGGGTTCATTGGTGGTGGAAAACTTTCCAACCTACGAGTCTTGCTTAGAAGGAAAAATGACCGAGAGGCCATTTAAGTCTAAGGGGTATAGAGCCAAAGACGTATTGGAATTGGTTCATTCTGATTTGTGAGAACCTATGATTATCCAGGCAAGAGGTGGTTTCGAATATTTTGTCTCTTTTATAGACGACTATTCGAGATATGGGTACATTTACTTGATGCGACGCAAGTCTAAGTACTTTGATAAGTTCAAAGAGTACAGGGCTAATGCGGAAAAACGTCAAGGTAAAAGTATCAAGTGTTAGTTAGAGCCCTAGAGCCAATCATTTGATGATTTTTATATGGACTCATTGTATCATATTCTTGTATATAAATAAAGGCATTTGTTTTGGTTATTATACTTACTTGTATTAGTTCCAAATAACTAAATATAATAGCATCCTTGAGTAGAAGGTTCTTACCTATATCAATCGATTGGTTGAATCGATAGTGAGATGATATAGGGAACACTACTCTTAATCATTCATAGTCGAGTATTAACATTCAGAGACAATGTTAATGCGACGAGACTAGCATGTAGGTCAACTCGATGACTTGATCTCACAAGTCATGGATATGGAGATATCAAGTTGATACATGGGTATGCATTAGAGAATGCATACTGAATGACCCGCCATGAGAAAGCATTATGGATCGTTATATGAGTGTCATATACTTTCTCATGTGGCTATTAGTATGACTACTAGTCCTTGGACCTGAAGTCATCATGGTTCCCTACATAAGGAGTTACGTACTTTGGCTTCGTCAAACGTCACCCGTAACTAGGTGGACTATAAAGGCGATTACTGGGTATATAACAAATTATGCGGAGGGATGTGAGTGATGTAGATGGGATCTATCCCTCCTATATGACGGGAGTGACATCGATATTCTTGATAGAGTGAGACCACGAAGTGCATGGCCATGTCCAAATGAGTCAATATGATATATTGATCTCATTTGATTGAGTGAGTCTACTTGGAGTTCAAGATTTAGATTGATTAGAGGATGACACGGTCTATGCCTCACATTGATCAATCTAGATGTCTAGGATAGAAGGACAATGTCATATATTGTGAAGAGTCACAATTAGTAGTCACAAGGTGATGTTGGATCTCAATATTCTTGTAACTTGGGTAGTAATGATATGTTGCTAGATATCGCTCATTACTTATGCTTCTAAATGGGTTTAGGAGCATTGCCAACGTTACAAGAACCTATAGGGTCACACACAAAGGGCAATTAGATGGAGATTAGGTTCATTTGATGAACCTAAAGGATTAGGTTCATGTGATGAACCAAATTGGATTAAGAGTAATCCAAATTGTGATAATTGAGTTGGACTCAATTTGGTTCATGTATTAAGTTAGTCTAATTTGGACTTAGACTCATTTAATTAATTTAATTCAATGAATAGAGATTCATTAAATTAAAATTGACTTGAACCAATGGTTAGATTAGATCAACCAAGGGAGAGAAGTGGTCAAGTTTGACTTGACTTAAGTAGGAAGATGAAGAGTCAAGTTTTGACTTGACTTTGACTTGACCAATGCCACATCATCAAGGCTTCTTCATTTGGTCAGGTTTGACTTGACCAAATGCCACCTCATGGAAGAGATCAAGAGACTTGAGTCTTGATATTCCATGGGGGTTTAGAAGCCAAAAAGTGGCCGGCCACTTTGATTCATGAGAGATGTTTCATTTTGTGTTTTGAAACCTCCATCTTCTTCCTCCAAGCTTTCTTCTCTCCCTCTCCTCATCTTTTCCGAGACAATCAAGGGTGCTAGCACATCCTAGTGGTTTCTCTCCATCTCTTGCTTGTGTGGATACAAATAGAGGAGTATCTACCTTGATACTCTTGAGATCCGACAAACTTTGGACGAGCAGGATTACGCGAAGGGCTTTGCATCAAGGGTAAAGATCTTATCTTGTAGATCTAGTGTAGATCTAGGAGTAGAAAACATGTATATAAAATTTTATTCTTCGCACGGATCCGGTGGCTGGGGATTTCGGGGTTTCCACAACGCAAAAAGCGATTTTTGCAGCCCGAAAAACCCAACAGTGGTATCAGAGCCACGTGCGAAGTGCGTAGGAGTTTGGTTTGTATTTTTTATGAAAAATTACAGTACTGTACTTTTCTTTGAATTTCCGATTTTTATAGATTTTATGGGTATTTTTCTCGTAGAAGCGAAGCACATGTGTTTAGACACTTGTAGGCTTCGACTACCGAGAAGATTTTTCCAAAACGGCAAGGTTTCGCCCCAAATCGTTTTGGGACAGCGGACTAAGGCACTGTAGGATCTCTTAGGGACACTCGTGATGGTTATATCGCGGGTAGGGGTACTGCCCCTGACCCCGCAAGGGGCTTCATTCCGCGATTGCGCCCAAAAACCGCTAATCGGGACTGTCTGGAATTCTTTACTCATAAAAATTGTAAAAATAGTATTAAATTCACAGAAAATTATGGAAATGACATAATTTAGAATTATGTATAATTTGTGATGGTCATGGCCCAAAAGGACCCAATTTGATTGGAATATTTGTGTTGTAATTCATAATACGGCCTGTGTGCCGTCATGTGATTTTGCGTGTTGTATATGTGATTCGCGACCTGTGCGTCATGCCTTCCTTCATTTATATTCTTGTTGTAAATAGTTTAGACTCGAATGTAACTCGAGTTTCACCCTTTTGTAATGTACAAAATGAGCCGGTGGACGGTCCACTCGAGAAGGAGCTACGAGGAGGGCGCGAGCAACACAAGGTGGTCAAAGGGAGGAGCTTAAAGAAGATGTTGACCCTAGGTTGACCATCCGATCTTCTCATTGGCTTGAGAATATCGTAGTAGGGCCATGACTAATCACAAATAGTATAATTAATTGCTTGTGTGTGTGTATTTGATGCATGCTAGTAAAATAGTTAATTAGAGCCTTAACGATTCGATTTGATCAATCGCGTACATGATGCATCCTAACGATTAGATTAGATCTAAATAGAGTATATGATACACCTCGTTGATTATATTAGATCTTAATCGTGACAACTCATAATGCCTACCATGCCATGATACCTATCACTACCTCGATCACATGTAGTTGTTGAATCTGCCAAAGCAGAGCAACACATATTATCTTTGTAGGGTACGGAGGGACAATCTTGGTCCCGCCTATCAACGCATGGGTGAGTAAAACTCAATTAGATTGAGTATAACTAGTTAAATCAAGTTTAACTGTAGACATTTATACAATAGTTGGAAGATAGGACAAAATCACGTTTATATTAACTCTTGGGCGTATTAGCCAAAGCTAACTCGAGTTTTAATATAAATACGGATCTTGATCCTATAAACAAGAGTTACATAGAGATATAATCGGTAATTAGTTACCTACCGATCATACTAAGTCTTGGGCGATTTAGCCAAAGCTAACTCAAGGCGTAGTATGATGTGGATCTTGTCCCACATGAATTATAGAATTTAGTAGGAGAATCATTTAATTAAAAGACCTAATTAAATGATTACAAAAATATGATGTTTATTTATTTTTTGCATTTTTCTGTTGTAGATAACCATGATGTCAAACACAAACACCTTCTCTCTGCGTTCTGTCCTTGACAAGGACTAGCTCAACGGAGCAAATTTCCTGGACTGGTACAAAAATCTGAGAATAGTTCTCACCCAAGAACGTAAACTGTACGTTCTGGAGCAGCCCATTCCGGAGGCTCCTCCTGCCAATGCCACACGAGCAGACAAAGATGCTTACAAGAAGTATCAAGATGATGCATTAGATGTATCATGTCTAATGCTCGCGACCATGAACTCTGAGCTTCAGAAGCAACATGAGTTAATGGGTGCTTATGATATGGTTGAACATCTTCGTCAACTATATCAGGGACAAGCACGACACGAGAGATTTGAGATCTCAAGAGTACTATTTCAGTGCAAGATGTCAGATGGGGCTCCTGTAGGTCCATATGTACTCAAGATGATTAGGTACATAGAGAATCTACAGAGGTTGGGATTCCCACTTGGCCAAGAGCTGGCCACTGACCTGATCTTGCAGTCTTTACCAGAGAGCTACAGTCAATTTGTCATGAACTACAACATGAATGAAATTTACAAGTCACTGCCCGAACTGCTTATTATGTTACGAACTGCTGAGCTCAACCTTAAGAAGGTTAAGCCCAATTCTATTCTGATGGTTCAGAAACACAAGGGCAAGCCCACTGCGGTCAGACCGGGCACTGGAAGAGGAACTGCAAGGTGTACCTGAAAGATCTTAAGAAGAAGAGAAGTGAGACTTCCACTTTAGGTATATATGTTATAGAAGTCAATCTATCTATTTCTTCATCATGTGTATTAGATACCGGATGTGCTTCTCTCATTTGTACTAATGTGCAGGCGCTGAGAAATAGCAGGGCATTGACGAAGGGAGAGCTGGACCTACGCGTAGGCAATGGAGCACGGGTTGCTGCTGTTGTTGTAGGGACTTATTTTCTATCTCTGCCCTCTGGGCTTGTATTAGAGTTGGATGATTGTTATTATGTGTCTGCTTTGACTAAGACAAATATATCAGTTTCTTGTTTAGACAAGAAAGGGTTTTCATTTATAATAAAGAACAAATGTTGTTCAGTTTATTTAAATGATATGTTCTATTGTAGTGCACCTATGATAAACGGACTCTATATTCTAGACCTTGAGAGCCCTATCTATAACATAAGTAACAAGAGGTTCAAGTCAAATGACTTGAACCAAACCTATCTATGGTCATATAAATGACAAACGTCTATCCCAGCTCCATAAAGATGGTTTGCTGGACTCATTAGATTTTGAATCATATGAGACATGCGAGTCATGCCTACTAGGCAAGATGACCAAGACTCCCTTTAGTGGACACAGTGAGAGAGCGACTGACTTGTTAGGTCTTATACATAGTGATGTATGTGGCCCTTTCAATGTCGCTGCTAGAGGTGGTTATAGGTATTTCATTACATTTACTGATGACTTCAGTAGATATGGTTATGTGTACTTGATGACACATAAATTAGAATCCTTTGAAAAGTTCAAGGAATTCAAGAATGAAGTACAAAACCACCATGACAAGAGTATTAAGATACTTCGATCAGATCGAGGTGGAGAATACCTTAGCCATGAGTTTCGTGACTATCTAGCTGAGTGTGGGTTCTATCCCAACTCACTCCTCCTGTAACACCACAGTGGAATGGTGTATCTAAAAGGAGGAATCGTACCCTATTAGATATGGTACGGTCTATGATGAGTCACACAGATCTTCCTACATTCCTTTGGGGCTATGCTTTAGACACAGCAACCTTCATTCTCAACCGAGTTCAATCTAAGGTTGTAATAAGGATACCATATAGGATATGGACTGGGAGAGATGCCCAGGTGTCTTTTATGAGGATTTGGAGTTATGAGGCTTATGTTAGATATCAAGTCTCGGACAAATTGGGACCCAAATCTGACAAGTGCTATTTTATCGGATATCCCAAGGAAACTAAGGGATATTACTTCTACATTCCCAGTCAACACAAGGTAGTTGTGGCTAAGACTGGGGTATTTCTGAAAGAGATTTTGTTTCTAGAAAGACTAGTGGGAGTACGTTCGATCTTGAAGAAGTTCAAGATGCGAACAATAGCACTGAAGCCTCGATGGAAGGTGAACTGGAACCACAAAGTGTTGTGGATGATGTTGTTCTACAAGGAGTTGAGGAACAACAACCAGTTCAAGTAGACATACCTTTTCGCAGGTCTGATAGGGTACGTCGTCAGCCTGAGAGATATTCATTTCTCTTGTCTGACCATGATGACGTTGTGCTCATAGAGGATGAGCCCACCTCCTATCAAGAAGCTGTGATGAGACCAGATTCCGAGAAATGGCTAGAGGCCATGAGATCCGAGATGGAATCCATGTACACTAACCAAGTATGGACTTTGGTTGATCCACCTGAAGAGATCAAACCCATCGGGTGTAAGTGGGTCTTTAAGAGAAAGACTGACATGGATGGACTTATCTATAAGGGCCGCTTGGTAGCTAAAGGTTTCATGCAAATTCATGGTATTAACTATGATGAAACATTTTCTCCAGTAGCGATGTTTAAGTCCATTCGGATCATGCTTGCTATTATAGCATACCATGACTATGAGATATGGCAGATGGATGTCAAAACCACGTTTCTGAATGGAAACTTACTCGAGGATGTGTACATGACACAACCTGAGGGTTTTGTAGATCCACAGTATACTAGCAGAGTATGCAAGCTGCATAGGTCCATTTATGGACTAAAGCAAGCTTCTCGGAGCTGGAATCTTTGATTCAATGATGCAATCATACAGTTTGGTTTCATCAAGAATGAAGATGAACCTTGTGTCTACAAGAAGGTTGTAGGGAACATAGTTGTCTTCCTCATATTGTATGTGGATGACATACTACTCATTGGGAAAGACATCCCTTTGCTGCAGTCTGTCAAGACTTGGCTAGGGACTTGTTTCTTAATGAAGGACTTAGGTGAAGCATCCCGTATTCTTGGCATACAGATCTATAGAGATAGATCTAAGAGATTGCTTGGCCTAAGTTAGAGTACATACATTGACAAGGTACTCATTCGGTTTGTCATGTAGAACTCTAAGAAGGGATTTTTGCCGATGTCACATGGTGTGAGTCTTTCGAAGACTCATGGTCCCTCTTTTAGAGAGGAGAGAGACCGCATGGATCAGATCCCTTATGCCTCAGCCATAGGATCTATCATGTACGTCATGCTATGTACTCGTCCTGATGTCTCGTATGCTTTGAGTATGACGAGCAGATACCAGTCAGATCCAGGTGAAAGTCACTGGATAGCGGTCAAGAATATTCTTAGGTAGTTGAGAAGGACTAAAGAATATTTCTTGATATATGGAGGCGATGACGAGCTAGCTGTAAAGGGTTACAGTAATGCCAGCTTCCAGACCGACTAGGATGATTATCGATCGCAGTCAGGGTTCATGTTTTGCATAAATGGTGGTGCTGTGAGCTGGAAGAGTTCGAAGCAGGGCACAGTAGCTGATTCTACGACAGAGGCCGAGTATATTACTGGATCAGAAGCAGCAAAGGAGGCAGTTTGGATCCGCAAGTTCATCACTAAACTTGGGGTGGTTCCTAGCATCGACGACCCTATTGAGCTCTATTGTGACAACAATGGAGCAATTGCGCAGGCTAAGGAACCTCACCCACACAAGCGGACCAAACACATATTACGGCACTTCCATCTCATTCGAGAGATTATCGAGAGAGGAGATGTGAAGATTTGCAGAGTATCCACAGAGGCTAACATCGCAGATCCCTTGACCAAGGCTTTGGCAAAAAAAAAGCATGATGGTCACAATAGGTCATTAGGCCTTAGAGCCTACACTGATTGGCACTAGTGCTAGTGGGAGATTGTTAGTTAGAGCCCTAGAGCCAATCATTTGATGATTGTTGTATGGACTCGTTGTATCATATTCTTGTATATAAATAAAGGCATTTGTTTTAGTTATTATACTTACTTGTATTAGTGCCAAATAACTAAGTATAATAACGTCCTTGAGTAGAAGGTTCTTACCTATATCAATCGATTGGTTGAATCGATAGTGAGATGATATAGGGAACACTACTATTAATCATTCCTAGTCAAGTATTAACATTCAGGGACAGTGTTAATATGATGAGACTAGCATGTAGGTAAACTCGATACCTTGATCTCACAAGTCATGGATATGGAGATATCAAGTTGACACATGGGTATGCATTAGAGAATGCATGCTGAATGACACGCCTTGAGAAAGAATCATAGATCGTTATATGAGTGTCATATACTTTCTCATGTGGCTATTAGTATGACTACTAGTCCTTGAACCTGAAGTCACCATGGTTCCCTACATAAGGAGTTACGTACTTTGGTTTCGTCAAACGTCACCCATAACTGGGTGGACAATAAAGGCGATTACTAGGTATGTAACAAATTATGCGGAGGGATGTGAGTGATGTAGATGGGATTTATCCCTCCTATATGACGGGAGTGACATCGATATTCTTGATAGAGTGAGACCACGAAGTGCATGACCATGCCCAAATGAGTCAATATGAGATATTGAGCTCATTTGATTGAGTGAGTCTACTTGGAGTTCAAGATTTAGATTGATTAGAGGATGACACGGTCTATGCCTCACATTGATCAATCTATATGTCTAGGATAGAAGAACAATGTCATATATTGTGAAGAGTCACAATTATTAGTCACAAGATGATGTTGGATCTCAACATTCTTGTAACTTGGGTAGTAATGATGTGTTGCTAGATACCGCTCATTACTTATGCTTCTAAATGGGTTTAGGAGCATTGCCAATATTACAAGAACCTATAGGGTCACAAAGGGCAATTATATGGAGATTAGGTTCATTTGATGAACCTAAAGGATTAGGTTCATGTGATGAACCAAATTGGATTAAGAGTAATCCAAATTGTGTTAATTGAGTTGGACTCAATTTGGTTCATGTATTAAGTGAGTCTAATTTGGACTTAGACTCATTTAATTAATTTAATTCAATGAATAGAGATTCATTAAATTAAAATTGACTTGAACCAATGGTTAGATTAGATCAACCAAGGGAGAGAAGTGGTCAAGTTTGACTTGACTTAAGTAGGAAGATGAAGAGTCAAGTTTTGACTTGACTTTGACTTGACCAATGCCACATCATCAAGGCTTCTTCATTTGGTCAAGTTTGACTTGACCAAATGCCACTTCATGGAGGAGATCAAGAGACTTGACTTTTGATATTCCATGGGGGTTTAGAAGCCAAAAAGTGGCCAGCCACTTTGATTCAAGAGAGAAGTTTCATTTTGTGTTTTGAAACCTCCATCTTCTTCCTCCAAGCTTTCTTCTCTCCCTCTCCTCATCTTTGCCAAGACCATCAAGGGTGCTAGCACATCCTTGTGGTTTCTCTCCATCTCTTACTTGTGTGGATACACATAGAGGAGTGTCTACCTTGATACTCTTGAGATCCGACGAACTTTGGACGAGCGGGATTACGCGAAGGGCTTCGCATCAAGGGTAAAGATCTTGTCTTGTAGATCTAGTGTAGATCTAGGAGTAGAAAACATGTATATGAAATTTTATTCTTCGCACGGATCCGGTGGCGGGGGATTTCGGGGTTTCCGCAACATAAAATGCGGTTTTTGCGGCCCGAAAAACCCAACATCAAGACACTGCGGTGGGATCGTAGTGGCGAGTACCTCTTAAGAGAGTTTAGGAGACACTTATCAGAAGTCAGGATTAAATCCCAACTGACTGCACCTGGTACACCCCAATAGAATGGTGTGGCAGAAAGAAGGTATATGACTCTTATGGAAATAATTAGATCGATGATGAGTTATTAAGAATTACTAAATTCATTTTGAGGATATATTCTGGAAACGAAAGTGAACATAGTACCTTCTAAATCAGAACTCTCTACTCCCATAGAATTGTATAATGGGCGTAAGCCTAGTCTAAAGCATATTCGGATTTGGGGTAATCCAGCACATGTGCTGAAGGGAGACACTGATAAGTTGGAATTAAGAACAAGAGTTCACTTGTTTATGAGTTATCCTAGAGAAACGAAAGGAGGTTTATAGTCCTAAAAATCAGAAGGTCATTGTTAGCACTAATGCTCAATTTTTAGAAGAGGACTATGTGATGAACCACATGCCCATAAGTAAATTTGTTCTTAAGGAAATAATAAAGGACACATCTAATCTAGTACCAATAGTACAAGATGAGATACCACAAGAAACTGCAACACGTGCCACAAATAATGCACAATTACAGACAGTGTCTCGTCGTAGTGGGAGGGTTATTAGGCACCCTAAAAGATTCATGTTTTGGGAGAGTCTTTGGACTTGATCCCTGGTGAACATGAACCTGATCCCCGGACATATGACGAAGCGCTCCAAGATAAAGATGCAGCATCTTGGCAAAGAGCAATGAATACTGAAATAGAATCTATGTATTCTAATAAAGTCTGGGTGCTTGTAGAACCACCAAATGGTGTAAAAGCCATTGGGTGTAAATAGGTCTATAATAAGAAAAGAAGGATAGACGGGAAGGTGGAAACTTTCAAAGCAAGGCTTGTTGAAAAAGGAAACTTTTTCACCGATGGTCATGCTTAAGTCTATCTGAATTCTTTTATCTATTGCTGCTCATATGGATTATGAGATTTGGCAAATGGATGTTAAGACAGCTTTCCTTATTGGAAGTCTTGAAGAAAGCATCCATATAAAGCTACCAGAGGAGTTCATTGCGAAGGGCAAAGAGCATCTAGTATGTAAGCATAATCGGTCTATTTATGGACTGAAGCAAAGCTTCAAGGTCTTGGAACATCCGGTTTATTGAAGTAATCCAGACCTATGGATTTATTCAGTGTCTGGATGAGTCTTATGTATACAAGAAGTGTGATGGAAACGTGGTGGTATTTCTTAAACTATACGTATATGACATATTTGGTAGTTGGAAACAATATCAAAGTGTTGTCGGAAGTATGGGTATGGTTGTCCAAACAATTCGATATGAAGGACTTGGGAGAATGCACATATTATTGGGATCAAAGTAATAAGGTCGCAAGAAAAGAATATTATGATTATCCCAAGCTTCATATATTAATACGATCCTAGCTTAGCATGCAAGACTCCAAGAAAGGTTTTCTACCTTTTAGACATGGAGTAACTTTATCTAAAGAGATGTCTCCGAAGACATCAAAGGAGATAGAGGACATGAAGGTAGTTCCTTATGCTTCGGCTATCGGAAGCCTAATGTATGCTATGCACGAGACAGGATATCTGCTTTACCGTGGGCATGGTTAGCAGATATCAAAAGTAACCCTGGACAGGGACATTGGACTGCTGTTAAGCATATATTAAAGTACCTGAGAAGGACTAGAGATTATATGCTGGTTTATCAAGCAGATAATTTGCTCCCTGAAGGTTACACGGATTTTGAATTCCAATCAAATAGGGACAATAGTAAGTCGACCTCGGGGTTTTGTGTTTACTTTAGGAAGTGAAGCCGTAACAATAGAAGAGTGTTAAGCATAGGTACTTTTCAGATTCCACCATAGAAGCTGAATGGCTCAGAAACTTCATGATGGACTTAGACATGATTTCTAGTTTGCCTAAAAATTATTACAATTTATTGTAATAATAGTGGTGCGGTAGCAAACTTGAAGAAGCCATAAGTCCATAAGGCAAGTAAACACAATAAACCACAAGTACCACCCAATACGAGACATCGTATAATGAGGAGAAATTGTTGCCGCCTAGATTACATCAGGTGATAACCTGGGAGATCCTTTCACTAAGGCAAGAGCTTTTGATGGGCATGTTGAAGGGGTGGGAATCAGATGTATGGCAGGATATATGGCTGCATAGTCTTTTAGTATAAGTGAGAGATTGTTGGAATGTATACTAAAAGCCTAGCTTTTTGTATAAACATTTACTTAGAAATATGAATCATATTGGTCAAATATCTACAAGTTAAGTGTAGTTGTTCGATTAATTTATATTGTAGATAACATGGTGTGTGGTGTCACACAGAAGATCATGTTATCAATTCCTTATAAATTATAAACAGTAGCTCACGACTGAGATGGAAAGGAACAAACCATTGGAATAGTCATAGTGTAATTAGATATTAGTTTATCTTGACTGATAAATTACACTAGTACACTCAGTTAGGGGTGTCAATTCGGGTGGGTCGGGTCGGGTTGGGTCGGGTTGAGTTTTTTTTTTTTTTAACCCAACCCGAACCCGACCCGAACCCGAGTTCAACCCAAAACACCTCAACCCGAACCCGAACCCGACCAACCCGATCAACCCGAACCCGACCCATATAACCCAAAAATCCGATTCAAAACGATTTTTTTGGGCTATTTTCCCTATAATTCTTCACTTTTATCTCAATATTCCATCATTATCATACAAACATGATATTAATATACATAAAAACATCTAAATTTTTAAAATAAAATTTGATTTAACCCCAAAAAACCCATAAAACCCTATATTTAAGTCAACCCGGGTCAACTCGGGTCAACCCGAACCCAACCCGACCCAACCCGAGATTCTTTTACTCTCTAACCCTCCAACCCGAACCCGACCCGAACCCGAAAATGCCCAACCCGAACCCGATTTTTTTTCGGGTCGACTCGGGTTGGGTCGTCGGGTCGGGTTCATTTTTGACACCCCTACACTCAGTGTGTAATGAGCAGGACCATTTAAGGTAAGTTCTTTTTATACTGACTTAATAAAAGAACAAGACCTTAGTTATTATGGAAGTGTGTGCTCTTAATCCTAATATAATAACAAGCACATATATTTAGTATTTATTTCTTTGACTTATCAAAGGGTGAGATTTAGCTTGATAAATCAATAAACACGATAAGTTGGGAAATAATATTACTTATAGTGTGTGTTGTTGATTATAGAAGGAAACTATGTCCTAGTAATTTAGGTTGATAATGTCCCCACATGGATCTCATAAGGATTGTCATGTTAAACCCTGCAGGTGGACTTAGTCCGACACGACAATAAGGTTGAGTGGTACTACTCTTGGACTAATATATTAATTAAAGTGAGTTGTCAGTAACTCAATTAATTAGTGGGCATCTGACATCTTAAACACAGGGAGATTAACACACTCATGATAAGAAGGAGCCCAAAATGTAATTTGGGATTGGTGCGGTAGTTCAATAATAATTCTTTAGTGGAATGAATTATTATTGATGAAATTAAGTTGGGTGTTCGGGGCGAACACGGGAAGCCTAATTTCATCGGGAGATCAAAACTAATTTCTCCTCTCGGTCCCTATCGTAGCCTCTTATTAATAAAGTATTATACGCACCTATATCCACCATTATACCCATCCTAAGGTGGCCGGCCAAGAAATCTTGGAACCCAAGCTTGCGCCAGCCAAGAAAATAGGATGAGCCAAGTTGTGTGGCCGGCCCTAGCTTGAATCCAAGCTTGGTGTGGCCGACCACATTAAATTAAAAAGGATTTTATTTTTTAAATCTTTCTTATGTGGATACCATGGTTTTAAAAGAGAGTTTAAAATTTAAATCTTTCCTTTTATAGCTTTCGACAAAAGATTAAGTGAAAGGTTTGATATCTTTCCTTATTTGTAGTTTAAAGGAAGATTTTAATTTTTGATAAAACTTTCCTTTTATGGAACCATCCTTATGATTTTAAAAGAGAGTTTTAAAATTAAATCTTTACTTTTATAGTTTCTACAAAAGATTAAGAAAAGATTTGATATCTTTCCTTATTTGTAGATTGAAAGGAAGATTTTTATTTTTGATAAAACTTTCCTTTTATGAAACCATGTTCATGATTTTAAAAGAGAGTTTTAAAATTAAATTTTTCCTATTATAGTTTCTACAAAAGATTAAGAAAAGATTTGATATCTTTCCTTATTTGTAGATTGAGAGGAAGATTTTAATTTTAAAGATAACTTTCCTTTTTGGAAATCATCCATATGTTTTAATAGAGAGATTTTAATTTATAAAATTTCCTTTTATAACCAACCATGAAGGGAAAAATTAATAGAGAAATTTTTATTTTAAAAAATTTCCGGAAACAAATTAGGAAGTTTTAATTCTTGTGATTAAAACTTTCCTTGATTGGAGAATTAGATGTGGCCGACCACTTTAATAAAATAAAAGGAAATTATTTTTATCAATTAAATTTTCCTTTTCATGGCAAAGAAAATAAGGAAATTTTTATTAAAACTTTCCTTATTTGCCAAGACCAAGGATTATAAAAGAGAGGGAGGGGGTGCCTTCACAATAAGAACTCTCTTCTATTCCTCTCCTCTCTTCCTGGTGTGGTCAGCCCTCTTATTCTCCCTTTTCCTTTTTCTTTCTTCTCCTTGGCCGAACCTCATCATCTCTTGGAGCTTGGAAGGTGGCCGGATCTTGCTAAGAGAAGAAGGAGGAAAAGGAGGCTTTGTTTCTAGCATCCCTTGGAGCTTGGTGGTGGTGGCCGAGACTTGCTATCTCTTGGAGAATTTGCTTGGCCGAAACTTGGAAGAAGGAAGAAGGGCTTGGGTGGTTCTCGTCTTGGAAGATCGTCACCCACACGACGTCCGAGATAAGAAGAGGAATACGGTAGAAAATCAAGAGGTTGTTGCATACAAAGAAAGGTATAACTAGTAATTATTTTCTGCATCATACTAGTTTTTCTTTGTATGAATTCCAAACACAAGAGGCTAGAGATTCTAGATGTTCGGATTTGTTTCAAATTTGTGTTTCTTTTATTTTTTCAATCTTGTGATTCAATTGTTCTTTTTGGTTAAACCTAGAGTTATATAAGGAAATTAAATATTGAATTTTGTTAAGAGGCTTTGTCGAGGCAGTGGTGGATGTTCCCATACCCAAGAAGGCTAAGTGCCTCACCATGTTTGACCTGGGAGCCGATTTCTGAAATAAATATTTAATTGAATTTGTAACATAGGTGGATTTGGATTTATAATGTTAAGTATTGTTTGCGATCCAAGTCTAAACCTCTGAGAACAGATAAGTTAAATTTGGAATCAATAATGTTAAGTTCCGTTTGTGATTCCAAATTTAATTTCTAAAGAACACAATAGGTTGTTAGGAAAGGTTCAGGACTTGTACAAAATTTTTGTACAGGGGAACCGGTAAGATATTCCTAGGACCAACCAACACTCCCCCCATTCTAGGACCACTGCCTTCTTCTGCTACAGATCCTGCAACTCCGGAGTGCTTTTCAAACTGTCCCAGGGTCTTCCTTCGTTGTTGAGGAACGATCCTATTCCTTCTTCCATTGGCATTCTTCATTTGAAGGATTCTATGGCAGACTCCTGGGTACAAGGCCAGAACTCTTTAAGGGGCAAGAATGTTTTTGATCTGGCTGACACTTGCAATCGACAAGCCTCCTTTGTAAGCATTTTAGATTTATATTTCTAGTTTGTGTGTACAATTTTTAATCATGTTACCATGCTTGTCTAGTTTTTTGCTACATGTTTCTATATGGGTAACTTGGCTGCTGACCTAGAGAGGGAGAACAGGGAGCTGAGGAATCAATTGAGGAATCTAAGGTCAGCTCCCCTTACTCCGAGTAATGAGGTTATTCAACTTCAAGAGAGGGTAAGTTCTCAAGCTAGTATGATGGCCCTTCTAGAGAAAGATTTGCAACATCATCGCCAGATGTTGGAGGTCAAAGAGGAAGAGAAAAAGGCCTTGAATTTGAAAATACAGAGTTTATCTTCTTAGCTAAGTATCGAAGTGGCCCAGAAGAATAAAGCTATTCCAGATGCTATTCTTAGATCTTCTATTCTAGAACAGTTTCAAACTTCCATCTCTAGGTCCCCAAATTCAGCTCAAGAGTTAGCTTCTCAGAATTTTGAATTACTACAGCTACAAGAGAGATTGAAAGCTCAAGATTCAGAAATAGATTTCTTCACTAAGGAATCAGAGCATTTCAAAACTGAAAAAGCCAGTCTCCAGGAGAGAGTGGAATGTCTTGAGTCAGAATTACAGACTTACAAGGCGGGCGAAGAGGAAAGATGGGAAATTCATCGTCGAGAGTAGCTGACCTCCCCTGGGTTCACAAAGGAGTTTGCCTGACACATGGTAGGGGCCTTAAACCATTAAGTTAACAGAGTTCTAACACAACTACAGGAAGGAGGGTTCTTACCTTAGGAACCTCCTCCCCGATTTATAGATTGTCGGCGGCTTAACAAGGAACTTCCTAGAGAACTTGTCAGCAGTTTCAAGTAGGCCTTTAATGTGCCAGTAAGACTATGTGTGTTAAATTCTTTCTGAAGCCATATTTATGGAGATTACTTTACTACTCTAATCATGCTTATAAATGAATTTTTGGAATGAATATATGTTAACCCCACTATGCTAAGGAGAATTTGTAAAGTAGTTACGTGCATGTGGCCTGTCTATAGATAATGAATAATTAACTGAAAATTATGACATACCAGCTTGTCCTCAAGATTGCCCTTATTTCACCTCAGAATTTGGGGCTACTTCAATAGTAAACGTATTCTCGAGTGAATATAAGAAAGGCACCTCCCGATCGTTCCCTTCCGAGTGAAGATGGTACTTGAAACTTGATGTATTGACATATTCCAGTCGGGCTGGCGCTCCTGATTTTTTTTTGATTGAATATATGACCTCAAGCGAATTTGCATTGATATCAGAAGACTAAAGTACTACTGTATCTTGGTCGGGCGTGTAATCCCGAGCGAACTTATATTGTTATCAGAAAATCAAAATATTGTTGTATCGCGGTCGAGCTTGTAATCTCGAGAGAATCTGCATTGATACTGAAAAATCAGAATACTGTAATATATCGGTCGGGCGTGTAATCCCGAGCGAATCTACATTGATATTGGAAAACCAAAGCACTATAATATATCGGTCGGGCGTGTAATCCCGAGCAAATCTGCATTGATACTGGAACCAAAGTATTGTAATATATCGATCGGGCTTATAATCCCAAGCGAATCTGCATTGGTACTGGAGAACCAAAGTATTGTAATATGCCAGTTGGGCATGTAATCCCAAGCGAATCTACATTGATACTAGAAACCTAAAGTATTGTAATATATCAGTTGGGCTTATAATCCCGAGCGAATCTACATTGGTACTAGAGAACCAAAGTACTGTAATATATCGGTCGGGCGTGTAATCCCGAGCGAATCTACATTGATACTAGGAAACCAAAGTACTGTAATATATCGGTCGGGCATGTAATCCCGAGCGAATTCACATTGACTTAATGTTAGGATTTTCTTATGTCTTCCCAGAAGCACTACTGGATGTTTCCTGATCAACCGATGTCGAGTGAATAAAGCCTGCTTGATTCTTGAAGTTTCTAAGTGTCCGCTTATTCTTAGGGAAATCAACCCAGCTACTCTTCAGGGTTTCCAATTGAATATCATCGAGCGGAGGAAGCACTCTCGGATGGACTAGAGCGGGGAAAACACGCTCTGATATTTTAAAGGTTTAAAGTCTCCGGTTCCCCTCCAGGAAGCCAGCCCGGTCACTCCTTGAGGTCCCTGATCAACTATTATAGAGCGGAGGAGACACGCTTGGATAGATTGGAGCGGAGGAAACACGCTCGATGTTTTAAAGGTTTAAAGTCTCCGGTTCCCCTCAAGGAAGCCAGCTCGTTCACTCCTTGAGGTCCCCGATCAACTATTATCGAGAAGAGGAGGCACGCTCGGATAGATTGGAGTGGAGGAAACATGCTCAATGTTTTAAAGGTTTAAAGTCTCTGGTTCCCCTCCAGGAAGCCAGCCCGGTCACTCCTTGAGGTCCTTGATCGACTATTATCGAGCGGAGGAAGCATTCTCGGATAGATGGGAGCGGAGGAAGCATGCTCTATTTTAAAGGTTTAAAGTCTCCGGTTCCCCTCCAGGAAGCTAGCCCGGTCACTCCTTGAGATCCTCGATCGACTGTTGTCGAGTGAAGGAAGCACGCTCGGATAGATGGGAGTGGAGGAAACATGCTCTGAAGAAAATTTGTTGGATTCATTCGAATAAAGGTGTATATTGATTAAAGGGTAGAAACCTGCATCTTTCCATTATATCCAAGAATCAAATGAAATACAAAGACAAATTACAGGCATACTTATTAGGCTCTGTATGACTGTAAGTGGTTAGCACTCCAAGGTCTTTCAAGATTCCTTCCTTCTGAGTCTTGGAGGTAATAAGAGCCGGAAGCAAGTTTCTGTCTTGTATGGTCCTCCCAATTGAGGTGCCAATTTAGTAACATCACCCACAGGTTTAACACACTTCCACACTAAATCTCCCACTTGAAAGAATCGGGGGATAACCCTTTTGTTGTAATTCTGTCTCATTCGCTGTCGATAAGATGCAAGACGAGTTGCTGCCTTATCCCGGGCTTCTTCAATAAGATCGAGTTCTATAAGACCATCATTGTCTTCATCATAGAGTCGTCTACGATCAGATTCTATTCCCACCTCAATGGGAATGATTGCCTCTCCACCATATACTAGCTGAAAGGGGGTTATTCTTGTAGCCTCTCAAGGGGTGGTGCGATAAGCCCAAAGCACACTGGGTAACTCGTCTACCGAACTACTACCAACATGATCTAGTTTAGTCTTAAGTCCTCGAATAATTTCTCTGTTGGTCACTTCTGCCTGCCCATTACTCTGTGGATATGCCACAGAGGTGAATATCTGGGTGATACCATATCCTGCGCACCACTCTCTAATTCTTTGCCCCTGAAATTGTCTTCCATTATCAGAGACCAATTTATGCGGAATACCAAATATACAAATGATGTGTTGCCATAAGAATTTGATGACTGCGTTTTCAATAATTCTCGCTAACGGTTCAGCTTCCACCCATTTTGAAAAGTAATCCACAGCTACCAATAGAAATCTTCTTTGATCAGTGGCTAAGGGGAAGAGGCCTACTATATCCATACCCCATTAATCAAAAGGGCATGAAACAATGGAAGTCCTCAATAGTTGGTAGGATGATGTGAGATATTTTGATGCTTCTAACAAGATAAACATGTCCTCATGAGTTGAGCTACATCTTCCTGTATGATAGGCCAAAAATGCCCAGCTAATAAAATTCTACGTGCTAGGGATCTGCCTCCAATGTGACTACCACATGAACCCTGATGAACTTCTTGTAAGATGTATTGCATGTCTTCTGGTCCAATACATTTGAGTAAGGGACTAGAAAAGGCCCTTTTATAAAGCTAATCCCCTATTAGAGTATACCTGATGGCTTTCCTCTTAAAGACTCTTGCTTGTTCGCCATCACTTGGCAAAATACCTTGTTGTAAAAAGGATATAATCGATGCTCTCTAGTCTCCTTGTATCTTCGCATTAGCTTGTCTTTCAATACAAGATACCAATATTATTTGCTCTATCGGTCGATCTAAGCTCCAAGGTATCACTGCTGATGCAAGCTTCGCCAAGTCATCGGCCACTTGGTTTTCTGATCGGGGGATCTTCTGTATATTTATCTCTTGGAATGTAACTTTCAATTTATCGAAAGTCTCTACATATTATTTAAGCCGATCACTACTGATCTCGAACTTGCCTGATAATTGTTGTGCTGCTAGTTGAGAATCAGAGTAAATCCATACCCGGGCTTCTCCTACATGTCGAGCTGCTTGTAAACCAGCTATTAATGCTTCATATTCTTATTCATTATTGGTGGCTCTGTAACTTAACCGGGCAGAAAGCTGAACCCGACCTTCCCAGGGGGATATGAGAAGAATACTGATACCGCTACCTTGTCTGGTAGAGGACGCGTCTAAATAAATCTTCCAAATTCCTTCTTCTTCACGGCCCTGCACTTCTATTATAAAATCTGCCAGAGCTTGTGCTTTAATTGCTGAATGAGGTTGATATTGTATGTCATATTCACTTAGCTTGGTCGTCCACTTGATCACTCGCCCGGATGCTTCTGGATTGAGGAGCACTCGACCGAGAGTACTATTAGTTAGCACTATGATTACATGTGATAAGAAGTAGGGGCGCAATCTTCTAGACGTTAAAACCAAAGCATAAGCTAATTTCTCGAGTGTAGTATATCTACACTCGACTCCTTTCAATAGGTAGCTCAAAAAATACACGGGTTGCTATTTTTTACCCTCATGCCTCACCAACACTGAACCTACGACACGCTCGTTTACCGAAAGATATACCCATAATGTTTCCCCTACTACAGGCTTAGCTAGCACAGGTAGGGTTGAGTAGTCTTTTAGCTCTCGAAACGCGTTGTCACATTCCTCAACCCACTGGAATTTATTGGCCTTTAAAAGTATCTTGAAGAAATGAAAACTTCGATCGGATGATTGGGAGATGAAGCGGGATAACGTCATGATTTGCCCAGTTAGTCTTTGGGCTTCTCTCATATTGCGCAGGGGCTCCATATCCTAGATTGCTCAAACTTTGCTGGGATTTGCTTCGATTCCTCGCTCTATCACCATATATCCCAGGAACTTGCCACCTTTGGCTCCAAATAGGCATTTGCCAGGGTTGAGTTTGAGTCCATATTGCCGTAGGGTTCTGCAGGTTTCTACAGGTTTCTTCTATATCTCTGTATAAATCGTCAGCCTGAAGTGATTTAATTAATATGTCATCTACATAAACTTCCATATTTCTCCCAATTTGTTTTCGGAAAACCTTATTCATAAGCCTTTGATAAGTTGCTCCTGCATTCTTTAGTTCGAAAGGCATAACATTATAACAATAAGTACCCTCGGTCGTAATAAAACTAACCTTTTCTTGATCTTCTTTGGCAAGAGGCACTTGATGATAACCTTGATAGTTATCCAACATACAGATATATTCGTATCCAGCCGTAGAGTCCACCACTTGATCAATGCGAGACAGGGGATAGTAATCCTTTGGGCAAGCTTTATTGAGGTCTCGGAAGTCAATACATACCCTCCACTTATTCCCTGGTTTTGGTACTAAAATGGCATTAGCTAACTAGCTGGGAAATTGCACTTCTTGAATATATCCAGCCTCCAATAACTTATCTACTTCTTCCTTGATGATCTGGTTCTGGTTAGCTCCAAAATCTCTCTTCTTTTGTTTGACAGGCCTAACATCAGGATAAACATGTAATGAATGTTCCATTATTAAATGAGAGATACCTGTGACCTCCTTAGGAGTCCATGCGAGCACATCACTATTCTGGCTCAAACATTGTATTAACTTGATTTTGAGTGGAAGGTCTAGATCAGCTGCCACATAGGTTACAGCTTCTGATCATCCATCTTGTTTTTGTACCTCCTCCTTCTCTTCATACACTAGACCGGGCGATTTCTCCTGAATAGCATTAATCTCCATCCTTTGAACTTTGCGGGCCACATTAGCCTCCGTGCGAATGACCTCCACATAACACTTTTGCGCAAGTAATTGATCTCCTCAGACTTCTCCTACTTGGTCATCGACAGGGAACTTAACCTTCTGGCAGAAGGTAGAAACGACCGCCCGAAACTCGTTCAAGGCCAGCCGACCCAATATAACATTATACGCAGAAGGTGCATCTACCACCATGAAGTAAGACCTCCTGGTTCTCATGAGGGGCTCTTTACCTAGAGAGATGGCTAGTTTTATCTGGCCAAGCGGTTGAACTTCATTGCCCGTGAAACCATAGAGGGGAGTCGCCATGGGTTGTAGCTCACTCGAGTCTATCTGCAACTGATTAAAAGCTTTCTTGAAAATAATATTGACCGAACTACCGATATCAATAAAAGTACGGGAAATGTTGTAGTTAGCGATGACTGCTTTTATTATAAGAGTGTCATCATGGGGTACTTCCACCCTTTCCAGATCTCTAGGCCCAAAACTGATTTATGGTCCTGTTGCTTTTTCTGTGATGCACCCAACTGTATAGATCTGCAACCGCCGAGCGTGTGCCTTTCTTGCATGATTAGAGTCACCATCAGTAGGCCCGTCCGTTATCATATCTATTTTTCCTCAAGATGCATTGCTTCGATTCTCTTCCTGTCGGGCAATCGCTATCTCAGGTTGCGCTGGTTCATGTGTCCGGGATGGTCTGCCTAGGACCTGCAATGTACCCTGTTGTGTCTCAGTTGTCTGATATTCCCATTTGGGAGGACTGTTATGCCTCCGATAGGGTTGTCAATTGGGAGATCGCCGATGATAGCGACTTTGGTTCTTTAAGGCAAAGTAATTCTCAGTATAGTGCGTACCCGACATGTGATAGGTACACCACCTTTGAGGGGCTTCTTGTGGCATTTCTACGTGTTGAACTGCTTGTGGTCTCCGCTCAAGCTGGCGAGGTGGAGGAGGAACTCCACGAGGCCCCCTTGGCGGATGAATAGGGGCTATAGCTCCCTCTAGGCCTGTGGTCGAGGTCGGTGTTGTACCTTCCTTCTTGTGGGCTGCTTGAGCTTCTTCAACATTAATGAATTTGGTGGCTCGCTCGATCAACAAGTCAAAGTTGGTTGGGGGATTATGCACTAAATCTTTGAAAAAATCATTATCAATGAGGCCTTGAGAAAAAGCACTCACCAATATCTCTATAGTAGCATTAGGAACATTGATAGCTACCTAATTAAACCTCTTGATATATGCTCTGATGCTTTCCTTAGGCCCCTGATTGATGGAGAAAAGACTCCAAGGGGTCTTGTGATATCTTCGATTGCTAGAGAAATGATGTAAAAATACTTTACGAAAATCCCTGAAGCATCGAATAGAACCCTCTGGTAAGCGTTTGAACCATCTTTGAGCTACTCCATCAAGGGTGGTGTGGAACATCCGATACTTGACCCCATCAAAAAATTGCTGTAGCAGAGAGGCGTTCTCAAATTTGGCCAGATGATCCTCTAGGTCTGTAGTCCCAGAATATTCCCCAATATTCAAATTCTGATAATGCTTTGGAAAGGGATCGTCGAGAATTCTTTGAGAGAACGGAGTAACAATTCTTTCAGGAGAGTTATCACTGGTCACTACTTTTCCTTTGCGCTTTTCCCTTACTGGTGCCTCATCAGTGGATTCTTGCAGTATCGGTTTTTACCCTCCTTGTTCCAAGGAGGTGCGGAAAAATGCTCGAGGGTGTCTAGTGGGGGAAATGGGGGCAGGAGTTATATAACCCATATCGTCTTCTTCTACACCTTTGTTCTTGCAGCGATCCGTAGTCGAGATCGTCGGATTTATGGCTATCGACAAGGTACCTCCAGTGTTGGCTTGCTGCTATTGTTATTGTTGTTGTAATGCCTTCTGGACTCTAGAATTTATAAGTAACTCCAGGTCTTCTTGTGTGAGAGTAATAGTGTTGGGCTTTTAAGCGTCTTCCATCGCGTAGTCTCAGATTCAGGTAAGAGATTTCCCACAGACTGCGCCAAATTTGATCTTGTCTGAAAGCTTGCAAGATGGAGCACTGAATGGCGATGGATGATGATAGATTATGATACTAGTGAATAAGAGAGGATCCGAGAAAACCACAGCGGACCTCACGGATACTTGAAAACTGGATGATCGATTCGAGAAAACCAAAGCGGATCGTATGAATGATACCTTACCGAAAGGGGCTCCGACGAGATGGTTGCGGGGATCAACGGAAACTCTTTAGTCCGACGAATAAGATGATCTAGTCTCCCTACACACACTAAGACTAATCGACAAAGCGTTAGTGACCTAAGACGGGGGTGGGAATCCTTGGCTAAGCCCTCCGACGCTCAAGTTAATCTCCGGCGAGAAGTAGATGAAGATGAAGAAACTGTATGAAGAATCAGGGTTTGATTGGATGCAATGCGTATGTTTGCGTACCTGGCCAGTTGAGAGGATTCCCCTTTTTATCCCACCTCATCTAACCTCCATTGTCATGAGGTGGACCCCGATTTGTTCAAGTTTGTTAAGAGATGACGTAAGCTAAAACTGCAATAATAATAGTTTAAGGAATCTTTTTCTTAACCCATATGCACCTTCTTTGTTATTTAGCATACCTGCGAAGAATTCTAGAAGACATTTACCGTCAAATTGATTAAATGGACATATGATTGTATATTACTGTGATTCACCTATTATGATTTACCTGTTACATATGCTTAGTCAGTCATATAAGCCTATTTGGCATATGTGTGGAATATATTCTGTCTATACTAGTTTTAGTTCTATACTCGATCGGCTATTTATACCCGACCAAGACTTCATTATAAATATGCCAAAAAGAACTATGTAAGGTTGAAGACCTTTATGCTCGATTTACTTTTCATATTTGACTTGTCTATTGGAGTTGAGCGATCATAGCCTGCTGACCGAGATTGATTGGTCAGACATATGGAGATGCCTTTGCCCTCTAACCCTTCCTCTATTCAATCGTATGCTGTTAAACGCTTCTATGCTCGAGCGGTCTACTCGGTTGACCCTACCGTATCGACTGAGACTAATCAGTCGGGTGTATATAGGCCTTTCAAGATAGCTTAATGCTAAATGTTTCTACTTTCGATCGGTCTCTTATATTCAACCGGTCATGGTTTACCGAACTCATATGCTCAGCCGATCTTTTGAGCACGTCCCACCCTACAGAACCCAATCCATCTTTACCCGCCCGGCTTATAAGTTTGATCTGTATATTACGTTAGTTCGATCTCTGTCTATTATGTATAAAGTCAAGAACTTTTACATTCGGCCGCCCCTCTATGTGGGGTTAATCATATGTATCCGGGTAAATACCCATGCTCGACCGGTCTTTGCTTACTAAACTTAGTATTTGAGTGACCCTGCTATGTTCTAGACCACCCAAGGTTAGACTTTCTTTATATCGGATCGATCCTTTATATTCGGCCGACCAGATCTACTGGGTAGGTTTTTTCCAGCTGATCTTACACGCCTGGTCAGCTTTATCTGCCCAACCGGTTTTATATTCTCGGTTGGTCTGTCATACCCGACCTATCCCTATTTACCATGCATGGAGTGACCCGCCTTTGCCGGGTTTAACCTTTTCCAAACGGCCTTTCCTCTCATCCTTTCTGGCCTTCATCATCCTCGTTTCTCCTTCTTCCCTTTTCCTCTCACAAAAGGGGTCCTCTTATCACAACCCATATCAGTCGAACTCAAGTTCAGATCCATCTGCCTCCTCCTCGACGATTAGTGACATGAAGTTGATTTGGTCTTGATCTTCTAAATTTGTCTCTGAGGATAGCTCTCTGAATTCAGACTCATATTCGAATTCACTTTCACCTTGATATTCTAGCCTTAACGAAGTTTTGTGAAGCTCAATCAATTTGGTCCACATCTCGAATGCGTTCTTGTAACCTTCTAATTGACACAAAACTTTATTAGGAAAAACACTAATTAATATGTCCATTACCTTTGTGTTTGCTTCTGAGTTTTGAGAAGATTGTCTCAGTGCAATCTAGTTGTCGAAATTATTGCTTCCAATGAAGCATTCCATCATTTGCCTCCAGAAATTGATGTAGATTTTATCATACAGTAGAGGTTCATAGATGCGACATTCTTTCAAGAAAAGAAATAGAAAATAAATTTCCAAGACTTTCGTATTGAGATTAGTAGTGCGGGATAAAGAATTAAAAAAATATTACTTAAGAATTAAGAGAAAACACTTTTAAAGAGAAAGAAAAAGTTTTTAAAATTGCTAAAAAAAATGGTTAAGCAATTTCAGATCTACCGGGCTCTTATAACAATTGTAGGATCAAAATAGTGCGATAGAAGGGAGGTGAATATCGCGCTTTTAAAAAATTTTCTTTTAATCGTTTAAATCAAAGTCGTGCATCGGAAAGTAAAGAACAAGTTCGGTTACTTAGTTTGAAGCCTAGGTCGACTCTTACTCCAAGGCCCACGATCCTTAATCACACCGTTGGGAAATCCACTAAAACTCTTCTTTCTGAAAACCTCGGAAAGAAGCAGTGCGTGCAATATGCAAGAATATAAGATAGTAACAACCTAGTATCTATGTGAGTTTAAGTACAATGCAAGCATTAAAATAAAAGTATACCGACACTTATATGGAAGATGAAGCTCAGTCGATACTTGAACGATGTGAGTTTAAGTACAATGCAATCTACTTTTGATGTGTTGGGCTTGATATTTGGTTTTTCTGCTGTGTTTTATTTCAACCATGTGAGCTGCATATTATCTGCGTGGTTATGTTTTGTTCCAACCGTATGAGTTGCATTATAAACTGCATGGATGTGTGTAGATCCAGCTGTGTTGGCTGTGAATTGCATATGAGTGACTTTTGGCTATGTATACTGGTTTCATTTATCTCTGCTACAGGGGAGGTGCTGTCCAATTTTCGTCGGACAACCTTACCCTCGGGGCATGACAGTTTATTGGTATCAGAGCCACAAGTTTACGATTCCTATTCCATAAGTTTTGGATTTTTCGTGATTTAATTCCTCAATGTGACTTTTCGTGTTTTGGGATCAAGCAGTGGTGGAACACCTCCAAGTTATACGATGTAAATTTTATAAGTATAATCATATATTATTGTTAGTCCTTATCTAGTTGCCTATACCAAGTATGAGACGTGGTCGATCAGCTGCTAGTCATCGTTGTGGTCCGAGGCAACCACAGAAATGTCCTATCGAGACAGAGGGACATGAACCGGTTGCTCAGGAGGCAGATTCTTTCAAGGACCCTACTGATGTTGAGACTATTAGCCGAGGGTAGACCCATCAAACTCCCAGTAGAGATCAAGGACGTCAGCCTCAGGGGATTCCTCCTATGGCACCACTGGTGGTGGATCAGGGATTTTAGCCTCAGAGGATTCCTTTTGCGATACCATCTGTGGTACCGGCACCAACTACTACCGAGTGGGTGATGGATCGAGCTCGTATACCATTGTTGGCGAGGTCTGTAAAGGACAGATTTACTCTATTCCAAGGAGGTGCGGATCCTTGGGTTGCTCATAGTTGGTTGAAGAATCTGGAGGACACATTCGGGTACATGAATTGTACGGATGAGGAG
This sequence comes from Zingiber officinale, assembly GCF_018446385.1. Lineage (NCBI taxonomy): Eukaryota > Viridiplantae > Streptophyta > Magnoliopsida > Zingiberales > Zingiberaceae > Zingiber > Zingiber officinale. The sequence goes on along the minus strand of NC_055987.1, from coordinate 81,794,611 downwards.
AAAGTGGAACTGGCTGCATATCACCTTAGGGATCATGCTGTTAGTTGGTGGGACACGTAGAAGATGATCTTTGGGGAGCAGCACATCACTTGATCGATGTTTCGAGATGCTTTCGAGAGGCAGTATTTTCCTACTACATTTTGTCTAGCTCGACACTAGCAATTTTTGAACCTCAAGCAGGGTGACCATTCAGTGATGGAGTACAACGCAGAATTTAGTAGACTGGCTGAATTTTATCCTCACCTGGTGGCTCAGGATTATGATCGAATGCATCAGTTTACCCAGGGCCTTGCAGCATATATACGGATTAGGATGTCAAAAGTTCTAGGAAATTCGTATTGAGAGGTATTAGATTGGGTGTTATTCATTGAGATGACTCAACAGCAAGTGACTCAGGAAAAAGGTAATGATAAGCAACTGTCGCAGAAGAGAGAGAATAAGGGTCAAGACTTGTAGGTTACTTCCGGAGGATTTTCTCGGCCTCAGAAATCAAGGCGAACAACGGATGGGTCTTCTTGTCCCCCTCAGTGAGACCGGAAGAATGACATTAGTGAAACTAGGTGTTTCCAATGCAGCTCGAAAAGTCACCTCAAACCCAATTATCCATTGGATCACTCTATATGCTTCTATTGTAAGCTTCCGGGCCATGAGAGTCGGGATTGTACTCTGAAGGCTCAGTTGGAGACTACTAAAGTTACCTCTCAGGGAGATCGACGCACCCAACTATGGCAGCAAAGAGGACCTCAGAGGACTCAGAGTGCTTCACGTCAATAGTGGTTGCTGAGCTCCCAGGGGCAGGTATATCATATCCAGAGTCAAGAGTATCCAGTGATGCCAGTGACCATGCAGTACTCTGCCACAACATCTCCTCATCAGGCATATCCTGTATAGTAGGACCTCCCCCTTCCATCTTAGTCTTATCCGACATTCCAACCGCAGCCTTAGTTTCAGAACCAGCATCAGCAGCCGGTTGTCGTACCTTCGAATCCACCTCAGACTATTCCAGGGATACCATCATCGAGCACCAAGGTGGGGTGTGTGTATGCCGTCACACGGGAGGAGGCGCAGAGGGCCGAGGGATCGGTCTTCCGAGGTATTATTTTACTTTATACATTTATTATAGATCTATTGATAGATATTGGTGGTTATCATTTGTTCATCTCTCGGGTATCTTTGGATAAAATCGGGGTGTTAGCTACACGCTGGACACATGAAACAATAGTATCTTTATCGTTTGGAGAGGTACTTATTATCAGTCAAGAAGGCAGAGGATATTCTTTGGATTTCGATGGTCAAACACTTGTGGTAGATCTATAAGTGTTGGAAGTGGTAGAATTTGACATTTCCCTAGGCATTGACTGGCTGGCCAGAAAACATGCCATTTGTTGATTAACGTAATTATGTCATAAATTTGTGGATCAAATTTTTATTAGAGGGGGAGAATATGAGATACGGGAAATAAATAATAAAGGGTTATAAGAAAATAACCTTATTGTAATTTATAGGAATTTTGAGATATTTTTCAGAATTTATTTGGAGATCGCATGGTTAAATTTAAGGGGATCAATCGTTAAGTGAAAGTTGGTAATGGAAATTACCATTTGAGGAGGGTTAATTGAGGAGTTAATAATAACATAACCTAAATCCCTAAAACCCTACCTATATAAGAAGCTATAGTGCCCTAAATCCCTAAAACGTCGACTCCTCTTCGTGCCTACTCCTCCCGAAATCGCCGATCACAGTCGAGAGCTCGACGGCCATTGTAGCACTCATTCGCGCCGGAGCCAGGTTGCAAGTCGAGTCTCCGATCTCCTCTACACCTTAATAGAGGTCGCGTCGGTAGAGTTTTCTCCAGAGTGCATCCTCACGCAAGGGATCTTCGGTCGGGTGAGGGGATTTGAGCTCCGGAGTCGTCGGAGCTGAATCGTCGGTTCCTGTGCTCGATCTTGGTTGAGAGTTTGTGCTCCAAACTGCAGTCTCATCTCCCCGAGCCCTAAAGCTGAGCTGATTCCGTCGGGTTCCCTTCGCCACTTGTGGTGGTTTTTGTCATCGAGGTAGGTTGAGGTATGGTTGATTGTTTTAGGGTTCTTTAGCTATGGAGATCTGGGATTTGATGCCAGTATAGGAGGTTAGGTTAACTGGGAGTTGCTCTTGGCAGTGTCTCACTGTAAAAGGCTCGGCCACAAACAACCAGCAACAGATATCACCGGCGGGCATTCTCAGTAGCTGTTTCCAACCATGAATCATTAGGTAAGGCATCTATAGCTTCAGATGATAGGTCTGTAGATCAAGGTGTTGGTTTCAGTTTGAATTATGTGTTGATTAGGGTGATTGTACGTGTCTGTAGCTTTGTAGATGCTCAGGTTGTGGATATGTGGCAGCAGTCATCACCAGTGGGCTTGTGCTGGCAAATTCACCCCCTGGTAGTGGGTCAACAGAGGTGAGTTTATTGTAGGATAAAGCTTTGGGTGTTGGATACCTAGTGTAGTTGAATCTGTATTTGTTTATTGGTATTTAGGGAACAGTTTCATGATTTGGTAATCCTAATTGTTGTAGTGTGTTGTTGGAATTGTGGGAACTAAGGGTGTAAATTAGGGTGTTTGGATTAGTTTTGGGTAGAGCAGTAAAGGGGGATTATCAAAGGGTAGTAAATGAGTTAGAATTAATTACCTATTTTGTTGATTGGTTAAGCTATTTAAATTACTATGAAGTTAGTTAAAAGTGATACGTAGGTGCAGGGCTTTGATTGAGGTGGGCGTCATGATGAGGGTGGCATTGGGTTCAGACTTCATTTAGAGGCGAGTACTTCTTACCTTGATTCTGTAGTTCTTTGAACTTAGTACATGAGCTATCTTTGGATAGAAACTGCTTTTACCTTGACTCCACTCTTATTTTTCCTGTGTTTGATACTTCCACTCGATCTTGGAGATATTCGTTTCCAAATCTATACAGTCTCTCATTGTTATCTATGATACGTAGTAGATACTAGATGCTATATTTGCATGTTTTGGTTATTGTTTATTTATGTACCGTATTGAGTATACCGACTTCATGTAGCATACCTGATTCCTGTTTATATATGTTATGACTGCTGCATCTTGCACATCATGTCATTGCATGCATGCAGGTGATCACGTCATCCTTATGGGTGAGTGAGTCGTCAGGCCGCGCCGCACACTCGCCACTTATGGGTAATGGTAGCTGGAGGAGATGTCGCTTGTCTTGTCATGCCGCACTCGGCCACACATGGGTAGTGGTAGCTGGAGTTACGAGCAGCAGGGACCTCCTTCGCTTTGTAGCTAGATAGCTACTCAACACCTGTCCACTCGGTCACTCGAGAGCAGTGACAGCCTTTGAGTGATACAGTTGTCATCGATCCGGCCTCTCGACCATACAAGGGTCATGGTGCAGAGAGGTGGGCGGGGTGACCATCCGTACATACACTGTCGTTATTATACTTATGCTGCTATTGCTTATTCTGTTGCTGCTTACTTATGTTGTTGCTTACTTATGCTGTTGTTGATCACTTATGTTGTTGTTGCATACTTATACTACTACTTGTTTTTTTATGCTGTTTTTCTTGTTGTATACCTGTTATATATATGCTTGGACACTGGTTTATTTGATAGTATACCGTACACGTGATCTTGGTAGTTATGACTAGCACTATAGTAGATTAGTGTTACTTCTGACCTTATACCACTAGCTTAGGATATGGTATCAGGTATGATCATGTACTATGATTCCACTATAATATCTGTTATTTATCTCTCCGAGACTATATACTTTTGTATCCTTGGTTCATGATTACACTCATGCACTATCTATCTATTTTCCGCTGAGTCTTAACACTCACCACCCGCAAACTGGTTTTCTTTCACCAGGTAGCAGATAGTTGATACTAGTACACTTAGAGGAGGATCCTGACTGTCGGTCCCATGTCACCATCGAGGACGGATTTCTGGTTTTGGTTATCATTTTGATTGTATCTTAAACTTGTGAACTTGGTATTGTAATAACTCATCATAGACTTGGTGTTATCTTGTATTTGGATTTGTTTTGTCGAAGAGTCAATCCGGATCAGCCCGCGGTGAGTAGTTTTTGATGTGTTGTGCTTGATATTTGGTTTTTCCGCTGTGTTTTATTTCAGCTGTGTGGGTTGCATATTATCTACGTGGTTATGTTTTGTTCCAGCCGTATGGGCTGCATTATAAACTATGTGGATGTGTGTAGATCCAGCCATATTGGCTGTGAATAGCATATGAGTGGCTTTTGGCTATGTATACTGGTTTCATTTGTTTCTGCTACAGGGTAGGTGCTGTCCGATTTTCGTCGGATAACCTTACCCTCGGGGCGTGATAGTCTTGATCTCAACTTGAAAATCTTCCCAGTTTCTTCAATTAGATCAGCGATCTTAGGTTGTTCCCTTAAGGAACACGACCTCACTGTCGCTCCTCTAATTGTTTACCTCAACCTACCTGCCAAACTTTGATCCTCTAGATCTGTTTGGATTTTTCACTTAGCCTTGATCGGCTCGCCAAGACTTTCTCTCGATCTTCAGTCCTCCAGACCTCTCGATCTCACTGTCAAGTGTTGAGTCCTCTCGACCCACCTGGTCTTTCCACTTAGGTTCCATGATCTACTAAGACTTCTCCTACCTAGCCTCCAACTAGGTCTTTCCCGATTGAGTAAATAGCTTGCACACTTAGTCAACTTGTTAGATCACAACAAGACTTAACTTGAGCCTTTGACAACATCAAAACTTAGGTTTGATTCTGGTGCAACCTACACCAACAATGTGAACTTTTGTTTCTGCAATGGTGTATCAACCCTAATCATTGTCTACTTTTGAAAAGATCGTAACTAGTGATTGAAACCTAGGGAGGATCCTATCATAAGATCCCTTGACATTTAATTAACCATGTTTCCTACTGTGTAACAATGAATTAGGTTTGATCCATTAAGCTCTATGATGGCTTAGGATTCCTCGTGGTATACCAAGTTGTACTTTCATATCTCACTCTCCGTGTCTCAGTTTTCTAAGGGTCAGAGGGTTGGGTTCTCCTTTTAATTCATCCCAAAATCCTTATGGTATATAAATCTCATGCTTTTGGCATTGAGATCATGTTAATTTGGTAGATCTAGACCATAAATAGACATTTCATCAAACAAGAAACATGAAAATATATAGATTAAATGAAAAATGTTCACATGTCAAAAGGGATACTCTTAATATCCTAGAATCAAGAGAACTACTCCATTATAAGGAAATTACAAACCAAAGACATTAATAAAATCATTCATACATATTAAAATAGAGAATAAAGATAGAGAAATGCTTAGGGAGAACATTTGTGGTATCTTCGAGTGGTTCCCTTGTATCTGATGTGGACGGGTCATTAAAGTGATGAAGATGAGTGCTCTAGAATTTCCTATAGAGGGGGAAACCGTCTCATAAGGAAGAGGATAAAGTTCTCTCATCCCAGCCCCCCCCCCCCCCCCCCTTTTCTAGTCCAGTGCGGTAGATCCCCTTTTATAGGGGCTAAAAATGGGCATGCGACACTGTCCGTGTTACCTAGCATGGGCGCCCATGTCATGCACGGAAGCTTCAGATCTGTAGGGCACGACCCATGCTGCGGGGCACGGACGACCATGGTGTGGGACCGAATCTACCGCTGCCAGTTCCGCTGGGCACGAGCTGGCCATGGCAAGGAAGCAGAGCTTGCCATGGGTTATGCCACTGGGCATGACCGACCATTGCAAGACAATCAAACCTATCATAGACTATTCCACTAGGCACGACCGCCCATGGCAAGGCAACCGAACCTACCACGGGTCATGCCACTAGGGATGACTTCCCGTGGCAAGGCAGATCTTCTTTAGGTTGGTCTTTTCACTCTCCGTTTCACTTCAATCTTCACTCCGATCATCTAAAATATATGAGAGTAGTATCTAGAAATAGTAAAACATAAAATGAAACATAGAATTAGGTTATTATTAGTGTAAGCCCTAAGATCCAATCAAGAGTTGATAGACTTAGGAAATATTCTATGATATTTCATTAATAAAGGGTAATGATTATTATATTTACTTTAGATCTGTGCCAGATGAATAAGTATAATAATGTCATAGGGTAATACGTTATAGTCTACAACATATTAATTGGTTGAATAGATAGTGGGAGGTTGTAGATATGTATAGAATACTACTCTTAACTATTCCTAGTCAAGCATTAATATACAAGGGTAATATTAATGTGTTGAGAATGCATGTAGGTCAATTGATGACTTAATCTCATGAGTCATGGATATAAGATATCAAGTTGTCACATGAGTATATATTATAGAATATGTACTAAATTAACCTGCCATGATAATGTTTCATGGATTGTTATATAAGTGTCATAAGCATCTTATAGTAACTATTGGTATGAATAGTCCTTAGACCTGAAGTTACTACGGTTCCCTAGATAAGGAGTTGTGTACTTTGGTATAGACAAATGTTACCTATAACAAGGTGGACTATAAAGTCGATCACTAGAAATGCAATAAGTTATGTGGAGGGATGTGAGTAATATTGATGTGATCTATCCCTTCTATATGATGGAAGTGATATCTGTAGGTCCCTTGATTAAGTAAGACATAAGAATGCATGGTCATACTCAATTTAGTCAATATGAGATATTGAGCTTATTTTTTTTAGTGTGTCTACTTAGGGATCAAGAAACATAAAGATTGATAAGAGGATGACATAGTTTATAACTCATCAATCAATCTAGATATCAAGGATAGAAGGACTAAATTATACAAGATAATAGAAATATACAAGTTAGGTCGGATATCGATTTCTCGTCACTTGGATAGTAATGATGCATTGCTAGATATCATTCATTGCTTATGTATCTAAAATGTTGATTTGAATACATTGGCAACGTTACGAAAACCAATTGGATCACATACAATGAACATGTTGATTTGGAGATGAGTTTATTTTAATTTGACTAAAATATGATGGACCACAAGATTATGGAGTTAAGTGTAATCTGAATTAGACTCATTGAGTTAGACTCAAATTGAATTGAGTCTAACCCGAATTAGACTCATTTGGATTAATGGGTTAGACTCATTGGATAATTAGATTAATGGGTAATATAATATAATATATTAATCCAACCCATTAAGAAGATTAATGGAGACTAACTCATCATTAATGGAAGAAGACCAAAAGACATAAAACCCTTGGTATTCCTTGAATGAATATAAAAGGTCTTTCGAGTGAAATTTTTACATGAGACTTTTCATCTTCTTCTCTTGGCCAAACCTCCCAAAGTGGCTACCACCACAAAGGTGGTTCTTCTCAGAATTTGAGTTTGTGTGATGAACGGGACCATGGAGGTGTGGACATTCTGATCGTGCTGAGATCTACTGAAGAATCAAAGTTGTTGTCGAGAGTATCATTCACGTAATAGAGGTAACTATTCTATTTGATAGAGTAGCAAGAGCGAGTATATCGTATTCGTAAGGATCTCTAGAGGGATCCTTTTTTGCTGCGTGCATTATTATTTTACGCATAAGATCCTTATAGTTGTATCAAATCATGCATGCAAAAGTGGGTCAAATGTAGTATGAAAACACGATGAAAATCCCTATATACTTCACACTTATCAATGCACACGTTAAAAGACTTCAACTTAGAATATGAAAACATTAAAATTTTTATTGACAATATAAATTCAATCAATCTAACTAAAAATCTAGTACATCATTCAAAAACCAAACACACAGAAATTAAATATCATTTTACTTGGGGTCATGTCTCCAAAGGAGAAATTAAAGTCAACTGTATTGAGTCCAAATCGAATTTGACAGTTATTTTCACAAAACTATTACCTGAATCCAAATTTAGCCAATTACGATGAAAGTTAGGTATGTGTATTGTAGAATAGAATTTATTCTTCAAACTTGATATTTTTCAAAACTCTATATTTTTAATAAAAAAATATTAATCCCAAATTAACTGAATTAGTCTAGGAAAGAATACTAGTATTCTTGATCCTATAGATCTAATAGCTTTGGAATCTCACAATAACCTAGGAGATACCTTTATTATGTATTATTGAACATAGACTGGTGAGAGATGTATTGGGTTTACCCTAGGTTCATATATAGATATAGTGCTGAAGGATCGAGAAGAAGCGATAGGGGGGTGAATATTGCTTGTTAAAACTTGTCTTTTTGTATGGATTCGTAAAACAAGAATCAAAGCGGCAGCGGAATAGAAAAGAAAATATAATATAGATGATTCAGATGGTTACTTGGTTCAGAGCCTATGTCGAATCCTACTCGAAGACCCGCGATCCTTGATCGCACTGATGGATAATCCGCTAACTCTTCTTTCTAAAATCCTTCGGAAAGAAGTAATTTGTACAATATGAAGAATGTAAGATAGTAACACACTACTATCCTTAGAAAATTAAAACAATGCAAACTTTAACTAAAGTTATACCGACACTAGGTGTAAGATGAGGCTCGGTCAGCACTTTTGGATGGAGCAGCTTGTTTGTGAAGATGAAGCACAGAGTAGCAGAATGAATAGGAGCTTTGCACAATGTTGCTTGAAAATTGATTACTTGCCTCAGACCTCGAGCTCTGCTTATATAAGCCTTTAACGATAGATTGATAAATTGTCTGATCGACTGATAGGTTTGGTCGACTGAAACTCCTATCGGTCGACTGAACTGCTTTACTTCCCTCTTCGCCAAGATCTAATCTTTGTGCATTTATGAGTAATTAATGTTCAGTCGACTGATACCCTTGATCGGTCGACCGATCAGTGTAGTTTCCCTGTTCACTGAGATTCTCCATCAATGAGCCTTTAATTGCATTTAATATTCAGTCGACCGATCCCTGAGTTCGGTCGACTGATCAAACTAGCTTCCAACATTACTTCTAATCAATCTGATCAATGCCATGTCGACTTGGTTCGGTCGACCAATCCATAGGTTCGGTCGACCGATCAGGCCGGTTCTTGTAAGACAGTGTTAAATAAGATATTCCTATTAAACAAAGTTAGGACAGTAATATAAGATGCATGAGTAGTAATTGATAGTAGAACTGTCTTGATCTCAAGTTGGAAACCTTTTCAATTTCTTCAGTTGAATCAGTGACCTAGGGTTTGTTCATTTCTGGAACATGACCTCACTGTTGCTCCTCTCCAGTTGCTTATCTCAACTTACTTGCCAAACATTGGTCCTCCATATATGTTTGAATTTTATAGCTTAGCATCATATTGGCTCACCAAGACTTTCTCTCAATCTTCGGTCCTCCAGACCTATCAAGCTTCCTTGCCAAGTGTTAGGTCCTCTTGACCCATTTGGGCTTCCTACCTAGCTTCCACGATCTGCTAAAATTTTTTCGGTTGAGTAAACATCCTGCGCACTCAGTTAACTTGTTAAATCACAACAAGATTTAACTTAAATCTTTGACAACATCAAAATTCAAGTTCGATTTTGGTGTACCTTGCACCAATAACTACATCACCATGAACTATAAAGGGGTTTTTGTTTGAATAAAAGTTAACCACATTGTGGCTAACTTCTTAAATAACTTAACGATACTTGTTATCATTTGAGTTGGAAAAGAAGTTAGACAATTAATATGGTATTTTCAAAAATATATTTTTTTAAAACTATATTTGAATCCACATTTTTCCATCGATGAACCTAATTTTCCTTTAACGGAACTAGTTTTCCATCAAAGGAACTACCTTATCGGTCGATGGAACTTATAAAACTATGTTTAAATTATTTTGAAAAATCTTATTTTTCCGTTGACGAAACCAAATTTTTAAAATGATTGAAAGTGGTGAAATTAATACTGTAAATAGTATTTTTTTCGTCGACAGAACTACCCTTATCGGTCAACGAAACACAACAACCTAAGCGTTGGACACACGATAAAAGTAATACATGTTTTTCTGTCGATGGAACGACCCATGTCACTCAATGGAACACAAAACCAAAGTGTTGAACACACGGGAATCTTAACATTGATAAGACGGTTTAAGTTATCCGTCGACTAAACACCCTATTTAGTCAACAGAACACTAAAAAGTGTCCTGATTGGTACGATTCTCTAGATCCATCAATGGAACATCCATTTTCAGTCGATGTATCACTGAAGAGCTTCGAAAAACTGTAGCTTTTAATGGTTCTGTCGATGGATCAGATTATTCCGTGGATGAAACAATGCCTTTAAAACATAACCTGGGTTGAGATCAAAAGCATCCCACATTCATTTCACTTCTCCTTTTCTTGGCTTGGAATCCTATGAGGTCACATTCTATGAAGCTTACAAATCTCTGACTCCTTCCCTCGGTAACGAAAGTTCGTAAGACCACCTAATTACAAGCTAGTTTCTCTAATGCCAATGAAGATTTAATACTTCCTACCGATGAATTTCATTGATATCTCACATTAAAAACCTTTAGTCTTGTCGTGATTAGATTTTTAGACATCTAATTTTATACACAACACTGCCCTGAAGTAGTTGATATTATCAATCAATATCAATTATAATTTTTAGTCAACTATCAATTTTATATCAACCCTAAACTCTGCTCTCATTTCTTTCATAATCTATGTGAAATTGATGAATACAATTTCAAAACTAGGGTCACAAGTGTAGATATAACTGTTAATCTTGACTCATTCCGACAATTCTTACGGACTAGACCTTATGGTAACCAATTATGATGTTTTCCTAATTATACTGATCCATTACTTGAACACTACTCAACCTTAACCCTTGACATGATTTATGCTCAATTCTTTCAGGGTCCTCATGTTATTCCCATGCAATCCATCAACCTCAATCCTAGAGACAATGCTTTTTATAAAGCGCTAGTCTTTTGTATTTTACCTTTAGGATCCAAAGATCAGTATGTTATTCGACCAATCCATTTATTTCTTATGTATGCTCTCTGACAATGGCTAGATTTGGTCATAGGATTGTGGGTCTTTAAAACAATCATTCACTAGTTTGGATATTACTCATTTGGAACTATCCACATGGTGTATGGCCACATTCGTACTTCTTATATTGGCACTTTTGACATCAACACCGCTATAGGAGATATCTCCGTTCAAAGAGACTTCAATAAGATAGAAATTATATAGCTATCTTTAGCGGGCATTAGAGTGACTTCGCAGGGCTTGGTCTTCAAGGCTCGACATCCACGAGCTCAGTAGCCTATTGAGTAGGAGATGCCTCGTACTAATGTTAAGTTACCAGTTCACTTAGAGATTCAGACTCCATTACTAGGCAATCCTCAAGCTCCTCTTGCACCACTAGATTATGATGATGTCTACAATCACCTTTGCTATGGCATTTTTTGTCGATATGACTCACTCTATACTTCACTTCAACATCATATGGATAGTCATTTCGACTCACTCCGATAGCATTTTAATAGTTTCCTCAATTTACTTGAGTAGCGATATGATACACTCATCGAGTATTATGATGCACTTCATATGGAGTAGCAGGAGTTATCAGAGTATGTTCGATTTGTGTACGACAAACAACTACCACATTCTCCTATTGTAGAGGACTAGACATGTTTTATTCTTCTATGTATGCTCTAGTTTGTATGTATGTGTGGTTTGACTTGTTGAATTACAATGGTTGTAAATAAAGTCCCACATTGAAAACACATGGAAAGGATTATAGACTTATAAGGGAAAGATATCCCTATTGGTATAAGACCTTTTGGGTAGAGCCTAAACATAAAATCATGAGGGTTTAGGCCCAAAGTGGATAATATCATACCATTATGGAGATATGTAAATTTCTTTTGGTCCTAACAATTGGTATCAGAGCTTGAACTACCAGAAGACCAACCGCCTACTGTACACAAGAGTCATAGTCTAATCAAGTCATGTGGGTGGAATATTTACCTCTAACGAAGAAAGTGGAGGCTCCAACGAAGAAAGTGGAGGCTCCCATGTTTGGATCAAGATGATCAGATATTAGGCAGAGAAGTTCTAGTTGTGGCTAGGCAAGGAAGACCTAGTAAGTTGGTTAGACTGAGGGGCAAGAAAGTCTTAGTAGGTTGGTTGGACCGATGGGTATTAAAGTCCTGGTGGGTCAAAGATCAGATGACATCAAGCTGATAGGCTTGAGGGGATGGCCCTTTGTTTGAGGGGGGATTATTGAATTGCAATGGTTGCAAATAAATCTCACATTGAAAACACACATGGAAAGGATTATGGACTTATAAGGCAAAGATATCTCTATTTATATGAGGCCTTTTTGGTAGAGCCCAAAAATAAAATCATGAAGACTTAGGTCTAAAGTGGACAATATTATACCATTATAGAAATATGTGAATTCCTTTTGGTCCTAACAATTTGAACTATGTGATATTTTTTTTATTGACTTGACTATGTTTGCTTAAATATATTTCTGCATAACTCTGTTAAACTACTGCATCATTATGTTTGCTCACCTTATCCTACATTACTTTTTGATATATGTCAAAGGAGGGGGTGTAAGTATTAAAGTCAAAAAGGGGAAGTGAATGCAATAAATTAATCACTCAATAAGATAACTTACAATCATTCATTTTATTTTTATTTACAATTAAGAATGGTATTTTTCTGATTTTAAACAAGCATTGTTTTACATCAAAAAGGAGGAGATTATTAATATAGAATGCGCCGATAATCAAACTTGTATTTTGATATATGACAAAGAGTTTAAAGTCAAAACACATGTATTTGATATGCTTGTTAAGAATGCAAATTTGATGGATCCTGAGAACCGGACACCAAGTATAAAATTTAGATGGGTTGGGAGAACCGGACCGACAGAAAGTCCAGATAGGTTAGAAGAATTAGATATCTAGCAAGAGGACTTGGTTGGTCAGTGTTGTCACACCCCGAGGGAGTCCCTACCTAGCAAACTGATAACATCTCCCCCCTTATTACAATATACAAAACCTAGATATAAAGCCACATGGCTGAATAATAATAATGAGCTAATTTGATTGTTTTCAGGGGCATTCTCATTCATTATCTTGCAACCTAATCATTTCTTTGGGTATACCACTCAATCAATTCAAGAAAATTACCTTTATTTGAGGAACTTGATGACTCATCATGTACACGGAATGACAAACCTTGTTTCAAAAGAAAGCGTGTAACATCCAAAGTTGTCGTTAATCAAGTGTGATATGCAACCTCCATTCCACATCCCTGTGCTTGTAGCAAATGTGACACACTTTGTCGTTGATTTTGAAAAGCCTCAAGTTGTATTCTTGCATCATTGTGAGTACTAGCTACACCACCAACATGCGTATAAAATACTTCCATTGCTTTTCTCCAATTATTCATCCCTGAATTAGTAAATGCCTCATCTCCAGCTCGACATCCTCTATGAGAATTTTTAAAGAGATAGCACCAAAAACAAAAAGCTGCATTTTTGATATGCTATACTCTAACCATGGAAATTTTTTGAACCAAGTAACTTGGAAACTTCTATTCTCTTTACCAAATTATCTTTGGGGATAACTATGGACAAATGGTTGACAAGGTCCTCTAATCAAATATTCTCTTCTAATCTGATCTCTAATTGAAACATCAAATTCATTAATTGGTTTGTGTCGCCCTGGATTACTAACAACATCATCCGGGTTGAATTCAACGTGAGAATATTTTTTCTTACTATTTTCTTCCATAGAAGACTTAACATTTTGTTTTAAAAATTTCTCCATAACCTATGTCAATTCATCAAAATTATTGAATTATTAAATAAAAATAATATGTAAAATAAATAAACATAATACGTATTATGTGTAAAAAAATCACAAACTCACAATAAAATAAAATTAATGATAAATCAATACCTTTTAACTCCAAGGAAGGGCCAAGGGCTAAGTCTGGAGGCTTAGTAGGGGATGGCTATGCGCTAACTGTTAGTTAGAGCCCTAGATCCAATCATTTGATGATTGTTGTATGGACTCGTTGTATCATATTCTTGTATATAAATAAAGGTATTTGTTTTGGTTATTATACTTACTTGTATTGGTGTCAAATAACTAAGTATAGTAGCGTCCTTGAGTAGAAGGTTCTTACCTATATCAATCGATTGGATGAATCAATAGTGAGATGATATAGGGAACACTACTCTTAATCATTCCTAGTCGAGTATTAACATTCAGGGACAATGTTAATGCAATGAGACTAGCATGTAGGTCAACTCGATGACTTGATCTCACAAGTCATGGATAGAGAGATATCAAGTTGACACATGGGTATGCATTGGAGAATGTATACTGAATGACCCGCCATCAGAAAGTATCATAGATCGTTATATGAGTATCATATACTTTCTCATGTGGCTATTAGTCTGACTACTAGTCCTTGGATCTGAAGTCACCATGGATCCCTACATAAGGAGTTACGTACTTTGGTTTCGTCAAACGTCACCCGTAACTAGGTGGACTATAAAGGCGATTACTGGATATGTAACAAATTATGCGGAGGGATGTGAGTGATGTAGATGGGATCTATCCCTCTTATATGACGGGAGTGACATCGATATTCTTGATAGAGTGAGACCACTAAGTGCATAGCCATGCCCAAATGAGTCAATATGAGATGTTGAGCTCATTTGATTGAGTGAGTCTACTTGGAGTTCAAGATTTAGATTGATTAAAGGATGACATGGTCTATGTCTCACATTAATCAATCTAGATGTCAAGGATAGAAGGACACTTGTCATATTTTGTGAGGAGTCACAATTAGTAGTCACAAGGTGATGTTGGATCTCAACATTCTTGTAACTTGGGTAGTAATGATGTGTTGCTAGATACCACTCATTACTTATGCTTCTAAATGGGTTTAGACTCATTGCCAACGTTACAAGAACCTATAGGGTCATACACAAAGGACAATTAGATGGAAATTAGGTTCATATGATGAACCAAGAGGATTAGATTCATGTGATGAATCAAATTGGATTAAGAGTAATCCTAATTGAACTAATTGAGTTGGACACAATTTGATTCATGTGTTTAATGAGTCTAATTTCGATTATGACTCATTGAATCAATTTAATTAATTGAATTAGATCCATAATATTAAATTGGCTTGAATCAAATGGTTGGATTTGATCAACCATGGGAGTTATAATGTCAAGTTTGACTTGACTTGAGAGGAAGAGGAAAAGTCAAGTTTGACTTGACTATATGCCACCTCTTTTGTGAGTTGACATTAAGTGGCCAATATGGTGTTACACATCATTAAGTTGTGCACATGTGTATGCCGCCTCATGGAGGTTACAAATCTCCTCTTTAATGACCACATTAAATGACAAAGGAGGTTACACTCCTTAATGTGGTCGGCCACTTATTGTGGATTGAATGAGTTGTTTTTGAATTCAAGCCAATTCATTCCATCATCTTACTCCTCTCATTCTCCTCTCCCTCTCCTCCTCCTTGGCTGAACCACCTAAGGTGCTAGCACACCTTTGTTTGGTCTTCTCCACCTAGTTTGTTTGTGTGGATACGCATAGAGGATCGTACACTTGAAGATCTCAAGATCCGGCGAACCTTTGGACGAGCGGGATTGCGAAGGGCTTCGCATCAAGGGTAAATCTCTCAATCATGTAGTTCTAGTGTAGATCTAGATGTAAGAAACTCGTACTCATAAAATTTTGTTTTATTTTACTTCGCACGGATCCAGTGGCATGGGAATCGGGGTTTTCGCTTGCGAAAAAGCGGTTTTTGCGGTCCGAAAATCCCAACAGTGGTATCAGAGCCACGTGCGAAGTCTTGTATGAGTTTAATTTGTATTTTTATGAAAATTATCAGTCTATAATATTCTGTGAATTTTCTATTTTTATAGTTTTTATGGGTATTTTTCTCGTAGAAGCGAAGCACAAGTGTTTAGACACTTGTAGGCTTCGGCTACAGAGAAAATTTTTCCGAAACGGCAAGGTTTCGCCCCAAATATTTTTGGGACAGCGGGCTAAGGTGCTATAGGATCGCTAAGGAACACTCGCGATGGTTATATCGCGGGTAGGGGCGCTTCCCCTGACCCCGTAAGGGGCTTCGTTCTTCGATTGCGCCCGAAAACCCGCTAAACGGGACCGTCGGGAATTTTACTCATAAAAATTGTAAAAATTGTGGTAAAAATTACAGAAAATTATAGAAAATACATTGATCCTGTCCGAACCAGGGGTCAACGAACGCTGGGGATGTGGCGCTCCCTGCTGGATCCTCGAGTGCTCCGGCGAACCTGTAACAAAACCGAGCCGGGAGGAATGTCTCGACGACGGCCCTCCGACGCTCAAGTCAGGCGAGGAAATAGATGAAGAGGTGGCTTAGAAACAGAAGACTTGTGTACCTCCGGTGAAGAAATGGAGACCTTATATAGACCTCTCGAAGGAGCCTGAGCGCGCCAATCGAAGCAATCTCCTGCTTTCGACCATGCCCAGGTATCCATAAGGCCATACCGCTACTGTATCAACCTCTCCATGATGTGACGGCAAGATCTTCTATCGTGAAATCTTGTGTACGGCATAATCATTAGACATGCCTCTGCTGACATCCTATATCCCGAGCCGAACTAATAGGCCGCTCGGCTAACCTTTGTATCCTCGCCCTTATCCTGGCCGAACGGACAACCCGCTCGGCCCCTCGGTTCCAGCCGGGCAGACATCCGCTCGGCCGTTCAATCCTCCTGCCTTGGCGTCGGAAACCCAAGCCTGGCTGGGTTATCTCTGGCTCCGCTCGGACCTGCTCAACAAGTGGGTCCCCCATTCTTACCACCGGATCACTTTCCTCCCCTTCAAGTCTAGTCGAAGGAGGCAGTGAGTCCGACTGACTGGACTATGTGTCCGAGCGGGCGGTCGTCGCCTTACCGTCGCCTATGATATACCTAGAGCCGTCCGGCCCTTAGGCTAAATTCAGCCGCTCGGCTCTTCGCTTTGGATGTCTTGGCGTTCAGCGTGGATGTTTGTTTGTCTAAATCTTCTCGAAAATCGCGCAAATCCTTTCCATTAAGTCGAAGCATGCGCGGTATGGGCGCATTAATTGCGCCTGGTGACAGAGCGCCACGTGGCTCTTCTCGCGTGGCGGTGATGGGCCGTACGATGGGACGCGATTACTTTGAAATGGACGGTTAGATGATGACCTCGTCTCTCGTGACCTGCATCCGACGGTCGAGGTCGACCAGCCTCGTTCGCATAAAGCCTTCGTCTCCGCCCTTATGCTGCATTCTCTGTTTCATCGCGCATCCTCCGTGGAAGGTGCCCGCGGCTGCCTCCTTCCGGTTGTCCTCATCTTGGTGGTTTTCGACTTTCTGGTGATCTTCTCCGTTCATCTTCCCTCAGTAAGCTTTTCCCTTTCTTTCGTTCGGCCTTTCCCTTTCGCGTGGAACTCCTTTCGTTCCTTTGCTTGCGAACTCTTATCTGTTCTCCGTTTCCGAGTTTCTTTCGGCTTCCTTCTTTCTTTTTCTTGGTACTTCAATCATGGCGAGCACTTCCGTACCCGCTGTTGATGTTCATGGTTCCTGGTATATGACCATGGAGAGTCGGTTTGATGAAGAGGGCGCTCGGCGTCTTGTTTGGACGTACGGAATCCCGGACAACCATGAAATAGTTGTAGCCGACCCGACCGACCGGCCCCATAACCCGCCGACCGGTACCATTTGCTTTTTTCTGGACCAATTCCAGGGCGGCCTTAGATTTCCTACCCATCCCTTCATTTTGGAGGTTTGTAATTATTTCCGCATCCCGCTCTGCCAACTTGTGCCGAACTCCTTTAGGCTGCTGAGCGGGGTGGTTGTCCTCTTTAAGCTGCATAGTATCCCACTTGACCCCAAAGTATTCCACTTCTTCTTCTACCCCAAACAATCCGAGTTGGGCATTTTTATTTTCCAAAGTAGAATAGACTTTAAATTTTTTGATAATATGCCGACCTCCAACAAGCACTGGAAGGAATTTTTCTTCTATATCCGACTTCCCGAGCGGCCAGCATTTCGAACCAAATGGCAGACCGCCGTGCCGACCCAGCCGGAGCTCGGCAAATTCAGAAGCAATCCGGCCTACCTTCATGCGGCGAACTGGTTGTCCTGTCAGCGGTACAAGATTGACCAGTTGCTTCTCAAGGGGGTGTTGTACATTTTCGGATTATCTCCCGTTCGGGCCAATCTCCCCTACAGCATGGGTAAAGACTCTTTACTCCCTTCGCCTTTTTTATCTAACTGATTTTAATTTCTTCTATTGCAGCTGAAGTCATAAGGCGCTCCAAAGCTACCGCTCATCTGAAGTTGAAGGCCGTGGAAATTGAAGCGGCTACCAAAAAAGAGCTCGCCGAGCGGGGTCTCATCCCCAGCCGCCCGGCAGATGCAGGAGAGGGGGGGGGCGCAGTCCGCCCCTGAAACAGAAGTTGCCCCATCCGCTTCAACGGAGGTTGAGGAGGATCCTGTTTCCTCTGCCCCAGCCGAGCTGGGAGTCCCCCAGGTCGGGGGTCCACCACTGGAAGTTCGGCGAAAACGTCGAAGAGACTCCAGTCTTCCGCCGACCCAAGAGGGGGAACCACAGGCGCCGATCGGGGTAGCTTCGCCAGACCGCACGCCGCCGCAGATCGGGACCCCAGTGGCTTCGCCCACCGCACAGCCCTCTGGCTCTCCTCCACGAACTCGTCGTCGCTTACGACGGTTGGGCGAAACCTCTACCATAGGGGAGTCCTCAGGCCAGGCGACTGCGGCTGAGGAAGCGCCGGCCGGCCACCCGACCATCAAGACTACCCTTCGATTCCCATCGGAGGAATATTTACTGTCCGCCGATCGGCCCTTAAGCCCCGTTCATGAAATAACCCTGACGGGTCCGCTCGCCAAGCTTTTCGAGGACGCGCAGATTCAGGTGGCCCTCATGACGCCCAAGCAGCTCGGCGATAACAACATGCAGCAGGCGACTCAGGTAAATTCATTTTTCTTCCTGTGCCATGCTACTGTTGGCTTATAGCGTTGGGATGAGCAAATCGCCACTAGCCATCGGCTAGCCGAGCTGGAGGATCACTTAGAAAAACTCCAAGTGTCGGAGGGTCCATCGGCCGAGCGGGAGAAACAAACCCTCGAGGCCGAACAGAAGAAGGCCGCCGACCTGGCTACAGAGGTGGCTCGGCTAGAGGGCCAAGTCAAGAAGCGCGAAGTGGATGCCAAACGCGCTACTGCCCAGAAGAAGCGAGCGATAGCTAATCTGGACAAGATGAAAGTAGATGTCCGTGCGCTAGATCAGCGATCCAAGGATCTGGAGGCCCAGCTGAACGCCGAGCGGGAGGACCGTTCGACAGAACGCACAAAAGCTGAAATGGACTTGAAGGCAGTCCAAGATTCCTTAACCGCTTCCCGGGCGGTGCTCAAAAAATATAAGGAGGGAGAGCCGAGCCGCCTAGCAACAGCGCGCCAAGAATACCTCCGCTCGGAACGGATCGGCGCAAAATTCGGCGGCAACGTCTCATCAACTTTCGCCGAGGCGGTGAAGGTCACCATGGCGTACTTGAAGAGGGGTGGCCACCTTCCTGCGGGAATGCACATTCCCGCCTCCGACCTGGCGGCCATGATTGACGATATCCCGGACGCCATTTTTAATTTTGAGGACTCGGAGTGAGGCGAGTTCTTCCAAGTACTTCCTGTATTTCATCCGCTCGGCGGATGTAAAATTTTTGTACTTGCCATCCGGCATTATTGTAATCCTTTGCTTCTATTTTTGTTTGTCCTTCATTGCCCTCTTCTGTCTGTTTGGTGTTCATTTGTAGAGTCAGTTAAGCTATACGTGTTTCCCACTAGACAACCGATCAGGTTAATCAATTGACTCGTTTTCTTCGAAATCGTTTAGCGCTTGGCTATACTGTTTGCATTCAGTGAATGCGAAGTATTGGCAAACCGACGGCCGATCGGACTTAAACAATTTAGTATTTGCGAACGCTCGTCGGCATGGATATTCATGGCCGGTCGGCGCGTCTCTCGATTTTTAACGACGGGGCTCGTCGGCACGGATATTTATAGCCGGTCGGGGCGGCTCTCGATTTTTGGATATTTATAGCCGGTCGGCGCGGCTCTCGATTTTTAACGACGGAGCTCGTCGGCACGGATATTTATAGCCGGTCGGCGCGGCTCTCGATTTTTAACGACGGAGCTCGTCGGCACGGATATTTATAGCCGGTCGGCGCGACTCTCGATTTTTAACGACGGAGCTCGTCGGCACGGATATTTATAGCCGGTCGGCGCGGCTCTCGATTTTTAACGACGGAGCTCGTCGACACGGATATTTATAGCCGGTCGGCGCGACTCTCGATTTTTAACGACGGAGCTCGTCGGTACGGATATTTATAGCCGGTCGGCGCGGCTTTACGGTTTAACGTCTGGGCTAGACGGCCGTTGAGGCTAATTTTAACGTTTCTGTTCGGCGCAGCTTAAAATATACAGAATTAGCGCCATATTACACCACTTTGCTTCCCGCACGTGGCCTTCGGTTTTTGTGTTGATGCTTGGGTATCGTACGCCCGGCCGAACGGCACGGGGTGTTCAGCATTGAGCATTTTGACTCGGATAATTTACCTCCGGCCGAATGGCGCGGGGCCTTCGTTCCTCGAGCGCTCGGCTCGATCAATTTACCTCCGGCCGAACGGCGCGGAGCCTTCGTTCCTCGAGCGCTCGACTCGATCAATTTACCTCCGGCCGAACGGCGCGGGGCCTTCGTTCCTCGAGCGCTCGGCTCGATCAATTTAACTCCGGCCGAACGGCGCGGGGCCTTCGTTCCTCGAGCGCTTGGCTCGAATAATTAACCTCCGGCCGAACGGCTCGGGGCCTTCGTCCTCGAGCGCTTGGCTCGAATAATTCCAATTGCGCACATTATAACATTTTGTCTTCTGCATTTCAAATATACAACCAAATGGAGAATATACAACACATATTCTATTGGTGCACCTCTCGCCCTGCCTCGGACAGGCTAGAGATAATTTGCGCTTCATGGTGGATCCAAGTGTCAATCCATCTTTATTCGCTCGGCGGCTCGTCCACCCAACTTCCTTGTATGTGGTCGATTCATCGCCTGACATCAAACTCCCGCTCTTGAGGTTCCAGAAGGAGGGGCTTGCTATAAGTCGAATCCGGGAGATGAAGTATCTGCTTTTGAGGGAGATGGGACTGTGGCAGTCGGTGCTTCCGCTCGGGAGAAGCGTCCGCTCGGAGGGCCTTGCCTTTTCCGTTGTCCCGTACCGGTATTTCATCTGACGAAGATCCCCGATTGCGATTCACTGCCACAGCATCAGGAGGCGTCCGGAATAGGGCCCGAAGGAATAGAACGGTAGCCGATGGTGTTTCCGCTCGACCACCAGACGCTGACGTTACTTGCTTCTTCGGCCGCTCGGCTGTTACTTTCTGTTTTTCCTCCACAAGTTTGGCGGCCCTTATCTCGACCAGAGCGTCCAGTTCCTAGAGTACCGCTCATGTACTTATTCTCCTAAATAGGTTTAGGGAAATTGATCCTGTCCGAACCAGGGGTCAACGAACGCTGGGGATGTGGCGCTCCCTGCTGGATCCTCGAGTGCTCCGGCGAACCTGCAACAAAACCGAGCCGGGAGGGGTGTCCCGGCGACGACCCTCCGACGCTCAAGTCAGGCGAGGAAATAGATGAAGAGGTGGCTTAGAAACAGAAGACTTCTGTACCTCCGGTGAAGAAATGGAGACCTTATATAGACCTCTCCAAGGAGCCTGGGCGCGCCAATCGAAGCAATCTCCTGCTTTCGACCATGCCCAGGTATGGGTCTGTCAGAAGGGCATCCATAAGGCCATACCGCTACTGTATCAACCTCTCCATGATGTGACGGCAAGATCTTCTATCGTGAAATCTTGTGTACGGCATAATCATTAGACATGCCTCTGCTGACATCCCATATCCCGAGCCGAACGAATAGGCCGCTCGGCTAACCTTTGTATCCTCGCCCTTATCCTGGCCGAACGGACAACCCGCTTGGCCCCTCGGTTCCAGCCGTGCAGACATCCGCTCGGCCGTTCAATCCTCCTGCCTTGGCGTCGGAAACCCAAGCCTGGCTGGGTTATCTCTGGCTCCGCTCGGACCTGCTCAACTGTTTGACGCGGCCTTTACCCGCTTAGTCAACCCTCCATCCGTCCTCAGGCTGGGACCCTTCAGGAAGTGGGTCCCCCATTCTTACCGCCGGATCATACATAATTTAGAATTATATATTATTTTGTGATAGTATGGCCCAAAAGACCCAAATTGGATTTGAAAATTGTGTTGTAATTCATATTACGGCCCGCGCGTCGTCATTTGTGTTGTGTGTGCTGTATACTTGATACGCGACCTGCGCATCGTGCCTCTCTTTTTATTCTTGTTGTAAATTAGTTTAGACTCGAATGTAACTCGAGTTTCAAAATTGTAATGTACAAAATTGGAGCGGTGGAAGGTCCACTCGAGACGGAGTTGCGAGGAGGGCGCGAGCAATACAAGGTGGTCAAAAGGAGGAGCTTGAGAAGCTGTTGACCCTAGGTTGACCATCCGATCTTCTCATTGGCTTGAGAAGATCGTAGTAGGGCCATGACTAATCACAAATAATTTAATTAATTTCTTGTGTGTGTATGTGATGCATGCTAGATTAGTAATTAATTAGTGCCTAACGATTAGATTAGATCTAAATCGTGTACAAGATGCACCCTATGATTAGATTAGATCTCAACCGCATCAACCCTAAAATGCCTACCATGCTGTGATACCTATCGCTACCTCGATCACATGTGTTGTTGAATCTTCCAAAGCAGAGCAACACATATTATCTTGGTAGGGTACGGAGGGACAATCTTGGTCCCGCCTATCAACGCATGGGTGAGTAGAGACTCAATTTGATTGAGTACAACTAGTTAAATCGAATTTAACTGTAGGCATTATCCAATGGTTGGAAGATAGGACAAAATCACATTTATATTAAATCTTGGGTGTATTAGCCAAAGCTAACTCGAGTTTTAATATAAATGCGGGTCTTATCCTATAAACAAGAGTTGCATAGAGATGTAATTGGTAAATTGTTACCTACCGATCATACTAAGTCTTTGGCGATTTAGCCAAAGCTAACTCAAGGCATAGTATGATGTGGATCTTGTCCCACAAAATTATAGCTATTTGGTTAGAATCTTGTAAATGTGGTTTGACCACACCTATAACTTGATTCTATAAAAATTCTATAATTTAGTGGGAGCATCATTTAGTTAAAGGCCTAATTAAATGATTAAAAGAATATGATATTTATTTTCTACATTTTTCTATTGTAGATTGCCATGTCGAACACGAACACCTTCTCTTTGCGTTCTGTCCTTGATAAGGAAAAGCACAACAGAGCAAATTTCCTAAATTGGTACAGGAATCTGAGAATAGTTCTCACCCAAGAACGTAAACTGTATGTTCTAGAGCAGTCCATTCCCGAGGCACCTCCTGCCACTGCCACGCGAGCTGACCGGGATGCTTACAAAAAGCATCAAGATGACGCATTAGATGTGTCATGTCTAATGCTCGCAACCATGAACTCTGAGCTTTAGAAGCAACACGAGTTGATGAGCGCTTACGATATGGTTGAACATCTTCATCAACTGTATCAAGGACAAGTGAGGCACGAGAGATACGAGATCTCTAAGGCACTATTTGAGTGCAATATGTCAGACGGGGCTCCCGTAGGTCCATATGTACTCAAGATGATTGGGTACATAGAGAACCTACAGAGGTTGGGGTTCCCACTTGGCCAAGAGCTGACCACTGACCTGATCTTGCAGTCCTTGCCAGATAGCTATAGTCAATTCGTTCTAAATTATAACATGAATGAAATTGACAAGCCACTGCCCGAGCTGCTTAGCATGTTAAGAACTGCTGAGCTCAACCTTAAGAAGGTTAAGCCCAACTCTATTCTGATGGTTCAGAAACATAAGGGCAAGGGCAAGCCCAAAGGCAAGGGAAAGTCCCAAGCCAAGGGCAAAGGCAAGGTATTGAAGCCTAAAGGAGGGGTCGCCAAGGATGCTACCTGCTTCCACTGCGGTCAGACCGGGCATTGGAAGAGGAACTGCAAGGTGTACCTGGAAGATCTTAAGAAGAAGCAAAGTGAGACTTCCACTTCAGATATATATATTATAGAAGTCAATCTATTTATTTCTTCATCATGGGTATTAGATACCGGATGTGCTTCTCACATTTGTATTAATGTGCAGGCGCTGAGAAATAGCAGGGCATTGACAAAGGGTGAGGTGGACCTACGCGTAGGCAATGGAGCACAGGTTGCTGCTGTTGCTGTAGGGACTTATTTTCTATGTCTGCCCTCTGGGCTTGTACTAGAATTAGATGAATGTTGTTATGTGTCTGCTTTAACTAAGAACATTATTTCAGTTTCTTGTTTGGACAAGAAAGGTTTCTCTTTTATAATAAAGGACAAATGTTGTTCAGTTTATTTAAAAGATATGTTCTATTATAGTGCACCTCTAATGAATCGACTCTACATTCTAGACCTTGAAAGCCCTATCTATAACATAAATACCAAGAGGTTCAAGTCAAATGACCTGAACCAAACCTATCTCTAGCACTGTCGCTTAGGTCATATAAATGACAAGCGCTTATCCCAGCTCCATAAGGATGGTTTGCTGGACTCATTTGATTTTGAATCTTATGAGACGTGCGAGTCATGCCTACTAGGCAAGATGACCAAGACTCCCTTTAGTGGGCATAGTGAGAGAGCGACTGACTTGTTAGGTCTTATACATAGTGATGTATGTGGCCCTTTCAATGTTGCTGCTAGAGGCAGTTATAGGTACTTCATCACATTTACTGATGACTTCAGTAGATATGGTTATGTGTCCTGGATGACACATAAGTCAGAATCCTTTGAAAAGTTCAAAGAATTCAAGAATGAAGTACAGAACCAGCTTGGCAAGAGTATTAAGATACTTCAATCAAATCGAGGTGGAGAATACCTTAGCCATGAGTTTCGTGACTACCTAGCTGATTGTGAGATTCTATCCCAAATCACTCCTCCTGGAACACCACAGTGGAATGGTGTATCCGAAAGGAGGAATCGTACCCTATTAGATATGATACAGTCTATGATGAGTCACACAGATCTTCCTACATTTCTTTAGGGCTATGCTCTAGACACGGCAGCTTTTATACTTAACCGAGTTCCATTCAAGGCCGTGATAAAGACACCATATAGGATATGGATTGGGAGAGATGCCTAGGTGTCTTTTATGAGGATTTGGGGTTGTGAGGCTTACGTTCGATGTTAAATCTCAGACAAATTAGGACCCAAATCCGACAAGTGCTACTTTATTGTATATCCCAAGGAAACTAACGGATATTACTTCTACATTCCCAGTCAGCACAAGGTAGTTGTGGCAAAGACTGGAGTCTTTCTAGAAAGGGACTTTATTTCTAAAAAGACTAGTGGGAGTACATTCGATCTTGAAGAAGTTCAAGATGTGGACCATAGCACTGAAGCCTCGATGGAAGTTGAACTGGAACCATAAAGTGTTGTGGATGATGTTGTTCCATAAAGAGTTGAGGAACAACAACCAGTTCAAGTAGACATACCTCTACGCAGTTCTGATAGGGTACGTCGTCAGCCTAAGAGATACTCATTTCTCTTGTCTGACCATGATGACGTTGTGCTCATAGAGGATGAGCCTACCACCTATCAGGAAGTTGTGATGAGACCAGATTCCGAAAAATGGTTCGAGGCCATGAGATCTGAGATGGAATCCATGTACACCAACCAAGTATGGACTTTGGTTGATCCACCTGAAGGGTAAAACCCATTGGGTGAAAGTGAGTCTTTAAGAGAAAGACTGACATGGATGGACTTATCTATAAGGGTCGCTTGGTAGCTAAAGGTTGTTGGGATTTTCGGGCCGCAAAAACCGCCTTTTTGCGTTGCGAAAACCCCGAATCTCCCATGCCACCGGATCCGTGCGAAGTTTATAAATAAAAATTTCGAGTACGAGTTTACTAAAGCCTAAATCTACACTAGATCTACAAAGAAAAGAAATTACCCTTGATGCAAAGCCCTTCGTGTATCTCGGTCGTCCAAAGGTTCGCCATATCTCGAGATCGTCAAGTGTACGATCCTCTATGCGTATCCACATGAACAAACTAGGTGGAGAAGACCAAACAAAGGTGTGCTAGCACCTAAGGTGGTTCAACCAAGGAGGAGGAGAGGGAGAGCAAGAAGATGAGATGAGGAGGAAGAAGGAATGAATTGGCTTGAATGAAAAATTAACCCATTCATTCAACCATAAGTGGCCGACCACATTAAGGAGTGTAACCTCCTTTCTCATTTAATGTGGCCATTAAAGAGGAGATTTGTAAACTCCATGAGGTGGCATACACATGTGCTAGACTTAATGATGTGTAACACCATTATTGGCCACTTAATGCCAACTCACAAATGAGGTGGCATATAGTTAAGTTAAACTTGACTTTTCATCTTCCTCTCAAGTCAAGTCAAACTTGACATTATAACTCCCATGGTTGATCAAATCCAACCTTTTTGATTCAAGCCAATTTAATATAATGAATCTAATTTATTTAATTAAATTGATTCAATGAGTCATAATCTAAATTAGACTTATTGAACACATGAATCAAATTGAGTCCAACTCAATTAGTTCAATTAGAATTACTCTTAATCCAATTTGATTCATCATATGAATCTAATCCTCTTGGTTCATCAAATGAACCTAATCTCCATCTAATTATCCTTTGTGTGTGACCCTATAGGTTCTTGTAACGTTGACAATGCTTCTAAACTCATTTAGAAGCATAAGTAATGAGTGGTATCTAGCAAAACATCATTACTACCCAAGTTACAAGAATGTTGAGATCCAATATCACCTTGTGACTACTAATTGTGACTCCTCACAATATATGACATTGTCCTTCTATCCTAGACATCTAGATTGATCAATGTGAGGCATAGACCGTGTCATCCTCTAATCAATATAAATCTTGAACTCTAAGTAGACTCATTCAATCAAATGAGCTCAATATCTCATATTGACTCATTTGGGCATGGCCATGCACTTCGTGTTGGGTTTTTCGGGCCGCGAAAACCGCTTTTTCGCGTCGCAGAACCCCCGAAACTCCCTATCCAATGGATCCGTGTAAAGAAAAATATTCAAAGTTACGAGTACGAGTTTCTACCTAGATCTACTCCTAGATCTACATGAAAAGATTCATTACCCTCGTTGCGTGCCCTTTGCGTTCCCGCTCGTCTCGACGGTGCCGGATCTCGAGAGTGTCAAAGTAGACACTCCTCTAGAAGGATCCACACGAACACGTAGGTAGAGAAAACCACACAAAAGGGTGTGCTAGCACCTTGTGTGATTCGGCCAAGGAGGAGGAGAGGGAGAAAGGAGAAGAGCACTTGAGGAAGAAGATGGAATAATGCCACTTGAATGAAAATGAATCGAATTCATTCAAAATTGTGGCCGACCACATTTCCAATATGTAACCCCCATTCTCATTAAATGTAGTCATTAAAGAGAATGACTTTGTAACCCCCATGAGATGGAACACTTTGATGATGTGGCACATCATCATTAGTCCTCCTAATGCCAAATCACTAATGATGTGGCAAATAGTCAAGTCAAACTTGACTCTTCCTCTTCCTCTCAAGTCAAGTCAAACTTGACCAAATCTCTCCCATGTTTGATCTAATCCAACCATTTGATTCAAGCCAACTTAATATAATGAATCTAATTCATTTAATTAAATTGATTCAATGAGTCATAATCTAAATTAGACTCATTGAACACATGAATCAACTTGAGTCTAACTCAATTAGCCCAATTAGGATTACTCTTAATCCAATTTGATTCATCAAATGAATCTAATCCTCTTGGTTAATCATATGAACCTAATCTCCATCTAATTGTCCTTAGTGTGTGACCCTATAGGTTCTTGTAACGTTGGCAATGCCCATAAATCCATTTAGGAGCATAAGTAATGAACGGTATCTAGCAACACATCATTACTACCCAAGTTACAAGAATGTTGAGATCCAACATCACCTTGTGACTACTAATTGTGACTCCTCACAATATATGACAAGTGTCCTTCTATCCTAGACATCTAGATTGATCAATGTGAGGCATAGACCGTGTCATCCTCTGATCAATCTAAATCCTGAACTCCAAGTAGACTCACTAAATCAAATGAGCTCAATATCTCATATTGACTTATTTGGGCATGGCCATGTACTTCGTGTACTCACTCTATCAAGAATACCGATGTCTCTCCCGTCATATAGGAGGGATAGATCCCATCTACATCACTCACATCCCTCCGCATAATTTGTTACATACCCAGTAATCGCCTTTATAGTCCACCCAGTTACGGGTGACGTTTGACGAAACTAAAGTACATAACTCCTTATGTAGGGAACCATAGTGACTTCCAGTCTAATGACTAGTAGTCATTCTAATAGCCACATGAGAAAGTATATGACACTCATTTAACGATCCATGATACTTTCTCATGGTGGATCATTCAGTATACATTCTCTAATGCATACCCATGTGTCAATTTGATATCTCTATATCCATGACTTGTGGGATCAAGTTATCGAGTTGACCTGCATGCTAGTCTTATTGCATTAACATTGTCCCTGAATATTAATACTCGACTAGGAATGATTAAGAGTAGTGGTCCCTATATCATCTCACTATCGATTCAACCAATCGATTGATATAGGTAAGAACCTTCTACTCAAGGACGTTATTATACTTAGTTTATTTGACACCAATACAAGTAAGTATAATAACCAAAAACCAAATGTCTTTATTTATATAGAATATGATACAACAAGTCCAAAATACAATCATCAAATGATTGACTCTAGGGCTCTAGCTAACAATCTTCCACTAGCACTAGTGCTAATTAGTGTAGGCTCTGAGCCCCAATGACCTAGTGTGACCATCATGCTTCCTCTGTGCCAAAGCCTTTGTCAAGAGATCTGCGATGTTAGCCTCTGTAGGTACTCTGCAAATCTTCACATCTCCTCTCTCGATGATCTCTCGAATGAGATGGAAGCGTCGTAGTATGTGTTTGGTCCGCTGGTGTGAGGAGGTTCCTTCACCTGTGCTATAGGTCCATTGTTGTCATAATAGAGCTCAATAGGGTCAGCAATGCTAGGAACCACTCCAAGTTCCGTGATGAACTTGCGAATCTAAACTGCCTTCTTTGCTGCCTCTGATGCAGTAATGTACTTGGCCTCTGTTGTAGAATCAGCTACTGTGTCCTGCTTCGAACTCTTCCAGCTGACAGCACCACCATTAATGCAAAATACAAACCCTGATTGCGATCGGTAATCATCCTGATCGGTCTGGAAGCTGGCATCACTGTAAACCTTTACAGCTAGCTCATCATTGCCTCCATATATCAAGAAATATTCTTTAGTCCTTCTTAAGTACTTAAGAATATTCTTGACCGCTATCCAGTGACTTTCACCTGGATCTGACTGGTATCTGCTTGTCATGCTCAAAGCATACGAGACATCAGGTTGAGTACATAGCATGGCGTACATGATCGATCCTATGGCTGAGGCATAAGGGATCTGATTCATGCGGTCTCTCTCCTCTCTAGAAGAGGGACCTTGAGTCTTCGAAAGACTCACGCCATGTGACATCGGCAGAAATCCCTTCTTGGAGTTCTGCATGGCAAACTGTAGGAGTACCTTGTCAATGTATGTACTTTGACTTAGGCCAAGCAATCTCTTAGATCTATCTCTATAGATCTGTATCCCTAGAATGCGGGATGCCTCACCTAAGTCTTTCATTGAGAAGCAACTCCCTAGCCAGGTCTTGACAGACTGAAGCATAGGGATGTCCTTCCCAATGAGTTGTATGTCATTCACATACAATATGAGGAAGACAACTATATCCCCTACAACCTTCTTGTAGACACAAGGCTCATCTTCATTCTTGATGAAACCAAACTGTTTGATTGCATCATCGAATCAAAGATTCCAGCTCCAAGAAGCTTGCTTTAGTCCATAAATGGACCTATGCAGCTTGCATACTCTGCTAGTATGCTGTGGATCTACAAAACCCTCAGGTTGTGTCATGTACACATCCCCGAGCAGGTTTTGATTCAGAAATGTAGTTTTGACATCCATCTGTCATATCTCATAGTCATGGTAAGCTGCAATAGAAAGCATGATCCGAATGGACTTAAACATCGCTACTGGAGAAAAGGTTTCATCATAGTCAATACCATAAATCTGCTTGAAACCTTTAGCTACCAAGCAACCCTTATAGATAAGTCCATCCATATCAGTCTTTCTCTTAAAGACTCACTTACACCCAATGGGTTTTACCCCTTCAGGTGGATCAACCAAAGTCCATACTTGGTTGGTGTACATCGATTCCATCTCGGATCTCGTGGCTTCTAGCCATTTCTCTGAATCTGGTCTCATCACAGCTTCCTGATAGGCGGTAGACTCATCCTCTATGAGCACAACGTCATCATGGTCAGACAAGAGAAATGAGTATCTCTCAGGCTGACGACGTACCCTATCAGACCTGCGAAGAGGTATATCTACTTGAACTGGTTGTTGTTCCTCAACTTCTTATGGAACAACATCATCCACAACACTTTGTGGTTCCAGTTCAATTTCCATCGAGGCATCAATGCTATTGTTCGCATCTTGAACTTCTTCAAGATCGAACGCGCTTCCACTAGTCTTTCTAGAAACAAAGTCCCTTTCTAGAAATACCCCAGTCTTTGCCACAACTACCTTGTACTGACAGGGAATGTAGAAGTAATATCCCTTAGTTTCCTTGGGATATCCAATAAAGTAGCACTTATCGGATTTGGGTCCTATCTTGTCTGAGAATTGACGTCGAACGTAAGCCTCACAATCCCAAATCCTCATGAAAGATACCTGGGCATCTCTCCCAGTCCATATCCTATATGGTGTCTTTATCACGGCCTTTGATGGAACTCGGTTGAGTATAAAAGCTGCCGTGTCTAGAGCATAGCCCCAAAGGAATGTCGGAAGATCTGTGTGACTCATCATAGATCGTACCATATCTAATAGGGTACGATTCCTCCTTTCGGATACACCATTCCACTGTGGTGTTTCAGGAGGAGTGAGTTTGGATAGGATCCCACACTCTGCTAGATAGTCACGAAACTCATGGCTAAGGTATTCTCCACCTTGATATGATCGAAGTATCTTAATACTCTTGCCTAGCTGGTTCTGTACTTCATTCTTGAATTCTTTAAAATTTTCAAAGGATTCAGACTTATGTGTCATCAAGTACACATAACCATATCTACTGAAGTCATCAGTAAATGTGATGAAGTACCTACAACCACCTCTAGCAGCGACATTGAAAGGGCCACATACATCACTATGTATGAGTCCTAACAAATCAGCCGCTCTCTCGCTGTATCCACTAAAGGGAGTCTTGGTCATCTTGCCTCGTAGGCATGACTCGCATATCTCAGATTCTAAATCAAATGAGTCCAGCAAACCATCCTTATGGAGCTGGGATAAGCGCTTGTCATTTATATGACCTAAGCGACAGTGCCAGAGGTAGGTTTGGTTCATGTCATTTGACTTGAACCTCTTGGTATTTATGTTATAGATAGGGTTCTCAAGGTCTAGAATATAGAGTCCATTCATCAGAGGTGCACTACAATAGAACATATCGTTTAAATAGACGGAACAACATTTGTTCTTTATTGTAAACGAAAGTCCTTTCTTGTCCAAACAAGAAACTGAAATTATGTTCTTAGTCAAGGCAGGCACATAACAACAATCAACTAATTCTAGTACAAGCCCAGAGGGTAGAGATAGATTGTAAGTTCCTACAGCAATAGCAGCAACCCGTGCTCCATTGCCTACTCGTAGGTCTACCTCACCCTTCGTCAATGCCCTGCTATTTCTCAGCGATTGTACATTAGTACAAATGTGCGAAGCACATCCGGTATCTAATACCCACGATGAAGAAATAGAGAGGTTGACTTCTATAACATGTATACCTGAAGTAGAAATCTTATTTCTCTTCTTCTTAAGGTCTTCCAGGTATTCTTTGGAGTTCCTCTTCCTGTGCCTTGCTTGTCCTTGATATAGGTGACAAAGATGTTCAACTATATCGTAAGCGCCCATCAACTCATGTTGCTTCTGAAACTCAGAGTTCATGGTCGCGAGCATAAGACAGGACACATCTAATGCGTCATTTTGATGCTTCTTGTAAGTATCTCGGTCTGCTCGCGTGGCAGTGGCAGGAGGAGCCTCCGGAATGGGCTACTTCAGGTTCCTGTACCAGTCTAGGAAATTTGCTCCGTTGAGCTTGTCCTTCTTAAGGACAGATCGCAGGGAGAAGGTGTCCGTATTCGACGTCATGGTAATCTACAACAGAAATAAATGTAGAAATAAGTATCATATTCTTAATAATTTAATTAGGCCTTTAACTAAATGATGCTTTCACTGAATTCTATAATTCATGTGGGACAAGATCCACATCATACTAACCCTTGAGTTAGCTTTGGCTAATACGCCCAAGATTTAGTATGATCGGTAGGTAACGATTACCAATTACATCTCTATGCAACTCTTGTTAATAGGATCAAAATCTGCATTTATATTAAAACTCGAGTTAGCTTTGGCTAATACGCCCAAGAGTTAATATAAACGTGATTTTGACCTATCTACCAACCATTGGATAATGCCTATAGTTAAACTCGATCCAATTGAGTTAACTAGTTACTCAATCTAATTGAGTTGTACTCACCCATGCGTTAATAGGCGGGACCAAGATTGTCCCTCCGTACCCTACCAAGATAGTATGTGTTGCTCTGCTTTGGCAGATTCAACAACAACATGCGATCGAGGTAGTGGTAGGTATCACGGCATGGTAGACATTACGAGTTGATGCGATTTAGATCTAATCTAAACGATGATGCGTATCATATACTCGATAGATCTAATCTAATCGTAGGGTGCATCATGTGCACGACTTAGATCTAATCTAATCGTTAGGCACTAATTAATTACTTAATTAACTAGCATGCATCACATACACACAAAAGCAATTAATTAAATAATTTTGTGATTATGTCATGGTCCTACTACGATCTTCTCAAGCCAATGAGAAGATCGGATGGTCAACCTAAGGTCAACAACTTCTCAAACTCCGTCCTTTGACCACCTTGTGTTGCGCGCGCCCTCCTCGTAACTCCGTCTCGAGTGGACCTTCCACAGCTCCAATTTTGTACATTACAATTTTGAAACTCGAGTTACATTCGAGTCTAAATCTAATTTACAACTAGAATATAAGAGAAAGGCACGATGCGCAGGTCGCGAATAAAAAAATAATAATAAATACAGCACGCACATCACATAACGGCACGCAGGTCGTATTATGAATTACAACACATTTATTCCAATTTAGTTGGGTCTTTTGGGCCATGACTATCACAAAATTAATATATAATACTAAATTATATATTTTTCATAATTTTCTGTAATTTTCATAATTTTTTACAATTTTATGAGTAAATTTTTCCCGGTGGTCCCGTTTAGCGTTTTCGGGCGCAATCGCGGAACGAATCCCCTTGCGGGGCCAAGGGCAGCGCCCCTACCCGCGATCTAACCATCGCGAGAGTTCCTTTGCGATCTAACAGCGCTTAAGCCCGCTGTCCCAAAAATTTTTGGGGCGAAACATTGCCGTTTCGAAAAATTCTTCTCGGTAGTCGAAGCCTACAAGTGTCTAAACACTTGTGCTTCGCTTCTACAAGAAAAATACCCATTAAAACTATAAAAACATGAATTTACAGAAAGTTTACAGATCTATATTTTTCATAAAAATACGAATCTAAACTCGTACTAGCTTCGCATGTGGCTCTATACCACTGTTGGGTTTTTCGGGCCGCGAAAACCGCTTTTTCGCATCGCGGAAACCCTGAAGCTCCCTAGCCAACGGATCCGTGCGAAGAAAAATATTCAAAGTTACGAGTACGAGTTTCTACCTAGATCTACTCCTAGATCTACATGAAAAGATTCATTACCCTCGTTGCGTGCCCTTTGTGTTCCCGCTCGTCTCGACGGTGCCGGATCTCAAGAGTGTCAAAGTAGACACCCCTCTAGAAGTATCCACACGAACACGTAGGTGGAGAAAACCACACAAAAGGGTGTGCTAGCACCTTGTGTGATTCGGCCAAGGAGGAGGAGAGGGAGAAAGGAGAAGAGCACTTGAGGAAGAAGATGGAATAATGCCACTTGAATGAAAATGAATCCAATTCCTTCAAAATTGTGGCCGGCCACATTTCCAAAATGTAACCCCCATTCTCATTAAATGTAGCCATTAAAGAGAATGACTTTGTAACCCCCATGAGATGGAACACTTTGATGATGTGGCACATCATCATTAGTCCTCCTAATGCCAAATCACTAATGATGTGGCAAATAGTCAAGTCAAACTTGACTCTTCCTTTTCCTCTCAAGTCAAGTCAAACTTGACCAAATCTCTCTCATGGTTGATCTAATCCAACAATTTGATTCAAGCCAACTTAATATAATGAATCTAATTCATTTAATTAAATTGATTCAATGAGTCATAATCTAAATTAGACTCATTGAACACATGAATCAACTTGAGTCTAACTCAATTAGTCCAATTAGGATTACTCTTAATCCAATTTGATTCATCAAATGAATCTAATCCTCTTTGTTAATCATATGAACCTAATCTCCATCTAATTGTCCTTAGTGTGTAACCCTATAGGTTCTTGTAACGTTGGCAATGCCCATAAACCCATTTAGGAGCATAAGTAATGAGCAGTATCTAGCAACACATCATTACTACCCAAGTTACAAGAATGTTGAGATCCAACATCACCTTGTGACTACTAATTGTGACTCCTCACAATATATGACAAGTGTCCTTCTATCCTAGACATCTAGATTGATCAATGTGAGGCATAGACCGTGTCATCCTCTGATCAATCTAAATCCTGAACTCCAAGTAGACTCACTAAATCAAATGAGCTCAATATCTCATATTGACTCATTTGGGCATGGCCATGCACTTCGTGTACTCACTCTATCAAGAATACCGATGTCTCTCCCATCATATAGGATGGATAGATCCCATCTACATCACTCACATCCCTCCGCATAATTTGTTACATACCCAGTAATCGCCTTTATAGTCCACCCAGTTACGGGTGACGTTTGACGAAATCAAAGTACATAACTCCTTATGTAGGGAACCATGGTTACTTCAGGTCTAAGGACTAGTAGTCATACTAATAGCCACATGAGAAAGTATATGACACTCATATAACGATCCATGATACTTTCTCATGGCGGGTCATTCAGTATACATTCTCTAATGTATACCCATGTGTCAACTTGATATCTCTATATCCATGACTTGTGAGATTAAGTCATCGAGTTGACCTGCATGCTAGTCTTATTGCATTAACATTGTCCCTGAATATTAATACTCGACTAGGAATGATTAAGAGTAGTGTTCCCTATATCATCTCACTATCGATTCAACTAATCGATTGATATAGGTAAGAACCTTCTACTCAAGGACGTTATTATACTTAGTTTATTTGACACCAATACAAGTAAGTATAATAACCAAAACCAAATGCCTTTATTTATATAGAATATGATACAACAAGTCCAAAATACAATCATCAAATGATTGGCTCTAGGGCTCTAGCTAACACTTCGTGGTCTCAATCTATCAAGAATATCGATGTCACTCCCGTCATATAGGAGGGATAGATCCCATCTACATCACTCACATCCCTCCGCATAATTTGTTACTTACCCAGTAATCGCCTTTATAGTCCACCCAATTACGGGTGACGTTTGACGAAGCCAAAGTATGTAACTCCTTATGTAGGGAACCATGGTGACTTCAGGTCCAAGGAGTAGTAGTCCTACTAATAACCACATGAGAAAGTATATGACACTCATATAACGATCCATGATACTTTCTCATGACGGGTCATTCAGTATACATTCTCCAATGCATACCCATGTGTCAACTTGATATCTCTATATCCATGACTTGTGAGATCAAGTCTTCTAGTTGACCTACATGCTAGTCTCGTCACATTAATATTGTCCCTGAATGTTAATACTTGACTAGGAATGATTAAGAGTAGTGTTCCCTATATCATCTCACTATCGGTTCAACTAATCAATTGATATAGGTAAGAACCCTCTACTCATGGACGCTTTTATACTTAGTTATTTGGCACCAATACAAGTCAGTATAATAACCAAAACAAATGCCTTTATTTATATACATGAATATGATACAATGAGTCCATACAACAATCATCAAATGATTGGCTCTAGGGCTCTAACTAACAATCTCCCACTAGCACTAGTGCCAATCAGTGTAGGCTCTAAGGTCTAATGACCTAGTGTGACCATCATGCTTTCTGTGTGCCAAAGCCTTGGTCAAGGGATCTGCGATGTTAGCCTCTGTGGGTACTCTGCAAATCTTCACATCTCCTCTCTCGATAATCTCTCGAATGAGATGGAAACACCGTAGTATGTGTTTGGTCCGCTGGTGTGAGCGAGGTTCCTTTGCCTGCGCAATTGCTCCAATGTTGTCACAATAGAGCTCAATAGGGTCAGCGATGCTAGGAACCACCCCATGTTCAGTGATGAACTTGCAAATCCAAACTGCCTCCTTTGCTGCCTCTGATGCAACAATATACTGGGCCTTTGTCGTAGAATCAGCTACTGTGTCCTGCTTCGAACTCTTCCATCTCACAGCACCACCTTTTAAGCAAAACACGAACCTTGACTGCGATCGATAATCATCCTGGTCGGTCTGGAAGCTGGCATCACTATAACCCTTTACAGCTAGCTCATCATCGCCTCCATATATCAAGAAATATTCTTTAATCCTTCTTAAGTACTTAAGAATATTCTTGACCGCTATCGAGTGACTTTCACCTGGATCTGACTGGAATCTGCTAGTCATGCTCAAAGCATACGAGACATCAGGACGAGTACAAAGCATATCATACATGATAGATCCTATGGCTGAGGCATAAGGGATCTGATCCATGCGGTCTCTCTCCTCTCTAGAAGAGGGACCTTGAGTCTTTGAAAGACTCACGTCATGTGACATCGATAGAAATCTCTTCTTGGAGTTCTGCATGGCAAACCGTAGGTGTACCTTGTCAATATATGTACTCTGACTTAGGCCAAACAACCTCTTATATCTATCTCTATAGATCTGTATGCCTAGAATGTGGTATGCTTCACCTAAGTCCTTCATTGAGAAACAAGTCCCTAGCCAAGTCTTGACAGACTGTAGCAAAGGGATGTCACCCCCAATGAGTAGTATGTCATCCACATACAATATA
Organism: Zingiber officinale; assembly: GCF_018446385.1. NCBI lineage: Eukaryota > Viridiplantae > Streptophyta > Magnoliopsida > Zingiberales > Zingiberaceae > Zingiber > Zingiber officinale. The sequence continues at coordinate 81,757,139 of NC_055987.1, read as the reverse complement.
AAGAAGACAACTGTGCTCCCTACAACCTTCTTGTAGACACAAGGCTCAACTTCATTCTTGATGAAACCAAACTGTTTGATCGCATCATCGAATCGAAGATTCCAGCTCCGAGAAGCTTGCTTTAGTCCATAAATGGACCTATGCAGCTTGCATACTCTGCTAGTATGCTGTGGATCTACAAAACCCTTAAGTTGTGTCATGTACACATCCTCGAGCAGGTTTCCATTCAGAAACACCGTTTTGACATCCATCTGCTATATCTCATAGTCATGGTATGCTGCAATAGCAAGCATGATCTGTATGGACTTAAACATCGCTATTGGAGAAAAAGTTTCATCATTGTCAATACCATGAATTTGCTTGAAACCTTTAGCTACCAAGCGACCCTTATAGATAAGTCCATCCATGTCAGTCTTTCTCTTAAAGACCCACTTACACCTAATAGGTTTTACCCCTTCAGGTGGATCAACCAAAGTCCATACTTGGTTGGTGTACATGGATTCCATCTCGGATCTCATGGCCTCTAGCCATTTCTTGGAATCTGGTCTCATCACAGCTTCCTGATAAGTGGTAGGCTCATCCTCTATAAGCACAACGTCATCATGGTCAGACAAGAGAAATGAGTATCTCTCAGGTTGACGACGTACCCTATTAGACCTGCGAAGAGGTATGTCTGCTTGAACTGGTTGTGGTTCCTCAACTCCTTGTGGAACAACATCATCCACAACACTTTATGGTTCCAGTTCAACTTCCATCGAGGCTTGAGTGCTATTGTTCGCATCTTGAACTTCTTCAAGATCGAACGTACTCACACTAGTCTTTCTAGAAACAAAATCCTTTTCTAGAAATACCCCAGTCTTTGCCACAACTACCTGGTGCTGACTGGGAATGTAGAAGTAATATCCCTTAGTTTCCTTGGGATATCCAATGAAATAGTACTTATCAGATTTGGGTCTCAGTTTGTCTAAGACTTGATGTCAACGTAAGACTCACAACCCCAAATCCTCAGAAAAGACACCTGGGCATCTCTCCCAGTCCATATCCTATATGGTGTCTTTATCACGGCATTGGATGAAACTCGGTTGAGTATAAAAGCTGTCGTGTCTAGAGCATCGCCCCAAAGAAATGTAAGAAGATCTGTGTGACTCATCAAAGACCATACCATATCTAATAGAGTACGGTTCCTCCTTTCGGATACACCATTCCACTGTGGTGTTCCAGGAGGAGTGAGTTGGGATAGAATCCCACACTTAGCTACATAGTCACGAAACTCATGGATAAGGTATTCTCCACCTTGATCTGATCAAAGTATCTTAATACTCTTGCCAAGCTGGTTCTATACTTCATTCTTGAATTCTTTGAACTTTTCAAAAGATTCAGACTTATGTGTCATCAAGTACACATAACCCTATCTACTGAAGTTATCAGTAAATGTGATGAAGTACCTATAACCGCCTCTAGCAGCGACATTGAAAGGGCTACATACGTCACTATGTATAAGTCCTAACAAATCAGTCGCTCTTTCGCTGTGCCCACTAAAGGGAGTCTTGGTCATCTTGACTAGTAGGCATGACTCGCACGTCTCATAAGATTCAAAATCAAATGAGTCCAGCAAACCATCCTTATGGAGCGCGACAGTGCTAGAGATAGGTTTGGTTCATGTCATTTGACTTGAACCTCTTGGTATTTATGTTATAGATAAAGCTTTCAAGGTCTAGAATATAGAGTCCGTTCATCAGAGGTGCACTACAATAGAACATATCTTTTAAATAAATAGAACATACAATACAACATTTGTCCTTTATTATAAAAGAGAAACCTTTCTTATCCAAACAAGAAACTGAAATAATTTTCTTAGTTAAAGCAGACACATAACAACATTCATATAATTCTAGTACAAGCCCAGAGGGCAGACATAGAAAATAAGTCCCTACAGCAACAACAGCGACCCATGCTATTTCTCAGCGCCTGCACATTAGTACAAATGTGAGAAGCACATCCGGTATCTAATACCCATGATGAAGAAATAGATAGATTGACTTCTATAACATATATACCTGAAGTGGAAGTCTCACTTCGCTTCTTCTTAAGATCTTCTAGGTACACCTTGCAGTTCCTCTTCTAATGCCCGGTCTGACCGCAGTGGAAGCAGGTAGCATCCTTGGCGACCCCTCCTTTAGGCTTCAGTGCCTTGACTTTGCCCTTGGCTTGGGACTTTCCTTTGCCTTTGTGCTTGCCCTTGCCCTTGTGTTTCTGAACCATCAGAACAGAGTGGGGCTTATCCTTCTTAAGGTTCAGCTCAGCAGTTCTTAACATGCTAAGCAGCTCAGGCAGTGACTTGTCAATTTCGTTCATGTTGTAGTTTAGAACGAATTGACTATAGCTATCCGGCAAGGATTGCAAGATCAGGTCAGTGGCCAGCTCATGGCCAAGCGGGAATCCCAACCTCTGTAGGTTTTTTATGTACCCAATCATTTTGAGTACATATGGGCCTACGGGAGCCCCATCTGACATCTTGCACTGAAATAGTGCCCTTGAGATCTCAAATCTCTCGTGTCACGCTTGTCCTTGATATAGTTGACGAAGATGTTCAACCATATCATAAGCACCCATTAACTCATGTTGCTTCTGAAGCTCAGAGTTCATGGTCGCGAGCATAAGACATGAAACATCTAATGCGTCATCTTGATGCTTCTTATAAGCATCTTTGTCAGCTCGCATGGCATTGGCAGGAGGAGCCTCCGGAATGGGCTGCTCCAGAACGTACAGTTTACATTCTTGGGTGAGAACTATTCTCAGATTCCTGTACCATTCTAGGAAATTTGCTCCGTTGAACTTGTCCTTGTCAAGGACAGAACGCAAAGAGGTGTTCATGTTTGACGTCATGGTTATCTACAACAGAAAAAATGCTGAAAATAAATATCATATTCTTTTAATCATTTAATTAGGCCTTTAACTAAATGATGCTTCCACTGAATTCTATAATTCAAGTGGGACAAGATCCACATCATAATATGCCTTGATTTAGCTTTGGCTAAATCACCCAAGACTTAGTATGATCGGTAGATAACTAATTACCAATTACATCTCTATGCAACTCTTGTTTATAGGATCAAGATCCGCATTTATATTAAAACTCGAGTTAGCTTTGGCTAATATGCCCAAGAGTTAATATAAACGTGATTTTGCCCTACCATTCCAACCATTGGATAAATGCCTATAGTTAAACTCGATCCAATTGAGTTAACTAGTTACTCAATCTAATTGAGTTGTACTCACCCATGCGTTGATAGGCGGGACCAAGATTGTCCCTCCGTACCCTACCAAGATAATATGTGTTGCTCTGCTTTGGCAGATTCAACAACACATGTGATTGAGGTAGTGATAGGTATCATGGCATGGGAGGCATTTGAGTTGACGCGATTGAGATCTAATCTAATCGATAGGGTGCATCTTGTACACGATTTAGATCTAATCTAATCGTTAAAGCGCTAATTAATTACTATACTAGCATGCATCACATATACACACACAAGCAATTAATTAAATTATTTGTGATTAGTCATGGCCCTACTACGATCTTCTCAAGCCAATAAGAAGATCGGATGGTCAACCTAGGGTCAACAGCTTCTCTAAGCTCCTCCCTTTGACCACCTTGTGTTGCTCGCGCCCTTCTCGTAACTCTGTCTCGAGTGGACCTTCCACAGCTCCAATTTTGTACATTACAATTTTGAAACTCAAGTTACATTCGAGTCTAAACTAATTTACAACAAGAATAAATAAATAGAAGGGAACAACGCGCAGGTCGCGAATCAAGTACAACACGCACAAAACACAAAATGGCACGCAGGCCATATTATGAATTACAACACAAATTTTCAAATCCAATTTGGGTCTTTTGGGCTTTGACTATCACAAAATAATACATAATTCTAAATTATGTATTTTCTATAATTTTCTGTAATTTTTACTACAATTTTTATGAGTAAAATTTTCCGGCGGTCCAGTTTAGCGATTTTCGGTCGCAATCGCAGAACGAATCCCCTTGCGAGGTCAGGGGAAGTACCCCTACCCGCGATATAACCATCGTGAGAGTTCCTAAGTGATCCTACAGTGCCTTAGTCCACTGTCCCAAAAGGTTTTGGGGTGAAACCTTGCCGTTTCGGAAAAATCTTCTCGGTAGTCAAAGCCTACAAGTGTCTAAACACTTGTGCTTCGCTTCTACGAGAAAAATACCCATAAAATCATAAAAATCATAAAATTATAGAAATTTATAGAACTGATATTTTTCTTAAAAATACAAATTAAACTCGTACAAGACTTCGTGCGTGGCTCTGATACCACTGCTGGGATTTTCGGGCCACAAAAATCGCCTTTTTCCGTTGCGGAAACCCCGAAACTCCCATGCCACCGGATCCGTGCGAAGTTTATAAACAAAAATTTCGAATAAGAGTTTACTAAAGCCTAGATCTACACTAGATCTACAAAGAAAAGAAATTACCCTTGATGTGAAGCCCTTCGCGTATCCCACTTGTCCAAAGGTTCGCCGAATCTCGAGATCGTCAAGTGTACGATCCTCTATGTATATCCACACGAACAAACTAGGTGGAGAAGACCAAACAAAGGTGTGCTAGCACCTTAGGTGGTTCGGCCAAGGAGGAGGAGAGGGAGAGCAAGAAGATGAGATGAGGAGGAAGAAGGAATGAATTGGCTTGAATGAAAAATTAACCCATTCATTCAACCATAAGTGGCCGGCCACATTAAGGAGTGTAACCTCCTTTCTCATTTAATGTGGCCATTAAAGAGGGGATTTGTAACGTCCATGAGGTGGCACACACATGTGCTAGACTTAATGATGTGTAACACCATTATTGGTCACTTTATGCCAACTCACAAATGAGGTGGCATATAGTCAAGTCAAACATGACTTTTCATCTTTCTCTCAAGTCAAGTCAAACTTGACATTATAACTCCCATGGTTGATCAAATCCAACCATTTGATTCAAGCCAATTTAATATAATGAATCTAATTCATATAATTAAATTGATTCAATGAGTCATAATCTAAATTAGACTTATTGAACACATGAATCAAATTGAGTCCAACTCAATTAGTTCAATTAAGATTACTCTTAATCAAATTTGATTCATCATATGAATCTAATCCTCTTGGTTCATCATATGAACCTAATCTCCATCTAATTATTCTTTGTGTGTGACTCTATAGGTTCTTGTAACGTTGGCAATGCTTCTAACCCCATTTAGAAGCATAAGTAATGAGCCGTATCTAGCAACACATCATTACTACCCGAGTTACAAGAATGTTGAGATCCAACATCACCTTGTGACTACTAATTGTGACTCATAATATATGACATTGTCCTTCTATCCTAGACATCTAGATTGATCAATGTGAGGCATAGACCGTGTCATCCTCTAATCAATCTAAATCTTGAACTCCAAGTAGACTCACTCAATCAAATGAGCTCAATATCTCATATTGACTCATTTGGGCATGGTCTTGCACTTCGTGGTCTCACGCTATCAAGAATATCGATGTCACTCCCGTCATATAGGAGGGATAGATCCCATCTACATCACTCACATCCCTCCGCATAATTTTTTACATACCCAGTAATCACCTTTATAGTCCACCCAGTTACGGGTGACGTTTGACGAAGTAAAAGTATGTAACTCCTTATGTAGGGAACCATAGTGACTTCAGGTCCAAGGACTAGTAGTCATACTAATAGCCACATGAGAAAGTATATGACACTCATATAACGATCCATGATACTTTCTCATGGTGGGTCATTCAGTATACATTCTCCAATGCATACGCATGTGTCAACTTGATATCTCTATATCCATGACTTGTGAGATCAAGTCATCTAGTTGACCTACATGCTAGTCTCGTCGCATTAACATTGTCCCTGAATGTTAATACTCGACTAGGCATGATTAAGAGTAGTGTTCCCTATATCATCTCACTATCGGTTCAACTAACCGATTGATATAGGTAAGAACCCTCTACTCAAGAACGCTATTATACTTAGTTTTTTGGCACCAATACAACTAAGTATAATAACCAAAACAAATGTCTTTATTTATATACAAGAATATGATACAATGAGTCCATACAACAATCATCAAATGATTGGCTCTAGGGCTCTAACTAACAAAGGTTTCAAGCAAATTCATGGTATTGACTATGATGATACCTTTTCTCCAGTTGCGATGTTTAAGTCCATTCGGATCATGCTTGCTATTGCAGCATACCACGATTATGAGATCTGGCAGATGGATGTCAAAACCGCGTTTCTGAATGGAAACCTGTTCAAGGATGTGTACATGACACAACCTGAGGGTTTTGTAGATCCACATCATACTGACAGAGTATGCAAGCTGCATAGGTTCATTTATGGACTAAAGCAAGTTTCTCGAAGCTGAAATCTTCGATTCGATGATGCAATCAAACTGTTTGGTTTCATCAAGAATGAAGATGAACCCTATGTCTACAAGAAGGTTGTAGGGGACATAGTTGTCTTCCTCATATTGTATGTGGATGACATACTGCTCATTGAGAAAGACATCCCTTTGCTACAGTCTGTCAAGACTTGGCTAGGGATTTGTTTCTCAATGAAGGACTTAGGTGAAACATCCCGTATTCTAGGCATACAGATCTATAGAGATAGATCTAAAAGATTGCTTGGCCTAAGTCAGAGTACATATATTGACAAGGTACTCCTACGGTTTGCCATGCAGAACTCCAAGAAGGGATTTCTGCCAATGTCACATGGCGTGAATCTTTCGAAGACTCAAGGTCCCTCTTCTAGAGAGGAAAGAGACCGCTTGGATTAGATCCCTTATGCCTCAGCTATATATCTATCGTGTACGCCATGCTATGTACTCGTCCTGATATCTCGTATGCTTTGAGCATGACAAGTAGATACCAGTCAAATCCAGGTGAAAGTTACTGGATAGCGGTCAAGAATATTCTTAAGTACTTAAGAAGGACTAAAGAATATTCTTGATATATGGAGGCGATAATGAGCTAGCTGTAAAGGGTTACAGTGATGCCAGCTTCCAGACCGACCAGGATGATTATCGATCGCAATCTGGTTCGTGTTTTGCATAAATGGTAGCCGTGAGTCGAAGAGTTCAAGCAGACACAATAGTTGATTCTACGACAGGTCGAGTATATTCGCATCGGGCGGAGGCGTTTGAATCAAGTTCATCACTGAACTTGGGGTGGTTCCTAGCATCGCTGACCCTATTGAGCTCTATTGTAACAATAATGGAGCAATTGCGCAGGCTAAGGAACCTCGCTCACACCAGCGGACCAAACACATACTACGACGCTTCCATCTCATTCAAGAGATTATCGAGAGAGGAGATGTGAAGATTTGCAGAGTACCTACAGAGGCTAACATCACAGATCCCTTGACCAAGGCTTTGGCATAGAGAAAGCATGATGGTCACACTAGGTCATTGGGGCTTAGAGCTTACACTGATTGACACTAGTGCTAGTGGGAGATTGTTAGTTAGAGCCCTAGAGCCAATCATTTGATGATTGTTGTATGGACTCGTTGTATCATATACTTGTATATAAATAAAGACATTTGTTTTGGTTATTATACTTACTTGTATTGGTACCAAATAACTAATTATAGTATCGTCCTTGAGTAGAAGGTTCTTACCTATATCAATCGATTGGTTGAATCGATAGTGAGATGATATAGGGAACACTACTCTTAATCATCCTAGTCGAGTATTAACATTCAGGGACAATGTTAATGCAACGAGACTAGCATGTAGGTCAACTCGATGACTTGATCTCACAAGTCATGGATATGGAGATATCAAGTTGACACATGCGTATGCATTGGAGAATGTATACTGAATCACCCGGCATGAGAAAGTATCATGGATCGTTATATGAGTGTTATATACTTTCTCATGTCGCTATTAGTATGACTACTAGTCCTTGGACCTGAAGTCACCATGGATCCCTACATTAGGAGTTATGTACTTTGGTTTCGTTAAACGTCACCCGTAATTGGGTGGACTATAAAAGCGATTATTGGGTATGTAACAAATTATGCGGAGGGATGTGAGTGATGTAGATGAGATCTATCCCTCCTATATGACAGGAGTGACATCGATATTCTTGATAGAGTGAGACCACTAAGTGCATGACCATGCCCAAATGAGTCAATATGAGACGTTGAGCTCATTTGATTGAGTGAGTCTACTTGGAGTTCAAGATTTAGATTGATTAGAGGATGACACGGTCTATGCCTCACATTGATCAATCTAGATGTCAAGGATAGAAGGACACTTGTCATATTTTGTGAGGAGTCACAATTAGTAGTCACAAGGTGATGTTGGATCTTAACATTCTTGTAACTTGGGTAGTAATGATGTGTTGCTAGATACCGCTCATTACTTATGCTTCTAAATGGGTTTAAAAGCATTGCCAACGTTACAAAAACCTATAGGGTCACACACAAAGGACAATTAGATGGAGATTAGGTTCATATGATGAACCAAGAGGATTAGATTCATGTGATGAATCAAATTGGATTAAGAGTAATCCAAATTAATCTAATTGAGTTGGACTCAATTTGTTTCATGTGTTCAATGAGTCTAATTTAGATTATGACTCATTGAATCAATTTAATTAAATGAATTAGATCCATTATATTAAATTGGTTTGAATCAAATGGTTGGATTTGATCAACCATGGGAGTTATAATGTCAAGTTTGACTTGACTTGAGAGGAAGAGGAAAAGTCAAGTTTGACTTGACTATATGCCACCTCATTTGTGAGTTGGCATTAATTGGCCAATAATGGTGTTACACATCATTAAGTTTTGCACATGTGTATGCCACCTCTTGGAGGTTAGAAATCTCCTCTTTAATGGTCACATTAAATGAGAAAGGAGGTTACACTCCTTAATGTGGGTGACCACTTATTGTGGAGTGAATGAGTTGTTTTTGAATTCAAGGCAATTCATTCCATCATCTTCCTCCTCTCATTCTCCTCTCCCTCTCCTCCTCCTTGGCCGAACCAACTAAGGTGCTAGCACACCTTTGTTTGGTCTTCTCCACCTAGTTTGTTCGTGTGGATACACATAGAGGATCGTACACTTGACGATCTCGAGATCCGGCGAACCTTTGGACGAGTGGGATTGCGAAGGGCTTCGCATCAAGGATAAATCTCTCAACCATGTAGTTCTAGTGTAGATCTAGATGTAAGAAACTCGTACTCGTAAAATTTTGTTTTATTTTACTTCACACGGATCTGGTGGCATGGGAATCGGGATTTCCACAACGCGAAAAAGTGGTTTTTGCGGCCCGAAAATCCCAACACTAACTTGCTGTGGCAGCAAGCCGGCTGGCGGCAGCACCGCAGCAACATAGGCTACGATAGGTAATAATAGTCAAGGCAAGCATTGTAGCCTATGGCAAGTGAGCTGCGGGCAAGGGGGCACCGGTCAGGTAGGCGAGCCACCTCTAGGTGAACTGCAAGTGAGCGGAGGAGTGGCCGCTGAGCAGATAGGCAAGCAGAGGTGAGCGGCACTACGGCAGGCTGCACTGTGGCATGCGGCGGTTGAGGCAAGCAATTGAGCAAATGTTTGAATAGGGTTATAAGTTATTAACAACTTTTTCCTTCCTAACTTAAGCACATGTGTCATTAGAAAAAAAATAAAAGAAAAAAAAAGCAACAAAAGGGTCATCTTCTTTACGACTCTTTGATTTCTTTTACATATTACAATGGAGAAAATGTGCACGACGCCGAAAGGAGACAGCGAGTGCGATTGCAAGTATATGACACCGGACGACGGGTGGACGGTGCTGCTCAAGCTCATCTTCCTCATCGGCTCATCGCAACCTCGCCCCTTGGACTATAGCTCGGAAGCAAGGGGTGCTTCCGCACACCCTCGCGCCTTCTTGCCTCCGCCACTGTTTAGCGGTTTAATCACCCAAATAGCTATAAATCTAGGTTGTGACCTTGATGGGTTGGAGGTCCTTCATGGTAATGGCAAGATCGATATCGATTCTTATCTAGCCATGAAGATGATATGTAGGGATGAGAATGAGTTTGCCTTTCCTAGAAACGATAGTTTTCCATTACCCCTTCCCACTTCAGTTCGCAACCCTGCTAATTGGGTTATCATTGATTTAGTACCCAAGTTCGTCTCCCCCCTCTTAGGAGATACTGAACACCACCAAGAGCCCTTGTCGTCTGAACCCTCGCAACCATCCAGACATCCAGAACCTGCAAGACACTCTTTTTCCTATGGTACGGGTCCTTCCAGATTTGACTTTTCTGATTTTCGTACCTCTTTGGACTCACTTCATGAAAAGCACACTGCCCAACAACAACTATTGGAGGGTTGCTTCAAGTTGTCTGACGACCAGTTCAGAGAGATACAAGACCATTTTCAGTTTACTAGAGATTTTCACAGCCAAGTGACCAGATTTATGCAAGATTATGAGGTTGACCAGGAGATAATGAGAAATTTTATGGATGATATGAATATTACTAGACAATAAGTGGATTCTCTCTTCCAATACCATCAACATATTGGCCATCTCCCTGGTATGCCTCATTTCCCCTCCGGCCCAGGACGAGGACCCCCTTTTCCCCCTCCCCCACCACTATATTAGTTTCATCAGGATGATGAAAAGTTCAAGTCTGGGGGGATGGGGTGTTGTGTCTGCACAAGCTAAGTCGTGTTTTTTCATTTTTCTTTTCTTTTTAGTTTAAGTAGTTTTAGTTTGTTTTACTTGCACTTTTAGTTTATCTTCTTTCCAATTGCATTTCTATTCTGATTTCTAGTTTTTCAGTTTGTTTATTTTTGAGACATTATTGAGAGTATCAAACTGACCACTTTATCTATTGACTTGCCCGATAGTAAAATGACTAGCACATATATTTCTTAATTCATGTTGTTGCAGAGATAGAAGTCCTAGTATGTTTAGTGTACTTCTTTTCTCTATCTCTAGTAGCATGAAATGAGCTAAGTATTGTACTGAGATAAGTATAAGTTTTGGCCTAACCTTAAGGATCTTACTTTCACTTCACTTAATCTTGAATAGTGGATGCATTTTGGAATAGTTATGATTCATCCAAATTGCTTAGTACTTTTATTCCCATGGTGATTTCTTATTTACATTTTGGTTACCGGACTACCTCACATCATGGAAGCTCATTTGAAAAAATCTAAATCCCAAACATTTGCATTTACCTTAAATGCATTTGTGATTAGTGCCACACTTCTAAAAAAATCATTTGAATAAGGGATTAAAAAATAGTTGTCATGAGTAGAAACTAACAATTTACCTCTTTGAGACCGAGTTAGGTTACTGGGAAAATAAATGTTATGTTTCTCTTGATTCCGAGTAGTCCTTTAAGACCTTTTGTAATTTAAGGAAAATGAACAAAGTGTGTGTTAGGTAAGTGTCTATCACCAGGAATATTAGGAACTCAATTGTATGATGACTTGACTAGGACAGAAAATTTAAACTTGAAAATCTTAAGTCACTTATTACACTGAGCACAAAGAACTTATGCTTAGGTTATACTTAGGTTACTCTACAATCATGCTTATCAATGAAACTAGTTGATAGAGTTAGGCGAGTGCACTAGGGATTATGAAACACTATAAGGACTCATGAATTTAGATTGCAACATTTTGCTTGAGGACAAGCAAAGGTTCAAGTATTGGGGTGTGATATGCATAGATCTTATAATCTTTTATGCATGTTTCGACGCACATTCACGTATTTTATTCATGATGGAGTTATGCATTCTTACACTCCTTATCATATTTATAGCATAATTACTCTTCTATTTCGGAGATCTTTTCTTTGTGGTCATTTGTGTGGATAGGGATAACTTTTGGAACAAAAATGATGATGGTCGACATACCAGGGAGCAAACTAGAAGGCTAACCGACACTAGCCGTGTGACCCTACACGGTCATGCAACATCAAGTGGAGAAGGAGAAAACGGTCGTGTGACCCTACACGGTCGTGTGAAGCATCCAGAGCCAGAGATGAACACGGTCGTGTCACTTAACCCACAACCAAGAAAGAGTTGGTCGTGCGATCCCACACGATCGTGGCATGGGCCATGTCGCGCCCGTGCCCTACCCTATAAAAGGGGTTCTAAACTTCTTCTCAAGAGAAGGAGGTGACCATTCGAAGAAAGATCATCTTGGTGTCATTCCACGCCATCCCGGACCTCCGTTCGATGATCCGAGAGTGTCTTCATAATCACATCAACTCCAAAAGCAAAGGGTTGGATCCAAGGATCACTCGATTCCATTGGATAAGCATTTCTCTTCCTTCCTTCTCTTAATTTGGAATTAAATGATGTATTTCATGATGTCTTTGGGTTCTCCTCTTTTTATGGAGTAGATTCATTGTTCTAAGATTAGGGAGTAGTTGTGGTTAAGGGTACGATGTAACAACTCATGTTTATGCCTTTTACCTATTATGTGATATTGACTTGCTCTTGTATCTATTCTATTTGGCATGCATGAGAATTGCTCGCGTTTGATTGCCATATAGATTAAATGTTTGTGTAGGGATTGTAAATCTCGTAGAGAGAGTACTTTAGATCGTATACCCGAGGAGCCCTAGTGACAGGGGTAATATGTTCACGGACATCTAGGATATTCCCTTGAAAGGAGAAGCAACTCCTTCATAAGGAAGTAGGAAACCGTGATGAACTCATATATTTATCTTTATTGTTATTAACTAGTCATGTGTTCCTGTGATCTATGCCCGAGGCGGTCTCGTGACAAGGGTTAACTGTTACCAGATTTCATAGGGATCATCTCTATTCAATACTTAGAGATAATGACTCTAACTTCCTATAAGGGCACATTAATTGAAGATAGGAAAATGGTAGATCGTAACACATTAGTACACATCACAATGAAACCGAACTCCTAAAATACTCCCCAAACCAAGATAAACAACTTTACCTCTAGCTCTTTCATCTTCCTTCTAGGTTTCATCTTTCCTTCTCAATAGATAACTACCGACCATTGATAGTTTAGCTAATTCTATGTGAGCGATAGTTAGTGCTTATAACCAGTCCCTGTGAGTTCGATATCTTTTGTATTACTGACGATGTAACTGTACACTTGTGGTTTGTAACAATTACCCTATAGAAGGCACCTTCCATGACTGAAAGGAGTCTTTAATGAATAGTACAAAGGCGCCTTCTAGCCTTTAAAGACTCCTTCTGATAGCCATTACCTGTGGATAGAGTTTTTTATGTAACGGATAAAACTTTTCTGATGGAAGGCACCTTGGACCTCATTGGAGGTACCTTCAAGCTACGGATAGAGTTTTTTAGGAGCTATAAAAAGACCCCTGGACCTAGGAAATAATTAACACCTCCTATATCCATTTCCTAGCTTATTTCTGAGTGTTCAAAGAATATAAGAGGCTTCTCCGCCTTTAACAAAGAAAACTTTTTTAGTACTTTCATTTGCCTAGGTTTAACAACCAGTTAGGTTGTAACCAAGTAATTTCTTAGCCTCATTTATTTTTGGTCGTTCAATTTCTTTTGTTATAATTGTGCTACTAATCCAAGTTGGAAGATCAGGAAAGGTTAATTTTTGCTATATAAGCAATTCACCCCCCCTCCTCTTGTTGGCCCCGCTGCGCCAACAAGTGGTATCAGAGTCCAACCACTTTATAAGGACCAACTGTCGACTCAAGTACAAAGACGATGGTCGAACCAAGCATTTATCTGCTGAAGTTCAAGGGATACTTCTCACAATAAAAATGTTGGATGGAGGTATTTTTTTTAAAATGTATTTTGGAATTCTCTTAATTATAAAATATGGTTTTGTGGCCCCCATGGACCAACAAGGAGCTGAGAAAGAGGAGTATTCATGGACAAAGTAAGAATAAGAAAACTTCATAGCTAACAGACGATCTAAATTCCATCTGTTGAGTGTGCTACCTCCGCAGGAAGTCAGCAGAATTAGTGCCTATAAATCAGTAAAGAATCTTTGGGAGATGTTCTTGGAGCTACACGAAAGAAGGTCCAAAGCAAAGCTTGCAAGATGGGACCTGCTCCGAAACCAAATCAGCAACCTTTGGATGGTAGAAGGTGAATCAGTTGCTCATCTACATGGGAGAATCAAGGATCTAATCACCGGATTAACAAACCTCAGAGAAATGATAACTAATCGGGATGTGTAAAGGTATGCTTTAAATGTGTTCCCAAGACCATCAGAATGGACATCTATAGTAGACTCCTACTATGTCTCCAAAGATCTTGAGGTAAGTGTTGGGTTGCAAGATTGCAAACTAAGTCTCGCATTGAAAATATATGGGAAATATCATAGGTATATAAGGGAAAGATATCTCCATTGGTATGAGGCCTATTAGGTAGCGCCGAAAAATAAAACCATGAGAGCTTAGGTCCAAAGTGGACAATATCATGATATTGTGTAGATATCTAAATTTCTTTTGGTACTAACAATTGGTATTAGAGCCTGGACTACCAGAAGGACTAACCACCAACTGTGCACAAGAGCAATGGTCCAATTGAACCATGTGAGTGGAATATTGATCTTGAACGAAAGAAGTGGGGCCTCCCGTGTTCGGATCAAGAGGACTAGATACCAAGCAGAAATCGTAATTGTGGCTAGGCAAGGAAGTTCTAGTAGGTCTGGTGGACCAAGGGGCAAGAAGACCTGGCGGGTCGACGATCGGATGTCAAGGGAGCCTATGGTCCTTCGTTTGAGGGGGGATTGTTGGGTTGCAAGATTGCAAAAAAGTCCCACATTGAAAACATATGGGAGAGATCATGGGTTTATAAGAGAAAGATATCTCCATTGATATGAGGCCTTTTAGGTAGAGATTACCCTAAAGAACTTTATGATAAGAATGGCTAAGTAGATATTACCTTCATTTCATCTCACAATGACATGAATTATAGTTCTAAAGATAGATGTGAGATGATAGGATGATACTCATAATTCACATATGTTTATGGCATTTTGATGAATCATGAAATGTATCAAATTCTTAGTGATCATAGACCAACTATGAGGAAAGAAAATGTTGAATTAATGGCCATCTTGCCCGTAGATCATAGTTAAACATTTTAAATGTTTTGAAAACAATCTATGTTTTATTTATAGTGGTACACTTATATTGAAACATATGAACACAAAACAAAGTTTCAAATTGATACAAACTTGAGTGGTTTTCAATGTTTTTGAATTTTTATCAAAACATCAAAAATACTTTAAATTTTCATGAAAATATATTTTTGTTAGAGTGTATACTAAAAGTATAGCTTTTGGTATAAACATTAATCTAAAAATAAGAATCGCATTGGTCAAATGTCTATATTTTTGATAAATATAGTTGTTCAATTAATTTATATTGTAGATAACATGGTGTGTGGTGTCACACACAAAGGATCATGTTATCAGCACCTTATAAATTATAAACAGTAGCTCACGACCAAGATGGAAAGGAACAAACCATTGGAAGGTCGTAGTGTAATTAGATATTAGTTTATCTTAACTATATAATTACACTAGTACAATTAGAGTGTATTGAGTAGGACCATTAGAGGTCGTTTCTTTTTATACTGACTTTATAAAGGAACAAATACCTCAGTTATTATGGAAGTGTGTTATCTTAATCCTAATATAATAACAAGCACATATATTTGATATTTATTTCTTTAATTTATCAATGGGTGATATTTAGTTCGATAAATCAATAAGCATGATAAGTTGGGAAATGATATCACTTATAGTGTGTATTGTTGATTATAGAAGGAAACTGTGTCCTAGTGATCTAGGTTAATAATGTCCCCAAGAGGAGCTCATAAGGATTGTCATGTTAAACCCTGCAGGTGGACTTAGTCCGACATGACGATAAGGTTGAGTGGTACTACTCTTGGACTAAGATATTAATTAAGTGAGTTGTCAGTAACTCATTTAATTAGTGGACATTCGACATCTTAAACACAGGGAGACTAACACACTCATAATAAGAAGGAGCCCAAAATGTAATTTGGGATTGGTGCGATAGTTCAATAATAGTTCTTTAGTGGAATGAATTATTATTGATGGAATTAAGTTGTGTGTTGCTTATTTTCATCGGGAGACCAAAACCAATTCCTCCTCTCGGTCCCTATCGTAGCCTCTTGTATATAGAGATTTATACCCACCTATACCCACCTTTCTACCCACCTAAAGGTGGTCGGCCAAGCTAGCTTGGAGCCCAAGCTAGGGTCGGCCAAAGCTATTGGTGGAGCCAATTATAGGTGGCCGGCCAAATCTTGGGTCCCAAGCTTAGGTGGCCGGCCACTAGAATATTAAAAAGGATTTTTATTAAAATTATTTCTTATGTGGATATCATGTTTTAAAAGAGAGTTTAAAATTTAAATATTTTCTTTTATAGCTTTCTACAAAAGATTAAGAAAAGATTTGAAATCTTTCCTTATTTGTAGATTGAAAGGAGATTTTAATTTTGAAAAACTTTCCTTTTTAACCATGATCATAATTTAAAAGAGCGTTTTAAAAATTAAATATTCTCTTTTATTAGTTTCTACAAAAGATTAAGAAAAGATTTGATATCTTTCCTTATTTGTAGATTGAAAGGAGATTTTAATTTTTAGAGATAACTTTCCTTTTTGGAAATCATCCACATGTTTAAAATAAAGATTTTAATTTATAAAATTTCCTTTTTATAATCCACCATGAAGGGAAAAATTATTGGAGAAATTTTTTATAAATTTCTTGAAACAAATTAGAAAGTTTTAATTTTTGTTTTAATTAAAACTCTCCTTGTTTTGAGGAAATAAGTGGGCGGCCATATAATAATGAAAAGGAAAATTATTTTTAATTAAATAAATTTTTTCTTTTCATGGCAAAAGAATTAAGAAAGTTTTTAATTAAATTTCCTTATTTGCCAAGACCAAAGATTATAAACGAGGGGGTAAAGGTGCCTTCATGGTGAACGACTCTATTATTCTTCTCCTCTCTTTTCCTCCTTGGTGGCCGGCCCTAGATTCTCCCTCTTCTCTTCTTCTTGTGGTCGGCGGCAATCCCTCTTGGAGCTCTTGATGGTGGCCGGTTCTAGCTAGGAGAAGAAGGCGAGAAAGGAGGTTTTGTTTCTTGCATCCCTTGGAGCTTGGTGGTGGTGGCCGGACCTCTACTTCTCTTGGAGAATTGTGGTGGCCGAAACCTAGAAGGAAGAAGAAGGTGCTTGGTGGTTCTCGTCTCGAAATATCGTTGCCCACACAATGTTCGAGGTTAGAAGAGGAATACGATAGAAGATCAAGAGGTTATTTTTGCTTACAAAGAAAGGTATAACTAGTAATTATTTTCCGCATCATACTAGTTTTCTTTATATAGTTATTTTTGGAAATACCAAACACAAGAGGCATATGATTCTAGAGTTTTCGAAATAGTTTTTCGAGTTTATGTTTTCTTCTTTTTTGAATTTGTGATTCGATTGTTCTTTTTGGTTAACCTAGAGTTATTTAAGGAAATAAATATTAGCTTTCCTTAAAAGGCTTTGCCTAGGCGGTGGTGGTTGCTCCCATATTCAAGAAGGTCATGTGCCTCACCATGCAGTCTTCAAAGCCAATTTTGGAAATTAATATTTATGGAATTAATAACTTAGGTTGATTTGAATCAATAGTGTTAAGTTCCGCTTACGATTCAAATCTAAACCATTAAGAACAGATAAGTTAAATTTGGAATCAATGATGTTAAGTTCCGTCTGTGATTCCTAATTTAACTTCTAAAGAACACAATAGGTTATTTAAGGAAAGGTTTGATACTTGTACAAAAAAAATTGTGTACAGTAGAATCGGTACAATTTTCTTAGGACTAACCAAGAATTGATATCAGAGCTAGGGTTTGCCTCTGTGTGTTTGGTTTTCAAATTAGGTTATGCACATGTCATACATAATTTAGGCAGGATAATAGTAGGATGTGCTAACTTTGTGGTTGCAGGCTCCAACTATTATGACTTATAGATGTTGTATGTGATTGGACCCTTGGACATGTCGAGGGCATTATTTTTGTGTGTGCATGATTGTATGTAACTAATACTGCAGGAGTTGTTTTATCCTTAGGATTTTAGAATTTTATTTTCGATCTAGATTACATGTACATTCCTTCGTGGAATATAGGATCGATATATGTAAAATTCTATTTTTGTCGCGGATCGGATTCTTGTGAGGTGTGGTACTTTTGGAGCACCAGAGGCGTAGCGGAATAAGAAGCAAGATGGATGCGACAACTTAACCCGATGGCGGTGGCTAAAGATGGCAACAACTAGGGTTGGAGCACATGGAGGACAGTAACAGGAAAAGGCCATAATAGTTGGAAAATAATTTCCATATTTATTGCTTTATTTACTGTGATGTGTGTGTATGCATGTGATGTATGCTAGGATACCTTAAAATTCCTCACTTTAAATAACTAAGTGGGAGAGAGATTTATTTTAATAAATTCCACGGTCTTCATTACTGGTTTGTAAGTGATGCAAACAAACTTGCGCGTTGGCTCTGAATGCCTTCCTCCATATCGGATGAGTTTGTTTGCGGATCACTGGATCAAACTTCCATTTAGGATGACTATAGGAAATTAATTAAGAGCATGTGATCTTCCCCATCGGAAGGAGCACAATCTTATTAATGGACTTAGTGTCAAGTAATGACTTACACTTAGGCACGTCTAATAGTATCCTCCCCATCGGAGTCACTTCTATTATTTGTGTGACCGAAGAAAACCAACTATTAATTTGTCATAAAGATAGGTTGACAAGATAATAAAATTAAACCCACTCTTACAAATGTTGAGATTTTGTATACTTCCACACTATCGTGGCATACAAAAATTCATGATGTATGAGGTAATTTTATTTGTCAGTTTGACAAGGAAATAAAATTAATGGGAAAAAACCCCTCTAACAAATGTTTGGTTTTGTATACGTCCACACTATCGAGGCATACAAAATTCACGGTGTTTGAGATAATTTTATTTGTTATAAAGACTTATTGACAAGATAATTAATGGGTAAAACCCTCCTCTTACAAATGTTCAATTTTGTATACGTCCACACTATCGTGGCATGCAAAATTCACGATGTTTGAGGTGTTGGTGAATTTAAATAATATTGTTTGAGGAATCAATGTTATTTTAAATTCAAAAGTTTTGACCAAATATTTGATCAAAGATAGATCAACCATTAATTTTATTCGTCATAAAGTAAAGTTGATGAGATAATAAAATTAATGGATAAAATCTCCTTTTTGATTTTGTATACGTCCACACTATCGTGGCATACAAAATTCATGGGGATTTTAAGGTGTTGGTCTTGACCAAATATTTTTGTGACTCTTAAGATTTAAAATGTTTGTCAATACCCTAGTTGTTATACTATAGAAAAGACTTAGTAGTCCCAATTATAATGATTGAAAATAGGAGTTGGACATTTAGGTAGACTGACCTCTTAAAACTAAGAACAAAATAGGTGTATTTCATTCATTAGTTAATACATGATTAGTGGTGTTATCTGCCGGTACCTGGTGTGTAGATACAGGAGCCACTGATCATGTCTGCAATTCATTGCAGAGGTTCCAGGAAATCCGATAACTATATGAAGGAGAAATCACCATCTACGTGGGCACTACTGCAAAAGTAGCATCTATTGCAGTGGGAGATATTTATCCTATGATAGGAATAAAAATGATTTTTGAGAAATTGTCTATATATACCAAGTTTAGAAAGAATTTGATTCCGATTTCTAAACTATCAAAGAATAGATATTCTGTCTATTTTGATAACAAACTTGTTATCAAGAAAAATAGGAAAATTATCTGTTCTGGTACATTAGTTGACAATTTATAAATTCAATAACTCCCACGATGCAATAAATGGAAATTAATAACACATCTTATGACTATTAAGAGAAAGCAACCTTTAGAAATGAACCAATTATATCTTTGGCATCAAAGGCTAGGTTATTTTAACTTAAGTAGGATTCATTGGTAGCTGATGAACTTTTGGGTGTATTGGTAGTGGAAATCTTTCCAACCTGCGAGTCTTACTTGGAAGGAAAAATAACCGAGAAGCTTTTAAGTCAAAGGGGTATGGAGCCAAAGATATAATGGAATTGGTACATTCTGATTTGTGTGGTCCTATGACTATCCAGACAAGAGGTAGTTTCGAATATTTCATCTATTTTATAGACAACTATTCGAGACACAGATAGATTTAGTTGATACACCGCAAGTCTAAGTGCTTTGATTAGTTCAAAGAGTACGAGGCTGATGCGGAGAAATGTCAAAGTAAAAATATCAAGACACTACGGTGAGATCGTAGTAGCAAATACCTCTTGGGAGAATTTAGGAGTCACTTATCAGAAGTAGGGATTTAATCCCAACTAACTGCACTTGGTACATCCCAACAGAATGGTGTAGTAGAAAGAAGGTATAAGGCTCTTATGGAATAATTAGATCGATGATGAGTTATTTAGAAAATTACCAAATTCGTTTTAAGGATATACACTGAAAACGGAAGTGAACATAATACCTTCTAAGTCAGAACTCTCTACTCCCACAGAATTGCAGAATGGGCGTAAGCCTAGTCTGAAGCATATTCAGATTTGGGTTGTCTAGCACGTGAGAGACACTGAAAAATTGGACATGAGTTCACTTGTTTGTGAGTTATCCTAGAAAAATGAAAAGAGGTTTGTAGTCCTTAAAATTGGAATGTCATTGTTAGCACCAATGCTCGATTTTAGAAAAGGACTATACTATAAACCACAAGCCCCATGAGTAAAAATTATTCTTAAGGAAATTAAAGGACATGTCTAACCTAGTACCAACTGTACAAGATGAAATATCACAAGAAACTGCAACATATATCACAAATGATACACAATTGCAGAAAGTATCTCGTCGTAGTGGGAGGGTTGTTAGGCAACCTAAAAAGATTCATGTTTTGGGAGAGTTTTTGGACTCGATCCCTGGAGGACATGAACCTGATCTCCGGACATATGACAAAGCACTCCAAGATAAAGATGCAACATCTTTGCAAAGAATACAAAATTAGAATATATGTATTCTAATAGAGTCTGGAAGCTTATAGAATCACCAAATGGTGTAAAAGCCATTGGGTAAAAATAAGTCTACAATAGGAAAAGAGGGATAGATAGGAAGGTAAGAAACTTTCAAAGCAAGGCTTGTTGAAAAAAGAAACTTTTTTACCGGTAGTCATGCTTAAGTCTACCCGGATTCTTTTATCTATGAGATTTAGCAAGTGGATGTCAAGACAACTTTCCTTAATAGAAGTCTTGAAGAAAACATCCATATAAAGCAACCAGAAGGGTTCATTGCAAAGAGCAAAGAGCATCTTGTGTGTAAGCTCAAAAAGTCTATGGACTGAAGAAAAGCTTCAAGGTCGTGGTACATTTGGTTTAATAAAGAAATCCAGACCTATGGATTTATTTTATAACCGAATGAGTTTTGTGTATATAAGAAATGTGATGGAAACGTGGTGGTATTTCTTGTACTATACGTAGATAACATTTTTGGTAGTTGGAAACAATATCAAAGTGTTGTCAGAAGTAAGGGTATGGTTGTCCAGACAATTTGATATGAAGGACTTGGGAGAATGCATATATACTTGGGATCAAAGGGATCGCAAGAAAAGAATATATTTTACTTATCCCAAGCTTCATATATTGAAACAATCTTAGCTCGTTTTAGCATGCAGAACTCCAAGAAAGGTTTCTTACCTTTTAGGCATGGAGTAGCTTTATCTAAAGAGATGTCTCAGAAGACATCAAAGGAAATAAAGGACATGAAGGCAGTTCCTTATGCTTCAGCTGTAGGAAGTCTAATGTATGCAATGCGGTGTACGAGACTGGATGTCTGTTTTGTCATGGGCATGGTTAGCAGATATCAAAGCAACTTTGGACAAGGACATTGGTCTACGGTAAAGCATATATTGAAGTACCTTAGAGGAACTAGAGATTATATGCTAGCTTACAAGGCAGATAATTTGTTCCCTGTGGGTTGCATGGATTTTAACATCCAATCGGAAAGGGACAATAGTAAGTCAACCTCAGGGTTTTGTGTTTACTTTAGGAGGTAAAGTCATAAATATGGAAGAGTGATAAGCATAGGTACTTTTCGGACTCCACCATAGAAGCTGAGTATATGGCAGCCTCTGAGGTAGTCATAGAATATGTATGGCTCAGATACTTCAAGATAAACATAGATATGATTTCTGGTTTGCCCAAAATAATTTGGTGCAGTAGCAAACTCGAAGAAACCATAAGTCCATAAGGCAAGTAAACACAATAGAGCGCAAGTACTACCCAATACGAGAAATCGTATAACGTGGAGAAGTTGTTGCTGCTTAGATTACATCAAGTGATAACCTGGAAGATCCTTTCACTAAGGCCCTTAAGGTAAGAGCTTTTGATGGGCATGTTGAAGGGTTGGGAATCAGATGTATGGCAGCAGATATGGCAGCTTAGTCTTTTAGTATAAGTGGGAGATTGTTAGAGTGTATACTAAAAGTCTAGCTTTTGGTATAAACATTTATCTAAAAATAAGAATCACATTGGTCAAATGTCTACATTTTTGATAAATGTAGTTGTTCAATTAATTTATATTGTAGATAACATGGTGTGTGGTGTCACACACAGAGGATCATGTTATCAGCACCTTATAAATTATAAACAGTAGCTCACGACCAAGATGGAAAGGAACAAACCATTGGAAGGTCGTAGTGTAATTAGATATTAGTTTATCTTAACTATATAATTACACTAGTACTGTAACACCCATAGGGTCCTTAGCAAAATTCTAGAATATTTTATCATGAATAAAGAAAAAAAAATATATGCTTTAGTTAAATTTTACTCCTAGCCGAACACTTAAACAAATAAAATAGAAATAAAAATATATAAGGTCTAGGACTTGAACTCTAGATCTCTCATTAGATGTCTGAATAAGATAACTACTAGACCAAGAGAAATTATTGTTAGAAAAGAGAGGGAAACCATAATTAAATGTAAGAAGAAAAGGCTCTTCTCTTAGAAGAAGAAGTGAGAGTTGTCTTCTTCCTCTCTAATGAAGAGATGCTCTAGAATATTCTTTTCTTACTCACCAAGAAGGGATGTATCTAGACTTTTCTCTTAATTATGAAGAGAGTAAAAGAAAGGAGGAAGAAAAATATAATTTTCCTTCCTCCTCTCATGATGAATAAAAGGAGGAAATTAAAATGAGTTGGCATTTTTCCTCATTCACCTTCCTACTCCCTCCTCCTCCACCGTGACCTCTTCTTCACCATTTCCTCTTCTTGCCGAGACCAAGGAGTAAGGAAGCTTCCCCTCTCTAGGAAGGATCCACAGCAAAGGTTAAATCTCTAAGGAAAACAAGCGCAAGGATGTGAGTATCCCCTCACTGCAGTACAAGTAGCTTCGGTTTAAAATGTTTTTTTTGAAACTCTAAAAATTTTCTTGCAATAATGTGGTCAAGATAAAGAATAGGTAGTCACTTAGGGTTAACAAGTGATAAGAGATGCTTCATGTTATAGAAAAAGAAAAAGAGAAATTTAGAGCCTTATTGCATGTTTCGGCCAAGGATGGAAGAGAGGACCTAGAACAAGTTTTCTTTGATCACATGCTTAACTCTATGATATATGAATTTCACATGTTGTTAGTTAAGTCTTCATTCTTCATGTTGGGAAAAAAAAAAGAGATACCTATCTATATGGTTCGGCCAAAATTGATTAAAAGGCCTCAGGTCAAGAATTTTAGATAGAAACCATACTAGTTGTACCTCTTTGTGATGTATGAATTTTTACAAGTTTATAACCAAGGTTTTTATGCTTCTTATGGAATAAAATGGTATGAAACTCTACTGATATGTTTGGCCAAATTGAAATAAATGGGTTAGGGTTAAAGTTTTGAACTCAAGTATGCTTAGATCATGAAGTACAATACCTTGTATGCACTTAGATTAAATGGGCTTGTTATATGTTTAAGTTTTATGCTCCTTATGGAATAAAATGATATGAAACCCTACTGATATGTTTCGGCCAAATAAAAATAAATGGGTTAGGGTTAGAGTTTTGAACTCAAATAGGCTTATTCATGAAGTATAGTGCCTCGTAGGTACTTGTACAATGCTCTATAGGTACTTAGATTAAATGTGCATGTTAAATGTTTAAGTCTTATGCTTCTTATGGAATAAAAAGACATGAAACCCTACTGATATGCTTCGGCCAAATTAAAATAAATGGGTTAGGGTTAGAGTTTTGAACTCAATAGGCTTATTCATGAAGTATAGTGCCTTGTAGGTACTTGTACAATGCTCTATAGGTACTTAGACTAAATGTGCATGTTACATGTTTAAGTCTTATGCTTCATATGGAACCAAATGATATAAGAACCCTACTGATATGTTTCGGCCAAATTGAGATAAATGGGTTAAGGTTAGAGTTTTGAACTCAAACATGTTTATTCATGAAGTATAATGCCTTGTATGTGCTTAGATCAAGTTTACATGTTATGTGGATAAGTTCTATGCTTCATATGGAACCAAATGATATAAGAACCCTACTGATATGTTTCGGCCAAATTGAAATAAATTGGTTAGGGTTAGAGTTTTGAACTCAAACATGCTTATTCATGAAGTATAATGCCTTGTATGTGCTTAGATCAAGTTTACATGTTGTGTGGATAAGTTCTATGCTTCATATGGAACCAAATGATATAAGAACCCTACTAATATGTTTCGGCCAAATTGAAATAAATGGGTTAGGGTTAGAGTTTTGAACTCAAACATGCTTATTCATGAAGTATAATGCCTTGTATGTGCTTAGATCAAGTTTACATGTTATGTGGATAAGTTCTATGCTTCATATGGAACCAAATGATATAAGAACCCTACTGATATGTTTCGGCCAAATTGAAATAAATGGGTTAAGGTTAGAGTTTTGAACTCAAACATGCTTATTCATGAAGTATAATGTCTTCTATGTGCTTAGATCAAGTCTTCATGTTATGTGGTTAAGTTCTATGCTTCATATGGAATGAAATGAGGTTGAAACCTACTGATATGGTTCGGCCAAGATGGATTAATTGGGTTAGGAAAGAGTTTAAACCTAACCAAACATGCTTATGCATTTTCATGATATGTAGCCTTTGATATATAAGTAGATTAAGCTTTCATGCTTTATGATGTGATGAAAATATGCTTTACGATATGTTGCATTTCTATGTCTTATGATAAGATGTGCCATGTTTATGATATGATATGATAGACTTATGACATGATAGGCTATGGTCATGATATGATATGCTAGACTCATGATATGATATGCCATGTTCATGATATGTTATGCTAAGTTCATGAGATGATATGCCAAGTTTGATGATAAGAAAATAACATGTTATACTTTATGTTATGATAAGAACATGTTATATAATGCATGTGTGAATGACTTATGTAAGAAGAAAAGCCTAAAGAGTTGCTTCCCTTAAGTTGGGACCAAGAGCATTCTTCATGTTATGAAAAATAGTTGCTTCCCTTAAGTTGGGACCAAGAGCACTCTTCATGTTATGAAAAAGAGTTGCTTCCCTTAAGTTGGGATCAAGAGCACTCTTCATGCTATGGTAAAGAGATGCTTCCCTTAAGTTGGGGATCAAGAGCTCTCTTCATGATATGACAAGAATTATGACATGTATGATATGATGAGATATGATATGCATGATATTTTACTTTGTATGGCTTGTACCAAGGGTGTGCTCCATAAGCGCCCCGGGGTCGACGGACTATGAACAGACCTCGTTAAGGGATGGGCTCCTCAGTACGCCCCTAGGTCGACGGACTATGAACGGACCTAGATCCCTAGTAGGTTCGGCGCTAGCTACCTTGTCCTAGGGATTGCGCGCATTTATGTTTACATGTGGTACAAGCCGGGGCCCATCTCATGATGATGATATGATATTCAAGTATGTATACTATATGTTTTGAAAGAAGCATGATGCATATGTGCATTCCATGATACATGTTTTAAAAATATACATACTGCATCTACATGCACATATTTATGAAATTATGTTTATGCACCCTTATGAATAGGTATGAGTTATGATACATGTTTACATGATATGATAGTCTTCATGAAATGTGCTTACCGAATGTGATATGAATCATGATATACACTCACATGCTATACTCTGATATGTTATGCTCCTTATGTGATATGATATATTATGTTCTGTTTTCCCTCATGTTATGTTAGGAGATGTTATGGTTTTTACATGATAAGATATGTTCTATGTTATGATTCTCCATGCTATGTTATGCTATGCTATGGTTTCTACATGTTATGTTATGTTATGTGTTTTTCGGATTTATGGGTAGGCAAGGATCTCACTAAGCCTTTGGCTTATAGCTACACGTTTTCCTTGTACTGCAGATAAAGGCAAGGAATGGATTGTTTAAGGGGAGCAGAGCAGGAAAGGCAATGAGGATGTGTGTGGAAGTGCTGGTGGATAGATCCATTTAAGTTTTTGAATTATCTAAGTTATGCATGTGAACAATGTTGGACCTATGCTTATGATAATGTTCAGCTAGTATGATATCCTACTCATGTTATGTTGGTACGTTTGACTTCACATGCTATGTTAAGAGAACTAGATGCATATGGTATATGTTATGATATGAAAAAAAAACAATTAATTATATATGTCTTCCGCTGCCATGAATCCATATGCATTAGTATAATTGATGTCTATGTTTTAGTGACGTCCGTTCCTCTGGGGTGGCCCTAGTGCTACCTGGAAGGGCGGGCATTACAGTTTGGTATCAGAGCAGGTCTACCTTCCACTACACACACATCAAGCCTTTATTCTGCCGCTCCAAGTAAGAATTTTATGCTTAAATTTTATTTTGATGTGATATTTATGCTTGATCTATTTCTTTATGATGTTTGATAATATGCATGCTTATTATCTTATTTATTTAGTTATCACATTTTTAGCTTAGATATATATGATGGTAGATTAGGAACGATAACAACCTTAGGGTAGCCTGGTCATGAATAACGATAACTTATATTAGTTTATTGTGATTTATGAAGATAAAGCATGGTTAGAACACGAAATACCTGAGCAGATGAGACGGTACCTCCACTCGATTTGATGCATGTGATTACCGAGCTCCAGCGTCAGGTCACGGAACAGCAACAAACGATCACTGCATTGATGAATCAGCAAGGGAATCCTGTTACCCCACCAGGGAACCCGAATGCGATACCTATTATACCTGCGGCTGTACCAGTACCTCCGGCACCGGTACCACCGGTAGTTCCTATTCCAGTGGTCCGACAAGAGGCATACCTGATTCAGTGGCAGAGGCTGAAGCCAGAAGCCTTCTCCGGAAACTGTGAGCCATGGGATGCTCAGGCGTGGCTTAAGACTGTGGAAAGCATCGTGGAGCTTTTAGATTGGCCCGAACACGAGAAGGTTAAGTGTGCATCGTTTTGCCTTACAGGCGATGCCAGAATGTGGTGGGACCGAGTCAAAGCAAGGAGACAGGTGAATCAGATGAGATGGACAGACTTCGAGACTGAATTCCTTGAAGAGTTCTTCCATATGCGGGTGACCAATAAACACTACGACGAGTTCACCGAGTTCCGGCAAGGTGACCTATCACTGAATGAGGCCGTGAAGAAATTTAACCGATTAGCACGCCTATGTCCAGAGCTGGTCAGTACAGAAAGAGAAAGGGTCAGACTTATGCAGAAGATGCTCAGACCCGAAATAGCCCTAAATGTGGCCGGCGGCGTTAATAGACCACAGACCACCTAGGAATTAATTAGCAGTGCTCTGATCACTGAACACTATCAGAAGGCGATGAATGAGGGTAAGAGTCAAGCTCATAAACCTCAACATATCAGAACCAACTGGAAGGGAAACTCCAACGGTAAAAGAAAACAATGGAACAGTTCTCAGGGTGGTTCAGCGAACAAGCAACCTATGTTTCCTCAGTGCACCACCTGCGGAAAGAAGCATCCGGGAAAATGCCGTGTGGGCACGAATAAGTGCTACAGTTGCGGATTGGAAGGACACTTGGCCAGAAATTGTCCTTCTCAGATGCAGACACCTCAGCAGCAAAATATCCACAACAGAGGTGCCCCCTCACAGCTACATCTAATGCAAGCTGCACTAGAAGGCCCTCAGATTGGCCAAGGGAGACTGGAAGCCCCGCCAGCTATGACGAATGTCAGGATCCACTCCCTCACTAGAGAAGATGTGGCGAACGCTTCGATTGTTGTCACAGGTCAGATACTCATTTTCAGTCAGTATGCTACTGTATTATTTGACACTGGGGCAACACACTCGTTTATCTCTACACCCTTCACAAGTAAGATAGATATGCCACCGCAAGCCTTAGATGGCAAATTTTTAACGACCCTGCCTTCAGGAGAAGTAATGCCATCCACTCATATGCTGCGAGCCGCACCTATCCGAATCGCAGACAGGGAACTATACTGTGATCTGATAGTGCTGGATATGCAGGATTATGATATAATATTGGGCATGGATTTTTTGAGCAAATACGGAGCTTCGATTGAGTGCCGTAAAAGAAAGGTGGTCTTCCGGCCCGAGGCAGAATTGATATTTGAATTTAGCGGAATGCCAAGGGGAGAGACTGAGAAATTCCTATCAGCTCTGGAAGCACGGAAGCTGTTGGGCAATGGATGCACGGGGTTTCTAGCACATGTGGTCGATGCAAGTAGAGCAGAGGATCAGAAGCTAGAGAATGTCAGAGTTGTATGCAACTTTCTAGATGTCTTCCCCGATGAACTGCCAGGGTTAGCACCTGACAGAGAAATTGAATTTGAGATCGAATTAATTCCTGGTACTAAACCGATTTCTAAGGCACCCTACCGTATGGCGCCAACTGAATTGAAAGAGCTACAGGAACAGTTACGGGAGTTACTTGACAAGGGACTTATTCGCCCTAGCCACTCTCCATGGGGAGCTCCCGTACTATTTGTGAAGAAAAGGGATGGATCTATGCGAATGTGCATAGATTACCGAGCGCTGAATAAGGTAACAATCAAGAACAGGTACCCTTTACCTCGGATTGATGACTTATTTGACCAATTGAAAGGTGCCACCGTCTTCTCCAAGATTGATTTGAGATCTGGCTATCATGAAGTGAAAGTGAAACAAGATGATATACCAAAGACGGCCTTCCGAACGAGATACGGACATTATGAATTCGTAGTAATGCCCTTCGGAGTTACAAATGCTCCTGCCCTATTCATGGAATTGATGAATCGAGTGTTCTCGGAATATCTCGATAAATTTGTGATAATCTTCATCGATGATATTCTTATCTACTCGAAGACCCAGGAAGAGCACGCTGAGCACCTGAGCATAACATTACAAATTCTCCGGGAGAGACAATTGTATGCCAAATTCTCAAAGTGCGAATTTTGACTTGACCAGGTGTCGTTTTTGGGTCACGTGATCTCTAAGGACGGAATTATGGTAGACACAAGCAAGATAGAAGCCGTGAGTAACTGGAACAGACCAAAGAATGCCAGTGAAATCCGAAGTTTCCTCGGACTAGCCGGCTATTATCGGAAATTCGTAGAGGGTTTTTCCAGAATTGCAGCCCCCATGACGGCCCTCACCAAGAAGAACAAGAGGTACGAATGGACGGAGGATTGTGAGAGAAGCTTCGCGGAGTGGAAGAGAAAATTGACTAGTGCTCCAATTCTCACTCTTCCAGAAAGTAACGGGGGATTCAATATGTACAGCGATGCTTCCAGATTGGGACTCGGAGCTGTACTTATGCAGAATGGAAAAGTCATTGCGTATGCCTCTCGACAACTCAAGGAGCATGAAAAGAATTATCCCACACATGACTTAGAGCTAGCCGCTGTAGTCTTTGCTCTCAAGATATGGAGGCATTATCTATATGGGGCCCAGTGTAAAATTTATACAGATCACCAGAGTCTGAAATATTTCTTTACACAGAAAGACCTAAACATGCGACAACGGAGATGGCTCGAGCTATTCAAGGATTATGACTGCGAGATCTTCTATCATCCGGGAAAAGCAAACAAGGTAGCAGATGCGCTCAGTAGGAAGTTCTGAGTTACCGGAACTTTTTTTTTAGTTCGAGGACGAACTTTTATGAGGTATGGGAGATTGTAACACCCATAGGGTCCTTAGCAAAATTCTAGAATATTTTATCATGAATAAAGAAAAAAATATATATGCTTTAGTTAAATTTTACTCCTAGCCGAACACTTAAACAAATAAAATAGAAATAAAAATATATAAGGTCTAGGACTTGAACTCTAGATCTCTCATTAGATGCCTGAATAAGATAACCACTAGACCAAGAGAAATTATTGTTAGAAAAGAGAGGGAAACCATAATTAAATGTAAGAAGAAAAGGCTCTTCTCTTAGAAGGAGAAGTGAGAGTTGTCTTCTTCTTCTCTAATGAAGAGATGCTCTAGAATATTCTTTTCTTACTCACCAAGAAGGGATGTATCTATACTTTTCTCTTAATTATGAAGAGAGTAAAAGAAAGGAGGAAGAAAAATATATTTTTCCTTCCTCCTCTCATGATGAATAAAAGGAGGAAATTAAAATGAGTTGGCATTTTTCCTCATTCACCTTCCTACTCCCACCTCCTCCACCGTGACCTCTTCTTCACCATTTCCTCTTCTTGCCGAGACCAAGGAGCAAGGAAGCTTCCCCTCTCTAGGAAGGATCCACAAAAAAGGTTAAATCTCTAAGGAAAACAAGCGCAAGGATGTGAGTATCCCCTCACTGCAGTACAAGTAGCTTCGGTTTAAAATGTTTTTTTCGAAACTCTAAAAATTTTCTTGCAATAATGTGGTCAAGATAAAGAATAGGTAGTCACATAGGGTTAACAAGTGATAAGAGATGCTTCATGTTATAGAAAAAGAAAAAGAGAAATTTAGAGCCTTATTGCATGTTTCGGCCAAGGATGGAAGAGAGGACCTAGAACAAGTTTTCTTTGATCACATGCTTAATTTTTCTACTCTATGATATATGAATTTCACATGTTGTTAGTTAAGTCTTCATTCTTCATGTTGTGAAAAAAAAAAGAGATACCTATCTATATGGTTCGGCCAAAATTGATTATAAGGCCTTAGGTCAAGAATTTTATATAGAAACCATACTAGTTGTACCTCTTTGTGATGTATGAATTTTTACATGTTTATAACCAAGGTTTTAATGATTCTTATGGAATAAAATGGTATGAAACCCTACTGATATGTTTGGCCAAATTGAAATAAATTGGTTAGGGTTAAAGTTTTGAACTCAAATATGCTTAGATCATGAAGTACAATACCTTGTATGCACTTAGATTAAATAGGCTTGTTATATGTTTAAGTTTTATGCTCCTTATGGAATAAAATGATATGAAACCCTACTGATATGTTTCGGCCAAATGAAAATAAATGGGTTAGGGTTAGAGTTTTGAACTCAAATAGGCTTATTCATGAAGTATAGTGCCTTGTAGGTACTTGTACAATGCTCAATAGGTACTTAGATTAAATGTGCATGTTACATGTTTAAGTCTTATGCTTCTTATGGAATAAAAAGACATGAAACCCTACTGATATGTTTCGGCCAAATGAAAATAAATGGGTTAGGGTTAGAGTTTTGAACTCAAATAGGCTTATTCATGAAGTATAGTGCCTTGTAGGTACTTGTACAATGCTCTATAGGTACTTAGACTAAATGTGCATGTTACATGTTTTAGTCTTATGCTTCATATGGAATGAAATGATATAAGAACCCTATTGATATGTTTCGGCCAAATTGAGATAAATGGGTTAAGGTTAGAGTTTTGAACTCAAACATGTTTATTCATGAAGTATAATGCCTTGTATGTGCTTAGATCAAGTTTACATGTTATGTGGATAAGTTCTATGCTTCATATAGAACCAAATGATATAAGAACCCTGCTGATATGTTTCGGCCAAATTGAAATAAATGGGTTAGGGTTAGAGTTTTGAACTCAAACATGCTTATTCATGAAGTATAATGCCTTGTATGTGCTTAGATCAAGTTTACATGTTATGTGGATATGTTCTATGCTTCATATGGAACCAAATGATATAAGAACCCTACTGATATGTTTCGGCCAAATTGAAATAAATGGGTTAGGGTTAGAGTTTTGAACTCAAACATGCTTATTCATGAAGTATAATGCCTTGTATGTGCTTAGATCAAGTTTACATGTTATGTGGATAAGTTCTATGCTTCATATGGAACCAAATGATATAAGAACCCTACTGATATGTTTCGGCCAAATTGAAATAAATGGGTTAAGGTTAGAGTTTTGAACTCAAACATGCTTATTCATGAAGTATAATGTCTTCTATGTGCTTAGATCAAGTCTTCATGTTATGTGGTTAAGTTCTATGCTTCATATGGAATGAAATGAGGTTGAAACCTACTGATATGGTTCAGCCAAGATGGATTAATTGGGTTAGGAAAGAGTTTACACCTAACCAAACATGCTTATGCATTTTCATGATATGTAGCCTTTGATATATAAGTAGATTAAGCTTTCATGCTTTATGATGTGATGAAAATATGCTTTACGATATGTTGCATTTCTATTTCTTATGATAAGATGTGCCATGTTTATGATATGATATGATAGACTTATGACATGATAGGCTATGGTCATGATATGATATGCTAGACTCATGATATGATATGCCATGTTCATGATATGTTATGCTAAGTTCATGAGATGATATGCCAAGTTTGATGATAAGAAAATAACATGTTATACTTTATGTTATGATAAGAACATGTTATATAATGCATGTGTGAATGACTTATGTAAGAAGAAAAGCCTAAAGAGTTGCTTCCCTTAAGTTGGGACCAAGAGCATTCTTCATGTTATGAAAAAGAGTTGCTTCCCTTAAGTTGGGACCAAGAGCACTCTTCATGTTATGAAAAAGAGTTGCTTCCCTTAAGTTGGGATCAAGAGCACTCTTCATGCTATGGTAAAGAGATGCTTCCCTTAAGTTGGGGATTAAGAGCTCTCTTCATGATATGACAAGAATTATGACATGTATGATATGATGAGATATGATATGCATGATATTTTACTTTGTATGGCTTGTACCAAGGGTGTGCTCCATAAGCGCCCCGGGGTCGACGGACTATGAACGGACCTCGTTAAGGGATGGGCTCCTCAGTACGCCCCTAGGTCGACGGACTATGAACGGACCTAGATCCCTAGTAGGTTCGGGGCTAGCTACCCTGTCCTAGGGATTGCGCCATTTATGTTTACATGTGGTACAAGCCGGGTCCCTTCTCATGATGATGATATGATATTCAAGTATGTATACTATATGTTTTGAAAGAAGCATGATGCATATGTGCATTCCATGATACATGTTTTAAAAATATACATACTGGATTTACATGCACATATTTATGAAATTATGTTTATGCACCCTTATGAACAGGTATAAGTTATGATACATGTTTACATGATATGATAGGCTTCATGATATGTGCTTACAGAATGTGATATGAATCATGATATACACTCACATGCTATACTCTGATATGTTATGCTCCTTATGTGATATGATATATTATGTTCTGTTTTCCCTCATGTTATGTTAGGAGATGTTATGGTTTTTACATGATAAGATATGTTCTATGTTATGATTCTCCATGCTATGTTATGCTATGCTATGGTTTCTACATGTTATGTTATGTTATGTGTTTTTCGGATTTATGGGTAGGCAAGGATCTCACTAAGCCTTTGGCTTATAGCTACACGTTTTCCTTGTACTGCAGATAAAGGCAAGGAATGGATTGTTTAAGGGGAGCAGAGCAGGAAAGACAATGAGGATGTGTGTGGAAGTGCTGGTGGATAGATCTATTTAAGTTTTTGAATTATCTAAGTTATGCATGTGAACAATGTTGGACCTATGCTTATGATAATGTTCAGCTAGTATGATATCCTACTCATGTTTGTTGGTACGTTTGACTTCACATGCTATGTTAAGAGAACTAGATGCATATGGTATATGTTATGATATGAAAAAAAAAACAATTAATTATATATGTCTTCCGCTGCCATGAATCCATATGCATTAGTATAATTGATGTCTATGTTTCAGTGACGTCCGTTCCTCTGGGGTGGCCCTAGTGCTACCTAGATGGGCGGGCGTTACAAGTACACTTAGAGTATATTGAGTAGGATCATTAGAGGCCGTTTCTTTTTATACTGACTTTATAAAGGAACAAAGACCTCAGTTATTATGGAAGTGTGTGCTTAATTCTAATATAATAACAAGAACATATATTTGATATTTATTTCTTTAATTTATCAATGAGTGAGATTTAGTTCGATAAATCAATAAGCATGATAAGTTGGGAAATGATATCACTTATAGTGTGTGTTGTTGATTATAGAAGGAAACTGTGTCCTAGTGATCTAGGTTGATAATGTCCCCAAGAGGAGCTCATAAGGATTGTCATGTTAAACCCTGCAGGTGGACTTAGTCCGATATGACGATAAGGTTGAGTGGTACTACTCTTGGACTAAGATATAATTAAGTGAGTTGTCAGTAACTCATTTAATTAGTGGACATTCGACATCTTAAAAACAGGGAGACTAACACACTCATAATAAGAAGGAGCCCAAAATGTAATTTGGAATTGGTGCGGTAGTTCAATAATAGTTCTTTAGTGGAATGAATTATTATTGATGGAATTAAGTTGTGTGTTCGGGGCAAACACGGGAAGCTTATTTTCATTGGGAGACCAAAATCAATTCCTCCTCTCGGTCCCTATCATAGCCTCTTGTATATAGAGATTTATGTCCAACTATACCCACCTTTCTACCTATCTAAAGGTGGCCGGCCAAGCTAGCTTGGAGCCCAAGCTAGGGCCAGCCAAAGCTATTGGTGGAGCCAATTATAGGTGGTCGGATAAAGCTTGGGTCCCAATCTTAGGTGGCCGGCCACTAGAATATTAAAAAGGATTTTTATTAAAATTATTTCTTATGTGGATATCATGTTTTAAAAGAGAGCTTAAAATTTAAATCTTTCCTTTTATAGCTTTCTAAAAAAGATTAAGAAAAGATTTGAAATCTTTCCTTATTTGTAGATTGAAAGGAGATTTTAATTTTGAGAAAACTTTCCTTTTTAACCATGATCATAATTTAAAAGAGTGTTTTAAAAATTAAATATTCTCTTTTATCGGTTTCTACAAAAGATTAAGAAAAGATTTGATATCTTTCCTTATTTGTAGATTGAAAAGAGATTTTAATTTTTAGAGATAACTTTCCTTTTTGAAAATCATCCACATGTTTAAAAGAAAGATTTTAATTTATAAAATTTCCTTTTTATAATCCACCATGAAGGGAAAAATTATTGGAGAAATTTTTTATAAATTTCTGGAAACAAATTAGGAAGTTTTAATTTTTGTTTTAATTAAAACTCTCCTTGTTTTGGGGAAATAAGTGGGCGGCCATATAATAATGAAAAGGAAAATTGTTTTTAATTAAATAAATTTTTCCTTTTCATGGCAAAAGAATTAAGAAAGTTTTTAATTAAATTTCCTTATTTGCCAAGACCAGGGATTATAAAAGAGGGGGTAGAGGTGCCTTCATGGTGAACGACTCTATTATTCTTCTCCTCTCTTTTCCTCCTTGGTGGCCGACCCTAGCTTCTCCCTCTTCTCTTCTTCTTGTGGCCGGTGGCAACCCCTCTTGGAGCTCTTGATGGTGGCCAGTTCTAGCTAGGAGAAGAAGGAGAGAAAGGAGGTTTTGTTTCTTGCATCCCTTGGAGCTTGGTGTCGGTGGCCGGACCTCTACTTCTCTTGGAGAATTGTGGTGGCCGAAACCTAGAAGGAAGAAGAAGGTGCTTGGTGGTTCTCATCTCGGAAGATCGTTGCCCACACAACGTTCGAGGTTAGAAGAGGAATACGATAGAAGATCAAGAGGTTATTTTTGCTTACAAAGAAAGGTATAACTAGTAATTTTTTTCCGCATCATACTAGTTTGCTTTGTATAGTTATTTTTGGAAATACCAAAAACAAGAGGCATATGATTCTAGAGTTTTTGAAATAGTTTTTCGAGTTTGTGTTTTCTTCTTTTTCGAATTTGTGATTCGATTGTTCTTTTTGGTTAACCTAGAGTTATTTAAGGAAATAAATATTAGCTTTCCTTAAAAGGCTTTGCCTAGGTGGTGGTGGTTGCTCCCATATCCAAGAAGGTCATGTGCCTCGCCATGCAATCCTGGAAGCCAATTTTGGAAATTAATATTTATGGAATTAATAACTTAGGTAGATTTGAATCTATAGTGTTAAGTTCCGCTTGCGATTCAAATCTAAACCATTAAGAACAAATAAGTTAAATTTGGAATCAATGATGTTAAGTTCCGTCTACGATTCCTAATTTAATTTCTAAAGAACACAATAGGTTATTTAAGGAAAGGTTCGACACTTGTACAAAAATTTTTTTGTATAGTGGAACCGGTACGATTTTCTTAGGACTAACCAACAATTTTTTCCTTGATAGAAGACTTTGAAAGAAATATGTTTTCAAAATTTTATTATTTTTAAAATTTTCTAAAAATTTTTGTGCATTTCTAAAGTTGGCTCCAAAAAGTTGAAAATTGAAATGCTTATGTACCAGTCGACTGTATCATATACCAGTCGAGTGGTACATGTTTTACAGCACTTTCAAAAGTTATTTTTTGTTAACTTAGTCCAAAATTTGATTCCATGGTATGTGTGATTGTTTGGAACAATTTTTTTTTATAGTGTCAAAGGGGGAGAAATGGAAAGGCTTAAGTTAGAAACTTATATTTGTGCAAAACTTGTAAAATTAAGTTATAGAGCATATGTTAAGGGGGAGCTTAGATTTATGCTTCAATGTTTACATCTTTCAATTTTTCAAGTATTATTTATGCTAAACTTGAACATATTGTCACACATCAAAAAGGGGGAGATTGTTGGTGCAATCGACTTAGGATTGTTCGGTACGATCATGGTTTTGATGTGTGTGTCAAAGTGTTTAAGTTGGGCTTTCATATTGGTTTGATATGTGTGATTGAGTCATGTAAGACTTGGTGAAACACACATAAGGAGATTGGTATGGTCAAGCTTGGGAAGCTCATCCTAGGGCACGAGTCCTTGAGACGGTGAAGGATGATGTGGAAGGCATCCGAGGGACCGTAGGACGAGGAGCAACGGAGTGGAGTTGAGGGAAGCAGACTTCAAGCCAACACGAAGGATGTATGGAGAGGAGTCATGGGCTCGTGTGCATCTGAGAGATAAAGGCCAAGGAAGAAGGGCTTCAATGGGCGACTCCGGAGACGATGAGTGTAAGTGTGTAACCAGGACCAGTCGATTGGTACATGGACTAGTCGACTGGTCCAAAGAACAGAAGCTCTTTGTTCGCTTAGCCAACAATGACCAGTCAACTGGTGCTAACACCAGTCAACTAGTATAATGACATTCGCGACCGTTGGAAGAATCCCAGATTTTGTGGAGAGCCATTGGCTATGCACAATGGCTACACCAGCCGACTGGTGTATGGACCAATCGACTGGTGTCAAGATGAGTTGACCTTGTGTTTAACTCTCTTCTCTTATTCAAGGGGAGCTTTGGGGCATGAAAGAGGTTACTGATGTTCATTGAATAACTCTTAAGTCTTTGCCCAAAGCTTCCAAGCCTTCCTCTTCCTCCTAAACCTAAGTTCCATCTTTTAAGAGAGAGAGAGCTTTGTGAGTGGTCGTACTCTAACGATAAGGAGTAAGCTTTAGCCAGAGATTTCTGAGGACTAATCCACTGAAGGATTAAGGGTTCGCCCACCTCAAGGAAAAGTCGTGGATTAGGAACAAGCAATCTCCGAACCACGTAAAAGTAATTGTGTTAGCATTTGTATTCTATTTTCTTTCATTATCTTAGTATTTGTATTTCTGTTATGCACTAATCATTTTGTAGAAAGAAAATCAACTTGGAGTGACAAAGTTATTCAACCCTCCTTCTAGCTAAGCACTGATCTCTAACAATTGGTATCAAAATTCAGACTGTCAGAAGAACTAACTGCTGACTATGCACAAAAGATATGGTTCAATCAAACCATGTGGGTGGAATATTGACCTCAAACGAAAGAAATAGGGTTCCCGTGTCCAGATCAAGAGGACTAGATGTTGGGACCGAAATGTAGCTAGAGGGGGGTTGAATAGCTCAGCGCGATCTCGTGCTCGTCGTTGCTTGTTTCTTATGATGAAATGCAGCGGAAAATACAAAGAGGCAAACACACAACGCTAACTCGAGGATTTACTTGGTATCCACCTCAAGAAGAGGTGACTAGTTTAAGGATCCACACACTCACGCACCCTCCACTAATAAAACATTCTTTTACGGTAACTACCGAAGGCGGATGATCCTGTCTGAGAAGCTGACCGCGACGGAGATCCGAAAGAAAGGAACCCAATGTACTGAGGAAGAACAATTCCAATAGAACTTCGATCCGAGAAACCCAAAGCGGATCGAAAGAAAACCAGGATCACCGGAAGTAATCTGATAAGCAGCAAGAAATCGTAATCCACAAGGGGAGAGAAACCAAACTCCCAAGTTTCGAGGCCCCCTGCACACAAGAGACCAACCAACACTATTGTCAGTGACCTAAGACCGGGGTGGGAATCCCTGACTAGGCCCTCCGACGCTCAAGTTAGTGATCTCTCTTGATGTGAAGAAGGAAGAAGAAAGAAGATGAACAGTAGTCAGAAAATTAGGGTTGTGAAAGTACACGATGATGTGAACTTACCTAGCCCACGGAGAGGATTCCCCCTTTTATACAACTTCATATAACCTCCGCAGTCATGAAGTGGACCCCGGTTTGTTAGAGTTCGTTATGACATCAGCTGCGTACTTGGGGAAAATGATTTTTATGGAATTTTTTTTGTACCCCAGATGTACCTTCTTTGTCGTTTAGCGCCTGCAAGACAATCTGAAAGCATATTTCCCGCCAAAATATATATTCTCTATCATGAATTATTCTATTCGATATATTCATGTATGATTCTTCTTCATGCGACTTCTATTTGTATCTTTGTCGTGTCAAAAAATAATATTTTATTCAATATGTTTCTAAGGTATTCATTGAAGTAACTGTGTGGGTTCTTTGCTCGAAAGAATCCTCTTGACCGATATTGGCCTATCTTTGCTCTGAAGGTATGTCCCGACCGATATTGGCTTACCTTCATTCGGCAGGCATGTATCAATCAATATTGGTCTATCTTTGTTCTGAAGGTATGTCCCGACCAATATTGGCTTACCTTCATACGGCAGGCATGTATCGACCGATATTGGCCTATCTTTGTTCTGAAAGTATGTCTCGGCCGTTATTGGCTTACCTTCATGCGGCAGGCATGTATTGACCGATATTGGTCTATCTTTGTTCTGAAGGTATGTCCCGACCAATATTGTCTTACCTTCATACGGCAGGCATGTATCGACCGATATTGGCCTATCTTTGCGTTGAAGGTATGTCCCGACCGATATTGGCTTACCTTCATGCGGCAGGCATGTATCGACCGATATTGGCCTATCTTTTGCTCTGAAGGTATGTCCTGACCGATATTGGCTTACCTTCAGTCGGCAGGCATGTATCGACTGATATTGGTCTATCTTTGCTCTGAAGGTATTTCCCGACCGATATTGGCTTACCTTCATACGGCAGGCATGTATCGACCGATATTGGCCTATCTTTGTTCTGAAAGTATGTCTCGGCCGCTATTGACCTACCTCCTTTGATTCTTTCTTCCTTTTCTTTCCTCATCTGGAGACCCATAAAACCTAACCCATATCACTAGCCTTCCCCTTAAGTCTAGTCGAAGGAGGTGTAGACGACTGACTAGACATAAGTATGGTCTTGTCTTTTCCTACCTGTGACTCTGCTCCATATTTTGAAATGACCTCACAGATTTTGTGTACCACTGTCTTAATAAATTAAGTATAGCAATCCTGTGAGCCTTTTTCTCCTTTAAATAGGGCTACAACCTTCTCTTCACCCACAACCCCTCTCAGTTCTTTTTCTTCCTTGCCACTTTTTGTTGCTAAGGCTATGGTCGTGGATCCTCCTTTTTGGAGGCAACTTTTGTTGGACCAGGTGAGATCTATATATGAGTTTATTGGGATTTTCACTCCGGCTACTCTAGGGGTTCAAGGGATCGTCTTAAGAGAGGAAGCTTCACAGTTCAAATCTTCTATCCAAAGATGCAGATGCTCTGAAGGACCCAAGAAACTTCAGAGAAATTTTTACTACTTATAGAGGGGCAGTCAAATGACCCATGGGTGTTGTGTGAAGGGCACAGCACATGATACCCTTGGGCTAAGATTGGTTGCTCCACTTGCTGAGCTCATACGGCTTGAGAGGGGAAGTGGTTTCTACATTTATTTTTCCTTGATGGAATGAATCAATGTTTCCCCTTCTCATCACCCTTGAGCTTTTTTCCTTTGTTGCTTTCTTCGTCCAGGGCAAAATATTGCCTCTTGTGCGCCTTGGCAAGCTCGGACGAAGTGGGCTGTTTCCATCTCTACTCCATGGTAAGTTTGAATCCAGTGGGACTAAAATTTTCTGAGTGCCCTAAGAGTTTATGCTTGTAATATTTGTTATCTATTTGAGGTTTTCTGTTCCTGAGGAAATGTGACGCTATGTATTTGATCAGATTCTAAGTGTAAAGACAAATTTTTGTATCTAATCAAAGGCTTTTACTGAATCCCTCTATTATTTACAATGTGGTGTTGTGTTCATCATTTCTTCATGTATCCTATGTATCATTTATCATAGCTAAGGTTATCTTAACTATTAGTATTATTTGATATTATAACCAATGTTATATCAACTGATGTTGTCTTATTGACTGAAGTCAATATCATACTTATATAACATAACCACAATTGCCCTCGTTAATATAAAAATATTTTCAATAAATACTAAGTCATATTCTACACGGATAAGTTAAAATTTGTCACTCTTCTAAACTTTTACTCTTAAAATATTTTTGTCTTTAGTGTGGGTATGGTCAAAAAGTTCTGTCCTTTCTATTTTATTATGTCCAGTTGTTCACGTCTTCTTTCGAAACTTTCTAATTAGTGATTGGCTTTCCATCGGGTGAGAGAATGTTCGAGGCACTACCAACCCCTTTGCGATCTGGTCTGTCACATTCGATGTAAATGACCTGACACTTACCTTTTCCGGCCGCCACGTCGCGCGAACCACTCGCTCTTTTCCTCTGATCCTTATCGTCTGTTGGGCTAGAAAGCAATTTATTTTATCTATAGTGGTATATTTCTCGAACCCTAAACCCTTCGTCTTCCTCTCAACCTCATTTCTCCTCTGGCACCATTCTCTTGTTGACGTCTGCAACCGAAAAAACTTCGTATCTGCTACTTCTCGACGTTCCTCTTTATTGCCCCCAGTAAGTCATCTATTGTTTCCCTAGCCTATACCTTTGTCGATGGCTGAGGAAGCAATTGCTCCTTGGTATGTCCATATTTCTTCTGTCTTTGATAAGAATGCTAGATTATC
This sequence comes from Zingiber officinale, assembly GCF_018446385.1. NCBI lineage: Eukaryota > Viridiplantae > Streptophyta > Magnoliopsida > Zingiberales > Zingiberaceae > Zingiber > Zingiber officinale. Next base: position 81,715,446 of record NC_055987.1, on the reverse strand, counting down.
CATCCGTCGTCAATATGAAATTCCTAAGGAATATAGAATCATAATCCCAACACCGAATGATCGACATCATCATCCTCCTGATAACCGCGTGACTTTTTTCAGGGATCAGTTGATAGGGGGCTTAAGATTCCCCATTCCTCCTTTTTTGATTGAGATAAGTCGGTATTTTGATATTCCTTTGCAGCAGTTTGCCCCTAATGCATTTCGCTATCTGTGCGGTACTTACATGTTGTTTCATCTACGAGATATTCCTCCTACTCCTCAAAATTTCTTCCTGTTTTCCTATCCCAAGTACTCGGAACCTGGTGTCTTCTTATTCCAGTCACGCACTAAAATGGTTCTTTTTGGAGATATGTCGTCGTCTCTTAAAGCCTGGAAATCTCGTTTTTTCTTTCTAAAATTTCCGGGGCCTATTCCTTGGTCTCATGCTTGGAAATCTTTCTTGCCTCCTCTGCCTGACGTTAGAGAGTTTCACCTTCTTCCCTCTTTTCCTGTCTATTGTGAGAAATTATTAGGTCACCGACTCTCGATCCCGAAATGGTTGAAGGTCAAGCTTCTATACCTATTTGGTTTAAGCCCCGTCAAACCTGATACCCCTATTTCCTTAGGTAACATCTTGTTCTTTTCTTCTCGCTTTTAACTACTTAAACTGTTTTTCCTTTCTATACAGTGGAGAGTTTATATGATGCTCTGATTGACGAAGAAATACGTGTGGAAGAAGACTTGCTTCGCGCCAAGGAGGTCGAATTTCTGGCAGCTATCACCTCTCCACCCTCAATTGAAGTGTCAGCTTCCTTAGCCGAAGTACCTAGCTCATCAGGGACTCGTGAGGATCCTGCTGTAGAGATCATTCCCCATCCTATACCCACTATTACCTCTCCCGTGGTTGCTGTTGTCTCCTCATCTGCCTCTCTTCCTTTAATTGAGCTCACGTCTCCTTGTAGCTCGGGTACATTGATAGCTGAAGTCTCCGCCGGCAAGCGTCCAGGACGCAAACTAACCCGGGCTCCTCCCTCAAAAAGGAGGCTCGTTCTACCTACCGATGGGCTAGCTTCAGAAGATTTTGTGTCAACTGGCCTTCTCTCCGATGAGCCGACATTAGCAGAACTTTATCCTTCCTTGAATTTTCCTACCCCTCCTTTTCCTAAAACTAATATTTCTGGTGACGTCTCTTTTACTTTTCCTTTGTCTATTCTGACTTCAGGATCTGTACCCTCTTCACCTTCTTCTTACTTGGTTTTTGCTCCACCATCTATCCCTACTTCTTCCTTCTCAGCTGGCTCTTCTACCAATCCTGTCCTCCCCATATTACTGGGGGGTTCTTTTGCTAGCTCTTGGGATGAGGTTCATCCTCTTTTTGAGGAGCTTTCCCTTCCTGAGGCAATTGACCGCTTTTCTCATAAAGAGAATAAGGTATGTTTATAGACTCCTGCTTTCTATTTTTGAAGTACTATCTCACAGTTTTGAATATGCTTCCAGCGGTGGCTAGAGAATATGGGTTTCTCCCGACTATTACACAATCTATACACTGAGAATGAAAAATTGAAATCGGAGAATAAGAGGCTGCAACAACAAGTTACAGAACTATCTTCTGCTGAGTTTTCTGCTGCCGCCAAGAAGCAACTTGAAACTCAAATTGAGAGTCTTGAGGCCCGATTCAAATTGGTCACAGACCTCAATCAAGAGCTGACCTCCAAACTTGGCGAATTAAAAGATAATTATGAAGCAGAATTGAGTGAAAAGTTGAAGGCCTTGCAACTGAAAGAAAATGAGGTGGCATCTCTAAATAATTCCCTTGATTTAACCAAAGTCGAGGTTGCTGCTAGGGAAAACGAACTGAAAACCTCTCAGATGGCGATGGTGGTCTATAAAGAGCATGAAGATGTTCGTTACAAAGAACGAGCCACCGCCATGATCGGGTCTACTGAGTTCAACCGACCGATTGTGAGATCCATCTTGTCTGCTTTTACCGCAGGGGCCAAAGGAGCAGTTCAACAATTGGAAGAGGAGGGCTACTTAGCTCGCGTTCCTCCTATTAATTTCCTGAACCGTCGTACACTTATTGAGGAAAAACCTCCTGATCTGTACCCAAAACTAACTCTAACTTAATTTTCAGTTATTGTGAAGAAGGGGGATCGAGACTTTACAATGATCCTCCCACAAACTTACTTGGTTCTGAATGGTATCTTTTAATTGCTAATCTTACTCTATATCCGGATAATTTATCTGTTTCATGTAAATGTACCAAATGCTACTTGGCTCGTCAATGCTCGATCTTTCCCCTGCGACTCATTCTTCAATGACCCGGCCGATACATAAGTATCGCTCGATATTTCGATGGAACTTCCGATATCGGTCGATTTATTTTATTTGACCGATTTACCTCCTTGTCAGGTCTCATGGGTATTAATATTACACGTCCTATGTGACCGATTATGATGAGTCTTTAGTCAACAGATCTGGGTTACTTTTGTCCCGGTCGATCTATCAGGATGGCTCGATTTAAACAAGTTTCATCTATTGATCAATATCCGATGCTTGACTCATATTTTACTACACCCATGCTTTGAACCTATATTTACAATACTAAATTTTGCTTCGTCCTCATCAAGTCACTTCAAAAATTATTTCTAGGGAAACTTTACACCCTTTCCGAGGTAGTTTATTTGATTTTATCTCTTTCCCTTGAGTTTATTCTCTAATATTATTACCTATTTATGACGATTGACATTCTAAGCACCTTTTATCCTCCTTTTCCCTTTCGTCTCTTCTGTTTAGAGGTTTTAACATAGGACTAGAAGAGGGACAAGGGTTTACAGAGTCTTCCTCTGCTTTCTTCCGTCTATCATTTCGCTTCTCAATTCCTTTTCTTCTGACCACTTCTCTTTATGGCGGTTTCCTCTCCGGCGTGGTTCCTCTCGTGTTCTTCCGACCTCACAGATACAGAAGAAGTGGATTTATAGGCAACCTATGGTTTTCCCTCTTATATTTTCCGTCCTGCTCCTCATGAGGGTCCTCACCTTCCTCCCTTAGGCTGTATCTCCATCTTCAGAGACCAAGTCTTGCAGGGTTTCAGATTTCCCCTTCACCCTTTCTTTTGTGAGGTTAGCCATTATTTTGCTATCCCGCTAAACCAGTTCGTCCCTCAATCCTTTTCCATTCTAATGGGCTTCATTGGAGTATCCAAACTGTTAGATTTCCCACTGTCTCCTCGTCTTTTCCATCACTTTTTTATCCCTCGTCGGGTAGATGTTGGTGTTTTTAAGTTTCAGTCTCGTCCCAAAGCCATTCTATTTAATCGCATTCCCCCTCAAGGTGAATGGTATAAAAAAATTTTTTATATGCGTCTTCCCTCTCCTCCTCCATTTCCTATTCAATGAATACATGATCTGCCCCCGCTTCCTGGCACTCACGGTCTTCTCAATGATCCCTCTGTTGCCTCTGTTCTGCCTAAACTGCGAGGGGCAAAGTTCAGTTTGCCGCATCTGATTGAAGAGGGTTTGATGTTTCCTTTCGGGATAGGCCCCATTGACACTCCCTTGGACAGTTCCTTTGGTAGGTATAATTATTTTGTCTTGCCTATGCTAATTAGCATATCCTTTTTGATAATGGTGTTTGCTCTCTGTATTGCAGCTGATGCTCTTCTTCCAGCCTTCATGTACAAAAATTCTTCTATGACTAAATCTTTTATCAATAACCTTGGGGAAGAATGGTTACATACCCGCCGATCCGATCATAATCCTTCTACTTTGGGATTGCTTTCAGAGGAAGAACGACAGGCAGAGGCTGCCTCACTTGCCGAAGAGGAGGAAGAAGAGCCTTTTGTTACCTTGGTTCAGAAGCCAATCCTTACTAAGACTTCTCCTTTTAGTGATTTCTTCGGTACTTTTGTGCAAGCTCCTCTCATCCCAGCACCCATCTCTCTTGAGAGAGGTAAGGCCCCGACAGCTCCCACTCATATTATCTCTAATCCTGCTCTTAGGATGATGAGACCCGGCCTGCTTATCCCTTCTTCTTCTATTGTTTCAGCTCCTCCGATTTCTGCTCCTGGGAAGGATGATATCCCTCCTGCGTTTTCTGCTCCTTTGGCATTGGCCTTGTCCCCCTTGACCTCTAGGCCTCGAGCCAAACGGATGCCTTGTCGGAGATCCTCTCCAAATATTAGCCCTTCAGCTGTTGAATCCCCCTCCCCTGTCTTACCATCGATTCCATCTACTTCTTTTTCTGCTCCTCTTGTTTCTTCTTTTCCTCCTATCGCGTCTTCTTCTTCTTCTTTACCTCCTGTGTCCTCCATTCCTCGACCTTTGTTCAGACAAGCTCTGGGTCTTCCTTCTCAATTGGGACGACCCTCTGAACCGTCTAGTTATGGCTCGTTACAACTACAGGGCTTATTAGCTGAATCTTGGTCACAAGGTCAAGAGCAGCTAAAGGGCCTTAGTCTTCCTCATCGAGCTGATCGTCATAGTCGCCAGGCAATAGCGGTAAGCATTTCTAGTTATATGCTATCAATTTTGTCTACTAATTCCTAATTACCTTGCCTTTTTGTTTAGTTACTTGCCTCAAGTTTACAAATTGACCAGCTACTCATAACTAAAGATCAGGAGAACCAGAAGTTAAAAACTCAACTGGAAACATTGAGGGCTGCGTCTCCTTCTTTTAATAGTGACCTGACTCAATTACAAGAGAAGGTGGTCCTACAGGATCAACAGTTGGGGACCCTAAAACAAGAGTTGGAAGAGTGCCAGCAATTATTAAAAAATAAAGAGCTGGCTAGGAAAACTTTAGAGTTACAAGTGGATCGACTGCATTCCGGTCTTCGACTAGAGATTGCTTTAAAAGAGAAAGCTCTTTTAGATGCTTCTCAGAAAAGTCTTATTTTAGAGAAAGTAGAGAAGCTTCATAATACCTGTCTTTCTGACCAAGCTCAAGACCTGGCTTCTCATGATTTCGCTATTCTATAGGAACAAGAGCAGAGAAAAGCTCAAGATCACGAGTTATCACTGCTCCAGAAGGAATTGGAACAGCTGAGATCGGAGAAGGATGTTTTAAGAGAACAAAACACAAAACTGCAAGCTGATTTCCAGAGCTATAAGGAGCAGGAAAAGAGTCGGTGGGAAGAGTGGCGGCAGGCTTACTTAAAATCTTCAGCCTTTGCCCAGGAATTTGTTCGCAGGATAGTGGGTGCTCTAAATCATTCCGTATCGGGAGTTCTTCAACAGCTGCGAGAGGGTGGATATCTACCCAGGGAACCTCCCCTTTTTTTCATAAGTCGCCACAGGCTTAATGAAGAACTACCCTCAGATTTGAAAGGCCCTTTTCCAAATGTTTAAGGAACTTATTCATAAAAACTTGTAAAGTAAGAACTGACAATGAGAAAAAGGTGTAGTTGATACCGAATGATTAAGTATTTGCAAGGTATAAGAAGATTTTAACACTTACTTGCTTCTTCTTTATGCTAGTTTGAGAATACCCCTTCTGGAATGCTCTTGATTGTTGAATATAAACTTTATTTTAAAAATTCCTTGTTCATCTTTCAAAGCTGAGCCTTATCTTGATGAGTTCTTTTTTAAGTAACATCCAGCGTGCTTCGTATCTCCCCATGGATGAATAATCTTAGTTGAAAATATTCGGACTCCCCTATAGAATCCCCTCTTGATTCCTGGTTAATTAGGCTTCAAAGCCTGGAGATTCCCTGCTTAATTATACTTTGCACGGGTTTAGAATCTCTGACTTCTTCTGTGAAAACCCACCTGATGCATTTCATAGAATTTCCCAATCGGCTCTGATTTATAGTCTCCGGTTCCCCCTATGAAGACCCGACCGAGTTACTTCATAGGATTTCCCGATCGACTTTGCTCTGGAATAGTTTAGAATCTTCGGATCCTCCTATAAAGAACCGACCGAGTTACTTCATAGAATTTCCCGATGGACTTTTACTCTAGAATAGTTTAGAGTCTCCGGTTCCTCCTATGAAGACCCGACCGAGTAACTTCATAGAATTTCCCGATCGACTTTTACTCTGGAATAGTTTAGAGTCTCCAGTTCCTCCTATGAAGACCCGACCGAGTTACTTCATAGAATTTCCCGATCGACTTTTACTCTGGAATAGTTTAGAGTCTCCGGTTCCTCCTATGAAGACCCGACCGAGTTACTTCATAGAATTTCTCGATCGACTTTGATTTATCTTGGTTTATAGTCTCCGGTTCCCCCTATGAAGACCCGTCCGGGTTACTTCATAGGATTTGCCCGATCGACTTTTGCTCTGGAATAGTTTAGAGTCTTCGGTTCCTCCTATGAAGACCCGACCGAGTTACTTCATAGAATTTCCCGATCGACTTTTGCTCTGGAATAGTTTAGAGTCTCCGATTCCTCCTATGAAGACCCGATCGAGTTACTTCATAGAATTTCTCGATCGACTTTTGCTCTGGAATAGTTTAGATTCTCCGGTTCCTCCTATGAAGACCCGACCGAGTTACTTCATAGAATTTCCCGATCGACTTTTGCTCTGGAATAGTTTAGAGTCTCCGGTTCCTCCTATGAAGACCCGACTGAGTTACTTCATAGAATTTCCCGATCGACTTTTGCTCTGGAATAGTTTAGAGTCTCCGGTTCCTCCTATGAAGACCCGACCGAGTTACTTCATAGAATTTCCCGATCGACTTTTACTCTGGAATAGTTTAGAGTCTCCAGTTCCTCCTATGAAGACCCGACCGAGTTACTTCATAGAATTTCCCGATCGACTTTGATTTATCTTAGTTTATAGTCTCCGGTTTCTCCTATGAAGACCCGTCCGGGTTACTTCATAGGATTTTCTCGATCGACTTTGATTTATGGAAATATAATATTTAGGCTAACCTCGTGTTGGCTCACACTTCCTTGAAGGGAGCTGAATAGGACTCTTAGGATTTCCCCTTATTTTACTGCTTGAAAAATAGAAAAAGAAGGATTCTTTTGATGCTTATCAATTTGCATGAACCATATTTATTTCCTGCGTCGATATTTATCTTGCTTGGTTTTCATCAAAAGAAGCAAAGTACATAAACTGCAGGTATCTTAATTCACCTGGGATTTCCAATAATTGTGAACACATTTAAAGTAATATGATCAAATCAGGCTCGATAAGGTTGCAAATGATTAGCGCTCCAAGGGCGCTCCAAAATTCTTCCTTCAGCATCTTGGAGATAGTACGAGCCTGATGCAAGTTTTTCTATTACTTTATAAGGTCCTCCCCACTGTGGTGCCAACTTGCTGACATCCCCCACAGGCTTAACTCGCTTCCATACCAAATCTCCTACTTGGAAAAATCTGGGGATGACTCTTTTGTTATAGTTTTGTCTCATCCGCTGTCGATATGATATAAGACAAGTAGCCGCTTTATCTCTTATTTCCCCAATCAGGTCCAGCTCCATAAGTCGTCAATCTCTATTATCCTCATCATACAATTGTCTTCTGTCCGATTCTACTCCTACCTCAATGGGCATTACTGCTTCTCCTCCATAGACTAACTGGAAAGGAGTAATTCCTGTAGCTTCACGAGGCGTAGTACGATATGCCCAAAGAACACTGGGTAACTCATCTACCCAGCTACCTCCGACATGATCCAGCTTAGTTTTCAGGCCTCTAATAATCTCCCTATTAGTTACCTCTGCTTGACCATTGCTCTGCGGGTAAGCCACGGAGGTGAAGGCCTGGGTAATCCCATAACTATTGCACCAGTCTAAAATCCTATCCCCTTGGAATTGTCTTCCATTATCAGAGACCAATTTATGAGGAATGACAAACCTGCAGATTATATTTTTCCATAAAAATTTAATAACTGCATCTTCAGTAATTCGAGCAAGTGGTTCTGCTTCTACCCATTTAGAAAAATAATCCACTGCTACCAATAAGAATTTTCTCTGTGCAGCTGCCATAGGAAACAGTCCTACTATGTCCATGCCCCACTGATCAAAGGGACATGCCACTATAGAGGTTCTCAATAACTGTGTAGGATGATGTGAGATATTTTGATACTTTTGACAAGAAACACAAGTTCTCACCAGCTTGTTGGCATCTTCATGTAAAGTGGGCCAAAAATATCCTGCTAATAGAATTTTACGGGCCAAAGATCTTCCCCCTATATGACTACCACAGGAACCTTGATGCACCTCCTGTAAAATAAATTGTGTATCTTCTGTATCCACACACTTGAGCAAAGGTCTGGAAAAAGCTCTTTTATATAATTGCTCTCCTACCATAGTATATTGAGCAGCTCGTTTCTTAAATACCCTGGCTTGTTCTGTATCTTTCGGAAGAAGACCCTATTGTAAATATAATATGATTTGAGCTCGCCAATCACCCTGAATTTCTATATCGGTTTGTCTTTCCATACAGGAGATTAACAGAGTCTGTTCCACTGGTTGATCAAGATTCCATAGCACTACAGCAGAGGCTAATTTAGATAATTCATCTGCCACCTGATTCTCAGATCGGGAAATTTTTTGTATGCTCACATCTTGAAATTGAGCCTTCAATTTATCAAATGCTTCAGCATATAACTTAAGCCTGTCATTATTGATTTCGAAATTACCTGATAATTGTTGGGCTGCTAGCTGAGAATCAGAATATATAAGGACTCGAGCTGCCCTACATGCCGAGCAGCTTGCAAGCCGGCTATTAAAGCTTCATATTCAGCCTCATTGTTGGTAGCTCTGTAATTTAACCTGATGGAGAGTTGAAGTCTGTCTTCTTTTGGGGATATAAGGAGGATACCAATTCCGCTGCCTTGTCTAGTTGAAGAGCCATCTACATAAATCTTCCAGATATCTTCTTCTTCTGGGCCTTGAACCTCTATGATGAAATCTGCTAGAGCTTGCGCCTTGATGGCCGAGCGGGGTTGATACTGAATGTCATATTCCCCAAGCTCGGTTGTCCATTTGATCAACCGTCCCGATGCCTCTGGGTTGAGTAACACCCGTCCCAGAGTGCTATTGGTTAAGACAATAATTTCATGTGCTAAGAAATATGGGCGTAACCTCCGAGCAGTCAATATTAGAGCATAAGCTAATTTTTCTAGTGTAGTATATCTACACTCAGCTCCTTTTAATAAATAACTAGAAAAGTATACAGGTTGTTGCTCTGTTCCTTCTTGCTTGACTAATACAGAGCCCACGGCATTTTCATTAGCCGACAAATATACCCACAGAGTCTCTCCTACTATAGGTTTAGCCAATACAGGGAGGGTAGCCAGATAATCTTTCAATTCTTGGAAAGCCTTATCACATTCTTCATTTCATTGAAACTTATTAGCCTTTCTGAGTATTTTAAAGAAATGGAAACTACGATCGGCTGATCTAGAAATAAATCTAGATAAGGCTGTGATTCGGCCTGTCAATTTTTGAGCTTCCCTCATGTTGCGGGGTGGCTCCATGTTCTGTAGTGCCTTGACTTTGCTCGGGTTGGCCTCTATCCCCCGTTCGGACACCATATATCCCAGGAACTTTCCTCCCTTCGCGCCGAATAAACATTTGCTGGGATTCAACTTGAGCCCATATTGTCTTAGAGTCTTGCAAGTTTCCTCTATATCCCTGCATAGATCAGCAGCTTGAAGAGATTTAATTAAGATGTCATCAACATATACTTCCATATTTCTACCAATCTGCTTCTGGAAAACCTTATTCATAAGCCTTTGATAAGTTGCTCCTGCATTTTTTAGTCCAAAGGGCATAACATTATAGCAATAAGTACCTTCAGATGTTATAAAACTGACATTTTCTTGATCCTCTTTGGCCAAAGGAACTTGATGATAACCTTGATAAGCGTCCAACATAGAGATATATTCGCATCCGACGGTGGAGTCAACAAGCTGATCAATTCTAGGTAACAGATAATAATCCTTCAGGCAAGCTTTGTTGAGATCCCGGAAGTCAATGCAGACTCGCCATTTATTTCCTGGTTTAGAAACTAACACCACATTAGCTAACCAACTTGGGAACTGTACTTCTCTAATGTATCCTGCCTCCATAAGTTTGGTAATCTCTTCTTTGATGATTTGATTTTGTTCTGCACTAAAACTCCTTTTTCTTTGCATGACCGGGCGGGCATCTGGGAAGACATGCAAGGAATGTTCCATGACAGCAGGAGAAATGCCCGAAACTTCTTTGGGAGTCCAGGCAAATACATCATTGTTCTTCTTCAGGCATTGCACCAACTCAGCTTTAAGATCAGGATCAAGATCAGCTACAACATAGGTGGTAGCTTCTGGCCGCCCAGTCTGGATCTGAACTTCTTCCTTTTCTTCATAAACTAGGACGGGCTACTTTTCCCGAATGGCATTAACTTCCATTCTTTGATTCTTCCAGGCGGTGTTAGGCTCAGTCCGAATGATTTCTATGTAACATTTTCGGGCTGTCTTTTGATCGCCCCTTACCTCTCCGACTTGATCCTCTACAGGAAACTTAATCTTTTGACAGAAAGTAGAAACGACCGCCCTGAACTCATTCAAGGCAGGCCGGCCCAGTATTACATTATAAGAGGATGGAGCGTCTACCACCATGAAATAAGATCTCCTAGTTCTCATCAAAGGTTCCTCCCCTAGAGAAATGGCCAACTTCATTTGACCTAAAGGTTGTACCTCATTGCCTGTGAATCCATACAGAGGAGTAGCGATCGGTTGAAGCTCGCTTGGATCAATTTGCAACTGATCAAAAGCCTTCTTGAATATAATGTTGACAGAGCTGCCCGTGTCTATGAAGGTACGAGCGATGGCATAGTTAGCTATCACAGCTTTGATGATCAATGCGTTGTCATAAGGTATCTCTACCCCCTCCAGATCTTTGGGCCCGAAGCTTATTTCAGGACCGGCCGCTCTTTCCATGCTGCACCCTACTGTATGAATCTCCAATCTTCGGGCATGTGCTTTTTTGGCTCTGTTAGAATCCCCATCAGTGGGTCCGCCCGTAATCATGTTAATATTGCCCCAAGCCACGTTGTTTCTATTCTCTTCCTGACGGGTCATTGTGGTTTCCGAAGGTGCTTTCTCTGATACTTGGCTGGTACCCGCCGGGACTGGTATTGCTTCTTGACGGTTTCCCTCCGGGTGGTACTCCGGTTTGGGCGGACTCTGCTGCCTGGGGTACTGCTGCCGGTAATAGTTCTGCCTCTGATATCGCTCTTTATTAACTCGTCTATTCCTCAAAACAAAATAGTCGTCAGTATGATGACTGCTAGTTTTATGATAAGTGCACCATCTTCTTAGTGCCTCTGGCTGTACCTCTACATGTTGTACAGCTTGCGGACGATAATCCGGTTGTCGATGAGGTGGATGAGTTATTCTAGGCCCTCTTGGTGGGGGCACGGGGGTCGGAGCCTTCTCCTTAGTATGAGTAGGGGAAGAGGGAACATCTTCTTTCCTACGAGCAGCTTGGGCTTCTTCTACATTGATGAACTCAGTAGCTCATTCAATTAAGGAATCAAAATTAACAGGAGGATTTCTTACCAAATCTTTAAAGAAATCATTATCATTTAAACCCTGAGAGAAAGCACTTACTAATATTTCAGTAGTAGCATTAGGTACATCTATAGCTACCTGATTGAACCTTTTGATATATGCCCGGATGGATTCTTTAGATGTTTGCTTAATTGAAAATAGACTCCATGGGGTCTTATGATACCTTTTGTTGCTGGAGAAATGATGTAGAAAGACTTTCTTGAAATCCTTGAATTTTCTGATAGACTTCTCAGGTAACCTTTTGAACCAGCGTTGTGCTGCTCCCCCCAGAGTAGTGAGAAACATCCGACACTTCACTCCGTCGGAGAATTGTTGCAACAAGGCTACATTCTCAAATTTCAACAAGTGATCTTCTGGATCTGTCGTCCCGGTATATTCTCCAATTTGAAGATTTTGATATCGTTTAGGGAGTGGGTCATCTAATACACTTTGTGAGAATGGGGAGATGACCTTCTCTGGTGAACTATCACTAGTTATCATCTTGATCTTACGCTTTTCTCTGTCCGGTGCTTCGCCAGAGGACTCTTGGAACACCGGCCTCTTACCCCTGGATCCAAAGGGGTGCGAAGGAAGGCTCGTGGTCGTCTGGTCGGAGAAACAGTAGCTGGAGGAAAATACAAATGTTCTTCTTCTTCTAGCACCTTCCCTTTCCGGTGCTCAGTGGTTGATATCGCTGGATGGTGAGCCGTCGGCAGAGTAGCCCCTGTATGAGTTTGCAGTTGTTGTTGCTGTTGTTGTAGGGCTTTCTGAACATGAGAATTAATGAGGAGATCCAAATCCTCGTGACTGATAGTAAGTAGGTTCGACTTCCCAGCTTCTTCCATCACGTAGTCTCAGATTCAGGTGAAGTTTCCCACAGACGGCGCCAAATTTGATCCTGTCTGAGAAGCTGACCGCGACGGAGATCCGGAAGAAAGGAACCCAATGTACTGAGGAAGAACAATTCCGATAGAACTTCGATCCGAGAAACCCAAAGCGGATCGAAAGAAAACCAGGATCACCGGAAGTAATCAGATAAGTAGGAAGAAATCGTAATCCACAAGGGGAGAGAAACCAAACTCCCAAGCTACGAGGCCCCCCTGCACACAAGAGATCAACCAACACTATTGTCAGTGACCTAAGACCGGGATGGGAATCCTTAGCTAGGCCCTCCGACGCTCAAGTTAGTGATCTCTCTTGATGTGAAGAAGGAAGAAGAAAGAAGATGAACAGTAGTCAGAAAATAAGGGTTGTGAAAGTACACGATGATGTGAACTTACCTAGCCCACGGAGAGGATTCCCCTTTTTATACCACTTCATATAACCTCCGCAGTCATGAAGTGGACCCCGGTTTGTTAGAGTTCGTTATGACATCAGCTGCGTACTTGGGGAAAATGATTTTTAAGGAATTTTTTTTGTAACCCAGATGTACCTTCTTTGTCGTTTAGCGCCTGCAAGACAATCTGAAAGCATATTTCCCGCCAAAATATATAATTCTCTATCATGAATTATTCTATTCGATATATTCATGTATGATTTTTGTTCATGCGACTTCTATTTGTATCTTTGTCGTGTCAAAAAATAATATTTTATTCAATATGTTTCTAAGGTATTCATTGAAGGACCTGTGTGGGTTCTTTGCTCGAAAGAACCCTCTTGACCGATATTGGCCTATCTTTGCTCTGAAGGTATGTCCCGACCGATATTGGCTTACCTTCATTCGGCAGGCATGTATCGATCGATATTGGTCTATCTTTGTTCTGAAGGTATGTCCCGACCAATATTGGCTTACCTTCATACGGCAGGCATGTATCGACCGATATTGGCCTATCTTTGTTCTGAAAGTATGTCTCGGCCGTTATTGGCTTACCTTCATGCGGCAGGCATGTATTGATCGATATTGGTCTATCTTTGTTCTGAAGGTATGTCCCGACCAATATTGGCTTACCTTCATACGGCAGGCATGTATCGACCGATATTGGCCTATCTTTGCGTTGAAGGTATGTCCCGACCGATATTGGCTTACCTTCATGCGACAGGCATGTATCGACCGATATTGGCCTATCTTTTGCTCTGAAGGTATATCCCGACCGATATTGGCTTACCTTCAGTCGGCAGGCATGTATCGACCGATATTGGTCTATCTTTGCTCTGAAGGTATGTCCCGACCGATACTGGCTTACCTTCATACGGCAGGCATGTATCGACCGATATTGGCCTATCTTTGTTCAGAAAGTATGTCTCGGCCGTTATTCACCTACCTCCTTTGATTCTTTCTTCCTTTTCTTTCCTCATCTGGAGACCCATAAAACCTAACCCATATCACTAGTCTTCCCCTTAAGTCTAGTCGAAGGAGGTGTAGACGACTGACTAGACATAAGTATGGTCTTGTCTTTTCCTACCCTCCTTCTAGCTAAGCACTGATCTCTAACAATTGGTATCAAAATTTGAACTATCAGAAGAACTAACTGCTGACTATGCACAAAAGATATGGTTCAATCAAACCATGTGGGTGGAATATTAACCTCGAACGAAAGAAATAGGGTTCCCGTGTCCAGATCAAGAGGACTAGATGTTGGGACCGAAATGTAGCTAGAGGGGGGTTGAATAGCTCAGCGCGATCTCGTGCTCGTCGTTGCTTGTTTCTTATGATGAAATGCAGCGGAAAATACAAAGAGGCAAACACACAACACTAACTCGAGGATTTACTTGGTATCCGCCTCAAGAAGAGGTGACTAATTCAAGGTTCCACACACTCACGCACCCTCCACTAATAAAACATTCTTTTACGGTAACTACCGAAGGCGGATGATCCTGTCTGAGAAGCTGACCGCGACAGAGATCCGGAAGAAAGGAACCCAATGTACTGAGGAAGAACAATTCCGATAGAACTTCGATCCGAGAAACCCAAAGCGGATCGAAAGAAAACCAGGATCACCTGAAGTAATCTGATAAGCAGCAAGAAATCGTAATCCACAAGGGGAGAGAAACCAAACTCCCAAGTTTCGAGGCCCCCTGCACACAAGAGACCAACCAACACTATTGTCAGTGACCTAAGATCGGGGTGGGAATCCCTGGCTAGGCCCTCCGACGCTCAAGTTAGTGATCTCTCTTGATGTGAAGAAGGAAGAAGAAAGAAGATGAACAGTAGTCAGAAAATTAGGGTTGTGAAAGTACACGATGATGTGAACTTACCTAGCCCACGGAGAGGATTCCCCCTTTTATACCACTTCATATAACCTCCGTAGTCATGAAGTGGACCCCGGTTTGTCAGAGTTCGTTATGACATCAGCTGCGTACTTGGGAAAAATGATTTTTAAGGAATCTTTTTTGTACCCCAGATGTACCTTCTTTGTCGTTTAGCGCCTGCAAGATAATCTGAAAGCATATTTCCCGTCAAAATATATATTCTCTATTATGAATTATTCTATTCGATATATTCATGTATGATTCTTGTTCATGCGACTTTTATTTGTATCTTTGTCGTGTCAAAAAATAATATTTTATTCAACATGTTCTAAGGTATTCATTGAAGGAACTGTGTGGGTTCTTTGCTCGAAAGAACCCTCTTGACCGATATTGGCCTATCTTAGCTCTGAAGGTATGTCCCGACCGATATTGGCTTACCTTCATTCGGCAAGCATGTATCGACCAATATTGGTCTATCTTTGTTCTGAAGGTATGTCCCGACCAATATTGGCTTACCTTCATACGGCAGGCATGTATCGACCGATATTTGCCTATCTTTGTTCTGAAAGTATGTCTCGGCCGTTATTGGCTTACCTTCATGCGGCAGGCATGTATTGACCGATATTGGTCTATCTTTGTTCTGAAGGTATGTCCCGACCAATATTGGCTTACCTTCATACGGCAGGCATGTATCGACCGATATTGGCCTACCTTTGCGTTGAAGGTATGTCCCGACCGATATTGGCTTACCTTCATGCGGCAGGCATGTATCGACCGATATTGGCCTATCTTTTGCTCTGAAGGTATGTCCTGACCGATATTGGCTTACCTTCAGTCGGCAGGCATGTATCGACCGATATTGGTCTATCTTTGCTCTGAAGGTATGTCCCGACCGATATTGGCTTACCTTTATACGGTAGGCATGTATCGACCGATATTGGCCTATCTTTGTTCTGAAAGTATGTCTCGGCCGTTATTGACCTACCTCCTTTGATTCTTTCTTCCTTTTCTTTCCTCATCTGGAGACCCATAAAACCTAACCCATATCAGCGGAGAAGCCCTACAAGTTCACACTACAAGAAGAACGGGAAAGGAAACAAAATATAAGCAAAAGCTTATAAGTTTGCACAAGAAAACCCTAACCCTAGCTTTCTTCTTCTTGCTATAGATCTGCCTCTTGACTTAGAAAAGCCTCCAAGAACTTCAAGAAGTGGCGGTGAGAACTCTATCGAGAAGCTGTGGAAGCGCTGTGAATATCGGAGCTGAACAGTGCAAGCGTTGGCGGAGAAAGAGCTCGACAACGGCTTTAATTGACGCCAACGGTCGAATCCCAATTGATCGGATTGCTCCCAATTGATTGGGGAGGCTTTGGATCGATCGGTCGATTGATCCAGAGCGCCTCTGTGCTCTCGGGAATTGCCTGGATCGATCGGCTGATCGATCCAGGGCTTATCGCGCGAAAACGCACCCCCCCCAATCGATTGCCTGATCGATTGGAGGCTCCCAATTGATCGGCTGATCGATTGGGAGGCTTTCTGTTCGTGCGACACTTCTTTCCAATCTATCCACTGATTGATTGGGAGGAGGTTTGTCGCGGGGACTCACCCAATCGATTGGGCATGAGCCAATCGATCAGCTGATCGATCCAGCTCTTGTTTTTGCCCAAAAACAAGTCCAAAGTCTCTGACACCAAGATCCGGTCAACCATGACCTGTTGGTACATCATGCCTAGCATCCGATCACCCTTGACCTGCTAGGACTCCCTCACCAAGTGTCTGATCAATCCCTTTGACCCACTTGGACTTTTCTCCTCGTGCCAAGTGTCCGGTCATACTTGACCCACTTGGACTTATCTCCACCAGGTGTCCGATCAATCTTGATCCACCTGGATTTCCCGTGCCAAGTATCTAGTCAATCCCTTTGACCTACTTGGACTTCTTAACACCAGATGTCTGATCAAACTTGATCCATCTGGATTTCCTGTGCCTGACTTCACTCACTAGGACTTTCACCTAGCTTCACTCACTAGGACTTCTCATTAGCCTGGCTTCACTCACTAGGTCTTTCACCTGGCTTCACTCACCAGGATTTTCCAGCTGCCCGGCTTCACTCACCGGGACTTTCACCTAGCTTCACTTACTAGGATTTTCCTATTACCCTGCTTCACTCACTGGGACTTTCACCTAGCTTCACTCACTAGGATTTTCCAGCTGCCCGGCTTTACTCACCGGGACTTTCACCTAGCTTCACTCACTAGGATTTCTCATCTGCCTAGCTTCACTCACCAGGACTTTCCTTCTACCTAGCTTCACTCACTAGGACTTTCCTTCTACCTAGCTTCACTCACTAGGACTTTCCAGTCAAGTGTCTAGTCAACCTTGACCTACTTGACTCTCCTTCATAATCTCCCCACATGAACAATCACACCTGCAATCTCCATGTTTTGTCTACATGTATTGTCAAACATCGAAACCCAAACATCAAGACTCAAGATTGAACCAATTCAAGCTCAGTCAACCTTGACCTAGGGAATATTGCACCAACACTAGATACCAAGCAGAAGTCCTAGTTGTGGCTAGGCAAGGAATCCTACTAGGTCGGATGGACTAACAGGCAGGAAGACCTGGTGGGTCGACGATCTGATGTAAGGGAACCTGTGGTCCTTCATTTGAGAGTGGAATTGCTAGGTTGTAAGATTGCAAACAAAGTTCCACATTGAAAATACATGGGAAAGATCATAGGTTTATAAGGGAAAGATATCTCCATTGGTATGAGGCCTTTTGGGTAGAGCCCAAAAATAAAATCATGAGGGCTTAGCCCAAAGTGGACAATATCATGCTATTATGGAGATATCTAAATTTCTTTTGTTCATAATAGTAAGTACATTAGAAAATCTTTTTTCCACTTTCAATTACATGAGTCTCAGTGTACAGGACAAAGAAAGGGATCAAGTTAGAACCTAGCACTACAAGCCTAGAAGGGCATACCAGATTCAAACTCTGAAGAATCTATCGACACAGATGAAGCAGTATTATTGGTAAGGAAATTTAATAAATTTTTTAAATATAATAAATTCAAGTTACAAATGAAAAAGGACTTTTGTAGCAAAAGGAAGATTCGATGGCTCAATTTTCAAGAAGAAGGGCATATCAAGGACGATTGCCCCAAATTGAAAAAGGAGAAAGACAAGGGAAAAAGACTAAAAAGATTGAAGCTTAAGAATTTGAAGGCAACATGGGATGAATCTTTGTCCTCCGAGTCTGAGATTGAGGCTTACGTCGGACTATCTCTACTAGCCGACCAAGAAGAAGATGAAAGCAATTCAGAGATGAGCATTGATGAAGGGGAGAATATTCAGAAGAAAGTTACAATGAAGGGGGAGCATCAGAACACGAGGTAAGTAAGGTACGTGTCTTACCTCCTGAAAAGTCATTTCAATTTATTAAGGTACACTCTAAGGATTTAGTAAAACTAGAAAGAGAAAATGCTAAGATAAAACTAACCTTAGCTAATTCATGCCCCATAATAATTTATGATAATCTAAGAATATAAAATGATAAATTGAAATCACAAATAGAAAAACTAGAAAATGACTATGCATGTTTGAATTCAAATAGTTGTCAAAAATCAAAATTTAGAGATTATGGTAAAATCAACAGGTACATTAGAAATCACCAGGGATAGATCAGAAAAATCCCGAGAAGTTAAGTACCTCTAAAATTTTTAATAAATCTAGGAGGTAGGAACATATATTAGATTTCAAAATCATTTTTAGATTAAATTTTATTTTTTAAATAGAAATTTTCTCAATTAGAAAAATATTTTTTTATGTTCGTATTTTGAATTAAAATTTTTTCTATACTATCCGATGATTTAATCTACAAACAAAATTTTTTTTCAAAATTTTTTTTTTACTGTTGAGTAATTTTTTTATTAACGAAAAGCATACTTTAAAATTTAAAATTATTTTTTTAGACTTAAAAATATTATTTTTCTGTGATAAAATATAATATTATCTGTTAAAATAAAAATATTTGAAATTTTTTACTGTTAAGTTATGAATTTATTAATGAAAATGGTATATTGAAAATTAACAATAATTTCAAGTTTATTTTTTTTAAAAAATTATTCTTGTGTGATGAAACATGATATTTTCTGTCCTTACCATTTTTTTAAAAAAAAAATCTTAATATTATCTAAATTATTATGAATTACTTTGGGAAAGTCATATTTCTTAAATTTAAAATAAATATAAATTTGAAAACTTAGAAAACTATGTGTTTTCCACATCTTAGAAAACTAGTATGACAATTATTTCTAACAAATATCATCTTACTAAAAATTCTTGTTATGTACCCCTAGAAATAGGTTAATGTTATTTTTCCTTTTTTTTAATATGATCAAAGGGGGAGAAATAGGTATAAGTTAAGGTGGGAGTAAGGACATTCTTTTGTTTTTTATGAAGTTTGAAATTTTAACTTATTTAATTCCCATAATTTTTATCCTTGTATTTATTTTTTCAATTAACTTGTTTAATTCATTGAAATACTATATTATTGCATTTTTACCCTAACTTGAACTTGGGTTGATGCACATCAAAAAGAGGGGGATTGTTAATACTCCAAGATATTTTTGATGTGGTTAACTAAGTTCAGTTAGGTCTTGTTGTGTTTGATCCTTGTGTCTAAGTGTGCAGGAGCTTAGGAACACAGGAAGTCGAGAGGAAGACGTAGCTAGCGAGAAGGATGGCAAAGAAAGGGAGTCAACGGGCTCAATGCATTCAAAAGACGAGATGCTATGGAAGAGTACAACAACAGACAAGAAGGATGTGTATAGCAGTCCGAGGGATGAGAAGCCGGGGAGGAAGGCTGCTCAAGGAGAAAGTCAGAGTTGGGTTCGGGTGAGGTCAACTCTGGTTAGCCGTAGAATCACCTACGTGAAGAACTACGCGAAGAGATCAATGTTAAGCTGAGTTGCCGAGTGGAAGGCACCTTCCATGGATGGATGGCACATTCCATGGCTGAAAGGCACCTTTGATGAATAGTATGAAGGTACCTTCCAGCCTTTAAAGGCGCCTTCCGGTAGCCGTTAGCCGCAAATAGAGTTTTATCTATAGAAAATAGAACTTATCCGATGGAAGGTGCTTGGACCTCATTAGAGACACCTTCAAGCTGCAGATAAAGTTTTTTAGGGGCTATAAATAGACCCCTAGACCTAGGAAATAATTAACAACTCTTGTATTCATTTCCTAGCTTATTTCTGAGCATTCAAAGAGGGTAAGAGGCTTCTTCGCCTTCAATGAGGGAGATTTTTTTAGTACTTTTATTTGCTTTGGATTAAGAACCACCCAGGTTGCAACCAAGTAATTTCTTAGCCTCTTTTATTTCAAGTTGTTCAATTTTTTTTGGTATAATTATGCTACTAATCCAAGTTAGAAGATGAAAGGTAATAATTTTATATCAATATAAACCCACCATAAGCCCCACTACGCCAACACATGATACAAAAATTATTTGAGTATGGCCTAAGTAAAAGTTCTCCATGCTAAGTGTGATAAGTGGCTTAACTTTCTCAAGTGTCAATCTCTAAGCCTAGTCAATTTTTCATTTAATTGTGTTACTCATACTTCTGACGATAGGCTGTACTTGTCACACGCAAGGTTCATCCCCCACAAAAATACTATGTATCGTCTAGACAAGGTCTCAAAGAAATACTCAATATCAAGAGAATCATAGCATTCATTTCCCTAATAACCTAACTCGATCTCAAAGAGATGAATTACTAGTTTTCATTCATGAAAACTATTTTTTTATCCCTTTTTTCATTCATTGAATGTTTGCAAAGTATCATACTTGAACAGATCTTCTTTTTTTTTTTAGAAATTGACTTTTCCAAATGAGCTTGCATGATCTAAGTTTTGTTGAGTTTTTCGGGCTGCGAAAACCGCTTTTTCGCGTCGCGGAAACCCTGAAACCCCAAGCCACGGATCCATGCGAAGAATAAAACTTTCAAAAAATATGAGTACGAGTTTACTAACCTATAGATCTACACTAGACCTATATGTTAAAGAGATTTACCCTTGATGTACGCCCTTTCGCGAATTCCGCTCGTCCAAGGTGTCGGATCTCGAGAGTGTCAAAGTAGACACTCCTCTAGAAGTATCCACACGAACAAGTAGGTGGAGAAAAACCACACAAAAGGTGTACTAGCACCTTTGGATGGTTCGGCCAAGATAGGAGGAGAGGGAGAGAAGGAAGAGCTTGAGGAGGAAGATGATGTGAATTGCCTTGAATGAAAAATGAATTTTCATTCACCACAAAAGTGGCCGGCCACTATCACAAGTGTAACTCCCATTCTCATTAAATGTGGCCATTAAAGAAAATAGATTTGTAACCTCCATGAGGTGGCACACACATGTGCTAGCCATGATGATGTGGCACATCATCATTGGCCACTTAATGCCAAGTCACAAATGATGTGGCATAAAGTCAAGTCAAACTTGACTCTTCCTCTTCCTCTCAAGTCAAGTCAAACTTGACTTAATCTCTCCCATGGTTGATCTAATCCAACCATTTAATTCAAGCCAATTTAATATAATGAATCTAATTCATTTAATTAAATTGATTCAATGAGTCATAATCTAAATTAGACTCATTGAACACATGAATCAACTTGAGTCCAACTCAATTAGCCCAATTAGGATTACTCTTAATCCAATTTGATTCATCACATGAATCTAATCCTCTTGGTTCATCATATGAACCTAATCTCCATCTAATTATCCTTAGTGTGTGACCCTATAGGTTCTTATAACGTTGGCAATGCCCATAAACCCATTTAGGAGCATAAGTAATGAGCGGTATCTAGCAACACATCATTACTACCCAAGTTACAAGAATGTCGAGATCTAACATCACCTTGTGACTACTAATTGTGACTCCTCACAATATATGACAAGTGTCCTTCTATCCTAGACATCTAGATTGATCAATGTGAGGCATAGACCGTGTCATCCTCTAATCAATCTAAATCTTGAACTCCAAGTAGACTCACTCAATCAAATGAGTTCAATATCTCATATTGACTCATTTGGGCATGGCCATGCACTTCGTGGTCTCACTCTATCAAGAATATCGATGTCGCTCCTGTCATATAGGAGGGATAGATCCCATCTACATCACTCACATCCCTCTGCATAATTCGTTACATACCCGGTAATCGCCTTTATAGTCCACCCAGTTACGGATGACGTTTGACGAAACCAAAGTACATAACTCCTTATGTAGGGATCCATGGTGACTTCAGGTCTAAGGACTAGTAGTCATACTAATAGCCACATGAGAAAGTATATGACACTCATATAACGATCCATGATACTTTCTCATGGCGGGTCATTCAGTATACATTCTTCAATGCATACCCATGTGTCAACTTGATATCTCTATATCCATGACTTATGAGATCAAGTCATCGAGTTGACCTACATGCTAGTCTTATTGCATTAACATTGTCCCTGAATGTTAATACTCGACTAGGAATGATTAAGAGTAGTGTTCCCTATATCATCTCACTATCGGTTCAACTAATCGATTGATATAGGTGATAACCTTCTACTCAAGGACGGTATTATACTTAGTTTATTTGGCACCAATACTAGTATACTAACCAAAACACATGCCTTTATTTATAAATAAGAATATGATACAAAAAGTCCATAATACAATCATCAAATGATTGGCTCTAGGGCTCTAACTAACAATCTCCCACTAGCACTAGTGCCAATCAGTGTAGGCTCTAAGCCCCAATGACCTAGTGTGACCATCATGCTTCCTCTATGCCAAAGCCTTGGTCAAGGGATCTGCGATGTTAGCCTTTGTAGGTACTCTTCATATCTTCACATCTCCTCTCTCGATAATCTCTCGAATGAGATGGAAGCACCGTTATATGTGTTTGGTCCGCTGGTGTGAGCGAGGTTCCTTCGCCTGTGCTATAGCTCCATTGTTGTCACAATAGAGCTCAATAGGGTCAGCGATACTAGGAACCACCCCAAGTTCATTGATGAACTTGCGGATCCAAACTGCCTCCTTTGCTGCCTCCGATGCAGCAATGTACTCGGCCTCTGTCGTAGAATCAGCTACTGTGTCCTGCTTCGAACTCCAGCTCACAGCACCACCATTAATGCAAAATACGAACCCTGACTGCGATCGATAATCATCCTGGTCGGTCTGGAAGCTGGCATCACTGTAACCCTTTACAGCTAGCTCATCATTGCTTCCATATATCAAGAAATATTCTTTAGTCCTTCTTAAGTACTTAAGAATATTCTTGACAGCTATCCAGTGACTTTCACCAGGATCTAACTGGTATCTGCTCGTCATGCTCAAAGCATACGAGACATCAGGTCGAGTACATAGCATGGCGTACATGATAGATCCTATAGTAGAGGCATAAGGGATCTGACCCATGCGGTCTCTCTCCTCTCTAGAAGAGGGACCTTGAGTCTTCGAAAGACTCACGCCATGTGACATCGGCAGAAATCCCTTCTTGAAGTTCTGTATGGCAAACCGAAGGAGTACCTTGTCAATATATGTACTCTGACTTAGGCCAAGCAATCTCTTAGATCTATCTTTATAGATCTGTATCCCTAGAATGCAGGATGCCTCACCTAAGTCCTTCATTGAGAAGCAACTCCCTAGCCAGGTCTTGACAGGCTGAAGCAAAGGGATGCCCTTCCCAATGAGCAGTATGTCATCCACATACAATATAAGGAAGACAACTATATCCCCTACAACCTTCTTGTAGACACAAGGCTCATCTTCGTTCTTGATGAAACCAAACTATTTGATTGCATCATCAAATCGAATATTCTAGCTCTGAGAAGCTTGCTTTAGTCCATAAATGGACCTATGCAGCTTGCATACTCTACTAGTATGCTGTGGATCTATAAAACCCTCAGGTTGTGTCATGTACACATCCTCGAGTAGGTTTCCATTCAGAAATGCGGTCTTGACATCCATCTGCCATATCTCATAGTCATGGTATGCTGCAATAGCAAGCATGATCCAAATGGACTTAAATATCGCTACTGGAGAAAAGGTTTCATCATAGTCAATACCATGAATCTGCTTGAAACCTTTAGCTACCAAGTGACCCTTATAAATAAGTCCATCCATGTCAGTCTTTCTCTTAAAGACCCACTTACACCCTATGGGTTTTACCCCTTTAGGTGGATCAACCAAAGTCCATACTTGGTTGGTGTACATGGATTCCATTTCGGATCTCATGGCCTCTAGCCATTTCTCGGAATCTGGTCTCATCACAGCTTCTTGATAGGTGGTAGGCTCATCCTCAATGAGCACAAAGTCATCATGGTCAGACAAGAGAAATGAGTATCTCTCAGGCTGACGACGTACCCTATCAGACCTGCGAAGAGGTATGTCTACTTGAACTGATTGTTGTTCCTCAACTCCTTGTGGAACAACATCATCCACAACACTTTGTGGTTCCAGTTCAACTTCCATCGAGGCTTCAGTGCTATTGTCCGCATCTTGAACTTCTTCAAGATCGAATGTACTCCCACTAGTCTTTCTAGAAACAAAGTCCCTTTCTAGAAAGACCCCAGTCTTTGCCACAACTATCTTGTGCTGACTGGGAATGTAGAAGTAATATCCCTTAGTTTCCTTTGGATATCCAATAAAGTAGCACTTGTCGGATTTGGGTCCTAACTTGTCTGAGACTTGACGTCGAAGGTAAGCCTCACAAACCCAAATCCTTATGAAAGACACCTGGGCATCTCTCCCAGTCCATATCCTATATGGTGTCTTTATCACGACCTTGGATGGAACTCGGTTGAGTATAAAAACTGTCGTGTCTAGAGCATAGCCCCAAAGGTATGTCGGAAGATCTGTGTGACTCATCATAGATCGTACCATATCTAATAGGGTATGATTCCTCCTTTCGGATACACCATTCCACTGTGGTGTTCCAGGAGGAGTGAGTTGGGATAGAATCCCACACTCAGTTAGGTAGTCACGAAACTCATGGCTAAGGTATTCTCCACCTCGATCTTATCGAAGTATCTTAATACTCTTGCCAAGCTGGTTCTGTACTTCATTCTTGAATTCTTTGAACTTTTCAAAGGATTCTGACTTATGTGTCATCAAGTACACATTACTGAAGTCATCAGTAAATGTGATGAAGTACCTATAACTGCCTCTAGCAGCGACATTGAAAGGGCCACATACATCACTATGTATAAGACCTAACAAGTCAGTCGCTCTCTCACTGTGCCCACTAAAGGGAGTCTTGGTCATCTTGCCTAGTAGGCATGACTCGCATGTCTCATAAGATTCAAAATCAAATGAGTCCAGCAAACCATCCTTATGGAGCTGGGATAAGCGCTTGTCATTTATATGACCTAAGCGACAGTGCCAGAGATAGGTTTGGTTCAGGTCATTTGACTTGAACCTCTTGGTACTTATGTTATAGATAGGGCTTTCAAGGTCTAGAATGTAGAGTCCATTCATCAGAGGTGCACTACAATAGAACATATCTTTTAAATAAATAGAACAACATTTGTCCTTTATAATAAAAGAGAAACCTTTCTTGTCCAAACAAGAAACTGAAATTATGTTCTTAGTTAATGCAAGCACATAACAACAATCATCTAATTCTAATATAAGCCCAGAGGGCAGAGATAGATGATAAGTTCCTACAGCAACAGCAGCAACCCGTGCTCCATTGCCTACTTGTAGGTCCACCTCGTCCTTCGCCAATACCCTGCTATTTCTCAGCGCCTGCACATTAGTATAAATGTGAGAAGCACATCCGGTATCTAATACCCATGATGAAAAATAGATAGATTCACTTCTATAACATATATACCTGAAGTGGAAGTCTCACTTCGCTTCTTCTTAAGATCTTCCAGGTACACCTTACAGTTCCTCTTCCAGTGCCCGGTCTGACCGCAATGGAAGTAGGTAGCATCCTTGGCGACCCCTCCTTTAGGCTTCAGTGCCTTTCCTTTGCCCTTGGCTTGGGACTTTCCCTTGCCCTTGGGCTTGCCCTTGCCCTTATGTTTCTGAACCATCAAAACAGAGTGGGGCTTTGCCTTCTTAAGGTTCAGCTCAACAGTTCTTAACATGCTAAGCAGCTCGGTCAGTGGCTTGTCAATTTCATTCATATTGTAGTTTAGAATGAACTGACTATAGCTATCCGGCAAGGATTGCAAGATCAGGTCAGTGGCCAAGCGGGAATCCCAACCTCTGTAGGTTTTCTATGTACCCAATCATTTTGAGTACATATGGGCCTACGGGAGCCCCATCTGACATCTTGCACTGAAACAGTGCCCTTGAGATCTCAAATCTCTCATGCCTCGCTTGTCCTTGATACAGTTGACGAAGATGTTCAACTATATCGTAAGCGCCCATTAACTCGTGTTGCTTCTGAAGCTCAGAGTTCATGATCGCGAGCATTAGACAAGACACATCTAATGCGTCATCTTGATGCTTCTTATAAGCATCTTTGTCAGCTCGTGAGGCATTTGCAGGAGGAGCCTCCGGAATGGGCTGCTCCAGAACGTACAGTTTACGTTCCTGGGTGAGAACTATTCTCAAGTTCCTGTACCAGTCCAGGAAATTTGCTCCGTTGAGCTTGTCCTTCTCAAGGACAGAACGCAGGGAGAAAGTGTTCGTATTTGACGTCATGGTTATCTACAACAGAAAAATGCAGAAAATAAATATCATATTCTTTTAAATCATTTAATTAGGCCTTTAACTAAATGATGCTCCCACTGAATTCTATAATTCATGTGGGACAAGATCCATATCATACTAACCCTTGAGTTAGCTTTGGCTAATACGCCCAAGATTTAGTATGATCGGTAGGTAACGATTTACCAATTACATCTCTATGTAACTCTTATTTATAGCATCATTATCCGCAGTTATATTAAAACTTGAGTTAGGTTTGGCTAATACGCCTAAGAATTAATATAAATGTGATTTATGTCCTATCTTTCCAATCGTTGGAAGAATCCCTATAGTTGTACTTGATCCAACTGAGTTAACTAGGAATACTCAATCTAATTGAGTTTGTATTCGCCCATGCGTTGATAAGCGGGACCAAGATTGTCCCTCCGTACCCTACCAAGATAATATGTGTTGCTCTGCTTTGGCAGATTCAACAACACATGTGATCGAGGTAGTGATAGGTATCACGGCACGGTAGACATTAGAGTTGATGTGATTTAGATCTAATCTAAACGATGATGCGTATCATATACTCGATTTAGATCTAATCTAATCGTGGGGTGCATCATGTGCACGACTTAGATCTAATCTAATCATTAGGCACTAATTAATTACTTAATCATGCATCACATATACACAAGCAATTAATTAAATTAATTTGTGATTAGTCATGGCCCTACTACGATCTTCTCAAGCCAATGAGAAGATCAGATGGTCAACCTATGGTCAACAGCTTCTCAAGCTCCGATCTTTGACCACCTTGTGTTGCTCGCGCCCTCCTCGTAACTCCGTCTCGAGTGGACCTTCCACCGCTCCAATTTTGTACATTACAATTTTGAAACTCGAGTTACATTCGAGTCTAAACATATTTACAACAAGAATAAATAGAGAAAGGCACGACGCGCAGGTCGCGTATCAAACAATACAGCACACACAATCACATGACGGCACGCAGGCCGTATTATGAATTACAACACAAAATATACCAATCTAATTGGGTCTTTTTGGGCCATGACTATCACAAATTATACATAATTCTAAATTATGTATTTTCTATAATTTTCTGCAATTTTAATACCAATTTTTATAATTTTTACGAGTAAAAATTCTCGACGGTCCCGTTTAGCGGTTTTCGGGCGCAAACGCGGAACGAATCCCCTTGCGGGGACAGGGGCAGTGCCCCTACCCGCGATCTAACCATCGCGAGTGTCCCTAAGCGCCTACAGCGCCTTAGTCCGCTGTCCCAAAAAAGTTTTGGGGCGAAACCTTGCCGTTTCGGAAAAAACTTCTCGGTAGTCTAAGCCTACAAGTTTATAAACACTTGTGCTTCGCTTCTACGAGAAAATTACTCATAAAAACCATAAAAAACTTAAATTTACAGAAAATCACAGAAGCAATATTTTTCATAAAAAATCAAATTAAACTCGTACAAGTCTTCGAACCTGGCTCTGATACCACTGTTGGGTTTTTTGGGCCGCGAAAATCGCTTTTTCGCGTCGCGGAAACCCCGAAACCCCAAGCCACGGATCCATGCGAAGAATAAAACTTTCGAAAAATACAAGTACGAGTTTACTAACCTATAGGTCTACACTAGAACTATATGTTAAAGAGACTTACCCTTGATGCGCGCCCTTTCGCGAATCCCGCTCGTCCAAGGTGCCGGATCTCGAGAGTGTCAAAGTAGACACTCCTCTAGAAGTATCCACACGAACAAGTAGGTGGAGAAAAACCACACAAAAGGTGTACTAGCACCTTTGGATGGTTCGGCCAAGATAGGAGGAGAGGGAGAGAAGGAAGAGCTTGAGGAGGAAGATGATGTGAATTGCCTTGAATGAAAAATGAATTCTCATTCACCACAAAAGTGGTCGACCACTATCACAAGTGTAACTCCCATTCTCATTAAATGTGGCCATTAAAGAAAATAGATTTGTAACCTCCATGAGGTGGCACACACATGTGCTAGCCATGATGATGGGGCACATCATCATTGGCCACTTAATGCCAAGTCACAAATGATGTGGCATAAAGTCAAGTCAAACTTGACTCTTCCTCTTCCTCTCAAGTCAAGTCAAACTTGACTTAATCTCTCTCATGGTTGATCTAATCCAACCATTTAATTCAAGCCAATTGAATATAATGAATCTAATTCATTTAATTAAATTGATTCAATGAGTCATAATCTAAATTAGACTCATTGAACACATGAATCAACTTGAGTCCAACTCAATTAGCCCAATTAGGATTACTCTTAATCCAATTTGATTCATCACATGAATCTAATCCTCTTGGTTCATCATATGAACCTAATCTCCATCTAATTGTCCTTAGTGTGTGACCCTATAGGTTCTTATAACGTTGGCAATGCCCATAAACCCATTTAGGAGTATAAGTAATGAGCGGTATCTAGCAACACATCATTACTACCCAAGTTACAAGAATGTCGAGATCTAACATCACCTTGTGACTACTAATTGTGACTCCTCACAATATATGACAAGTGTCATTCTATCCTAGACATCTAGATTGATCAATGTGAGACATAGACCGTGTCATCCTCTAATCAATCTAAATCTTGAACTCCAAGTAGACTCACTCAATCAAATGAGCTCAATATCTCATATTGACTCATTTGGGCATGACCATGAACTTCGTGGTCTCACTCTATCAAGAATATCGATGTCGCTCCTGTCATATTGGAGGGATAGATCCCATCTACATCACTCACATCCCTCTGCATAATTCGTTACATACTCGGTAATCACCTTTATAGTCCACCCAGTTACGGGTGACGTTTGACAAAACCAAAGTACATAACTCCTTATGTAGGGATCCATGGTGACTTCAGGTCTAAGGACTAGTAGTCATACTAATAGCCACATGAGAAAGTATATAACACTCATATAACGATCCATGATACTTTCTCATGGAGGGTCATTCAGTAGACATTCTCCAATGCATACCCATGTGTCAACTTGATATCTCTATATCCATGACTTGTGAGATCA
Source organism: Zingiber officinale (assembly GCF_018446385.1). Classification (NCBI taxonomy): domain Eukaryota; kingdom Viridiplantae; phylum Streptophyta; class Magnoliopsida; order Zingiberales; family Zingiberaceae; genus Zingiber; species Zingiber officinale. The sequence continues at coordinate 81,686,035 of NC_055987.1, read as the reverse complement.
AGCATCGAGTTGACATACATGCTAGTCTTATTGCATTAACATTGTCCCTGAATGTTAATACTCGACTAGGAATGATTAAGAGTAGTGTTCCCTATATCATCTCACTATCGGTTCAACTAACCGATTGATATAGGTGAGAACCTTCTACTCAAGGATGCTATTATACTTAGTTTATTTGGCACCAATACAAGTAAGTATTGTTGGGTTTTTCAGGCTACGAAAACCGCTTTTTCGCGTCGCGGAAACCCCGAATCACCCTAGCCAACGGATCTCGTGCGAAGAAAACTTTTCAAAAATGATACGAGTACGAGTTTACAACTTAGATCTACTCCTAGATCTACATGAAGAAGAATTATACCTTCGAAGCGTGCCTTTCGCGTATCCCGCTTGTCCAAAACGCCGGATCTCGAGAGTATCAAGATAGATACCCCTCTAGAAGTATCCACACGAACACGTAGGTGGAGAAAACCACACAAAAGGTGTGCTAGCACCTATGTATGGTTCGGCCAAGTTGAGGAGAAGAGGGAGAGCTTGAGAGGAAGAAGGAAGAAGATACACCCTTGAATGAAAAATGAATTCTCATTCAAAACCAAAAGTGGCCGGCCACTTCCCATAGTGTAACCCCCCATTAAATGCAATTAATGTGAAGTTATTAAGAAAATGGCTTTGTAACTTCCATGAGGTGGCACCCATGATGATGTGGAGTAACATCATTGGTCCACTTCAATGCCAACTCACCAATGAGGTGGCATAAAGTCAAGTCTAATTTGACTTTTCATCTTCCTCTCAAATCAAGTCAAACATGACCAAATCTCTTCTATGGTTGATCTAATCTAACCATTTGATTCAAGCCAACTTATATAATGAATCTAATTCATTAAATTAAATTGATCTAATGAGTCATAATCTAAATTAGACTCATTGTATACATGAATCAACTTGAGTCTAACTCAATTAGCCCAATTTAGATTACTCTTAATCCAATTGGATCCATCAAATGAATCAAGTCCTCTTGGTTCATCATATGAACCTAATCTCCATCTAATTGTCCTAAGTATGTGACCCTATAGGTTCTTGTAACGTTGGCAATGCCCTAAACCCATTTAGGAGCATAAGTAATGAGCGGTATCTAGCAACACATCATTACTACCCAAGTTACAAGAATGTCGAGATCCAACATCACCTTGTGACTATTAATTGTGACTCCTCACAATATATGACAAGTGTCCTTCTATCCTAGACATCTAGATTGATCAATGTGAGGCATAGACGGTGTCATCCTCTAATCAATCTAAATCTTGAACTCCAAGTAGACTCACTCAATCAAATGAGCTCAATATCTCATATTGACTCATTTGGGCATGACCATGCACTTCATGGTCTCACTCTATCAAGAATATCGATGTCGCTCCTGTCATATTGGAGGGATAGATCCCATCTACATCACTCACATCCCTCTGCATAATTCGTTACATACCCGGTAATCACCTTTATAGTCCACCTAGTTATGGGTGACGTTTGACAAAACCAAAGTACATAACTCCTTATGTAGGGATCCATGGTGACTTCAGGTCTAAGGACTAGTAGTCATACTAATAGCCAAATGAGAAAGTATATGACACTCATATAACGATCCATGATACTTTCTCATGGAGGGTCATTCAGTAGACATTCTCCAATGCATACCCATGTGTCAACTTGATATCTCTATATCCATGACTTGTGAGATCAAGCATCGAGTTGACATACATGCTAGTCTTATTGCATTAACATTGTCCCTGAATGTTAATACTCGACTAGGAATGATTAAGAGTAGTGTTCCCTATATCATCTCACTATCGGTTCAACTAACCGATTGATATAGGTGAGAACCATCTACTCAAGGACATTATTATACTTAGTTTATTTGGCACAAATACAAGTAAGTATAATAACCAAAATCCAAATACCTTTGTTTATATAGAATATGATACAATAAGTCCAAAATACAATCATCTAATGATTGGCTCTAGAGCTCTTGTCACGCCCCCAGAAGAGTCCCTGTCCGAGAAAATTTCGGCAGCATCTCCCCCGGACAATCAAAAATTTTCTACAAGCACTAAATACTCAGCCACAGGCGGCTAGAATCATAACAATAATAAAAAACAATCACCACGCAGTTTATATATATATTCAGCCTCTGGCTGACACAACCACGCAGTAATAATACTCTGACTCAAAAACCACCCTACTCAACTACACTCGTAAAGCTCAAAACCGATGAACTCACCTCTTCTGCCATCCAGGCAGGCATGTAGTAGAATAAAAATCAAATTCAAATCCATCAATATAATAAAATCTATATCATGTCCATAAGCAAATAAATCCAGAACATAACGAGTTCAAACAGTCTAGAACAGAAAGAAACCAAAGAAAACCAAACATATCACGAGTGCAGGACCAGACTACGCAAATGAGGACTAGCGACGAACTCCCTCCCGACAACATCAACGAAAATATCAACAATGGGCGGGTGAGTCCAACACTGGTACAGTTGATATGCAAAGTAAATAAACAACACCTAGCACTAATCATGCGTACCGATAAGAAAGATAAGAATGCATCCGAAATAAACAGGAGAATACTGTACTAACCAGTCCTGAGTATAAGGTCAAACAGTCAGAGGGATAAGGAAATCCAGTATGCATGTCAAACATAGGTATCCAAACAATATGCATATAAATGCAGGAAACACAAACACAAGCAATAAATGCATCATGCATATAATGCCAATGATGCGTCCTGGTCACCCGCGAGTCGATCATCTCATACAAAAGTGAGGCCGAGTGGGTAGAGCTGTGACAATGCACTCTGTCATCACTACTCGATGAGTGACCGAGTGGACGGGATACTGTCGAGTACACCTATCCTCCTACCCCAAATCATAGATGGGGGAGATACTCTCAACTCTCGGTACTCAAAGACGGGGAGGAATCTGCCGGATAACATGTTGTGTCACACTACCCATGAGCGGACCAGCGGTGCCTAACAGAGTCCCTGCAGCAACACAGCCTGAATCGACACTAACCCATGAGTGGTGGTGTGTGAGATCCATGTAACTGGCGATGTGCTTAACAATAATGGAGCGGACTATCGCACAGCATGCAATCATGCAAATGGTGCATGGCACTAACCACAAGAATATCCTGACCTAATCCACATATATATAAAAATGCATCAAAGGTCAACGAATCCAAAACAATCCAAAGGTATACAGAAGGTATAAAACCTAGGTCCTGAACATGGTGAAACATGGTATATCACTACCCCTATAAGCATGTATAAACAGGTAAAATATACCTGAGATGCAAAACCAATCAATCAATCAAGCATGTAAGATTTGGGTAGTGATTAACCGAAATAGATAAGAAACACAATTAATACAACATGTTAATTTAATTACTAAGCATATCAAATGACATAAGTCAAAAGTACCCGCCTCCAATCGAAATGGTCCAATACGCTAATCGAGATACCCGTCGAGACACCGTCTCAAATCAAAGTCCTGTATCACCAATAGATACATTTTTATTTAGCTAATATCCAAATGAAATAGCTAAATAAAAATCTTTAACACTTAAAATAGGGCAAACCCTAGTTAACACATAATATAAACCTAATTCTATTTACACATATACAACTAATTACGAAATCCATTTTCTACACCTCACCTCAATTCACTGCCTCCTATTGATCAACAACAAGGATCGTGGCTGCAGGACACAGAATGTCTGCTGGACTAAAAATACTCCACAACAAGACCAAAAACCAAGTATTTTACCTTGATTTCTTAGCAACTGCTGGATGGATTTGTTGCCGGATCAGGCTGCCGGCTACTGCAAACCAATGGAGGTTGCTACAAGTTCGCGTCGAAGCAACCGAATACCCTCTGAAATCACAGATCATAATCTAGGGCATGACACTGGTGAGGAAGATCCCTGCGATCACCGGCTGCTCAAACAAGGAACAAGACAGTGGTCGGCAGTGGCGTCGGAGCCGAGGGCAGAGGAAAGGAGAAGAGAAGAAGGTGGTCGGGCGGCGCCGGGTGGCTAGGGCACCGAGTGGTCCACGGTGGCGCCGGCATGGGGCACAGACGCGCTGTGGTGGCGTCGGGTGAGGCATGGGGTGGCCGGCACAGAGGAGGAGGTCGGCGCTCGGAAGAGAGAAACCGCCGGCCGGCGGTTAGGGCAGAGAGAAGGAGAAGGCTCGGGCGGCGTCGGGGAGAAAAGAGAGAACGGCGAGACAAAGAAAAGAAAAGAAAAATAAATAAAGAAAAAGGAATTTAGAAATTCAACTTTTCCTCATTTAAATGGGGTAGTCTAAACAGGCTTTTCCGGACCCCGTTTTTATCCCCGTCAACTCATCCGTACGAGCTCCGAAACATTCCCGAAAAATTTCCATAAATTCCGGAAAAATTCCCTTATTAATATTCCCTATTTTTTTCCGGTATTTTACATTCTCCCCCACTAATAAAAATTTGGTCCCCAAATTTCGTTATCTACCATCAGCACATACTAACAACAGATATAGAGTATAAATGCTGAACGGTAAATAAATCACATACCTCAAGTGAAAAGATGGGGATATCGAGCTCGGATAGTATCCTCGAGCTCCCAAGTAGCCTCCTCGTCCGAATGATGCTGCCATCCAACTTTAACCAGCCGGATGGTCGAGAATCCGTACCGGAACCTCCTCATAGGTAATGTCAGGCTGAACTGGAACTGGGATATCTGCCAGCACATGCGTCGGATCGGGTACATATCTCCTCAGCATGGATACATGAAATACATCGTGCACGCCTGACAGGGACGGTGGTAGTGCCAGTCGGTAAGCTACTGCTCCGATCCTCTCCAAGATCTCGAAGGGACCAATGTACCGCGGAGCTAGCTTACCTCTGAGGCCAAATCTCTTCACTCCTTTCATGGGTGAAACTCATAGAAATACATGGTCGCCAGAGAGAACTCTAGTGGTCTGCGTCTCCGATCGGCATAACTCTTCCGGCGATCCTGCGCCTCGACATCCTCCATCTAATAGTACGGACCAACTCTGCATCCTGCTGAACTCTATGAGGTCCCAACAATGAGCCTCTCCAACCTCATCCCAAAGGGCGGGTGTCCGACAAGGTCTACCATACAACGCCTCAAACGGTGCCATCTGGATAGCCGAATGGAAGCTGTTGTTGTAGGCAACTCTACTAACGGCAGATGGTCCTCCCAACTGCCTCCGAAATCCATAACACATGACCTCAGCAGGTCCTCTAAAGTCTGAATGGTCGCTCGGCCCATCATGCATGTGGATGGAAAAGTCGATCAAACGGATTTGTGTGCCCAAGGCTGCTGCGCAGACTCGCGTAAACGAGGCGTGAACCGTGGATCTCTATCCAAATGATACTCAATGGAACACCATGTAGTCCGATAATCTCTCGGCAATACAGCCAATCGATCCAGGGGATCAGTCCTCCGAATCGCTAAAAAGTGCGCGGATTTGGTTAATCGATCAACGATTACCCAAATCGCGTCATGGCCTCGTCGTGTCCTCGGCAACCCTACCACAAAGTCCATGGTAATGTGATCCCACTTCCACTCAGGAATAGGAATCCGCTGAAGTAAGTCGGCAGATCTCTGATGCTCGGCCTTCACTTGCTGACAGACAAGACATCTCGCTACAAATTATGCGATGTCTTTCTTCATACCGTTCCACCAATAGGAACGTCTCAAGTCTCGATACATATGGGTCCCGTCTGGATGGATCGCAAATCGAGAACGGTGTGCCTCCTGAAGTAGCTCCTGTAAGACCGGATGAGACTGAGGTACGCATAATCTGCCTCGGAAGAATATAATACCCTCCTCGTCTCGTGTAAACTCGGTCTGCTGTCCGGAAGCTATCTGGCTGCTAATAAACTGCAAATGCTGATCATCAGCCTGTGCCTCTCGGATCCTCGTCCCGATCGACGATTGAGCAACCATGGTAACCAGAATACCCTGCTCTGTCGGTCCCTGCTCCTCAAGACCTAACTCAGAAACTCTAAATCAAGTCGTGATCGAACTCGGTGGCAAGCTAAAGTCCCTCTGGACTTCCTGCTGAGTGCATCTGTAACCACATTAGCTTTCCCGGGTGGTAGCTAATGGTACAATCGTAGTCCTTCAGGAACTCCATCCATCTCCTCTGTCGGAGATTAAGCTCCTTCGAGTGAAAATGTATTTAAGACTCTTATGATCGGTGAGAATCTCAAATGTGATACCGTATAAATGATGACGCCAAAGCTTGAGCAAAGATGATGGCGCTAACTCCAGTCATGAACTGGGTAGTTCTTCTCATGCTCCTTCATGACGAGAAGCATAAGAGACTACCCTGCCGTCTTCATCGAATAGCGCCCAAACCCAGCAGAGACGCGTCGGTGTAAAGTACAAATCCATCCTCTCCGGAAGGTAAAACCAAAGCTGGAGCCGACACTAATCTCCGCTTCAGCGCTGGTCTCGAATCCTCGGACCATATGAACTTCACGCCTTTCGGTAAGGCGTGTCGGTGGCATAGCAATACGCGAGAAGCCCTCGACAAAGCGTCGAATATCCGCCAATCCCGAAAACTACGGATCTCTGAACCGACTTGTTGCTCCCAACCGGTGGCGACCTCGATCTTCGAGGATCAACTGAAATACCTGCTAGAAACCACGTGTCCCGTAAACCCAGCGAGGATAGCGGAATGCACTTGCTGAACTTGTCACGGTGATGTCGTCAAGAATCTCCAAGGATCGTGCGAAGATCGTGCATGCTCCTCCTCGAACGAGAGTAGACCAATATGTCATCAATGAAAGCGATAACAAACTGATCCAGATACTCCAGAAAGATGCGGTTCATCAAGTCCATAAACACCACTGGAGCATTGGTAAGCCCAAATAACATTACCAAAAACTCATAATGGCCGTATACGGTATGGAAAGTTGTCTTCGGATATCGAATCTCGACTCTCAATCGATGATATCCGGATCGCGGATCAATCTTAGAATACACTGAAGTACCTGAGCTGATCAAACAAATCCTCAATCCGTGGTAATGGATATTTACTTCGACGAAATTCAGTTGCCTGTAGTCAATACACAACCTCATAGTACCATCCTTTTCTTGACAAACAGTACCGGAGAACCCCATGGTGAAACACTAGGCCGAATAAATCCCCTGTCTAAAAGCTCCAGGAGTTGAACCTTCAGCTTGTTCAACTCTTTTGGTGCCATACGATACGGAGCTTTCGATGTCGGCGGAATCAGCTCAATAGCAAACTCCACCGGCCTTCGGGAGGCAAACCTAGCAGCTCCTCGGAAATACATCCGGGTATTCCCGGACAACAGAACGTCGGAGAGCTGCGAACTACTACTATCCTCGATCGATCAGCGACAGCGAAAACCATGGCGGTAGTGAGGCGGTGGCCTCGCTGAATCAGAAATAATCGAGATCCGTCTCTCGATGCGGTGAAACTCCACGAGGTTGGTTCGGAGGCGAAAGGTGACCACCCTCGTCGGCAATCAACGGTAGCATGATATACGATAACCAATCCATACCAAGAATGATATCAAACTCGACCATCTCGATACTAGAAGATCTACCGTAAGTATCATGTTGCCAAAGTCTAACGGGCAACCTCGATCTCTGGGTGGCGTCTAAAGTATCACCGGACGGTAGGGAGACAGTCAATCGCCGCAACCTAACGGTAGGTAATCTACCAATCCCGCATAAAGGTACGGGATATAAAAGAGTGCGAACTACCAGTATCAATCAAAAAATGCATAAATGGAAATCGTATCGCGGAAAATGGATCCGTCGGCTCGCATCCTCTCCGGTAATAGCATGAACACGACCAGGTCTGGCGGAGGAGGAGGTGGTAATCTTGCCGGTAATTTCTTTAAGCTCGCCACCGAGGCCGCCTTCTTGGACTAGGTGCCGAGTAAGATTGAGAGGATGGTGAGATCTTTGTCGGGCCGGAAAGTCGACATCGCTTGAGTCGGATAATATGGTCACGAGCAAAACTACGGGGTGCTACTGAAGCACCTGGAGTACTCTGTCTAAGCATGCCAAATCTTTGCTGCGGAGGAGCTGCTCCTTCTTGTGTGAAGATTGGGCTTACGCCTTCTCGATATGCCCGATCGACTAGACTGTCCTCGACTGACCCTCCGAGGCCGTGTCTGAGCCTTCACCGACAATCTCGGCTCAGCCCCAGGGTTGCAATAAAAGCAAACCGATCCCCAGAGCAGGGTAAGGTGATCTCTGGATCCACATCTGAAACAATGAGTATCACCGGAAGGTGGTTGCTGGTTCTCTGAGAAAACCGGGAACGTCCTGAAGAAGACCGCCGATTTACGAGGCCTACGAGGCGCCCGAAGAACTCGACTGACTGTCTGCGACTACTCGAGGCTGTCCTGTCGCCTGAGTCTGCTGGACAAGTCTGACCCGTATGCTTTCTTTTCCTGTCCGGATATGCTGTCTGTCGAGCTAACTCTATCATCAAAGCTCGATTCAATGCATCGAGTAAGATGTAATCCCTAATCCGCAAGTCGTACATGCGGATAACCATCCAATCCTGTATAAACCGCATCATGCGAGTTCGTCTCCATGACTAACTCTGGACAAAACCGAGCCAACGGAGGAATTCAGATTATACTCGGTCCGGCGATTATTCGCCTCGGACTCATAAAATCACGTCGCGAGCCATCCGATGGGGATGGAAAGCGGCTCTCAAAAGCCTCTCTGAACCTGGTCCATGTGACGTTGCGCTCACCAATAATAGAACGCTGAGTAACCCACCAGGCATTAGCTTCATCCCGTAAATGGTAAGCAGCCAGCTCTGCTTTCTCCCACTCGGAGCAAGCCATATAGAAGAAAGTCTGCTCCATAGTCTCTATCCATGACAGAGCCATACTCGGATCGAGATCTCCGCGGAAAAGAGTGAAACGAGTCTTCATCGACTCGGCCAGTGCTGGAATCCTAGCTCGTGCAATGACAATATCAGTGAGCTGTGTCGGGACGGCTGCAGGAACTGGCGGAAACACTGGAGCTGATACTACAGGTGGTATCGCGGAATAAACCGGAGGAGGAACTCCCGGTGCTGCTGTATATACCGGAGCATAAGCCGTCGGTGGTACTGCCTGGGGAACAAAAGTGGTGGCAACTGGAGGTACGGTAGGAAAAGGTACCAGATGTGGAGCAGCTGCTGCTACTGTAGGCACTGGGGTACAGGTGCCACTGGTGTCGGGTACACTGTAGGTCCAAGTGGTGGTGGCACTGAATACGTCGTAGGCTACGCTGAAGCAGATGTCGGACAGGGTAGGCGTGGATACCGTCGGTGCGGCCAAAGTAGGTATCTCTACATGAGCTATCGGGATTTGAGAGCCCGATGCTCCCGCTGCCCCTGACTGACAGGCTCACTAATAGTGGGCATCTCTGGCATATCCAGAGATCCCGTGGTCCTCGCACGTGGTCGTCCAGCACCACGTCTCACAGCAATACGAGTAGATCGTCTCATATCTGTTAAATTAAATTACAGATATCAATACCAATATAACCAACATAAAATAACAGCATACCTATTTGCCGTCTGGAGATGTTCCGTCGCTGTCCAGTCCCCAATTTGACCTCAAAATTCCGAACGTACATATCACCGGAAATATAAACTCAAAAATCCATAACAGGTATCGTAAACCTGCTCTGATACCAAATAAATGGTATCAGATAAATCTCCGAACACCAAAAGCGGTATCATAACCGCTCGATACCAAATAAATTGGTATCGATAAATCCGAAAATCTATAATACAAAATCCAACAAGTATCGCCAAACTTGGCACTCTGACACCAAGTAAATAAATTGATATCAGGTTATCCCTAACATCAAAAATACGAAAACAAAAGATCGTATACCTGTGCTTTGATACCACTAAATTGTCACGCCCCAGAAGAGTCCCTGTCCGAGAAAATTTCGGCAGCATCTCCCCTGTACGGCGGACAATCAAAATTTTCTACAAGCACTAAATACTCAGCCACATGCGGCTGGAATCATAACAATAATAAAAATCAATCACCACGCAGTTTATATATATATTCAGCCTCTGGCTGACACAACACGCAGTAATAATACTCTGACTCAAAAACCACCCTACTCAACTACACTCGTAAAGCTCAAAATCGACAAACTCACCTCTTCTGCCATCCAGGCAGGCATGTAGTAGAATAAAAACCAAATCCAAATCCATCAATATAATAAAATCTATATCATGTCCATAAGCAAATAAATCCAAAACATAACGAGTTCAAACAGTCTAGAACAGAAAGAAACCAAAGAAAACCAAACATATCCTGGAGGTCTGCAGGACCAGCACTACGTGCAGTGAGGACTAGCGGCTGGAACTCCCTCCGGACAGCATCAACCTGAAATTAACAACAATGGAGGCGGGGTGAGTCCAACACTCAGCAGGTACAGTTGATATGCAAAGTAAAGAAACAACACCTAGCACTAATCATGCGTACAGTCTCCTGATAAGAAAGATAAGAATGCATCTGAAATAAACAGGAGAATACTGTACTAACTAGGTCCTGAGTATAAGGTCAAACAGTCCGAGGGATAAGGAAATCCTGTATGCATGTCAAACATAGGTATCCAAACAATATGCAGCATATAAATGCAGCAAACACAAACACAAGCAATAAATGCATCATGTATATGATGCCAATGATGCGTCCTGGTCACCCCTGACGCCAGTCGATCATCTCATACAAAAGTGAGGCCGAGTGGGTAGGGCTGTGACAACCGTGCACTCTGTCATCACTACTCCTGATGAGTGACCGAGTGGACGGGATACTGTCGGAGTACACCTATCCTCCTACCCCAAATCATAGATGGGGGAGCGCAATACTCTCAACTCTCGGTACTCAAAGACGGGGAGGAATTCCTGCCGGATAACATGTTGTGTCACACTACCCATGAGCGGACCAACGGTGCCTAACAGAGTCCCTGCTGCAACACACTCAGCCTGAATCGACACTAACCCATGAGTGGTGGTGTGTGCAGATCCATGTAACTGGCGATGTGCTTAACAATAATGGAGCGGACTATCGCACAGCATGCAATCATGCAAATGGTGCATGGCACTAACCACAAGAATATCCTGACCTAATCCACATATATATAAAAATGCATCAAAGGTCAACGAATCCAAAACAATCCAAAGGTATACAGAAGGTATAAAACCTAGGTCCTGAACATGGTGAAACATGGTATATCACTACCCCTATAAGCATGTATAAACAGGTAAAATATACCTGAGATGCAAAACCAATCAATCAATCAAGCATGTAAGATTTGGGTAGTGATTAACCGAAACAGATAAGAAACACAATTAATACAACATGTTAATTTAATTACTAAGCATATCAAATGACATAAGTCAAAAGTACCCGCCTCCAATCGAAATGGTCCAATACGCTAATCGAGATACCCGTTGAGACACCGTCTCAAATCAAAGTCCTGTATCACCAATAGATACATTTTTATTTAGCTAATATCCAAATGAAATAGCTAAATAAAAATCTTTAACACTTAAAATAGGGCAAACCCTAGTTAACACATAATATAAACCTAATTCTATTTACACATATACAACTAATTACGAAATCCATTTTCTACACCTCACCTCAATTCACTGCCTCCTATTGATCAACAACAAGGATCGTGGCTGCAGGACACAGAATGTCTGCTGGACTAAAAATACTCCACAACAAGACCAAAAACCAAGTATTTTACCTTGATTTCTTAGCAACTGCTGGATGGATTTGTTGCCGGATCAGGCTGCCGGCTACTGCAAACCAATGGAGGTTGCTACAAGTTCGCATCGAAGCAACCGAATACCCTCTGAAATCACAGATCATAATCTAGGGCACGACACTGGTGAGGAAGATCCCTGCGATCGCCGGCTGCTCAAACAAGGAACAAGACAGTGGTCGGCAGTGGCGTCGGAGCCGAGGGCAGAGGAAAGGAGAAGAGAAGAAGGTGGTCGGGCGGCGCCGGGTGGCTAGGGCACCGAGTGGTCCACGGTGGCGCTGTGATGGCGGCAGAGGAATTAAGGTCTCAGCGGCGGCTGTTGCGGCGCCGATTAGGGCAGGGAAAGGAGAAACGGCAGAAGGAAACTCGGCAAAGGCATGGGGTGGCCGGCACAGAGGAGGCGGTCGGCGCTCGGAAGAGAGAAACCGCCGGCCGGCGGTTAGGGCAGAGAGAATGAGAAGGCTCGGGCGGCGTCGGGGAGAAAAGAGAGAACGGCGAGACAAAGAAAAGAAAAGAAAAATAAATAAAGAAAAAGGAATTTAGAAATTCAACTTTTCCTCATTTAAATGGGGTAGCCTAAACAGGCTTTTCCGGACCCCGTTTTTATCCCCGTCAACTCATCCGTACGAGCTCCGAAAAATTCTCGAAAAATCTCCATAAATTTCGGAAAAATTACCTTATTAATATTCCCTATTTTTTTCCGGTATTTTACAGCTCTAGCTAACAAGTATAATAACCAAAACACATGCCTTTATTTATATATAAGAATATGATACAAAAAGTTCATAATACAATCATCAGATGATTGGCTCTAGGACTCTAACTAACAAGTTTTTCTAGTAACCAAAATTTAATTGAGAGGTCATCATAGAAGAAAGAGTACTAGTCCGGTTCTATGAATTATGACTATTTTTAAAAATATCTTTCACAATGTCAAGCATAATGTGAAGAGATCCTAAAACTATACCAACATTCAAATTCTTCTAGTAACAACAATGCTCACTTCATGCTACTATGAATAGGAAAATATAGATCAATAGACATACTAGCATACCAATTTACACAACATAAATATCTAGATGAAATGTGCTAGTATTTTACTATGAGGAACAAACAATAATGACATGATGAGTGATGCAACTAGAAAAATTTTATTATGCAAAGAGAAATAAGCATAAACTAAACTACAAACCAACACATCCCCCAGACTTAAACTTTTCATTATCCCAATGAAAACTAAAATAAAATATGGAGGATATTTATGAAGAGAATTTACCAAGTGATTAACTCCAAGGCTACACCATATGCTTGGAAATACTCCTCTATCTAATGCTTACATTCCTCCACAACTTTGAATCCTATAAAATAAAGATAGACAAGAAAATTTAAGTAGAAGATTTTAGCTTATTCGGAAGAAAGAATTGAAAACCAGAAAGAACTAAAGACATAAAGAAAATAAGAAAGAAGAACTTAGGTTGCATCCCAAGAAGCGATTATTTAAGGTCATTAGCTCGACCACCTCATTAGATTCATCGAAATCTTGCTCTTGGAGGTGTAAGATATTTCAACATCATCCTACAAAGGGCCCTTATTATGGAGAGAGCTTTTGACATAGGAGCTATAATGTGAGGTAACTCTCTCTCTATCTTCGTCTTCTTAAAAGTTCTTTCAGGTGGTTGAAGACAGTTTAGATTGAGTTTCTAATTTCTAGCCCAAGTGAACTCTGCACACCCAAAAGAAAAATAAATCTCCCACAAGCATGTTATATAAGATAGAACCAGAACCATATCAAGATAAGTTGAATGAGTAATAAAACTAAATCACATCCAACAAAGTCAATGATGGGTACCTCTATAAAGTTTTTCAAAAGAACACAAGAAATACTAACCTTGCTTTGCTGAGAGATACCTGAAAGTTCCAAATTGTGGATGTGACTTCTTCTAAATCGATTGATGGTTCTAGCTCTGGCTTAGGTGGTGGTGCAACCAAAGATGGTGATTCTTCATACTCTGTTATCTCTGTACATCAAGAAATCTGCACTCAAATGTATTGAAATCATAGAATTTACCAAAATCATTATTTTTATTGGTTTCCACTAGCCTTTGTGGAAAAGGAACCCTTAGTGGAGGTTTTGGGGAGGATTAATCTTTCATTTCCCCATATTCCCTTTAAACTTGTTGCAGAGGTTTAAATTGTTTGTCTAGTAATGGTGCGAACAACCATTGAGGGAAAGGTATTCGTGGTCTTTAGGCACTATCTGGAGTAATGGAACTGAGTTTTTATTGTTTGTACGGGAAGATCCGACGATCAAACCTAAGTTTTGATAATGGCAAAGGGTTCAAAGTTAAGGTCATTTATGTCTAACGTGTTTGAATGAGCTTGCAAGAAAGTAATAAGAGTACTTAGGTAAAAGTCCAACCTACAGTTAGACAGGTGAAAAATCCTAGGGGGTGGTAACCCTAGGTCCTAGGGAGTGGTAACCCTAGGTGGAAAGTCTTGGCAGGTCTAGAGCTTCGGGAAAAAGTCCTAGAGGGTGGTAACCCTAGGTGGAAAGTCCTGGTGACACGAATCAGGTGGAAGACTGGACGGGTCATGGAGTGGACATCCAGCAGAAAGTCCTGGAGTCTCGAGCGCTGAGCAAAAGTCCAGTTGGTTTAGAGGACCGGTCTAGCAACAGGTATACTCTCCCGAGTAGAGTAGGTGAGGATGTGTTCCCCGGTGAGGGAATAGTAGGCATCAGTTCGACCTAGGGTTTCCGGTCGGGAATTCGAAGTCAGAATTGGACAGTCCGATGATTGTCAAATACTTTATTTTATATATCTATATTGTGCTAACTTTGTTTTGTAGGGTATATTTGACTAATGCATTTTACAGGAAGTGAATTGGATATCCTTACCTCAGATGAACAATACCTGAGGCGCCTTCCATAGAGCTTGGAGGCGCCTCAGGTTGCATGCGGAGACCTCGCAGCAAGGCATGAGGGCACCCTCATGGAGCTTGAGAGCAATCTGGACACTGAGCAGAGGGTGCCCTCTATAAAGCTAAGGGCGCCCTAGATACCGGTGGAGGGTGCCCTCTATGCGGTTAGAGGCACCCTCAGGTGGATAAGCGGCGAAGAGTTCAAAGCTCATCCACGCTGCGGATGAGGGTGCCCTTCATGGTGTTAGAGATGCCCTCCACAAGCTTTATAAGCAAGTTCCAAGCAGTAGCTTAAGAGAACAACGAAAATGCGATCCATCTTCTGTGCACTACTCAAAGAACCACTCGATAAAGCTGTAGCAAGACATTGACGACCTGAAGCTTCGAATTTCCTATTCTTAAGTTGTTGGTATTTTTTTTTTACTGTACCTAATTGTTATACTCTAAATTGTAACTTTTGCAAACTTATAGTGATTGCCCAAAGCAAATGCTCAATGAGCGTGGGCCTTAGAGTAGGAGTCGCCCTAAGCTCCGAACCAAGTAAAAAACTTAGTGTTTGCGTGTTTGCAATTATTTTATAGATTTCCGCTGCGTTCTACTCTTAGTTTTCCCAAACATAAGTGAAAGCCACGAGTGCTATTCACCCCTCCTCCCCCTCTAGCACTTTCGATCCAACAATTAGTATCAGAGCGGGGTCACTTTGAATTGGTGAAACCACCATTCAAGCAATTTTTTGTGGTAGTTTTTCAATTTTTGAAGTTGATCAAAATCAGAAAAATTGCTATCTTTCGATCTGGTTTTATTGCAATAAAGTTTTTCTTTCGAAGTTGGTGAAACACCACTCGAGTTTGCGTCTTTATTTCTCCTGCAATACTAAATCCAAGACCTAGTCTTTAAACCAAATTTCTTGCTTTTTGTGTGCGAGATTTTTTTTAAGATGGCCCATCAAGAAAGCTATAGCACAGCTTGACCTCCACTCTTCATCGGCGAAGATTTCGGCTACTGGAAGGGCCAAATGAAGTCATACCTTCAAACTCAGTTCGAGATGTGGATGATCATCAAAACTGGAATTACACTTCCACTCGACGGCTCAGGAAAACCACTTTCTTGCAAGAACTGGGGCACAAGCATAATCAAGAAGGTTGAGTCCAACTCCAAAGCAACTTGCACCCTTCAATGTGGCCTAACCAAGGAGGAGTTAAACTGAGTCGGCTCATTCTTAAGCGCGAAAGAGCTGTGGGAAAAACTGATCGAGCTGCACAAGGGTACCTCTGATACAAAGGTAAGCAACTGTGATTTGCTTTTGAATAAATTGTATAACATGAAAATGCAGGAAAGTGAGTCAGCGAGCCAACTTCATGCTCGTATACAAGACCTCCTCAACAGCCTCCACACCATCAGACAGAAGGAGGAGAACCGCGACATAATCAGGTATACGTTAAAGGCTTTTCCAAGGAATACCTTGTGGGCATCCATGGTAGATGCTTACAAGGTATCCAAGGATCTTTCTTTAATTAAGTTAGATGAATTTTTTTCCAAATTTGAATTACATGAACAAACTAATGCACGCTCAGTCGAGAAGGGTATTGCCTTGATTGCAGGTACAAGCAGAACCCAGGAAGCAAAAACAAAGCGTAAAATCGAACCAGAGTCCAAAGAAGAACCGGACTCAGAAGATGATGACGATGAGATAGAAGCCAAACTCGTCAACCTAGTCGCAAGCTCTACAGAAAGAAGAAGGGGTTCACAAAGAAGGATATCAAGAAGGTGGTTCAGCCCAAAAAGGTACAAACGAGTCCAAAGGTAAAGTTCGAAGTAACCTGCCACGGGTGTAATCAAAAGGGGAAAATCAAGGCCAATTATCCAAACCTAAAAGAAGCAAAGAATCATAGGAAGAAGAAAGCACTGCAGGCAACATGGGACGAGTCCTCTTCAGAAGACTCCGACGAAGAGCTCGAACAGACAAGCTTTCTTGCATTGACGACCCGGGAACACATCGATGAATCAGAGACCGAAAGTGAATTAGAAGCCAAGTCTGAGCGAAGCCACGGATCTGTATATGTTTCCGAATGACTCAAACCCATTATAAGGAATTCATTGCATAATTTAGTTAGTTATTTAATGTGCAAGTTAGCTAAATCAAATGTCCGAGTCAAATCACTTCAAAAGGAGGTAACAACCCTTAAAGAAGTAACTAACCCTAGCTCCTTGACTGATCTCATTCAGACTGGAACCTCAACTCAAGTCCAAAAGCTTGAGAAAGAGAATTCTAGCCTAAAAAATCAAGTCAAGAAACTGAAGGACACGTTGGAATGGTTTACTTTGGGCTCCAAGAATCTTGATATGATTCTTAGAAAACAACGAGCCATTTACAACCGATCCAAACTTGGATTTAAGGCTAATAGAAAATACAAATCTTATTTATCCCTTGTTAATCAAAATAATAGAAAATTAGTCCAAGCATGGGTCCCCAAGTCAAACTTGGTTAATCAAGTTGGACTTGGATACTATTGGATCCCCAATGATCAAATTCATTACCTTGATAGACCCTATCGAGGCTATGATCCAGGGGGAGCCAATAGAAAGATCATTTTTATCAACAAATAGAATTGTTTGATGATTGCTTTTACTGCTTTTATTATACATGCTTAGATTAGGCTAGATAAGGACCTAGGCGTAATTTACACTTGAATAGTTAGACCTAGGGGTTTCAAAAGGAAAATTAAATATCCAATTTCTTTGAAAGGCTTTGTCTAGAAGTAGTGGATGATCTCATACCCAAGAAGGCCTAGTGCCTCACCATAGCCTGGAAGCCAATCTTTGAAATGTATATTTAATTGACTAATTGAAAAACCTGACTTTAACCCAAATGTAAATTAATCCTTAGACATAATTTAAATCAAAGATAAAATTAACCATCTCACAAAAACCTATAAGGCTTCCTAATTAATAATTTAGAAAAGGGTGAGATGGACTTAGGTAAAAATTAGAATAAATCAATCTAATCAATTAATTAATCTGATTAACCTAATCAATTAATTGACCTATTCTATTTAATTAATCTGATCAATTAATCTATTTAATTAAATTAACTCAAACTAAATAATTATACTTAAATCAACTACCCTAATTAATAAATCAATTAATTTAAACTAATTAATAAATCAATTAATTTAAACTAATTAATAAATCAATTAACCTAATTAATAAATCAACTAACCTAATTAATAAATCAATTAATCTAAATAATAAATAAATTTTAAAAAAAAATCGCATGGGGCGGCGCCTCACGAAGGCGCCTCCATAGTAAAAGGAGGCACCCTCGTGAGCGGCAGGAAAACTCCTGCCGAAGCCTTCGAGGGTGCTTCCCACCAGTCGGAGGCGCCCCCCCCATAACCCATTGAGGGTGCCCTCCATGCGGTTGAGGGTGCCCTCAATGCTATTTTTCCCAACAAATAGAGAGCCTCTCTGTTCATGTTTTTCACAATACAACTCATACCGAGGGGCCCTCCTCGATCAGATTTTCTCCTTTCCAACCCCAAAATGCCTCCTAGGTATACTCTATTTCATTATATTGCTTCAATATGTATTTTTCTATATATTTTTGTTATATGTTTTCATGTATAAAAATAGGAAGAGAAGGAATGTAGATGCTGCTTCTAGTAGTACCCCATCCACTGATGCTAGGTTTCCTTATGAGCGACATAGGATAGAGTTCCTTAAGCATAAATTTACTCCATTAAAATGTAGATATTTAAGCAGGTCTTTTTTTCCTAAATATTGTCCATCTATCATCCAAATGTTTGAGCATTACCAGCTAGATAAGTTGGTTTACTGTAGCCATGCAGTTAATCATAACCTGTATGCTCAGTTTTATAATAATCTAGATAGAGTAGATGATTTAACTTACTCCAACAAAGTTGGTGGAAGGGATTTTCAGTTTTTCTCCCACCCTCTTATGCACTAGTCTAGGACTTAGGTCATCCACATGTTCATTTTTGTGTTACCCGAGTAGGGGTCTACCATTTGGTGAGCGCTACTCCCAAATCACCCTAGATACTATCTATATGTATCTTGTTGGGGAAGAGAGACTACCTGTAGTGACTGACTTAAGGTCACTCTCTCTTAGGGTCCAGGACTATATTATGTACCGAGTCCTGACTTCTTGCATTTTGCCGATCGCAACTCGGAATGATCCGAAGATACGCTTTCTCATTCCTTCTTTTTATACGCCCTCTATCAACATTTGAATATAGATATAGCATTACATATGTTTTATAACATTATATGGGCACCGGTCTCGTCACTAGGCTCAAGATGTTGGGTTGTTCGGGCCGTAAAAACCGCTTTTTGCATTGCGGAAACCCCGAAACCCCGCCACCGGATCCGTGCGAAGAAATTAAAATTTTGGTAAAACTTCAAGTACGAGTTTCTAGCCTAGATCTAAACTAGATCTACAAAGGAGAAGAGTTTTACCCTTGATGCGATGCCCTTCGCTAATCCCGCTCGTTCAAGGTTCTCCGGATCTCGAGAGTATCAAAGTAGATACTCCTCTATGTGTATCAACACAAGCAAGAGATGGAGAAACCAAACAAAAGGTCTGCTAGCACCTTTGAAAGGTTCGGCCAAGGTGGAGGAGAGGGAGAGAAGAGAGAGCTTGAGGAAGAAGATGAGAGTTACACAAAAGAAATGAAACTCACACCATGAATTAGTGTGGTCGGCCACATTAAGAGGGAGTTTTATCTCCATGGGATACCAAGAGTCACAACTCTTGGTAACTCCCATGAGGTGGCATCCCACTTAAGCAATCATGATGATGTGGAGCATCATCATTGGCCCACTCTTTGCCAACTCACCAATGAGGTGGCAAATGGTCAAGTCAAACCTGACCCTTCATCTTCCTCTCAAGTCAAGTCAAACTTGACCACTTCTCTCCCATGGTTGATCTAATCTAATCATTGGTTCAAGTCAATTTTAATTTAATGAATCTCTATTCATTGAATTAAATTTATTCAATGAGTCTAAGTCCAAATTAGACTCATCTAACACATGAACCAAATTGAGTCCAACTCAATTAGCCTAATTTGGATTACTCTTAATCCATTTTGGTTCATCACATGGACCTAATCCTTTAGGTTCATCAAATGAACCTAATCTCCATCTAATTGCCCTTTGTGTGTGACCCTATAGGTTCTTATAACATTGGAAATGCTCCTAAACCCATTTAGAAGCATAAGTAATGAGCGGTATCTAGCAACACATCATTACTACCCAAGTTATAAGAATGTTGTGATCCAACATCACCTCGTGACTACTAATTGTGACTCTTCACAATATATGACAAGTGTCCTTCTATCCTTGACATCTAGATTGATTAATGTGAGGCATAGATCGTGTCATCCTCTAATCAATCTAAATCTTGAATCCCAAGTAGACTCACTCAATCAAATGAGCTCAATATCTCATATTGACTCATTTGGGCATGGCCATGCACTTAGTGGTCTAAATCTATCAAGAATATCGATGTCACTCCCGTCATATAGGAGGGATAGATCCCATCTACATCACTCACATCCCTCCGCATAATTTGTTACATACCTAGTAATCGCCTTTATAGTTCACCCAGTTACGAGTGACGTTTGACGAAGCCAAAGTATGCAACTCCTTATGTAGGAAACCATGGTGACTTCAGGTCCAAGGACTAATAGTCATACTAATAGCCACATGAGAAAGTATATGACACTCATATAACGATCCATGATACTTTCTCATGGCGGGTCATTCAATATACATTCTCCAATGCATACCCATGTGTCAACTTGATATCTCCATATCCATGACTTGTGAGATCAAGTCATCGAATTGACCTACATGCTAGTCTCATCACATTAACATTGTCCCTGAATGTTAATACCTGACTAGGAATGATTAAAAGTAGTGTTCCCTATATCATCTCACTATCTATTCAACCAATCGATTGATATAGGTAAGAACCTTCTACTCAAGGACACTATTATACTTAGTTATTTGGCACCAATACAAGTAAGTATAATAACCAAAAATAAATGCCTTTATTTATATACAAGAATATGATACAATGAATCTATACAACAATCATCAAATGATTGGCTCTAGGGCTCTCATTAATAATCTCCCACTAGCACTAGTGCCAATCAGTGTAGGCTCTAAGGCCTAATGACCTAGTGTGACCATCATGCTTTCTCTGTGCCAAAGCCTTGGTCAAGGGATCTGCGATGTTAGACTCTGTGGGTACTCTGAAATCTTCACATCTCCTCTCTCGATAATCTCTCGAATGAGATGGAAGCGCCATAGTATGTGTTTGGTCCATTGGTGTGAGCGAGGTTCCTTAGCTTGTGCTATTGCTCCATTGTTGTCACAATAGAGCTCTATGGGAATAGCTATGCTAGGAACCACCCCAAGCTCAGTAATGAACTTGCGGATCCAAACTGCCTCCTTTGCTGCTTCTGATGCAGCAATATACTCGGCCTCTATTGTAGAATCAGCTACTGTGTCCTGCTTCGAACTCTTCCAGCTCACAGCACCACCATTTATGCAAAACATGAACCCTGACTACGATTGAAAATCATCCTGATCAGTTTAGAAGCTAGCATCACTGTAACCCTTTACAGCTAGCTCGTCATCGCCTCCATATATCAAGAAATATTCTTTAGTCCTTCTCAAGTACTTAAGAATATTCTTTACTGCTATCTAGTGACTTTCACCTGGATCTGACTGGTATCTGCTCGTCATGCTCAAAGCATACGAGACATCAGGACGAGTACATAGCATGGCGTACATGATAGATCCTATGGCTGAAGCATAAGGGATCTAATCCATGCGGTCTCTCTCCTCTCTAGAAGAGAGACTTTGAGTCTTCGAAAGACTCACACCATGTGACATCGACAGAAATCCCTTCTTGGAGTTCTGCATGGCAAACCGAAGTAATACCTTGTCAATGTATGTACTCTGACTTAGGCCAAGCAATCTTATAGATCTATCTCTATATATCTGTATGCCTAGAATGCGGGATGCTTCACCTAAGTCCTTCATTGAGAAACCAGTCCCCAGCCAAGTCTTGACAGACTGCAGTAAAGGGATATCTTTCCCAATGAGTAGTATGTCATCTACATACAATATTAGGAAGACAACTGTGTTCCCTACAACCTTCTTGTAGACACAAGGTTCATCTTCATTCTTGATGAAACCAAACTATTTGATCGCATCATTGAATCGAAGATTCCAGCTTCGAGAAGCTTGCTTTAGTCCATAAATGGACCTATGCAGCTTGCATACTCTGCTAGTATGTTGTGGGTCTACAAAACCCTCAGGTTGTGTCATGTACACATCCTCAAGCAAGTTTCTATTCAGAAACGTGATTTTGACATCCATCTGCCAGATCTCATAATCGTGGTACGCTGCAATAGCAAACATAATCCGAATGGATTTAAACATCGCTACTGGAGAAAAGGTTTCATCATAGTCAATACCATGAATTTGCTTGAAACCTTTAGCTACCAAGCAACCCTTATAAATAAGTCCAACCATGTCAGTCTTTCTCTTAAAGACCCACTTACACCTAATGGTTTTGACCCCTTCAGGTGGATCAACCAAAGTCCATACTTGGTTAGTGTACATGGATTCCATCTCGGATCTCATGGCCTCTAGCCATTTCTCAGAATCTGGTCTCATCACTACTTCCTGATAGGAGGTAGGCTCATCCTCAATGAGCACAACGTCATCATGGTCAGACAAGAGAAATAAATATCTCTCAGGCTGACGACGCACCCTATCAGACCTACGAAGAGGTAGGTCTACTTGAACTGGTTGTTGTTCCTCAACTCCTTGTGGAACAACATCATCCACAACACTTTGTGGTTCCAGTTCAACTTCCATCGAGGCTTCAGTGCTATGGTTCACATCTTGAACTTCTTCAAGATCGAACGTACTCCAACTAGTCTTTCTAGAAACAAAATCCCTTTCTAGAAATACCCCAGTCTTAGCCATAACTATCTTGTGTTGATTGGGAATGTAGAAGTAATATCCCTTCGTTTCCTTGGGATATCCAATAAAATAGCACTTATCGGATTTGGATCCCAATTTGTCTGAGACTTGACGTCGAACGTAAGCCTCACAACCCCAAATCCTCATAAAAGACACCTGAGCATCTCTCCCAATCCATATCCTATATGGTGTCTTTATTACAGCCTTAGATGGAACTCAGTTGAGAATGAAGGTTGCTGTGTCTAGAGCATAGCCCCAAAGATACATAGGAAGATCTGTATAACTCATCATAGACCGTACCATATCTAACAAGGTATGATTCCTCCTTTCGGATACACCATTCCACTGTGGTGTTTCAGGAGGAGTGAGTTGGGATAGGATCCCACACTCAGCTAGATAGTCACGAAACTCATGACTAAGGTATTCTCCACCTCGATTTGATTGAAGTATCTTAATACTCTTGCCAAGCTGGTTTTGTACTTCATTCTTAAATTCTTTGAACTTTTCAAAGGATTCTGACTTATGCGTCATCAGGTACATATAACCATATCTACTAAAGTCATCAGTAAATGTAATGAAGTACCTATACCCACCTCTAGCAGTGACATTGAAAGGGCCACATACATCACTATGTATAAGACCTAACAAGTCAGTCGTTCTCTCACTGTGTCCACTAAAGGGAGTCTTGGTCATCTTGCCTAGAAGGCATGACTCGCATGTCTCATATGATTCAAAATCAAATGAGTCCAGCAAACCATCCTTATGGAGCTAGGATAAGCGCTTGTCATTTATATGACCTAAGCGACAGTGCCAGATATAGGTTTGGTTCATGTGATTTGACTTGAACCTCTTGGTACTTATGTTATAGATAGGGTTTTCAAGGTCTAGAATGTAGAGTCCGTTCATCAGAGGTGCACTACAATAGAACATATCATTTAAATAAACTGAACAACATTTGTTCTTTATTATAAATGAAAAGTCTTTCTTGTCTAAACAAGAAACTGATATAATGTTCTTAGTCAAAGCAGGCACATAACAACAATCATCCAATTCTAGTACAAGCCCAGAGGGCAGAGATAGATAATAAGTTCCTACAGCAACAGAAGTAACCCGTGCTCCATTGCCTACACGTAGGTCCACCTCGCCCTTCGTCAATGCCCTGCTATTTCTCAGTGCCTGCACATTAGTACAAATGTGAGAAACACATCCGATATGTAATACCCATGATGAAGAAATAGATAGATTGACTTCTATAACATATATAACTGAAGTGAAAGTCTCAGTTCTCTTCTTCTTAAGATCTTCCAGGTAGACTTTGCAGTTCCTCTTCCAGTGTCCGGTCTGACCGCAGTGGAAGCAGGTAGCATCCTTGGCGACCCCTCCTTTGGGTTTTAGTGCCTTGCCTTTGCCCTTGGCTTGGGACTTTCCCTTACCTTTAGGCTTGCCCTTGCCTTTGCCATTTTGCACCATCAAAATAGAGTTGGGCTTAACCTTCTTAAGGTTGATCTCAGCAGTTCTCAACATACTCAGAAGCTCAGGTAGTGGCTTGTCAATTTCATTCATGTTGTAGTTTATGACGAATTGACTGTAGCTCTCTGGCAAGGATTGCAAGACCAAATCAGTGGCCAGCTCTTGGCCAAGGGGAAATCCCAACCTCTGTAGGTTTTCTATGTACCCAATCATCTTGAGTATATATGGACCTATGGGAGTCCCGTCTTGCATCTTACACTGAAACAGTGCCTTAGAGATCTTGAATCTCTCGTGCCTAGCTTGTCCTTGATATAGTTGACGAAGATGTTCAACCATATCATAAGCTCCCATCTCGTGTTTCTTCTGAAACTCAGATTTCATGGTCACGAGCATGAGACAGGACACATCTAATGTGTCATCCTGATGCTTCTTGTAAGCATCACGATCAGCTCGTGTGGCAGTGGCAGGAGGTGCCGCAGGAATGGGCAGCTCCAGGACGTACAGTTTTCGTTCCTGTGTGAGAACGATTCTCAGGTTCCTGTACCAGTCCAGGAAATTAGCTCCGTTGAGCTTGTCCTTCTCAAGGACGGAACGCAGGGAGAAAGAGTTCATATTTGATGTCATTGTTATCTACAACAAAAAAATGCAGAAAATAAATATCATATTCTATTAATCATCTAATTAGGCCTTTAATTAAATGATGCTCCCACTGAATTCTATAATTCATGTGGGACAAGATCCACATCATACTATGCCCTGAGTTAGCTTTGGCTAAATCGCCCAAGACTTAGTATGATCAGTAGGTAACTAATTACCAATTACATCTCTATGCAACTCTTGTTTATAGTATCAAGATCCGCATTTATATTAAAACTCGAGTTAGCTTTGTCTAATACGCTCAAGAGTTAATATTAACGTGATTTTGTCCTATCTTCCAACTATTGGATAAATGCCTATAGTTAAACTTGATTTAACTAGTTGTACTCAATCTAATTGAGTTTTTACTCACCCATGCATTGATAGGCGGGACCAAGATTGTCCCTCCGTACCCTACCAAGATAATATGTGTTGCTCTGCTTTGGCAGATTCAACAACAACATGTGATCGAGGTAGTGATAGGTATCACGGCATGGTAGGCATTTTTGAGTTGACGCGATTGAGATCTAATCTAATCGACGATGCGTATCATATACTCGATTTAGATCTAATCTAATCGTGGACGAGCATCATGTGCGTGACTTAGATCTAATCTAATCGTTAAGGCACTAATTAATTACTAATCTAGCATGCATCAACATATACACACACAAGCAATTAATTAATTTTGTGATTAGTCATGGCCCTACTATGATCTTCTCAAGCCAATGAGAAGATCGAATGATCAACCTAAGGTCAACAGCTTCTCAAGCTCCTTCCTTTGACCACTTTGTGTTGCTCGCACCCTCCTCACAACTCCGTCTCGAGTGAACCTTCCACCGCCTCATTTTGTACATTAAAAAAAGTGAAACTCGAGTTACATTCGAGTCGAAACTATTTACAACAGGAATAAATAAATAGAAAGGTACGACGCGCAGGTCGTGTATCAAATATACAACACGCACAATCGCATGACGGCACGCAGGTCGTATTATGAATTATAACACAATTTCCAATCAAATTGGGGTCTTTTGGGCCATGACCATCAAAAAATGATACACAATTCTAAATTATGTAATTTCCATAAATTTCTGTAATTTTTGTCTAATATTTTTATGATTTTATGAGTAAAAATTCCCGGCGGTCCCGTTTAGCGATTTTCGAGCGCAATCGCGGAACGATGCCCCTTGCGGGTTTAGGGGCAGCACCCCTAACCACGATATAACCATCGTGAGTGTTCCTAAGTTATCCTATAGTGTCTTAGCCCGCTGTCCCAAAATGATTTGGGGTGAAACCTTGCCGTTTCGGAAAAATTTTCTCGGTAGTCGAAGTCTACAAGTGTCTAAACTCTTGTGCTTCGCTTCTACGAGAAAAATACCCATAAAATCTATAAAAATAGTAAATTTATAGAATATTATAGAACTGATATTTTTCATAAAACTACAAACAAAAACTCGTATGCGCTTCGCACGTGGCTCTGATACCACTGTTGGGTTGTTCGGGCCGCAAAAATCGCTTTTTGCATTGCGGTAACCCCGAAACCCCACCACCGGATCCGTGCGAAGAAATTAAAATTTTCGTAAAACTTCGAGTACAAGTTTCTAGCCTAGATCTAAACTAGATCTACAAAGGAGAAGAGCTTTATCCTTGATGCGATGCCCTTCGCTAATCCCGCTCGTCCAAGGTTCGCCGGATCTCGAGAGTATCAAAGTAGATACTCCTCTATGTGTATCCACACAAGAAAGAGATGGAGAAATCAAACAAAAGTGTGCTAGCACCTTTGAAAGGTTCAGCCAAGGTGGAGGAGAGGGAGAGAAGAGAGAGCTTGAGGAAGAAGATGAGAGTTACACAAAAGAAATGAAACTTACACCATGAATTAGTGTTGCCGGCCACATTAAGAGGGAGTTTTATCTCCATGGGATACCAAGAGTCACAACTCTTGGTAACTCCCATGAGGTGGCATCCCACTTAAGCAATCATGATGATGTGGAGCATCATCATTGGCCCACTCTTTGCCAACTCACCAATGAGGTGTCAAATGGTCAAGTCAAACTTGACCCTTCATCTTCCTCTCAAGTCAAGTCAAACTTGACCACTTCTCTCCCATGGTTGATCTAATCTAACCATTGGTTCAAGTCAATTTTAATTTAATGAATCTCTATTCATTGAATTAAATTGATTCAATGAGTCTAAGTCCAAATTAGACTCATCTAACACATGAACCAAATTGAGTCCAACTCAATTAGCCTAATTTGGATTACTATTAATCCAATTTGGTTCATCACATAGACCTAATCCTTTAGGTTCATCAAATGAACCTAATCTCCATCTAATTGCCCTTTGTGTGTGACCCTATAAGTTCTTATAACATTGGCAATGCTCCTAAACCCATTTAGAAGCATAAGTAATGAGCGGTATCTAGCAACACATCATTACTACCCAAGGTATAAGAATGTTGAGATCCAACATCACCTCGTGACTACTAATTGTGACTCTTCACAATATATGACAAGTGCCCTTCTATCCTTGATATCTAGATTGATCAATGTGAGGCATAGACCGTGTCATCCTCTAATCAATCTAAACCTTGAATCCCAAGTAGACTCACTCAATCAAATGAGCTCAACATCTCATATTGACTCATTTGGGCATGACCATGCACTTAGTGGTCTCACTCTATCAAGAATATCGATGTCATTCCCGTCATATAGGAGGGATAGATCTCATTTACATCACTCACATCCCTCCGCATAATTTGTTACATACCTAGTAATCGCTTTTATAGTCCACCCAGTTACGGGTGACGTTTGACGAAGTAAAAGTATGCAACTCCTTATGTAGGGAACCATGGTGACTTCAGGTCCAAGGACTAATAGTCATACTAACAGCCACATGAGAAAGTATATGACACTCATATAACGATCCATGATACTTTCTCATGGCGGGTCATTTAGTATACATTCTCCAATGCATACTCATGTGTCAACTTGATATCTCCATATCCAAGACTTGTGAGATCAAGTCATCGAGTTGACCTACATGCTAGTCTCGTCACATTAACATTGTCCTTGAATGTTAATACTTGACTAGGAATGATTAAGAGTAGTGTTCCCTATATCATCTCACTATCAATTCAACCAATCGATTGATATAGGTAAGAACCTTCTACTCAAGGATGCTATTATACTTAGTTATTTGGCACCAATACAAGTAAGTATAATAACCAAAAACAAATGCCTTTATTTATATACAAGAATATGATACAACGAGTCTATACAACAATCATCAAATGATTGGCTCTAGGGCTCTCACTAACACAACATCCATATGTCCTATTGTCATGTCTTGACATATATGTTTTTGAATTAAGAGATAGACACGACCAGGGGTGGGTTACTTCCCTTTGTCCTTACGATGAGTTCGATTAGCAACAGTTAGCCCTAGTGCATGTTGATATTACCGCTCAGGGGATCCTAGCCTGGAGAGGTGGGCCATAGCAGCTGCTCCAGCAGGAGATGATTTTTATTCCCTTGTCGAGGGTGAGGAGTGGTTAGAGTTTACAGAGGCAGATCTCTTTGAGCATCCTCCTCCGGCACAGCCCTCGACCTCGACCCGACCCTCAACTTCGACCCGACCCTCGACTTCACTGTCTATCAAGGATCGCCTCACTCTTCTCGAGGAGTCCTCCACGTAGTTACAGCAGTCAGTCTCGGATGGCTTCAGCACACTCCGAGGGGAGATGACTGCTCTCCGGGATGACGTGACTTCCAGACTTGACCAGATCCTTCATACTCTGCGGGGGCCTGAGTGACCATTACCACCACCTACTAACGATGCTCTGACTTGATCAGTCCATATATTTCCCTATGCTTTGTATATGATTGACATACTATCTATAGACAGTTTGTTCTGGTCTTTTTGATGAACATGCTTTATAGACTTAGATTCGTTATACTTTCCAAATTACTATTTTAATCTATTGCTCAGTTTTAAAATTCTAGGAAAAATATTTTCAAAATTCTAATTTTATTAGTTTTTCAAAATATTGGACTTAGCCTAGGTATTTACCCCCCTAGAAAGCATATACCCCTAGTTCTTAGCCAGAGCATCTTACAAGCACACTAGGTTTACCTTACTTATGTATGAAAAATACTTAGAATGGTGTGAGATGCATAGGGTACTGCCTAGACTTCAGAATGCTTATGTCTGTGCATAGACATAAGTTTGGGCAATAAATATAAACTTTATATCAATCAAATTGAGTGATCTATGTTTAGTCAAAACTAAATGGAACATTTACTTAATTTGACTAACCAAGTGAAAGCTACTACCTCTTGGTAAACAACTAGTAACTAAAGGTTAGATAGTTGCTTGTAAGTAAAAATTTTGTTTACTCATGCTTGGACTCTAGGATTTTTTTCATAACAAAATTGTTTTGGAATTAATCAAGGGGGAGTGAACAAGGGATTTTTAAAACCAAGTTGATATTTTCTTTTGATTTAGTTTTTGAAATAAAAATTATTATATTATTTAGTGTTGAAAATTTTTTTGAAACTTTTTACTACATTTTACTAAGTGTTGGAATTTTTTTGTCTTAAAATAAATTTTTAGTTTTTTAAATAAATATTTTTGACTCAGCTTAAAAATGTCTTTTAGAAAAATTATTTTAACTACATTTTACTAAGTGTTGGAATTTTTTTTACTACATTTTACTAAAGTTTTTTTTGGGGATTTTTCTCTTTCCGAGCTAGAGTGCTAAACTTTAAAATTCTTTAAGCTCATTTTTGCTAAAATCAAAATTATAATCAAAATTTGTTTTTTTTTTGTATTTTATTAAAAATATAATTATCAAAAATCTTAATATCTAGTTAAGCTTTGAGAATTCTTTAAATAAATATAACTTTCTCTCTAAGTCATTTTTCAAAAATTCAAAAATTTTGATAAAGAAACTTTATCAAAGCTAATATTTCAAGTATGAGCTGCCTTTCAGGGGGAGCTAATTATTCCCTTCTATAATTTGTATTTTTGATCTATGGCAAAGGGGGAGAGGAAAGTGAAAGTTAAGTTAAAATTGAATAATTAGAACAATTTGATATTGCATTACTTGCTATGTTTTTATGCTATGTTGTATTTATCTTACTATGTTTTTATGCTATGATCTTGCTATATTTTTACTTAACTTTGAACTTTTGTTGCCATAATCAAAAAGGGAGATATTGTTGGTGTGGAAAGCATCTAACGATCAAACATATATTTTGATAATGGTAAAGGGTTCAAAGTTAAGGTCATTTGTGTCTAACATGTTTGAATGAGCTTGCAGGAAAGTTCTAAGAGTACTTAGGCAAAAGTTTTAACTGCGATTAGGTAGGTGAAAAACCCTAGGGGGTGGTAACCCTAGGTCCTAGGGGTGGTAAGTCTAGGCGGAAAGTCTTAGCGAGTCGAGGGCTTCGGGCAAAAGTCCTAGGGGGTGGTAACCCTAGGTGGAAAGTTCTGGTGACGTGAACTAGGTGGAAGACTGGACGGGTCATGGAGAAAACGTCCAGTAGAAAGTCCTGGAGCCTCGGGCGCTGAGCAAAAGTCCAGTCGGTCTAGAGGACCGATCTGGCAACAGGTATATTCTCCTAAGTGGAGTAGGTGAGGATGTGTTCCCCGGTGAGGGAACAGTAAGCGTCGATTCAACCTAGGACTTTCGGTCGAGAATCCGAATTCATGCCAGACAGTCTAATGACTATCAAATACTCTATT
The DNA here is from genome assembly GCF_018446385.1 of Zingiber officinale. Lineage (NCBI taxonomy): Eukaryota > Viridiplantae > Streptophyta > Magnoliopsida > Zingiberales > Zingiberaceae > Zingiber > Zingiber officinale. The sequence continues at coordinate 81,655,400 of NC_055987.1, read as the reverse complement.
TTACATATCTATATTGTGCTTACTTTGTTTTGCAGGGTATATTGGACTAACATATTTTGCATGTGGCGCCCTCTATGGAGCTTGGAGGTGCCTCGGGTCGCATGCGAAGACCTCCTCGTAGCAAGGCACGAGGGTGCCCTCATGGAGCTTGAGGGCACCCTAGACGTTGAGCAGAGGGCGCCCTCTATGGAGCTGAGGGAGCCTTGACGCAGGTGGAGGGCACCCTCCATGCGATTGGAGGTGCCCTTGGGCGGATAGGCGGCAAAGAGGTCAGAGCTCATCCACACTACGAATTCGGTGTGGATGAGGGCACCCTCCATGGTATTGGAGGCGCCCTCCACAGGCTTTATAAGCAGGTTTTGAGCAGCTGCTTAGGAGAATAATGAAAACCCGATCCATCTTCCGTGCATTGCTCAAAGAACCACCCGATAAAGCTGTAGCAAGACACCGACGACCTGAAGCTTCAAATTTCCTATTCTTAAGTTGTTGGTATATTTTCTTACTGTACTTAATTGTTGTACTCTAAATTTTAACTTTTGTGAACTGATAGTGATTTCCCAAAGTAAACGCTCAACGAGCGTGTGCTTTGGAGTAGGAGTTGCCCCAGGCTTCGAACCATGTAAAAAACTTGGTGTTTGCATGTTTGCAATTATTTTATATATTTTCGCTGCGTTTTACTCTTAGTTTTATGAAATATAAGTGAAAGGCACGAGCGTTATTCACCCCCCCCCCTCTAGCGCTTTCGATCCAACATTTATGACCTTCCATTTTTCTTCTCCTCAATTCTATACAAGTCCTGCTCTAGAAGTTCTTCGTGATTCTTGCCACTTCTCAATTTAATATCATTACACTGTTCACTAGACCTTGTTGTGTAGTAGGGAGGTCATGTTTAAACCATTTTGAAACTATATTATCGATCTTTGCCTCCAAATATTTGAACCTCTCATTCTATGACTTGTGATTTTCAAAATTCTTTGTTGGTTGAACTGTATTTTATTTGACAGACTCTTTTGCCTTCATAGTTTACACTTCTAGAATTATCGAGGAAGAATCTATCCAACTTTTACCTGACTATTCTTGGAGGTTTAATGTCACTTGATCAATTAATGTATATGCTTCTTTCACACTTTTGTTCATAAAAGAATCCTCAACAGATGAATCCAATAAACACTTATCTGAGAAAAAAATTCCCCTATAGAAAATATGCAGAGTTGTCCATTTTTCCAAACCATGATGAGGCACTATATTTGTAGACTTTTGAATCTATCTCATGCTTTAAATAGTGATTCTCTATTTGCCTAAGCAAAATTTATAATACAATTCCTCATATACACTATTCTTCATGGAGGGAAAAATGATTCAAAAATTGTTGCTCTAATTGTTTTCAACTTGTGATGATTTAAGGACGGAGAAAATTAAACCAAGTCTTTGCTCTATCTTTGATATTAAAAGAAAATGCCATCAATTGAACTACATTTGTTAACACTCCTTTATAGTTCACCATATCACAAAACTCTAGAAATGTCTCAAGGTGTAGATATGTGTTTTCTGATACTTCTCTAATTATGACCTTGTATCATGATGATTATTTTTAGGTCTAGTTGAAAACTTTTTTCTTCAATATGATGTTGTACAATTGCAGAAATGGGTGCAGAGATTTCTCTTAAGGGTCTGCTTGAAATGTTAGTGCCCATAGTATTTAAAAAAAATTATGAGAAAACATAGAAATGTAGAATTAAAGACAGGAAGTAAAATGCTTAATGAGAAACAAAAAAGTAAATGCAATAATTTAGGTAAAGAAAAATTGAACTATAAACTAATAACAAGAAAAGTAGATGCAAAAATTAAAGTAAATAAGAAAAATAAAAATTTATTAACAAATCTAGAATAACTTATATGCAAATAAACTAATGTTAATGTGAATAGTCCCTGGCAACGACACCAAAAACTTATTACGAAGTCGCAAGTGCATGGCTACATCATCAGTAATAAAAATATCGATCCCACAGGGATTGTTGATTTAGCACTAGTTGACTTCACATGACGAGTTATCTAGATAATCGAATGTGGTTTAAAAATGCAAGGAAGTGAGATTGAGAGAAGAGAGAGAGGAAGAAAGAGCGAATTGAGAGAGAGAAGGAATAAGAGATGATCTTGGAAGGGTATGAATGATAGATGCTTGGATTTCGATTTCATCATGATGCTAGTTAACATCCCTATACATTGTTCATCTACCTAACTCCATGCTTACACTCATGTAGGGATTCTAACTAAAGCATAGCACAACCCCCGTGTAGTTTGCACCGGAGAGTTTACCCAAGCTCCAACGCCATCAACTAAAGAGGTAACCTAGGAAGTCATGTTAAGAGGAAATCCTTGTCACTAGAACCCCTGATCATACCCTCCTAGAGTTATCTGAGTTACTTTCTAACGATATATTAATGTAATTAAGTAGAAGTGCTAACCTATGAAGTCCGATTAAGAGGGAATCCCTCTCACCAGGACTCCCCAGTCATACGTTCCTAGATTACACAAGTCACTTCCTAAAATTAATTTGGGAGAACCCTCTAAACTCTAATTAGTTTCCCTTGTAGGGAATTGATCCTCATTTCAAGGAAATGTTATAGAAAGTAAGGGCTACCTTCTGTCACAAGGTCCCATGTTTTACAATTCAAGGCCCCTCCTCTACATAGTGAAGAAAACCCAGCATCTACATGAATTGACCTCATATATATTTTGTCAAATACATACAAGATACAATACATATAGAGCATGGTATAAACATATCATAGCATAAGAAAATATATAAATACATAGTTCATTCATCACATCATATTATAACTACTTCCTACATCCTAGATCTAGAGATCTACTCTATTACAAGGGAGATACAAAGCATCTACAACTCAAAATAAGGATTGAGAGAGAAGAGAATGCTTATCCTTGAAGCGTATCATCCTTGGAGGTATTCCCTTGCTCCGGAGGTGGATGGATCGGTAAAGATGAAGATTCTAGGGTTCCCCCAAGGGGGAAAAATCTTCTCCAAGGAATGGGGGCGAGCCCCAAGCCAATGATTCATGAAAAAGGAAGAAAACCCTTTATATAGTGCTAGGGATAGGTCTGGCATGGGTCATGCCACCGCCATGTGAAACAACACGGCCATGGTCTTATCCAGTGGCACAGCCGTGTGGATTGACACAGCCGTGTGGTGCTTTGTCTCTGGAAAATCCACACGGCCATGTGGAATCCACACGGACAGGGTCTGGTCCCTCTCTAGAAACTTGACATGGCCGTGACATTTGGCATGGTCGGATCTTGCTTTGCTTCGAGTGGCCACACAACTGTGTGGTTTCACACGACCTAAGCTTGATTTCTTCCAGAGTTGCTCCAGTGTATGTTTCTGCTTTATTTTTGCTCTAATAGCATCCTACCAATAAGAAAATATACAAAGAGTAGATCTCTAACAAAGAAGTGGAAATATCATATTACAATGAAATAGGGTGCAATAAACATAGATTATTCTCATAAAATACAAGTAGATGTGAGTCAAAACATGCATAAAAGTGTATATAATCTATGCACATCACATCCCCAGAGTTAAACCTTTGTTTGTCCTCAAGGTTCATAGATGGCATGTAATAATCCCTAGTGAATCAATATAAACCTATCATATGTTTTCATTAATGAGCATGATACAAAAATTATTTGAGTGTGACCTAAGTAGAAGTTCTCCGTGTTCAGTGTGATGAGTGGCTTAATTTTCTCAAGTGTCAATCTCTAAGCCTAGTCAATTTTTCATTTAACCTTGTTCCTCATAGTTCCGGTGAAAGACACTTACTTGCCACAAGCAAGGTTCATCCCCCACAAAAATATTATGCATCTTCTACACATGGTCTCAAAGGAATAATCAGTATCAAGAGAAACATAGCATTTATTTCCCTAGTAACCTAACTTGGTCTCAAAGGGATGAATTACTAGTTTCAAAACTAAATTTTATCCCTTAATTTTTTTTCTTTCATTGAATGTTTGCAAAGTATCAAATTTAAACAAACCTTCTTTTTTTTTTAGGGATTGATTTTTCTAAATGAGCTTGCATGATATGAGTTTATCTAGTAACCAAAATGTAGTTGATATGTCACCATAAAAGTAAGAGTACTGGCTCGGTTCTATGAATCCTGACTATTTTCAAAAATATCTACCATCAAAGTCATGTATAATGTGAAGAGATACTAAAACTAGGCCAACATTCAAATTCCTCTAGTAATAGAAATGCTCACTTCATGCTACTATGAATAGGAAAACATAGATCAATAGACATGCTAGCATATCAAATCACACAACATAAATATTTAGATGAAATGTGCTAGCATTTTACTATGAGGAACAAACAACAATGACATAATGAGTGATGCAACTAGAAAAATTTTATTTTGTAAAAAGAAATAAGCATAAACTAAACTACAAACCAACACATCCTCCCAAACTTAAACTTTTCATTGTCCCAATGAAAACTAGAAATAAAATATGGAGGATATTTATGAAGTAAGGGAAGTTACCAAGTGATTAGCTCCAAGGCTATGTCGTATGCTTGGAAATACTCCTCTATCTAATGCTCACATTCCTCCACAACTTTGAATCCTATAAAACAAAGATAGACAAGAGAAATTAAGTAGAGTATTTTAGCTTATTAAGAAGAAAGAATTGAAAACTAGAAAGAACTAAAGACATAAAGAAAACAAGAAAGAAGAACTTGGGTTGTCTTCCAAGAATTGCTTATTTAAGGTCATTAGCTCGACCACCTCATTAGATTCATCGAAATCTCACTCTTAAAGGGGTAAGATATTTCAACACCCTCCTGCCAAGGGTTCTTATTATGGAGAGAGCTTTCAACATAGAAGGTATAATGCGAAGTAACTCTTCCTCCATCTTTGTCATCTTAAATATTCTTTCAAGTGGTCGAAGACGGTTCAGATTGAGCTTCCAATTTCTAGCCCAAGTGAACTCTGCACACCCAAAAGAAAAACAAATCTTCCACTAGCATGTTATATAAGATAAAACTAGAACTATATCAAAATAAGCTGAATAAGTAATAAAAACTGAATCACATCCAACAAAGTCAATGATGGGTACCTCTATAAAGTTTTCCAAAAGAACACAAGAAATACTAACCTTGCTTTATTAAGAGATACTTGAAAGTTCCAAATATGTGGATGTGACTTCTTCTAAATCGATTGATGGTTCTAGCTCTTGCTCAAGTGGTGGTGCAACCAAAGGTGGCGATTCTTCAAACTCTGCTATCTCTGTAAAAGTCCCTCACATAGATCCACAACTTGTTCAAGTCTTGTAACTCTCGTAATCTCAGAAGGTTGTGTGGACAAAGGAGGTGATTCTTGAGATGTTGTTTCCACAACACAGCTCCCTACACTTCCTTCCATATCAATAACATCATAACATATTGTGAAGAACATTCCAACATCAAATTCTTCAGCAGGAGAATCAATTACAGGAGGATCAATAACTTCACTTGCAGTTTTAAGTGGATCTACCTCTTCACATTCATCAACTAAAAATTCAATATCATTACAATTCCATGTAAAACCAAGAGGTGGATCTGAAATACACTCCTCATCTAAAGAGTCCTCATCTTTATACACATCAAGAAATCTGCACTCAACCATATTAAAATCATAGAATTTGGCAAAATCTTTATTTTTATTAGTCTCAACAAACCTTTGTGGAAAAGGAACACTTAGCAGAGGTTTTGGGGTGTAAGGAATTAGAGCGCTAAACACGCTTATGCGCAGCAAAAATCATCTAGTTCCTCCAAGAGATCCATACGAAGGGAAAGAAAAATATACTAAGTTTTCTAAAAGAGCATGAAAAGGTTATACCTTTGGTGCATGCACACGGACTCTAGACAGCTTAGATCACAGCATGATCACATGTTCATGCCTCTATGGTATCCACACGAACAAGCATTGCCTTCGTTTGTCTCACAAACTCACAAGTTGGAGAAGGTAACCACCTAAGGTTGTGCTAGCAACTAAGAGTAGGTGTTTCGGCCAAGAAGAGAGGAGAGGAGGGAGAGAATGAAGATCTACCTAAAAAATTAAAGAGAAAAATGCTTAAGTATTTTCATCCAATGAAAACACTTAACGAGCATTAATTCAATTAATAAGCCTTAATGAGTATTTACACTCCATTAAGGACCACACTTGAAACTCCTCATTTTAAATTCAATTTCGAAAATTGAATGAAATGATTCATTAAATTTCAAAATTCAATGAATATCTCCATTAATCCTCACTTGAGTCTAACTCAAGTCTATTTCACTTGACTCTAACTCAAGTCAAATTCAATCGAGTCTTACTTAATTAATCTCATGCAATTTCAAATTCAATGAATCACATTTCACTAATTTGAATTGACTCCTTGAGTCTAGTTTGAATTGGACTTAATCCAATAATTAGATCCAATTGAGTCTAACTCAATAAGTCCAATTCGGATTAGACTTAATCCAACGATTCATCATATGAACCCATCTCCAAATCTACTTGTTCTTTGTGTGTGACCCAATAGGTTCTCATAAAGTTGGCAATGTACCAAAATCAATATTTCGATACATAAGCAATGAGTGTCATCTAGCAAGGCATCATTGCTACCCAAGTGATGAGAAAGTTGAGATCCGACCTAACCTGTCCCTGGCTATTATCTTGTATAACTTAGTCCCTCTATCCTTGATATCTAGATTGATTAATGAGGCATAGACTGTGTCATCCTATTATCAACCTTTGTATTTCTTGATTTCTAAGTAGACACACTCAATCAAATAAGCTCAATATCTCATATTGACTTATTTGAGCATGGTCATGCTTTCTTGTGTCCTACTAATCAAGAAACCCACAGATATCACTTCTGTCATATGGAAGGGATAGATCCCATCTATATCGCTCACATCCCTCCGCATAATTCATTGCATACCCAGTGATCAACTTTATAGTCCACCCTGTTACAGGTAACGTTTGACGATACCAAAGCATACAACTCCTTATGTAGAGAACCGTAGTGACTTCAGGTCTAAGGACTATTCATACCAATAGTCACATAAGAATGTTTATGGCACTCATACGATGATCCATGAAATATTCTCATGGCGGGTCATTTAGTATATATTCTCTAATATATACTCATGTGTCAACCTAATATCTCATATCCATGACTTGTGAGATCAAGTTATCCGTTGTCCTACAAACTAGTCTCTACACATGAATATTGTTCTTATATATTAATGCTTGACTGGGAATAGTTAAGAGTAGTGTTCTATGCATATCTACAATATCTCACTATCAATTCAACTAATTAATATGTTGTAGATATGAACCTACTACCCAAGGACATTATTATGCTTATTCAATCGACACTGATCTGAAATAAATATAATAACCAACTTTACCTTTTTATTAATAATGAAATATGATATAAAAATGAGTCATTTACAATCATCACATAATTGGTATTAGGGCTAATACTAACATGGGGAGCATTGATCTTTCATTCCCCCATATTCCCTTTGAACTCATGGCAGAGGTTCAACTTGTTTATCTAGTGATAGTGTGATCAACCATTGATGGAAAGGTACTCGTGGCGTTTAGGCATTACCTGGAGTAATGGAACTGAGTTTTTGTGGTCTTCCATTATTCTTCTCCTCAATTCTATACAAGTCCTTCTCCAAAAGTTTTTCATGATTCTTGTCACTTCTCAACTAAATATCATTACACTGTTCACTAGACCTTGTCTATGTAGAAGGAAGGTCATGTTTGAACCATTTTTAAACTATGCTATCAATCTTTGCCTCCAACTATTTGAACCCCTCATTCTGTGACTTGTAATTTTTAAAATTCTTTGTTGGTTGAACTGCATTTTATTTGATAGGATTAAGGTTAGATTAATAATCAAGTTTAAGATTAAGTTTATTTAATTAGGGTTAATTTAATAATTAATATTATGATTAAATTTATTTGATTAAGGCTAGATTATTAAATTAATTTTGAATTAAGCCCTAGATCCATCTCACTCATTTCTAAATTTTCAATCATATCTTATAGATTTTGTGAGATGGTTTTCAATTTTATCTTAATTAATTTAGTTTGAATTCTATAGGTTATTTGACTTTGTGTTAAATTTAAGTTTAACTGTTGACCAACTAAGTGCACATTCGGGTTTCAACTTTTAGGCCATGGCAAGACACATAGGCTTTCTTGGGTGTTTGAGAAATTGAAAACTTAGCTAATCTATTGAAAAATCTTGTAATTTAACCTTAATTAAAAAAAATATCTTAATAGTAATTATTAATTTAACTTTAATACCTCAATTAATAAATACTAACTTAAATAAATCTAACTTAAATAATTAAACCATAATTAATTAATCCAAACTCAACTAATAAATCTTACTTAATTAAACTTAATTAATATTAACTTAATTAATTTATCTTAACTTAATTAAAAATTTGATTAATTAAACTTAATTAAATTTTGATTAATTTAAACTTAACCAAAATTTAATTATACCTTAATTAATAACACAACCTAATTTCAATTTAAGCATAATCATAATGAAATTATTAAATGTTAAGTCAACAATTCATCCTTAAACCTTAATTAATCTAACTTAAATTAATACAAAATCGAAATATGCTTTTAACAAATTAAAAATCCTAATTACATTGATATCCATCTCACAAAAGAACCCATAGAAGTAACATGTTTGATAATCTAGAATGAGTGAGATGAAAAATAAGTAGTAAAAAATCAATCGAGCTATATTAAAATCCAAGTATAAGTTGGATCCAAATCAAATATTTTGTATGTAGGAACATAAAGATTTAGACAAATGGATGCTGAATAGTGGGTGTTCCAAATACATGATTAGAGATAGATTGAAATGTATCAAATTGAAACTCAAAAAATAAATGATAATCCCAGTTAGCCTCATTGATTATCCTTAGGGGTGACCGACCCAGCTCCACGGAAATTTCTCACAGGCTAACAAGGTAAATCAAGAAGCGCACGTGGCGGTCAACCCAAAAACACAGCATCCTTTGGTTGTGACCAAATTGAAACTCAAGAACCAAGGATCGGTTGCATTTGACAATAACAAAAAACTCGAGGAAATCAAAATAGATAATATTGAATTAAGTTCCAATTTCATTATTCATAAAGTTTTTTTAGTTGATAAATTTAAGTTTAACCTACATAGAATTAGTCAATTGTGTAATTCTAATATTTAGTATCATTTTCAAATTTTGAATGCCTAATTAAAAAATATTGAAAATCCTAAAATAAAACTTAAGAGAATTAGGAAAAATAATATCTACACAATTAATATACCAATCTCCTTATTTAAGTGTCTATTGCTATAACAAGAGGAAACTAAGTTGTGGCATAGGAGACTGGGTCACACTCACCTAAGACTCATTTCAAAAATGAGTCAAAATAATTTAGTTAAAGGTCTACCAAAATAAAAAAAAAACTTAGAAAATATAATCTATAATGCTTGTCAACAAGAAAAACGAACTAAATCAACTCACAAACCAACTAATCTAAGTTGAACAAACTCAATATTTGAACTCCTACACTTAGACATGTTCGATTCCCATGGGGCTAAGTCACTTAGTAGAAACCAATACTGCTTAGTAATAATTGATGACTACTCAAGATTTACTTGGGTAAATTTTTTAAAAATTAAAGATGAAATATTTGAAAATTTTATTAATTTGTGTAAGTTAATATAAAATAAAAAAGATGTAAAAATTAAAAGAATAAGAAGTGATCATGGGGGGAATTTGAACCCCATAGGTTTATAAAATTTTGCATAAATAACGGGTACCACTATGAATTTTTATGCCCTAAACCCCTTAACAAAATAGAATAGTTGAAAAAAAAAAGAATAGAATATTATAAGAAGTATTTAGAAGGATATAAAATGAATATGACCTATCTAACCAATTTTGTACTAAAGCGATAAGCATAGTCTACTACATCCAAAATAGAATTTTAATTAATAAACTTAATAATAAAATCGTCTATGAAATCTATTACAATAAAATATCTAATTTAAATTACTTAAGAGTATTTGAATGTAAAGTACATTATTAAACACCAAGAACTACTTAAGAAAATTTGCATATAAATCAACAAATAGAATTTGTGTTGGTTATTCTACAACTAGTAGAACTTATAGAGTTTATAGCAAAAATACCATGAAAGTTGAAGAAATAATCAATATTATATTTGATGAAAAAAATATTCAATCAAACCAAATTAATTTAAATAATGAACAAAATGATAGAAATTTGGAAGATGAAGAACTTAGACTTGAATTAAACATAAATGAATTAGAAGAACCAAGTGTTAATCTTGACATAGAGTAACTAGATTAAGATCTAACTATTCAGCTGACCAAATTTTAGGTGACCCAAATCAAGGAATTTGAACTCAATCCTCTTATAAAAACTTGAGCCAAGTAGCTTTAATATCTAAAACTGAATTCAAAACCATAGAAGAAGCCTTACCTGACCTTATTGGATAATTACAATGCAAGAAGAGCTAACATAATTAGAAAGAAACTAAGTGTGGGGCCTAGTATCTATGCCAAAAGATAAGTCTATTATTGACTCCAAATGGGTCTTTAGAAATAAATTTGATAACAAAGGTGAAATTTTTAGGAACAAAGCCCAACTAGTGTTAGTTAGAGCCCTAGAGCTAATCATTTGATGATTGTATGGACTCATTGTATCATATTCTTGTATATTAATAAAGGCATTTGGATTTTGGTTATTATACTTACTCGTATTGGTACCAAATAAACTAAGTATAATAATGTCCTTGAGTAGATGGTTCTCACCTATATCAATCGGTTAGTTGAACCGATAGTGAGATGATATAGGGAACACTACTCTTAATCATTCCTAGTCGAGTATTAACATTCAGGGACAATGTTAATGTAATAAGACTAGCATGTAGGTCAACTCGATGACTTGATCTCACAAGTCATGGATATAGAGATATCAAGTTGACACATGGGTATACATTAGAGAATGTATACTGAATGACCCGCCATGAGAAAGTATCATGGATCGTTATATGAGTGTCATTGTAACGACCACCCTTCTTACTACTACTACACTCTAAGGATGACCGTTACTTCACTACTAACTCTACTTAACCGGTATGATTAAAAATCACATGGAAACCCTACCGAAAAATTTCGGCAGAGTCTCCCCTGTACCGGTGACCAAATCAACAATACAAACAAACTATACTCAGCCACAGGCGGCTGGAACATATATTTTCACAACCAAAAGGAATGACATCTAACTGTACATGCTGTTCGATAACAAGGAAATCAAAGATTTGCATACATTAATTTAGACCATTCAAGCTTACTGATTTGCGAGGGAAAACTAATCCTAGGTGCTTAGATTAAGGGTTGTACGTGCCACCTTACAGCACCAAAAGAACTGGACTTGTTGAAGCTTTAACTTCTATAAAACCTGCCCTTAGAAGTTCAATAATAATGGCTTTATAAAATCTATGTAAAACCTATGAAAACTTATTCCTTTAAAGAGCAATAAAAAGCTTCAAGCATGTTACAACATGATCTAAAAGAACTAGATGCTAAAAGGAAACTAAAATTCTGCCTGTTCCGAAGTCATGAAAGGAAGACTAAATCCCTAGCATCAATTCTATACAGCATGATCCCAAACATGAAAGGAACTAAAGCTCTATCAATTCCTCAATTCTGTACAGTATGTACCGAATGCAAAGAAGGAACAATCAAAACTAGAAAACCAAATCCCTAGCATGTTAACTTTGTACAGGATTCTTAGGCATGCTTCCGCCGAAATAAAAAGAAACAGCAAATGAGCAAATCTGTGCAGCACAATCCGAAAACAGAGAAGGCAAAGGAACTCATGCAAAGCTTCGGAAACAAGGAGGGAATCAAAGATTAAACCTCGGAGCTATCCTACTGCAGGTGAGTAGCAACTTACCTATCCTTGGACTCAAACCGAGAAGAAAGGAAGGTTCTAGGGTTCGGGCAGCTCAAATTCTTGCTCTTCTTCGTGCTTACAGCTTCTCCTCGACGAGAAGTGGAGAAAACCCCTCGGAGAACTTTGGCCGGCCGCCGGAAAACAAATCCTGGCTCGGCTGCGATTTCGCCCAAGCAGGAATCGCCCGCACAGCGCCGTCGCGAGAGGAGAAGGAGAGAAAGGTTTCGGTCACGGGATAATTAATCCCTAACTTATCCCTCTTTTATAACCTAAAGTTTATGGCTTAAGACTATTTCGCTCCTTATCTTTTCACGAAATACTCGCGGAAGAGTTGGTTGGCTACGGTTTTGACCAAGTCAAGGGTTGCGGTTTCGAATCCTCAGCCGCGCACTTTTCGTTTCGATTTATTTTCAATGTTCCTAACTATACCTTATATAAATTTGTTCTCACATCTAGTTAACAAATCGAGCATGGCACGGTTGGTCGGGCCGAGTTTTGCTTGGGCCGAGGAGCTCGGTTCGAAACCCAGCTTCTTCAACTTATTTTCCTTGCTATTATTCTCCATTACCATTTTCTACATCATATACATCTTATCTCATATATTATAAACAAAACTTGTTTAGCTCAGTTGGTTGGCTGACTTATGTTAAGACTCGGGTCAAGCCCGAGGTCTTGGGTTCAAAACCCAACTTCAATATTTTTCTTTTTTTTCTTTTTTTTAAACTTCTTCCTCTTGGTAAAAATACCAAACGAACTCCAAAAATTACATAAAAATACTCTATAAATTCCTAAAAATCTCTAGAATTTTTCTAAAACATTTCTAGATTTTAATAAGATCTTTTAGAACTCTAAATCATGAAATTTGGGGTGTTACAGTCATATACTTTCTCATGTGACTATTAGTATGACTACTAGTCCTTAGACCTGAAGTCACCATAGATCCCTACATAAGGAGTTATGTACTTTGGTTTCGTCAAACGTCACCCGTAACTGGGTGGACTATAAAGGCGATTACTGGGTATATAACAAATTATGCAGAGGGATGTGAGTGATGTAGATGGGATCTATCCCTCCTATATGACGGGAGAGACATCGGTATTCTTGATAGAGTGAGACCACGAAGTGCATGGCCATGTCCAAATGAGTCAATATGGGATATTGAGCTCATTTGATTTAGTGAGTCTACTTGGAGTTCAAGATTTAGATTGGTCAGAGGACGACACGGTCTATGCCTCACATTGATCAATCTAGATGTCTAGGATAGAAGGACACTTGTCATATATTGTGAGGAGTCATAATTAGTAGTCACAAGGTGATGTTGTATCTCGACATTTCTTGTAACTTGGGTAGTAATGATGTGTTGTTAGATACCGCTCATTACTTATGCTCCTAAATGGGTTTAGGGCATTGCCAACGTTACAAGAACCTATAGGGTCACACACTTAGGACAATTAGATGGAGATTAGGTTCATATGATGAACCAAGAGGATTAGATTCATTTGATGAATCAAATTGGATTAAGAGTAATCCTAATTGGGCTAACTTGAGTTAGACTCAAGTTGATTCATGTATAAAATGAGTCTAATTTAGATTATGACTCATTAGATTAATTTAATTTAATGAATTAGATTTATTATATTAAGTTGGCTTGAATCAAATGGTTAGATTAGATCAACCATGGAAGAGATTTGGTCAAGTTTGACTTGACTAGAGAGGAAGATAAAAGTCAAGTTTGACTTGACTTTATGCCACCTCATTGTTGAGTTGCCATTGAAGTGGACCAATGATGTTACTCCACATCATCATGGGTGCCACCTCATGGAAGTTACAAAGCCATTTTCTTAATAACTTCACATTAATTACATTTAATGCAAAAATGGGGGTTACACCATAGGAAGTGGCCGGCCACTTTTGAGATTGGATGGGAATTCAATTTGCTCATTCAAGTGATTATTGTATCTTCTTCCTCTCTAGCTCTCCCTCTCCTCCTTCCTTGGCCGAACCACATAGGTGCTAGCACACCTTGGTTTTTGGTCATCTCCACCTAATTAGTTCGTGTGGATACTTCTAGAGGAGTGTCTATTTTGACACTCTCGAGATCCGGCACCATTTGGAGAAGCGGGAGCGCGAAGTGCTTCGCTACAAGGGTAAATATCTAAACATGTAGATCTAAGTGTAGATCTAGATAGTAAACTCGTACTCGTAAGTTTTTTTTCGGTTTTTTTTTTCTTTTCCTTGCACGGATCTACGGCTTTGGGTGATTCGGGGTTTCCGTGACGCGAAAAGCGGTTTTCGCGGCCCAAAAAACCCAACAGTGGTATCAGTGCCACGTGCAAGGCTTGTACGAGTTTAATTTTTTGGTTTTATGAAAACTAAAGTTTCTGTAATTTTCTGTAAAATTATGATTTTTGGGTTTTTATGAGTATTTTTCTCGAGTAATCGAAGCACAAGTGTTTAGACGCTTGTAGGCTTCGACTACCGGGAAGATTTTTCCAAGACGGTGATGTTTTGACCCAAATCCGTTTGGGACAGCGAGCGAAGGCGCTGTAGGATCGCTTAGGAGCAACTCACGATGGTTAGATCGTGGGTAGGGGCACTCCCCCTAACCCCGCAAGGGGATTTGCTTCGCGATTGTACCCGAAATCGCTAATCGGGACCGCCGGGAAAATTCTTCTCAAAGGTTTCGTCCCAAATTGTTTTGGGACAGCGGACTAAGGCACTGTAGGATCACAAAGGAACCCTCGTGATGGTTAGATCACGGGTAGGGGCGCTACCCCTGGCCCCGCAAGGGGATCCGTTCCGCGATTGCGCTGAAACCTCTAAATGGGACCGCCGGGAAATTTTACTCGTAAAAATTCTAAAAATTATTTTTTAAATTATAGAAAATTATGAAAATATATAATTTTTGAATTATATATTAATTTTGTGATAGTCATGGCCCAAAAAAAATCCAATATGATTGGATTGTGTTGTAATTCATAATACGGCCTGCGTGCCATTATGTGTTTGCGCGTGTTGTATGTTTTTATTTTTCGCGACCTGCGCGTCGTGCCTTTCTCATATATTCTGGTTGTAAATTAGATTTAGACTCGAATGTAACTCGAGTTTCAAATTGTAATGTACAAATTGGAGCGGTGGAGGGTCCACACGAGACGGAGTTCCGAGGCGGGCACGAGCAACACAAGGTGGTCAAAGGGAGGAACTTAGAGAAGCTGTTGACCCAAGGTTGACCATTCGATCTTCTCATTGGCTTGAGAGGATCGTAGTAGGGCCATGACTAAATCACAAATAGATTAATTAGTTAATTGCTTATGTATATGATGCATGTTTAATAAGTAATTAATTAATTAGTGTCATACGATTAGATTAGATCTAAGTCGTGCACATGATGCACCCTTGCGATTAGATTAGATCTAAGTCGTGCACAAGATGCATCCTTTTCGATTAGATTAGATCTCGATCGAACCAACTCTAAATGCCTAACCGTGCCGTGATACCTATCACTACTTCGATCACATGTATTGTTGAATCTGCCAAAGCAGAGCAATACATATTATCTTGGTAGGGTACGGAGGGATAATCTTGGTCCCGCCTATCAACTCATGGGTAAATACAAACTCAATTAGATTGAGTATTCCTAGTTGCTCGGTTAGATCGAGTCAACTATAGGCATTCTTCCAACGGTTGGAAAAGATAGGTCAAAATCACATCTATATTAACTCTCGGGCGTATTAGCCAAAGCTAACTCGAGTTTTAATATAAAATGCGGATATTGATTTTATAAACAAGAGTTGCATAGAGATGTAATTGGTAATCATTACCTACCGATCATACTAAGCCTTGGGCGTATTAGCCAAAGCTAACTCAAGGGTTAGTATGATGTGGATCTTGTCCCACAAGAATTATAGAATTCAGTGGGAGCATCATTTAATTAAAGGCCTAATTAAATGATTTTAAAAGAATATGATATTTATTTCTACAAATTTTCTGTTGTAGATAACCATGACGTCGAATACGAACTCTTTCTCCCTGCGTTCTGTCCTTAAGAAGGACAAGCTCAACGGAGCAAATTTCCTGGACTAGTACAGGAACCTGAGAATAGTTCTCACTCAGGAACGTAAACTGTACGTTCTGGAGCAGCCCATTCCGGAGGCTCCTCCTGCCACTGCCACGCGAGCTGACCGGGATGCTTACAAGAAGCATCAAGATGACGCATTAGATGTGTCCTGTCTAATGCTCGCAACCATGAACTCTGAGCTTCAGAAGCAACATGAGTTGATGTGTGCTTACGATATGGTTGAACATCTTCGTCAACTATATCAAGGACAAGCAGGGCACTGGAAGAGGAACTTCACAGGATACCTGGAAGATCTTAACAAGAAGAGAAATAAGATTTCTACTTCAGGTATAAATGTTATAGAAGTCAACCTCTCTATTTCTTCGTCGTGGGTATTAGATACTGGATGTGTCGCACATTTGTACTAATGTACAAGCACCGAAAAATAGCGAGCATTGACAAAGGCGAGATAGATCTACGAGTAGGCAATGGAGCTGCTGTTGCTGTAGGGACTTATTTTCTATCTCCGCCCGCTTATATAGAGTTAGACGATTGTTGTTATGTGCCTGCATTGACTAAGAACATTATATCAGTTTCTTGTTTGGACAAGAAAGGATTCTCGTTTATAATAAAGAACAAATGTTGTTCTGTCTATTTAAACGATATGTTCTATTGTAGTGCACCTCTGATGAACGGACTCTATATTCTAGACCTTGAGAGGTCTATCTATAACGTTAGTACCAAGAGGTTCAAATCAAACGATATGAACCACACCTATCTCTGGCACTGTCGCTTAGGTCATATAAATGACAAGCGCTTATCCCAGCTCCATAAGGATGGTTTGTTGGACTCATTTGATTTTGAATCATATGAGATATGCGAGTCATGCCTACGAGGCAAGATGACCAAGACTCCCTTTAGTGGGCACAGCGAGAGAGCGACTGATTTGTAAGGACTCATACATAGTGATGTATGTGGCCCTTTCAATGTCGCTGCTAGAGGCGGTTATAGATACTTCATCACGTTTACTGATGACTTCAGTAGATATGGTTATGTGTATTTGATGACACATAAGTCTGAATCCTTTGAAAAGTTCAAAGAATTCAAGAATGAAGTACAGAACCAGCTTGGCAAGAGTATTAAGATACTTCGATCCGATCGAGGTGGAGAATACCTTAGCCATGAGTTCCGTGACTATCTAGCTGAGTGTGGGATTCTATCCCAACTCACTCCTCCTGGAACACCACAGTGGAATGGTGTATCCGAACGGAGAAATCGTACCTCATTAGATATGGTACGATCTATGATGAGTCACACAGATCTTCCGACATATCTATGGGGATATGCTCTAGACACGGCAGCTTTCATTCTCAGCCGAGTTCCATCCAAGGCCGTGATAAAGACACCATATAGGATATGGACTGGGAGAGATGCCCAGGTGTCTTTCATGAGGATTTGGGGTTGTGAGGCTTACGTTTGACGTCAAGTCTCAGACAAATTAGGGCCCAAATCCGACAAGTGCTATTTCATCGGATATCCTATGGAAACTAAGGGATATTACTTCTACATTCCCAGTCAGCACAAGGTAGTTGTGGCAAAGACTGGGGTCTTTCTAGAAAGGGACTTTGTTTCTAGAAAGACTAGTGGGAGCGCGTTCGATCATGAAGAAGTTCAAGATGCGAACAATAGCACTGATGCCTCGATGGAAATTGAACTGGAACCACAAAGTGTTGTGGATGATGTTGTTCCACAAGGAGTTAAGGAACAACAACCGGTTCAAGTAGACATACCTCTTCGCAGGTCTGATAGGGTACGTCGTCAGCCTGAGAGATACTCATTTCTCTTGTCTGACCATGATGACGTTATGCTCATAGAGGATGAGCCTACCACCTATCAGGAAGCTGTGATGAGACCAGATTCCGAGAAATGGCTAGAGGCCATGAGATCCGAGATGGAATCCATGTACACCAACCAAGTATGGACTTTGGTTGATCCACCGAAGGGTAAACCCATTAGGTGTAAGTGGGTCTTTAAGAGAAAGACCACATAGATGGACTTATCTATAAGGGTCGCTTGGTAGCTAAAGGTTTCAAGATTCATGGTATTGACTATGATGAAACCTTTCTCCAAGAGCGATGTTTAAGTCCATTCGGATCATGCTTGCTATTGCAGCCTACCATGACTATGAGATATGGCAGATGGATGTCAAAACCGCGTTTCTGAATGGAAACCTGCTCGAGGATGTGTACATGACACAACCTGAGGGTTTTGTAGATCCACAGCATACTAGCAGAGTATGCAAACTGCATAGGTCCATTTATGGACTAAAGCAAGCTTCTCGGAGCTGGAATCTTCGATTCGATGATGCAATCAAACAGTTTAGTTTCATCAAGAATGAAGATGAGCCTTGTGTCTACAAGAAGGTTGTAGGGGATATAGTTGTGTTCCTCATATTGTATGTGGATGTCATACTACTCATTGGGAAGGATATCCCTATGCTTTAGTCTGTCAAGACCTGGCTAGGGAGTTGCTTCTCAATGAAGGACTTAGGTGAGGCATCCCGCATTCTAGGGATACAGATCTATAAAGATAAATCTAAGAGATTGCTTGGCCTAAGTCAGAGTACATATATTGACAAGGTACTCCTTCGGTTTGCCATACAGAACTCCAAGAAGGGATTTCTGCCGATGTCACATGGCGTGAGTCTTTCGAAGACTCAAGGTCCCTCTTCTAGAGAGGAGAGAGACCGCATGGATCAGATCCCTTATGCCTCAGCCATAGGATCGATCATGTACGCCATGCTATGTACTCGACCTGATGTCTCGTATGCTTTGAGCATGACGAGCAGATACCAGTCAGATTCCGGTGAAAGTCACTGGATAGCGGTCAAGAATATTCTTAAGTACTTAAGAAGGACTAAAGAATATTTCTTGATATATGGAGGCAATGATGAGCTAGCTGTAAAGGGTTACAGTGATGTTAGCTTCCAGTGTAACGCCCACCCTTCTTACCCAAGGGCGGCGCTACGATCTTATACTACTTATGTACATGCTTTAATTATACTATAACAGCGGAAAATTTCAAATCATTCCTTTTATTTAAATAAGCATGATATCACATATTCTGATTAGTTCGAATGTGCATATATTGATCATATAACTAAAAATATTAATTTTTCCGAATCGTTCTTGCCGAGCCACCACCACACACATCACTATCTGCTCCTCCTGCTGCTCCGTCGTTCCGAATATCCGTCCTCTATATCTGCGGTACAAGGAAAGTAAGCTATGAGCACTCATGGCTCAGTAAGTTCCTTTCCTACTCACTAAAACCGAATTCATATCATTGCATATCAATATCATGCGAGGTATCATAAGCATACGACATACAAGAGTATCATATTCATATTCATATCATAATATCACATGACATTATATCTAATCATCAGATAATTCAAGCACATATGTAGGCAATGCATCATGAATTTGAAAACTTATACTTATAAGTACTTGAAATTAATATCATCATTAGAGGGGATCCCGGTTTGTACCACATACATAATGCGCGCGCTTCATAGGTAGGTCCAAGGTAGCAAGTCTTGAACCCTACCATGCATACATACTAGGCCCGAGTCTTACTCCATCGACCTAGGGCATTCGGAGGCCCATTACTGACGAGGCCCGAGTCTTACTCCATCGACCCCGGGGCGTTTACGGAGCCCACCCTTGGTACAAACCATACAAAAATAACTTATCATGCATAACTATCATATCATGTCCCTAACAATCTTTCATGCATTTTATTTTTCATTTCTTTTCATTATGTATAGCATTTCCTATGCTATAACATATCATTACGTAACATAATTTCATTTCTTCTCATTATGTATAGCATTTCCTATGCTATAACATATCATGGCATATTACGTAACATAATTTCATTTCTTCTCATTATGTATAGCATTTCCTATGCTATAACATATCATGGCATATTACGTAACATAATTTCATTTCTTCTCATTATGTATAGCATTTCCTATGCGATAACATATCATGGCATATTACATAACATAATTTCATTTCTTCTCATTATGTATACCATTTCCTAGGTTTCTTTCCCTTTTTCTTTTATTTTCCTTCATGGCCGAAACCTACCAGTCCTTAAGCTAGGTTTCTTAAGTGGCCTAAAGCATGGAAAGCCTAAGTAAATATCATGGCAAAAGTTACTAAGAACATCATACACAAAATTGGATCATAAACAAGCTAGGACTCTTGTGATCTTACATGTCTTATATCATGTAACTAATTTTCTACATTCCAATTAAACATGAGAGAATTAATCAACTTTCATATCATAATATCACAGAGGTCTTGAGCATATTAATATTTTTGTTTAGGCTAATCTAAGCTATCCCTTTTATCATGGCCGAAAAACCCTAAAAAGAGTTCATGAGTTTCTAGCAATGTGAACACCCTTTAAGAAACTTTATATCCTATCATAGGAGCATGTTTATTTAAATTTTTGAAGGTCTTTCTAACCCTTAACCTTTCTGGTCCGAAGCATACAAGTGAGTTTTCTTTTGGTTCCAATTAATTTCCGAGCAAGAAAACCATAGAAAGGTCCTTAGCATTTCATAGAAGGAACCTTGCACTAGTTTGGTTAGACAATAATCTTCCTAGCCTCTTTAAAATATTTTTGGTTAAATCCTAGGGCTAGATACTCCTCTGATCATACATCATATCAGTATAAAATCATGGAAAAGAATCCTTCTACATAGCATAGAAAATCTTATCATGAAATGAGGTCTTGTTTAAATCATCCTAGATTTGAAAACCTTTTCTTTAGCCGAATTTTCTTAAATTATTTCCTAGGTTTTCTAATCCTTATAAATCCGAAAATCACATAAAAGCCTTGTACCACAGGTGAGGGGAAGCTTACCTTCTTTGCTTAAGTTTCCTAGAGTTGAGAACTTGCTTGTGGACCTTTCTTCCTTGCTTGCTTTGCTCGGCACCAATGGAGGAAGAAGTGGCTAGGTCTTTTGGTGGAGAGGAGGAGGAAGAAGAGGAGGCTTCTTCCTCTTGTGTTGCTCGGCAACAAAAAGAAAGAAAGAAAAGAGGGAGTGTCTCGGCACCTCTAGGAGAAGAGGAGGAGAGTGAGTTGAGGATGAAGCCACCCTCCATGCCTATTTATACTAAAATGAGGGAGGAAAACTTGACTTGATTCATCCTCCTTATTTATTTCTCCTCTTTAATGATAAGAATATTCTAGAGAAATGCTTCTTGAGTTCTCTCTTTTCTTTCCTTTAATTTCTCTTTTTCTTTCCTTTAATTAAAATTCCTATCTCTCCTCTTACAATATCCTCTCCTATCACACTTGGTTAACATATGCATGCATCCACAAGAGAACCAAGGATCAAAACTTGGTTATGTATATTTTTACTTCTTTTTACTTCCTTTTCCTTTTAAGTAAAAAGAATCCTTTCTTATTCTTAACTACTTAGTCCTTTCTCTCCTTATCAATAAATTCTCCTATCCCCTTTGATATCCTATACATGTTCCTTACAAGAGGTCCAAGGTTCAATCCTATTTCTCTTCTAACATATTATTGATATTCTTTTGTACATAACAATTCATATATCACCATATTATGCATTATGCATAAATATTTCATACACATATATATTATCTCATATTCCTTCCTTTTGTTTACATTAATTCCATGTATTATAATTATAGATGATTTATATTCTCAACTTTATTTTCTTTCATAAAGTTTTAATCATCTAAATCCTTCCCATCTTAAATATTCAACTTAGAATATTTACACCTTCTTTTCACTACCTTCAAACTCTCATTATCCTTACTTTCTTATCTAGGCTTTCTAGGGGTGTTACATCCAGACCGACTAGGATGACTATAGATCGCAGTCGGGGTTCGTATTTTGCATTAATGGTGGTGCTGTCAGCTGGAAGAGTTCGAAGCAGGATATAGTAGCTGATTCTACAACAGAAGCCGAGTATATTGCTGCATCAGAGGCAGCAAAGGAGGCAGTTTGGATCCGCAAGTTCATCACTGAACTTGGGGTGGTTCCTAGCATCGCAGACCCAATTGAGCTCTATTGTGACAACAATGGAGCTATAGCACAGGCGAAGGAACCTCGCTCACACCAACGGACCAAGCACATACTACGGCGCTTCCATCTCATTCGAGAGATTATCGATAGAGGAGATGTGAAGATTTGCAGAGTACCTACAGAGGCTAACATCGCAGATCCCTTGACCAAGGCTTTGGCACAGAGAAAGCATGATGGTCACACTAGGTCATTAGGCCTTAGAGCCTATACTGATTGGCACTAGTGCTAGTGGGAGATTGTTAGTTAAAGCCCTAGAGCCAATCATTTGATGATTGTATGGACTCATTGTATCATATTCTTGTATATTAATAAAGGCATTTAGATTTTGGTTATTATACTTACTTGTATTGGTGCCAAATAAACTAAGTATAATAATGTCCTTGAGTAGATGGTTCTCACCTATATCAATCGGTTAGTTGAACCGATAGTGAGATGATATAGGGAACACTACTCTTAATCATTCCTAGTTGAGTATTAACATTCAGGGACAATGTTAATGCAATAAGACTAGCATATAGGTCAACTCGATGACTTGATCTCACAAGTCATGGATATAGAGATATCAAGTTGACACATGGGTATACATTAGAGAATGTATACTGAATGACCCGCCATGAGAAAGTATCATGGATCGTTATATGAGTGTCATATACTTTCTCATGTGACTATTAGTATGACTACTAGTCCTTAGACCTGAAGTCACCATAGATCCCTACATAAGGAGTTATGTACTTTGGTTTCGTCAAACGTCACCCGTAACTGGGTGGACTATAAAGGCGATTACTGGGTATATAACAAATTATGCAGAGGGATGTGAGTGATGTAGATGGGATCTATCCCTCCTATATGACGGGAGAGACATCGGTATTCTTGATAGAGTGAGACCACGAAGTGCATGGTCATGCCCAAATGAGTCAATATGGGATATTGAGCTCATTTGATTTAGTGAGTCTACTTGGAGTTCAAGATTTAGATTGGTCAGAGGATGACACGGTCTATGCCTCACATTGATCAATCTAGATGTCTAGGATAGAAGGACACTTGTCATATATTGTGAGGAGTCACAATTAGTAGTCACAAGGTGATGTTGGATCTCGACATTTCTTGTAACTTGGGTAGTAATGATGTGTTGCTAGATACCACTCATTACTTATGCTCCTAAATGGGTTTAGGGTATTGCCAATGTTACAAGAACCTATAGGGTCACACACTTAGGATAATTAGATGGAGATTAGGTTCATATGATGAACCAAGAGGATTAGATTCATTTGATGAATCAAATTGGATTAAGAGTAATCCTAATTGGGCTAACTTGAGTTAGACTCAAGTTGATTCATGTATAAAATGAGTCTAATTTAGATTATGACTCATTAGATTAATTTAATTTAATGAATTAGATTCATTATATTAAGTTGGCTTGAATCAAATGGTTAGATTAGATCAACCATGGAAGAGATTTGGTCAAGTTTGACTTGACTAGAGAGGAAGATAAAAGTCAAGTTTGACTTGACTTTATGCCACCTCATTGTTGATTTGGCATTGAAGTGGACCAATGATGTTACTCCACATCATCATGGGTGCCACCTCATGGAAGTTACAAAGTCATTTTCTTAATAACTTCACATTAATTGCATTTAATGCAAAAATGGGGGTTACACCATAGGAAGTGGCCGGCCACTTTTGAGATTGGATGGGAATTCAATTTGCTCATTCAAGTGATTATTGTATCTTCTTCCTCTCTAGCTCTCCCTCTCCTCCTTCCTTGGCCGAACCACATAGGTGCTAGCACACCTTGGTTTTTGGTCATCTCCACCTAATTAGTTCGTGTGGATACTTCTAGAGGAGTGTCTATTTTGACACTCTCGAGATTCGGCACCGTTTGGAGAAGCGGGAACGCGAAGGGCTTCGCTACAAGGGTAAATTTCTAAACATGTAGATCTAATTGTAGATCTAGATAGTAAACTCGTACTCGTAAGTTTTTTTTCGATTTTTTTTTCTTTTCCTTGCACGGATCTACGGCTTTGGGTGATTCGGGGTTTCCGCGACGCGAAAAGCGGTTTTCGCGGCCCGAAAAACCCAACAACTAGTAGCTAAGGGATTTAGTCAAATAGAAAGACTAGATTATGATGAAACATATACACCTGTAGCTAAACTTGAGTCAATTAGGATGCTGCTAGTCTATGTAGTACATAAGAGATTCAGGATATATCAAAAGGATATTAAGTCTTCATTTCTTAATAGTTTCATTAAGGAAGAAGTCTACATAAGTCAACACCCAGACTTGAGTATCTAGATCACTTAAACCATGTCTTTAAACTAAAAAAAGGCCCTATATGGACTAAAACAAACACTTAGGACATGGTATTAGAGCTTGTCAACCTACTTAATATCTAAAGGGTTTAACCAAGGATAAATTGACTAAACTCTACTCGTTAAACCCCTAAAAAAGGATATTTTTATAGCCTAAATATATGTAAATGATATCATCTTTGTTTCAACCAATGCAAAATTCTTAAAAGAATTTATCACATTAAAGGAAAATGAATTTAAAATGAGTCTCGTAGGTAAACTTGATTTCTATTAAGGCTTACAAATAAAACAAACCAAAGAAGGTAACTACGTGTTTCAAAATAAATATGCTAAGGATTAATTAAAAAAGTAGAATAGAAAATTATAAAGAAATTAATATTCCAATGACAACTAATGTAAAAAATTGAAAATAATCTAGAAGAAAAACTCATTAACCTAAAATATTATAGGAGTACAATAAGTAGTCGATTATATATAACTACAAGCTGGCCTAATATTTTATTTACAATTGGTATGTGTGTTAGGTGTTGGTGTAGTAAATACCAATGATCAAATTTAGGTTTTGATGAATGGCAAATGGTTAAAGTTAGGTTCTGTGTGATCTGATACCTTTACCAAGTGTGCAGAAATTGACGGGTTTAAAGGACCTGACACCAAGCTGAAATTTAACTAGGTCTATGGACCTGATAGCTGGTGGGAAGTCCAGATAGGTCAAGAAATGACCCAATATCTAGAGAGAAGTCAGGCTGGATCCGTTGGACCTAACAACCAGCTGAAGTCTAGTTGAGTCTATAGACCTAACAAATGGCGAGAAGACCTGGTGGGTCAAAAGGTAAGTCAAGGATGACAAATGGTAAGTGAGGTAAGTCACTAAAGGAGAGTGATCTAGTGAGAATGAGTCCTAGTTGGAACTGTAGGCATTGGTCCAGTTTAGATCTATTTTGGAAATTTAAACTAAGATCATGACTAAATCCTAATCTTGGTAAGGTGTGATCTAATTAATAATATTATTTTTATATTGTCCTAACTCTATTTTTCAGGTTACACTTTGTTTTTGGGCTAATACACTTTTGCAAGGTTAAATGGCAAAAATAAGCTTTGGATGAATAGTATTTGAGGCCTCTTAAAGGTGTGTGGAAGGTGCACTAGATAGGTTGGAGGTGCCCTCAATGAGATAAGGTATACGTATAAGGTTTCATGGCACGGAGATGCCATGGAGGTGTTGGAGGTGGCTCGAAGGCGCATTGGAGGCACCTTGGAAGAGCTTGGAGGCACCCTTGTGTGGATAGGAACCAAAGCTTATGAAGCTAATTGAGTCCAAAATTACTGAGATCAAATTTCATCTTGGAGGCATATAAATGTAGACATTTGACCAATGTGATTCTTTATTTTAAAATAAATGTTTACAAAAAGCTAGGCTTTTAGTATATACTCTAACAATTAGAACATCTAATCCATACTTAGAGAAAATAGTTCATGCGACAGCAAGCACACTGAGTGATAGTTGCTAAGAAGATTGTTACACCTTACATAGCCGCTCTCTGAGCAATCAATGCTAACAAAGTTGTTACACTTTACTTAGCCGCTCAAATAAATTAGAGACACACTCTGCATGGCACATAGCCTCTTTCCTGGTGGCACATAGCCTTTATCCAGGATCCATCCAATCTCCTAGTGGCACATAGTCATTATCTTGGAGATATCCATGTCTTGCTATTTACTCAGATTAAATAATCTTTATTTACATCAATATGAACATCTCTAATCTCTTAGAATGACCATTATATCAAGAGCATGTTCCATATCCAATATTCACATTCATTTCTATACATAACAGAAATGGATCGACCAGTGAATAACATCTAATGATGTAAATATATTTAATTTTCCTTTTTAGCTAGAATCTATTCATACTAATAGTTGCTTTCCTAGTTATATTCCATAGACCAAATCATATATAGTCAAAAGATACATGCTAAACCAGCAAACACTGATTAGAACTTCAAGTAAATAGCTAAATAGTCACTAAGGCAAAAATTGAGATTAACTTATAATCTCAAAGGTCTCACATAGTAGAGAAACAGAGATCCATTCTCCTACTACCTTTATTGTCATAATAGCATATGTGGTATGAATCACATATTATGATGTTATTCTCTTTACTAAAAAGAGTGCATGTTTTACTCAAATTTAACATCGTACAGATTTTGATCTAGACATACGTAATGTCTAATCCTGAATTCAACATATGAATTCTAATCTGGCTTTCAACAGGTTCAGTAAATGGTGGGTTCATTTACTTCGATCATTATTAACACATAAATGATCTCATCTTGACACAATTATTAAGCGACATCAACTTATGGAGTTGTCTCTAATTTCAGCTACATAAGCTATTCCATAAGTAACGGTCTTACCTCTATTTGTACTTAACAAATAGAGATGATTGTCCATATGAGTGGACCAATCTCAACCTGCCAACATGCTCACCAAGATCTTATATGAATGTAACAAATACAACATATACACTGAATAAATTATGGTAAATGACACAATCAAATCACAAAGTCTGATTATTATTTCAATATTGTTACATTCTATGAAGTCCCAAAGACTTTGCATGTTCTTTAAATGACTCTTTAGTCATTAGCTTAGTAAAAGGATCTGCAAGCATAGCACGTGTAGGGACATACTCAAGAATTACTTTTCTTTTAGCCACAATATCCCTCACAAAATTATATTTAATTTCTATATACTTGCCTTTGATGTGATATTTGGGATCCTTGAAAAAAGCTATTGCAACTTGACTGTCACAGTAGACAGTTACTGAACTCCCACTATCCTCAATAATTTTCAGATGCTTCAGAAACCTTCTTAACTAGATTGCTTCTTGCACAGCCGTTGAACATGCCACATATTCAGCTTCCATAGTCGACAAAGCTACACAAGCCTGTTTCTTGTTGTTCCAAGAGATGGCGCCACCATTCAGCAAGAATACATAGCCTGATGTGGATTTTCTATCATCCAGGTCCCCAACCCAATTTGCATCTAAATAACCTTTCAGACTCATATCTGATCCTTGAAACAGAGATAATAATCTGTTGTCGCCTTTAGATATCTGAATATCCTTTTTACCGTCTTTCAGTGTCTCGGTCCTGGGTTTGACTAGAAGCGACTGACCAAGCCCACAACATAGCTAATATCAGAACATGTACACAACATAGTGTATATCAAACTACCAATAGCACTGGCATATAATTTTTTATTCATCTCAACTATTTCCTCTAGAGTTTTAGGACACAAACTCTTACTCAAAATAGTACCTTTCACAATCGGTGTATGTTCTACATTGCAATTTGACATACTGAAATGATGTAACATCTTATTTATATAAGACTCTTGTGACAGACCCAAAAGTCTTTTAGGACAATCTCTAATGATCTTCACTCCTAAGATGTATTCAGCTTCTCCCATATCCATTGTATCAAATTGTGATAACAACCACTTCATGACTTCATTCACAAATCCTATGTCATTTCCAGCTATCAGCATATTATCAACATATAATGATAAAATGACATACTTTCCTTTTTCCCTTTTAAGGAAAACACAATGATCCTCATTGATCATCTCAAAACCATAAGATAAAACAACTTTGTTAAATCTTATGTTCCATTGTCTTGACGCTTGCTTTAGCCCATATATAGACTTTCTAAGTCTACATACTATCTGCTCTTGGCTTTCAGCAATGAAACCTTCTGGCTGAACCATATAAATTTCTTCATCAAGATCACCATTAAGGAAAGTGATTTTTACATTCATTTGATGTAATTCCAAGTCATAATGTGCCACAGAGACCAAAATAACTCGTATTGACATAAATTTTACTACGAGAGAAAATGTCTCTTAAGTCAATATCCTCCATTTGGGTGTATCCTTTGTTGGTGCAATCATACCCTGGAAGTTTCAATGTGTTGACAATTATTTAAGTTTAGGTTAATACGTTGGAACTAACATGCATTGTGAGTTTGCAGGAGGAGTTTCTTGCAGGTCGGAAGACCAGATGCAAGAGAAGTCCAAGAAGGTCGAGGACTGGATTCTTGGTAAAAAGATTTCTTGTAGGTTAGAAGACCAGATGCAAGAGAAGGTCGGGGACCGGATTCTTGGCAAAAGAAGCTCCTGTAGGTCACAAGATTATATGTGTGTTAGGCTCACTATCAGAGATCAATTGGTGAATCGATTCAGACATGGCTGTGAGGCAGAATGCCTTTGAATCGATCAGCCGATCGATTGAAGGTAAGTCAATCGATCGGTCGATCGATTGGAAAGGATCTGCGCGAAGCATAGAACACTTCTGAATCGATCAGCCGATCGATTCAAGGTATTGAATCGATCGGCCGATTGATCCGTGAACATTCTGTGCGAAGCACAGAACCCTTCCGAATCGATCAGCCGATCGATTCAAGGTATTGAATCGATCGGCCGATCGATTCATGAACATTCTGTGTGAAACACAGAATCATCCTGAATCGATCAACCGATCGATTCAAGGTATTGAATCGATCGGCCGATCGATTCACAAAGCGGCGATTTCATGAGCAAGCGGCTGAATCGATTCAAACGCTGCCCCAATCAATCCAAGTCAAATAAAAGAATCTGCACCGTTGATCTTAACGCGATGGCTTCCAATGGATACTTGTGAATCGATTAGGACATAACCTCAATCGATCCACGGCGACGGCAGCATGAGAAACGGCTAGTTTTCTTGATGTTTAAAACACTGGAAGAAAGAGGAACAAGCACCGATTAACAAAAATTACTGTTCTATTGCTCTGGTGTGAAGAATCCTTGAAGTGCTCAATATCTCTCAAGCGTTGGAAGTTAGAGCTCTCAATCTCTCCAAGCTTTCAAATCTCACGCCACAAGGAAGAAGCTATTTCAAGTTTTTAAATCTCTTCTCTTCTTCATTGTAGTGAGTGTGAGTTATTTCCTTTGGGAGATGAAGTATTGTAAGTGTTGTAAGGTTTCTCCACCTTCGGTGTGATTCCGAGAAGGAGGGGTTTTGGATAGTGAAAGTGTGGTGAGTGGTGTGGATCCTTGGACTAGTCACCTCCTTGAGGAGGTGGATACCAAGTAAATACCGGAGTTAGCATTGGCTTCAAGTTTCCGCTGTGCAAATCAAGATCAAGAAAACGAAGTGAGCCATTCCCCCCCCCCCCCCCCCTCTAGCTCAACCGATCCTAACAAGTGGTATCAGAGCGTTGGTTTGCTTTTGAGGATTCATTGTCAAGAAAGCACAAGTTAAAGAGCTACAAGATGTCAATGAAGGAGGGACATAGTACTTCACGACCACCATTCTATGAAGGCAGCAATTTTGCTTATTGGAAGAGTCGCATGGAACACTATCTCATGACCGAAATTGATATGTGGTTCTCAATCACGGAGGGATTCATGGCGCCAACTGAAAATGGAAAAATGCTTGAGTCATCAAGGTGGACTGTTGAACAAAAAATGAAGGCTCAAGCAAATGCAAAGGCGATTGTGACTCTTCAATGTGGATTAAGCTCGGAACAACTCAACAAAGTTGGACCTTTTAAGAGTGCCAAGGATTTGTGGGATAAGCTTATTGAACTAAATGAAGGCACCAAGGATTCAAGAATTGCAAAGAGGGATTTGTTGATAAATCAACTTCAAAACTTCACCATGAAGGATGGAGAAACGGTAAGCTCACTACATGGGAGATTCAAGGAACTCCTAAATGGTCTTCATTCAGTTGGAGAGAGTGTGGAGAACCGAGATCTCATAAGGTATGCTTTAAAATCTTTCCCAAGAAACTCTTTATGGTCATCCATGGTGGATGCTTATAAGGTTTCAAGGGATTTGCCAAAATTGAAATTGGATGAATTATTTTGTGAACTTGAATTGCATGAGCAAGCTAACACAAGCCATAAGGAGAAAGGTATAGCCTTGGTTGCAGGTGAAAAGAGCAAAAAGAAGCACAAGGAAAAGAAAAACGAGAAGAAGGAGTCATCTTCAGAATCCGAACAAGATAGTGATAGTGATAGTGATGAAGAGCTATCATCAAGTGAAATGACAAACTTCATTCGAAGAATGATGAGACATTCAAGGAAGTTTGACAAGAAGGATGTTAAGAAAATCTTCAATGATGAGAAAAGAAAAGGTAAATCTCTTGTGGATTCTAAGAATAAGACTGATGTAATTTGCTATGAATGTAAGAAAAAGGGGCACTACAAAACGGAGTATCCAAAATTGAAGAAGCAAGAGGAAAAGATCAAGAAAAAGAAGAAGGCGTTGAAAGCCACATGGGATGACTCATCATCAAGCTCATCAGAAGAAGATGAAAGGAAGAGCTCAAAGCACATGGCTCTCATGGCCTTAAGCCATGTAGAAGATAGTGAAGATGAAGATAGTCATGGAGAAGATGTGGAGTCTTCAAGTGAGTCATCATCTAGTGATGATGAGGTAATTTCTCCCTAGCTTGATAAGATGTATGCCACCATTGCATGCTTAACCAATGCACTAGCTAAATCAAAAGGGAAGGTTAAAAGATTGCAAAATGAATTGAAATCACTCAAAAATGAAATTGTCCCATGTGAAAGTTGCATGCTTCATGAAAATGACAAAAGTGATGTTGATGATCTTGAAAAAGAAAATCTATCATTGAAATCACAAGTTGATGATCTTAGATGTGCTCTAGAAAAATTTACTTCAAGCTCAAAATACTTAGACATGATTCTAGGAGCTCAAAGAGGTGTGTACAACAAAGCGGGACTAGGTTTTAAATCACAAGATAAGGAAGTTAAATTCATGTCTCTAATTAGTAGAAACCATGCTTCAAGGGTTAAGGTTGTTCAAGCTTGGGTACCCAAGCAATTTGTTATTGATGATACCGGACCCAAAGTGTGGGTACCAAAACATTTGGTTCATCGTGTTTAAACAGTCATACGCAAAGGGGGAGCATCCAACAACATGGTTCATTGATAGTGGATGCTCTAAGCATATGACGGGGGACTCATCAAAATTTTCATCATTTAGACACAAAAGTAAAGGTACCGTTTCTTTTGGTAATAGTGGTGAGTTAAAAGTTGTTGGAATAGGAGATATTAGAATTTCCGAAAAATTTGTAATAAAAAATGTGTTACTAGTAAAAGGCATGGCCTTTAATCTTTTGAGTGTTAGTCAACTATGTGACTCGGGGTATAGAGTTGAGTTCAACTCATCTCAATGCCTAGTCAAGCATAGTGAACTAAACACCAATGTTCTCATAGGCCATAGAAAAGAAAATATTTATCAAGTTGAACTATTTGGTGCTACTAATGTGTTTGCTAAGTGTCTCATGTCCAAAGAAGAGGAGACTTGGCTTTGGCACCGGAGACTTGCTCACACCAACATGAAGAATATCAAAAATCTTTCAAAGGAGTTGGTACACGGATTGCCAAAGTTGAAGTTTCAAAAAGACAAAATATGTGATGCATGTCAAATGGGTAAGCAAACCAAAGCTACTCATAAAGGTAAAAATGTTGTAAGTACCTCAAATGCTTTAGAGCTCATTCACATGGATTTATTTGATAGTAGTAAATATATTTCTTTAAATGGTAGTAGATATTGCTTTGTGATTGTGGATGATTACACTAGATATACATGGGTGTTTTTCTTGAAACATAAGGATCAAACTCTAGATACCTTGATTGCTTTTTGTAATAGAGTAGAAAATGAAAAGGCTCATAAGATAAACAAAATAAGAAGTGATCATGGAGGTGAGTTTGAAAATGATAGATTCACAAGTTTTTGTATGGAAAAAGGCTACAAACATGAGTTTTCAACCCCTAGAACACCTCAACAAAATGGAGTTGTTGAGAGGAAAAATAGGGTGTTGCAAGAGGCCGCTAGGAGCATGTTAAATGAATATTCACTACATAGTTTCCTATGGGCCGAAGCAATTAATACGGCTTGTTATGTCCAAAATCGAACTTTAATACATAGGTTTCTAGGAAAAACACCTCATGAATTGTGGTTTGGTAAACAACCTACAATTAAGCATCTTAGAGTATTTGGGTGTAAGGTCTATATTCTAAACACCAAGGATCACTTGGGAAAGTTTTCCGCTAAGGCGGATGAGGGAATTCTTGTAGGTTACTCAAGTCATAGCAAGGCATACCGAATTTACAACAAAAGATCAAAACTAGTTGAAGAATCACTAAATGTTGTATTTGAAGAAAATCCTTCTTTAAACTCTATAAGAACAAACGATGAAGAATTACAATTTGAGTTAGAGAAACTAACACTAAATGAGGTAAATCATCAAGGAGAAGAAAATCAAGAAAGTGATGGTGAGAAAAATGAACCTTTGCCACTTGAACCCAAAATTATAACAAATCAAGATTCAAGACCTACTAGGACTCATGTAAATCATCCCTTAGATCAAGTAGTAGGAGACATTACTCAAGGAGTGAGAACTCGATCTTACTTTAGAAATGACGGAAGTCAAGTTGCCTTAATATCTCAAATAGAACCAAAAACCATTGATGATGCCTTGTTTGATCCGGATTGGATTTTAGCAATGCAAGATAAATTATCTCAATTTGAGAGAAGTCAAGTTTGGGATTTAGTTCCTAGGCCTAACAACAAATCAATTATTGATACAAAATGGGTCTTTAGGAACAAACTTGATGATAAAGGGATAGTGGTGAGAAACAAAGCTAGATTGGTAGCTAGGGGTTTCAATCAAGTAGAAGGGTTGGACTATGATGAAACTTATGCACCCGTAGCAAGATTGGAGTCAATTAGAATGATGTTGCCCTTTGTCGCCCACAAGGGTTTCAAATTGTACCAAATGGATGTAAAATCAGCATTTTTGAATGGTGTTATAAAAGAAAAAGTATATGTTGAGCAACCACCGGGGTTTGAAAATTTGGAGTATCCAAATCATGTATATAAACTTAAAAAGACCTTATATGGGCTAAAACAAGCTCCCCGAGCTTGGTATGAATGATTGTCAACATTTCTAGTATCAAAAGGGTTTCATAGAGGAAAAAT
The DNA here is from genome assembly GCF_018446385.1 of Zingiber officinale. Classification (NCBI taxonomy): domain Eukaryota; kingdom Viridiplantae; phylum Streptophyta; class Magnoliopsida; order Zingiberales; family Zingiberaceae; genus Zingiber; species Zingiber officinale. Next base: position 81,621,792 of record NC_055987.1, on the reverse strand, counting down.
TGATCCTACTTTATTCTTTAAAAATAGTGGTAATGATATGTTTGTGGCCCAAGTATATGTAGATGACATTATTTGTGGTTCCACAAATAAAGATTTTTTAAATGAATTCATTAATCACATGGAGAGTGAATTTGAAATGAGTTTGGTTGGTGAGTTGACATTTTTCCTAGGATTACAAATTAAACAAACAAAAGAAGGCATTTACATTCATCAATCCAAATATGTCAAAGAGCTAGAGGTGTCAATTCGGGTGGGTCGGGTCGGGTTGGGTCGGGTTGAATTTTTTTTTTTTTTAACCCAACTCGAACCCGACCCGAACCCGAGTTCAACCCAAAACACCTCAACCCGAACCCGAACCCGACCAACCCGATCAACCCAAACCCGACCAATATAACCCAAAAATCTGATTCAAAATGACTTTTTTGGGCTATTTTCCCTATAATTCTTCACTTTTATCTCAATATTCCATCATTATCATACAAACATGATATTAATATACATAAAAACATCTAAATTTTTAAAATAAAATTTGATTTAACCCCAAAAAAACCCACAAAACCCTATATTTAAGTCAACCCGGGTCAACCCGAACCCAACCCGACCCAACCCGAGACTCTTTTACTCTCCAACCCTCCAACCCGAACCCAACCCGAACCCGAAAATGCCCAACCCGAACCCGATTTTTTTTGGGTCGACTCGGGTTGGGTCGTCGGGTCGGGTTCATTTTTGACACCCCTACAAAGAGCTATTTAAGAAATTTGGGATGGAAAATGCAAAGGAAATATCTACCCCAATGGCCACAAATACTAAGTTGGATAAAGACATTGAAGGGAAAGAAGTTGACTCCAAGGTGTATCGTAGTGCTATAGGAAGTCTTCTCTATCTCACGGCTAGTAGACCGGATATACTTTTCGCCGTAGGTATATGTGCTAGGTATCAATCTTGTGCCAAGGAGTCACATTTGAGTGCCGTTAAGCGAATTCTTCGTTATCTCAAGGGGACTCAAAATGTTGGTCTTTGGTATCCTAGAACCGAAACTTTTGACCTAGTGGGCTATACCGATTCCGATTATGCCGGATGCAAATTGGATCGCAAAAGCACTAGTGGTAGTTGTCAATTTCTAGGGTCCTCTTTGGTAAGTTGGTCAAGTAGAAAATAACATTGTGTAGCTCTCTCCACAACTGAAGCGAAATATATTGCCATGGGAGAGTGTGTATCACAATTATTGTGGATGACTCATACTCTAGAAGACTATAAACTTACCTATAACAATGTTCAAGTTCTTTGTGATAATGTGAGTACAATCAACTTAACCAAAAATCCTGTTCATCATTCAAGAACGAAACACATAGAGGTTAAACATCATTTTATTCGTGATCATGTAACTCGAGGTGATATTATTTTAAATTATGTTGGATCAAAATCAAACTTAGCCGATATCTTCACTAAACCACTTCCCAAAGTTGAATTTAGCTTTCTTAGAAGGGAATTGGGAATGTGTTGTATTGATTAAATCACATCTTCCATGATCACTTCATAGGTAGAGTTCTTTAAGGTTTATTCGTCTTAACATTGCCTCTCACAAAAACATAGGATTGTCCTCTTAATGTGATTTAGATGGGGATGAGAGGTTAGGGACATTTATTTTGATCATAATGCTTGTTATGATGCATTATTTTGGTCAAGAAAAATGGTTTTCATATGAATCATTCATTTGTACAATCATAGGGAAAGCACGTGTACGAATCATGTGCATGTTGCCCTACGATTATGATTGGAAATTTTTAAAATCACCATAGGCACCATACTTATTTTTGAAACCTTGTAAGACTCACTCGAATCATTGATGTTTTCAACAATTTTTAATTTTGTGTAAATCTTATCTAGGGAGTGTCACTTTCTGTCAACCTTTATTTTTCCTTGCTAGTATGAGACATGAATAGTGTTTACACCAAATTTTGTGATTTTTAGAGGAATATACAATTATTTGTGCATTTCCAAATCTGGGATCTGAGAGGTTTTTAGAAATGCAGAAATATCAAACTTCCCAATCGATCGGTCGATCGATTGGGAGGTTCACGTTTCACTCCAGAGAGCATTTGAATCGATCAATGGATCGATTCAAATCATCTGAATCGATCAATGGATCGATTCAGATCGTCTGGATCGATCAATGGATCGATTACGACGCTTTTTCGTTTAACTACCGAACGCGTACTCGAATTCTTCCAGAAGGCATCTGAATCGATCAATGGATCGATTCAGACTATTTCAATCGATCAATGGATCGATTGGATAACGTTATTCGATTTTCACAGAAGGAATTTTAGTCGATCAATGGATCGATTCATCCCGTTTGAATCGATCGATGGATCGATTGAGACGCCTGTTCACATTCTCACAGAACCGTTGTGAATCGATCGACCGATCGATTCACCTACTCTCAATCGATCGGTCGATCGATCGAGACCTTAAAACCCGTCTTAAACCCCTAAATTTGAATCGATCCACTTACTCTATCTTTTCCCCTTTCTCTCTCTCGACGCTGTCTTGCCCTAGGCGACTTCCCAGGCGACTCTTTCGCTTGCCTCAATCGGTCACTCCGGCGTGCTTCTCCGGCGAAGGGAAGCTCTTCCACTTCTCTTCCAGTTCTCTCTCGACGCACTGGGCAGCTCTTCTCCTCGTCTCCGCGTCCTCACAGAACATGCGGACTCAAAACCCTAACCCTAAGTAAATTTCTTTGCTCTACTCTTTGTTTGTTCTTTTTTCTCCTATATTTGCCCTAATCTATATGGTTCTTGTGTGTTTTTATGCATTGCATTATCCCTCATGCATTGCATTATCTGCATTGCCCTAATTTTTGCATCTCCTTCCCGTTCACTATCAAACCGTGTGCATCTCTTGTATTTGTTTTCTATCCCTCAGAAAGAAACAAAAGGTTCGTGAAACGGGCGAAGGATCGTCTGTACCTTCCTCACGTCCTCAACCCCCCACTGATCCGAGATTTCCAAATGCTGCAATGCAACAAGCTTTTAGCAAAAACACCTTCAAACTTATAGGACATCTTGTTTTGATACCTATAATAGGTTCAAGCATTATAAACTTGACTCTTTGTTGACCTATGAGAGGGACATCAATGTAGGTCTTGTCTCCGAATTTTATAATAATTTACACACTTCAGATGATGTAAATTATCGCACTCGTGTTGCAAAACGGAGCTTGGACTTCTCTTATAAGATTCTTTAATCTTATCTCAAATGTCTACCTTCAAACAATGATTTTGTCTTTTATCCCAATCTTCCCGATGAGCTACCTCCACCTTTTGAGCATATTAGCATTGCATCCATGTATCAGTTCTTCTTTGGTCGTCCTCGTCCGGATGGGCCAGATGCTCATATCACTAAGTTTTCTTCTCTTGAGTTATCGGCTGAAAATGCCGCTTTGTTTAAAGTGATCATCAACTGCCTTTTCCCCATTGTCTCTCGTGCCCTAGCCGCTCTACGACCACCTCATATGTTTGCTCTCTATGTCATTCGTCATTCCCTTGACATCAACATCGCTCTGAACATCTTTCATTGCATCATTCATTTTACCCAGCCCGTGCAGCAGACGATACATATGCCTTTCGGGCATCTTATCACAGATTGGCTGGAGTCCCAGAAGATAGATGTCTCCCGGGGACGGCTGGAGCACATGACGGTGGCTTATTCTTGGACTTCTTCCCGCTCTTTCAAGAAGTCGGGCTTGATTGGTGGTCCAGTTGGAGTTCGATGGATCGATGGCCGTGCTTTTGGTGAGGGACCCCGGGCTCGCCACAGGGGGGATGCACAGGCCTTGGTCCCTGCGGCGGATGATGCTGAGGAGGATATTCCCGAGTCGGCTTCTCCGACATTCGAGGAGACTGTCGATACTCGACTGGAGGAGCTGTCCATGAAGGTAGCCGACCTGCGTTCCATGATGGAGACCATGGTCCATCGACAGACTTCGATGCAGACGACCATGGATACATTAGTGGCTTTGGTGAGCTCCTGGGTGACGGGTAATCCGTCTCAGTCTGCTCCCTCCACTGCTCCCGTTCCCCAGGCTGAGGATTCTGCTGGTGCTGACACTGAGGCGGTTCCTGCTCCAGCTACTACTTCGGCTCCTCCTCCTGCTGCTGTTACTGATCCCCCTCCTTCGGGCGATGATCTTATCGAGTTCTTTGTCCCGCTATGACATGTTATTGTATGTTATATGGATGGTTGTTGTTATGGAGTCCCTGTGTGAACTTCGTCTTTTTTTGAATGTATGATATACTCCTTATGATGTATTTCATTTTGTTTATATATATACATGTCTTCATTTCAATGTTGTTCTATTCTGTGGATATATGTGTTTTAGGGGGAGCTCCCCTCGGATTTATCGTATTTGCCTCGTGCACTTATTGAGGGGGAGTTCTGTTTTTTGATTTTTAACAAAGGGGGAGATATATATGTTGAAGTTTACGCTTAAGATAATTAAAATCAAACTTACTGCTTAAATATGTTCATGTTTATTGCTTATGCTTAATTTAGATGATTTTCAACGTTATTGCAATCATTATCTATCATTGTATCATTATGATATTTTGGAAGTTAGCCTAAACTTAAATAGATTATCAAACATCAAAAAGGGAGAGATTGTTGGTGCAATCATGCCCTGGAAGTTTCAATGTGTTGACAATTATTTAAGTTTAGGTTAATACGTTGGAACTAACATGCATTGTGAGTTTGCAGGAGGAGTTTCTTGCAGGTCGGAAGACCAGATGCAAGAGAAGTCCAAGAAGGTCGAGGATTGGATTCTTGGTAAAAAGGTTTCTTGCAGGTTAGAAGACCAGATGCAAGAGAAGTCCGAGAAGGTCGGGGACCAAATTCTTGGTAAAAGAAGCTCCTGTAGGTCACAAGATTATATGTGTGTTAGGCTCACTATCAGAGATCAATTGGTGAATCGATTCAGACATGGTTGTGAGGCAGAATGCCATTGAATCGATCAGCCGATCGATTGAAGGTAAGTCAATCGATCGGCCGATCGATTGGAAAGGATCTGCGCGAAGCACAGAACACTTCTGAATCGATCAGCCGATCGATTCAAGGTATTGAATCGATCGGTCGATCGATCCGTGAACATTCTGTGCGAAGCACAGAACCCTTCCGAATCGATCAGCCGATCGATTCAAGGTATTGAATCGATCGGCCGATCGTTTCATGAACATTCTGTGCGAAGCACAGAATCATCCTGAATCGATCAACCGATCGATTCAAGGTATTGAATCGATCGGCCGATCGATTCACAAAGCTGTGATTTCATGAGCAAGCAGCTGAATCGATTCAAACGCTGCCCCATCGATCCAAGTCAAATAAAAGAATCTGCACCGTTGATCTTGACGCGATGGCTTCCAACGGATACTTGTGAATCGATTGGGACATAACCTCAATCGATCCACGGTGACGCCAGCGTGAGAAACGGCTAGTTTTCTTGATGTTTAAAACGCTGGAAGAAAGAGGAACAAGCACCGATTAACAAAAATTACTGTTCTATTGCTCTGGTGTGAAGAATCCTTGAAGTGCTCAAGATCTCTCAAGCGTTGGAAGTTAGAGCTCTCAATCTCTCCAAGCTTTCAAATCTCACGCCACAAGGAAGAAGCTATTTCAAGTTTGTAAATCTCTTCTCTTCTTCATTGTAGTGAGTGTGAGTTATTTCCTTTGGGAGAGGAAGTATTGTAAGTGTTGTAAGGTTTCTCCACCTTCGGTGTGATTCCGAGAAGGAGGGTTTTTGGATAGTGAAAGTGTGGTGAGTGGTGTGGATCCTTGGACTAGTCACCTCCTTGAGGAGGTGGATACCAAGTAAATACAGGAGTTAGCATTGGCTTCAAGTTTCTGCTGTGCAAAATCAAGATCAAGAAAACGAAGGGAGCCATTCCCCCCCCCCCCCCCCCCCCCTCTAGCTCAACCAATCCTAACATCCTTTTGAAACTAAATGAGCTTTGTATCTGTTAATCGATTCATCAGCTTTTCTCTTTATTTTGAGAATCCACTTATTCTCAATATCCCATCGGCCCAGAGGAAGATCGACTAAGTCCTAAACATGATTCTGAATCATGGACTCCATCTCTTCAACCATTACAGCTTTCCATTTTTCTCTAACTCTACATCCCAATGCTTCCTCAATGGTTTAAGGTTCGTCGTCGTCAACTGAAAGTATAATCGATGATGCCTCATTGTCAATATCAAACCTCTTCTTAGGTTTGATCTTACGAACACTTCTCCGTAAGTTAGGTTGTTGAGAAGTCAACTCATGACTCGACATATCACTCCCACTCGGTTGACTAGACTCAGGTGTTCCTTTTGACACCTCTCTTGTTGATAATATCTCATCCTCCTCAAATAGAGGAACATCTTTATCAACATCACCTCTGATTGGAAACTCTGTTTCAAGAAAAGTCGCATCTCTCGAGTCTATTTCGGAGATGATTCCATCTAATTGCTCACCTATGAAAATATAACCTTTGGAGGTCTCATGATATCTTATAAAGATATATTTCTTACCCCTAGGTCCCAATTTTCCATACTTGTGAGAACTATCATGAACATAAGCAGCTGACCCTCAGGGTCTCAAATTACTCAAATCTGGTTTTCTTCCTGTCCAACGTTCATATGGGGTAGATGGAAATGAGTTTGAAGGCACTTTGTTAAGTATATAGGTTGCAGTTAATAATGCATCTCCCAAATAGGAGATGGCAAATTAGCCTGCTCCATCATAGACCTAACCATTTCAAGAAAAGTCCTATTTCTTCTTTCAGCTATCCCATTTTGTTATGGAGTTCCAAGGATTGTCAACTGTCTTATAATCCCTCTATCATTACATATTATCTTAAACATATCAGATAAATATTCTCCTCCACTGTCAGTGCGTAAAGTCTTAAATTTATGTTTCGTTTGATTCTCAACTTCGTTCATATAACGAATGAAGCAATTTAATGCTTCAGATTTGTGAGAAATCAAATACACATGACCGAACTGAGAGAAATCATCAATAAATGTAATGAAATAAGAAGCTCCATGTCTCATTTCATTGGACCACAAATATCCGAATAAATTAACTACAATGTTGATTCAGATCTAATAGTCTTACCAAATAGTTTCCTAGTTACTTTTCCAGCAAGACAATGCTCACATATAGATAATTGAATCTTAGACCGAGTGCCCAATAAACCCTCTCTAGCCAATCGATTCATACGTTCTTGTCCTATATGTCATAATCTAGCATGTCAAACCTCATTAGTTATATCTGCATCACTAGTTAGAGCAACAACAACAACAACCAAGTCTTTTCCCACATGGTGGGGTCGGCTGTATAAATCCTTTTATGTCATTGAGCTCTATCCCCTATTATATCATCATCTATATTTAAATAAATTTTATCTTATTTTATTGTTGCTAACCAAGTCTTTTTTTGTCTTCCTCTTCCTTGTTTGATATGCATGTTTATCATAGTTTCACATCGCCTAACTGGAGCATTTATTGGTCGTCTAAGTACATGTCCGTACCATCTTAAACGTGTCTCTCGGAGTTTTTCCTCAATAGATGCAACTCCAACTTTCTCTCTAATGCTCTCATTTCTTATTTTGTCCATCTTCGTATGTCCACACATCCACCTTAACATTCTCATTTCTGCAACTCTCATCCTTTGCTCATGTGCTCGGGTCATAGCCCAACATTCAGCTCCATATAACATAGCAGGTCTAACTGCGATTTTATAGAACTTACCTTTAAGTTTAAGAGATACTTTACGGTCACATAAAACACTCGACGCTCCCCTCCATTTCATTCATCCTGTTTGTATTCTATATAAGACATCTCTCTCAATCCCTCCATCATTTTGTAAAAATGATCCTAAATATTTAAATCTCTCGATTTCGGGCAACTCGTCCTCTCCTATCTTAACAATTGTTTCATTACTTCTAATATTGCTAAATTTAAATTCCATATATTCTGTCTTTAATCTACTAAGCTGAAAATCTTTCCCTTCTAGTGTTTCCCTCCAAGATTCTAGTTTAGCATTTACTCCTTCACGTGTCTCATCTACCAAAATAATATCATCTGCAAACAACATGCACCACGGTACTGTGTCTTGAATGTGCGCAGTGAGTTCGTCCATAATTAGTGTAAAAAGATAGGAACTTAGAGTTGATCTTTGATGTAACCCTATCTTTATTGGAAATGCTTCAGTTACTCCGCCTGAAGTCTTTACTCTGGTCGTTACATCCTCATATATATCCTTAATTAGTTCAATATATGTTACGCTAACACCTCTCTTTTCTAAAATTCTCCATATAATTTCTCTTGGGACTCTACCATAAGTTTTTTCTAAGTCAATGAATACCATATGTAGATCTTGTTTTTGCTCCCGATATTTTTCAATTAATTGTCTAAGAAGATGTATAGCTTCTATTGTCGACCTTCCAGGCGTGAACCCAAATTGATTTTCTGTCACTGTTGTCTCCTTCCTTAATCTTTTTTCTATTACTTTTTCACAAAGTTTCATAGTATGACTCATTAGTTTAATACCTCTATAGTTTGCATAATTTTGTACGTCTCCCTTGTTCTTATATAAGGGAACTAGAGAACTTATCCTCCATTGATCAGGCATTTTTTTCGTTTTCAATATCATGTTAAATAATTTTGTAAGCCACTCGATACCTTGTTTTCCTAAGCACTTCCATACCTCTATCGGAATATCATCTGGTTCAACGACTTTTCCATTATGAATCTCATTTAAAGTTTGTTTTACTTCTGAAGTTTGAATTCTAGGATAAAAATTAAACTTTCTATGCTCATTTGACCTAATTAAATTACCTAAGTTAAGTTGGTCACCTAAACCTTCATTAAAAAGTTGATAAAAATACCTCCTCCACCGCTCTTTTATTTCTCCATCGTTTACTAATACCCTATTACATTCATCTTTAATACATTTTATTTGGCTAAGATCTCTTGTTTTCCTTTCTCTCACTTTAGCTATTCTATAAATATCCCTTTCCCCTTCTTTTGTATCCAATTTTTGATATAATCATTCAAAAGTTTCATTTTTTGCTTCACTCACTACTTTCTTAGATTCATTCTTGGCTATTGTATATTTTTAAAAATTTTCCTCGTTCTTACAAATATATAATTCCTTATAAGCTATTCGTTTTTCCTTCACTTTCTCTTGTACTTTCTCATTCCACCACCAAGAATCTTTACTTAGTGGTACATGTCCCTTTGACTCACCAAGTACACTCTTAGCTACTATTTTCAACTTTGATACCAACTTATCCCATGTTGTATTAGAGTCATCGTATATTTCACTTAATGCTTGTACTTCAATCTTCTCCTTAAATATATTTTGCTTCCCATCCTTTAACTTCCACCATTAATTCTAGGAATTATATATATTTTCTTTCTATTGATACTATGTTTGAGGCGTATATCTAACACTACTACCCTATGTTGGGTAGTTAAGCTTTCTCCAGGGATGACTTTGCAATCTTTAGAAATCTTTCTATCCTTCTTCCTAACCATAAGAAAATCAATTTACGATTTATTATTCCCACTTTTGAATGTGACTAAGTGTTCTTCTATTTTCTTAAAAAACATATTAGCTAATATAAAGTCATATGCTATCGCAAAATCTAATATAGTTTTCCCTTCCTCATTCCTCATTCCAAACTTATAACTCCCATGTACTCTCTCATATTCCTCATTTTTCACTCCGACATGCTCATTTAGATCACCTCCTATTAAAATCATTTCATTTGGTGGAATATTTTGTAATATTTCATCTAAGTCCTCCCAAAACCTTGATTTGGTAGCTTCATCTAATCCTACTTGTGGTGCATATACGCTATTAATGTTCATAGTTTCTTTCGCCACTATTATCTTAAGGGTTATAATTCTATCGCATTTTTTAACTACTCCTACAACTTCATCTTTTAACAAACTATCTACAATAATACCCACTCCATTTTTGTTTTACTCTTTCCAGTATATCATAACTTAAAACCTGAGTTCTCTATCATCTTTGCCTTCTCGCCTGCCTATTTTGTCTCTTGTACACACAAAATACTAATTTTTCTCCTAATCATCATATCTACTACCTCCATTGATTTACTAGTGAGAGTTCCTATGTTCCATGTTCCAAATCTTAGATTATTAGTTTTCCTATCATATTTATTTTTATACAACCTAGGGTGTGAGAACTCTTGCCTATTTAACACTACACCCACGTTCTCATGGAGATGTAGCGGTCCTTGTTGAGACGTTACAGTCGGACCCTGTAACGCGAACTCTTGTATATTTATCACTACACCCGAGTTCTGGAGATGTAGCGGTCATTGCCGAGACATTACAGCCAGACCCTACAACGCGTTCCTTCCGGGGAACAACCTAGCATTAGCACAATAGTTTAATGGATTCATTCATTGAATATTTGCCATAGTTTGACGTTGGCTGGCAACCTAACGCAACCCTCCTCCTTTTTCCGGGCTTGGGACCGGCCATGACCAGTCGTCATGGGCGGAGTTATCACTAGTTAGAGCAATGTTTGAAAAATAACCATCAATAGCATAATTGACATTTGGTTCTACATCAAGAACCATAAAACCATTTGTTAAAAAATCATGTCTGATTGACACTGAGTCAATCTTAAGTTCAACACACCAATTGAAAAAATTAATACAATACCCTAAATCAAGAAGACACGTAACGGAAACAAGATTCCATCAAATTTCAAGAGCATACAGGACATCATGTAGAAACAAAACTCTACCACCACGGAGGTTGAGTTTACAAGTGCCGACTCCTTTGACTTCAACTCTTGCATTGTTTCTTATATAGATCCATTTGTTGCCAGCTGGTACCCGACAGTACTCTACAAATGTAACTCACTCTCGAGCTACATGGTTGGTTTCTCCCGAATTTATAATCCACAAAGGATAAGAATCAGCTAGCAATAAAATGCTCAGGAAAAAAAGACACACTTGGATTTACCTTTTTCGGCTCAATGCACTCCCGAGCGAAGTGGCCCTTCTTGCTGCAGTTAAAACAAGTCAACTTATTTTTAGGTTTCTTTCTAGTCCTCTTTACTATCTCCTTGTTTAGGCCCTGTCCCACAGCAGCAGCTTCCCTCTTCTTTCCCTTCCCTTTCTTGAACCATTTCTTTTTCATGAATCCAGATGATCCAGCAAAACCTACAGCCACATAGGCTTGTCCATAAATCCTTGCAGATTCAACTCTCTCTGCCTCTAATTCTACATGGCATGAGACATCAGTGAATGTCTTGATACTCTCACTGTGAGTTAGGGTCTGCTTCATGGTCTCCCAAGAATATGGAAGTGAATAAAAACTGCTTGAACCTGTTATTCATCGGTCAACTCATGACCAACAATTTTAAACACCCGAATCATGTTCAACATCTTCTTGAGGTGTTAAACCATTGATACATTCGGATGCTTCCTGTAGTTGTTAAACTTGATTGATAGTTGTTGAAGTTTGCTCAGACTTACTCCACTGTATTTTTCTTTAAGGGCTACCCAAACTGCATGAGCTAAAAGATACAACTCATATTCAAAAACTAGGTCGTCTACCATTGAACTAATCAATATGCCCTTTGTAGTGGAGTCCTTTTTCTTCCATGCCTTATAGGCATTAAGATCTCGTCTATGTTGTGCAGTGGGGCCATCTACAGGTTCTACCATAACTTGATTTACAGCCTCCAGAACTTCTTGTTCCTCGAGTACATATTGTATCCTGAGATGTTAGATCTTATAGTTATCCCCATTAAGTTTTTTACCCTTGTTGAGTTCAGCTATAATGTTTTTGGTTGCCATAATCTATCATAAATAAATACATTATTTAGTATTCATTGTAATTCATATGCTTGTAATTTATGATTGATTCAATATTAATTTGAGTTAGTTTACAAAATCAAGTGACAACAATATTTTTACTCATCATTTGTATGACCAATCAAATCAATATTGATCAACTCTATTATACACATCCCAACTAATGAACTAATCATTTATAAAATCATAATTTCTTTAATTAATGAACTGATCATTTAATAAATCATGATTACTTTAATTAAATGAACTAATCATTTAATAAAAATAAACTAATCATGAATCATGTCAAGTAAACATCATAAATAAATGAATATATCATTAATATAAAATTATGCTGCATATTGTTAACATATAACCAACTGACATGAACGAAATGGACTAAAATTATTCACACATAATGAAAATAACAATAACAAAACTCTAGTAAACTAGATAGGCTACTACCACTTCCACTAGGACAGACACTAGTGTCGTGGTCAACATTATCCCTTTTAGCCTGGACTCATTTGGGGTATTATCAAGCAGAACAGCTCCAGGATTCTCTATCGGATCCATAATTGGATCCATCTCTGGATCCTCCTCAATCATTTTCGAGTCCTCTTCGAACTCTTCAAGATCCTCTTCAGTCATATGGTGAAGCAGTTACTCACATAATACTAAATATGTGACGTGTCCTTGATGACGCAGCCCCCAAATATAGTCTACTATCATCCTAGGATTTTCTAGCAATGAACGCATCAAAGCCCAGATCCTATAACTGTCCAGGACTGGAAACTCTTCTCGCTCAAGTTTCCAAAATAGATCATCAAGCCGTCCAATGTGTCCGTCGACTCCATAAGTAGAGTTACTCTCTATCTCTTGAATTTCCTCCCTGAGCTAATTTCGTCGCACTTCACGATGAGTCAATGTGGTAATCGTCTGTATCATCTAAAAAATTGAAATTAAATAATTTAGTACAAAATCGACTAACCAGTACAAAATCGGCTTAATTTAATTTATACAGGCATAGTATCAACATAATAAATCAAGAAAAATAAATCTTCTCGATTTTCAGAAGTCTAAGTCAACTGGCCCATTGGATCGGTTGATTATAAATCCAGATCCTAAGCTTGGTCCATTATCCACAATTAGAACTAATCTAATTGGATAGAGATCTTTGTACCTAAGTTCTATTACTGTTTGATCTAAGTCCATTTCAGCCCATTTCAGACTTATTGATCAAACTCAGGTCTGTTTGATCAAACCAATGTCCATTGATTTAAGTCTAACCAATTAGAACAAATCTAATCATTTGATCAAATCTAACCCAATAGAACTGTTGGATCGCATTGGCCGGCTAGAAGGGGAGTTGAATAACCCTACAAAAATAAAATACAACCCTTCTTGAACTCTCAGAATAACACTTGCATAAATTAAATAAACAGAAAACTAATAAAAGAAGAGGCACCGGATTTGACTTGGTTACAACCGGGGAGGTTGTTAATCCAAGGAATGTGTCGCACTAATATCTCCTTCAGACGGAGAAGCCTCCACTACAAGGAAAAAGCCTAACAACAACGATTTTTCACCATTGTCGTAGCTCCTTTAGAACTGTTGTTAAATGTCGTGTTGTTAAAAGGGGTGCCCAAAGATAACTATTTTTAACCGTTGTCTTTGAAGGCAAAGACAATATTTTTACAACGGTGAAAAACTGTTGTCTTTTCCTTCAAAGACAATAGTTTTTACCGTTATCTTTGAGTGTCTACCTTTAAACAGGGTCTTCAACAACAGTTTTAAACTATCTACGACAACGGTGAAAAACCGTTGTCTTTTTTAGATAAAAAATAAAAAAATTAATACACAATTTCCCAATATTATAAATCATTCAAATTATTAAATTTCAAAATAAAATTTAATATACAATTTTCTAACATTCAAAAATAATATCTATAACATTCTGAAGAAATTTCATAAGCAACCAACAAAATTTCATAAGCAACCAACAAAATGATAACACTATTAAAACAAAGGTAGAACAATATAACACGAGATTTTCTACTTAGATGTCGGTGAAGAGGATGGATTGTAGCTCCTAGTGCTCCTTAATTTGTTAAAGTCTCTCCATTTTTTTAGCTTATCGGCATTCTTCCCAATACTCTTGAGGACACCTATTCGAATAAAGATATATATTACAAATTAGAAACTAAACTATACGCATGATTCTAATTACACTGCATAAATGTTACATAGCCATAAAAACCATTTGATATAGTCATCTAACAGAAGTGCAAAAAGTGTTATCTATGTAACATAAATGGTAACCTCTTGAAACAATATGGTGGCTCTTAAATTTTTTATTAAGCAGAATTTTCATTCTATGTCACTGCATACAAAGCTTCTATTATAAACCATGCAAACATTATTTTTCCCAGTGATCAAGCAGCATTAATTCTAAAAGTTACAATCTAATGCAAACGTTCCCACACACTCCATATGATGCTAAGGAGTAAGTCATACATTAAATTCTAAAAGGGACCATTAAAGGAAAGAATGCCTTAAATAAAAATAAATCTAGAAAGTTACCATAGGCTTTGGATTAATACTTTAAGTTTACATTGATCATGAGCTAAATCATAAAAAGAGAAGTAGAGTGGCATGTTACATCAGTTGACTTTCTAATCTTTAATTTAAGTTTCACCATTTAAAGAAACAAGTCTATTCTTGGAATCTCAAGATCTATTACATCATCAAGCTGATGCATAGGATACCAATTTAGATGTTAACATCTTATAAAGTATATTCCTCATTAAATTTGTGTCCTCACCTTAAGAAAATCTGGAATATACTATTTTAAAGTCATGAACACGTTAAGGTTTTCACTAACTATAGTAGGAATGGCTGCAGTAATTACCTGAAACAACATAAATCGTTAGTTTTGAAGGCAGAGTAGAGAGCTGTCATGTAACTTTTAGAAATCAATGCAACATAATCTTAAAGAATAACATTATAGCAGGATAAAGATGTTAAAAAGAGCAGTAGATTGAAACTAAAAACCCCACTATAGAGTCTTTAATATGTACAAAACACCTTTTAGCTTCATGTTGAATATAAAGTGAACATAATCAAATGAATCGAGATGCAAATATTGCAAATGTAAGTTAAGAAAAAAAACTAAGAAATGATAAAGTAACTGTAATTTAATCTAACTTATGATTTAATTCTAGATTTGGAGAAGTAAGAAGTGTAAGCTTTTCTAGATCACCATGTACAGAAATTGAAATATTAATAGGGCCATTACTTGTCAACACATGATGTTCCTAAGAGGAAGAAATGGACTTTAGAAATAAGACCAAAGAACAAATACATTAACTGTAAGCATAGAATATGCGTGGGTGATTACATTAAAGATAGACTATAAACATTTTTAATTAAGAAAATGAGGAAGGAAATGAATGGAGGAAATGAATGAGATTTTCTACTTAGATGTCGATGAAGAGGAAATGGAGTATATGGTTTCTTCTCCTTAGCCTTTACTTTCCTTTGAACATTCTTCCTTGATGGTGATCTTCAAAATTATATTAATTGTCAAGATGCATGCTATAAAACTGTTCAAACAATCACTTAGATAAAGTATACTGATATAATTTTTGATACTATCACTACACGCCAAGTTTGATTTTCAAAAACTCATTGTAAATGAGAAAGAAAAAACACAAAACTCTTATATGGTACAAGAACAAAAAAACTAATTATTTATCCTTAGAACTAGATGAATAGAGACATGTGTTAAAGATTGTCAAGTGATATGCAAACACAAGCAATGGGATTGGTAGTGTAAAGCATACAAGTACATACTTTAACTTGTTGTCAATTTGAGTGTAAGCTTCCAAATAAGAGTTGTCTATTTCATAAACCACAGTAGCATAGTTAGGCAATCCAAAGGTCTGGGAATTATGACTTTAAAAATGATGACAGTAGAAAGGGGAATTTCAACAATGATGAGCTTCTGTTAGTGAACTAAAAAATAGCCGAAAAATTTCATCTTTATGTTTAGACATTCAAAGAACGAGATAATATCATGTATGTAGAGGTAAAATTCAATGAATAACCAAACAACACAACAAGAAAATTGTAAATTAGCGGTGTAATATTTTCGTCGCTAAACCAAACAAATACTTACCTTTCACTCATATATATGGTCATGTCATCAGTAGAATATTTTTTTGAAAAAAAACTGCACCATTAAAAATAATCTCGCAGAGAACATGAACCTCACAATCAATAGGAAGAAAATCATATAAAGGATGGAGAAAGAAAAATAACAAGAAGCCACAATTGTAAAGTTTTCCTAACCTGTAAGGTGAACAATCTATCATTGATCTAGACTTCTTTGGTCAAAAAGTATGCTACAATCCCAAATTAAGCATCATAGATGTATAATTCCATCAAAAGAACTAACTCGCTGTCCAAAAGTAAGTTAAAAAATGCATAAAATGATTTAGAGACCTAACAAAACCTAATATTAATCTAATTAGAAAACTCTAATTAGCTCCACCCAACCTATTCAATACTTGAAATGAAATGCATTACTAGGATTTGATGATGGACAAAAAAAGAGAACTACATATGTATTCCTAGAACTCCCACTCTTTTCACAAGTGATAGGAAATTGATTGGTGATAGACAAACTCTCATTACTAGGATTTGATGATGGACGAAAAGAAGGAAGAGCTTGAACTACATATGACTTATCATTTGTGCTTGTTCAAGTCTAGACAAAGGTCATTCTCTTTTTGGAAGTACATCTGTATACAAGTAATCTAATGAAATCTGTTGAACACAATGCCTGTCACTGATACTAGTACTTGATCTCACAGATGAATGGTGCATTTCATTTGATTAACATAATCAATCACACATAGATTACATCTCCAAATCTGAGAGAATAGGTCAATAGTATAAGAGTAAGGAAATTCATTACCTAACTCTTCTTCGTGATGACGTCCAAAGGTCACTAGCAGTGGCACGGTGGCCAGGGGTTGACTTTGATTGCTCGGTCTTAGGTGGCATCCCCACTGGCTGGTGCAGGGAGGTGGGAGCTCTTAGATGGCGGCGATCATAATAATCTACCTTCTGGCAGTGGGGCCCCTAGAAGAAAAATCGGCGGGGGTTGGCCATGGATTGATCAGCTAGGGAGAGGTGAAGCTTGCTCTCCCATGGACAGTAGCTGGATCGAAAGAGAGGAGCTCAACGTCGGCAAGATCGGGAGAGGAACTCGCCATTGGCTTGGAGAGGAATACGGCGACATTGCCAGGCTGGGCTCGACACCGTGAACAGATGGCGATGCCCTAGCGCGAGGAGGCGGCGATAGTCGAGTGGTGCCAAGCATGATCTGCGATGGCGGCGGTGCGACTACAATAGGAAACTAGGGCACGAGAGAGGGGAAAGGGCGGCGGTGATTGGGAGTAATCGGCAGCACCCTCGACGGCTGGCGATGGCTGTGGCTTCGGGAATGTGAGGGCAGCGGCGGCTGCGTCGGAGGTCAGTAATGAAGAGGAGATTGCGGTGACGGTAAGATTGGTAGGAGAAGAGGAGGAATGGGGAAAAAAATGAGATTGTTTAGATTTATATATGTAGGTTATTAAATAAATAAACTCCCACTTTATTGGTACTCGAAATAGGCTTTCTCTAAGCTTAATCGATTTACCCTATTAAATGTGTCATACTGACTCCGTTTATATTCTAAAAAATTTCTAAAAATTATCATAAAATTCTACCTCCCAAGGAAGCGCCGAAAAGTCGATGCGCTAACACTTTAAAGGCAAAGTAGCGAGATCGACAAGGAGCGTCTTTCGCGGAGGAGTCGCAAAGGAGGAGTCGGATATAGGTTTTTGTTCGTTTGAAGAGTCACAGAGAAGTGGGTTTTAGGTTTTTTTTCATGAAGTTAAAAAAACTGTTGTGCTTTTAGGATTCAACAACATTCAATAGACAACAGTTTAATAAAACTATTGTATATTATCACATAAGCAACACTAAAAGACAATAGTTTTTTAAAACCTTTGTCTTTGACACACATTAGACAATAGTGTTTTGAAAAACTGTTGTTATTTAAAAAACATTATGGTGAACAACAACAGTTTTCAATAAAATTGTTGTTAAATAGAAAAAAGACAACAATTTCTTGAAAAACTATTGTCTATTAGGTGTGGTTAAATCCAAAAATTCTTGTAGTGCTCTTACATCAATGATGTACAGAAAAATAGAAGTTAAACTCTAAAGAAAGGGTACAAGTGTTAGAAATGCTAATTGCTTGAGTTGATTTGAGCTTCTTGGACCAAGGTTATATTTATAGCCTTGGTCGGGGCGCTTGGAAGGGTTCCAGGCGCCTGAGAGGGGATAAAACTTTATCCCTTATCGCATAGATCGCATTTGACCGTGATCAGGATAAATTCTAGGTACGGGTGCCCGAAAGGGGTCCGGGCGTCCGGAAGGGTTCCGGGCACCCCGGACTGGTCCGGGCACCCGGAATGGTTCGAGACACCCGGACCAGAAAAGTCAACAGAGTTGACTTTTTCTGGTCCGGGCCCTCTGCTCCGGTTCCGTTCGCCTCGGTCCATATCTTTCACTCCGGCTCGCTTGGGTGATTTCAGCCAACCGAAATAAGACTCACCCGAACCCAATTTTGGCCTTCTCGAGCAGGCTTCCGCTCTAGCTTCTCATCCCTCGGAATCGTCGCGTGCTTCCTTCTCGTCTGCCAGCGTACTCATCCGCAGCTCTTCATCCCTTGGTCGCACCCCGTGCCGACCTTCTCGCTAGTTGCGTCTCTTTCTCCCTGACCAATCTTCCGCTCCGGCTTCTCGTCCCTCGAAAACACCGCATGTTTCTTTCTCGTCCGCCGGTCTACTCTTCCCAGTGCCTCATCCCTCAGACGCACTCTCCTATGTCGTCCTTCTCGCTAGCTGCGTCTTTCGCTCGACTCCTTGTGCTCCTAAGCTCCTGCACACTTAGACACAAGGTTAAAACACCACAGGATCTAACTTAACTTGTTGATCACACCAAAATAACCTTGGAGTTCCAACAAGAACAAATCTGGTTATTTGATCATATTTGGTCCATGCCCAATTAATCAACCCAAATTTATTCTGATTTGAATCAACCTGGTTTAATTAAACCAACTAATAGTTTAATTAGACCAAATTAATTTGGTTAAACCAATATAATTAATTAAAATTAGATCAATAATCCTAATTTTAATTTTATATATACATATATATATATATATATATATATATATATATATATATATATATATATATATATATATACACATACAAGCTTAAAAAATTTTGCATGGAAACTCATTCAAAACCAAAAGGTTTCGTTTTTTTTATTTAATTGCATGCGGCAACCTTTTTATTATTATTATTATTTGATTTTCTAAAAGCAAACCTTTTTCTCATGGAGTAGTGTGCTTCGTGTTTCTTCCGTTTCCTTCATCTCACGATTTCTCCGTCGCACGCTGCCCATGTCCGCATGCCGCACACGCCGCCATGCAACCGCAATAGACACGGTCACCAGCCACATAGGCCGATCTCTGGCCTACTCGGGGGGTCGTCGGTCCTCTTTAGGCATTAGACACCAGTCGACTTTAGGTCCGATGACATCGCCAGCGCCAGCCACCAGCGCATGTTCTACCTCTCCCAGCCACCAGCGCATCGCCGGCCAACCGAGACACCATCGCAGGCCACAGAATGTCGTCGTGGGCATATCCCTACGACCCAAGCCCTGCTCCGATGGAAATCGCTACACTGTCGCGATTTTTTAAACTTGGCACAATGTGCTGTCAAGCAGCAACGCTAACGCCAGCGGTGACTCTTACCAGCGACCCTATCGTCGGTGAGCGACGGCTACCAGTGACCCTGTCACCGGTCTTTGTATGCTACGACACATTAGTCGTGCAAAACAATGACAAGAAATGGTAAAGCGATACAGAAAATATTCGAACAGCGGTTTCATAATTCGTCTTAAGCATTTAGAAATAACAGTACTCTGATGCCAATGTTGATAATTCTAAATGAATGAAAAACGAATTAAAATAGTAAATGCTTACAACGATCTTCCGCAGATCTGCAATCGGCGATGGCAAGACTCGCTGTCGGAAGAACGATCACAGGATCGGAAAGCTCTCCACAATTCCACGAACCAAATTCCACCACCTCAGATTTTCTTCCCTCTTTCCACCGTCATGTGAAAACTCATTCTCTCTTTCTTACCTCTTACGAATGAACTTTGGATGCACCCCTTATAAAGGGAAACCAGGGATATAATGGACTTTTCCATTAAGAGTAGTGGAGAACGTGGCCATGTTCCCACGTTCCCATTTACTACAATATATATAACTTATAATATGTTTCTCCACTTTAGATGGATTTCCAAGAATGAGAAAAGTAATGGACTCATGCTAATAAGTAGGCCTTGGAGTAAGAACCTAGGAGTTTCGAATCAAGTAAAAACCTAATATGTTTGCTTCCATGTTTATTTGTTTTTCTTTATATATATTTCGTTGGATGCTAACAATTTAGACAAGCAAGTTCGACCAAGCGCTATTCACCTCCATCTAACACACTCCACCAATCCTACATTGCAAAAGTCTCTCCTCGACCCTAATCTAAAAGGTGGCGGTGAAAGTCCAGACAACTACTTACTAACTTAGTAGTTGTTGAAAGTCCAAACATGTCAAAGAAGGATTAAATTTTTGACAAGTGGAAAGTCCTATCAGATCATAGGGAATTGGATATTTGGAAAGAGTGAAAATCTTAAAACAGTGAACTCTAGATAGGTCTAAAGTTCAAGTAGATCTAAGAGGAATCAAATGCTTAGTCAGGGAAAAATCCTAGAGGAAAGCTTTAGAAGAGTGAATTCCTAGCAAGTGAGAATTCCTAGCAAGTGAAAATCCTAGAGGGGTGAATTCTAAGTAAAGAGAAAGTCTTGGAGGAGTCTCGATAAGTCATATAGACTAAATACCAATCAGGCCTACTAGGTAAGGTAGACAATACATTAGGCATACTTGCATATTCTATATTATTCTATAGACTAACTCTGTGTTTAGGAAAAATATATTTCTAGATGACTAAAAAAAGGGTGTTCAGTGGATTGAACGTTCCAAGCGACCATAAGGAGGTCCAGGTGATGCCAAATCAGTGATAGGCCTTGGTTAGAATAAGCACCGATGTCATATTTAGTTTAGGCGACTAAAAGGCCCAAATCGATATCCAATCAACAGGGAATATAACGTGGGCGTGGATGCAGAAGCTGGCAAAGGGGAGAGCAGATCCTCTAGTCCGTAATTTGCGGACTAGGAGATGGTCCACTATTGTAGACCGTTGATTTGGATGGACCCTACTAATTTAAAGGTGGACTCCATCCAAATCAATGGTCCTTATACAGTGGACCATCTTTTGATCCGCAAATTATGGACCACAAGATCCGGCCCCGGCAAAAGGGGAGTCCAAGCAATCGAAAGGGGCTTCTGGTCGACTAAAAGTGGATAGACAAAGAAAACTATGCAATCAGATAACGACGAGCTCCAGTCAACCTAAAAGACCTCTGGTCAATCAGAACATCACTATGAGTATAACTTCGAGTAGGCCGTCTACATTACTCACATTCTCATTTTCCATACACTCAAACCTCTTGAAGTGTTGTTTAGTTGATCCAGAAGGTATCAAAATGGGTGCAGTAGCATTCAGGGTTTCCAACGGCGATCAAGTCTTTAGTAACATCTTGTTTGTTTAAATTTTATTATCAATTTTCTTTTGCTTTAGTTGTTTGTTTGTAAGAACAATTTAGATGAGGTTTCTTCCCCTCTAAAAAGTTCAGTAAGGAGAAAGTAAGTGCCTCACGTTCTAGGTATAAGCCATGGAGTAGGAATCTTGGAGGTTGCTAAACCACGTAAAAATGCTCTTTTATTTTTATTATGTTTATTTTATTTTACGTATTCCATCGCGTACTAATAGCCTACCGACACAAGTTAAAAATTAAGCGAAAGTACTATTCTCCAGCCCCTCCTAGTGCCATCTCCAATCCTACACAGAGATAAGAGGAATATCATGGAGAAATCGTACTTAAAGGAGCTCTGGCATGCAAGGCGTATGAATTGTGGCAGACACAATCAAATAATATTTAAAACCTCAATACTTCTTGCAACAGTGATGACCCATAAAATCCAAATGCACACATATATGACTATTTATAATTTATCTACAAATTCTAAATTTATATGAATGATGAACAATTCATTAGATACTAGTTAGCTATAGGATGATAGAAGGATACCTAGTCGGTTAGAATGTTAGATACTAGTTAGCTATAGGATGATAGAAGGATACCTAGTCGGTTAGAATGTAACAGATTTATTATAATAGAGTAGATAAATTTTTAATAGGACTATATCTTGGAAAAAAAATCTTCCCAATTTCTAATCACTTAGTAGTTGGCTAATTTATCTTCCTTCACATAATCTAAGAACTAACTGTGAGGAGCGTTTAACCATTTTACTACAATAAGTAATCAATGATTGATTAAATGATATTTGCCGCGACAATTCGCCGCGACAACTTGCCGCGACAACGCACTGATCGGTCTGTAGACCGATCAGGAGGCAACCTGATCGGTCTACAGACCGATCAGTAATTCTCGATGAATTGTCGCGGCAATAATCTCAGACTACTGTGAGGACGTACCACGACAATAAGTTGTCGTGATTGATGGAAAATATCATTAATAAGGGTTTGTAAGTCCAGAGTACGTTATACTATATTAAAAAAAGAAATCAATAGTTAATTATTATTCATGTACATATATTTTATAATATATAAAAGAATATATATATATATATATATATATATATATATATATATATATATATATATATATATATATATATATATATATAGATAGATAGATAGATAGCACTTTCTCCTTAAAGGGAAGGAAAGAGGAAGGAAAGAAATTGATGATGGAAAAAAATTCCATGGGAAAAGGTAGGAGAAAGAGCTCTCCATGGAAGAAGGGAAAGATATGGAAAAAAAATAAAAAGCAAACAAAAAAAAGAGAATCATGAATTTCCTCGTGCTCGCTCTTGTCCCCGCCCTCGCAAGGACTCCAGCCTTGCGCACTCACACTCGCCCTCACCCTCACAGGGCCACCAACCCCAGCACACACACACTCACAGGGCCACTGGCCTCGCTCGCTCATGCTCACCCACCCTCAGTCGCCCTCATCCTCATAGGGCACTGACCTTGCCTGCCCTCGCTCATGCTCGCCATCACATGGTCGCTAACCCTACACCTTCACAAGGCCACTAGACTTGCAGTCGCTCACTCGCGCTCGCCCTCAAGAGGACCGCCGACCTTATGAGCGACCTGTGAGGTGCCTCACCCTCGAGTGGTCGTCATCCCACAAGCGACCTCCAAGGTCGCTCGCCCTTGGGGGCCGCCAAGCCCGAAAGTAACCTCCTAGGTCACTCGCCCTCGGGTGGTCGCCAAGGGCAAGCGACCTCCAAGGTCGCTCACCCTTGGGGGCCGCCGAGCCCAGAAGTGACCTCCTAGGTCACTCGTCCTCTGTGGATCGCCGACCCCTCGAGCAACCTTCGAGGTCGCTCATGCTCACTAGGCCATCTCCTCCCTAACCATGTGCATCACCCTCATAGGGCCGTCAATAGGAAAAGGACATTGAGTATAGCCGCCTATTCTCACCGTTTTGTATTGTCAATAGCGAAAGTGAGAAATAGATATACACGTTGTGGCAGAAGGAAATTGCTTTCCGCCCGATTTGGGTGGAAGCAAAAACTATGAAAAAATTATACATTTAAGGATTTATAAATCTGTCACTCCATTTGATAAAGAAAAGAAAAGAATTTCTCCTTGTTTATGAAGTAAACATAGGAATGGAAATTCTTTCTATAGTTTTTATTTCCTTCCTCCTAAGTAAACAAAGCCTAGAGTTAGATGGAAGTAGGCATGGACAATTTTCCATTTAGTACTGCTGCGCAAAGTATAGATCGTTTATCAATCCACAAATATATACAACAAATACAACCACAATAATCATGCTTTATCCCACTAAAGTGGGTTGACAATCCACAAATATATGTCTGTAATACAGAGACATCATCACCACATCGTATATAATTAGTTACAGCTCTAGCAATTAATTTCCTATGTGCTTCTCGCGCTCCAACTTCCTGCTTTATCTATGAATGTCGACAGCGTTATCTACGTTCCTTAGCATAGGGAAATGTAACATCTCCCACAGAAAGAAGCGAGCAAGTTACATGCAGCCTCTAATTATTAACTAAGCAAGAAGCCAAAAGTTTCTGTGAGTTTTGGTGTTGAGGAGATAGCCAGTGTTTTGGCCCTTCTTTTGAACGCCGACGCAAAGGCATTGACTGTTCTGGATTAGGTATTCTGCAGTGTTAATCCCTTTGCTCGATAAGCTTCCACCTATCTTGCATCTGTCAAACACAAACATTATCCACATGTTTACATCTGTAATATCAAATATTTAAAAACATTATCCATATGATACTTTCTCATTCGATTGGTTCTTGATTCAAATAACTTGTTGGAAGTCAAAATCGACCTAGTAAATTAACACTAGGGTCTGCTAGATTCACTAATTGGAAAATAAAAAATAATATAATCCATCATATTAGAGTGAGAATGATTCAAAGGTAATAAACTCAAGTCTTGTAGAAAGTATACTAGGGTTGTTTCTTGCATATCGTAAATATAATGGCAAGAACAAGAAGAGAAAGAAGCATAACTAAATCCATATTACTGAGGGGGAGACCGTACAAACTGAACTTGACAGATGATGAACACCTAGTTGAGCATGCAAATGTTTTTCTTATGGATGAGTTGTTAAAGGTTGATAAATAAAGGATGACTTATCATAAACTTTGATGATATATTTGATACTTTTGTGAAGAAATAGTTAGTTGGCTTAGGAAGCAGAGTTAATATATATATATGAGACAACTATTGAGGCTCTTGCATACACTATTGGGGATAGTTTAATTTTCCATCATATTTGCATTTCCAAAGTGCATTTAGAAAAAAAAAACTTTTGATAAAATGCACTGACTATGACTTGTTTAGTGTTTGATGACTCTGAACGATCTGTTTATTGTTTGGAAAAACAATAGTCTGTTAATTAAAAATTCCAAATAAATTATAAATAAAATAAGGAATGAACTTTGATCTCATTAATGACCTATTTTGGTTCATTGTAAATGAACTTCAACTTATTATTGACCACCAAAGCATATTACGAATATGTCCCTGATAAATCATAGCATGTTTCTATACTTGATTTTATGTTCATGGATTGTTTGTTGCTCAAGAGGTCGTTAGGTGTTTGAGATTAATTCATTATCTCTCAATGATTCTCTCGATGAAGCTAGAATGGTCATCCTAGAAGAGGATCAGACGATTTTGCCAAGTTCTTGGTAACATGTAAACAATACAATAGCCACAATTTGGGTCTCTTGTCAAAGGATGATTCGCTTGGCATATGTACCTTGCATGACATGGGTGACTCAAATTTGATAGGGTACTAAGAGGAAATATAGGTAGTCAAGAAGTTTGATAGACTGTTTGCTTAAAAAGCTTCCAGTTCCTTTGAAATTTTGGTGTGGTAATGGCATGACGATTACATTTTGATGGTTCAAGAGTAAAAGAGGATTAGAACCCCAGTTTGATGATCTAAGGTTTTAATGTTCACCTCAACTTCCTTTTCAACTTCAACAATAATAGATCTTTGGCTAGCGCCACTAGTGGAACAATTGAAAGTGGCAAAGCTCGTATTAGGCTTTATAGAGGCTTGTCTAGGAATATAGGGGATTCCACTTCATATGGAGCAGAGCCCACCTCATATGGGAGGGGGTCATCCTTTGACATAGCATTGAGCCTTAAACATAGTCATAAAATCAATATTTATAAACATGACAATGAACAATCAAAAGTTAACAAGAAAATTGAAGAAAGCCATGAGAAATATCCTAAGCTGCTTACCCTTGGTGACAATGTATATACAAGACATGGGCAAAATAAACAGCAAGTTACGATGCTTATAAAGGCACTCATTGTTAAGAAAGTTGCCAAATATCATCAAGAATTGGGGAAAATTCATTTAACAAAAGTTATTATAACCTAGTGCCTTGTGTACAAGAGGATGAAGGGGAAGATGAAGAACAAATACAAATGATTCTTGAATACAAGGTAATCTTACGAAAGAATAAAAACCATGTCTTCTTGGTAAGAGTTTGTAAATTGATACTAAAAGGTGTTGGTGCAATCATGCTCTAAACATATGATTGACACATGGTTTTGATGTTTAGACAAAGTTTAAGTTTGGAGATTACTTATTGATTTCATGTGTGTCAAGTGTGTAGGACATAAGTTGCACATGCCACGGATGGAAACCCAAATAGCTTGATATGGACCTGATACTTGACACTTAAAAGTTCATATAGATTGAGGACCAAAAATTTGGCAAATGAACTCTCGGTAAGTCAACAAGGAATGGATGCAAGGCATGATGAAGTCCCAGCAAGTCGATGAGCATTGTATGTTCGGCACAATGAAGTCCTAGTAGTTTAACGATGACAAGATGCTAGGCAAATAAATTCATGGAAGCAAGGAACATCTAGGCATGGTGAAATATTGGAGGCTTGAAGAGGCTCTTGGCACAAAGGTAAAACTCATTGAGGAAGAGTTTGAGTGAAAATGTGATAGAGTTGAAGGGATTAGACTTATTAGACTTAGGTACAAGACTTAGCCATAGAAGTTACTAAAATTAGAAGTCCAATCAATTAAAAGGGAATCTTCAATCGACTTGTAGTTCAGTCAAATAGTAAAGCCTTAGACCTCAAATTTATAGTTTATGATTTGGACCAATTGAATGAATGATCGGTTGATTAATGGTAGGGTCGATTAAGCACAATAGTCGATTAGACAATCGATTGTTGACGCAACAATCCACTAATAGTCAAGACCAATTGCTCCTATTACAATTGACAGATTGATTGACGACTGTCAAGATCAACCAAGCAATTAACTGATGGTAGTACCAATCAACTGAAGTGACTGATAGACAATCATTTGGATGGCTCATTAAAGTCAACAGTTGACTATCAACAAAGAAGATCTCGAGGTGAGAACTAAATTTTGGAACAAGGGTTATATATATGGGGTTTTGGCAGCTCAAATATGCATAAAGAGAAATTGAAAAGCTTTCAATGTATTTTAAGTGTTCAAACCTTTCTTTCTCTCTAAAGTTTACATTCTATGTAATCTCTTTGTGCTTAAACTCTCGTTTTGTGTAAGAGACATTGTAAGAGATTTTTCCACCTTTGATTGTTGACCAAGGAGAAATTTTTGAGGTGCTTTCAAGGAGTAATCCACCTTAAGGATCATAGTTGTGGAGTCAAATCCAAAGGAGGATTGTCGAACCACGTTAATCAACATGCATTGATTGGTTCACATTCTTAACTTGTTTAATCGTTTTTGTATTTCCACTATGTAACTTATTTGTAGAAAAAAAAAGAAAGCACAAATGAGGCTATTCACGCCATCTTGATCCAACAATTGTATCAAAGCTTGGATGTTGCCGGAGGACTATCCACCCAAAGAAGCAATTCTAAGAGAAGGCATCACAAGAGGGTTATAACATAGCAAGGTTGCCAATTTTTCAACAATGTAAAATAGAGTACTATTTAGTAATTGATATCAAAACTCAGTTTAGTGTAACAGAAGGATTCAAGATGTCGATCAGTGAGTTGAGGAAGTCCATGAATCAAGTGAACCACGAAATTAAAGAAAAAGGCACAACCAAATGCAAAAGCTAGCCTAACCATGCAATGGGGATTAGCATTAGACCAACTCAACAAGGTGGGACCTTTCAAGAGTTCAAAGGAGCTATGGATGAAGCTCATAAAACTTCATAAAGGAACACATGATTCACATATTGCCAAGAGAGATCTTCTCACGAGTCAACTAAAAAATTGCACCATAAAGGAAAGAGC
This sequence comes from Zingiber officinale, assembly GCF_018446385.1. Lineage (NCBI taxonomy): Eukaryota > Viridiplantae > Streptophyta > Magnoliopsida > Zingiberales > Zingiberaceae > Zingiber > Zingiber officinale. The sequence goes on along the minus strand of NC_055987.1, from coordinate 81,593,827 downwards.
CCGCCCATGAGTTAACTTCATGGAAGATTCAAAGAAATTCTAAATGGACTTCTGTAAAATCAGGTAGAATTTGGGCAACTGCAATCTTTTAAGGTATGCGTTAAAGGTTTTGATGCTTAAAAAAGGGACCTTTTTATAATAAAGTTAGATGAGTTATTTTGTGAATTTGAACTTCATGAACAAGCTAATCTTGGTCCCAAGGAGAAAGTTTTGACCTTGATTATAGAGAAGACAATCAAGAAGAAAGAGAAGGAACCTGTATTGGAATCAAAATAAGAAACTAATGAGGATGACAGCGCATTTAGTGAAATGGTGCATTTAGTTAGAAGGATGATGAGGAAAAACAAGAGCTTCAATAAGAAAGATGTCAAAGAAATCAACCAATTGAAAGGGTATAACAAAATCTAAATCTAATGGGAAAAAGAAGAAAGCGGTAAAAGCTATTTAGGATGATTCTTGTTCATAGGAGTGCTCACAAGAACTTTGTAAGGTGACTCAAAACATAGCCTTCATGGCCACAGATCTAACTAACTCTTTACCTAGGAGTTCACTTATTAGGACCAAAAGAATTTATATATCTCCACAATGATATGATATTGTCCACTTTAGACCTAAGTTATCAGAGATTTGTTTTTAACTTTACCCAAAATGCCTCATACCAAATGGAGATATCTTCTATCTTATAAACCCATCATCTATCTTATAAACTCATCATCTTTTCCATATATTTTCAATACAAAACTTTGATTATATTCCCAACTGTTCAAGGCCTTAAAGGAAGTGAAAGGCTCATCCTCTACATGTAGAGAGCAAGAGCATTCTCCTTCTAAAGTTGAAACTTAAGGAGGAAAATGCATCTTTTTTATAGGTAAATAATATTATCCAAGTGTGAAAAATGTACAATCATGATTGAGCAAAGTCAATTGAGTCCCTAGTCTTGAACACATATCAATACAATCAAAGTATTGAGTCGGTTCAGAGTCCCTCGTTACTGGTTCCATACAAAATTACAGCTACCACCGGAGGAACCAACTCCTTTTGGTTGCATTCAAGTTTGCCTTCAAATCCATGGAGGCTAGCACCAATGATGTGTCTGTGATTGTTGCAAGCGCGACGAAGCGCCGAGTCCAAGCTTCAAGCTTTATAAGCTTAAGCGAACTTAGAACAATTTTAAGCGTAAAAAAGCGTTTTTTTTTAAATAAAATTTAATTATTTTAAACAAATACATAGATCAAATAATACTTAAACATGATAAATTTAAAGTTCATGCATAAATTTCTCACATGTTTAGAAAGACAAAAGTCACAAAGTTTATAATATCCATTAGTTTTCAGTTTTCACAATAAAAGAACATAAAAAACTAGATATTATCTAATTTCTTGTCTGATTCTAATTCGATCTCCTCAATTTTTCTCGATAGCAGGCAGATAGGGGGTTTATGGAAGATTATGGCTTTTCTCTCAAGAGTTGAGAGACGTTGTGTCGTTTTCTCTAAATTTTTTTCCTTATATTCTTTAAAAATTTACAAATCAATTAAAATTATAAATAAAAAATCACGCTTAAGCGCTATTAAGCGTGCTTAATCATGCTTAATTTGGTCAAACATGCTTTGACCGCTTTTTTCCCCGCTTTCACCTAAGGCGAAGCTTTTCTTCCTCGCTTCGCGCTTAAGTGCGCTTAATGACGCTTTTTAGAACACGGCTCCCAACCCTTCAGCAAGAGCACGGATTAGGTTTAGGCTGTTTCGAATGGTGTATCGGTCAGCCTAACTTAAACTGGATCAGGTTGTGTATGGCCCATGAAGGTAGGCTAGCTTTGTTGGCCTCTACCAGGCCTAGTCCCAAATTTAGGTGTGCCCTGTGCAATCTTGCCCAGCTAAGGAAGGCATCAGTGGTTAAGCCCAACCCACCTTGTCGTCATTCACTGGGTTTTCAATTTGAAATCCAATTAAGTTGTTTTAATTTTAAATTTGAAATCTTCAATGCCCGACCTCTATTGTTCGCACGTGTGCCTACTAGCCTACCCCTCTGTCCACTCACGTACTATGCACGTGATCCCCTCCACCAAGCCCAACTGAGAGCAAACACTTTGTTGTTACTTGGCGAAGAAGAAGATGGCCACGCCGTTGGTCCTAGCAAACCCGAACAGCATCCAGTATGCCTACTCTACCAACCTTCCAATTGGACAAAGCTACAACACACCCTAACTACAGTTTGTTGTCCCCTTGTCACCGAGGAATGACAACTTAGGGACCCATGTCGGAGCTCCACAGTAATCAAAAGCGCTCTTGTCATTACAACTCACTAGAAGGAGAGGGAGGCTACCTGCTTCACAAAAACTAAAGTCCCTCAAGGTAGAGACTAACTGCATTTGTCAGCCATCTCTACCATCGGGCCTTTGCCACAAATCTGATGCACCAGACCAGAGGCCACAAGGATCTATAGAAGATCCCCTAGTGATGCTTCAACTCCCCATTCCTACCCGATCGCAATCAAGCTTGCAAGATTCCTCTATTTTGAACAGAGGATTCCAGCCAAATCCTCTATTATGGTCAGGAGGCGACCAAGTCAGCTCCTATCGCCCGTCTGGTCCCACGAGCAGTAGTTCCCATCTCTAGCCTTGAATTCTCCATCTCCTCCGCCAGCTAGAGGTGATGGTCCTCCTTCGGACAGTTGCAGTACAACCCATAGTCACCCTCCAAACAACTTAGCACCGACGGAGGAGATGAAGACCACATTAGAGTAATTCACTTCGGGTTCCAAGTATCATGATACTTAGAAGTCAAAGAGTCATTTATAGTAAGGTCGATATTGGATATAGGCAAAAACTAAATGAGGTAGTTTATATTTCACTTGTTGATAGGAACCTCTTTCACGTCGAAGATTGCCACCTAGGGAGTTGGAAAAAAAAAGTTGAATAGTTACGGCTTGGATTCCCAAGCAATTTTTAGTTAACTACTCCAAAACCAATATATGAGTACTAAATTCTTTAAATTTTTCGTGTTTGGGTTCATGGTCAAGAAGTACACTCATACAAATGGTTGGTGGGTAGCAGGTATTCCAAGCACATGATCGAAGATTTAAGGATGTTCACCACATTTGAATATAAAGACAAGGGAAATGTCTCTTTTGGCAATAGTGGGGAATTCAAGGTAAGCTGGAAATAGATGCGAATATGAGGGTGTTGCACCCAATATAGATAGGATGTTTCTTAAGATTCAAATGCATGTCTACCGATTTGGGACATCTAAACTTGTACATCACATTTTGTCTTTATAAATATTTACTTTCACCCAAAAAAAAAAAATAAATAAAGAGGCATGATTATGGCATAGGCATTACCCACACCAACATTAGTCAAATAGCCAAGGTGGTGATAAAGGAGTTGGCGAAAGGACTACCAAGGAACCAAGGATTTGGTTTCAAAGGATAAGTCATGTGATGCATGTCAAATGGATAAGCAAACTAAGGCTACCCACAAAGGTATAAATGTTGTTAATACTTCCATGCATCTCGAATTGATTTATTTAGATTTATTTGATAGTCATGGAGTAGTTTCATTAAGTGATAGAATATAATGTTGTGTAATAGTAGATTGATTATACTAGGTTTACTTAGGTATATTTTATGAAACATAAGGATGATACCTGATTATAGTGTAGAATTTGAGAATCTCAATTTCAAAAAATTTGCAAATAACAAGGGTATGCACAGAGTTTTCATATCCTAAAATACCTCAACAAAATTGAATGATAGAAAGGAAAAAATGTTCTCTTCAGAAGTCAACTCAAAGTATGTTAAATAAGTGTTCACTACTTAGTTACCTTCGGGCTGAGGTAATTAATGTCATTTGTCATGTCACAAGAGGATTTATTTGCATAGGTTTCTAGGAAATATATCTTATGAATTTTAGTTTGGGAAAGTCCTTAGAATTAAGCAAAAAAACTCCGAACTAGTCATGACCAGTCTCATGCCCGGATAAAGGAGGAAGGTTGCGTTAGGTTGACAACTACTTTTAAAACTATGACATATATTCAATGAATTTATCCATTAAACTATTGTGTTAATGCTAGGTTGTTCCCCGGAAGAAATGCGTTGTAGGGTTCGATTGTAACGTCTTGGTAAGGACCGCTACTTCTCCAAAACTCAAGTCCAATACTAAATATACAAGAGTTCGCATTGCAAGATCCGACTATAAAGTATCAGCAACGACCGCTACATCTCTATGAAAACTTGGGTGTTAAAAAGGCAAAAGTTCTCACATCATAGGTTGGATAAGAACAAATATAATAGGAAAGCTAATAGTCTAAGATTGGAACATAGAACGTAGGAACCCTCATTGGTAAATCAATGGAGGTATTAGATACGATGATTAGGAGAAGAATTAGTATTTTGTGTGTACAAGAGACAAAATGGGTAGGCAAGAAGACAAAGGTGGTAGAGAACTCGGATTTTAAATTATGATACACAGGAAAGATTAAAGTAAGAAATAGAGTGGATATTGTTGTCGATAGTTCGTTGTAGTAATTAGAAAAGGGATCGAATTATAACCCTTAAGATAATAGTGGCGAAAGAAACAATAAACATAATTAGCATATATTCACCACAAGTAGGATTAGATGAAGCTACCAAATCAAGGTTTTGGGATGACTTAGATGAAGTATTACAAAACATTTCGCCGAATGAAATGATTTTAATAGGAAGTAATCTAAATAAGCATATTGGAGCGAAAAATGAGGAATATGAGGTTTGGAACGAGAAATGAAGGGAAAATCATATTAGATTTTGTGATAGCATATGACCTTATATTAGTTAATATATTTTTTAAGAAAAGAGAAGAACACACACATTCAAAAATGGGAATAATAAATCACAAATTGACTTTATTATGGATAGGAAGAAGAATAAAAAGATTTGTAAAAATTACAAGATCATCCCTGAAAAAAGCTTAACTACCCAACATAAGTTAGTAGTGTTGGATATACTCTTCAAACATAATATTAATAGAAAAAATATATATACGACTCCTAGAATTAAGTGGTGAAAGTTAAAGGATGAGACGCAAAATATATTTAAGGAAAAGGTAAGAGTACAAGTATTAAGTGAAATATATGGTGACTCTAATACGACATGGAATAAGATGGTATCACAGTTGAAAATAACAGTTAAGAGTGTACTCGGTGAGTCAAAGGACATGCACTACTAAATAGGGAATCTTGATGGTGGAATGAGAAAGTACAAGAGAAAATGAAAGAAAAACAAATAGCTTATAAGGAATTATATATTTGTAAGAACGATGAAAATTTTAAAAAAAAAATATACAATAGCCAAGAAAGAGGCTAAGAAAGTAGTAAATGAATCAAAGAAGGAAACTTTTGAATGATTATATCAAAAATTGGATACATAAGAAGGGGAAAGAGACATTTATAGAATAGTTAAAGTGAGAGAAAGGAAGACAAGAGATCTTATTCAAATAAAATATATTAAAGATAAATGTAATAGGATACTAATAAACGATGAAGAAATAAAAGAGCAGTGGAAAATGTATTTTCATCAATTTTTTAATGAATGTTTATGTGACCAACTTAACTTAGGCAGTTTAAGTAAATTTAAATTTTTATCGTAAAATTCAAACTTCATAATTAGAACAAGTTTTAAATGGGATGCACAATGAAAAAATCGTTAGACCAGATGATATTCCAATAGAGATATGATAATGCCTAGAAAAATAAGGTATTGAATTACTTACAAAATTATTTAACATGATATTGAAAAAAAATATATTTGATCAATGGAGGGTAAGTACTCTAGTTCCCTTATATAAGAATAAGGAAGACATACAAAATTGTACAAACTATAGGACTATTAAACTAATGAGTCATACTATGAAACTTTGGGGAAAAGGAATAGAAAAAAGATTGAGACCACGGTGATAAAAAATTAATTTGGGCTCATGTTTGTAAGGTCAACAATAGAAATTATACATCTTAGACAACTAATTGAAAAATATCGGAAATCAAAACAATATCTACATATGATATTCATTGACTTAGAAAAAGTTTATGCTAGAGCCCCAAGAGAAATTATATGGAGAATTCTACAAAAGAGAGGTGTTAGAGTAATATATATTGAACTAATTAAAGATATGTACGAGGATGTAACTGTTGGTGCAATATCCCACAGGTCAAGATTGACCTGGTTGACCAAGATTGAGTCTTGGTTTGGGTTTCAATGTTTGACAATACAAGACTTCGATAATATGGACAAGTGCAGGTGCAGTTGTTCATTTGGGAAGATTGTTTGTGGCAATTCCCCTCAGATCAGGGTCTGATCAGGTTGGTTGAAAAAGAGTCAAGTAGGTCAAGGTTGACCAGATACTTGACTGGGAAATCCTAATGAGTGAAGCTAGGTGGAAATCCTGGTGAGTGAAGCCAGGTGAAAATCCTAGTGAGTGAAGCTAGGTGAAAGTCCTGGTGAGTGAAGCCAGGCATAGGAAAATCCTGGTGAGTGAAGCCAGGTGAAAATCCTAGTGAGTGAAGTTAGGTGAAAGTCCTGGTGAATGAAGCTAGGCAGAAGGGAAGTCCTGGTGAGTGAAGCCAGGCACGGGGAAATCCAGATGGGTCAAGGTTGACCAGACATCTGGTGAAAGTCCAAGTAGGTCAAAGGGATTGACTGGATACTTGGCACGAGGAAGAAAAAGTCCAAGTAGGTCAAAGCGATTGACCGGATACTTGGCAAGAAGGGAAAAGTTCAAGTAAGTCAAGGGAGTGACCGGATACTTAGCACGATGAGGAAAAGTTCAAGTGGGTCAAAGGGATTGAACGGACACTTGGTGAGCGAGTCCTAGCAGGTCAAGGGTGACTGGATGCTAGGCATGATAAACCAACAGGTCATGGATTGACCGGATGTTGGTTTGGGGGCTTGGGACTTGGTTTTGGGCAAAAACCAGCAGCTGGATCGATCAGCCGATCGATTGGCTGGAGCCCAATCGATTGGCCGATCGATTGGAGAGTCCCTGCGAGAAGCCTTCGTCCCAATCGATCAGTGGATCGATTGGGAGGCAGCCGCGAGTGCACAGAAGCCTGCTGGATCAATCAGTGGATCGATCCAGAGGTCTCAATCGATCAGTGGATCGATTGGGAGCTGCAACTTCGCGCGATAAGCCCTGGATCAATTAGCCGATCGATCCAGGCAAATTCCCAGAGCACAGAGGCGCTCTGGATCGATCAGTGGATCGATCCAAAGCCTCCCTGATCGATTGGGAGCAATCCAATCCATCGGGATCCAACCGTTGGCGCAGATAAAGGCCTTTGGCGTGCGTCTTCTTCGGGAGACTTTCACCGATTCATCTCCGATCCTTACAGCATCTCCACAGCAACTTTTTGAGGTTCAGATCGCCAGTTCTTGAAGGATCTTGGAGAGACATCCAAGTCAAGAGGCGAGAACACAACAAGAAGAAAAGCTAGGGTTAGGGTTTTCATTGCTTATCTTATAAGATATTTCTTGTATCTGTTTTCCCTTTGCTTTCTTCTTGTATAGAGAGATTGTAGGGCTTCTCCGCCTTTGGTAGTTACTATAAAGGAGTGTTATTCATAGTGGAGGGTGCGTGTGTGTGGATCCTTGGACTACTCACCTCTTGTGAGATGGATACCAAGTAAAATTCATTTGTTAACGTTGTATGCTTTTGTTTCTTGTATTTCTGCTGCACATCTCTGAAGAAACGAGCAACGCCGACGACGAGCACGCGACGAGCTATTCCCCCCCCCCCCCCCCCCTCTAGCTACATATTTGGTCCCAACAGTAACAACTAGAGTAAAGACTTAGACAAAGTAACTGAAACATTTCCAATAAAGATAGGGTTACACTAATTATGGACGAAATCACTACACACACTCAAGATACAATATCGTGATACATGTTGTTTGCAGATGATATTATTTTGGTAGATGAAACACATGAAAGCGTAAATGCTAAACTAGAATTTTGGCGAAAAATACTAGAAGGGAGAGGTTTTAGACTTAGTAGAATAAAGACATAATATATGGAATTTAAGTTTAGCAATATTAGACGTAATGAAATAATTATTAAAAAAGGAGATAATGAGTTGCCCAAAACTGGGAGCTTTAAATATTTAGGATTATTTTTACAAAATGACAGAGGAATTGAGAGAGATGTCTTATATAGAATACAAGCAGAATGGTTGAAATAGAGGAGAGCGTCAGGTGTTTTATGTTACTGTAAAGTACCTCTAAAACTTAAAGAAAAGTTCTACAAAATCGCAGTTAAACCTGCTTTGTTATATGGAGCTAAATGTTGGGCTATGACTCGAGCACATGAGCAGAAGATGAGAGTTGTAGATATGAGGATCTTAAAGTGGATGTATAAACATACAAGGATGAACAAAATAAGAATTGAGAGCATTAGAGAGAAAGTCTGAGTTGTATCTATTGAGGGAAAACTCTAAAAGACACGTTTAAAATGGTATGAGCATGTACTTAGACGATCATTAAATGCTTTAGTTAGGCAATATGAAACTATGACAAACGCATATATCAAACGAGCAAGAGGAAGACCAAAAAAGACTTGGTTAGCAATAATAAAACAAAATAAAATTTATTTAAGTATAGATGATGATATAGTAGGAGATAGAGTTCAATGACATAAAATGATCCATATATCCAACTCCACCTAGTGAGATAAGGCTTGATTGTTGTTGTTATCTACATTAGAAAAAATTTCATTGAAGATGGATAAAAATATCCTTGTTGGATATTCATATTCAAGTAGGGCTTATAAGGTATACAATAATAAGTCTTTCAAGGTTGAGGAATTATCTAATATTGTGTTTGATGAAATAACTATTTGATACCCTAAGCAATCTCCAGTTGATAAGGATATCAATGATAACTTGAACAAGGAAACAACCTTAAATTTGAAAAATTAAATTTGAAGAACAATGTTCAAGGAGAAGCTAGAGATTAGGATGATGGGAAAAAAAAAAGGAGAAAACTCTATTGAGGATGTAGGGGACATATCTAAACCATCTAGGATACCTAGGATAAATTCTAATCATCTCATTGAACAAGTTGTTGGAGATATTTCTCAAAGGATAAGGACTAGATCTTACTTTAAGAATTTATGGAATCAATTTTCTTTGATATATCAAATTGAGTCATTGGGGATAGCCATGCAACATGAATTTGCTCAATTTGAGAGAAGTGATGTTTGAAACTTAGTTCCACGATCCCAAGCAAGTATCAATGTTGATTGTACATGAGTTTTTAGGAACAAGTTGGATAATATGAGAGTTGTTCGAAATAAGGCAAGATTATGAGACCTATGCACTAGCTGCTCAAGTAGAATCCATTCAGAATTGTTTAATGTCTGCCGCTAATGAAGAATGCAAACTATATCAAATGGATAGAAAATCAACAATCTTTAATGGTTTTATTAAGAAAAAAAATATACATAAAGCAACTACCTAACTTTGACAATTTGGATTTTCGAAATATACAAGATTAAGAAAGTCTTGTATGGGCTAAAGCAAGCACCTCACCTTGGTATAAAAGATTCTCATCCTTTCTTATTTCTAAGGACTTTAAGAAAGGACAAGTAGGACAAGTAGATCCCACCTTATTCATTAAGTCTAATGAAAATGATATTTTTGTTGCACAACCATATAGGGATGATATTATTTTTGGATTAACAAATAAATATTTCCTTAATGAACTTGTAACTCATGGAGAGTGAGTATGAAACGCGTCTCTTAGGAGATTTGAATTACTTCTTAAGGTTTTAAATCAACCAAACTAAGGAGGGAATCGATGCCCATCAAAGTAAGTATGCTAAAGAACTAATTAAGAAGTTTGACATGGAAAGTGCTAAGAAGTTGTCAACTCCTATCACAACAAATATTAAGATAGATCATGTTCCAAAAACTAAACTAGCGGACTCCATGGATTGAAATATCATGCCGAGCTGGTCAAAACAGGCATTTTGTTCTGCCTGCTGATCGACACTGGCACGACCGAGCACTAGGCCTAACGGCAGTCGCAAAGGCATCGTCGACCCCTACAGTCGCCACAGAAGGGTCGTACGACACGCTGCGCCACACGACCGTGGTTGTGCCGAGTTTGCACGCTGTTAAGATTTTTTAATTAAAGCGGAGAGTTTTTTAATTAAAACTGAACTTTTAACTCTTAGTTATGATAAAGATAATCCAAAGAGACTTAACTAAATCCTTATAAAATTTTCTAATTAATTATGTATTTTATTTATTTTAATTCTAAAAATATATAATAATTTATTTATTTATTTATCTTCTAGCTAAGTTATTATTTTTTTAATAGATCCAATCTAACCACTAAGTTGAATAGATAACCAAATATATTTTCTAAAATCCTAATCAAATTATCCCATTAAAATAAATAAAAATCTATTAAAATTTTAAAATATATATAATAAAATTTATATATTCCTAAATAGGAGTGAGCATTCAGTTAATTTGATCCATAAATTAACCGAATTAACCGAAAATTGATTTAATATTGGCTAACCGAATAGAATCAAAGCTTTACTAAAACTGAATTATCCAAATCAAATTAAAAATTGATTATTTTGGTTAACACCAAATTAACCGATTTTTTTTTAAATAATAATAAAAAAGATTATATAAAATTAATGTCAAATTAACTGAATGCTCACTCCTATTCCTAAAACCCTCCCGAGGGGTTGTAGTGTCGCGATGGTCTCCGCGGGTCAAAAGATCCATGATTTTTTTTTGTTTAGTTAATTATTTATGTATTTAATATGTATCTTTTTTAAGAAGAAGAGCCTTGGTGCAACGGTAAAGTTGTTGTCATGTGACCACAAGGTCACGGGTTCGAATCCTAGAAACAATCACTTGCAAAAAACATGGTAAGACTACATACAATGGATCCTTCCCAGGGACCCCGTGTGGCGGGAACTTCGTGCACCGGGCTGCCCTATGTATTTTTTTATAAATAAACTATTATTAATAATAGTTATAAAATATGAAAAATTATTTTAAATTTTTAAATAATTTAAAAAGGTAATAAATATTTTATAAAATACTTAAAACTTTTAAATAATTTTGAATATATATATATTTAAAATAATATAAAAAATTTTAAAAATATATAATTCTTAAACATTTCAAATAAATTTTTTAGAATTAAAAATTTATAAATACATTCAAAAATATAATTTAAGATTTTTAAATAATTTTATAATTATTTTTAGCCTTTCAAATTATTTTATAGTTTTGAATTTTGAGAATTACTTATTTTTAAAAATAATTTTTATAAAATTTTAATAGGTATTATCTTATGAGAAAATATTGAAATATAAATTCGACATCTCAAAATATAAAATATATTTAATAACAAAATATTAATAAAATTAATATACATTTACAATTAAAAATAAATAAAGGACCAAAACTATATTGGCACAACATGATACGATATCGAAACCTTATTGTTCCAGTCTGAAATCCAAACCTCAACATGGGCCGAGATTTTAAATCTTGATGAACCGTAAACATTATATGGGTGTCAGAGGTAATTTGTAGTACCTTATAGCTAATAGATCCATTATCTTGTTTGTGGTTGTGTGTACTAAGTATCACTCATATGCCAAGAAATCACATTTGATTATCATTAAGAGATCATTAAGATATCTCAAAAGTACTCCTAATATAGGTCTTTGGTATCCAAGGATCAGTGCATTTAATTTGGTTGGATTCTCTAATTGTGATTATGTATGATGCAAATTGAATAGGAAGAGTACTATTAAAGGATGTCAATTTCTTAGATCTTCCCTAGTAAGTATGAGTAATTGAAAGTAACATTGTGTTGCACTATTCTCGATCAAGACCGAGTATGTCGTCATGGACAGATGTCTAACATAATTGCTTTAGATGATGCACACAATTGAAGATTATAAACTATAGAAATGTTCAAGTGTTGCGTGAGAATATGAGTGCCATTAATTTGAGTAAGAACTCAATGTATCACTTAAGAACAAAACACATTGAAGTGAAGCATCACTTCATTAGGGACCATGAGGCAAGAGAAAATATAATACTTAACCATGTACAATCAAAGTCCTTGCAAACATCATTACTAAACCTCTTCCAGAAGCTGAGTTTAGTACTCTTCGGATAGAGCTTGGTATGTGCTTTGTGGACTAGGCTAGTCATGCTAGAGTTGCATGATCACCTAGCATAAGTTTATACCTTCATTACATCTCACAAAGAACCTAGGGAAAGGGAACATGATTTATGTATCAAGACATCACATAAGATGTTAGGGAGATGCTTTTGGTTTTAAATATTCATTATGACACATTACTTTAAGCTAAAATAGCATCTTATATATAAATAATGAAAATGATCAATCATAGGGAAAACTTATGCATAAGTGTACATATAGCCTAAAGATCATTATTGAAAATTCCAAAACAAAATAAATTTCAGAATATGTTTGAGAACTATAGGAAAATAATTTTGAATTTAAGTGTTTGGATAATAAAAAGTTGAGGTGAAACATTGAAGATTTTCATAGTTTCCAACTTTGCGCTAAACTTGAAAATCAGGAGTTATTTTCATATAAATATATTTTCTGTGATAGATAATATAATAATAAGTGTATTTATGAAGCTTCATAATTTATACACTTGTAGAATTTTTGTTGTATTTCTAAATTTCGACCAAAACAATGTTCGAAAACCAGTTAAATGGACCATTGAGCACTCAATAGGAATGGAAATCCAGTCGACTAGCACTAAGTTTAGTCAATTGGCATACTACAAACTTAATATAGAATTCCAGTTTAGGCTAAACTAAGGGTGCGTTTGGTTGGGGGTTATTCTTGATAACCTTAGTTATCCATCCAAGGTTATCAACAAAAACCCTGTTTGGTTTAGGTAATCGATAATTCCCGAGTAATATTCCATGTTCGACACGTCAGCAAAAGGGGTATGCAACCAGGAATCGAAAAACCTCATAAAACTGAGATTTTTCTTGATTCTGGGGTTATCGATTTTTTTTTACCCAAAATACCCTCGGATAAGAGAAAAATGTGACAAAAAAGTAAAATGTAAAGAAAAAAATGGAAAATATAAAAAATAAAATAAAAAAATAAAAAAACGTAAAAAATTTGAAAAAAAATAAAAAATGGTAAAAAAACTTTTTAAAAAAATTAAAAAAAATAGAAAAAACATTAAAAATACAAGAAAAATGTAAAAAAATAAACAAAATAGAAAAAACCTAAAAAAATTTTAAAAAGTAAAAAATAATAAAAAATGTTAAAAAACATTAAAAAAAAATTATAAAAAAATAGAAAAATGTAAAAAACCCCTAAAAATTTAAAAAAAACCTTAAAAATAAAAAAGTAAAAAAATAAAAAAAAAAACTTTAAAAAAAATGAAAAATTAAAAAACATAAAAAAAACAAAATAAAAATATATATAAAAATAAAAAACAACATGAAAATATAGTAAAATATAATAGAGTTTAAATAATAATAATAATAATAATAATAATAATAATATTATTATTATTATGTGTAGTTGATTTTGTAACTAAGGATAATCTAGTAAAATATTAAACTAGGTTATTCATTAAAACCTTCAAACAAATATGTTTTTGTTGTATTACCTAGATTGAACCAAACAACATTTGGTTATGTTTTATTCCCAATAACCTTGGTTATGTGATTACCTGGTAATCACATAACCAAGGTTATACATGATAACTTGAACCAAACGCAACCTTATGGTTTTATGAAAATTAATCAATGAGTTTTTTAACCCTAAAAAAACACTTAGTTAAGTGTTTATGGGATAAAATGACCATTGTTGGTATAACGATAATGGTTTGAGGGGGAGAAAAGTCATTAAGAGGGGATGATAAGGTTTCTGACCTTGAGTTTATGAGAATGATTATTTAAGGGGAAGGGGTAACTTCTCCCTAAGGTGTTGAAATTTATTTCCAAGGACAAAACATAAGTTCAGAGGGAGAGGATTGTACCCTTGTGATACTTTATGAACCTTTCTACTCTATAAAGAGGGGAAATTCTTAGTTTTTGAAGTAGTAGCAGCTTTTAAAAGGAGGTTCACCTTGAAAGTGCATAAATTATCCCGATTGAGGTAGATGTTTCCATAAAGGAGAGAGATTTTTTATAAAAGAAGGAACTTAGACCTTTAAAAAAAGGAATTGTTTGTGCAATCTCCGTAATTGAAGTGGGAGGAAAAGCTTAAGTTTTAAGCATTGAATTATACCTTAATCGTGATACTTCAAGAATCTTGTATAGGTGAGATTCTTTTTGATATATGTCAAAGGGGGAAATTCGAACGGTAAGTTAGAAACCATGATGAGCATGATGAGATGGTTGAGAACCAATATTATAATAGGCGGAGATGGGAAGGCTTAGTTGGAAACTCTCACTATTTGATTTTTTTGATTGTTTTATTAATATTATTGCTTTATAAGCTTTTGATCATACCTAACTTAAACATAAACCAGATGTCAAACATTAAAAGGGGAAGAAAAAATGTTGATGCAATCATGCCTTAAACATGTTATTGACATGTGGTTTTGATGTTTAGACAAAGTTTAAGGGGATATTTGTTAAGCTCATATATGTATGTCAACTATGTTTGCAGAAAACTTGACATAAGTTGCACATGTAAAAAAACTTGTCATAAGTTGTAGGTGCAAGAAATGAAAGCTCAAGTAGCTCGATAAGGACCGAATACTTGACACCTGGAAAGACTAAGTAGGTTGAGGACCAAAGACTTGGCAGATGAAGCCCCATCAGGTTGACAAGAACCATATGCTAGTCATATGAAATCCCGGAATCAAGGAGCTTCTAGGCATGGTGAAGTCTTGAGGCTTGAAGAGCCATTTAGCACAAAAGTAAAACTCTTTGAGGAAGAGTTGGAGTGAAAGTGCAATATTGGATCAAGTGAATAGATTGAGGTGTTAACTTAGCCTTAGAAGTGGATGAAATCAAAAGTCGGAGTCAACTGAAAGGGAAACTTTAGTTGACTAGTAGCTTAGTTGACTAGCATTGATATTCTAGTCAATAGGTAAAACTTTAAACCTCAAATTCATGGTTTGTGGTTTGCACCAATCAACTGAAGTGATAAAAAGTCAACTAATGGTTGAGTCAATTGGATAGTCAACTTAGACCCATTCGCCTAACGAACAGAATATTTTTGTTTGAGATATTCAAGAGAATAGTCAAGTTGTCAATTGACTATTGCCGTGGTAGTCGACAAATGCTCAATGGTAACATAAAAAATTACCATGACCACTGATAGACAAATTGATCAACAGCTGTCAATATTGACTAAGTGATGGTCAATGCCAATCAATTAAAGCAACAATTGGATGCCCGTTTGGTTGACAGATCCAAGTCAGCAATCTGATGGCACTAGATGCTTGAACTCAAATTCGGAGCAAAAACTATATATATGGGTTTTTGACAGCTCAAGAATGCATAAGGGGCAAGTTGAAAATCTTTCAAATTGTCTTCTAAGTTCTTAAACCTTTCTCTCTATGAACCTCACATTCCTTGTAATCTCTTTGTGCGTAAACTCTAATGTTTGTAAGAGACATTGTAAGAGATTTCTCCACCTCAAATTGTTGATTGATAAGAAGAAAATTAAAGGTGCTTTCGAGAAGTGATTCACCTTAAGGATCATAGCCATGAAGTAGAAGTCTAAGGGAGGACTACTGGACCACATTAAACATCATAAATTGATTTGTTTGCATCCTTGATTTGTGTTTATCATTTTTATTTTTCTGTTGCTTTACTTGTTTGTAGAAACAAAAAGATGCGACAGTACTTCTCCAACGATCCAACAAAAGGTATTGAATGCAATAGAAGAATTTCATCCAAAAAAAAAATTCTCACAAGTAATATATGATTCTGAGTAAATATCATTACAAAACTTGAGGATTGTATATGGAATTTGGGGTAAAGAAGAAAAACCACCATGAGGAGAAATACCTATTTTTGAGAAAATCATTTAAAGGAGATTGGAAACAGAAAATCATTGAAAGGAGATTGAAAATCACGAACCATCAAAAATTGTTGCTAATTACCTATGAAGGGAAAAAAACAATAAACCACAATTGATTGACAGAAGAGGGAGTGAAGACAAAGAAACAATTGTAGAATCTAATAATTTTTAGAATTAAGTGCTTAGCTTGGATCTATTCAATAATTTAAACTTAGAAATAATTGATAAATCAAATATAATTTTTTAAAATATAGCATAACTTATTCCCATTTTCTTCAATGTCAATTAAGAACTTTTAGTAGTGATATGCATGATGTCACAAAGTGTGCATATTAGAAAATTTAGATTTAGAAGTTTATGTTATGAAATTTGTAATTGAATAAAAAAAACCACTTTTATATTTCTATATTGACCCTTTTTAAAAGAAAAAACTTAGAGTGGCATATTTAAATAAAATTAAATGAGTTACCCTAAGAAGCCGACGGAGCTCCGGCGCTGGCCAATGACGAGAAGGTCAACACAGTGCAACTGGGCGCGTTCCAGAATTTTGGTGGCCTTCCCCATCCCTTCCATCTCCACCCTCTCGATCTGCACCTTCACCGTCGGTTGCGCAGCCTCGCACTTTGCCCTCATCGCCTCCAGAAACACCGGCCCCGCCTTTGTACCCCCTCCGCCAGAGTCATGCTCAGACACACCGGCTGACACGAGAGAGGGAGGCCGCCGGAGGAACAATGTGAACGTCGACGGTGCCGATGCGGACCGTCGCGGCGGCGTGCTCTCGCCAGGGGGCTCAAGGTGGAGCAGAAGCAACTCGTCGTGCTCCGCCACGGCGTGGTAGAGGGCCCACTCAAGTGCGCCGCTGGCCTCGCGGCTCGGATCGGCAACCACCATGACCCTCCTCCTGCTCCCTGCCGGGGTGCGCCAGCCACTGTCCATATGCCCGGCCGGGACCGCCGCCACCTATTTTCTCACCACTTACGACGTCAAGGAAGTATAGGAGAATAGGGAGAGATCGATTGGCAGGAGGAACGGCATTCAGTTAAAATGGAGGAGGAGGAGGATGGCGGAGCAACGACTTCGTGAAAACTAATTCATTTCCAGCGTGTTGTAACCGAGAGGAGGTTCTAATTCGGGTGGGGTCCACCGTGACCATAGCTTCCATGGTAAAGTCCAGAAAACTAGTTCTAATAAAATAAATAAAACTATTCTTGATTTTTGCAGACAATCGTTACCATTATTTTTCAATAATTAATAATTCCTAACATTTGTAACATAACATTAGTAGCTAGTATGCATTTGATTGTTTTTTTTAATGTTAAAGATATTTAGGATTATTAATAAATAATATAATAATTAATAGCTACTAATTTAACAATATACTTTTTTATTAAAAAAAAGTCTTCACATTTCTTTAAAAATTAATACGCTTAGAGTTTATGAAGGAGAAAAAAAATTATAATGCCTAAATTGCCCTTATCAGAACTCAATTGTTGTGTATTTAAAATAGGAAGAATCGTGTATTCTTTTAGAGACAGAAATAAAGATGAATGAATGCTTTGGAAACGAAGAGTAACTAAAGAGGGTATAAATGAAAGATCAAATTTTTAATTGTGAAGGAAAACAAGGAAATAAGTACAGCCTTGTCAGGAGAGAATTCAGAGATAGAAGTTTGGCAGTGTGATCTCCTTAAGTAATTTGGGCTTAAGATTCAAGATTGAAGTTGATGCCCAAAGGTTTTTTGCAAAGTAGAAGTTGGCTAGTGTAGCAAACATAAGTTTGATGGAGCATACCTCGAAGCAATGCTCAAAAGAATTTTTAGGGGTTAAGTTTAAAAACACTTTCCTCAAATACTGAGCAGAGGAAATCTATCTGCATAAGTTGGGACACAAGGAACAAAAGGATGGATAAAGAAATGCGCAAATTGGTAAGTTACTTGAGTCCTACAGCAACCATTTTCTGGAGTATTAAGATAGAATTAGCCCAAGAAGTATATTGAGCAGACTGTGGAGAAAGGTTTAGTGTTTGGGTATCCCACCAAGATGAGTGGGGAGTTAACGAACTTACTATTCCTGCTTTTGATGGATGTCAGAATACCTTGGGATTTCCACTCAGTTTAGGATGCGATGATATAAACCCTCAAGCAAAGTAAACCTGACACCCATGGCAAAATAACCTATTCATCACCTTTATGCCCGACTCAGCCTTCGGCCAAGACAAGTACAAGCTGGTAACTGAGAATTTGGAGAGAAGAAGCTGACAATCAAGCTCCAAATGTTGAGCAACTGAAGAAGCGTAACTAAAATGTGAAATTGACTTGAGCAATGATGAAAAACAGATGCTTACTGGAGACTTGAATAAGAATTTGTTGAGCAAGAACCTAGAGGCCAAAATGGAGCCAAAACAGAAAATCTAACCAGTTTGATCAAGCTAAGCCCCATTATCATCTCAACCTGACCAAACTCCTAACCTAACCTATATCTATTTTTCAAAAGTCTAAGCTATACCCTACAGATAGCAGACCCTAAACTTCACTTTTACAATAATACTGAAGTTTTAACCAAATCATCATCGTATTTTTTAAAAAAAAAAAAATTCACTATCATAAACAAGTCACACACAAGTTGCAACAAAAATATAAATTATTTCTTAATCTTCTATCCACAAACTTGTACATGAAATTGTCAGGCGGCTCATAATAAGCATGTCAGAGATGCCATATAAAGACAAAACAAACTTATTTGAGAAAGTGTTACTAAAACAAACTTTGCAGTGGTCATATTCAATATTTTGAGCTATTTCACTTCAAAAAGATTGCAGGGAGTAACAAAATGGTTGCATGTTACTTTGAGATACTAAGAAATGAAGGTAAATAGGCTATAGAGGAGACGAGGTTTTCCCTTCCATACTATCTTCCTGAGAGGAAGCATGCGACAGCGCTGACGATGACATGGCTGCATGGTATGAGGAGGAGGCTAGTTGAGCAAAAGCTGGCAATGCCCCACCTGACAACCATAACAAGTATTAGAACCACCTGAATAGGTGGAATCATTGACCTCGAGAGCAAATATGATAAATAACAACTAATCAAAAAACAAAATTGAAAAAATTGGGAGAACATGTTCGTAACATATTCAACACATGACAACATGACTTCATTCATGTATAAATTTTCATCTGTTTTCTCATTCCAAAGGCTGTCATTGTGTCAATTCCAAGTGGTATATTTCTTACAATGACAAGAGCAACCAAGTGCTTATCCTGTTATGCAGAAGTACAAAACAAAAACAAGTAATAGATTGATATCGATGATAAAGAAAATAAATAAACAAAATGACATAGGAAACTATTAGACAAACAAAGAAATAAAGCAAAGTTCCTAATACATTTATTTGAGAAGACATGTTATGTTTTCAATTCAACTTCAAAATTATCACCCTCCTTGATATACATGGCAAGGGATAGAAAGAACTACTTGGTCAATGTACCAAATGAATTCCAAAGAACCTAGAAATTCTAACTCCATGTAAAGTTTACCGATATAAGCCCAATAACAAGAGGTCTCCATAAATATCATAGTGAATCTCATGAATATTGTAATGCTCTATCTTGGTCAAAATTTGCCAAATACAATATTCAAATCGAGAAATACTCTAAACAGTGTTTAAAATTGTTTCTAGTCAACTTGCCATTGGCTTTGACCCTGAAATACATATTTCTTGGTTAAATCTCTGACTAAATAAGAAAGCTACCCATGCACAAAACACTTTTTCCATGCTTACTTTCTGGTCATTCTTGGCCTACAGGGGATTTCATCGTCTCTCAAGAGGACTCGTCTCAGAGCACTGGCTAAGTATAGTCCACCTTAATATATGAGGACTTCATTTACCAACACATTGAACTTCTAGTTCTATTAGCACTTGTAGCACTTAGCAAACTTGGACTTTTGCCAACACCTATTAGACTTTGCGGCGCCGGGAGGATAGTGATTATCCTACGGACTAATGAGAAGGAGGATTTGAGGAGAAGGCAAGCAGAAAAATCAAAAAAAAACAAAGAGAAACCCGTCATTCTCTAGGTTTTACAAAAAAAGAAAAATTCATTAAGAATAGAGGATAATCTCTCAAATAGCCAAAGCTTATATAAACAAACTCTGACTCATAATAGGCAAAACTACCAAAAAAACCCTAAATAACAAAAATACAAAAATTTCTAAAAATAGTAAAAACGATGTTCGAATCCTCCGAAAAAGCACTAAACAATGTTTTTCGAATTCGAAATTTGGGGGTCACGGGTTCCACCCGATAACAAATCTAAGTCTCTAAATCAGCTTCAAGACAAACAACGGCTCATTCTAATATCCGAGTCAAAAGTTATGACCCTTTGAAGTTCAGGAGATCTTCTAGGGTCGATCCTGCATCACTTTGCCATTGCATCTACATTGTTATATTGAATCGTGAAGAAAGACTAGAGGGGATGTAAGTATCTCGTGCTGGTTTTGATATGATCAAGTCAAGTTAGGCTCTATGTATTTGATGTCTTGCGTTTGAGTGTGCAGGGAGCAACAGGGGATTGAATACATCTCATTTGCTTTATCACGCTCGTTTGCTCTTTCTTTACAAGATTACTTCGCAGTGGAAATACAAATTCAACAAATTTAAACACACAAAATGACATAATTGTGGTCCAAGGGAATTGGTTACCAATGTATTTGGTTTAGTCGATTGCAACGGTAAAATAGTCAACTAATGACACAGTTAGTAGAAGAACTTATTTAGATCCAAGGGAACTAGACAATGTGTCATTGTCTAATGTGGTTGAGTAGACTAATAGGTAGTTTGAGTTGACTAAAATTAAAACAATCAATTGGTGATAGACAAATAATCAACTACAGTAATGATAAGGCAACAATCATTGCGGCAACAACAGATCATCCAACTAATGTTGAACGATCTCATTCTGTGAATACCAAGCAATGGTAACTCGACTAAAACACCCACAATTAATGTACATTCAAGAAATAATGACAAGTACTCCATCTATAAAGAGATCCTACTCTTCACATTGAAGTTCTTTCACTTTTCGTTGGTAGTTTTCTATTTTTGCTACTCTGGTTGTTTTTCTTATTTCAGATTTGAACTTAAAGTTTCCATCTTCTATTTTTCATATATTGATTCTATTCTAGTCGGTCTTTGTAAAAAGGTTTCTCCGCCTTGGGAAATTTCCAAGGAAAAAAAAAATACTGGATTTTTTTTATACAAGTTCATAAGCCATGAAGTAGGAATTGGCAATTCGACCAACATAAATTTTTGTATTTGTCTTTCTTTTCTTATTATATTAAATTTTCATAATTCGTAGAAATATTTTTTATTTCAATATTTCCATTATACTCTTCTCAAACATATAGCTATATTTTTTTAAAGAACTTGGAAGTTTCTTAATTTTGTTGCATTTTTCAAAGAACTTCAAAACATCTTTTTCCCTACAATTTTCAAAGAACTTAAATACATTCATTTCCAATGTGCATTTAGATAACCCCTGATAATAATTTCAAATAGTTTTGATTATGTTACCTAACCCTCCCTCTCTATCATCTTTCTTGATTTAACAAGTGGTTTTAAAGCTTACTCCCAACAGACTAATCAACAAAAGGAGTAAGAGAGAACATTGCAAGAGAGTTACAACACAGCACGACATCCTTTCTTCAATGGAAACAACTTCACTTACTAGAAAGATAGAATAGAATATTGTCATATAAATAACATTGACAAGTGTTTTATTGTAGAGGAAGGTTTTCAAATGTCTGGGAACAAATTTGGATAAGCACTTGATTTTACTATGCAGGTTGACACTAGATAAACTCAATAAAGTCAACCTCTCTGGCTCAAGAGAACTGTGGGACAAGCTCATCAAGCTTCATAAAGGTATGTGTGACTCACGCATTGCTAAATGTGATTTATTACTAAGTCAAATGCAGAAATTACGCAATGAAAGAAGGTGAAATGGTGATTATAGAAGGTTCAATGAGATCCTTAATAGACACCACACAATTGAAGAACAAGTGGACAACCACTGAGATGTAATAAGATACAAACTCAAGGCTTTTCCACTAACTAGCTTGTAGTCATCTATGATAGATGGTTATGTTAGACATTTACAAGGTATGTAAGGACTTGTCTTTAGTTAATTAGATGACTACTTTGTGAGTTTCAAACTGACAAAATAACAATAAGAACTAAGCGTTTATCATATTAAGGAAGGTCGAATACATGGATTTTTCTAAGCTAGTAGGGGATTGAGTCTGGGATTGAGTCTAATAGCGCAAGAGGATCCATATAGTCGACCCCACTTAAGGAAATAAAGGTTTGGTTGTTGTTATTGTTGAGCCTAAAGATAAGGGTATTATCTTAATTGTAAAGAAGTCAAAAATAAAGAATGAGAAGAAGTCTCATTCAAGTCATTAGCATAAGAATCAAAGAGGAAAATAGTGAGATGCTAACTTCATCTAAAAGCTGATGAGAAGAAACAAAATCTTCAAAAAAAAAGATGTGAAGATAATCTTTCGAAAACCAAAGAGGCCACACAAATCATAAGTATATCTAAATCAAAATCAAATATATGATTTGTTTGAATAAAATAGGGAAAAAAACATTACAAATCTGAGTGCACGAGGCTCAATAAACAAGAAGAGAAGTTCAAGAAGAAGAGCGCTCTTAAGATTACCCAGGATAGCCCATCCTTAGAATCGTCGAATGAAGAATTTTGCAAGTTATTTGAGCATATGATCTTCATGGCCATTAATGATGGAGTTGAAGACTTAGTCACAAGCAAACAATTGATCACAAGAAAGATATATTAGTATTAGCCCTAGTACCAATTATGAGATGATTGTAAAGGGCTCATTTTGTATCATATATCATTACTAATAAAAGGCAAAGTTGATTATTATATTTACTTCAGTTCAATGTCAATTGAATAAGTATAATAATGTCCTTGAGTAGTAGGTCCTTGTCTACAGTATATCAATTGGTTGAATTGATAGTGAGATATTGTAGAGAACACTACTCTTACTTATTCCTAGTCGAGCATTAATATACAAGGACAATATTAATGTGCAGAGACTAGTATGTAGGTCAACGGATGACTTGATCTCACAAGTCATGGATATGAGATATCAGGTTGACACATGGATATATATTAGAGAATATATACTGAATGATCCGCCATGAGAATGTTTCATGGATCGTCGTATGAGTGTCTTAAACATTCTCATGTGACTATTAGTATGAATAGTACTTAGACCTGAAGTCACTACGGTTCGCTACATAAGGAGTTGTATGTTTTGGTATCGTCAAACGTCACCCGTAACAAGATGGACTATAAAGTCGATCACTGGGTATGCAATGAATTATGCGGAGGGATGTGAGTGATGTAGATGGGATCTATCTCTTCCATATAACGGAAGCGATATCTGTGGGCCCCTTGATTAGTAGGACACAAGAAAGCATGGTCATGCGTAAACTTGAAGTTGACTCATTGATGGGTTCATATGATGAATCAATAGATTAAGTGTAATCCGAATTTGACTCATTGAGTTAGACTCAGAGGGATCCAATTGTTGGATTGAGTCGAGTTGCTTGAGAATCAATGGGTTGGACTCATTGGGTGAACTTGAGTTCACCAAGGAAGTTGAATGGTCAAAATTAAACCATTAGATTGAATGGTTAATTTTGAGCCATTGGACTATAAGATGAAAGGGTGGAGACTCTTGGTATACCATGGGATCTAATGATTTTCATTAGATGAAAAGGTGTGAGACCTTTTGCATTCTTCTTCTTCCTCCTTGCCTCTCTTGGCCGAAACTCCTAGGTGAGGTTGCTAGCACAACCTTAGGTGTTTTCTTCTCCATCTTGCTTTGTTTGTGAGACAAGCAAAGACAAGACTTCTCCATCTTCCGCTTATTTAGCACGCTAGATCCCAACAGTGGTATCAGAGCCACTTGCAAAGGGCTATACTAAGTTGCTAGAAATTTTATATATGATATAGAAATTGCATGATAGGATTTACTGTGATTTGCAAAACTTATAAGTTTCGACCACACAAGACTCTCAGCCAGATTATGGGTCTCAGCCAGACTGTGAGTCTTGGCCAGATTCTAAGTCTCAGCCAAATCCTGAGTCCTGATCGATATGGGTGTTTTGTTTAGAACGAAACATAGTCGGGACCGCTGTGGCGTTGCGGCTCATAATTAGTTGTTCCAATCATAGTAAATTTTATGTCATAAAATATTATGAATAGATATGACATGATGCATGGTTATGGCCCTTTAACCCCAATGTGATTGGATGTGTGTAATTTTTTAATTCATAATACGGTCTGTGTGTCGTGCCTTCATCCCTTTTATTCTTGTTGTAATTAGATTACACTTGAATGTAACTCGAGTTTCTATAGATTTTGTAATGTACAAAATTAGAAAGAGTTAGTCTTCTGGAAGACGGGTGAAAAGGAAGGAAGGACAACAACACACAACAACCAAGGAAGCGCTTGGAGAAGCGGCTATTGACTTATCGCTCTTCTCATTGGCTTGAGAAGATCGTAGTTTATAGGGGTCATAACCATGTCACGTTTAAATTAACATATATGTTGATGTATACCATGATATGCCATGAATGTATGTGATGCATGTGTAGCTATCGCAATTAAGTCCTTTACATATGCCTACCAAAGTTTAGTACTCACTACTACCTCGATCATTTGTAGTCAGGTTTGGCAAAGCAAGTGACTCGTTTTATCTTGGTAGAGTGCGACTGAACAATTGTGATGTCCGACTATTAGACTTTAGGTGTGACTTAACTAAGTTAAGAACTTAGAGGCATATCCCATAAGATGTAAATCATATTATACAAGTCTTGGGCGATTAGCCAAAGCTAACTCAAGATGAATTATAATGTAGATTTCATGAGATGGGCAAATGAACAAATAGTCTTGTTCACCTATAGATCCAAGAGTTACATAGGATGTAATTGGTAAACGTTGTCTACCTAAGTTATACTAAGTCTTGAGCGATTAGCCAAAACTAACTCAAAACAAGGTATAATAAGGATTTTGTCCAATTGGTACACGTTCCCTACCTAATTTATACAAGTCTTTGGCGATTAGCCAAAGCTAACTCAAGATGAGGTATAATATGGATCTTGTCCCACTTGAATGTCTTTGCTTTTGGGTTTAGAGCTAGTAGTGACTTGCTCCTATCAAGCTTTAGAATTCAGTGGGAGAATCATTTAATTAAAGGCCTAATTAAATGATCATGACATTATTCTGTTGTAGATTACCATGTCGTCAAGTACATCGAATACCCTTTCTCTGCGATCTGTCTTTGATAAGGGCAAGCTCAATGGAGCTAATTTCCTGGACTGGTATAGAAACTTGAGAATAGTTCTCAAGAAAGAACGAAAATTGTACGTCCTAGAGCAGCCTATTCCTGAAGCACCCCTTGCATGAACTCTGAGCTTCAGAAGTAACATGAGAACATGGATGCTTATGATATGGTTGAACATCTTAGACAACTATATCAAGGACAAGCAAGGCATGAGAGATTTGAGATCTCTAAAGCACTGTTTCAGTGCAGAATGCAAGACGGAAGTCCCGTTGGGCCATATGTACTCAAAATGATCGGGTATGTGGAAAATCTACAAAGGTTGGGATTCCCACTAGGCCAAGAATTGGCTACTGACCTTATTCTGCAGTCGTTGCCCGATAGTTATAGTCAATTCGTCATGAACTAGAACATGAATGAAATTGACAAACCACTGCCTGAGATGTTGAGCATGTTGAGAACTGCTGAAATCAACCTTAAGAAGGTAAAGCCTAGTTCCATTTTGATGGTGTCTAAAGGCAAAGGCAAGTGGAAGCTTAAAGGTAAGCGTAAGGCTCAAGTCAAAGGCAAGGGCAAGGCTCATGCACTGAAACCCAAAGGTGGGGTTGCTAAGGAAGGAACCTGCTTCCACTGCGGTGAGATCGGACATTGGAAGAGGAACTGCAAGGGGTACCTAGAGGAACTAAAACGGAAGATAAATGAGACTTTTGCCTCAGGTATATATGTTATAGAAGTCAATTTATCTATTTCTTCTTCATGGGTATTAGATGCTCACATTTGTACTGTGCAAGGGCTGAAAAATAGAGAGAGTTAACAAAGGGCTGGACCTGCAAGAGTCACAGTTGCCGCCGTGTTGTGAAACCTACTTTATTTTGCCCACTGGGCTTGTTTTAGAACTTGAAGAGTGTTGTTATGTGTCTGCTTTAACCAAAAACATAATCTCTGTTTTTTTTTTTTAGACAAGAAGGGGTTCTCATTTATAATAAAGGACAAATATTGTTCTATTTATTTAAATGACATGTTTTATTGTAGTGAACCTCTAATAAATGGACTCTATGTTCTAGACTTTGAAAACTCAATCTATAGCATTAATACCAAGCGGTTCAAATCTAATGATCTGAACCAAATATATCTCTAGCGTTGTCGCTTAGGTCACATAAATGAGAGTCGCATATCCCAACTTCATAAGGATGGATTGTTGGACTCGTTTGATTTTGAATCATATGAGGTATGCGAATCTTGTCTTCGAGGTAAGATGACAAAGACTTCATTTAGTGGACATGGCGAAAGGGCTAATGATCTATTAGAACTCATACATACTGATGTATGTGGCATTTTCAGAATAGCAGCTAGAGGAGGCTATCATTACTTCATTACCTTCACTAATGATTTCAGTAGATATGGCTATGTGTATCTGATGAGACACAAGTCAGAATCCTTTGAAAAGTTCAAAGAATTCAATAATGAAGTACAAAATCAACTTGGTAAGAGTATTAAGATGCTTCGATCAGATCGAGGTGGGGAATACCTTAGCCAAGAGTTTCATGACCATCTCGTTGAGTGTGGGATCATATCTCAACTCACTCCACTTGGAACACCACAATGGAATGGTGTATCGAAAAGGAGGAACCGTACTTTATTAGATATGGTACAATCGATGATGAGTCATACAGATCTGCCTACTTCCTTCTGGAGACATGCTCTAGAGATAGCCGCTTTCACACTTAACCGAGTTCCATCCAAAGCCGTCATAAAGACACCATATACGATATGGACAGGAAAGAGTCCCAATATGTCTTTTATGAAGATTTGGGGTTGTGAGGCTTACGTTCGACGGCAAGTCTCTGATAAACTAGGACCCAAATCAGATAAGTGCTACTTTGTTGGATATCCCAAGGAAACAAAGGGATATTACTTCTATAATCTCACACAAGGCAAGGTGTTTGTTGCCAGGACTAGTGGGAGTGAAGTCGATCTTGAAGAAGTTCAAGATACTAGCACTGACACAATGATGGATATTGAACAGGTACCACAAGATGTTGTGGATCAGGATTTTGTTACACCACAAGAAGTTGTGGAACAACATCCTGTTCAAGTAGCACAAGTTCTACACAGATCTGATAGGATCCGCCATCAACCTGAGAGATATTCTTTTCTCTTGTCTGACAACGGTGATGTAGTGCTAGTTGGTCTCAACGAGCCTACATCTTATCAGGAAGTTGTACAGGGCCCAAATTCTGAGAAATGGCTAGAGACCATGAGATCCGAAATGGACTTTGGTTGATCCATATGAAGGGATCAAACTCATTGGGTATAAGCGGGTATTCAAGGTGAAGACTGACATGGATGGTCGTAAGCATACCTATAAAGGTAGATTGGTGGCTAAAGGATTCAAACAGATTCATGGTATAGACTATGATGAAACATTTTCACCAATTGCGATGCTCAAGTCGATTCGGATCATGCTTGCTATTACTGCATACTATGATTATGAGATCTGGCAGATGGATGTCAAAACCGCATTTCTTAACGGAAATCTACTCGAGGATGTGTATGACACAACCGAGGGTTTCTAGTGAGCATACGCCGGAAAGGTTCAGAAGTCAAAGATCCATTTACGGATCAAGCAAGCTTCCGGTTAGAATCTTCGATTCACGATGCAATCAAAACGCTGGTTTTCATTAAGAATGAAGATGAACCTTGTGTCTACAGAAAAGATTAGGAGGAGCCGTTTTTTTCTCATATCAGATGAGACGACATACTACTCATTGAAATGATATCCCTACTCTTGAAACTTGACTTGGGAATTGTTTTTCAACGAAGACTTAGGTGAAGCAACCTATATTTTAGGCCTTAAGATCTATAAAGATAGATCTAAAAGATCGCTTCGCCTAAGTCGAGTCACGACATCGACAAGGTGCTTAAACGCTTTGGCGGTGAATTCCAAGAAGGGTTCCCGCTTACGTCATACGGTGAGTCTTCAAGACCAATATCCTTCTTCAAGATGTAAAGGACCGCACGGATCGATTCCTTATGATCCGCTATAGGTCTATCACGACGCCATACTTACTCCCGCATGTCTCGTAGACGCGATAAGCACGACGAGCAAAACCAAGATCCGGGTGAAAGGTCATCGACAACAACAAGAATATTCTTAAGTACTTCGGAAGAACTCAAGATTATTTCGATCTATGGAGGCGAAGAGCTTGTAAAGGGTTACACGTATCGCCGTAAAAGGATTTAGGTGTAAGATTCCAAATCGACAAGGACGATTCTAGATCGCAATCAGGGCATGATTTTAAGTGGTCTTGTGTATTGGATACTACAACGATTCGAGGGATCATCGATATACGAGATACGAGAATACGCAGAGGACCGACCGACGCTAACATCATGGATCCTTTCACCAAGGCTAGTACAGGAAAGCATGATAGTCACACTAGGTCAATGGGTATTCGATACCCGCTGATCGATACTAGTGCTAGTGGGAGATTGTTAGTATTAAATATGTACTTAGATGATTGAAGGACTCCGTTTTCATATATCATTACTAATAAAAGCGCAAAGTTGGTTACTATATTTACTTGAGCCCGAATCGAATAAGTATAATAATGTCCTTGGGTAGAGGTTCTTATCACTGATATCAATTGGTTGAAATGATAAGGAGATATCATAGAGAACACTACTCTTACTTATTCCCAATCGCATTAATATCTGAGGACAATATTAATGCGAGACTAGACGAGTCAACAACTACAAGACGTGACGATCAACACGAGATATCGTGTCGGGATACAATCGATATATATTAGAGAATATATCTTTGAATGATCCGCCACGAATGTTTCACGGATCGTCGACGATGAGTGTCTTAAACATTCCGCTGACTATTAGTATGAATAATAGACTTGAACAAGTCACTACGGTTCGCCATTAAGGAGTTGTATGTTTGGTATCGTCAAACGTCGTCAATTAGGACTATAAAGTCGATCACTTGGGTATGCAATGAATTACGCGAGGGATGTGAGTGATGTGATGGGATCTATCCTCCATACGGACAAGCGATATCTCGCGGGCCCCTCGTTAACAGAGAACACAAGAAAAAATGAGTCATACGAGATATTGAACTTATTTGATAAGTGTCTACTGGAGGTCAAGAAACACAAAAATTGATGATAAGAGGACGGATATACTACGCCTATCGATCAATCTAGATATCGAGGATGAGGACCAAGTCACAAGACGACAGCCAACAATATGTTAGTCGATCTCGACTTGTCACTGATAAATGATGACGCTTCGCTGATGCCACTCATTGCTTATGTATCTAAATGGTGATTTGTACATCGCCAACGTTACGAGAACCCATAAGGTCACACACCTAAGAAAAGTTGGGAGACGGGTCCGGATGAATCAACGGATTAAGTGTAATCCGACCGACCATCGAAGTTAGACTCAAAGGATCCAATTGTTGGATTGGATCAATCGAGTTACCGAGAATCAACGGGTTGGATTCATCGAGTGAAATCAATTCACCAGGAAGTGAATGGTCAAAATCAACCATTAGATGGAATGGTTAATTTTGAGCCATCGGATTAAGAAGGGAGACTCTTGGTATACCATGGATGGATATAAATATCATTTTGGATGATATTTTTCATACGATTTTCATTAGATGAAAAGGTATGAGACCTTTAGATTCTTCTTCCTCCTCGCTCTCGCTTAATTAAACTTGAGATTGCTAGACAACCTTAGGTGTTTTCTTCTCCATCTTGCTTTATTTGTGAGGACAAGCAAAGACAAGACTTGCGCGTGGATACCATAGAGGCGCGACGCCGTGATCGTCGAGATCCGAGTTGTCGGGAGATCGTGTGCACGCATCAAGGATATAATCCTATCATGTAACTTAGTATAGATTGTTTGTATGCAATGTTTATTCCCTTCGCATGGATCTGCTGGATGGAGGATCTAGTCAATTTTCGCTGCGCTTCCGCTTGTTTAGCGCGCTAGATCCCAACAATAGAAGTCTTGATGACCAACAAAGAGGAAGATCCATCTAGTGAGGAGGGATCACCAACGAAGATGAAGATCCATCTAGTGAGGAAGATTCAGCATCTGAAGTGGAATCATCTAGTTCTTGAGTTAGAAAAATATATGAATGAAAATTGTGCTTTGACTAGATCAAAGGAAGAGGTGAAATCACTTTTTAAGAAATTTAAGTACTCTAAGGGTACACAAGGATGTGAAGACCCCAGCTTTCCTTCTAAGAAGGACCATTAAAAGAAATACAATAATGGGGTATACAAGTTAATTAGTGCATGTAATACCTAAATATCTAATTATATGGAGAATCTAGAAAAGAGAGATATTATCATAGTATATATTGAATTAATTTAGGATATGTATGAGAAGGTAATGACAAGAGTGAAGACTTCATGCACATTAACCAAAACATTCCTATAAAGATTAGTTTATATCAAGAATCAACTCTAAGTCTCTATCTTTTCATACTAATCATGGATGAATTTACTGGACACATCCAAGATACGGTACTACTACGGTGTATGTTGTTTGTAAACGATATTATTTTAGTAAATGAAACATGTAAAAGAATAAATATTAAACTCGAAGTTTGACCAGAAACATTATAAGTAAAAGGTTTTTGGCTTAATAGAGTAAAGACAAAATATTTGAAATTTAAGTTTAGTAATATTAAACATAACGAGATAATTATTAAGATAAGAGATGATGAGTTGTCGATAAGAGTTTTAAGTATTTCGGATCATTTTTGCAAAAAGATTGAGAGAGATGCATGTTTTACATAAAATACAAGCACGATAGTTGAAATAGAGGAGAGCATCAAGTGTTCTTTATGATCATAAAGTACCTCTAAGACTTAAAAGAAAATTTTATAAAATGATGATTAGACCTGTTATATTATATGGAGTTGAATGTTGGCTATGATTCGAGCACATAAGCAAAAGATGTGAGTTGCAAAAATGAGAATATTAAGATAAATATGCAAACATACAAAGATAAGAAATGAAAATATTAGAAAGAAAGTCGGGATTACACCTATTGAGGAAAAACTTTGCGAGATACATTTAAGATGGTACGAACATGTACTTAGACGATAAATACTCTATCACAAATGTGCATATCAAACGAGTAAGAGAAAGATCAAAAAAAACCTTAACAATAATAAAATAAGATAAAATTTATTTAAATATAATGATGATATAATAGGAGATAGAGTCAATGGTGTAGAAGGATTTTTATAGTCGACCCCACCTAATGAGATAAGACTGAGTTGCTGTTTTGTTTTAAATGTGACTGAAATCATAGAACATTATAGATTGTGCAAAATCGGCACCAACATAAATCATCAATGTTGAGTTGTATAAAGAATAACACTAATGAGACATGTTCAGTTAGAGTCAAAGTAGGATCAGTTTATTTTAAGTTTTTTTCTCCTTTCATTTTTAGAGAGTTTTTAGAGTATCAATAGTTAGATAGTTCATTTGTATGGTTGTCCACTTTTAATGAGACATTACTTGAGTCATTTGATATCATTACTATAGACTCATCTCAGTACTAGCAAAGTTATACACCCCCATTCAACTATATATTTTCCTATTCTAGATTATCTGCTCAGTGGGGTAAGGTATTATATAAAATCATTGTTGGATATCTTTTACCCATCACTACTAGGGGACAAGCCAAGATTTTGGCTTCCACATCTTTTTATGATGTATGCTTTAATCAATGTTACATATTTTTAGACTCATCATCCATTATGTATGCTATGAAAAGCCTACCTGCCTTATAGAAATATCATCACTGCAATCATTACCTCGAGATATAGATGTCACCCCCAAGGGATCCTCTAGCCTTTGACCACAAGTTATGACCAAATCAGAGTTCAGAAGCTTTCCTTGGACAGGATGACTACCAGAGAAGGGGTCGTTATATGGAAGCCGCGAAGAAGCCTAAAAAAGGATCAACTAATGTCGATGACAAGGAGGTTGAGGAGGCAACACAAATGCCACCACCACAACCACTCAGTATCTTATCCAGATTAGCTAGGAAAGGCAAGATTTCAAAAAGGTTTGATCTTCTCCAAAATGCACAATGTTTACCCATGTAGGATGAGATGTATGAGACGCTGAGAGGATAGAACCTAGAACAACAACCCCCATCACAAAATTAGATTAGAGGGATCCTAATGTAGCAACCTTATGCATTAAAGTTTGACTCATGTTATGACTTGATACCAGATATTGACTCGACTTACATATATATATTTGCATGATCATTTGCTTGTACTTTATGTGATATCACTGATGAATTTTATAAATTATTGATCTAACAAGATTTCATGCATGATAGACAAATACAAAATGTCTACTAGGCTTATGTTTTTGTCATGTATTAGTAGAAGAATGAATGATGTTGAGATATTGATGCCATACATCTACTAAAATTCATATTTTTCACCAAATTAGAAACCTTAGTAGAAACCTCAATTGATTGTTATTGGAGAAAGTCAATAACTAAGTTTAACCAGTTGACTACCTACATAAATTCCTTTATCAAATTGTTCCTCTTAATCTTTGCAATGGCTAA
Source organism: Zingiber officinale (assembly GCF_018446385.1). Classification (NCBI taxonomy): domain Eukaryota; kingdom Viridiplantae; phylum Streptophyta; class Magnoliopsida; order Zingiberales; family Zingiberaceae; genus Zingiber; species Zingiber officinale. The sequence goes on along the minus strand of NC_055987.1, from coordinate 81,560,777 downwards.
CCTACAAGGGGAGTAACACCCAGTAGACATTCTTGAGGGGCAGCTAAGAGAATTTTGATATTATTCTTATTTATTTTTCTATGTGCAACAAAGAGGGAGAGTAAGAAGTCTTAAAGTTATAACATGTTTATCTTCTAAAAAAAGTAAAGGGAAGAAAATTAAGATACACTATAAATGGCAAAGAAAAGGGAGAAAGGATTAAGTTTCTTTCAAAGGAGAAATAGTAGATTTCTCGAGAGAAAATTCTTTGTTTGACTTCTTCCTACCTTTTTTAATCAATTTTTTCTAATTTTAAATGGGTTACCAAACATTAAAGAGGAAGATTGTTGGTGACACCAAATGGTCGAGCCGACTATATTATTTTGATGTGGTTAGCAAAAGTTTAAAGTTAGATTTACATTTGACTAACGTGTGTGTCAGGTATGCAAGTATAAGTTTTCTAGATATCAATGTTGCAAATCCAAATTAAAAAGTTCAAAACGTATTGGCAAAAGTCCAAGTCGGTGAAGGAAGTGTTGGTGCAGCGGGGTCAGCAAGAGGAGAGGGGTGAATTGCCTGCAAAAAAGAAAATACCCTCCTCGTGCTTTCAACTCTTAAAATAGCAACAATTAAATAAAAGCAAATAACTGAAAAGAAGGAAAAGAGACTCAGCAATTTGACTTGATTACAACCTAGATGGTTGTCAATCCAAGGCGGTTGAACAACGTACTAAGAAACTCCTTCTTTGAAGGCGGAGAAGTCTTTTACACACTTAGAGAGCTCAAGAATTGCTAGGAATTGATTACAGAGTTGATTGAATAATTCCTAGCTCCAGGGGCCTTTATATAGCTCCTGGAAATTCTATCTCGAGTCTTGAAGGCGCCTCCAATGAGGTTAAGGGCGCCTCCAAAAGGATATGTGGATAAAACTTTATCCGATTACAAACGACCAAATTGACCAAGTTGAATGCGCCTCCAAGGGCATTGAGGGTGCCTCCAAGGTTGTTGAGGGCGCCCTCAATGCTATTGAGGGTGCCTTCATCAGCTTGATGTTGGAGGCGCCTCCAACAACTATTGAGGGCGCCTCTAGCTATTTTTCCAACTTCTTTCTTCTTCTTTTCAGCTTCCGAAGTTTCGATTACTTGGTTGATTGCGGCCAACCGAAATAGGGCTCACCCGAACCCAATTTCCGACCTTCTCCTCGAGCAGGCTTCCGTCCCGACTTCTCGTCCCTTAAGCTCCTGCACACTTAGACACAGGGATTAAAACCAAACAGGACCTAACCTAACTTGGTTGATCACATTAAAACACCCACGGGGTTCAACAATCTCCCCCTTTTTGATGTGCATCAACCCAAGTTCAAGTTAGGGTAAACCAAACAAGTAATTTAAAGAAATTACAAAACTAACATTTCAAGCATAAAGTTTGCAATTAAAAATAAATTGCAATACTAAGTATAGAATGAATTTATCTATCAAAATTCAGAACTTGAAAAAAAGTTTTAACTCCCCCTGAACTTGTACTAACTCTCCCCCTTTGATCACATCAAAAAATAGGGGGTAAATTTCCAAGTTAATGAAGTAAAGAACAAACTCAAATAATTGTCTAAGTTAAAACAAACTTTTAACACTATTTTTAAGTTAAAAAAAAATTCAAATAATTGACAAGAATTTTAAAAAGCATTAACCGATATTTTATGCTTTATCAGATTGTCAATTAAATACTTAATTCGATAATCAGCTTCCAGGCTGTGGCGAGGCACTAGGCCTTCCTGGTTATTGGATCATCAACCACTTCTAGACAAAGCCTTTTAAGGAATTTCAATATTTAATTTCTTCTGAAAATCTTGATTAACAAAAGTTTTACTCTAGATATGATTTTTGAACCCAACAGAGGTTCTTCCTACTGGGTTAGTCAAAAACTTAGGGGGTACATATTCTTTAGGAATTTTCCTAAGTTGACCTTGGTGATGTCTAATATACCAATTTAATTTACCATAAATTCTCAGTTTTAATTTTTGAAATTTATTCAAGCATGCATGATTAATTTTCAATTTATCAATTTTTATTTTTAATTTTTCATTTTCTAATTTTAAATTATCATATAATTGTAGAGGACATGTTTTTGCTAAATTTAATTTTAATTCAACATTTTCCTTTTCTAGTTTAAACAAATCTTTAGTAAGACTTTTAATAAATTTAAAAGATTGTTTGGGAGAAAAGCCACGTACCTCACTTACCTCTACTTCTGATGCTCCCCCTTCATCGAAGCTTTCTTCTTCTGATGATCCTCCCCCTTCATCTATGCTCATTTCTGAGTTGGTCTCATCTTCTTCTTGGTGGATTGCTGTTAGAGCAACTCTGGCGTAGGCTTCGACTTCAGATTCGGAGGACGATGAACCATCCCATGTGGCCTTTAGGATCTTGTGTTTGGAGGTTATTTGTCTTTGGGACTTCTCCTTATCCCTTTTCTTCAATTTTGGGCAGTCATCCTCTTCCTTGCAATTGTAGCATCGGACCGCCCTTCTCTATTGCTGCTTTCTCGATCGCGATCTAAATTTATTAGTCTTAATAAACTTATTTAACTTCCTTACCATACTCATTACCATCGATCGACGTTGAGTCGGGATCGTCCATCTCACATTAGGGCAACATTGATATTCGACTTCTTTATTTGTTTAGGCTTGCACCGAGATTCGAAGTTCAAAAGTAGAAAAAGATTTTCTAGAGTACTTACCTCAAAGTCCTTAGAGATGTACGATCACCACTAAGGACGCCTTCGTCCAAGTTCCTGGAAGGGCTCGAGGATACCGGATCGAGTCTCGGTTTGTTACTTTCTCCGAGATTGCTTAGTTGAGTTATCAGCCCTTAGTTCTAGCTTCAGAGTCGTTACCTTTTTGCTGTTCATCCGAGATCTGAGTCCCGAGGATGTCGCCTGCTAACTTCGCTTCCTCGAGGTGCCTTCGAGCTCCAGAATTTTTCCCGAGGTTCGTGCGAGTCGAGCCCGATCCGACTTACCTCCTGGGTGGCGACGCGAGGCATGGAACTACTCGCTTTCCATGGCCACGAATCACTTGTCTTTTTCGTCCAGTTGTATTCTTCCTTGTCTTTAGGGACTGCAAAACCGTATTTCATAATTAGAAGAATATCAAATTCTGTTTTGAAGAATACCTCCATTCGGCATTTCCATGTTGCGAAGTCTCCGTCGAATTTCGGGGGATGAATAGTTGCACCGGCCATCGTCTTGATCTTTGTTGGTACAACGGGGCCAGCAAGAGGAGAGGGGTGAATTGCCTGCAAAAAGAAAATACCCTCCTCGTGCTTTCAACTCTTAAAATAGCAACAATTAAATAAAAGCAAATAACTGAAAAGAAGGAAAAGAGACTCAGCAATTTGACTTGCTTACAACCTAGATGGTTGTTAATCCAAGATGGTTGAACAGCGCACTAAGAAACTCCTTCTCTGAAGGCGGAGAAGTCTTTTACACACTTAGAGAGCTCAAGAGTTATTAGGAATTGATTATAGAGTTGATTGAATAATTCCTAGCTCCAGGATAAGGCTCCTGGAAATTCTATCTCGAGTCTTGAAGGCGCCTCCAATGAGGTTGAGGGCGCCTTCAAGAAGATATGTGGATAAAACTTTATCCGATTACAAACGGCCAAATTGACCAAGTTGAAGGCGCCTCCAAGGGCATTGAGGGCGCCTCCAAGGTTGTTAAGGGCGCCCTCAATGCTATTGAGGGTGCCTTCATCAGCTTGATGTTGGAGGCGCCTCCAACGACTGTTTAGGGCGCCTCCAGCTATTTTTTCAGCTTCTATCTTCTTCTTTTCAGCTTTCGAAGTTCCGATTACTTGGATGATTGCGGCCAACCGAAATAGGGCTCACCCGAACCCAATTTCCGACCTTCTCCTCGAGCAGGCTTCCGTCCTGGCTTCTCGTCCCTAGAACGTCGGGCACGTTCTTCTCGTCCACCGGAGTACTCTTCTGCAGCTCTTTCGTCCTTTGGACGTACCGAGCCCATCGGCTCCATTCTCGTGTCGTCCTTCTCGCTAGCTACATTTTCCGCTCAACTTCCTGCGCTCCTAAGCTCCTGCACACTTAGACACAGGGATTAAAACCAAACAGGACCTAACCTAACTTGGTTGATCACATCAAAACACCCACGGGGTTCAACAGGAAGTTGTGCAGATGATAAAGTTGAAAGTTCAACGGATGTTAGAAAATGGAATCTCAACAATAAAGGAAGACTAGCGGCAAGACCTCCTAGCCGACGATAAAGTTACGATAGATAAAGGACAACCAAATATCTATAATGAAAAAGTCCATAAGATAATCTTTTGGCATTTAAGATTGAGAATATTTTAGGCGTGGGTAGCTTTCTTTGAATATTTTGGACATGGGTAACTTGCTTAGAATATTTTAAGCATGAGTAGCTTTCTTTAGGCTAAGATTTGACCAAGAAAAAAAGCATTTCAAGTCAAAGTCAATACGTCAATCAATTGATGATAATTTCGGGTGGATTAATGATAATTTAGAGTCAATTGATTTGTATGGTTAACCAAGAGTTGCAACACATTGATATTTACTCTTAAGATCAATCAACTACAACTAAAATTCAATCAAATAGTTCACTAGACAATTGATGATTAAATTCAAGGATATGATTTGGTTCAGTTGATTAAAGATAAAGACAGGTCCTTAAAAGACACAATTGTCATCCAAGAAATTAACCTTATTAAATCTAGTTCAATGGACTGATGATAAATAAAGAGTTCATTAAAAGACACATTTAGTAGATGACATAGCCAACAAATGATGCAATCATGATTTAAGGAGTCGATAATGAATATATCTAGTTCAATTAACTACTACAGCAGAAGAGTTGCCTAATAACATAGAAATAAGTCCAAATCGAAGTGAACTAGACTTGTTGCAGTCTAATCTAGTCAAGTCGACTAAAATTACAACAATCATCTCGTGATAAAGAAACAGTCAATTAGAGCCAGTATAAATCAAGCAACAATCACCATGGATAAAGTTATAATGGTGATCAATCTCATTCTAGTACCAAAGGCAACTTGACCAAAACATCCACAATCATATACATTCAAGAAATAGCAACAAATGCTCCATCTACAGCAAAGATGATGCTCTTCATTTAAGTTCTTTCATCTTTCACAGTTATCCATTTTTACTAATTATAATTGCTAGTCTTATTTTGGTTTTGAGTATAAAGTTTTCATCTTCTATTTTTCATATATGCAAATTTTTGTAAAAAGTTTCTCCACTTTCATAAGATTTCCAAAAAAGGAAAAAATAGTCAATTTTCGCAGGGCAACTAACCTTACAAGTCCACAAGTCGTGGAGTAGGAACTAGGATTATAAGGGGAAACCCAGTGCACGAAGCTCCCCCAATGCGAGGTCACGGAAAAGAGTTATGAACAATATAAATACTTATATTTATCTTTCTTTTCTAATTAGATTTTCATTATTCATAAAAATATATTTATTTCAATATTTCCATTATATTTTCCTCAAACATATATTTGTATTTTTAAGAATTTTTTAAAACATCTTATTTCTTTTGAATTTTCTTTATTTCCACCGTATTTTTCAAAGAACTTGTAAATATTTCATTTTCACTGCATTTAGATAACTCAATTTTCAAAATAGTTTTGATTATGCTACTCACCCCTTCTAGTATCTCACTAGACCTAAAATGTTAATCCAATATAAATCTAACTTTAAAGTTTTGTCAACCTCATCAAGACAATATGATCCAACTAGACCATTTTGTACGTGACTGTCAACACCTTTCTATATACATCCCTATGTCATGAGTCTAGCCTTGAATCTACTTTTCTTTTTAGCATATATCCATTTACACAATTTTTATTTAATTTTGGAAGTTGACCTAAATTGACTCCTATAGAGATTGATCTCCTCATACCATATCCATATTACACTTTTCTAAACTGTTGTCAAAATTGGTTTCGATGTCCATAACATCCATTCCCAAAGCTTGAGTACTAATTTGGATAAGAATCAATGAATCATTAAGAAAAATGAAATAAAAAAGTAAAAAAGATTTTTAAAAGAATAAGACAATTTGTATTGTTAATTTGAAATTAAATTATATATCATAGTTATTAATAGAAAAACTAAAATCCCATTATGTTAAAAAAACAATTATAGAAGTTATTACTATTTTGACATATAAATCCCTCTCAAGTACCATCTTATTAGTTTAAACTTAAGAACAATTTTAACTAATACAACAACAACAACCAAATATATATTTAAATAAACTTCTAAGTGTGGTCGGCAATGGATCCTCCTATGCTATTGTCCTCTATCTCCTATTATTCATCTTATATTTAAATAATTTTATCATATTTTATCATTGTTAACCAAGTTTCTTTAAGTCTTCCTCATGTACTTTAGTCTTCCTCATGTAATGTATGTATTTGTCATACTTACATATCGTCTAACTAAAGCATTTATCGGTATCTAAGTACATATTTGAACCATCTTAAATGTCTCGGAGTTTTCTCTTAATAAACGCAACCTCGACATTCTCTCTATTTTTTTAAATTTCTTATTTGTTCATTCTCGTATGTTTGAACATCCACCTTGATATCCTCATTTCTACAATTCTTATCTTTTACTCATATGCTCGAGTAATAATATAGCATTCAGCTTTATATAATCTAACTGCTATTTTTTGTAGAACACCCCTTGAACTTTTAGAGACACTTTACGGTCAAAAAAAAAAAAAAATCTAACGCTCTCCTCCATTTCAACCATCTATTATATTCTATGTAAGACATCTCTCAACCCATCTATTCTTTTGTAAAAACAATCCTAAATACTTAGAACTCTTATATCACTCGTCATCTCTTATCTTAACAATTGTCTTACAATGTCTAATATTACTAAACTTAAATTCCATATATTCAGTTTTTATTAAACCTAAAATTTTCACTTCTTGTGTTTCCCACCAAAATTCAAACTTAGCTTTGGCTTCTTCATGTGTCTCACCTATCAAAACAATATTATCTGGAAACAACATACAAGATGATAACTTGTCTTGGGTGTGTCTAGTAAGTTCATTCATGATAAGTGTAAAAAATAAGAACTTAGAGTTGATCCTTATTATAACCCTATCTTTATAGAAGGCGCTTTGGTTAATACACCTAGAGTCTTCGCTCTTGTCATTACTTTTTCATATATATATATCCTTAATTATTTCAACATAAGTTATGCTAATACATTTTTTTTTCTAAAATTCTCCATAAAATTTCCCTCGGGACTGTCATAAGCTTTAATAGATAGATGAACACCATGTGTAAGTGTTGCTTCTTTTCCTACTACTTTTCAATTAGTTATCTGAAAAGTTTTTAACTGATAATAGACTAAATTATAAACAATTCCAATTTATTGAATTCCTACCAACACAGTTTTAATTTATAATTATTAATATAAAACTAAATTATTAGAAGATGTACTGGTAGTTCCCTACCCATCTATCCAACCAAATCCATATTAGAATTATTAGAATGATAAAAGTTATCAATAACTTGACATATTAAAATACAATTTTAATTAATTGAAACCATATTAAACTCTTCAATTTCCACCTCTCTTAACCTTTCCCTCATGCCCTCATCGATACCCTCTTCTCTTCAGTGACTAATCATCACCTGACTCAACAAAACCATGACTATATTTCTCCTCTTCAGCAACATGTATCCCATTTGGCAGCATCCAATCACCTCACGACTCCCTAACTTAAGTTTCCAACACTCTCTCCTCTTCTTGTTTCTGCTTCTTTTTTTCGGTGATGCAAACTAACACCATGAGCTTCCAGCACTAGTCTCTCCTCTTGATGGAAGCAAAACAAGGTTTTTCACTTCTGATTCCTTCCAAAGGAACAAATTGTCAACTCCTTTAATTTTTTGGCATGATTTATACATTTGTTTAATCTCAATCGTTTAATTTTTTTGGCATGATTTCCCCTATTCGCCCGCGTCCGTCTCGGATGCATCGCAAGCGGCGTCGGAGGAGTCACTAGACACCACTGGTAGCGCCGGAAGCATCGCTGACCGCCACCGGAGGCACCGGAAGCATCCCACCACGCCTTTGGCATCGGAATCATCCAACGGTGCAAGAATCATCCCTGGACGCCACACGCCACCGACGACGCCGAAAGCATCCCACGACACATTCAGCGCCATTGAACCCCGTGATCTGCCGCTGCCCGCTGCTGTGAGAAAATTATATTTTAGATTTAATTAATTTATACAATTCACAAGATATGTGTGATATTTCAAACATGCTTTTATAAAACCTAATTAAATTATCCCAATAAAATATAGAAAAAAATATTTAAAATTAATTTTTTAATTAATATTTGAAAAAAATATTTTTTAATGTTTTAAATTGTATTTAAAAATTTTTCAAAAATTATAATAAATCTAATTTATATTCTAATATTTTTTTATTATTTTAAATTTTATTTAAAAATTCTAAACAAATTATAAAAATTCAGATATATTCTAATATTTTTTATTATTTTAAATTTCATTTAAAAATTCTAAAAAAATTATAATAATTCAGATTTATATTCTATAACTCTAAAAAAATTTTAAATTTTTTTTAAAAATCTAAAAAAATTCTAATAAATTAAATTTATATTCTTATATTTTTATTATTTTAGATTTTTTACTATTTAATTGATATTTTTTACTATTTAAAATTTATATTATTTAAATTAATAATTAATTAATTTGTATAATTATTATATGTAAAGTAACATCTTTGTGTTAATTTATATATTTATTATAGATAATATTTTTTTATCTTAGAATTAATTTGAAATTTGGATCATAAATATTAATATATTTAACTTTTTACTTTTCAAATTCTTGTTTCTTGAACATATGAAATATATATTTTTGTCTTAGAATGTTTATTTGTCGTATATATTTTTTGTCTTAAATATCTTTACTTCATTTGTCTATGAAATATTACTTGTCCTTTATTTTAGAAGTTTTGATAAAAGTATACTGTTAAGTTTATGATTCCTAATAAAACATTTATAATCGTGTACAGTTCTGATCATTCTAAATTAAGAAAGTTCAAATAATATTTTTAGGAGATTGTTTTAAATTTCAAGAAGTTGCTCATTATAGTTTATATACTTAATTTGTAAGTTTACAATAATAAATATATTCTTGACGTTATAAAATGATGACCATTACTTGGAACTGTGTATTATTCTTAATTTTTTATAATGCATAGGTAATGACACCAAAATAGCAATCTCATGATCCATCTTGGAAACATGCACGCCGATTAGAAAGTCAATTCCATTGACAATTGGCAATGTTTGCGTTGCGATATGATTGGACGCGGCGGTGAGGTCACACACCTAAAATAACATCTTACTGGTGGATATGCGGATGTGTCTAATTGTCCAAAAGTTTCTCAAGAAGTTCGTTGTGAAATGAAAGAGGAACTTGATGGCAAAAAAACATTAAAATATAAACAACAACGACGAAGCTCTAAAGAACCAATCTATGATGAATTTGAAGGTCATGGTGAAGTTCCAAATGACAAAAACTTTTTAGCAGCTCTCAGTGCACTCGAACTCAATATGACTATGAGCAAAATATACGACATAGAAGTAGCTCTGGTGTTAGTGGAAGTGGCTCAACTACTGCAACAATATTAGGAAGGAGTGCAAGTGTTCGTATTACTTCAACACAAGGTGATATTGGTCGTTTTTTTCCTTCTATGGGATGAAGACATGCAATTGATATTGCTGATATTGATCCACTAGCATTCCTAGACCAAGCTAGCAAACAGACTAGGATTGATGATGCATATTCAAAAGAGAAGAAATCAATCAGTAAAAGTATTGCTAGATTTTTTTCACTTTAATCATATTCCTCCTAATGCAACAAACAACAATACTACCATAGCATAGTGTCCAACATCTAAAAATCTAGTCTTGATATTCAACCTCCGACTACATATGAAATTGTTAGTCCATATTTAGATGAACAAGTGGAGGAGATCAAGACTTGGATCCTATCATGCAAAAAATCAATAGAGCTTATATGGGGTTATGTTGATGTTTTATTAATGCAACAACAGACTATCATGATGCACCCTACATATATCGTTTAATGGATAGTGTAGTTCAAGAGATAGGTGCAGAACATATAGTACAGGTGATTACAAATAATGGTGTAAACTTTAAGAGGGCTGGAGAGTTATTAGAGAAAAAGTATCAAATATTATTTTGGACACTATGCACAACACACTATATCGATTCAATGATGGCAGATATCAGTAAGCTCGATATAGTGAAGAAGGTAGTGAAAAAGGTCAATCTTTAACAAAATTCCTTAATAATCATCATTGGGTTCATGAATTAATGAGAAAATTTATTGATGGAGAGATTCTGCAACCAAGAGTGACTAGGTTTGCCACTTACTTTCTTCTGTTAAAATTGTTGAATAAAAAAAAGTCAGATTGAAGGTCATATTCTCTTTTGAGGATTAGGAAGCATCTCGATATTCTAACATGACCGAAAGTAAGGAGGTGCAAAAAATTATTATATTTGTCTGATTTTGGGACTATATTGCATATATTTTTATAGCAGTAGAATCATTTCTACATAAAGTCGATACGGACAAGAAGCTACAAATGGGCAACGTTTATCGTATAATTCATGAAGCAAAAGAGGAAATTAAGAGGCGCATCACCAATCAAGTATCAAATTACATTGATATAATCACTACAAGATGGGATGATCAAATGGGAAAATATATTCATTTCGCCGGTACGTATTTTTTAATAACAACGAATTTTTAATATTGTTATTAATAATTATATATGTTTAATTATTGTAGATTATTATTTCAATCCGGCATATCAATACTGTTATAATCTTGGAATAAATGATGATTTATTAGTGACGACATGTAATATCAAAAACTACATACAAATAGAGAATCAATTGCTGAGACTATTAATAAAAGTCGATTATTTCGAGAGACATATGATTCTTTTAGCAATCATATTGCAGTGTCATGCAGATATAAAATGGATGCAGGTAAATGTAGTAAAAATTATTACTAATTATTGTCACAAATATAAGTACTATTTTAATTTTGTTATTATTTATCATGGTAGTTATAATATAGAGGATCAGCTCCAAATGTGAAAAAAATTACAGTACGAACAACGTCTTCAAGTGGTTGTGAAAGAAATTGGTCAATTTGCTCCCTCATTCATGCAAAGTACGAAATCGTCTTTCTTATCGTCGCTTGAAGAAGATGGTCTACGTTCATTATAATATGTGTCTTTATCTAAGAGCAATAACAGAAGAGAATGAAGAACAAGGGTATGGTGATGTAGACCCATTTGATATTGAATTTGTCCAAACTGAGAATGATCCAATGATAAATTGGTGGAGCGTTGTTGAGGTTAAGAATCCATTACTTGATGAAGCAGAAGACTCACCATGACCATCTCAATTTCTTACACAATAGATTGAAAAAACATAAGCTAGAGGAGATATCTGTGAGGAAGAAGATGATGATAAAGCTTTTGATCAAGAATTCCAATTTTCTGAATCTCGGTCCAGACATTCTCAAACATTCCAACCCCAAACCCAACCAAAGTTCATAGATAAAGGCAAAAGCAAAGGCAAAGCTCCTGTAATTTTTACTTAAAAATAAAGCAAAAGGCAAACCTCCTACTTTTATGGGAAGAGGTCAATTGAGAATTAGAAAAAATCCACTTGATGTAATTGATAAACAAGAACATAATGACAGTGATAAAACATCATCACCTTCTGACACTGTAATCCGACGAGAAGTTCGAAATGAGGATAGTGATTGATAGTAGTGCAAGTACTCATGGAATTGATAACAGTGGTGATGTATCTTGTGGTAAAAATTATATTCCCCCTACTCTAGCACCAGAGCCATGGACATGCGAGATAAATTACACACATGCAACTCAAGATTATGATTATGGAGCTAGAAGTAGCACTATTCAATATCAACGTCGATATAAGGGTGACAAACAAAAGAAAACTCATAATTATCAAGATATGTGGGAGAGTTTAACTAGATTGATTCTGGTCGAAGTTTATCATACTCACAACCTTCTTATTATAACTCTAATGCATCATATGCTGATCCATCATACCAGAGCTCAGGGACGTATGCTTATCCTTATCCTTATTCTTATCATGTGCCTATACCCGTTCTGATTTCAGTGGTGTCAATTTAAATCCAATATCTAGCGATGAATCGAGACACGCTGATGGGCATGTAGAAAAATCAATATCAATATCCCATGTCATGGGATGATTATTTAATCTGGGCGTTGGAGAACTATGGAGTTGACCTAAATAGAATGTTACAAGAACTAATGCTTCCATCTGATTCACACTCCTTTTGATATTAGTAAGATAACATATTATGATATATCAATTTTAATTCAAGTTATCGATAGATTAATTTTAAAAAAAAACTATATTTAATTATTTTTTCTAACAATATCAAATTGTTCAATAATTGAGAATTTATATAAAATCAATATACAACTTATTTTTAAATTATACACAATAAACATATTTATCTAATAATTATTATATATAAATAAAAAAATTATCGAAACAAGATCGACACGACACAATACGATACCAAAACCATATCGTTCTGGTATGAAATCGAAACCTTGGCACGGGTCGAGATTTTAAACCTTGAAACTAACTACTATGAATATATGAATATTTGGGTACTTGTGTTAGAGCTTTGCTTGAGAGTTTCCTTCCTTTGCTCTCATCTTCTTGTGCACTCAACCTTCATCTATTATAAGAAGTGTGCTTGTAAGAGGTTTTTCCACCTCTAGAACCTTACCGAGAAAGGAGAAAAGTTTAATGGTCATTTGAGGACCTAGGCCATGGATGTAGCAACTTATAAGGGGGGTGAACCATATTAAATCTTAGTGTTGTGGTTTGCTTTCTTATCTCTGTGTCATCGCTACGATTAACTTGTCTTATAGATCACAAACATGAGTAAGAATTACAAAGGTTATTCACCTCTCCCCTCTAGCCAAACCATCTATATTCCTACAAGTTCAACAACCATTCCTCCATTGGTATACCTACCACGTACAACCAAGGGTATTATACTATTAAGATGGCTTGACTAGTTGAGCACCATTAGGGGTGTAATCGAGCCGAGCCGAGCCGAACTCTTGGATGTTTGAGTTTGGCTCGTTTATAATCGAGTCGAGCTTGAGCTTTATTTAACGAATATATTCATGGCTCACGAGCTTATTCGAGCTTTTATCGAGCCTAAACGAGCTTAATAAATATAAATTATAAATTTAAATATTCATTAAAAACTAAATTATATATTTTTAAAAAATTATAATATTCTTGTTAAAATTTATAATTTTATTCTAATAAATAAATTTAATATATTTGTCTATGTTTTTCATAAGTAAAGTGTAAAATCTATAAATTCAATATCAAAACTGTTATTTTTTTTATTTAAAAGTTGATTCATGAGCTTAACGACCATGTTCACGAGCTAACGAGCCAAATATTGTGAAGCTTGAGCTTGGTTTGTTTATCTTAACGAGCCTCACTAAACGAGCTCAAATGAGCTTTTATCGAATCGAGCTTCGAATAGCTCACGAGCGTCTTGGCTCATTTACACCCCAGAGCACCATTGCATAGTAATATCTACTCAAATCCAATTAGACATTATACAACAACCATCTTCAATAAAGCACAAATTATGCGCATCTATTAAGCATGAAGCATCTCATGGTCCTTCATGCCTCAAAAGATTTATGCATCTTCATGCAAGTTTCTCTGATTACTCTTGTTTCTCATGAAATATTATTAGTTATCTTTGTCCCCTTCAACCCGTCCTTAGTGGGAACATGGGTAAAAGAAACCACCAAATTCATCAAGGTTAATACCACTAAAGTAGCAAGAAATAAGATTTTCTTTTACCATCTTCAACATTTGCATTATTGTTTATATTATTCATTGGCTTTGGACAATCTTTCCAATGCCATTATTGGAACAATAGGCACATCTATCCTTTGCAGAAGCCTTTCAATTTGTAGGCATATCTCTCTTCTTGTAATAAGACTTGTCGCCCTTGCAAAAGTTATTTGTAGGCATATCTCTCTTCTTGTAATAAGACTTGTCGCTCTTGCAGAAGTTGTATTGCCATCTTCTTCTTTCAATACAGGTTCCACATTCAAGTTCCAGTTAACTTGTTTGCCTTTCTATTAAAACTCACTATTAACCCAAATCTGATGATCATTGTCAAATTAAATCATTTTTCCATACAATGAGGCAATAGTGAGATAATAATACACTTCAGGAAAAAAATTCACAGAAATGATTATCTTCATTAACTTTTGGGTCTATATTTTGTTGATGAATATGAATCTTATGAACATTCAAATATGTTATCACAGAATATGATGGACTTGTATGAAAAGCCAAAGAGCCTCTCCAACCAAATCTAATGATCATTGTCAAACTTAATCATCTTTCCATACAATGAGGCAATAGTGAAATAATAATACACTTCGGGAAAAAAAATTATCTTCATTAACTTTTAGGTCTATATTTTGTGGATGAATACGATTCTTATGAACATTCAAATATGTTATCACAGAATTAGTTAGACTGTATGAAAAGCTAAAGAGTCTCTTTAACATAATTGATTCCCAACACACACAGCGCACAACTTTAACAACTCCATGATCAACTCTCCATCATAACAGATTATGTACAAGACAAAGCTCAATACAAAAGTTGCCAATGAATTTCTCCTAGTCTTTCTCAGACATCATGTCATAGTAATTTATCTCGCTAAATTGTTCTTCTTCAAACTATGTATGTCTCTAATAATCAAAACAATCTGAATGACTAGGTCCAAGCGAACCACAGTTGATATCAGTTAGTTACGTGGATGTACAGAGCACAAACAAACAAATATAGTTTGATTGATGATCGAAAATGCATTGAAGCAAAGTGAAGCAGGCAACTAACGAACATGAGTTTTCTTCAAAGTGACCATATTTTAGGGAATACAGAGTCAATTCTAAATTCATGTACAGGATAAGTTTCAAAGAACCAAGAAAATGCATTTATATGTACTAATGTGCATATAAACTCTAAAAAGACAGTTTGAACTGTAGGCTAATCAGAAAAATTACTCATAGATGACCATGGAGAATTTAAACAAACGCTCTGAAAGATGCATGTTGGATGCATAGGTTGCAAGGTTGATGACCATCTATTTGGAATAGATTATGCAAGACAAAGTTCATCTATACAAAATTCATAAACACATATATCATACTTTGGACTTACAATATGAATCCTAACTGCTGTGTGCTATTAGTGGTTGTAGGACTTAAAATTAGGAGAATATAAGTTCACCACACAATCTAGTTAGCAAAGAATTGGTATAACAGTATGTCTGTATCTACTGTGACATATAGTCCATATACATGCCATGGTGACCAAGAGAAATGATCACATAACTTGAAAGGAGGATGGAAGAGTAGAAGTTTTAAAGAAAGATAATCTAACCTGCCAATCCAGCACAAGCCGATGAGAAAACAATTACAGGTGGAGCCTGAAAGGGAAAAGATGACATCAACAACAAAGACATTAACTAAATGGATGATTCCTTTTAAGTTATATTCTTTGTCCATAACTTACTAACCAAATTAACTCTAAAACAGCTACAACATCGGGATGTTTTAACATTAAAAAGGATAAATATAATTTTTGTTTGAATGGCGATGCATTAGAAAGGATGGAAGAGGGGTTTCTTTTTGAAAAAATAAGGGAAAAAAAAAGATAATTGATGAAATTCAGGTCAATGCTTTTGGCTTATCTTAAAGCACTTACAAAGGAAACAAATGAGGCATAACAACGATTGAATCCAATAGACAAGATGAAAAATAAATGAATAAAGAAGTGATTGCAGCCAATGCGAACAATAGTACATATATACAGTAGTTGTTTTATATTTGCTTCCATGAAAATCAGTAATTTTCCCTCAAGTGGTCATCATCATCAAAATATGCTAGACCCGCCAAATTAGGAGGGGTAAGCATATATTGAACTCTATGCATCTGAGATTATATCACCAATAACATTCAAGTCTATTACTTTTAATTACTAAGTTTTGCACCATTAACATAATCTGATTCAACTCGTGTACAGTAATATTCAAGTCCTCATATTACTTTTAATACTGAGGATTCTTTGGTCTCCCTCTCTCCCTTGCACTGCAAGTTTATTCAATTCAGCTTATGTAATCGTAAAATCTATAATTATTTCAACATGTCCATTCCATCTCAACATTTTTCTATACTTATTGGAGCTACACGTAATTGCTCAAGAATAGTAGAAATTCTTTTGTTCTTTCTCATCACCCCATCTTAGTATTAATCTCTATTATATTAACTTCTTTTACAGATCACTAACTTTCAAAGACTCAAATCCAAAAAGTATAACATGTGCAACAGTCTCATGAATTTATTCTTTTAGCCTAAGAGACAACTGAATACCATAAGAGATTCAGAAAGACTTTCCTAAAGCATAACACAATTTTTCAGGACCATTATTAACTTTGACTGGACAGCTCTGATTTAGTTCTGCCTAGATATTTGTTCTGGGTCCCTCCTTTATCTTGTTGTACTTTGCATTCTTGTGTAGGCATGGTATTGATGCTATTGGTTTGAATCTCAGTCCTTGAGGCTCTAAGAATTTTCACATTTGCTTCTTATGCATTCATAATCAGGTGATTCATTTTGGCTCAAGGTGTTTATTTGACTTTCAGCGGGAAGATCCAGTTGTTAGTTAAAATATGCAAACAAAGACAGTAGCTAAATTGTCGCAAATAGCTGACTGAGTAAAATAACAATTATGACAATGGAAAACAGCACCATTGGAGAAAATTCTAAGGAGATATGTTTTCAATGTTAATTCAGAAAGGACCAAATATAGACAATTTACCACAGTATTCCTACAAAATTATTTCTCTAGGAAACCAAACAGCATCGATTCCACAAAATTAAATTTCCTATAATTAGTGAAAAAGTATCATAAAACATCTAAGAACAAAGAGTATAAGTTCTGATTTTTCTAACATAAAAGAACAGAAAACACAAAGCTATAATCAATAATTCTTACGTCAAAAGGGAAGAATTAGAAACATGCATTAAAATATGACACAGAGGTACTTACACCAATAAAAAAGTGTAACCACATTGGCCCAGTGACCATCCTCCTAACAATAGGCATGGCTGAAAAGTTGAAGGAAAGGAAATGCATTATAAGAATGAAAAGATAATGTTAAATAATTATGAAGAAAAAATTATTATTTGCAGACCAAAAGAATTTAAAAATAATGATAAGAAAAAAGACACCGTGTGACAGTAATTTTCAAATATGGTTAAAGTCAGTCATCTAAAAATAATGATTTAGTAGTAATAAAGGTCAAACTGAAAACCATGATGTTTTATTGAATATAGAGGTTGATTGAGATTGTAAAATTTCAAAAACAAAATTAAGGGCTCGTTACGAAACAGCATGCTCATGGATGTTTCATTAAAAAGAAACAGATGTTAATATGGAACTTCCACAGGAAAAATTAAATGTTATCTTAAGATCACTAAGTTCAATATTTGCGAAGTATTAACTATTGCAGCTTTTGAAAAGAAAAGGAGCAGAGCCCTCCTAATATGCTGAAATAGACAAATAAAACAGGAAACGGCTAGGACGCTTACACAAAAGAATCTTTATCAAACAAACTTACAAAAATATGGAAAATAAGAAGAGGAAAAAAAAAAAGCGGCTTGAGGGACTTGCAATGGTACCATGGTTAAAGCCATAAAATGCACTTGCAATTCCACCAACAGCAGTGCCAATCTAACAGTAACAAATAAAAGAAAACAATGATTAATTTCTCTGCAACAAAAAGTACGCCAGTTTATGAAGGAGCGACAGTTTTGAGGAATCACCATTGAAAAGCTATCTCGTATCAACGGGGCCACAGTCCAACGGTTCGTTTTCTTCCATCAAATACATCAAAGAATCATCATAGAGCATTTTTTTTTTTGAAAGAATAAAGAATTAGATGATGAGGAAGGAAGCAACAATTAATTACGACTCGCATATTGAAAGAATGAAATTAACACTGACCATATCCTTGGAGAGAGGACCCAAGCAAAGACGGCATCGCTGATTCGAAGGATTGGGATCTCCCATCGCTAAATCAACCTCCAAAATCTTTAGCCTCAAGAAACGCTGTAAAAGCCGCACGCTTCTAGCCACCTCGCTAGAACCCTTGCACGCACTTCTCGAATTGGCCACGGAAATTTCCACGATTTTTAATAATCCGCCTCCATGTTTTGGATTAAAAAGGTAAAGGGAAAATGTCAAAAAGAGACCCTTAGTATCGTTATTTTTAAAGGCACCTTTGTAAAGTATTATCAAAAAGGACATCGCCCATGTTAGAACTCTAGTCCCCTCTGTCTCTCTATTTAGATAACAAAAGCTTTTGATAAGATTAGTAAAAAATTTAGGTGGCGTTTGGTTAGTTAGATATTTTCAATCTAAACTAAAAAAATTATTTTTAAAAAAAAAATAAGAGAAAAAAATTAGATGGGAGAGAAAGTTGAATGTAAAAAAATGAAGAGAACGAAAGTGTGGTGAGAGAGAGCGTGATAAGAGAAATTGAGGAGAGAAAAAATATTATGAGAGGAAAAGTATGATGAGAGAAAATAAGAAGCGGTGTGATGAGAGAAAATGAGAAGAGATTGATGAGAGAGAAAGTATGATGAGAGAGCATGTGTGATGAGAGAGAAAATATAATGGGGGAAAATGAAGAGAGAAAAAATATGATGAGAGAAAATGAGGAGAGAGAGTGTGATGAGAGAGAATGAAATGAGGAAAAGTGTGATAAAAAAATAAGGAGAGAAAGTATGGTAGGAGAAATTGAGAGGAGAGAAAGTATAATAAGAGAGAAACTGTAATGAAAAAAATGAGAAGAGAGTATGTAATGGGAGAGAAAGTGTGATAAAAGAGAAAGCATGATGGAAAAAAATGAAGAGAAAGAGTGTGTGATGGGAGAGAATACAGGGAGAAATGGTATAGAATGTGTGATGAGAGAGAATAATGAGAGAAAAAGTATGTTGAAAGATAAATATAATGAGAAAATGAGGAGAGAGAAAATATGATAAGAGAATGAGGAGAGAGAAAATATGATAAGAGAGAATAATGAGAGAGAAAGTGAAATGAAAGAAAATTTGAAAAATATATTAAAAGTATTTTTGCCCAAAACTTAATTTTCATTCCCATTTCTATCAAAACCCAAGGGAATAGGTGAGTTTCATCAATACCCAAGTTTTTGGGTTTCATTCTAAAATCTTGATTTCATTCCCATTAACCAAACACAAGATTTGGAAATGAATCCATTCCCTCATTCCCAAACCCCTAAACCAAACGCCACCTTAAGTTAGATTTATATTTATCTAAGTGTTAAGTTGTGTAGCATATATTAAGTATACAAGTTGACTTTACCTTGGTTTGGATGGTGATGATTCGATAACTCGAGATCGGCGAGATTAGAGAGGAATGGTGCATTTGAGTGGTTACAAGACAATAAGCATTAGAGCATGGCGAGTTAAGAAAAAAAATTAAAGCGAAGAAATGAAGAATAACTAAGGAGGAGTTATGCTATGGACTTAGAGCATTTGAGGGACACAACTTATAGAAAACCTCAAATCTTAGAGGGAGTGCTTTGTATATTAGAGACCAAGGGTAGAAGGTAAATTACGAAACTAGTTAAAGTTAGGGTCCAATCAAATAGTAAGTATCAATTCGCTACTAGTTCAATACCTTAAGTATGATTAAATTGGATAAGTTGTAATCAAAGATGATTACGTTCATCCCAAATGGTGTTCATGATTTATCACAGATTATGTGAAATGAGATAAATTATAGGGTCAATTTATAACTAACCGTCGAGAAGACTAGAGGTGGGAGAGGTTTTTTTCCCGAGGGCATATGCCTATCAAGAATTGATCTCTTGTCCCATTGTAGCAAGTTTATTATCCTCTAGGCAATTAAGTATTACGTGGAAATATGATCTAATTGAATAATTTTATAAAAAAGTTGAAATTCATCATCCATGACTGTTCCACCTCTCATTATGGGGAGATACAATCTAATTGAATAAAAAAAATGATTAATCAGACTGGATAATGTTGAGTATGAGGTGACCATCCCAGTCCCACGAAAGTTTTTCACCGGCCACAAGGATAAATCAGGAAGCACTTGCGGTGGCCCGTAGCTAGGAATCGAATTGTGGGTGTCTTGGAGACAATTGAGTGCCCTTACCGCTGTACCATAGCCCCGAGGGCATGATCTAATTGAACAATGTGGCAAAAGGTGATTTGCTCGCCTTTCATTGCCCCCATCAACCCGTACCAATACGGAGGAGGTAAATCATAGGTGACTACTAGCCATTAGTGCAATGGTCAAATCATAGGGAAATGTATGCTCAGACATGCCGAATTTCAATCCTATGACAATATCCCATATCTTAATACCGCTCTAAGAGCAGATGATGTGGCAAAAGGCGATTTACTTACTCCAAATAATACATTGATGTTTTAGATTTGTCCAACAAGTAGCATCGATTGAGTTTCATTTGATTTAAATAAAATATTATAAAGTCGACGGACAATTGACTGAATTCTATTTGGAGTGTATAGAATATCTTGGATTCAGCTAAACAATGGATTGAACATTGATTACTCAACTACTAGTAATTCTAGTTAACTAATACTACAGTGATCAGTTCAAAAAAATTTGAAAAATAAAAGTTCCAATAACATGATTCAAATAAAATCTAAGGATTAGTCAACTAATGTGCAATAATCAATTAACTGATGATTTTCAAATTAATAAAGGGGAGGATTCAGCATGAAAGTTATAAAAGAGGCTCAAAGGATTGTGAGACGTAACAACTATCAACTGCAAACAACTCTTACATTCTGCTATACCAACTTCTATTATTATTTTTTTTAATTTCTATTGTAATTGTTGCTCTTGTCACTATAATAAAACTATTAAAATGTAAAACTATAAAAACAACATTTTTAAGAAAAAAATATTATAAATTTGGTAAAAGATAATAACTTTGAATAAGCATTATTTTTGATACAATAATTATCCCAAAAATAATGATTTGACACTATCCATTGTCATTTAGGATAATAATTTTTTTAAATAATAACATATTTTATAATGATTTTCTAAAACAGTTGTCTTTAAAAGTTTTTTTTCCATCTTAACAACAGTTAAGACAACAGTTAAATGAACCATTGTAATTGAGAATATTTTTATAATGCTTGGAACAACGGTGCATAAACTGTTGTCATTATGATAATAAGACAACGGTTATAACTCATTGTCAATGAAATTATAACTGTTGTACTTTTTTCCACCTTAAAATTAGCAAAAAAAAATTAGGACATTTGTGTGAAAAAAATTAGTAATCACAAAAAAAAATTAAATGAAGGTTAGAGGAAACCATTCCTTCCCTACTGTCTCTTCACCCGACATCAAAACCATTCCTTCCCTACCATCTCTTCACCCGATGCCAAAACCATTCCTTCCCTACCGACATCGAAACCATTCCTTCCCTGCCAACTCTTCACCCGATGCCAAAACCATTCCTTCCCTATCGTCTCTTCACCGAAGCAAATCCAAGGTTTGGAGCAGGAGAACTTGCTGTGTCAAGTTATTGAAGCGATTGTAAACACTAAGATGGTTGGGAGGGGTTAACCCTAAGAAGCATACACCCGACACCGAAACCACAACCCTTCCACCCCTTCTGATTTGGATTAATGCACAATTGTGGTCACCTCTTGCAAGTTCTTCCCTCTTCTTCCTTCCTTGATGTCTCTCCATCGAAGTAGAACTAGGGTTTAGAGCAGGAGAACTTATTGCGGCGAGTTATTAAAGCGACGGTAAACACCTTGTTTCTAACTCTCCTTCTTTTTTTATTGCTTTAAATTATTGGATTTCTCATTCTCCTCGCTGTTTTAATTTTGTGTGTTTGAGGTTAGTTATGTGATGAAGGAGATGTTTGTCTAGGATAACATCTTATCTGATCACATTATACTTTCTTTTTATTTCTATTTTTGTTAGTGTTTGACAGTGTGGTCTCCTCTCACGAGTTCTTCCCTCTTCGTCCTTCCCTGTAGTCTCTCCATCAAAGCAAACCAAGGGTTTGGAGCAGGAGTACTTGTTGTGTCAAGTTATTGAAGCGACAGTAAACATCTTGTTTTTAACTCTCCCGCCTTTTTTATTGCTTCAAATTATTTGGATTTCTCATTCTCCTTGTCGTTTCAATTTTGTGTGTTTGAGTTAGTTATGTGGTGAAGGAGATATTTTTCTGGGATAATATCTAATTTGATCATATTATACTTTCTTACAACTAGAGAGATCATTGTCTGATCTTGGCCTGTTAAGTTATAGAGGGTACTAAACTTGAGTTCTTCTAGACTTATTGAAAAAGCACAATGACAACATCTCCATCAAGGTAATAATCGTTTCATGACATTTTTCCTCTTGTAATGTTATTCTCTAATTTGGTACAAAGTTTTTGTCTCATTTTTTCATTGTTCGACTATATCACAAATGAATTAGTTTGCCCAAAATCTATGTAGTTGCCGTTTTCACATGCCACAACATAGTGATGAACTGATGAGTGTGTTGAAATGTATACTAAAAACCTAGCTTTTTGTATAAACATTTATTTAGAAATAAGAATCATATTGGTCAAATGTCTATATTTATACTAAGTGTAGTTGTCCGTTTAATTTATATTATAGATAACATGGTGTGAGGAGACACACAGAAGTTCATGTTATCAGTTCCTTATAAATTATAAACAGTTGCTCACAACCAAGATGGAATGGGACAACCCATTGGAGTGGTTGTAGTATAATTAGGTATTAGTTTATCTTGACTAATAAATTATACTAATACACTATGAGTGTATTGAGCATGATCATTTGAGGTAGTTTCTTTTTATACTGACTATATAAAAGAACAAAACCTCTGTTATTATGGAAGTGTGTACTCTTAATCATGATATAATAACAAGCACGTATATTTAATATTTATTTTTTTAATTTATCAAAGGGTGCGATTTAGCTCGTTAAATCAATAGGCCCAATAAGTTGGGAAATGATATTATTTATATGGTGTGTTGTTGATTATAGAATGAAACTGTGTCCTAGTAATCTAGGTTGATGATGTCCCCTTGAGGAGCTCATAAGGATTGTCATGTAAATCCTGTAGGTGGACTTAGTTCGTCATGACAATAAGGTTGAGTGGTACTACTCTTGGAGCTAGATATTAATTAAGTGAGTTGTCAGTAACTCATTTAATTAGTGGACATTCAATATCTTAAACACAGGGAGACTAACACACTCATAATAAGAAAGAGCTCATATTATAATATGAGATTGGTGTGGTAGTGCAATAATAACTCTTTAGTGGTATGAGTTATTATTGATGAACTTGAGTTGGGTGTTCGGGTGAACACGGGAAGCTCAAGCTCATCGGGAGACCAAAGTCAATTCCTCCTCTAGGTCCCTATTGTAGCCTCTTATATAAAACATTATATCCACCCAAAGTCTAGCTTCTTAAGGCCCAAGTTAGGGTCGGTCAAGCCTTGCTTGGTGCCCAAGCTAGGGCCGACCAAGCCTTGCTTGGTGCCCAAGCATGTGGCCGACCACATCATGAAAAGAAGAAAGTTTTATTTTATAAAATCTTTCCTTTTATAGAGATCCATAAAAAGGATTTAAAAGGATGATTTTAATATAAAACTTTCCTTTTTTAAATCGGCCATAAAAGGAAATAGAAGAGAGTTTTTATTTTGTTAAAAACTTTCCTTTTATGTTAATTTTAAAAGAGAGTTTTAAATTTTAGAATCTTTCCTTTTATAAATTTCTACAAAGGAATAAAAGAGAGATTTGAAATATTTCCGTATTTATAGTTATCTATAATGTGAAAGAAAGATTTTAATTTTTGATAAAACTTTCCTTTTGAAACCATGTTTTATTTTAAATCTTATCTTTTATAGATATCCATAAAAGGATTTAAAAGAGAGAGATTTTAATTTATAAAATATTCCTTTTATAACTATCCACAAAAGGGATTTTAAAAGAGAGATTTTAATTTTGTTTAAAATCTTTCTTTACTTGGAGGATAAGCATATGGCCAGCCATATCATAGAGAAAAATGAAGTTTTATTTTTGTTATAAAACTTTCCTTTTTTTTCAATCACCAAGGAATATAAAAGAGAAGGAGGGGGTGCCTTATCCTATAACACTTCTTCTATTCCTCTCTATTCTTCCTTGGTGGTCAGCCCTTGCTCTTTCTCTCTTCTCCTTTGTTTTCCCTCTTGGTGGCCAGCAGCATCTTGGTGTGGAGATAGATCTCTTGGTGGTCGGTTGTTTAAAGGAGAAGAAGAAGATAAGGAAGCTCTCTTGTCTAGCATCCCTTGGAGGAAAGTTGGTGGCCCAAATCTTGGAAGCTTTGGAAGAAGCTTGGGTGGACTACCTCTTGGAAGATCATCGCCCACACGACATTCAAGAGAATGAGAGAAATATAATAGAAGATCAAGAGGTCTATAAGCTATGAAAGGTATAACTAGTTATTAGTTTCCGCATTATGACTAGTTCATCCTTTTGTATAGATCTTGTAAAACCAAATACAAGAGATTATCGGTTTTAGTTATCATTTTTGTTATCAATTTTCGTTTTGATTTTATGTTTCGATATTGTGTTTCTTTTGATGTCTCTATAGTTAAACCTAGTTTACTGTAAGAAGTTAAATATCCAATTTCTTTGTGAGGCTTTGTCTAGGAAGTGGTGGATGATCCTATATCCAAGAAGGCCTAGTGTCTCACCATGTTTAACCTGGAAGCCGATCTTAGAAATAGATTTTTGATAACTTCTGTAATATAATTTAACTTAGAAAGATCTCATCGGTTGAACTTGGAGTAAGAATGTTAAGTTTCGTTCTCAATCCAAGTTTAACTTCTACAGGAGAAATTTGGATTAATAATGTTAAGCATCGTTTGCAATCCAAATTTAACTTTAGTAGAGCACATGGGTAGCTAGGATAGTTCTATACTTGTATAAATTTTTATACAGGGGAACAAGGACGGTATTCCGAGTAGCAACCAACAATTGGTATCAGAGCTAGGTTTTAACCTCTGTGTGTTTGGTTTTAGTTTAATTATGCACATGTCATACATATTTTAGGTAGGATAATAGTAGGATGTACAAATAGATTAACTCTGTGGTTGCAGACTCCAACTATTATGGCCTATTGTGATTGTGTGTGATTGGACCCTCGGACATGTTGAGGGCATTTTATGTATGTGCATGATTGCATGTATTAAATACAGCAAGAGCTGTATTAGTTTTAGGATTTTACATTATTGTTCGATCTAGACTCTATGTGCATTCTTTTGTGGAATATATGATCGATATATGTAAAATTTTATTTTTGTCGCAGATTGTATCCTTGCGAGGCATGATATTATTTGAGGACTAGAGGCGCAGCGGAAAAAGAAACAGGATAGATACGACAACTAGACCCGATGGTAGTGGCTAAAGATGGCAGCAGCTAGGGTTGACAGTACACGGAGGACAGTGATGGAAAAAAGCCATAATAGTTGGAAAATTATTTTTCCATATTTATTGCTTTTATTTGCTGTGTTATATGTGTGTGCATGATAAAATCCTCATCTTAAATAACTAAATGGGAGAGGGATTTATAAATAAATTCCACGATCTCCATTACTGGTTTGTAAGTGATGCAACAAACTTGTGCGTTGGCTCTGAGTGCCTCCCTCCACATCGAATGAGTTTGTTTGCGGATCACTAGATCAAACTTCCTTAATGGATGATTATAGGAAATTATTTAGGATGTGTGTGATATTCTCCAACTGAAGGGGCGCAATTCTATTTAGTGGACTTAGTATCAAGTAATGGTATACACTTAGGCACATTTAATAGTATCCTCCCCATCGGAGTCACTGCTATTATTTGCGTGATCGAAGAAAAACAAACTATTAATTTGTCATAAAGTAAGGCAAAACCTCCTCTTACAAATGTTTGAATTTGTATATGTCCACACTATCGTGGCATACAAAATTCATGGTATTTGAGGTAATTTTATTTTTCATAAAGTTAGGTTGACAAAATAAAATTAACAGGTGAAACCTC
This sequence comes from Zingiber officinale, assembly GCF_018446385.1. NCBI lineage: Eukaryota > Viridiplantae > Streptophyta > Magnoliopsida > Zingiberales > Zingiberaceae > Zingiber > Zingiber officinale. The sequence continues at coordinate 81,534,403 of NC_055987.1, read as the reverse complement.
CTCTTACAAATAATTGAATTTGTATACATCCACACTATCGTGACATACAAAATTCATGGTGTATGAGGTAATTTAAGGTTGACAAGATAATTAATGGGTAAGACCCTCCTCTTACAAATGTTTGAATTTGTATACGTCCACACTAACGTAGTATACAAAATTCAAGGTGTTTGAGGTATTGGTGAATTTAAATGCTATTATTTTAAGGAATCAATATTATTTTAAATTCTAAAGTTTTGACCAAATATTTGATCAAAAACAGACCAAATATTAATTTTATTTGTCATAAAGATAGGTTGACAAGATAATAAAATTAATGGATAAAATCTCCTCTTACAAATGTTTGAATTTGTATACGTCCACACTAACGTGGCATACAAAATTCACGGGGATTTTGAGGTGTTGGTCTTGACCAAATATTTTTGTGATTCTTAGGATTTCAAATGTTTTTCAATCCCCTAGATGTTAGAGAATACACTTACTAGTCCCAATTATAATAATTGGAAACAAAACTTAGACAAAGGCGGATTGTCCTCTCAGAAATGAGAACAATAAAGGTGTATTTTATTCATTAGTTCTTGAAACATGTTTAGTGGTGTTATCTACCGGTACCTGGTGTGTAGATACGGGAGCCACTGATCATGTCTACAATTCATTGCAAGGGTTCCAGGAAACCCGACAACTATATGAGGGGGAAAACACCGTCTACATGGGCACTGCTATAAAAGTAGTAGCTTTACAGTGGGAGATGTTTATCTTCTGATAGAAAATATGGATTTTGAGAAATTATCTTTACGTACCAAGTTTTAGAAAGAACTTGATTTCAGTTTCTAAACTATACAAAGATGGATATTCTGTCTATTTTGATAACAAAAGTGTTATCAAGGCAAATAGGGAAGTTATCTGTTCTGGTACATTGGTTGGCAATTTATATACTCTAAATTCAATAACTCCCACGATGCAATAAGTAACATATCTTCTAATTCTAATAAAAGAAAGTAACCTTCAGAAATGAACTAATCATATCTTTGGCATCTAAGGCTAGGTCATATTATCTTGAGTAGGATTCAAAGGATAATAGCCAATGGACTTTTGGGTTCATTGGTGGTGGAAAACTTTCCAACTTGCGAGTCTTACTTAGAAGGAAAAATGACCAAGAAACCTTTTAAAACTAAGGGGTATAGAGCCAAGGATGTGTTGAAATTATTCTGATTTGTGTGGACCTATGACTATTTAGACAAGAGGTAGTTTCGAATATTTCATCTCTTTTATAGATGACTATTTGAGATATGGATACATATACTTGATGCACTGCAAGTCTGAGTACTTTGATAAGTTCAAAGAGTACAAGGCTGATGTGGAGAAACGTCATGGTAAAAGTATCAAGACACTATGGTGTGATTGTAGTGGCAAGTACCTCTTAGGAGAGTTTAGGAGTTACTTATCAGAAGTCGGAATTCAATCCCAACTGTCTGCACCTGGTACACCCCAACAGAATGGTGTGGCAGAATGAAGGTATAGGACTCTTATGGAAATGGTTAGGTCGATGATGAGTTATTCAGAATTACCAAATTTGTTTTGGGGATATACTCTGGAAACAACAATGAACATAGTACCTTCTAAAGTCAGAACCCTTGACTCCCATAGAATTGTAGAATGAGCGTAAGCCTAGTCTGAAGAATATTCAGATTTGGGGTAGTCTAGTATATGTGCTGAAGGGAAACACTGATAAGTTGGACAGAAGTTCACTTGTTTGTGGGTTATCTTAGAGAAATGAAAGGAGGTTTATAGTCCTAAAAAATCAGAAGGTCATTGTTAGCACTAATGGCCGATTTTTAGAAGAGGAATATGTTATGAACCACAAGCCCATGAGTAAAATTGTTCTTAAGGAAATAATAAAGGATACGTCTACTTTAGTACCAATAGTGCAAGATGAAATATCACAAGAAACTACAACACGTATCACAAATGATATACAACTACAGACAGTGCTTCGTCGTAGTGGGAGGGTTGTGAGGCAACCTGAAAGATTCATGTTTTTGGGAGAGTCTTCGGACTTGATCCCAGGTAAACATGAACCAGATCCCCGAACATATGACGAAGCACTCCAAGATAAAGATGCAACATCTTGGTAAAGAGCAATGAATTCAGAAATAGAATCTATATATTCTAACAAAGTCTGGAAGCTAGTAGAACCATCAAATAATATAAAAGCTATTGGATGTAAATAGATCTACAAAATGAAAAGAGGGATAGACAGGAAGGTGGAAACCTTCAAAGCAAGGCTTGTTGCGAAGGGGTATACTCAGAAAGAGGGAATCGATTATGAGGAAACCTTTTCGCCAGTAGCTATGCTTAAGTCTATCAAGATACTCTTATCTATTGCCTCTCATATAGATTATGAGGTTTGACAAATGGATGTCAAGACAGCTTTCCTTAACGGAAGTCTTGAAAAAACATCCTTATGAAGCAACTAGAGGGGTTTATTGCAAAGGGCAAAGAACATCTAGTATGTAAGCTCAATCGGTCTATTTATGGACTGAAGTAAGCTTCAAGGTCTTGGAACATCCGTTTTAATGAAGTAATCCAGTCTTATGAATTTATTCAGTGTCCGAATGAGTCTTGTATATACAAGAAGTGTGATGGAAACGTGGTGGTATTTCTTGTACTATACGTAGATGACATTTTGATAGTTGGTGACAATATCAAAGTGCTGTCAGAAGTAAGGGTACGATTGTCCAAGCAATTCGATATGAAGGACTTGGGAGAATGTGAACATATTCTTGGGATCAAAGTAATAAGGGATCGCAAGAAAAGAATGTTGTGCTTATCCCAAGCTTCATATATCGATACTATCCTTGCTCGTTTTAGCATGCAAGACTCCATGAAAGGTTTTCTACCTTTTGGGCATGGAGTATCTTTGTCTAAAGAGATGTCTCCGAAGACATCAAAAGAGATAGAGGAAATGAAGGCAGTTCTTTATGCTTCAGCTGTAAGAAGCCTAATGTATGCAATGTTATGCACGAGACCGGATAACTATTTTACCGTGGGCATGGTTAGCAGAAATCAAAATAATCCAAGACAGGGACATTGGACTGCCGTAAAACATATATTAAAGTACCTGAGAAGGACTAGAGATTATATGCTGGTTTACCAAACATATAACTTGCTCCTTGTGGGTTACACGGATTCAGATTTCCAATTAGATAGGGAAAATAGTAAGTCAACCTCGGGGTTTTGTGTTTACTTTAGGAAGTGAAGACATAACAGTGGAGGAGTGTTAAGCAGAAATGCGTTTCAGACTCCACTATGGAAGCTGAGTATGTGGCAGCCTCTGAGGCAGCCATAGAAGTTGTATGACTCAGTAACTTCATGATTGTAACACCCATAGGATCCCTAGGAATTTTATGAATTTTACCATGATTAAAATAGGCCTTATGTGGATTTTTCCAAAATAAAAGAAAAATAGAACCAAAAAGAGGCATAACCAAGGTTTGAACCTTGGACCTTGTGTTAGATGCATGTATGTGATAACCAGTAGCCCTAGCAGGGGTGTGCTGTTAGAAAAAGAAGGGGAATTGTAGTTAAGGTGAAGGCCTTTCATTTAGAAGGAGACTTAGAAGGAAAAGTTGGAGTTGCCTTCTTCCTCCCTAATGGAAAAAGATGAATTGCCCTCTTCCTTCATTCAACATAAATAAGAAAAAGGGAAAGAGAACTTCATTTTTCTTCTCTTTTCTTCCTTCCTTCTTCTCTCCACTGAAAAAACAAAAAAACCTCACCCTCACCATTGCCGAAACCAAGCCAAAGAAGTTCTTCTAGGAAAAAGTTTCGAGAAGCAAAGGGTATTCTCTTAGTGAATTAAGCGAGAGGAAGTATTCCCTCACCTGCAGTACAATAGTTCTCGTACGCTTTATGTTTAAAAGTTGTTTGAAAAACTTAGGGGGCGTTTGGTTTGCGTTTTCCACGCTGTTTTCTGTTTTCATTTTATGAGAAAATGGAAAACGCGTTCGGTTTGCGTTTTCCACGTTCATTTTTAAGAAAATGAGAGAGCGTTTTCTAAGAAAACGAAAAACGCGGAAAAGTCATTTTCTAAAAAATGAAAAACGACGTTTTTCAGAAAATGAAAATGAAAATGGGGCAAACCAAACACACCCTTAGGAATTTCCTTGCAAGTTTCGGCCAAGATGAGGAGTTGTGGTCACTTATGGTTGTCAAGTTTACAATTTATGCTTCATGTTGTAACAAAAAGTCTAGAACCTCACTCTTGAGGTTTCGGCCAAGATGAAATACCAGGCTTAGAGTAAAAATTTTAAGACCTAATCATGCTTGTTTATGCTCCTTCATGATGTATGATCTATTATATGTTGTTAGTTAAGTTTTCATGCTACATGTTGTATAAACAAAACCTAGAACCTTACCTTAGGTTTCGGCCAAGGATGAACATAAGGCTTAATTAGAGCAAGGTTTTGAAATCTAATCATGCTTGTTTATGCTCCTTCATGATGTATGATCTATTATATGTTGTTAGTTAAGTTTTCATGCTACATGTTGTATAAACAAAACTTAGAACCTTACCTTAGGTTTCGGCCAAGGATGAACATAAGGCTTAGAGCAAGGTTTTGAAATCTAATCATGCTTGTTTATGCTCCTTCATGATGTATGATCTATTATATGTTGTTAGTTAAGTTTTCATGCTACATGTTGTATAAACAAAACTTAGAACCTTACCTTAGGTTTCGGCCAAGGATGAACATAAGGCTTAGAGCAAGGTTTTGAAATCTAATCATGCTTGTTTATGCTCCTTCATGATGTATGATCTATTATATGTTGTTAGTTAAGTTTTCATGCTACATGTTGTATAAATAAAACCTAGAACCTTACCTTAGGTTTCGACCAAGGATGAACATAAGGCTTAGATCAAGGTTTTGAAATCTAATCATGCTTGTTTATGCTCCATCATGATGTATGATCCCTTGTCTATGGTTAGTTTAAGTTTCCATGCTTTTTGTGATAGTCAAAGTTTAAGATCCTTACCTATAGGGTTTGGCCAAGATTAAATGGAAGGTTTAGGGAAAAGTTTTGAACCTAACTATGCATGTTTATGTTTTCTCTAAGGAATGTTATGTGTTATGTGCACTTTATGCTACTATGTTATGCAAGACTTATGTATGATGAAAAGCCTAAGAGATGCTTCCCTTAAGTTGGGACTAAGAGCACTCTTCATGATATGACAAGAATATGATATGCCATGATAGGACAAGAACATGATATGCTATGATATGATATGATATGAAACATGATATGTTATTTTACTTTGTATGTCTTGTACCAGGGATGGACTCCTAAGTTGCCCCTAGGTCGATGGTCTATGAAACGAGCCTAGTAAAAGGGATGAGCTCCTAAGTTACCCCTAGGTCGATGGTCTATGAAACGGGCCTAGATCCTAGTAGGTTCAAGATTTGCTACCTTGGATCTACTTAGTGTTGGTGCGGTTAGCACTAACGGTCTAACTCAAGTTTTGATGAATGATAAATCAGGTTAAGTTAGGTTTGTTGTGATCTAACACTTTGATCGAGTGTGCAGACGAAGTCCAGACAGGTCGACGGGCTGACCGGATGTCTGGCACGAAGTCCAAGCGGGTCGACGGGCTGACCAGATGCTTGGCGAGAAGTCCAGCTAGGTCGACGGGCTGACCGGATAGCTGGCGAGAAGTCCAAGCGGGTCGACGGACTGACCGGACGCTTGGCGAGAAGTCCAGACGGGTCGAAGGGCTGACCGGACGTCTAGCAGGTAAGTAAGGTAAGTCACTGGAGGGGAGTGACTGTGAGGACGCGTTCCCAGGAAGGGAACATTAGGCGTCGATCCGGCTTAGATCCATTTCAGATCTCTAAGTCGAGATCGTGACTAGATTCCGGTCTCGGAAAGATGGAATCTAAGTCATACTCTTTTTGCTTATCTATATAACTGTGCTAACAAACTATTTTGCAGGGCATAGTTATTATTTGCCTCCGGACTAACGTTTGTCTTGCAGGATGGATTCTGCGGGAAAACAGGGTCCGGGCGCCCGGAAGGGATCCGGGCGCCTGGGAGGTGAATTTTATCCAGATCGTGCGTCGCCACGTGGAGCTCGTTGGTTGGACCTGCCACGTCTCACCAGGGCGCCTGGAAGGGATCCGGGGCGCCCCGAGCCTCATATAAAAGGAGGGTCAGAGGGGAGCTTCAAAGCAACAATTGAAAGAAAGTCTTCTACTGCTTGCTCTGCTGCTCTGCGCTCCTGCGACGCTAACAAAGCTCCGACAACACGCTCTTTTCCTTTTTGATTAAATTCTTGTCGGTATTTGCTTTATTTCCATTAGAATTCCTGTACTTTAATTTGTAACAATTTTCAAATTGCTAGTTATTGCCCATCGAAAGCACCCTTGTGTGCGGGCCTTGGAGTAGGAGTCGACATAGGCTCCGAATCAAGTAAAACCAGCTTGTGTTAGCATTGTTCTTTTATTTCCGCTACGTTTATACTCGAACGATTTTGTTTATCGATATTCACCCCCCCTCTATCGAATCTCACGGTCCAACAAGTGGTATCAGAGCAGGTATCGCTCTGATTTGGTGCAACCATCAATCAGACAAGAGGGGATTTGTTTTTAATTTTTTTTTCTTTTCTTCGGATTTCAGTTGTTCGTAAAATTCCAAACTGGTATAATTACCTTTTTGGAAATCTCTTTCCATCATAAATACATCTAAATTGGTGTAACACCAATTTAGCTATTTTTTCCCACACTACTAATCCAAGACCAAGTCTTGGAACCTCTCTACTTGTTTTTTTTGTTGTGCAAATCAAAAAATGTCCCAATTGGAAGGCTTTAGCACAGTACGTCCTCTCCTATTCAACGGGGATGACTTCTCGTACTGGAAGAAAAGAATGAAAGTCTACCTAAAGACGGACTACGATCAATGGTTCAGCGTCATAAAAGCCTATCGATCTCACAAGTCATGGATATAGAGATATCAAGTTGACACATGGGTATGCATTGGAGAATGTATACTGAATGACCCTCCATGAGAAAGTATCATGGATCGTTATATGAGTGTCATATACTTTCTTATGTGGCTATTAGTATGACTACTAGTTCTTGGACCTGAAGTCACAATGGTTCCCTACATAAGGAGTTACATACTTTGGCTTCGTCAAACGTCACCCGTAACTGGGTGAACTATAAAGACGATTACTGGGTATGTAACAAATTATGCAGAGGGATGTGAGTGATGTAGATGAGATCTATCCCTCCTATATAATGGGAGTGACATCATTATTCTTGATAGAGTGAGACCACTAAGTGCCTGGCCATGCCCAAATGAGTCAATATGAGATATTGAGCTCATTTGATTAGAGTGAGTCTACTTGGAGTTCAAGATTTAGATTGATTAGAGGATGACACGGTCTATGCCTCACATTGATCAATCTAAATGTCAAGGATAGAAGGACATTGTCATATATTGTGAAGAGTCATAATTAGTAGTCACAAGGTGATGTTGGATCTCAACATTCTTGTAACTTGGGTAGTAATGATGTGTTACTAGATACCGCTCATTACTTATGCTTCTAAATGAGTTTAGGAGCATTGCCAACATTACAAGAACCTATAGGGTCATATACAAAGGACAATTAGATGGAGATTCGGTTCATATGATGAACCAAGAGGATTAGGTTCATGTGATGAACCGAATTGGATTAAGAGTAATCCATATTAGATTAATTGAGTAAGACTTGATTGAGTTAGACTTGAGTTAGACTCAAGTGAGGCTAGACTTGAGTTAGACTCAAGTGAGGCTTAATGATGATATTCATTGAATTTTGAATTCAATGATAAATGAAATTCAATTTGAATTTTAGATTCAAATTTCGAATGAGTTTCAAAATGATCATTTAATGAAGAATGAATATTCAATAAATATTCATTAAGGCTCATTAATGAGGCTCATTAATGGTGTTAATGAGCATTAAGTATTTTCATTAGATGAAAATTCTTAAGCCATTTTTTTACTCTTATTTTTATAATTGATCATTATTATTCCTCCTTGCTTCTTCTTCTCTCCCTCTCCTCCTCCTTGGCCGAAACCCTCAAAGAGTGCTAGCACACTCTAAGGTTTCCTCTCCACCTAATTGTTCGTGTGGATACACGTAGAGGGGTGTTCACTTGACACCCTTGAGATCCGACATCTTCTTGGATGAGCGGGATAAGCGAAGGGCTTCGCATCAAAGGTATAAACTCCTAAACATGTAGATCTAAAGTAGATCTAGGATTAGAAAACACGTACATGAAAATTTTAATATTCGCACGGATTCGGTGGCATGGGATTTCAGGATTTTCGCAACGCAAAAAGCGATTTTTACGGCCCGAAAGACCCTACACCGACAACCTTCTACAAATGGTGGACAATTGAGAAATAAGATTTGGTAGATCATTTACATTGAAGAACCTTACAAAGAAACCAAAACTCCTAGAACATCCCTTATCATTGCCCTATTCCTTGTTTCCTATTCTTTATTTCTTTGTTACTTTTCATAGTTACACTTAGACTTTGTCAATCCATTGATTTGTTGTCTAGCTAATTCGCTTTGAGACATTCTTAGTGCTTATTCTAGTCCATGTGGATACGATAATCTTTTATATTACTTGCGATATTTTTGTACACTTGCGGAGGTTAGCAAGTTTTTGGCGCCGTTACCGGGGACTGCGCTATAACATTAGGGATTTTCAATTGAGTTAGACTAGACATAACTTCTCTTTTCATTTGCATAGTTGTAATCTAACTTTTAGAATTCTGTTTTCATCATTTGCATATTTTTCTAATTCTTGACAATTCTTTTTATTGCAATTCTAATTCTAATTCTAACTTTGCATTCTTGATTTCTAGCACTCTAATATAACTTTTCTCTGTTTTCTCTTTTGATCTAGTTTCTTTATTCTTTTCTTTTGTAAACATATCTTGCAATCTTTAGCATATGAATTATTCTAGATATTTTTATTTTTCCTTTTGTCTTTGCTTTCATGTTTTCATTATGCACTTTCTTTCTTGCAATTTAAATTCTGTATTTTCTTTCTTGCTTTTCATATTGCATTTTATTTCTTGTCTTTGATTCTTCATTTTATAATTTTCTCTTGAATATCCATCAGCACTAACATGTCAAGCAGGCCCATGAGAAATTTTTCTACATCATTTTCTGCAAGATTTTTATCTCCCATTGTGCAACCTCAAATTGAAGCAGAAAGTTTCCAACTAGACCCAGAGTTAATTTTTATAATACAAGATCACAAATTTGGAGGAGAAGTATCAGAAAGTCCTTATCTGCATCTTGAAACATTTTTAGAGATTTGTGATATGGTGAAATGTGAAGGAGTGTTAGCAGATCCAGTTCGATTGATGACATTTCCTTTCAGTATCAAGGATAAAGCAAGGACTTAGTTATATTCTCTCCATCCTCAAAGTATCACAAGTTGGGAGCAATTGGAGAAGCAATTTCTGAATCATTATTTCCCTCCAAGTAGAACAGTGTATATGAGGAATTGCATAACAATTTTTTCTCAAGCATATGGAGAATCATTGTTTGAAGCATGGGATAGATTCAAGAGTCTTCAAAGACAGTGCCCTCATCATGGTTTTGAAAAATGGTTGATTCTGCACATATTCTATGGGGGAATTTCTTTTTCAGACAAGAGTATGTTGGATTCATCAGCTGGAGGTTCTTTTATGGACAAAAGTGTAGATCAAGCATAAATGTTAATTGTGTTGGGATTTTCAAGCCGTAAAAACCGCTTTTGCATTGCGGAAACACCGAAATCCCATGCCACCGGATCTGTGCGAATATTAAAATTTTACATGTACAAGTTTTCTAATCCTAGATCTACTTTAGATTTACATGTTTAGGAGTTTATACCTTTGATGCGAAGCCCTTCGCTTATCTCGCTCGTACAAGGTTCGCCGGATCTCAAGGGTGTCAAGTGAACACCCCTCTATGTGTATCCACACAAACAAAAATGTGGAGAAGAAACCTTAGAGTGTGCTAGCACTCTTGAAGGTTTCGGCCAAGGTGGAGGAGAGGGAGAGAAGAAGAAACAAGGAGGAAGAAGATGAAGCCTTGAATGAGTTCTCACAATTGTAACTCATACTCCTCTATATTAGAGTGTATACTGAAAGCAGCTTTTGTAAACATTTATTTTGAATAAAGAATCACATTTGGTCAAATTGTCTACATTTAGTTGTAGTTGTTCAATTAATTTATATTGTAGATAACATAGTATATGGTGGCACATATAGAAGATGATGTTATCAGTACCTTATAAATTATAAACAGTAGCTCATGACCAAAATGGAAAGGAACAAACCATTGGAAGGTCGTAGTGTAATTATGAATTAGTTTATCTTGACTATATAATTACACTAGTACACTTAGAGTGTATTGAGTAGGACCATTTGATGTTGTTTCTTTTATACTGACTTTATAAAGAAACAAATACCTCAGTTATTATGGAAGTGTGTACTCTTAATCCTAATATAATAACAAACACATATATTTGATATTTATTTCTTTAATTTATCAATGGGTGAGATTTAGTTCGATGAATCAATAAGCTCGATAAGTTGGGAAATGATATCACTTATAGTGTGTGTTGTTGATTATAGAAGGAAACTGTGTCCTAGTAATCTAGGTTGATAATGCCCTCAAGATGAGCTCATAAAGATTGTCATGTTAAACCCTGCAGGTGGATTTAGTCCGACATGACGATAATATTGAGTGGTACTATTCTTGGATTAAGATATTAATTAAATGAGTTGTCAGTAACTCACTTAATTAGTGGACATTCGACATCTTAAACACAGGGAGACTAACACACTCATAATAAGAAGGAGCCAAAAAATGTAATTTGGGATTGATGCGGTAGTTCAATAATAGTTCTCTAGTGGAATGAATTATTATTGATAAAATTAAGTTGTGTTCACGCGGGATGCTTAATTTTATCGGGAGACCAAAACCAATTCCTCCTCTCGGTCCCTATCGTAGCCTCTTATTTATAGAGTACTATACCTACCTATACCCACCTTCATTCCCATGATAAGGGGGCCGGCCAAGCTAGCTTGTGGTTCAAGCTAGGGCCGGCCAAGCCTTGGTTCATGGGTGGTCGGCCCTAGCTTGAACCCAAGCTTAGGTGGCCAACCCTTATTAAATTTAAAAGAATTTTAATTTTAAATTTTTCTTATGTGGAAGATATAATTTATTGAAGAGAATTAAAATTAAAATATCTCTTCTACAAAAGATTAAGAAAAGAGATTAGACTCTTTCCTTATTTGTAGATAGGAAAGATATTTTATTTTTTCTCTTTGAAAATTATTCACATGTTGAAAAATTAAAATTATAGAAATTTCTTTTTATCAACCATGAAGGGATTTTAAAGGGAAATTTTATTTTTTAAAATTTCTGAAGACAAATAAGGAATTTTTAATTGTTGATTGAAAATTGTCTTGTTTGCTCTCCATGAGGTGGCCGGCCATTACAAGTTTAATTGGAAAATTTTATTTTATTTTTCTCAATTAATTCATGTCAAGGAAAATTAAGGAAATTTTATTGTAATTAAATTTCCTTATTTACCAAAGCTAAGGAATATAAAAGAGGGGGTTGGGGTGCCTTCAAGAGACACAACCTCTATTATTCTCTCCCTCTTTTCCTTGGTGTTGTGGCCGACCATCCTCTCTCCCTCTCTTCCTCTTTGTGGTGGCCGAAACCTTCTCTTGCTTGGAGCTCTTGTGGTGGCCGGATACTACTTGGAGAAGAAGAAGAAGAAGGAGAGAAAGCTTTCATCCCTTGGAGTTTGGTTGATGGTTTTTCTTCATCCTCGGTAAAGCTTTTGATTTGGCCGAACCTAGCAAGGAGGAGAAGAAGGTGCTTTGGTGGTCCTCATCTTGGAAGATCGTTTCCCACACAACGTCCGAGGTTAGAAGAGGAATACGGTAGAAGATCAAGAGGTCTTTCTAGAAGGTATAACTAGTATTTTTCCTTTCCGCATCATACTAGTTATTTTTGGAAGTAATACCAAATACAAGAGGCATACGATTTTAGTGTTTTGAATTTGTTTTCGATGTAATGTTCTTTTATTTTTCTTTTCCTTGTGATTTGATTGTTCTTTTCGGTTGACCTAAAGTTATTTTAGGAAATTAAATAATAGTTTTCCTTAAAAGGTTTTGTCTAGTCGGTGGTGGTTGCTCCCATATCCAAGAAGGTCATGTGCCTCGCCACGTCAACACTGGAAATCAATTTTGGAAATTAATATTTAATGGAATTAATAACCTAGGTGATTTGGATCGAACGTGTTAAGTTCCGCAGGAGATCCAAGTCAAAACCTAAAAGAACAAATAGATTAAATTTGGATCAAACGTGTTAAGTTCCGCAGGCGATCCAAGTTTAATTTAAAAGAACACATGGTAGCTAGGAAAAAGGTTCAGACCTTTGTACAAAATTTTTGTACAGTGGAACCATTAGGTTTTCCGAGTAGCAACCAACAATTGGTATCAGAGCTAGGGTTTTACCTTTGTGTATTTGGTATTAGTTTAATTATGCACATGTCATACATAATTTAGGCAGGTTAATAGTAGGATGTGCTAACTTTGTGGATGCAAGATCCAACTATTATGGCTTATAGTTTTTATGTATGTGATTGGACCCTTGGACATGTCAAGGGCAATTATATGTGTGTGCATGATTGTATTATAAAATACAGCAGGAGCTGTATTTAGTTTTATTAGGATTTTATTTTTGATCTAGTTACATGTACATTCCTTTTATGGAATATATGATCGATGGATGTAAATTTTTTATTTTATGTTCGATCTAGTTTACATGTACATTCCTTCGAGGAATATAGGATCGAAAATGTAAAATTCTATTTGTGTCGCGGATCGAATCTTGCAAGGCGTGGAACCTTTTGAGGTCCAGAGGCACAGCGGAACAAGGAGCAAGATGGATGCGACAGCAAGACCCGGTGGCGGTGGCCAAATAAGGCAGCAGCTAGGGTTGGCGACACACGGAGGACAACAATAGATAAAAGCCATAATAGTTGAAAATTAGTTTTTCATTTATTATTTTTTATATTGTGCTGTGTGTACATGTTAGTATACATGTCTAGTAGGCTAGCATAGTTAAAATTCCTCATTTATAAATAACTAAGTGGGAGAGGGATTTTAAATAAATTCCACGGTCTCCATTACTGGTTTGTAAGTGATGCAAACAAGCTTGCGCGTTGGCTCTGAGTGCTTTTCTCCATATCGGATGAGCTTGTTTGTGGATCACTAGAACAAACTTCCATTTTGGATGACTATAGGAAGTTAATTAAGAGCGTGTCGGAAGGGGCACAATCTTATTAATGGACTTAGTGTCAAATAGTGGTATACACTTAGGCACGTCTAATAGTATCCTCCCTATCGGAGTCACTGCTATTATTCGTGTGACCAAAGGATACCAACTATTAATTTTATTTGTCAAAAAGTTAGGTCGACAAGATAATAAAATTAATGGGTTAAACCCTCCTTTTTACAAATGCTGAATTTGTATACGTCCACACTATCGTGGCATACAATATTCGCGGTGTTTTGAGGTGTTGGTTAATTTAAAATAGTATTGTTTGAGGAATCAATATTATTCTAAATTTAGAGTTCTGACCAAAAGTTATTTGTGATTCTTAGGATGACTTTCAACCCACTGTCCATCATACTACAACAGAATAGACTTACTGGTCCTAACTACATAGATTAGAAAAGAAACCTGGACATTGTTCTTACTGCTGAAAGCTATAAGTTTGTACTGACAGAGCCTTGTCCTGATGCACCCACTGGTGAATCTACCCAAGAGGAGATTGAATATCATAGGAAATGGGTAAAGGCAGATGAGATGGCGCGGTGTTACATTTTGGCTTCAATGTCAAATGTATTGCAACATCAGTATCAAGATTTACCAACAGCTTATGATATTATGAACAATCTCAAGGAACTCTTTGGTCATCAGGATCGGGCTTCTAGACAAGAAGCCATGAGAAAGATAATGATAGCCACCATGCAAGAGGGTACTCCTGTGAGGGATCATATCCTAAAGATGATGGCTTATCTAAACGAAATACAGATCCTTGGAGGAGAAATTGATGGGGAAACCCAGATCGATATGATTCTCCAAACACTACCTAGAAGTTTTGAGCAATTCCGCCTGAATTACAATATGAACAAAAGGGTATATTCATTGGCGGAACTACTGACAGAACTTCAGGCAGCAGAAGGTTTGTTTCGTCACAATTCTCATATTCACTATGCTGAAAATGGTTCTACTTCTAAACCGAAAGGAAAGAAGAAGAAGAAACAAGTTGGTTCAGCAAAGAAAGTGAATAAATCTCAGAGTACAGGACCTAAAGCTGGAATGAAGAAGCCGAAGGGCAAGTGTTGGAAGGCGGACTGTCCTCGTAGGAATCAGAACAACAAAGGTATATCTCATGCTCTAGTTGTTGAAACATATTTAGCGGTGTTATCTACAGCACCTGGTGTGTAGATACGGGAGCCACTAATCATGTCTGCAATTCCTTGCAGGGGTTCCAAGAAACCCGACGACTAACTGAAGGAGAGATTACCGTCTACATGGGCAATGCTACTAAGGTGACGGCTGTTGCAGTGGGAGACGTCTACTTATCTTTTAATAGAAATAGAAATTTGGTTTTAAGAAATTGTCTTAATGTACCCAGTTTTAGAAAGAATTTAATTTAAGTTTTTAAACTGTTTTTAGATGGATATTCAGTTTCCTTTAGTAACGATGTAGTTATTAAGATAAATAAGGTGATTATCTGTTCTAGTGCATTAGTTGGCAATTTGTATACTTTAAATCCAATTTCTCCCACAAAGCAAAACAAGGAAATTTATAACTCATCTTCTAACTCTAATAAGAGAAAAGAACCTTCGAAAATGAATCAAGCATATCTTTGGCATCTAAGGCTTGGTCATATTAACTTAAGTAGGATTCAGAGGCTCACAACCGATAGACTTTTGGGTTCATTAGAGTTGGAAAATTTTCCAACTTGTGAATCTTGCTTAGAAGGTAAAATGACCAAGAGGCCTTTTAAGGCCAAGGGGTATAGAGCCAAAGAAGTGTTAGAATTGGTTCATTCTGATTTGTGTGGTCCTATGCCTGTCTAGGCAAGAGGTGGTTTTGAATATTTTGTCTCTTTTATAGACGATTATTCAAGATACGGATACATTTACCTAATGCGCCGCAAGTCCGAGTGCTTTGATAAGTTCAAAGAGTACAAGGCTGATGTGGAGAAACGACTAGGTAAAAGTATCAAGACACTACGGTCTGATCGTGGTGGCGAATACCTCTTAGGAGAGTTTAGAAATTACTTATCAGAGGCCGAATTGATCCGCACCTGGTACACCCCAACATAATGGAGTGGCAGAACGAAGGAATATGACTCTTATGGAAATGGTTAGATCGATGATGAGTTATTCAGAATTACCAAATTCGTTTTGGGGATACGCTCTGGAAATGGCAGCGCACATTCTGAACTTAGTACCTTCTAAATCGGTTTCTTCTACTCCCACAGAATTGTGGAATGGGCGAAATCCCAGTCTAAGACATATTCGGATTTGGGGTAGTCCAGCACATGTCCAGTTAGAATTTCGTACAGAAGTTCGCGTGTTTGTAGGGTATCCCAAAGGAACGAAGGTGGTTTATTTTATAGTCTTAAAGACCGAAGGTCATTGTTAGCATCAATGCCCGTTTTTAGAAGAAGACTATATCATAGTAGCAAAGTTGTTTTAGAAGAACTTAGAGAGGATACGTCTACTTCAGTACCAACAGTACAAGATGAATTACCACAAGAGACTGCGACACGTGTCACACATGATACATAACCACAGACAGTGCCTCGTCGTAGTGGGAGGGTTGTAAGGCAACCTGAAAGATTCATGTTTTTGGGAGAGTCTTCAGACTTGATCCCGGGTAAACATGAACCTGATCCTCGAACATATGATGAAGCACTCCAAGACATAGATGCAACATCTTGGCAAAAGGCAATGAATTCTGAAATAGAGTCTATGTACTCTAATAAGGTCTGGGAGCTTGTAGAACCACCTGATGGTGTAAAAGTCGTTGAATGCAAGTGGATCTACAAAAGGAAAAGAGGGACAGACGGGAAGGTAGAAACCTTCAAAGCTATGCTTGTTGCGAAAGGGTACACTCAGAAAGAGGGAATCGACTATGAGGAGACCTTTTCACCGGTAGTCATGCTTAAGTCTATCCGGATACTCTTATCCATTGCTGCTCATATGGATTATGAGATTTAGCAAATGGATGTCAAGACAGCTTTCCTTAATGGAAGTCTTGAAGAGAACATTCATATGAAGCAACCAGAAGGGTTTATTGAAAAAGGCAAAGATCATCTAGTGTGCAAGCTCAATCGGTCCATTTATGGACTAAAGCAAGCTTCAAGGTCTTGGAACATTCGGTTTAATGAAGTAATCCAGTCATATGGATTTATTCAGTGTCTTGTGTATACAAGAAGTGTAACGGAAACGTGGTGGTATTTCTTGTACTATACGTAGATGATATTTTGTTAATTGGCAACAATGTCAAGGTATTATCGGACGTAAGGGTATGGTTGTCCAAACAATTTGATATGAAGGACTTAGGAGATTGTGCACACATTCTTGGGATCAAAGTTATAAGGGATCGCAAGAAAAGAATGTTGTGTCTGTCCTAAGCTTCATATATAGATACAATCCTTACTCGTTATAGCATGCAGGATTCCAAGAAATGTTTCTTACCTTTTAGGCATGAAGTAGCTCTATCTAAAGAGATATCTCCGAAGCCATCAAAGGAGATAGAGGACATGAAAGCAGTTCCTTATGCTTCAGCTGTAGGAAGCCTAATGTATGCAATGCTATGTACGAGACCTGATATATGTTTTGTCGTGGGCATGGTTAGCATATATCAGAGTAACCCTGGACAAGGACATTGGACTGCGGTAAAGCATATATTAAAGTACCTGAGAAGGACTAGAGATTATATGCTAGTTTACCAAGCAGACGATTTGCTTCCTGTAGGTTACACGGATTCAGATTTCCAATCAGATAGGGACAACAGTAAGTCTACATCAGGCTATGTGTTTACTTTGGGAGGTGGAGCCATTGCATGGAGGAGTGTTAAGCAGAAATGCGTTTCGGACTCAACCATGGAAGAGACGGCTAAAGAAGCAGTATGACTCAGGAACTTTCTAATGGACTTAGATGTGATTCCTGGTTTGCCCAAAATCATCACAATTTATTGTGATAATAGCGGTGCAGTTGCAAACTCAAAGGAACCACGAGCCCATAAGACAAGTAAACATATAGAGCGCAAGTACCACCTGATACGAGATATCGTGAAGCGAGGAGAAGTTGTCATTGCCAAGATTGCATCAGCAGATAACCTGGCAGATCCTTTCACTAAGGCTTTCGATCGGCATGTGGAGGGAATGAGAATCAGATGTATGGTAGAAGATATGGCAGTTTAGTCGTTAGTATAAGTGGGAGATTGTTAGAGTGTATACTGAAAGCCTAAGCTTTTGTAAATATTTTTTTTGAATAAAGAATCACATTTGGTCAAATTGTCTACATTTAGTTGTAGTTGTTCAATTAATTTATATTGTAGATAACATAGTATGTGGTGCCACATACAGAAGATGATGTTATCAGAACCTTATAAATTATAAACAGTAGCTCACGCCCAAACTGGAAAAGAACAAACCATTGGAAGGTCGTAGTGTAATTAGGAATTAGTTTATCTTGACTATATAATTACACTAGTACACTTATAGTTTATTAAGTAGGACCATTTGAGGTTGTTTCTTTTATACTGACTTTATAAAGGAACAAATACCTCAGTTATTATGGAAGTGTGTACTCTTAATCCTAATATAATAACAAGCACATATATTTGATATTTATTTCTTTAATTTATCAATGAGTGAGATTTAGTTCATGAATCAATAAGCCCGATAAGTTAGGAAATGATATCACTTATAGTGTGTGTTGTTGATTATAGAAGGAAACTGTGTCCTAGTAATCTAGGTTGATAATGTCCTCAAGATGAGCTCATAAAGATTGTCATGTTAAACCCTGCAGGTGGACTTAGTCCGACATGACGATAAGGTTGAGTGGTACTATTCTTGGATTAAGATATTAATTAAATGAGTTGTCAGTAACTCACTTAATTAGTGGATATTCGACATCTTAAACACAGGGAGACTAACACACTCATAATAAGAAGGAGTCCAAAAATGTAATTTGGGATTGGTGCGGTAGTTCAATAATAGTTCTCTAGTGAAATGAATTATTATTGATAAAATTAAGTTGTGTGTTCGGGGCGAACACGGGATGCTTAATTTTATCGGGAGACCAAAACCAATTCCTCCTCTCGGTCCCTATCGTAGCTTCTTATTTATAGAGTACTATACCCACCTATACTCACCTTCATACCCATGATAAGGGGGCCGACCAAGCTAGCTTTTGGTTCAAGCTAGGGCCGGCCAAGCCTTGGTTCATGGGTGGCCGACCCTAGCTTGAACCCAAGCTTAGGTGGCCCACCCCCATTAAATTTAAAAGAATTTTAATTTTAAAATTTTCTTATATGGAAGATATTATTTATTGAAGAGAATTAAAATTAAAATATCTCTTCTACAAAAGATTAAGAAAAGAGATTAGACTCTTTCCTTATTTGTAGATAGGAAAGATATTTTATTTTTTCTCTTTGAAAATTATTCACATGTTGAAAAATTAAAATTATAGAAATTTCTTTTTATCAACCATGAAGGGATTTTAAAGGGAAATTTTATTTTTTAAAATTTCCGAAGACAAATAAGGAATTTTTAATTGTTGATTGAAAATTGTCTTGTTTGCTCTTCATGAGGTTGCCGGCCATTACAAGTTTAATTGGGAAATTTTATTTTATTTTTCTCAATTAATTCATGTCAAGGAAAATTAAGGAAATTTTATTGTAATTAAATTTCCTTATTTACCAAAGCTAAGGAATATAAAAGAGGGGGTTGGGGTGCCTTCAAGAGACACAACCTCTATTATTCTCTCCCTCTTTTCCTTGGTGTTGTGGCCGGCCATCCTCTCTCCCTCTCTTACTCTTTGTGGTTGCCGAAACCTTCTCTTGCTTGGAGCTCTTGTGGTGGCCGGATACTACTTGGAGAAGAAGAAGAAGAAGAAGAGAAAGCTTTCATCCCTTGGAGTTTGGTTGGTGGTTTTTCTTCATCCTCGGTAAAGCTTTTGATTTGGCCGAACCTAGCAAGGAGGAGAAGAAGGTGCTTTGGTGGTCCTCATCTTGGAAGATCGTTGCCCACACAACGTCCGAGGTTAGAAGAGGAATACGGTAGAAGATCAAGAGGTTTTTCTAGAAGGTATAACTAGTATTTTTCCTTTCCGCATCATACAGTTATTTTTGGAAGTAATATCAAATACAAGAGGTATACGATTTTAGTGTTTCGAATTTATTTTCGATGTAATGTTCTTTTGTTTTTATTTTCCTTGTGATTTGATTGTTCTTTTCGGTTGACCTAAAGTTATTTTAGGAAATTAAATATTAGTTTTCCTTAAAAGGTTTTGTCTAGTCGGTGGTGGTTGCTCCCATATCCAAGAAGGCCATGTGCCTAGCCACGTCAGCACTGGAAACCAATTTTGGAAATTAATATTTAATGAAATTAATAACCTAGGTGATTTTGGATCGAACGTGTTAAGTTCCGCAGGAGATCCAAGTCAAAAACTAAAAGAACAAATAGATTAAATTTGGATCAAACGTGTTAAGTTCCGCAGGCGATCCAAGTTTAATTTAAAAGAACACATGGTAGCTAGGAAAAAGGTTTAGACCTTTGTACAAAATTTTTGTACAGTGGAACCATTAGATTTTCCGAGTAGCAACCAACACTCTAATGGTGGCCGACCACTTTAGAGGCTTTTAAACCTCTATGGAATATCAAGAGTCACAACTCTTGATCTCCCTCATGATGTGGCACACACATAAGACAATCTTGATGATGTGGAACATCATCATTGGCCCACCTTATGCTAACTCACAAATGAGGTGACATTGGTCAAGTCAAACTTGACCTTTCATCTTCCCTTCTCAAGTCAAGTCAAACTTGACCTCTTCTCTCTCATGGTTGATTAAATCTAACCATTTGATTCAAACCAATTTAATTTAATGAATCTATATTCATTGAATTAAATTGATCCAATGAATCCAAGTCTAAATTGAGTCATTGAACACATGAATCAAATTGAGTCCAATTCAATTAGTCTAGTTTGGATTACTCTTAATCTAATTTGGTTCATCACATGAACCTAATCCTCTAGGTGTTGGGTTTTTCGGGCCGCGAAAGCCGCTTTTTTACGTCGCGAAAACCCCGAAACTCCCTAGCCAACGGATCCGTACAAAGAAATTTTTTTGAAAAACTACGAGTATGAGTTTACCTAGATCTACACTTAGATCTACATGGAGAAAGCTTATACCTTCGATGCGTGCCCTTCACGAGTCCCGCTTATCCAAGGAGATGCCGGATCTCTAGTTGTCAAAGTAGACAACTCTCTAGAAGTATCCACACGAACAAGATGTGTTCTCTAACACACAAGGATGGAGAAGAGAACACCACAAGTGTGCTAGCACTTCTTGATGCTCTCGGATGGGATTGGAAGAAGAAGAAAGGAAAAGAAGAGAACACACTCCTCTAAAATCTCTATGTGACTTTCACTAACCTTTCTTCTTGGATTAGATTCATTCTCCTTTCTTCTCCCTTGCTTGAAAACCATGACCAAGAGAAAAGAAGGAGCAAGAAGAGAGCTTAGGAGGAGGAAGATGACTTGAATGAGAGTTACTCACCAAAAGAAAACTTCTCTTTTCCATCAAGTGGTGTAACCCCCTTCACATTAATCACAATTAATGTGGAGGCCATTAAAGAGAATAGTTGTAACCTCCATGAGATGGCACATGTGATGATGTGGCACATCATCATTAGTTCTCCTAATGCCAAGTCACAAATGATGTGGCATAAAGTCAAGTCAAACTTGACTCTTCCTCTTCCTCTCAAGTCAAGTCAAACTTGACTTAATCTCTTTCATGGTTGATCTAATCCAACCATTTAATTCAAGCCAATTTAATATAATGAATCTAATTCATTTAATTAAATTGATTCAATGAGTCATAATCTAAATTAGACTCATTGAACACATGAATCAACTTGAGTCCAACTCAATTAGCTCAATTAGGATTACTCTTAATCCAATTTGATTCATCACATGAATCTAATCCTCTTGGTTCATCATATGAACCTAATCTCCATCCACTTGTTCTTTGTGTGTGACCCAATAGGTTCTTGTAACGTTGGCAATGCCCCTAAACTCATTTAGAAGCATAAGTAATGAGCGGTATCTAGCAATACATCATTACTACCCAAGTTACAAGAATGTTGAGATCCAACATCACCTTGTGACTACTAATTGTGACTCCTCACAATATATGACAAGTGTCCTTCTATCCTAGACATCTAGATTGATCAATGTGAGGCATAGACCGTGTCATCCTCTGATCAATCTAAATCTTGAACTCCAAGTAGACTCACTAAATCAAATGAGCTCAATATCTCATATTGACTCATTTGGGCATGGCCATGCACTTCGTGGTCTCACTCTATCAAGAATATCGATGTCGCTCCCGTCATATAGGAGGGATAGATCCCATCTACATCATTCACATCCCTCTGCATAATTCATTACATACCCAGTAATCACCTTTATAGTCCACCCAGTTACGGGTGACGTTTGACGAAACCAAGTACATAACTCCTTATGTAGGGATCCATGGTGACTTCAGGTCTAAAGACTAGTAGTCATACTAATAGCCACATGAGAAAGTATATGACACTTATATAACGATCCATGATACTTTCTCATGGCGGGTCATTCAGTATACATTCTCCAATGCATACCCATGTGTTAACTTGATATCTCTATATCCATGACTTGTGAGATCAAGTCATTGAGTTGACCTACATGCTAGTCTTATTGCATTAACATTGTCCCTGAATGTTAATACTCGACTAGGAATGATTAAGAGTAGTGTTCCCTATATCATCTCACTATCGATTCAACCAATCGATTGATATAGGTAAGAACCTTCTACTCAAGGACGTTATTATACTTAGTTTATTTGGCACCAATACAAGTAAGTATAATAACCAAAAACAAATGCCTTTATTTATATAGAATATGATACAACAAGTCCAAAATACAATCATCAAATGATTGGCTCGAGGGCTCTAGCTAACACTAGGTACATCAAATGAACCTAATCTCCATCTAATTACCCTTTGTGTGTGGCCCTATAGGTTCTTGTAACGTTGGTAATGCTCCTAAACCCATTTAGAAGCATAAGTAATGAGCGGTATATAGCAACATATCATTACTACCCAAGTTATAAGAATGTTGATATCCAACATCACCTTGTGACTATTCACAATATATGACAAATGTCCTTCTATCGTTGACATCTAGAATAATCAATTTGAGGCATAGACGGTGTCATCCTCTAATCAATCTAAATCTTGAACTCCAAGTAGACTCACTCTAATCAAATGAGCTCAATATCTCATATTGACTCACTTGGGCATGGCCATGCACTTAGTGGTCTCACTCTATCAAGCATAACGATGTCACTCCCATTATATAGGAGGGATAAATCCCATCTACATCACTCACATCCCTCCACATAATTTGTTACATACCCAGTAATCGCCTTTATAGTCCACCCAGTTACGGGTGACGTTTGATGAAGCCAAAGTATGCAACTCCTTATGTAGGGAACCATGGTGACTTTAGGTCCAAGGACTAATAGTCATATTAATAGCCACATGAGAAAGTATATGACACTCATATAATGATCCATGATACTTTCTCATGGCTGATCATTCAGTATACATTCTCCAATGCATACCCATGTGTCAACTTGATATCTCTATATCCATGACTTGTGAGATCAAGTCATCAACTTGACCTACATGCTAGTCTCATCGCATTAACATTGTCCCTGAATGATAATACTTGACTAGGAATGATTAAGAGTATTGTTCTCTATATCATCTCACTATCGATTCAACCAATCGATTGATGTAGATAAGAACCTTCTACTCAAGGATGCTATTATACTTAGTTATTTGACACTAATACAAGTAAGTATAATAACCAAAAATAAATGCCTTGATGTACATAGGAATATGATACAATGAGTCCATACAACAATCATCATATGATTGGCTATAGGGCTCTAACTAACAATCTCCCACTAGCACTAGTGCCAATCAGTGTAGGCTCTAAGGTCCAATGACCTAGTGTGACCATTAAGCTTTCTCTGTGCCAAAGCCTTGGTCAAGGGATCAACGATGTTAGTCTCTGTGGGTACTCTGTAAATCTTCACATCTCCTCTATCGATGATCTCTCGAATGAGATGGAAGCGCCGTAGTATGTGTTTGGTCCGCTGGTGTGAGCGAGGTTCCATAGCATGTGTAATTGCTCCATTGTTGTCACAATAGAGCTCTATCGGATCGGCTATGCTAGGAACCACCCCAAGCTCAATGTGAACTTCGATCCAACTACCTCATTTGCTACCTGCAGCTACTTCTCACACTCTCTCCTGTAGAATCAACTACGTGTTTTTCTTCTCACAACACCACCATTCAAGCAAAACACAAACCCGCATGCGATCTATAATCATTGGGTTTGAAGAGCATCATCGTAACTTTACCTTATTGCTCATCATCGCCTCCATATATCAAGAAATATTCTTTAGTCCTTCTTAAGTACTTAAGAATATTCTTGACTGCTATCTAGTGACTTTCACCTGGATCTGACTAGTATCTGCTCGTCATGCTCAAAGCATACGAAACATCAGGACGAGTACATAGCATGACGTACATGATAGATCCTATGGTTGAGGCATAAGGGATCATATCCATGCGGTCTCTCTCCTCTCTAGAAGAGGGACTTTGAGTCTTTGAAAGACTCACACCATGTGACATCGGCAGAAATCCCTTCTTGGAGTTCTGCATGGTAAACCATAGTAATACCTTGTCAATATATGTACTCTGACTTAAGCTAATCAATCTCTTAGATCTATCTCTATAGATCTGTATGCCTAGAATACGGGCTGCTTCACCTAAGTCCTTCATTGAGAAACAATTCCCTAGCCAAGTCTTTACAATCTGCAGTAAAGGGATGTCGTTCCCAATGAGCATTATGTCATCCACATACAATACAAGGAAGACAACTGTGTTCCCTACAACGTTCTTGTAGAAACAGGGTTCCTCTTCATTCTTGATGAAACCAAACTGTTTGATTCAATCATCAAATCGAATATTCCAGCTCCGAGAAGCTTGCTTTAGTCCATAAATGGACTTATGCAGCTTGCATACTCTGCCAGTATGCTGTGGATCTACAAAACCCTTAGGTTGTGTCATGTACATATCCTCGAGCAGGTTTCCATTCAGAAACGCGGTTTTGACATCCATCTGCTAGATCTTATAATCATGGTATGCTGCAATAACAAACATGATCCGAATGGACTTAAACATCGCTACTGGAGAAAAGGTTTTCATCATAGTCAATACCATGAATTTGTTTGAAACCTTTAGCTACCAGACGACCCTTATATATCAGTCCATCCATGTCAGTCTTTCTCTTAAAGACCCACTTACACCCAATGGGTTTAACCCCTTCATGTGGATCAACCAAAGTCCATACTTGGTTGGTGTACATGGATTCCATTTCGGATCTCATGGCCTCTAGCCATTTCTCAGAATCTGGTCTCATCATAGCTTCCTGATAAGAGATAGGCTCATTCTCAATGAGCATAGCGTCATCATGGTCAGACAAGAGAAATGAGTATCTCTCAAGCTGACGACGTACCCTATCAGACCTGCGAAGAGGTATGTCTACTTGAACTGGTTGTTGTTTCTCAACTTCTTATGGAATAATCTCATCATCCACAACACTTTGTGGTTCCAGTTCAACTTCCATCAAGGCTTCAGTGCTATGGTCCAAATCTTGAACTTCTTCAAGATTGAACGTACTCTCACTAGTTTTTCTAGTAACAAAGTCCCTTTCTAGATAAACCCCAGTCTTAGCCACAACTACTTTGTGTTGACTGGGAATGTAGAAGTAATATCCCTTCGTTTCCTTGAGATATCCTATAAAATAGCACTTATCGGATTTGGGTCCCAATTTGTTTGAGACTTGACGTCGAACGTAAGCCTCACAACCCCAAATCCTCATAAAAGACACTTGGGCATCTCTCCCAGTCCATATCCTATATGGAATCTTTATCACAGCCTTGGATGGAACACGGTTGAGTATGAAGGCTGCTGTGTCCAGAGCATAGCCCCAAAGAGATATAGGAAGATCTGTGTGACTTATCATAGACCGTACCATATCTAATAGGGTACGATTTCTCCTTTCGGATACACCATTCCACTATGATGTTCCAGGAGGAGTGAGCTGGGATAGAATCCCATACTCAGCTAGATAGTCACGAAACTCATGGCTAAGGTATTCTCCACCTCGATCTGATCGAAGTATCTTAATACTCTTGCCAAGCTGGTTTTGTACTTCATTCTTGAATTCTTTGAACTTTTCAAAGGATTCTGACTTATGTGTCATCAAATACATATAACCATATCTACTGAAGTCATCAGTAAATGTAATGAAGTACCTATAACCACCTCTTGCAGCGACATTGAAAGGTCCACATACATCACTATGTATAAGTTCTAACAAGTCAGTCTCTCTCTCGCTGTGTCCACTAAAGGGAGTCTTGGTCATCTTGCCCAGTAGGCATGACTCACATGTCTCATATGATTCAAAATCAAATGAGTCCAGAAAACCATCTTTATGGAGCCGGGATAAGCGTTTGTCATTTATATGACCTAAGCGATAGTGCCAGAGATAGGTTCGGTTCATTTCATTTGATTTGAACCTTTTGGTATTTATGTTATAGATGAGGTTCTCTAAGTCTAGAATATAGAGTCCGTTAATCAGAGGTGCACTACAATAGAGCATATCATTTAAATAAACTGAACAACATTTGTTCTTTATTATAAATGAAAAGTCTTTCTTGTCCAAATAAGAAACTGATATAATGTTCTTAGTAAGAGCAGGCACATAACAACAATCATCTAATTCTAGTACAAGCCCAGAGGGCAGAGATAGAGAATAAGTCCCTACAGCAACAGCAGCAATCCGTGCTCCATTGCCAACTCGTAGGTCCACCTCGCCCTTCGTCAATGCCCTGCTATTTCTCAACGCCTGCACATTAGTACAAATGTGAGAAGTACATCCGATATCTAATACCCATGATGAAGAAATAGAGAGATTAACTTCTATAACATATATACCTGAAGTAGAAGTCTCACTTCTCTTCTTCTTAAGATCTTCCAGGTAGACTTTGCAGTTCCTCTTCCAGTGCCTGGTCTGACTGAAGTGGAAGCAGGTAGCATCCTTGGCGACCCCTCCTTTGGGTTTCAGTGCCTTGCCTTTGTGCCTTTGCACCATCAAAATGGAGTTGGGCTTAACCTTCTTAAGGTTGATCTTAGCAGTTCTCAACATACTCAGAAGCTCAGGCAGTGGCTTGTCAATTTCATTCATGTTGTAGTTCATGACAAATTGACTGTGTTAGTTAGAGTCCTAGAGCCAATCATTTGATGATTGTATGGACTCATTGTATCATATTCTTGTATATTAATAAAGGCATTTGTTTAGTTATTATAATTATTTGTATTAGTGCCAAATAGACTAAGTATAATAGCGTCCTCGAGTAGAAGGTTCATACCTATATCAATCGATTAGTGGAATCGATAGTGAGATGATATAGGGAACACTACTCTAAATCATTCCTAGTCGAGTATTAACATTCAGGGACAATGTTAATACAATAAGACTAGCATGTAGGTCAGCTCGATGACTTGATCTCACAAGTCATGGATATAGAGATATCAAGCTGACACATGGGTATGCATTAGAGAATGTATACTGAATGATCCGCCATGAGAAAGTATCATGGATCGTTATATGAGTGTCATATACTTTCTCATGTGGGTATTAGTATGACTATTAGTCCTTTGACCTCAAGTCACCATGGATCCCTACATAAGGAGTTATGTACTTTGGTTTCGTCAAACGTTACCTTGGTGGACTATAAAGGCGATTACTGGGTATGTAACAAATTATGCAGAGGGATGTGAGTGATGTAGATGGGATCTATCCCTCCCATATGACGGGAGCGACATCAATATTCTTGATAGAGTTAGACCACGAAGTGCATGGCCATGCCCAAGTGAGTCAACATGAGATGTTGAGCTCATTTGATTGAGTGAGTCTACTTGGAGTTCAATATTTAGTTTGATTAGAGGATGACACAGTCTATGCCTCACATTGATCAATCTAGATGTCTAGGATAGAAGGACAATGTCACATATTGTGAGGAGTCACAATTAGTAGTCACAAGGTGATGTTGGATCTCAACATTCTTGTAACTTGGGTAGTAATGATGTGTTGCTAGATACCGCTCATTACTTATGTTCCTAAATGAGTTTAGGGGCATTGCCAACGTTACAAGAACCTATAGGGTCACACACTAAGGATAATTAGATGGAGATTTGGTTCATACGATGAACCAAGAGGATTAGATTCATTTGATGAATCAAATTGGATTAAGAGTAATCCAAATTGGGCTAATTTAGTTAGACTCAAGTTGATTCATGTATTTAATGAGTTTAATTTAGATTATCACTCATTAGATCAATTTAATTTAATGAATTAGTTTCATTATATTAAGTTGGCTTGAATCAAATGGTTAGATTAGATCAACCATGAGAGAGATTGAGTCAAGTTTGACTTGACTAGAGAGGAAGAGGAAGAGTCAAGTTTGACTTGACTCTTTACCACATCATGAGTGAGGTGGCAAGATGTGGACCAATAGTGTTGTTCCACATCATCTTGCTTTGCTACCTCATGGAGGTTACAAGCCTCCATTGCATTTAATGTGGGTTGGCCACATTAAATGAGTGGAGGTTACTCATTTGCCACATCATTGTGAGGTGGCAAGATGTGGACCAATGGTAATGGTCCATCTTCATTGCCACATCATAGGAGTTACACAACACCTCTTAATGGCTTCACATTAATTGTGATTAATGTGGAATGGGAGTTACACTCCATGGAGTGGCCGGCCACACAAAAGTGGTGAATGAAATTTGATTTTCATTCAAGGCATTACTTCTTCTTCTTCTTCCTCAAGAGAGCTCTCTCCCTCTCCTCCTCTTGCCGTGACCACACAAGGTGCTAGCACACCTTTGTGTGAGGTCTTCTCCACCTACGTGTCCGTGTGGATACTTCTAGAGGACTGACGCTTGACGGTGTAGAGATCCGGCAACTCCTTGGACAAGCAGGAACGCGAAAGGGCACGCAACAAGGGTAAAGCTCTCAACACATAGATCTAGGAGTAGATCTAAAGGTTTTTTTTTGAAACTCGTACTTGTATTTCGTTCGGTTTTCCTTGCACGGATCTACGACTTTGGGTGATTCGGGGTTTCCGCGACGCGAAAAGCGGTTTTCGCGGCCCGAAAAACCCAACAGTGGTATCAGAGCCACGTGCAAGGCTTGTACGTGTTTAATTTTTGGTTTTATGAAAACTAAAGTTTCTGTAATTTTCTGTAAAATTATGATTTTTATAGTTTTTATGGGTAATTTTTCCGTAGAAGCGAAGCACAAGTGTCTCGGCACTTGTAGGCTTCGGCTACCGGAAAGATTTTTCCAAATCGGCTTCGTTTTGCCCCAAATCCGTTTGGGACAGCGGGCTTGGGTGCCATTAGATCGCAAAGGAGCAACTCACGATGGTTAGATCGTGGGTAGGGGTACTGCCCCTAACCCCACAAGGGGATTTGCTCCGCGATTGCACCTGAAATCGCTAAAAACGAACCTGCAGGGAAGATTTTTCCGAAACGGCAATGTCTCGACCCAAATAGTTTTGGGACAGCGAGTTTGGGCGCTGTTGGATCGCAAAGGAACCCTCGCGATGGTTAGATCGCGGGTAGGGGCGCTGCCCCTGGCCCCGCAAGGGGATCCCTTCCGCGATTGCGCCCGAAACCGCTAAACGGGACCGCCGGGAAATTTTACTCGTAAAAATTGTAACAATTATTTTTAAAATTATAGAAAGTTATGAAAATATATAATTTTTGAATTATATATTAATTTTGTGATAGTCATGGCCCAAAAACCCAATATGATTGGATTGTGTTGTAATTCATAATACGGTTTGCGTGCCGTTATGTGTTTTATTTTTCCGCGACCTGCGCGTCGTGCCTTTCTCTTATATTCTTATTGTAAATTAGATTTAGACTCGAATGTAACTCGAGTTTCAAATTGTAATGTACAAATTGGAGCGGTGGAGGGTCCACACGAGACGGAGTTCCGAGGCGGGCACGAGCAACACAAGGTGGTCAAAGGGAAGAGCTTGGAGAAGCTGTTGACCCTAGGTTGACCATTCGATCTTCTCATTGGCTTGAGAAGATCGTAGTAGGGCCATGACTAAATCACAAATAGATTAATTAGTTAATTGCTTATGTATATGATGCATGTTTAATAAGTAATTAATTAATTAGTGTCTTACGATTAGATTAGATCTAAGTCGTGCACATGATGCACCCTTGCGATTAGATTAGATCTAAGTCGTGCACAAGATGCATCCTTTTTGATTAGATTAGATCTCGATCGAACCAACTCTAAATGCCTAACCGTGCCGTGATACCTATCACTACCTAGATCACATGTATTGTTGAATCTGCCAAAGCAGAGCAATACATATTATCTTGGTAGGGTACGGAGGGACAATCTTGGTCCCGCCTATCAACGCATGGGTGAATACAAACTCAATTAGATTGAGTATTCCTAGTTGCTCGGTTAGATCGAGTCAACTATAGGCATTCTTCCAACGGTTGGAAAATATAGGTCAAAATCACATCTATATTAACTCTCGGGCGTATTAGCCAAAGCTAACTCGAGTTTTAATATAAATGCGGATATTGATTTTATAAACAAGAGTTACATAAAGATGTAATTGGTAATCGTTACCTACCGATCATACTAAGCCTTGGGCGTATTAGACAAAACTAACTCAAGGGTTAGTATGATGTAGATCTTGTCCCACAAGAATTATAGAATTCAGTGGGAGCATCATTTAATTAAAGGCCTAATTAAATGTTTTAAAAGAATATGATATTTATTTCTGCAAATTTTCTGTTGTAGATAACCATGACGTCGAATACGAACTCTTTCTCCCTGCGTTCTGTCCTTAAGAAGGACAAGCTCAACGGAGCAAATTTCCTGGACTGGTACAGGAACCTGAGAATAGTTCTCACTCAGGAACGTAAACTGTACGTTCTGGAGCAGCCCATTCTGGAGGCTCCTCCTACCACTGCCACGCGAGCTGACCGGGATGCTTACAAGAAGCATCAAGATGATGCATTAGATGTGTCCTGTCTAATGCTCGCAACCATGAACTCTGAGCTTCAGAAGCAACATGAGTTGATGTGTGCTTACGATATGGTTGAACATCTTCGTCAACTATATCAAGGACAAGCAGGGCACTGGAAGAGGAACTTCACAGGATACCTGGAAGATCTTAACAAGAAGAGAAATAAGATTTCTACTTCAGGTATAAATGTTATAGAAGTCAACCTCTCTATTTCTACGTCGTGGGTATTAGATACCGGATGTGCTTCGCACATTTGTACTAATGTACAAGCACTGAGAAATAGCAGAGCATTGACAAAGGACGAGATAGACCTACGAGTAGGCAATGGAGCACGGGTTGCTGCTGTTACTGTAGGGACTTATTTTCTATCTCTGCCCTCTGGGCTTATACTAGAGTTAGACGATTGTTGTTATGTGCCTGCTTTGACTAAGAACATTATATCAGTTTCTTGTTTGGACAAGAAAGGATCCTCGTTTATAATAAAGAACAAATGTTGTTCTGTCTATTTAAACGATATGTTCTATTGTAGTGCACCTCTGATGAACGGACTCTATATTCTAGACCTTGAGAGCTATATCTATAACGTTAGTACCAAGAGGTTCAAATCGAACGATATGAACCACACCTATCTCTGGAACTGTCACTTAGGTCATATAAATGACAAGCGCTTATCCCAGCTCCATAAGGATGGTTTGCTGGACTCATTTGATTTTGAATCATATAAGATATGCGAGTCATGCCTACGAGGCAAGATGACCAAGACTCCCTTTAGTGGGCACAGCGAGAGAGCGACTGATTTGTTAGGACTCATACATAGTGATGTATGTGGCCCTTTCAATGTCGCTGCTAGAGGCGGTTATAGATACTTCATCACATTTACTGATGACTTCAGTAGATACGGTTATGTGTACTTGATGACACATAAGTCCGAATCCTTTGAAAAGTTCAAAGAATTCAAAAATGAAGTATAGAACCAGCTTGGCAAGGGTATTAAGATACTTCGATCCGATCGAGGTGGAGAATACCTTAGCCATGAGTTTCGTGACTATCTAGCAGAGTGTGGGATCCTATCCCAACTCACTCCTCCTGGAACACCACAGTGGAATGGTGTATCTGAAAGGAGGAATCGTACCTTATTATATATGGTACGATCTATGATGAGTCACACAGATCTTCCGACATACCTTTGGGGCTATGCTCTAGACACGGCAGATTTTATACTCAATTGAGTTCCATCCAAGGCCGTGATAAAGACACCATATAGGATATGAACTGGGAGAGATGCCCAAGTGTCTTTCATGAGGATTTGGGGTTGTGAGGCTTACGTTCGACGTCAAGTCTCAGACAAATTAGGACCCAAATCCAACAAGTGCTACTTTATTGGATATCCCAAGGAAACTAAGGGATATTACTTCTACATTCCCAGTCAGCACAAGGTAGTTGTGGCAAAGACTGGGGTCTTTCTAGAAAGGGACTTTGTTTCTAGAAAGACTAGTGGGAGCGCGTTCGATCTTGAAGAAGTTCAAGATGCGAACAATAGCACTGATGCCTCGATGGAAATTGAACTGGAACCACAAAGTGTTGTGGATGATGTTGTTCCACAAGGAGTTGAGGAACAACAACCGGTTCAAGTAGACATACCTCTTCGCAGGTCTGATAGGGTACATCGTCAGCCTGAGAGATACTCATTTCTCTTGTCTGACCATGATGACGTTATGCTCATAGAGGATGAGCCTACAACCTATCAGGAAGCTGTGATGACACCAGATTCCGAGAAATGGCTAGAGGCCATGAGATCCGAAATGGAATCCATGTACACCAACCAAGTATGGACTTTGGTTGATCCACCTGAAGGGGTAAAACCCATTGGGTGTAAGTGGGTCTTTAAGAGAAAGACTGACATGGATGGACTTATCTATAAGAGTCGCTTGGTAGCTAAAGGTTTCAAGCAGATTCATGGTATTGACTATGAAGAAACCTTTTCTCCAGTAGCGATGTTTAAGTCCATTCGGATCATGCTTGCTATTGCAGCCTACCATGACTATGAGATATGATAGATGGATGTCAAAACGGTGTTTCTGAATGGAAACCTGCTCGAGGATGTGTACATGACACAACCTGAGGGTTTTGTAGATCCATAGTATACTAGCAGAGTATGCAAGCTGCATAGGTCCATTTATGGACTAAAGCAAGCTTCTTCGATCTTCGATGGATTGATGCAATCAATCAAACAGTTTGATTTCATCAAGACGATGAGCCTTGTGTCTACAAGAAGGTTGTAGGGGATATAGTTGTCTTCCTCATATTGTATGTGGATGACATACTACTCATTGGGACATCCCTTTGCTTCATCTGTCAAGACTGGCTAGGAGTTGCTTCTCAATGAAGGACTAGGTGAGGCATCCCACATTCTAGGGATACAGATCTATAGAGATAGATCTAAGAGATTGCTTCAAGTCGTGAGTACATACATTGACAAGGTACTTACGGTTTGCCATAGCCACATTTGTAATGGCGATGTCACATGGCGTGAGTCTTTCGAAGACTCAAGGTCCCTCTTCTAGAGAGGAGAGAGACCCGCATGGATTAGATCCTGCCTCGGCCATATGATCGATCATTATGCCATGCTATGTACTGACACGATGTCTCGTGATGCTTTGAGCATGACGAGCGATACAATCCAGGTGAAAGTCAGGATAGCGGTTAAGAATATTCTTAAGTACTTAAGAAGGACTAAAGAATATTTCTTGATATATGGAGGCAAGCAATGATGAGCTAGTAGGTTACAGAATACGCTTGCTTAATCACACTGGACTATTATCGATCGCAATGTGGGGTTTATATTTTGCATTAATGGTGGTCAATCGAAGAGTTGATGACAAGCGGATACATGGCATATTTATCCAGTATATTGCTACGAGGCGTGAGAGGCGCTGTCGCAAGTTCATCATCGAACTTGGGGTGGTTCCAGCATCGACGTTGAGCTCTATTGTGACAACAATGGAGCTACTATGAAGGACACGCCACACACCCACATACTACGACGCCATCCATCTCATTCGAGATTATCGATAGAGGAGATGTGAAGATTTGCATAGTACCCAAGAGGCCTACAGAGGCTCGGATCCTTGACCAAGGCTTTGGCAGAGAAGCATGATGGTCACACTAGGTCATTAGACCTTAGAGCCTATCTTGATTGGCACTAGTGCTAGTGGAGATTGTTGTTAGAGTAGAGCCAGAGCCAATCATTTGATGATGGTATGGACTCATTGTATCATATTCTTGTATATTAATAAAGGCATTTGTTTGGTTATTATACTTAATTGT
The DNA here is from genome assembly GCF_018446385.1 of Zingiber officinale. Taxonomy (NCBI): domain Eukaryota; kingdom Viridiplantae; phylum Streptophyta; class Magnoliopsida; order Zingiberales; family Zingiberaceae; genus Zingiber; species Zingiber officinale. Next base: position 81,500,436 of record NC_055987.1, on the reverse strand, counting down.
ATTAGTGCCAAATAGACTAAGTATAATAGCATCCTTGAGTAGAAGGTTCATACCTATATCAATCGATTAGTTGAATTGATAGTGAGATGATATAGGGAACACTACTCTAAATCATTCCTAGTCGAGTATTAACATTCAGGGACAATGTTAATACAATAAGACTAGCATGTAGGTCAGCTCGATGACTTGATCTCACAAGTCATGGATATAGAGATATCAAGCTGACACATGGGTATGCATTAGAGAATGTATACTGAATGACCCGCCATGAGAAAGTATCATGGATCGTTATATGAGTGTCATATACTTTCTCATGTGGCTATTAGTATGACTATTAGTCCTTTGACCTCAAGTCACCATGGATCCCTACATAAGGAGTTATGTACTTTGGTTTCGTCAAACGTCACCCGTAACAGGGTGGACTATAAAGGCGATTATTGGGTATGTAACAAATTATGCAGAGGGATGTGAGTGCTGTAGATGGGATCTATCCCTCCCATATGACGGGAGCGACATCAATATTCTTGATAGAGTTAGACCACGAAGTGCATGGCCATGCCCAAGTGAGTCAACATGAGATGTTGAGCTCATTTGATTGAGTGAGTCTACTTGGAGTTCAAGATTTAGATTGATTAGAGGATGACATGGTCTATGCCTCACATTGATCAATCTAGATGTGTAGGATAGAAGGATAATGTCACATATTGTGAGGAGTCACAATTAGTAGTCACAAGGTGATGTTGGATCTCAACATTCTTGTAACTTGGGTAGTAATGATGTGTTGCTAGATACCGCTCATTACTTATGCCCCTAAATGAGTTTAGGAGCATTGCCAACGTTACAAGAACCTATAGGGTCACACACTAAGGACAATTAGATGGATATTTGGTTCATACGATGAACCAAGAGGATTAGATTCATTTGATGAATCAAATTGGATTAAGAGTAATCCAAATTGGGCTAATTGAGTTAGACTCAAGTTGATTCATGTATTTAATGAGTCTAATTTAGATTATGACTCATTAGATCAATTTAATTTAATGAATTAGTTTCATTATATTAAGTTAGCTTGAATCAAATGGTTAGATTAGATCAACCATGAGAGAGATTGAGTCAAGTTTGACTTGACTAGAGAGGAAGAGGAAGAGTCAAGTTTGACTTGACTCTTTATACCACATCATGAGTGAGGTGGCAAGATGTGGACCAATAGTGTTGTTCCACATCATCTTGCTTTGCCACCTTATGGAGGTTACAAGCCTCCATTGCATTTAATGTGGGTTGGCCACATTAAATGAGTGGAGGTTACTCATTTGCCACATCATTGTGAGGTGGCAAGATGTGGACCAATGGTAATGGCCCACATCTTCATGATGTGCCACATCATAGGAGTTACACAACACCTCTTAATGGCTTCACATTAATTGTGATTAATGTGGAATGGGAGTTACACTCCATGGAGTGGCCGGCCACACAAAAGTGGTGAATGAAATTTGATTTTCATTCAAGGCATTACTTCTTCTTCTTCTTCCTCAAGAGAGCTCTCTCCCTCTCCTCCTCTTGCCGTGACCACACAAGGTGCTAGCACACCTTTGTGTGAGGTCTTCTCCACCTACGTGTCCGTGTGGATACTTCTAGAGGACCGACGCTTGACGGTCTAGAGATCTGGCAACTCCTTGGACGAGCGGGAACGCAAAAGGGCACGCAACAAGGGTAAAACTCTCAACACATAGATCTAGGAGTAGATCTAAAGGTTTTTTTTTGAAATTCGTACTTGTATTTCGTTCGATTTTCCTTGCACGAATCTACAGCTTTGGGTGATTCGGGGTTTCCGCGACGCGAAAAGCGGTTTTCGCGGGCGAAAAACCCAACAGACTGTAGCTCTCTGGCAAGGATTGCAAGACCAAATCAATGGCCAGCTCTTGGCTAAGGGGGAATCCCAACCTCTGTAGGTTTTCTATGTACCCAATCATCTTGAGTACATATGGACCTACGAGAGTCCCGTCTTGCATCTTGCACTGAAACAGTACCTTAGAGATCTCGAATCTCTCGTGCCTAGCCTGTCCTTGATATAGTTGACGAAGATGCTCAACCATATCATAAGCACCAATCAACTCGTGTTGCTTCTGAAGCTCAGAGTTCATGGTCGCGAGCATGAGACAGGACATATCTAATGTGTCATCTTGATGCTTCTTATAAGCATCACGGTCAGCTTGCGTAGCAGTGGCAGGAGGTGTCTCGGGAATGGGCTACTCCAGGACGTATAGTTTTCGTTCCTGTGTGAGAATAATTCTCAGGTTCCTGTACCAGTCCAGGATGTTAGCTCCATTGAGCTTGTCCTTATCAAGGATAGAACGCAGGAAGAAGGTGTTCATGTTTGATGACATAGCAATCTACAATAGAAAATGTAGAAAATAAATAATTATATTTCACTAATCATTTAATTAGGCCTTTAACTAAATGATGCTCCCACTGAATTATAGAACTTTTGTAGAATCAAGTCATGGATGTGGTCAAACCACACCTATTAGATTCTAACCAACTAGCTATAATTCTTCCGGGACAAGATCTACATCATACTAAGCCTTGAGTTACCTTTGGCTAAATCACCCAAGACTTAGTATGATCGGTAGGTAACTAATTACCAATTACATCTCTATGCAACTCTTGTTTATAGGATCAAGATCCGCATGTATATTAAAACTTGAGTTAGCTTTGGCTAAATCACCCAAGAGTTAATATAAATGTGATTTTGACCTATCTACCAACCATTGGAAAATGCCTATAGTTAAACCCGATCCAATTGAGTTTAACTAGTTTTACTCAATCTAATTGAGTTTGTACTCACCCATGCGTTGATAGGCGGGACCAAGATTGTCCCTCCGCACCCTACCAAGATAATATGCGTTGCTCTGCTTTGGCAGATTCAACAACAACATGTGATCGAGGTAGTGATAGGAATCACGGCATGGTAGGCATTTTGAGTTGACGCGATTTAGATCTAATCTAATCGTTGATGTGTATCATATACTCGATTTAGATCTAATCTAATCGTGGTGCATCATATACACGATTTAGATCTAATCTAATCGTTAAAGCACTAATTAATTACTCTACTCTAGCATGCATCACATACACACACACAAGTAATTAATTAAATTGTAATTAGTCATGGCCCTACTACGATTTTCTTAAGCCAATGAGAAGATCGGATGGTCAACCTAGGGTCAACAGCTTCTCCAAGCTCCTCCCTTTGACCGCCATGTGTTGCTCGCACCCTCCTCGTAACTCCTCCTCGAGTGGACCTTCTACAGCTCCATTTTATACATTACAAAGATGAAACTTGAGTTACATTCAAGCCTAAACTATTTTACAATAGGAAATAAAATATAAAGGCACGACGCGCAGGTCGCGTATCAAATATACAACACGCATAATCACACAAAAATGGCGCGCAGGCCATATTATGAATTACAACACATGTAACCAATCCAATTGGGTTTTTTTGGGTCATGACCATCACAAATCATACATAATTCTAAATTATGTATTTTATATAAATTTATGTAATTTTATTACTGTTTTTATGATTTTATGAGTCGCAACTTCCCAGCGGTCCCGTTTAGCGATTTTCGGGCGCGATCGCAGGGCAATGCCTCTTGTGGGGTTAGGGGCAGCACTCCTTCTCCCGAAATAAATCTCACGAGTGTCCCACGATGATCTTAGTAGTGATCCAACCCTTTGTCCTTTTGGGCGACCCTTTTGGCGGCCCAACTGGTGTTCCTTATATCGTCGGCCCATTTGGCGACTTCTCATGTCGTCGATCGAAGACACTTTAACCATAAAATTACTCACAGAAATTTACAGAACTGGCAATGGATATTTGCTGTAATTTTCGAGCCACAAAAACAGCTTTTGCATTGCGGAAACCCCGAAATCCCATGCCACCAGATCCGTGCGAATATTAAAATTTTACATGTACAAGTTTTCTAATCCTAGATCTACTTTATATCTACTTGTTTAGGAGTTTATACCTTTGATGCGAAGCCCTTCGCTTATCCCGCTCGTCCAAGGTACAGAAAGGTGGAGAAGAAACCTTAGAGTGTGCTAGCACTCTTGAAGGTTTCGGCCAAGATGGAGGAGAGGGAGAGAAGAAGAAACAAGGAGGAAGAAGATGAAGCCTTGAATGAGTTCTCACAATTGTAACTCATACTCCTCTAATGGTGGCCGACCACTTTAGAGGCTTTTAAACCTCTATGGAATATCAAGAGTCACAACTCTTGATCTCCCTCATGATGTGGCACACACATAAGTCAATCTTGATGATGTGGAACATCATCATTGGCCCACCTTATGCCAACTGACAAATGAGGTGGCATTGGTCAAGTTAAACTTGACCTTTCATCTTCCCTTATCAAGTCAAGTCAAACTTGACCTCTTCTCTCCCATGGTTGATCAAATCTAACCATTTGATTCAAACCAATTTAATTTAATGAATCTATATTTATTAAATTAAATTGATTCAATGAATCCAAGTCCAAATTAGACTCATTGAACACATGAATCAAATTGAGTCCAACTCAATTAGTTTAATTTGGATTACTCTTAATCTAATTTGGTTCATCACATGAACCTAATCCTCTTGGTTCATCATATGAACCTATTCTCCATCTAATTGCCCTTTATGTGTGACCCTATAGGTTCTTGTAATGTTGGCAATGCTCCTAAACCCATTTAGAAGCATAAGTAATTAGCGGTGTCTAGCAACACATCATTACTACCCAAGTTACAAGAATGTTGAGATCCAACATCACCTTGTGACTACTAATTGTGACTCTTCATAATATATGACAAATGTCCTTCTATCCTTGACATCTAGAATAATCAATTTGAGGCATAGACGGTGTCATCCTCTGATCAATCAAAATCTTGAACTCCAAGTAGACTCACTCTAATCAAATGAGCTCAATATCTCATATTGACTCACTTGGGCATGACCATGCACTTAGTGGTCTCACTCTATCAAGAATAACGATGTCACTCTCGTTATATAGGAGGGATAGATCCCATCTACATCTCTCACATCCCTCCGCATAATTTGTTACATACCCAGTGATCCTGTCTAAGAAGCTGGACACGACGGAGATCCGGAAGAAGGAAACCCACCGTGCTGATGAATAATAATGTCGTGCTGATGAAAAATAATGTCTGCCGAATACCAATCCGAGAAACCCAAAGCGGATCGGGAAAAATAAAGTCACCGGAAGCCCTCCTCGCACGAAGACCCGATGATGAAGAAGAAATCCAAATCTGAAGAGAAGAAACTCATATCCGAAGCTTCCAAGACTTCCTGCGCACAAGAGATCAACCAACACTATTGTCAGTGACCTAAGACCGTGGAATCTCTGCTAGGCCCTCAAGCCAAGTTGATCTATCTCTGTGGAAGAAGGAAGAAGATGAGCAGTGAGTTGAGAATTAGGGTTACGAGCGTGTATAATGATGTGAACTTACCTAGCCAAGCGAGAGGATTCCCTTTTATACCACTTCATATAACCTCCGTGGTCATGAAGTGGACCCTGCTTTTTGTTAGAGTTTGTTAGAGATGACGTTTGTACTTCTTGTAGTAAATGACTTTATAAGGACTTTTTGTTTCCGATGTACCCTTTTGTCGTTTAGCATGCAATCTAAAAGCACATTCCAAATATATATAACACATGTGGTTACATATTGCGTATATCCTCATTAATCATCCTATTTGAAATATTTATCTCTATTTTTCTCGGAGGTCTCTGTCGCATCCTTTTATGCTATTTATCTTATCTAGTAATGACCATATATCGCAAGTATCTTTCCAAGGTGTTGGTCGATCTATATATTTCCCTTCGGTGTTCGTGGTCGCGATCAATACTATTATAGCTTTGCTCGAATTATTATACCAATATTATATTACCTCCTTTGAGGTGTATAAATCCTTCCGGCAAAGCATATTTCGTTGGTATAGACTTACCTATGATCGGGTCTCGATATTAGCCTACCTTTGAGGTGTATAGATCTTCCTCACTAGAGCATATTTCGATATATACCCTTGATCGGCTGTTAGCCTACCTCCTTTGAGGTGTATAGATCTCCTCCTAGGAAGCATATTTCTCGATATAGACTTACCTTCTTATGTATCGACCGATATTAGCCTACCTCCTTGAGGTGTATAGATCTTCCTCAGGAAGCATATTTGGTCGATATAGACTTCTCTTATGTATCGGCCGATATTAACCTACCTCCTGAGGTGTATAGATCTTCCTCAGAAGCATATTTTATCGCCGACCTTTATGCGATGTATGGATTAGCTTACTTTGAGGTGTATAGATCTTCCTCCTGAGGTGTATAGACTTACCTCTTTTTGAGATATGTCCCGGCCGATATTAGCCTATCTCCCTGGTTTCATTACCTCCCTTTTTTTCCTTATCGGGGACCCTCGAAACCTTACCCATATCACTAGCCTTCCCTTCAAGTCTAGTCGAAGGAGGTGTAGACGACTGACTAGACATAAGTATGGTCTTGTCTTTTCCTACCCGTGACTCTGCTCCAGATATTGAAATGACCTCACAGATTTTGTGTACAACTGTCTCTCTAAACCAAGTATAGTGATCCTGTGAGCCTTTTGCTCCTTTAAATATACAACCTTCTCTTCATCCACCACCCATCTAAGTTCTTTTCCTTCCATGCCACCTTTTATTGTTAAGGTTATGGTCTCGGATCCTCCCCTTTGGGGGCGACTTTTGTTGGACCAGGTGAGATCTATATATGAGTTTATTGGGATTTTTGCTCCGGCTACCTCTGGGGTTCAAGGGATTGTCTTAAGAGATGAAGCTTCACAGTTCAGATTTTTCATCCAAAGGTGCCGATGCTCTGAAGGACTCAAGAAACTTCAGAGAGATTTTCGCTACTCATAGAGGGGCAGCCAATGACCCATGGGTGCTGTGTGAAGGGCACAACACATGTTACCCTTGGGCTATGCTGGGTTGCTCCACTTGCCGAGCTCAAGGGCTTGAGAGGGAAAGTGGTTTTTACATTTACTTTTCCATCATGGCCTGTATGGACCTTTCTCCTTCCCCCTGCCCTTGAGTTTTTCTACTTTGTTGCTTTCTTCGTCCCAGGCAGAATATTATCCCTTATGAGCCTTGACAAGCCTGGGCGAGGTAAAATGTTTTTATCTCTGTTCCATGGTAAGTTTGAATCCAATGGGACTGAAATTTCCTAAGCGTTGTAAGAGCTTGTGTTTGTGAACTTTGTTATTTGTCTGAGGCTTACTGTTCTGAAGGAAAATGTAATATTATGTACTTGATCAGATTCTAAGTGTAACAACAGACTCTTATATTGAATTAAATGATTCTATAGAGTCCTTCTGTAATTTACAAGAATAAATGTAATGTTGTATTCATTATCTCTTTGTATATCCTATGTGTCATTTATCATGACCAAGGCTATCTTAACTGTTAGCATACTTTTATATCATGACTAATATTATGCCAGCCAATATTATTTCGTTGCTTGACATCAATATTACACCTTCCCAGCATGACCAAAGTCATATCGGCTAATATAAAATTATTTCGATCAATATTAGCTTGTATTTCATAAGGACGTTAATTCAAAATCTGTCATTCGCCTAAATCTCCATCCTTAAATGTTTTTGTCCTTAGCTTGGACTTTAGTCAAGAAAATCAGTCCTTTTCGCTTTTTCATGTCCAGTTAATCACGTCTTCTTTCGAAGCTTCCTAGCTGGTGATTGACTCTTCTTCACGTGAGAGAATGTTAGAGGCGTACCCCGAGACGCTACCAACCCCAGCGTGATCCGACCTATCACATCCGATATAAATGTTTTTATGATGGTATGACACATACTTTTTCTGACCGCCACGTCACGTGGGTCTTTTGCCTTTCTATTGTGATCCTCTGCGTCTGCTACAAAAAATGTTTTGATCTGACAACGGTTGTGTGCTTTCTAAACCCTAAACCCTTCGTCTCCTTTTAAACTTTGTTCCTTCTTTTCTTTCCTCTAGAGTTCTTTTCTTGTCGCAGTCTTCAATCAAACCCCGTGCTCACCGTTTCTCGACGATCTCCTTTCTTGCCTTCAGTAAGTAATCTATTGTTTCACTAGCCTATACTTTTGTCCATGGCTGAGGAAGCAATTGCTCCTTGGTATGTCCATATGTCTTCTTCCTTTGATAAAAATGCGAGGCTAGCTATCCGTCGTCAGTATGAAATTCCCCAAGAGTATGGCATCATAATCCCCACACCGGATGCTCGTCCTCATCGTCCCCTTGATAATTGCGTAACCTTTTTTAAGGATCAGTTGATAGGAGGTTTAAGGTTTCCTATTCCTCCTTTCTTGATTGAAATAAGCCAGTATTTTGATATTCCTTTGCAACAGTTTGCCCCCAACGCATTTCGTTACCTATGTGGTACTTACATGCTGTTTCGTTTGCGGGATATTCCTCCTACTCCTCAAAATTTCTTCATGTTCTCTTATCCCAAATGTTCAGAACCGGGTGTTTTCTTTTTGAGGATATGCCTTCGTCTCTCAAAGCTTGGAAATCTCGTTTTTTCTTCTTAAAATTTCCAGGACCCATTCCTTGGTCTCATGCTTGGAAATCTTTCTTGCCCCCCTTGCCCGATGTCAAGGAGTTTCATCTTCATCCTTCTTTTCCTCTCTATTGTGAGAAATTGTTAAATCATCGACTTTCTATTCTTAAGTGGCTACGAGTCGATCTCCTATACCTGTTTGGCTTAAGCCCTGTCAGGCCTGATACTCGAGTTCCTTTAGGTAACACCTTATTTCTTTCTTCTTATTTTTAACTTAACTAAACTATTTTTCTTCTCTATGTAGTGGATAGCTTCTATGATGCTTTGATTGACGAGGAACTACGTCTGGAAGAGGATGTTACTCGCGCCAAAGAAGCCAAACTTCTGGCTGCTATTGCTCTTCCTCCTCTAATCGAAGAACCAGCCCCTTTAGTTGAAGCACCCAGTTCTTTAGGCCTTCTTGAAGCTCTTGAAGCTCCTGAAGGTCCCTCCGCAGAGATCCCTGCCAGTTCTTTACCCGCTATTACTTCTCCAGCGGCTGTTGCTATCTCCTCATCTGCCCCTCTTCCCCTTTGGCTGACCTTCCTTCTGATGAGCCGACATTGGCGGAACTCTATCCTTCCCTGAGTTTTCCTGCCTCACCTTTCGCTAATGCCAGTGCTTCTGGCGATGTATCTTTCACTTTTCCCCTATCTATCCCAACTTCCGGATCTTTACCTTCCTCACCTTCTTCTTACTTAGTCTTTGCTCCCCCCTTTATTCCTACTTCTTCCTTCTCGACTGGTTCCTCTGCCATTCCTATTCTCCCCATATTATTAGGGGGTTCTTTTGCCAGTTCTTGGGATGAAGTTCGTCCCCTTTTTGAAGAGTTTTCTATTCCTGAGGCAATTGATCGCTTCTCTCATAAGGAGAATCAGGTATGCTTGTTAACGCCTATTTTCTATTTCTCAACTATTATCTTACGACTTTTTGTTGTACTTCCAGCGATGGATAGAAAATATGGATTTTTCTCGACTACTGCACAACTTATACACTGAGAATAAGAGGTTGAGATCTGAAAATGATAAGCTGAAACAAGAGGTTGCCGAGTTATCTTCTGCTGTGTTTTCTGCTGCTGCCAAGAAACAACTCGAGGCACAAATTGAAAATCTTCAGACAAAATTTAAATCGGTTACTGACCTTAACCAAGAATTGACTTCCAAACTTGGCGAACTAAAGGATAATTATGAAGCAGAATTAACTGAAAAACTCAAAGCCCTGCAGCTGAAGGAAGATGAAATAACTTCCTTGAACACCTCCCTTAACTCAGTCAAGACCGAGGTTTCTGCAAAAGAAGCTGAATTGAAGACTTCTCAAATGACTTTGGTGGTTTACAAGGGTGACGAAGATGTTCGTTACAGGGAGCGGACCATTGTCATGATCGAGTCTCCTGAATTCAACAGGCCGATTGTGAAGTCCATCTTGTCAGCCTTTACTGCAGGAGCTCAAGGGGCAATTCAGCAATTAAGAGAAGAGAATTACTTATCTTGTGACCCTCCTCCTAATTTCTTAAATCGACGCAAACTGATTGAGAACAAACCCCCTGATCTGTATCCTAAACTAACTTTGACCTAAATTCAAACTCTTGTAAAGAGGCTGGCTGAAACTCTGTAATGACGATCTCACATGACGCTGCTTATTCTCCTTTTGTTATTAATTTCACTCTTTCTCATGATAGTTATTTGTTTTATATAGATGTGTCCAATGTTCCTCGGTTTGTCACCATACAATCTCTCCCAACAGGTTGTCACGTCTTAGATCGTTTCCTTATGACCGGACGATATATATCAAGCTTGATAAATATCGCTCGATATTTCATAGCGTAGTTATGTCTCACCCGATTTGACACAGCTCTATCATGATGTCCTTAATATTGATCGATTTATTCTACTCAACAGGTTTACCCATACGTCTTCATATGTTCTTTTCACGTATTAATCGAGTCTCATGGGGGTTTTATTATAGTGTATATTATTTGACTCATTATGATAAGCTTTTGGTCAACATACTAGTTTGCTCTTTGTCTCGGCCGATCCATCAGGACCGTCCGTTTCATATTTGCAGATCGTATCCAGTATCCTTTAACCAAGTCTCGTCTGTTAACTAATATCTGGTGCTCAACTTTTATTTTATTACACCCATACCCTAAACTTATAATTACTGTACTAATTTTTCTCTGTACTTGTCAGGTTTTCTTAAGAATTACTTCTAGGGAAACTTCACACATTTTCCGAGGTAGGTTACTTAACTTTACTTCTTTCCCTTGATTTTATTCTTTAATATTATTACTCATTTATGACGATTGGCATTCTAAGTACCTTTTTACTCTCCTTTTTCCTCTGCTATTTCTGTTTGGGGGTTTTAACACAGGGCCAGAAGAGAGACAAGGGTTTACGAAGTTTTCTCCTGCTTTCCTCCATCTCTCGTCTTCTTCCTTGATTCCTCTTTCTTTGATCATTTCTCCATATGGCGGCTTCTCCTCCTGCGTGGTTTCTCTCATGCTCTTCCGACCTCATAGATACAGAAGAAGTGGACTTACAGGCAACCTATGGTTTTCCTTCTTATATAATCCGTCCCGCTCCTCATGAAGGTTCGCATCTTCCTCCTTTAGGGTGTATATCTATCTTCCGAGACCAAGTCCTACAGGGCTTTCGTTTTCCTCTTTACCCTTTTTTCTGTAATGTCGGCCGCTATTTTAATATCCCACTCAACCAGTTTGTCCCTCAATCATTTTCCATTCTTATGGGTTTTATTGGGGTATCTAAACTGTTAGATTTCCCCTTGTCTCCACGTCTTTTTCATCACTTCTTCATTCCTCGTCGCGTGGATGTTGGTATTTTTAAATTCCAATCCCGTCCCAAAGCTATTTTGTTTAACCGCATTCCTCCTCAGGGGGAATGGTATCATAAATTTTTCTATATGCGTCTCCCTTCTCCCCCTCCGTTTCCTATTCAATGGATACATGACATACCTCCACTTCCTAGCACCCATGATCTTATTAACGATCCCTCTGTTGCTTCTGCTCTACCTAAACTGAGGGGAGCAAAATTCAGCTTGCCGTATCTAATTCTGGAGGGTTTAATGTTTCCTTTCGGAATAGGCAAGATTGACACCCCTTTGGATGGATCCTTTGGTATGTAAAAACATCTCAATCCATATTTACTTATTAATACATCTCTTTTATAACAGTGTTCAATTCCTGTGTTTCAGCTGATGTTCTTCTTCCAGCCTTTATGTACAAGAATCCTGCCATGACTAAGTCTTTTGTAAATAATCTTGGAGAAGGGTGGTTACTCAACCACCGATCGGATCCTAATTTTTCCACCTTGGGTTTACTATCTGAACAAGAACGACAGGCAGAGGCGGTTGCAACCATGGAAGAGGAAGAAGAAGAACCCTTTGTTACCTTAGTTAAAAAGCCAAATCTTACTGATGCTTCTCCCTTTAGTGATTTCTTTGGTACTTTTGTGCAAGCTCCTCTTGTTCCGGTGCCCATTTCTCTCGAGAGAGGTAAGGTACCAATAACTCCAACCCATATTATCTCTAATCCTGCTCTTAGGATGATGAGACCCGGTCTACTTATTCCTTCTGCTTCTATTATTTCAACTCCCTCTGCTTCTTCTTCTGAGACGATCGTTATGCCTTCTGTGTCCTCTGCATCTTTGGCATTGGCCTTGCCTCCCTTGGCTTCTAGGCCTCGAGCAAAGCGGACACCCTGCCGGAGGTCTTCTCCCGGTGCCATTCCCTCGACTGTTAGTGTTCCCACAACTGCCTCAGCTCCCCCTACACTACCCCCTTCTATTCCATCTAGTTCTTCCTATGCTTCTCTTGTTTCTACTATTCCTTTCCCTTCTATTGCATCTTCTTCTTCTTCGCCTCCTTCTTCTTCCCTTCCTCGTCCTTTATTTAAACAGGCTGCGGGTTTACCTTCTCAATTGGGACAGCCCTCTAGTCCACCTAGCTATGGCACTCTGCAACTACAAGGTCTATTAGCCGAATCTTGGATGCAGGGTTATGAACAACTAAGAGGCCTTAGTCTTCCACATCAAGCTGATCGCCATAGTCGTCAAGCAGTGGCCGTAAGTGCCTCCAGTTATATGTTATCAACTTTATACTTTCATTTTTAACTTGCATCATCCTTTTGTTTAGTTTCTTGCCTCGAGTCTACATATCGACCAGCTACTCACAGCTAAGGACCATGAGAACAATAAATTAAAAGCTCAACTGGAAACATTGAAGGCTACTTCACCTTCTTCCAACAGTGATGTAGCTCAGCTGCAAGAGAAAGTGGCCTCACAAAATCAACAGTTGGGGACCTTGAAACAAGAATTGGAGGAGTGTCAGCAATTATTGAAAGATAAAGAGCTGGCCAGAAGAACTCTAGAATTACGGGTGGATCGGTTACATTCTGGTCTTCGACTAGAGATGGCTTTAAAAGAGAAAGCTCTCTCGGATGCTTCTCATAAAAGTCTCCTTTTAGAGAAAGTAGAGAAGTTTCATAATGCTTGTCTTTATGACCAAGCTCAAGACCTAGCGTCTCATGATTTCACTATCCTACAGGAACAAGAACAAAGGAAAGCTCAAGATGTCGAATTGTCGCTGCTTCAGAAGGAATTGGAACAGCTTAAATCAGAGAAGGATGCTTTGAAAGATCAAAACTCAAAACTACAAGCTGATTTCCAAAGTTATAAGGAGCAAGAGAAGAACCGGTGGGAAGAGTGGCGTCAGACTTATTTAAAGTCTTCAGCATTTGCCCAAGAATTTGTCCGTAGGATAGTGGGTGCTCTAAATCATTCCGTATCGGGAGTTCTTCAACAACTAAGAGAGGGTGGTTATCTACCCAAGGAACCTCCCCTTTCTTTTATAAATCGTCGCAGGCTTAACGAAAAATTACCCGCAGATATAAAAGGTCCTTTTCTAGATGTTTAAAGAGATTATTAAGAAAAAGGCTTGTAATATAAGAACTGATAATTAAAAGAAGTGCAATTAAAGCTGGGTAATTAAGTACTTACAGTATATAAGAAATTTTTTTGATACTTAATTGCTTCTTTATTATGTTGGTTTGAGAATACTCCCTTCTGAAATGCTTTTTATTATTAAGTATAGACTGTATTCGAGAATTCCTTGCTCATCTCATGAAGTTAAGCCTTGTCCTGATGAATCCTTCTGCAGACAACATCTGGTGTACTTCATAATTCCAAAAGAATGCATAATTTCAATTGATTTCTAGATAAAGAACTATATAAAATTTCTGAGTTCCGAGCTAAATATATTACTCTAGGCGAGTTTAAATAAAGACTTCCAGATGGATGGGCTTCCAAATGAATAATGTATCATATGCATAGCATCTCCTTTTGAATCCTGGCTTCATGTCTGTATAATCTCGGTCGATTAGGCTTCGAAATTATAAGATTTCTTACTTGATTGTGTTCTGCGGTGGTTTAGAGTCTCCGGTTCCTCCCATAAAGACCCGTTCGAGTTATTTCATGAGATTTTCCGATCGACTTATGTTTCTATGATAGTTTAGAGTCTCCGGTTCCTCCTATGAAGACCCGTCCGAGTTACTTCATGGGATTTCCCGATCGACTTATGTTTCTATGATAGTTTAGAGTCTCCGGTTCCTCCTATGAAGACCCATCCGAGTTACTTCATGGGATTTCCCGATCGACTTATGTTTCTGGGATGGTTTAGAGTCTACGGTTCCTCCCATGAAGACCCGTCCGAGTTACTCCATGGGATTTCCCGATCGACTGATGTTCTGTGATGGTTTAGAGTCTCCGATTCCTCCCATGAAGACCCGTCCAAGTTATTTCATGGGATTTCCCGATCGACTGATGTTCTGTGATGGTTTAGAGTCTCCGGCTCCTCCCATGAAGACCCGTCCGAGTTATTTCATGGGATTTCCTGATCGACTGATATTCTGTGATGGTTTAGAGTCTCCGGTTCCTCCCATAAAGACCCGTCCGAGTTACTTCATGGGATTTCCCGATCGACTGATATTCTGTGATGGTTTAGAGTCTCCAGTTCCTCCCATGAAGACCCGTCTGAGTTACTCCATGGGATTTCACGATCGACTGATGTTCTCTGATGGTTTAGAGTCTCCGGTTCCTTCCATGAAGACCCGCCCGAGTTACTTCATGGGATTTCCTGATCGACTGATATTCTGTGATGGTTTAGAGTCTCCGGTTCCTCCCATGAAGACTCGTCCGAGTTACTTCATGGGAATTTCCCGATCGATTGATATTCTGTGAGGGTTTAGAGTCTCCGGTTCCTTCTATGAAGACTCGCCCCAGTTACTTCATGGGATTTCCCGATCGACTAATATTCTGTGATGGTTTAGAGTCTCCGGTTCCTCCCATGAAGACCCGTCCGAGTTACTTCATGGGATTTCCCGATCGACTGATATTCTGTGATGGTATAGAGTCTCCAGTTCCTCCCATGAAGACCCGTCCGAGTTACTCCATGGGATTTCCCGATCGACTGATATTCTGTGATGGTTTAGAGTCTCCGGATCCTCCCATGAAGACCTGCCCGAGTTACTTCATGGGATTTCCCGATCGACTGATGTTCTGTGATGGTTTAGAGTCTCCGGTTCCTCCCATGAAGACCCGTCCTAGTTACTTCATGGGATTTCCCGATCGACTGATATTCTGTGATGGTTTAGAGTCTCCGGTTCCTCCCATGAAGACCCGCTCGAGTTACTTCATGGGATTTCCCGATCGACTGATATTCTGTGATGGTTTAGAGTCTCCGGTTCCTCCCATGAAGACCCGTCCGAGTTACTCCATGGGATTTCCCGATCGACTGATGTTCTGTGATGGTTTAGAGTCTCCGGTTCCTTCCATGAAGACCCGCCCGAGTTACTTCATGGGATTTCCCGATCGACTGATATTCTGTGATGGTTTAGAGTCTCCGGTTCATCCCATGAAGACCCGTCCGAGTTACTTCATGGGATTTCCCGATCGACTGATATTCTGTGATGGTTTAGAGTCTCCGGTTCCTCCCATGAAGACCCGTCCGAGTTACTCCATGGGATTTCCTGATCGACTGATGTTCTGTGATGGTTTAGAATCTCCGGTTCTTCCCATGAAGACCTGCCCGAGTTACTTCATGGGATTTCCCGATCGACTGATATTCTGTGATGGTTTAGAGTCTCCGGTTCCTCCCATGAAGACTCGTCCGAGTTACTCCATGGGATTTCACGATCGACTGATGTTCTGTGATGGTTTAGAGTCTCCGGTTCCTTCCATGAAGACCCGCCCGAGTTACTTCATGGGATTTCCCGATCGACTGATATTCTGTGATGGTTTAGAGTCTCCGGTTCCTCCCATGAAGACCCGTCCGAGTTACTTCATGGGATTTCCCGATCGACTGATATTCTGTGATAGTTTAGATTCTTCGGTTCCTACCATGAAGACTCGTCCGAGTTACTCCATGGGATTTCCCGATCGACTGATGTTCTGTCATGGTTTAGAGTCTCTGGTTACTTCCATGAAGACCCGCCCGAGTTACTTCATGGGATTTCCCGATCGACTGATATTCTGTGATGGTTTAGAGTCTCCGATTCCTCCCATGAAGACCCGCCCGAGTTACTTCATGGGATTTCCCGATCGACTGATGTTCTGTGATGGTTTAGAGTCTCCGGTTCCTCCCATGAAGACCCGTCCTAGTTACTTCATGGGATTTCCCGATCGACTGATATTCTGTGATGGTTTAGAGTCTCCGGTTCCTCCCATGAAGACCCGCCCGAGTTACTTCATGAGATTTCCCGATCGACTGATATTCTGTGATGGTTTAGAGTCTCCGGTTCCTCCCATGAAGACCCGTCCGAGTTACTCCTTGGGATTTCCCGATCGACTGATGTTCTGTGATGGTTTAGAGTCTCTGGTTCCTTCCATGAAGACCCGCCTGAGTTACTTCATGGGATTTCCCGATCGACTGATATTCTGTGATGGTTTAGAGTCTCCGGTTCCTCCCATGAAGACCCGTCCGAGTTACTCCATGGGATTTCCTTATCGACTGATGTTCTGTGATGGTTTAGAGTCTCCGGTTCCTCCCATGAAGACCCGCCCGAGTTACTTCATGGGATTTCCCGATCGACTAATATTCTGTGATGGTTTAGAGTCTCCGGTTCCTCCCATGAAGACCCGTCCAAGTTACTCCATGGGATTTCCCGATCAACTGATGTTCTGTGATGGTTTAGAGTCTCCGGTTCCTCCCATGAAGACCCGTCCGAGTTACTTCATGGGATTTCCCGATCGACTGATGTTCTGTGATGGTTTAGAGTCTCCGGTTCCTCCCATGAAGACCCGCCCGAGTTACTTCATGGGATTTCCCGATCGACTGATGTTCTATGTAAAAATATGAGGTTTGTACTAACCTTGTGACAACTTTCAAAGCTTCTAGGTTCTTGAAGGGAGTTGCGTAGGCCCTTAGGGTTCCCCCCTGTAGGTTGCTTGAAATAAATACTGAAAGTTCCTTTGATATTTATCAATCTTTATGAATCACAATCATTTCTGTGGTGGTATTTGTCTTGCTCGACTTTTATTAAAAGAAAATAGAGTACATAAGCTGTAGGTATGCTTGTCCTCAGTCATCGAGGACCTCAAATAATTGTGAGTTGTTTCTCCAGACACCTTCTTGAGTAGTATGATGTAATTAGGTTCGATAAGGCTGTAAGTGATTGACACTCCAGGGACACTCTAGAATTCTTCCTTCAGTATCTTGGAGATAATATGAACCTGATGTGAGTTTTTCTACCACTTTGTAGGGTCCTCCCCATTGTGGTGCTAACTTACTAACATCTCCGACAGGTTTAACTCGCTTCCATACCAAGTCTCCTACTTGAAAAAATCTGGGGATGACTCTTTTGTTATAGTTTTGTCTCATCCGTTGTCGATATGACGCCAGACGAGTAGTAGCTTTATCTCTAATCTCTTCTATCAAGTCTAGCTCCATGAGTCGTCTACCTTCATTGTCCCCATCATATAATTGTCTTCTGTCAGATTCTACTCCCACCTCGATGGGAATTATTGCTTCTCCTCCGTAAACTAATTGAAAGGGAGTGATTCCTGTAGCTTCTCGAGGCATGGTACGATATGCCCAAAGAACGCTGGGTAATTCATCTACCCAGCTACCTCCGACATGATCCAGTTTGGTCTTTAAGCCTCTTATAATTTCCCTATTGGTTACTTCTGCTTGACCATTACTTTGCGGATAAGCTACAGAAGTGAAGGCCTGAGTAATGCCGTAACTGTTACACCAGTCTAAGATCCTGTCCCCTTGGAATTGACTTCCATTATTAGAGACTAATTTATGAGGAATGTCAAATCTGCAGATTATATTTTTCCATAGAAATTTAATAACTGCATCTTCAGTAATTCGAGCGAGTGGTTCTGCCTCCACCCATTTAGAAAAATAATCCACCGCTACCAATAAGAACCTTCTCTGTGCAGCTGCTGTAAAATACCGAACCAGATAATAATTAAATAATAAGGTTTAATAGGCTAATAGCCTTAACGGAATTTTTTAGAATTTTTAGAAATTTTTCTGGAATTAATTGGAGCTCGTAGGACGTATTTAGAGGGGATGCATTAATGAGCACGATAAAAGCCTGTTAGGAATACCCAAAAGCAGGAGTTGATTAATTTGATTAACCTATAGTTGAATTAATCAAAACCTAAGTTATAAATATTAAACCTAAATCCCTCAACCCCTAATTCCCGATCCCTTCTCCCCTCACCAATCTCGCGCCGAACTCCCTCTTCCTCGAGCCATAGCCGAGCCTCCTTCCCCTCTCCCTCTGCGAGATCGCGCACCAGTCCGGCTTCTCCCTCATGCGATCTTCTTCTCCGACCTCCTCCGCCGTCCAGCCCGACTTCCCCCTCGCACGAGCAGCATAGATCACAGCCGGCGACCTCCCTTCCTCACGCACAAGCACGCAGCAGCCGGCGATCGGCTTCCTTCCCTCGCACGAGCATCCACCACAGCCGCCTCTCCTCACGTGGCCACCATAGTCGCAACAGTATCCGACCTCATCGCCTCCACTCGTGGGTTGACCTTCGTCCAAGAGGGGGAAAGCCCGAACCCTAGCTTCGATTCCTCGTCGCCATCCCTACGGGTTCCAACTGGAGAGGGCGCTGTGGACACTGAGATTGGGTAAGACAATTACAGTTTTGGTTTAGATCGATTCCTCTTGATGAATCAAGCTCCGGGATAGAAGTTTTGGTGATTTCAAGTATAGCTAAGGATGTTTGTTCTTCTTGCTACTTCGGTTTGTTTTGGGGTAGCAATTGCAATGTAGCTTTGGCAATGAATCCTCAGCAACAACTTCTTCGGTGGTGGATCAACAATGATACATCCGGATTTAGGTGAGTTTTAGAGGTGATTCCATTTCTACGTTATATTTCATTAGTAATGTTGGATTGTACAAGTTGATTTAGGTTACTAATTTGATTATACAAGTTAATGTAAATGGAGGTTTGTGATAATGCATGGATTAGTGGGTAGATTTGTAGATTTATGGAGGACTTATTTGGAGATTTACTTGATTAATTCGTTATCCATGTGAGTTGATTAGTTCTGTTACACGATTAGTCGTGAGTGGACAATTGGATGAATTATGTAGGGTTGATTCATGGGGTGTTATAGATGGTATAATGAATTGGTTCAATTAGGGTTTTTCGGTTTGGATTGGATTTAGGTAGCTAGTGGAGATATGAGGGGATTTGGTTGTAATCATATGATTTGTTGCAGGACACTGCTATGAGCCAAGTGTTCCGAAGTGGAGACAACCTAGCGCGATCGACAAATAAAGGCGGGTACTTCTTGCTTTGTCTCTTTTAGTACTTTGACCTTAGTGCATGAATTATTTTGGATAAGGACTGTTTACCTTGACTCCACTCTTATTTTCCTGCGTTTGATACTTCCACTCAAAAACTTTGAGTTACTCATTTTTATATCCATACAGTCTCTTGTTGTTGTCCATGATCGGTAGCAGATATTAGATATCATGTTTGTATGCTTTGACTGTTGTTTATTTATGTACGATATTGAGCATGCTGGTTTCATGTAGTATACCTATTTCTGCTTATATATATGATGACTGTCGCATTGTTCGCATCATGTCATTGCATGCATGCCACATCCTCGGCCACTCGAGAGAGTGGTTCCTGTCGTGCCGCACTCGGCCACGCGTGGGTAGTGGTAGCTGGAGTTGCGAGCAGCAGGGACCCCCCTTCGCTGTGTAGCTAGTTAGCTACTCAGCACCTGTCCATCCGGTCACTTGTAGGAGTGGCGGCCTTTGGGTGGTACAGTTGTCATTGATCCGGCCTCTCGACCATACAGGGGTCATGGTGCAGAGAGGTGGGCAGGGTGACCATCTGTGCATACGTTGTTATTATGCTTGCTTGGGCTGCTGCTGTTTACTTAGGTTATTATTGTTTTCTTATGCTGATGTGGTATATTTATGCTGCCGTTGCTTCTTGCTGTTGTTCACTTATCCTGATATGCTTACTTGTGTTGAGATATATTCTCATGGTAGATGTTTAGTCATTGGAAAGTTGTATATACCCTGCTTATTACCTCTGTAGTTATGAGCAGTACTATAGCAGATTAGTACCAGTTCTAACCTACTATACCTAACCTAGGATATGGTTTCAGGTATGAGCATTTATTATGACTTTATTTTAGTGTCTGCTATTCCTTTATGAGACTGTATACTTTTGGCTCACTTTCTAGTTGTACGTTATATTCATGCACTATCTTTCTATACCCGTTGAGTTTTAATACTCACGACCTCGCAAAATGGTTTTCTTTCACCAGGTAGCAGTAGATGATTCATGGATGCTTGGAGAGATGCCGGTTGCCAGTCCTAAGTCCCGCGTCATATTCGAAAATTGATTTTGGTTCTGTTTCTCTTTACTTGCATTTCGTATTAGTTGGATTTGGTGTTGTGAGAACTATGTTTTGATACTTGTTGTGTGGACTTGGTATTTGTGATGTTTTGATAACTTTGCAATTTGTGGGGTTTCTCTTCGTTTTCTTTCCGTTGTGCTTATTTTATTTTTTTGTCCAGCTGAGTAGGCTGAGTATATTAAACTGCGTGGTTGTGTTGTTTCCATTTTCTATGGTATATATATTCCAGCCGAGTGTGACTGATGTATATTTTGTATGTAGAAATGTTTCATATTGTCACCCGTACAGGGGAGATGTTGCCGAAATTTCTTCTGGCAGGGACTCCTCTGGGGCGTGACAGCTGCTATAGGATACGGACCTACTATGTCCATGCCCCACTGATCAAAGGGGCATGCAACTATAGAGGTTCTCAATAATTGTGTAGGATGATGTGAGATATTCTGATGTTTTTGACAAGAAATACAAGTTCTTACCAACTTGTTAGCATCTTCATGTAGAGTAGGCCAGAAATATCCTGCTAGTAGAATTTTACGAGCCAAAGATCTCCCTCCTATATGACTACCACATGAACCTTGATGGACTTCTCGTAAAATAAACTGTATATCTTCCGTGCCAATACACTTGAGCAAAGGTCTAGAAAAAGCTCTTTTATATAACTGCTCTCCTACCATAGTGTATTGAGCAGCTCTTTTCTTGAATACCCTTGCCTGTTCTATATCACTGGGGAGAATACCTTGCTGCAAATACAATATGATTTGAGCTCTCCAATCACCTCGAATTTCGTCTTCAGCCTGTCTTTCAATACAAGATATTAATAGGGTTTGTTCTACGGGCCGATCTAGACTCCATGACACTATAGCAGAGGCCAACTTAGCCAGTTCATCTGCCACTTGATTTTTAGATCTAGGAACCTTTTGTATATTTACTTCTTGAAACTAAGACTTCAACTTATCAAATGCTTCAGCATATAACTTAAGCCTGTCATTATTAATTTCAAAATTACCTGACAGTTGTTGAGCTGCTAATTGAAAATCGGAATAAATAAGGACTCGAGCCGCCCCTATATGCCGCGCGGCCTGCAGTCCTGCTATCAGGGCTTCATATTCTACTTCATTGTTGGTGGCTCTGTAATTCAATCTTATGGAGAGTTGAAGTCTGTCTTCCCTTGGAGATATAAGAAGAACACCAATTCCGCTGCCTTGTCTAGTCGAAGAATCATCTACATAAACTTTCCACATGTCTTCTTCCTCAGGGCTTTGAACTTCTATGATGAAGTCTGCTAGAGCTTGTGCTTTGATAGCCGAGCGAGGTTGATATTGAATGTCATATTCTCCAAGTTCGGTGGTCCATTTGATCAGCCGACCTGATGCCTCTGGGTTGAGTAACACCCGTCCAAGAGTACTGTTGGTTAATACAATAATCTCATGTGTTAAGAAATATGAGCGCAACCTCCGAGCAGTCAATACTAGGGCATAAGCTAATTTTTCTAGTGTACTGTATCTACACTCAGCTCCTTTTAATAAATGGCTGGAAAAATATACAGGCTGTTGTTCCTTTCCTTCTTGTCTGACTAATACAGAGCCCACGACGTTTTCATTAGCAGACAAATATACCCAAAGAGTTTCTCCTACTACGAGTTTAGCCAATACAGGGAGAGTAGACAAATAATCTTTCAATTCTTGGAAGGCCTTATCACATTCTTCATTCCACTGAAATTTATTAGCTTTTCTAAGTATTTTAAAGAAATGGAAACTACGATCGGCCGATCTAGAAATGAATCTAGATAAGGCTGTAATCCGGCCTGTCAGTCTCTGAGCTTCTCTCATGTTGTGTGGTGGCTCCATGTTCTGCAATGCTTTGACCTTGTTCAGGTTGACTTCTATCCCTCGTTCGGACACCATATATCCCAGGAACTTTTCCCCTTTTGCTCCGAATAAGCATTTTCTTGGATTTAATTTGAGCCCATACTGCCTTAATGTCTTGCAGGTCTCTTCTACATCCCTGCATAGATCAGCAGCTTGAAGAGACTTAATTAAGATGTCATCAACATATACTTCCATATTTCTTCCAATCTGCTTTTGGAAGACCTTATTCATAAGCCTTTGATAGGTTGCTCCTGCATTTTTTAGTCCGAAAGGCATAACATTATAACAATAAGTACCTTCAGATGTTATAAAACTGACCTTTTCTTGATCTTCTTTAGCTAAGGGAACCTGATGATAACCCTGGTAAGCACCTAGCATAGAGATGTATTCGCATCCCATAGTGGAGTCTACCAATTGATCGATCCTGGGTAGTGGATAATAGTCTTTTAGGCAAGCTTTGTTGAGATCTCGGAAATCGATGCATACTCGCCATTTGTTTCCCGGCTTGGAGACTAACACCACATTAGCTAGCCAACTTGGAAATTGTACTTCCCTGATGTAACCAGCTTCCATGAGTTTAGTTATTTCTTCTTTAATAATCTGGTTTTGTTCCGCACTAAAACTCCTTTTTCTTTGCATGACCGGGCGGGCATCTGGGAAGATATGCAAAGAATGCTCTATGACTGTAGGAGAGACGCCCGAGACTTCTTTGGGAGTCCAAGCAAATACATCATTATTCTTCTTCAGGCATTGCACTAATTCGGCTTTCAGAACAGGCTCAAGATCAACCGCAATATATGTAGTAGCTTCAGGTCGACCGGCCTGGATCTGAACTTCTTCCTTTTCTTCATAAACCAGGACGAGCTGCTTCTCCCGAATGGCATTAACCTCCATTCTTTGAATCTTTCGGGCGATGTTAGCTTCAGTCCGAATTATTTTAACGTAACATTTTCGGGATGTCTTCTGATCACCTCGTACCTCCCCGACTTGGTCATCCACAGGAAATTTGATATTATGACAAAAAGTAGAAACGACCGCCCTAAATTCGTTTAAGGCAGGTCGACCCAGTATCACATTATAAGAAGGTGGAGCGTCTACCACCATAAAATAGGATCTCCTGGTTCTCATCAGAGGCTCTTCTCCCAGAGATATAGCCAACTTTATTTGGCCTAATGGTTGTACTTCATTGCCTGTGAATCCATAGAGAGGAGTAACGATCTGTTGAAGTTCACTCGGATCAATTTGCAGTTGATCGAAAGCCTTCTTGAATATAATATTGACAGAACTGCCCGTATCTATGAAGGTACGAGCAATAGCGTAGTTGACTATCACAGCTTTGATGATCAGGGCATCATCATGGGGTATTTCTACCCCCTCGAGATCTCTAGGTCCGAAACTTATTTCGGGACCGGCCGCTCGTTCCCTACTATATCCCACAGCATGAATTTCCAGTCTTCGGGCATGTGCCTTTCTGGCTTTATTAGAGTCCCCATCAGTGGGTCCGTCCGTAATCATATTGATATTGCCCCGAGCAGCATTGCTTCTGTTTTCTTCCTGCCGAGTCGTCACAGCTTCAGAAGATGCTTTCTCTGACACTTGGCTGGTACCGATCGAGATTGGTATTGCCTCCTGTCGAGGCTCGACGTTAAGACTTACTTGATCATCGAAGTTAAATTTGATTAATAATTTTTTTTTAAAATTATAATTAAAATGTCTATTAATTATGTAGGATGGTAGGGTGGTACGTCAAGACTTCCCTTTTCTTGACTGAGACATGATGAATTGTTGAAACGGCTTTGCTTTTACTGCAATTGATATAAAGAAATAGTAGAAAATAATATAAAGTTTTGGAACATAAGCTATCACTTCCCATATAATATAAATGGACTTAATTAACTGAAAGAGCTGTACGGTGATTCCCTGTGGTTTTGTTTTATATTGTGTTGACAAATCGTTGAAGTAGCGTGCCAATCTACAGCCACGCTCCTTTGACGTATTCCGAATCAGTTGACTAGAGACTTCCGGTTGTATCATCATCTTCTAAAGATGTTAAATGTTATATCTTAGCTTGCAGCAACTCGGCGCAAAGAACACAACAATAAATTGCAGCAGGTGCAAGTGCAACGTAAATCCTTAAACTTCCATGGCGCGGATGCAGTTCTTTCTTCTATTCCTGGAAATAGTACTAGCAACGACATCCTTTCTACTTAGCCGATCCTCATCATCTGGTATGTTTACGAAAGAAATCTTAGTCCAGAATTAAATTAGATTATAAAATCGTAAGATTTTTGTCTATTTATTTATTTGGCATCGTCAAAGCCTCAGGATCTATGAAAAGTTTATCATAAACTCATAAAGTAATACTTTAATATCTGTTATTTCAGAATCAACCTAATGAATAAAGATTTTAGACTTATAAAAGACATATGGCCACAGAAGCGTGTAGTTGTTAGGCCTCGTTTGTCTGTTAGGATAGATAAATGTCACTGAATAGTAATTCGAAGTTCTCATCGTTTGTTAATTTTGTGCTCATCTACAAAGAATTATATATAATAAAAGATATAGATCAAATATACAACCGAACAAATACAAGGAGACAAATCAATTTTATGTGGTTCGGAATTTCCGATTCCTACTCCACGATCTAGTCCTAATGATGCGCTACTAACTTTCTCCAAGAGGAGAAATCTCTTATAAGCTATTCTTGGACAGCAACACTAATAAAAATAAAGATACAATAGAAATTAT
Source organism: Zingiber officinale (assembly GCF_018446385.1). Lineage (NCBI taxonomy): Eukaryota > Viridiplantae > Streptophyta > Magnoliopsida > Zingiberales > Zingiberaceae > Zingiber > Zingiber officinale. The sequence goes on along the minus strand of NC_055987.1, from coordinate 81,475,288 downwards.
AAACAATGCAAATGAAATGATTTACAATAATGAATCTTTGTTTGGATCATTGTTGGTTGCTTTAGATTGTCTTTGAAGATCTGAAATCGAATAACACTTTTTCAAAGTCTTTAAAAACTAGCACTAAAATTCTTCATGAATCTTTTATAATATTCAGATCGAGATTGATTTTTTGTCTGATAGCTGACTCTTAGAATCCATTGAATTCAAACATAGAATGATTCATTTCAACTCAATTTTGACCAACATTAGTTGACTATTATTGTTCATCAATCGATGTTGGTCTCTTATTTGTGCACCAAACAAGATGGCCGACCACTTATTAAAAGGAAAAGATAGAAAATTTTTTTATAAAATTTTAAAAGAAGAAAACTTCTAATAAAATTTTACAAACTCTTTTTTTTTTCTAATGTGGATATTAAAAGGAAAGTTTTAAAATTTAAAACATCTCTAATAATATTTCTTTATAAATTTTACAACTCTCTTTTAAAACCTTGTGGCCTAATTTAAATTAGGAAAATTTTATAAATTCTTAAAATCTCTCTTTTTACAAATTGTAAATATCTGAGGAAATTTAAAAATTCAAAAACAACCTTTCTAATTTAAATATTGCGGCCGACCCCCTTGCCCAAGGCAAGGGCCGGCCATTTCTAGAGAATATGCGGCCGGCCATTGCTTGGTCACCAAGCAATGAACCGGCCCCTTCTTGGACACCAAGATAGGCTTTTCTTTAGATGGACTTGAGGCTTTATTGAGGCTACAATAGGGACCTAGAGGAGAAATTGATTTTAGCCTTCCGATGAGCTTGAGTATCCCGTGCTCGCACCGAACACACAACTCAAGTTCATCGATAATAACTCATTCCACTAGAGAGTTATTACCGCACTACCGCACCAATCCCAAATTACATTATGGGCTCCTTCTTATCATGAGTGTGTTAGTCTCCACTAATTAAGTGAGTTACTGACAACTCATTTAATTAATATCTAGCTCCAAGAGTAGTACCACTCAACTTTATTGTCATGTTGGACTAGGTTCACCTGCAGGGTTTAACATGACAATCCTTATGAGCTCCTCTTGGGGACATTCTCAGCCTAGATAACTAGGACACAGATTCTTTCTATAATCAACAACACATACTATAAGTAATATCATTTCCCAACTTATCAGGCATATTGATTTATCGAGCTAAACCTCACCCTTTGATAAGTCAAAGAAATAAATATTAAATATACATGCTTGCTATTATATTAGGATTAAGAGCACACACTTCCATAATAACTAAGGTCTAGTTCTTTTACTAAGTCAGTACAAAAAGAACTTACCTAAATGATCCTACTCAATACACTTAAAGTGTATCAGTGTAATTTATTAGTCAAGATAAACTAATACTTAATTACACTACGTCTATTCTGATGGTTTGTTCCTTTCCATCTTAGTCGTGAGCAACTGTTTATAATTTATAGAAAACTGACAACATGATCTTCTAAGTGTGACTCCACACTCCATGTTATCTACTATATAAATTAATTGAACAATTATATTTAACAAATAAATGTAAACATTTGACCAATGTGATTCTTTATTTCAAAATAAATGTGTACAAAAGCTAAACTTTTAAGTATACACTCCAACAGCTACAAGCATCTATAGGTGGTGAATTAGTGGGTTATCATGTCATGCATTTTCAAAGTGGTTCATCCGCAAAACCAAGGGTCCTCACATATGACAAACATACAAAGTCATATCCGATAGTTGTAGAAAATTTGAGTTTGAGGGCATTTCATATTGGCATATGTTAGCTTTTTCCATATCAACCAAGTGTTTCTACTACCTGATATGTACATACTCAATAGATGGACAAGAAATGCGAAAGTTAGGGTAATCTATGCTTTTAATGAGCAAACTTTCATCGGCAGTCCAGATGTGAATTTGATGTCAAGACACTTGAGGTTATCCTATAAAGCTTTAGTAGTGATCGATGATGCATCTTTGACTGATGAGGGGACAAACTTCTTGGATAAACAATTCGATTGTATATACAGTAAAATTCAAGAAATGAACATTAGTAGAAAATATGACAATCAAAGTCAAAGGAAGAAAGCCATCGATGGGGCTCCCTCTATTGTTGATCCTTCTTTAGTAAGGGCAAAGGGCTGTGGGAAAAGATTGAAATCTTCAAAAGAGACATCAACCTCAAAGTCTAGGCTATGTCGTAGATGTGATCACCGAGGTGTCTCACACAACAATTGCAACTGTCCATTATTGCAGCAAGGGTATGCGTCCATTAATTATGCATTTATAGTATAATTTTATTCCCGAATCAATGATTTTTATCCATTAATAGTAAATTTGATGATGAGTCGATTGCCAGATCAACTGCTACATAGAAAGATAATACCAACGATGATGAATCATATGAAAAAGATTTGGCATCTATAGCTGGTACTTTCAAAATTTTATTTAACTATATTATTGTATCCTAATAAATTTTGGCTTATAATTATTTGTGTTGTTGTAGGTTCTAACAACTCGCCATTTGAGTTATAAGGTTAGGTTAACCAAACTCTCGGTAAGCGGTTATTACTTATTACAGATGGTTTTTCTTCCACTCTGAATCTTACGTTGTTATTCCATTAATAATCTGAGATGTATTACATAAAGCCTAACTTTTTGTTATAACAAATTTTTTTTTCCATTGAACTTGCTTTCATCACCATCCCTCTTTCTGCCTTTAATTAATTGATGGGTCTGAGGGTCTCAATAAATTAAATAATTTTAAATTATATAAGTGACTATTGAATTATTAATAGAGATTAAGGCTTGTTAGCTGTATTGGTAGTAGTTACTACACTTTGTAGTAGATCACGTATCTGAAGTAGCTACTACAATGTGTAGCAGCTAATTCACACTAACTGCTACAGAGTGTAGCAGCTAATCTTTAGAAGATGCTATACATTGTAATAGTTACTCTTGAGAAGTTGCTACAATTTGTAGTAACTAATCCACACTAACTGCTACATACAGAGTAAAACAGCTACTCTTGAGAAGCTGCTACACGTTGTAGCAGATCACTTTATTACTGGATCTTAATAAATTTTGACTTTTAATTATCTTTATTGTTGCAGGTTCTAATAACACAACCTTTGAATTATGAAACTAGGTTTACCAAACTCTCGGTGAGCGGTTAATAGTTAATACAGATGAATTTGACAATCTTATTGGTTATTACAGATCGATTTGATAAACTTCTGTGATACTGTCGATAATAGCCAAAAAGTGTCATTTTGTATGTAGAGTGACGTATGTATATGCTCCCTTGGCTATAATGAGAGATTAAGTATTATAATAGATAAATCACAAACATTTTCATTCCTTTCCTATTCTTAAGGCTTCCTCTTTTGATCTTTTACACAAGGTAAGATTTATTCAAACCATCACCTTTTTCTTAAAATAACTAGGATTGGTAGAATTTCTCATTCTACTCCAATTTCTACACTATTATTCTATTAATAATCTGAGATGTCTTACATAATGCCTCCCTCTATGTTGTAATAGCTACAGATAGATAGCTGGTACAACATTAAGTCATATGTTGTAGCAGTTACCGACCCGTAACTGCTACAACATCAACTTAATTATAATTAAATTTCACCGACCCTTCCCGTTGCATTTAAAGTATTACCTGGAAATGATGTTTTAGTTGCTACAAGGGTGTAAAAACTACCACACACTAGCTGCTACAATGTGGACCTTATGTTTATTGTTCGTGAGTTTGATTGTAATGACCCAATTTTCCCTATTTCGAGTTTCAAATGTCCATAAAAATATTTGGAAATGCTTTAAAAATATTCTAGATATTTTTAGAAATTTTTAGAGTATTTTTATGTAATTTTTGGAGGTCGTTTAGTATGTTTACAAAAAGAAAGAAATTTTGACAAAAACTGTTGAAGATGAGATTCGAACCCACGACCTCGGGTCAGACTGACCCAAGCAAAACCGGCCCAACCAGCTGAGCTACACGATTTTGTTAATCCAATATGGAGAGAATTAGGTTTAAAGCATAGTTATAATTTTAACCCGAGTATAAGAAAAGGAATTAGGTTTTTATTTTCCGGAAAACCTAAAGATTTCCTCTCAAAATTCCTCTCCTTCTCCCTCGCGACGGCGTCTCCTCTTCTCGGGCGAGATCACAGCCGCAGCTAGGGTTCCTCCCTTTGGGCGCCGGCGAGAGTTTCCGGCGGGTCTTCACCTGTGCGTGACCACCTCGGCGAGGGGAGCTCGGAAAAAAAAAAAAGAGCTGCCGAGAGGTTTCGCCCGAACCCTAAAAGCCTTCTTCCTCTTCTCGGTTGTAAGTCAAAGCAATCAAGGGTAAGTACTACTCACCTGTGGTAGGAGTTGTTTCCGGTTTTGTTTCTCTTTGTTTTTGGATTTGCCGTGATCTTCAAAGAAAGCATAGGGATGAGTTCTGGTTTTCTACCATGCCATCCATTCTGGGAAGAATTGCTTCATTTGGTTTTTTTTTCAGAACTTTATTGGTAGAGAATTATGATGTTAGGGTTTGCTGCCGTGAGGTGATTGTTTCAGTTTTTGCTGTGCCTCAGTTCCGAGAGGAATCTGCTTGGAGGGCTGCGGATTTTGGGTGGTAGGAGATAATGATGTTAGGGATTTCAGAACAGGTTCATAACATTTCTTGTTTGTGCCAATCTGATGGAACAGAATTGGGGATTAGGGTTGCCGTACAAGAAGGGTTAAGCTGTGGGTTTGATATACATGTCTGTTTTAGCTTTACAGTAAGTTGAGCCTGATCTTATGCAAAGAAATAAATGCAGAACCAGGTTAGGCTTTGCCTATTAGCAAGTGCAGAATCGGATTATGCCTTTTCCTATTAGCGAGTGCAAACTTAGTCTAACTTCTTTAAACAAGTGCAGAGTTATTTATGACAGTTTTGTTTCTAATAGCATTTCAAATTTGGTTGCTTGTTTAGTTTATGAACATGAGCAGTTTCATTGTTATATTAGTAAGTGCAGAATACATCCTTACTGTCAGTAGAAGCAACCTTTCCTTATACCTTGCTTAATTGGAAATAATCCAACCTGAGTAGATTTTAGTGATGCGTGCTTTGGCATATCATGTGTAGATGTTTGATTATAGCATGCTTAGAAAGTTCAAAGTTGCATTCTTTTGCCCTATTTTACAGCATGTTTAGAAAGCTCAAAGTTTCATTCTTTAGCCATATTTCTTTCCGGCATTACAATTCTGAAGTCTTTGTCATTAGATGAGCATGAACAGTTCCTTTGTCTTGCTATCCAGCAAGCATGATTGGCTGTTTTCTTTTCCTTGCATTTCAGTTTAGTGTTGTGGCATCTGTGCATTGCTCGTATGTTGTAAGTGTTTGTAGAAGCATGAAGATTAATTCCACAAGCAAGAACAGTCTTATAGTTAGTGTTTCAGATGTGGTTTCTTTGGTTTCCGGATTTTAGTTGTAGATTTGATAAGTGCAGAATTTTAGTTCATTAAGCATTTACTGCATCCTTTCCTTGTGTCCCACTTTGTTAGAATTAATCAGAATGTGCAGATTTTAGTAGTATGTCATTAACTGGACATGTATAGCATGATTAGTAAGTTCAAAATTTGTTTTCTTTTGCTCTATTTTATAGCATGATTAGCAAGTTGAATTAGTTTTCTTTTGCTCTATTTTACAGCATGTTTAGTAAGTCCAAGTTAGCTTTCTTTTGCTCTATTTTACAGCATGTTTAGTAAGTTCGAGTTAGCTTTCTTTTGCTCTATTTTACAGCATGTTTAGTAAGTCCAAGTTAGCTTTCTTTTGCTCTATTTTACAGCATGTTTAGTAAGTCCAAGTTAGCTTTCTTTTGCTCTATCTTACAGCATGTTTAGTAAGTCCAAGTTAGCTTTCTTTTGCTCTATCTTACAGCATGTTTAGTAAGTCCAAGTTAGCTTTCTTTTGCTCTATTTTACAGCATGTGTAGAAAGTCCAAATTAGCTCTCTTTTGCTCTATTTTATAGCATGATTAGCAAGTTTGAATTAGCTTACTTTTGCTCTATTTTATAGCATGATTAGTAAGATTAGATTAGCTTTCTTTGCTCTTATCACAGCATGTTTTAAAAGATCAAACTAGCTCTCTTTTGCTCTATTCTAGAGCATGATTAGTAAGTTCAGATGTGCTTTCTTTTTCTTTGTTTTACAGCATGTTTAGAAAGTTCAGATTTGCTTTTCTGTTGCTTTGTTTTATAACATGCTTAGAGAGAGTTTAGATTTGCTTTCCTTGTATTGTTTTTATATAGCATGCTTAGTTAATTGTAATCCTACACTTGTTAGGTATATCTAAAGGATTCCAATAAACTCTAATAAAGGATTATGAGGAAACTGAGTAAAAAGAAAGAGACCAAGGTCTAGTTAAAAAGAGATAACAAGTAAACTAAAGTAAGAGGCTAGTACCCGACTTCCAAGGTTGTCGTTAAACAAATCCAGGTGACCAATTCCAAGGTCTTGGCCCTGGTAAGACCAAGGTCTTTAGCTCATAGGACTAGAGGCTCGCTACCTCAGTCACTATTAGAGAGCGCACAAAATAAAGATGGTACTAAGCCTGAGCCCAAAGAAGAAAAGAAAAGAAAAGAAGAATAAGAAGAAGGAAGTGAAAGAGAAATTAAAAGATTAATTTCTAGTATAAGAAAAGTAAGAAGAACAAGAAGAAGGAAGTGAAAGAGAAATTTAAAGATTAATTTCTAGTATAAGAAAAGTAAGAAGAATAAGAAGAAGAAAGTGAAAGAGAAATTAAAAGATTAATTTCTAGTATAAGGATATAAGAAAATGAAACAAGTTTATGCTTAGAATCAATAAAAGTTTAGTTCTTTAATTCTAAGCTTATAGTAGTTGTTTCATTACTTTCCTGTCAGTTAGTGAGCATGTTTAGTATTCAGTTTTATTTCTGTATACCATGAGTACATGCAGCTTTGCTTTAGCATTTCAGTTTCAGTATTATTGCATTTCTTTTATGTACTTCGAGTTTTTGTGAGATAGATTAGTACTTACTAAGCGTTTTTGCTTATAGTTTTGTTTTCTTTCCTCCTATTGCAGATAAAGGAAAAGCTAAGGTATGAAAGGGAGGCGACAGGATGGTGGTGGTGATGAAGGTGTGTGATGTCTGGACTATGGAGAGATCCAGAATTAGCTGGCAAAAATTGTCAAGACTCTGCTTTTAGTTTTCTTCTAATGTTATATTAAATTTGGGATTGTAGTTGAGTTTATTTCCGCATATGTAATTAGTCACTTCCATTATTTATGGTGTGATGAGTTGTGGTATTGTTTTCTTTATTTTGGATTTATTATACTGCGTGGTTGATTGATATGTGTTCCAGCCGCTTGTGGCTGAGTATATATTACATGTATTGTTGAATATGGTCATCGGTACAGGGGAGACTCTGCCGAAATTTTTCGGTAGGGTTTCCATGTGATTTTTAATCATACCGGTTAAGTAGAGTTAGTAGTTAAGTAACGGTCATCCTTAGAGAGTAGTAGTAGTAAGAAGGGTGGGTTGTTACATTGATCATGACAAATGAGTTCACTTTAATTTACCACATCATGATATCACAACATACCTATGAAATAAAATAGAAATAATACATTTATTGTTAATATGGCATATATTACGTCGTAAGCGTAATATTGTCAATCAAATATTACATTTCCATTACATCCTAAGTGTAATATTGAACACAGTAATTACAGTGTTCTGAACCCCATGACCACTCACATTGTTCTCTTATTATTTTTCATCTCCCTCACGTTCTTTGGCTGAGGATGGGAGAAGTTTGTTGATCCGAGAATCCTATGACTACTCCATGATAGTTCCTCTGGGCATTCTTGAGGCTCTTCATCGCGAACATGGGATTTTGGGAAAACTTAGATGATGGTGCTAGATGATGGCGTTCGCATTAAAGATATTGATCTAGCCTAACCTCATCCATGTACGTTGATCGAGGCTAGATGATGGTGTTCGCATTAAAGATATTTCTTTACAAATATGGAAGCTTACACTAGACTATGGAAGGCAACATGACCACTTTATCATTACCGCTTTGAGTGCAAGATACACTTGAAGATGTACACTAGATGCCCTGAAAGAAATGACGAAGGTGGTGTTGAGAAAATGCCACCAATTCATTTATAAGTTACACATTTGCCTTTGGATGCCATGAAAGGAGCCTCCCTACCTATGTTATATAGGAAAACAGAGGTGCTTACTATTCAATCTGGGAATAGTTATATTCACACATCCACAATTGGGCTTCTAACAAAAAAGGATTGTGAATTCTTCATGAGTCATGATTTATGACAGGTATGACTAGTCATAGTTGCCATAAATGTCATAAATGACAGCTATGTGTTAGTTAGAGCCCTAGAGCCAATCATATGATGATTGTTCTATGGAGTCATTGTATCATATTCCTATGTATATAAAGGCATTTGTTTTGGTTATTATACTTACTTGTATTGATGCCAAATAACTAAGTATAATAGCGTCCTTGAGTAGAAGGTTCTTATCTATATCAATCGATTGGTTGAATCGATAGTGATATGATATAGAGAACACTACTCTTAATCATTCCTAGTCAAGTATTAACATTCAGGGACAATGTTAATGTGACGAGACTAGCATATAGGTCAACTCGATGACTTGATCTCACAAGTCATGGATATAGAGATATTAAGTTAACACATGTGTATGCATTGGAGAATGTATACTGAATGACCTACCATGAGAAAGTATCATGGATTATTCTATGAGTGTCATATACTTTCTCATGTGGCTATAAGTATGACTATTAGTCCTTGGACCTGAAGTTACCATGGTTCTCTACATAAGGAGTTGCATACTTTGGCTTCGTCAAACGTCACCCATAACTGGGTGGACTATAAAGGCGATTACTGGGTATGTAACAAATTATGCGGAGGGATGTGAGTGATGTAGATGAGATCTATCCCTCCTATATAATGGGAGTGACATCGTTATTTTTTATAGAGTGAGACCACTAAGTGCATGGCCATGCCCAAGTGAGTCAATATGAGATATTCAGCTCATTTGATTAGAGTAAGTCTACTTGGAGTTCAAGATTTAGATTGATCAGAGGATGACACCATCTATGCCTCAAATTGATCAATCTAGATGTCAAGGATAGAAGGACACTTGTCATATATTGTGAAGAGTCACAATTAGTAGTCACAAGGTGATGTTGGATCTCAACATTCTTGTAACTTGGGTAGTAATGATGTGTTGCTAGATACCGCTCATTACTTATGCTTTTAAATGGGTTTAGGAGCATTGCCAACATTACAAGAACCTATAGGGTCACACATAAAGGGCAATTAGATGGAGAATAGGTTCATATGATGAACCAAGAGGATTAGGTTCATGTGATGAACCAAATTGGATTAAGAGTAATCCAAATTAAACTAATTGAGTTGGACTCAATTTGATTCATGTGTTCAATGAGTCTAATTTGGACTTGGATTCATTGAATCAATTTAATTTAATGAATATAGATTCATTAAATTAAATTGGTTAGAATCAAATGGTTAGATTTGATCAACCATGGGAGAGAAGAGGTCAAGTTTGACTTGACATGAGAGGGAAGATGAAAGGTCAAGTTTGACTTGACCTTGACTTGACCATTTGTCACCTCATTTGTGAGTTAGTATAAGGTGGGCCAATGATGATGTTCCACATCATCAAGATTGACTTATGTATGTGCCACCTCATGAGGAAGATCAAGAGTTGTGACTCTTGATATCTCATGGGGGTTTAAAAACCTCTAAAGTGGCCGGCCGCATTACTCTATGAGTTACAATTGTGAGAACTCATTCAAGGCTTCATCTTCTTCCTCCTTATTTCTTCTTCTCTCCCTCTCCTCCACCTTGGCTGAAGACTTCAAGGGTGCTAGCACACTCTAAGGTTTCTTCTCCACCTTTTGTTGGTGTGGATACACATAGAGGGGTGTTCACTTGACACCCTTGAGATCCGGCGAACCTTGGACGAGCGGGATATGCGAAGGGCTTCGCATCAAAGGTATAAATTCCTAAACATGTAGATCTAAAGTCGATCTTGGATTAGAAAACTTGTACATGTAAAATTTTAATATTCACACGGATCCGGTGGCATGGGATTTCGGGGGTTTCCGCAATGCAAAAGTGGTTTTTACGATTCGAAAATCCCAACAGTGGTATCAGAGCCACGTGTGAACATGTACTTGTTTTTATTTTAATTTTTATGAAAAATTAAAGTTCTATAAGTTTCTATGATTTTGTTAATTTTATGGTTTTTAAGAGTATTTTTCTCGTAGAAGCGAAGCAACAAGTGTTTGAACACTTGTAGGCTTCGACTACCGAGAAACACCTTCCGTAACGGTAAGGTCTCGCCCAAAATATTTTGGGACAACGGCTAAAGGTGCTGTAAGAACCTCGTGGGGGCACTCGTGAGATTCATTTCGCGAGAAGGGGTGCTGCCTCTAACCCCACAAGGGGCATTGCCCTGCGATCGCGCCTGAAAATCGCTAAATGGGACTGCCGGGAAGTTGCGACTCATAAAATCATAAAAACAGTAATAAAATTACAGAAATTTATATAAAATACATAATTTAGAATTATGTATGATTTGTGATGGTCATGGCCCAAAAACCCCAATTGGGTTGGTTACATGTGTTGTAATTCATAATATGACCTGTGCGTCATTTTTTTGTGATTGTGCGTGTTGTATATTTGATACGCAACCTGCGCGTCGTGCCTTTCTATTTTATTTCCTATTGTAAATAGTTTAGACTCGAATCTAACTTGAGTTTCATTTTTGTAATGTACAAAATGGAGCGGTGGAAGATCCACTCGAGGAGGAGTTACGAGGAGGGTGCAAGCAACACATGACGGTCAAAGGGAGGAGCTTAGAGAAGCTGTTCACCCTAGGTTGACCATCCGATCTTCTCATTGGCTTGAGAAGATCATAGTAGGGCCATGACTAATCACAATTTAATTAATTGCTTGTGTGTCTGTATGTGATGCATGCTAGAGTAGAGTAATTAATTAGTGCTTTAACGATTAGATTAGATCTAAATCGCGTATATGATGCACCACGATTAGATTAGATCTAAATCGAGTATATGATGCACATTAACGATTAGATTAGATCTAAATCGCGTCAACTCGAAATGTCTACCATGCCATGATACCCATCACTACCTCAATCACATGTTGTTGTTGAATCTTCCAAAGCAGAGCAATGTATATTATCTTGGTAGGGTGCGGAGGGACAATCTTGGTCCCGCCTATTAATGCATGGCTGAATACAAACTCAATTAGATTGAGTAAAACTAGTTAAACTCAATTGGATCAGGTTTAACTATAGACATTTTCCAATGGTTGGTAGATAGGTCAAAATCACATTTATATTAACTCTTGGGCGATTTAGCCAAAGCTAACTCAAGTTTTAATATACATGCGGATCTTGATCCTATAAACAAGAGTTGCATAGAGATGTAATTGGTAATTAGTTACCTACCGATCATACCAAGTCTTTGGCGATTTAGTGAAAGCTAACTCAAGGTTTAGTATGATGTGGATCTTGTCCCGCAAGAATTATATCTAGTTGGTTAGAATCTAGTAGGTGTGGTTTGACCACATCCATGACTTGATTCTACAAAAGTTCTATAATTCAGTGATAGCATCATTTAGTTAAAGGCCTAATTAAATGATTAGTGGAATATGATTATTTATTTTCTGCATTTTCTGTTGAAGATTGCCATGTCGTCAAACACGAACACCTTCTCCCTGCGTTCTGTCCTTGATAAGGACAAGCTCAATGGAGCTAACTTCCTGGACTGGTACAGGAACCTGAGAATTGTTCTCATACGGTAACGAAAATTGTACGTCCTAGAGCAGCTCATTCCCGAGGCACCTCCTGCCACTGCCACGCGAGCTGACCGTGATGCTTATAAGAAGCATCAAGATGACGCATTAGATGTGTCCTGTCTCATGCTTGCGACCATGAACTCTGAGCTTCAGAAGCAACACGAGTTGATGGGTGCTTATGATATGGTTGAACATCTTCGTCAACTATATCAAGGACAAGCTAGGAACGAGAGATTCAAGATCTCTAAGGCACTGTTTCAGTGCAAGATGCAAGACGAGACTCCCGTAGGTCCATATGTACTCAAGATGATTGGGTACATAGAAAACCTACAGAGGTTGGGATTCCCCCTTGGCCAAGAGCTGGCCACTGATTTGGTCTTGCAATCCTTGCCAGAGAGCTACAGTCAATTCGTCATGAACTACAACATAAATGAAATTGACAAGCCACTGCCTGAGCTTCTGAGTATGTTGAGAACTACTGAGATCAACCTTAAGAAGGTTAAGCCCAACTCCATTTTGATGGTGCAAAGCCACAAAGAAAAGGGCAAGCCTAAAGGTAAGGGAAAGTCCCAAGACAAGGGCAAAGGCAAGGCAATGAAACCCAAAGGAAGGGTCACCAAGGATGCTACTTGCTTCCACTGCGGTCAGACCGGGCACTGGAAGAGGAACTGCAAAGTCTACATGGAAGATCTTAAGAAGAAGAGAAGTGAGACTTCTACTTCAGGTATATATGTTATAGAAGTTAATCTCTCTATTTCTTCATCATGGGTATTAGATACCGGATGTGCTTCTCACATTTGTACTAATGTGCAGATGTTGAGAAATAGCATGTCATTGACGAAGGGCGAGGTGAACCTACGAGTAGGTAATGGAGCACGGGTTGCTGCTGTTGCTGTTGTAGTAGGGACTTACTATCTATCTCTTCCCTCTGGGCTTGTACTAGTACTAGATGAATGTTGTTATGTGCCTGCTCTTACTAAGAACATAATTCCAGTTTCTTGTTTGGACAAGAAAGATTTTTCATTTATAATAAAGAACAAATGTTGTTCAATTTATTTAAATGATATGTTCTATTGTAGTGTACGTCTGATTAGCGGACTCCATATTCTAGACTTAGAGAACCTCACCTATAACATAAATACCAAAAGTTTCAAATCAAATGAAATGAACCAAACCTATCTCTAGCACTGTCGCTTAGGTCATATAAATGACAAACGCTTATCCCAGCTCTATAAAGATTGTTTGCTGGACTCATTTTATTTTAAATCATATAAGACATGTGAGTCATGCCTACTAGGCAAGATGACCAAGACTCCCTTTAGTGGACACAGCGAGAGAGTGACTGACTTGTTAGGACTTATACATAGTGATGTATGTGGACCTTTCAATGTCGCTGCTAGAGGTGGTTATAGGTACTTCATTACATTTACTGATGACTTCAGTATATATGGTTATGTGTATTTGATGACACATAAGTCAGAATCTTTTGAAAAGTTCAAAGAATTCAAGAATGAAGTACAAAACCAGCTTGACAAGAGTATTAAGATACTTCGATCAGATCGAGGTGGAGAATACCTTAGCCATGAGTTTCGTGACTATCTAGCTGAGTATGGGATTCTATCCCAGCTCACTCCTCCTGGAACACCACAGTGGAATGATGTATCTGAAAGGAGGAATAGTACCCTATTAGATATGGTACGATCTATGATGAGTCACACAGATCTTCCTATATCTCTTTGGGACTATGCTCTGGACACAACAACCTTCATACTTAACCGTATTCCATCCAAAGTTGTGATAAATATACCATATAGGATATGGACTGGAAGAGATGCCCAAGTGTCTTTTATGAGGATTTGGGGTTGTGAGACTTACGTTCGATGTCAAGTCTCAAACAAATTGGGATCTAAATATGATAAGTGCTATTTTATATTATATCCTAAGGAAACAAAGGGATATTACTTCTACATTCCCAGTCAACACAAAGTAGTTGTGGCTAAGACTGGGGTTTTTCTAGAAAGGGACTTTGTTTCTAGAAAAACTAGTGGGAGTACGTTCAATCTTGAAGAAGTTCAAGATATGGACCATAGCACTGAAGCCTTGATGGAAGTTGAACAGGAACCACAAAGTGTTGTGGATGATGAGATTGTTCCACAAGGAGTTGAGGAACAACAACCAGTTCAAGTAGACATATCTCTTCGCAGGTCTGATAGGGTACGTCGTCAACCTGAGAGATACTTATTTCTCTTTTCTGACCATGATGACGCTATGCTCATTGAGAATGAGCCTACCTCTTATCAGGAAGCTGTGATGAGACCAGATTATGAGAAATGGCTAGAGGCTATGATATCCGAAATGGAATCCATGTACACCAACCAAGTATGGACTTTGGTTGATCCACCTGAAGGGGTTAAACCCATTGGGTGTAAGTGGGTCTTTAAGAGAAAGATTGACACGGATGCACTGATATATAAGGGTCGTCTGGTAGCTAAAGGTTTCAAACAAATTCATGGTATTGACTATGATGAAACATTCTCAACAGTAGCGATGTTTAAGTCCATCGGATTATGCTTGCTATTGCTGCATACCACGATTATGAGATCTGGCAGATGGATGTCAAAACCACGTTTCTGAATGGAAACCTGCTCGAGGATGTGTACATGACACAACCTGATGGTTTTGTAGATCCACAGCATACTGGCAGAGTATCCAAGCTGCATAAGTCCATTTATGGACTAAAGCAAGCTTCTCGGAGCTGGAATCTTCGATTTGATGATGCTATCAAATAGTTTGGTTTCATCAAGAATGAAGATGAACCTTGTGTCTACAAGAAGGTTGTAGGGAGCACAGTTGTCTTCCTTGTATTGTATATGGATGATATACTACTCATTGGGAACGACATCCCTTTGCTGCAGTCTATAAAGACTTGGCTAGGGAATTGTTTCTCAATGAAGGACTTAAGTGAAGCAGCCCATATTCTAGGCATACAGATCTATAGAGATATATCTAAGAGATTATTTGGCCTAAGTCAGAGTACATATATTGACAAGGTATTACTACGGTTTGCCATGCAGAACTCCAAGAAGGGATTTCTGTCGATTTCACATGGTGTGAGTCTTTCAAAGACTCAAAGTCCCTCTTCTAGAGAGGAGAGAGACTGCATGGATAAGATTCCTTATGCTTCAGCCATAGGATCTATCATGTATGCCATGCTATGTACTCGTCCTGATGTTTCGTATGCTTTGAGCATGACGAGCAGATACCAGTCAGATCCAGGTGAGTGTCATTGGATAGCGGTCAAGAATATTCTTCAGTACTTGAGAAGGACTAAAGAATATTTCTTGATATATGGAGGCGATGATGAGCTAGCTGTAAAGGGTTACAGTGATTCCAACTTCCAAACTGACCACGATGATTATAGATCGCAGTCTAGGTTCGTGTTTTGCTTTAATGGTGGTGTTGTGAGCTGGAAGAGTTTGAAATAAGACACAGTTGTTGATTCTACAATAGAGGCCGAGTATATTACTGCATCAAAAGCAGCAAAGGAGGCAGTTTGGATCTGTAAGTTCGTTACTGAGCTTGGGGTGGTTCCTAGCATAGCCGATCTGATAGAGCTCTATTGTGACAACAATGGAGCAATTGTACAGGCTAAGGAACCTCGCTCATACCAACGAACCAAACACATACTACGGCGCTTCCATCTCATTCGAGAGATCATCGATAGAGAAGATGTGAAGATTTGCCGAGTACCCATAGAGGCTAACGTCGTTGATCCCTTGACCAAGGCTTTGGCACAGAGAAAACATGATGGTCACACTAGGTCATTGGGCCTTAGAGCCTACACTGATTGGCACTAGTGCTAGTGGGTGATTGTTAGTAAGAGCCCTAGAGCCAATCATATGATGATTGTTATATGGACTCATTGTATCATATTCCTATGTATATAAAGGCATTTGTTTTGGTTATTATACTTACTTGTATTGGTGCCAAATAACTAAGTATAATAGCGTCCTTGAGTAGAAGGATCTTATTATATCAATCGATTGGTTGAATCAATAGTGAGATGATATAGAGAACACTACTCTTAATCATTCTTAGTCAAGTATTAACATTCAGGGACAATGTTAATGCGACGAGACTAGCATGTAGGGCAACTCGATGACTTGATCTCACAAGTCATGAATATAGAGATATCAAGTTGACACATGGGTATGCATTGGAGAATGTATACTGAATGACCCGCCATGAAAAAGTATCATGGATCATTATATGAGTGTCATATACTTTCTCATGTGGCTATTAGTATGACTATTAGTCCTTGGACTTGAAGTCACCATGGTTCCCTACATAAGGAGTTGCATACTTTGGCTTCGTCAAATGTAACCCATAATTGGGTGGACTATAAAGGCGATTACTGGGTATGTAACAAATTATGCGGAGGGATATGAGTGATGTAGATGGGATCTATCCCTCCTATATAACGGGAGTGACATCGTTATTCTTGATAGAGTGAGACCACTAAGTGCATGGCCATGCTCAAGTGAGTCAATATGAGATATTGAGCTCATTTGATTAGAGTGAGTCTACTTGGAGTTCAAGATTTAGATTGACCAGAGGATGACACCATCTATGCCTCTAATTGATCAATCAAGATGTCAAGGATAGAAGGATAGTTGTCATATATTGTGAAGAGTCACAATTAGTAGTCACAAAGTGATGTTGGATCTCAACATTATTGTAACTTGGGTAGTAATGATGTGTTGCTAGATACCGCTCATTACTTATGCTTCCACATGGGTTTAGGAGCATTGCCAACGTTACAAGAACCTATAGGGTCACACACAAAGGGCAATTAGATGGAGAATAGGTTCATATGATGAACTAAGAGGATTAGGTTCATGTGATGAACCAAATTGGATTAAGAGTAATCCAAATTAAACTAATTGAGTTGGACTCAATTTGATTCATGTGTTCAATGAGTCTAATTTGGACTTGGATTCATTGAATCAATTTAATTCAATGAATATAGATTCATTAAATTAAATTGGTTTGAATCAAATGGTTAGATTTGATCAACCATGAGAGAGAAGAGGTCAAGTTTGACTTGACTTGAGAGGGAAGATGAAAGGTCAAGTTTGACTTGACCTTGACTTGACCATTTGCCACCTCATTTGTGAGTTGGCATAAGGTGGGCCAATGTTGATGTTCCACATCATCAAGATTGGCTTATGTGTGTGCCACCTCATGAGGGAGATCAAGAGTTGTGACTCTTGGTATCTCATGTAACACCCACAAAATGATAAGCTATACCTATGAGTATTTTTCCTTTAAAATAAAATAAAATGGAAATGAGGTTAAGGTTTGAACCTTGAACCTCCCACAAATAATAGAGTTAAATTGGTGTATGGTAACCACTAGGATAATGAATGATAGATGAATAGAAAAGAATGGAAATTGTAGTTAAGAGTAAGAAGATAGTTAAGTAAAGGAACAAGAGAAAACCAAGTAGCTTACCTCCTCTTCCTCTTGGTTAAGGAAAGAAGCAAGCAAAAGCCAAGTTGTTTTCCTTCCTTTCTTTCCTCTAATTTCGTGGGAATTAAGAGGGGGTAGAGATAGAGGGGTTAAGGGGATGAATGAAGACATGTTTCATTTACAAGAGAAATAAATAGGATTGAGAGAAGAAAAGAAAGTTGTTAATCCTTCCTTCTTCTTCTTCCTCCTCCTTCTTTCTCCTTCTTCCTTCTCCACCGAGACATAGAGCCCTCTCTCCCTCATTTCTAAAAACCAAGCTAAGGTTTTCTCTCCAAGAAAACTAATTTCTAAGAAGGAGTCTCAAGGTTTACTCCTTACAAGAAAGAGAAAACAAAAGGAAGAACTAGGAAGAGAAGCTCCTTCTTCCTCCTCAAGGGTACTACTTTCTTTAGGATCAACAAGTGAAAGGATGTAAGTATCCCCTCACCTGTGGTACAAGTTGTTTTTATTTTCCATAAGATTAAAATGCTTAAAACCTAGGATCACAAAGTGGAACTTTCGGCCAAGTGTAGATGAATGACCTAGGAAAGCTTAAGACCTAAACTAACCATGCTCACTATGTCCTTATGATATGTAGGCCATGATAACAGATTGGTTTGGTTTTCTTATGCTTGTATGTTGCTTTAAACTTAACCTCATGCTCCTAAGGTGTTCGACCAAGTCATGAATAAAAAGGATTAGGGAAGTTAAAAAAATTTAGGTTATCATGCTCATGATCTTCTCTATGAAATAGTATCAAAGATTCTAAGTGTTTGCATGCTTGTATGTCGTTTAGAGTTTATCTTCCTCTTCATGAAACTTTCGGCCACTATCCAAATTTAGGGTTAAAGGAAGCTAAAAATTTAACCTAGCATGCTCATCTATCTCCTTATGATATGTAACACCCACGAAATTTTAAGATAAGTATATGAGTATTATTTTCTTTAGAGCATAGAAATAAAAAGAATAAGAGAAAAGGGAAAATAGAAACAAAAAATAAAATAAGAAGAGCTGAGGTCAAGGATTGAACCTTGAACCTCCCACAAATGATGGAGATAAATTGATTGTATGACAACCACTAGGATAATGAATAATATATGGATAGAAAAGAATGGAATTTTAGTTAAAGGTGAGAAGAAAATAAAAGAAAACTAAACAAAAGAGCAAGAGAAAACGAAGTGGCTTACCTCCTCTTCCTCTTGGTTAAGAGAAGAAGCAAGCCAAAGGTAAATTGCCTACTTCCCTCCCTCTCTCTATTTTCGTGGGAATTAAAGGAATGAGGGAAAAGAGGAGTTGAGGGAATGAATGAAGACATGTTTCATTGGCAAAAGGAATAAATATTTGGGAGAAGAAAAACAAGAGATTAAGTCCTTTTCTTTCTTCCTCCTTCCTCCTTCTTCATTCTTCACCGAACCAAGAACCCCTTCCCTCTCCTCATTCCAATAGCTAAGTTAAGTTCTTCTCCAAGAAAACTAATTTCGGAGAAGAAGCCTTCAAGTTCTATCCCTTCCAAGCAAAAAGAAGCAAAAGGAGGTACAAGAAGAAGAAGCTTTCTCCTTCCTTGGCACTTAGGATACTTTTCTTCTTAAGAAAAAAAAAACCACAAACGAAAGGATGTAAGTTTCCCTCACCTGTGGTACAATAGCTTTTGTGTGTTCTATGAGATTTGGTTACATAAAAATCTAAGAAAAACCTCATGAAGAATTTCGGCCAAGATAAGACCAAAAAAAAAAAGACCTAGGAAATGTAAAGATCTAAATTTTGACATGCTCAATATGTTCCTTGTGACATGTATTTTATGGTAGGGATTTATCTCATGTTCATATGTTATAATGTTGATTAGAACTTAGAATCACACCCCTAGACTCTCGGATAAACATGAATAAAAAAAAAAGATAGGTAAGCTAAGACTCAAACCAAGCATGTCTTTTATTGTTGATTTATGATAGGTGCCTTATGATGAGGAAGTTGTTAACTTGTTATGTTCATATGATGATTGAACTTCATTCCATGCTCATATGTATTCGGCCACATTATGTTTAAGGGCCTAGGAAACTTAGAACCTAACCCAACTATGCTCATGTTGTTCCTTGAAATAATTGCTATGAAAGTTGTTTAAGGTTTTCATGCTTTTATGACACTTGAACCCTATCTTTAAGCCCTACAAGTTTCGGCCACATTATGTTTAAGGGCCTAGGAAACTTAGAACCTAACTCAACTATGCTCATGTTGTTCCTTGAAATAATTGCTATGAAAGTTGTTTAAGGTTCTCATGCTTTTATGACACTTGAACCCTAGCTTTAAGCCCTACAAGTTTCGGCCACATTATGCTTAAGGGCCTAGGAAACTTAGAACCTAACTCAACTATGCTCATGTTGTTCCTTGAAATAATTTCTATGAAAGTTGTTTAAGGTTCTCATGCTTTTATGACACTTGAACCCTAGCTTTAAGCCCTACAAGTTTCGGCCACATTATGTTTAAGGGCCTAGGAAACTTAGAACCTAACCCAACTATGCTCATGTTGTTCCTTGAAATAATTGCTATGAAAGTTGTTTAAGGTTCTCATGCTTTTATGACACTTGAACCCTAGCTTTAAGCCCTACAAGTTTCGGCCACATTATGTTTAAGGGCCTAGGAAACTTAGAACCTAACTCAACTATGCTTATGTTGTTCCTTGAAATAATTGCTATGAAAGTTGTTTAACGTTCTCATGCTTTTATGACACTTGAACCCTAGCTTTAAGTCCTACAAGTTTCGTCCACATTATGTTTAAGGGCCTAGGAAACTTAGAACCTAACTCAACTATGCTCATGTTGTTCTTTGAAATAATTGCTATGAAAGTTGTTTAAGGTTCTCATGTTTTTATGAAACCTAGTTCCAAACCCTATAGGTTTCGGCCACAACAAGTCTAAAGGTCTAGAAAACTTGGAACCTAACCTAATTATGCTCATGATGTTCCTTGTAATATTTGCTATGGAATTTGTTTAGGGTTCACAAGCTTGAATGATAATTTTTAACCCAATGTATGCTTGATAAGGTTCGGCCATGATAAGTTGTAAGCTTAAGAAACCTAGAACTCTACCTAAACTTGCTCATGGTGTTTTCTTATGGTATATGAAATGATACTTGTTTAGGGTTCGCATGTTGGTATGGGGTTTTTACCTAAAACCCAACTATATGTTTCGGCCACTATAAGACATTAGGGTTAGAAATCTAAATATGTTTCCCATGTATCTTATATGCCATGTTTTATGAGCTTGCTATGCTTCTATGTTTAATTATGCACACTTATGATCTATACATGATGGTAACCCTTATGCTATGCTGTGTGTTGTTTATGATGAGCTGTGTGCCTAATTTATGCATGATATTTATGATGAGCTGTGTGCCCAAGTTTGCATGCTATTTATGATGAGCTGTGTACCCAAACTATGCATGTATTTATGATGTGCTGTGTGCCCAAATTTTACATACCATTATGATGAGCAGTGTGCCCAAATTCTATATGGTATGATATGATAAGAAATACGACGTGCATGAAATGATAAGAACCATGATATGTATGACATGTTACTTTACTTTATATGACTTGTACCAAGGGTGGGCTCCATAAGTGCCCCGGGGTCGATGGACTAAGAAACGAGCCTCGTTAGGGATGAGCTCCTAAGTGCCCCTAGGTCGATGGACTAAGAAACGAGCCTAGTATGTATGCCTTGTAGGGTTCAAGACTTGCTACCTTGGACCTACATAGGACGCGCGCATTTATGTATGTGGTACAAGCCGGGGCCCTAACCATGTTATGATTATGATTATGATTATGTTTAAGTATGTAAGTAATAAGTGTTGGTGCGGTTAGCACTAACGATTTAACCCAGGTTTTGATGAATGACAAATAGGTTAAGTTAGGTTTATTGTTGATCTAACACTTTGATCGAGTGTGCAGGATAAGTCCAGACAGGTCGACGGGCTGACCGGATGTCTGGCACGAAGCCCAGCTAGGTCGACGGGCTGACCAGATAGCTGGCACGAAGTCCAAGCGGGTCGACGGGCTGACCGGACGCTTAGGCACGAAGCCCAGCTAGGTCGACGGGCTGATCGGATAGCTGGCACGAAGTCCAAACGGGTCGACGGGCTGACCGGACGTCTGACAGGTAAGTGAGGTAAGTCACTGGAGGGGAGTGACTGCGAGGACGCGTTCCTAGGAAGGGAACATTAGGCGTCGATCCGGCTTAGATCCATTTCAGATATCTAAGTCGAGATCGTGACTAGATTCCGGTCTCGGAAAGACGGAATCTAAGTCATACTCTTTTCTTGTTAAATCATATTACTTTAGTTGTGCTAACAATCTGTTTTGCAGAATATATATTTGCCTCGGACTAACTCTGTTTTGCAGGAAAGGAAGTTTCTGGAAATAGGAGGTCCGGGTGCCCGGAAGGGATCCGGGCGCTCGGAGGTCCGGGCCGAGTCGTCGCCACGTGGAGTTCACTGATTAGACCTGCCACGTCGCACCAGGGCGCCCGGAAGGGATCCAGGCGCCCGGAGCAACATATAAAAGAAGCCCCAGGGGTGGAGCTTCAAAAACAACTGAGAACTCTTCGACTGCTTGCTCTGCTGCTCTACGCTCTTGCGACGCTAACAAAGCCCCGACAAAGTGCTCCTTCTTCTTTGGTTAATTTTCTTGTCGGTATCACTTTATTTCCATTAGCATTTCTGTACCTTAATTTGTAATAGTATTTCGAATTGCTAGTGAATTGCCCAACGAAAGTACTCAAGGAGTACGGGCCTTCGAGTAGGAGTCGTCACAGGCTCCGAACGAAGTAAAAAACACCTTGTTCAGTTTGCCTAAGTTTTTTATTATTCCGCTGCGCTTAACTCTTATTAACGTGATTTTTTCGAATCGATATTCACCCCCTCTCTATCGACGTTTCACGATCCAACAAGTGGTATCAGAGCAGGTACCGCTCTGATTTGGTGCAACCACCAATCAAACAGGGGGTGAAAATTAATTTTCATTTTTTTTTTTAATTTCAAACTGGTATTATTACCTGCTTTGAATTTTTTTTCGTTGCAATTAAATCTAAATTGGTGTAACACCAATTTAGATACTTCTATTATTTTTCTTCTTCCGCACTACTAATCCAAGACCAAGTCTTGGGATTTTTGTTTTTCTTTTCTTTCTTCTGTGCGCAGGACTAAAATGTCTAAGACAGAAGTATTCAGCACAGTACGACCTCCACTCTTCAACGGGGACGATTTTCCGTACTGGAAGAAGCGGATGGAGGTTTACCTCAAAACAGACTTCGACCAGTGGATGAGCGTTACGAGACCCTATAAAATTCCAGCGGACAGCTCCAGGAATATACTGGATCCTGAAGACTGGACAACAGATTTGAAGAAAAAGGCGTCAACAGAAAATAAAGCGATCAACACTCTACAGTGCGGATTAACAAGAGAAGAACTGAACATAGTCGGTCTGTAACGACCCAATTTTCCCTATTTCAAGTTCTAAAAGTCCATAAAAATATTTGGAAATACTTTTAAAATATTCTAGAGATTTTTAGGAATTTTTAGAGTATTTTTACGTAATTTTTGGAGGTCGTTTAGTAGGGTTACAAAAAGAAAGAAGTTTTAAAAGAAAATGTTGAAGGTGAGATTCGAACCCACGATCTCGGGTCAGACTGACCCAAGCAAAACCGGCCCAACCAGCTGAGCTACACAGTTTTTGTTAATCATATATGGAGCGATATATATTTAACTAGTAGTTAGGAACAGTAAAATAAATTGGAAATAAAAGGGGCGCGGCTGAGAATCGAAGCCCAGACCTGTGGCTTCGAGCAAAACTCAACGGACCAACTGCGCCAGCGGTCTTTGCTGATTAGATATGCAGCGACAAGTATATAAGGTAAAGTTAGAAATGAAAATAACCTAAGGTATAAGATTTAAATCTTATTTCGAAAACCTAAAATTTTCTCTCAAAATTCTTTTCCTCTTATCCTTGCGTGCGATGGCGCCGCTTCTGCCGAGCGAAGGAAATACGAAGCTTTAGCTTCGTCTCCGGCGGCCGGCGAGGGTTTTTCCCGGTGAGATCTTCACAATCGCGAGTCCCCTTCATCGAGGAGAAGGTGTTGCCGCAAGGGATCACGGGAATCTTCACCTATCCGGAACCCTAGACTTCTCCTTTCCGGTTGTAAGTCCAAGATCGCTTGGTGAGTTGCTTCTCACCTGCAGTAGGAGTAGTTCCGCGACATTGATCTTCTTTTCCTTTTGATTTCGGAATTTGATTTCATTCCTTATCATCCACAGCATGTCTTTTTGTTTCGGATTTATGCTAGTCCTTGTGTTGATTTCGGAGCATGTTTCATGAAGCTTGTATTTTTTTTCCTTTGTTGCTGCCGTGAACCCAAAAGAAAGAAGAGAAGGATAGTTTAGGTTAGGCATGAAGAACAGATTCGAATCTAGGTTATCAATGATAATTCTCTTACCTTTGATGTCATGAGTTTGTTAAAGAAGAAGAGAAGGAATTTGAATGGGTAGGCATGTTGTTTAGACCTTTGCTTAGATCTACTTCTTTTATTGCTTTTTATGGTATTATTATGTCCCCACGGAATGGAGCTTTGGAATTTATTCTTAGCTTGGGTCTGAAACAAGTGATTTTTGCTTGTCATGTTCAAGGAAGTATGGATGGTTCGGGTTTAATGAGGGCATGAAATTGTAAACGTTGTATCTCTTAAAGCGTGAGCCTTTGATGTGCACTTCTGTATATCAAGTAGCTTGTGAGGTTGGATCACATATATAGCATTGCAGTTTAAGCCTTTTAACAGTAGCTTTTATTTGTTATCACATTTATGTGTACAACCCTTCCATGCTATTACTAAATAACAGTAGCTTTGTTTGTTATCAAGTGAACATGGACAATCTTAATAGTAGCTTTGTGTGAACACCAGTAGCCTTAACAGTCTTCATTGCTATTAGTTGAACATCAGTAGAATTCATTTGCTATTAATTAAGCATGATCAGTTCCCTTTGCCACTAGATGTGCACGGTGATACCTTTTAGTCTCTTTTGCTATTAGAATATCTTGAGCATGCAATTATTAGTTTCTTTGCTATTACATAAGCATGAGTTTCTATCTTTAAGAACTATAAGCAAGAAAGACTAAGGTTTAGACTTGATTTCAATTCCAGAATATTGAATATCAAAAGCGCACACAAGGTGTTTGCTTAAATGCCAAGTAAGGTCAAGTATAAAGAAGTTATAGTTAAAAAGAAAGTATTTACTTTTAAAGGGCATGTACCAGACACAAGATCCAAGGGATGGGCTCCAAGATGCCCCTAGGCACAAGGCCTAGAAGTATCTTAGTAGTTTCGGGATTAGCTACCTCGATTCTTATTAAGAATGCGCGCTAAGTGGTACAATGCCGGGCCCAAAAGAAGTTTATTATTATTTTGAAGTATTAAAGTATAAGTTTTGAAACAAATGAAACAAGCTTCAAATATGTTTAGAATTAGAAAGTTTAGTTTCTTGTTATTTGAAGCATGCAGTAGTAGTTTTATTTGTTTCTTGCTATTAGATTATTCAGCATGTTTAGTTTTATTTGCTTTCAGCATGCTGTTATAGTTTTATTCTTATGAGCATGTTTAGCTTTACATGTTTAGTAGTTTTACATGTTTAGTAGTTTTACATGTTTAGTAGCTTTACATGTTTAGTAGCTTTACATGTTTAGTATGCTTCTTTTATTGGTTTATGAGCATGATAAACTATACATGTTTAGCATTTCAGTTAGCATGATTTCCTTTGCTATATATGAGCATGAGTAATTTTATATGTTAGCATTCAGTTTTAGCATGTTTTTATTTCTATACATGCATATCGAGTTTTTGTGAGTAGATAGCGCTCACTAAGCTTTATGCTTATAGACTGCATTTCCTACTGCAGATAAAGGGAAAGAAAAGATACAGTGAAGGAAGGCGACAAGGAGATGCAAGAGGAGTGTGTGATGTGTGGACTATGGAGGTCCTTGGGACTTAGCTAAGGAATTCATTTAGTTTAAGAATGTGATTAGTTTGATTTCTTATTAAGTTGATAAGAAAAGGATGTAGTAAGAAGTTATGTTTTCGGTTTTTCATTACCTGCATGATTTGAATTATTAAACTGCGTGGTTGATTGAAATATATTTCCAGCCGCCTGTGGCTGAGTATATTATGCTTGTATTATGGAAAATGGTCACCGGTACAGGGGAGACTCTGTCGAAATTTTTCGGTAGGGTTTTCCATGTGATTTTTAATAAACCGGTTAAGTAGAGTTAGTAGATAAGTAACGATCACTCTTAGAGAGTAGTAGTAGTAGTAAGAAGGGTGGTCGTTACAGTTGGTATCAGAGAAGTGTTCCATTCTCCAGCATCACACACACATCAGCATCATCCTTGCCGTCTTCAAGTAAGAAAGTATTTAAGTTCTTTCTTTATTGCTTTCCTTTATTATTAATTACAGTATGGAGTGATTGCTTATAAGTGCTAAAGTAAGATAAAAGTTTTTACAGTTTTCTTTGTTCATATACATATGTGTTTAGAAAGGATAGAGAAAATATCAAATCTTCTTATTTGTTTAACTAGATGTCAAGAAGAGGACGCCCCCGTACCGCTCGTACTGAGGACCAAGTTCAGGAGAATGAGGGGCCAGGCTCAACTGGGCCCAATCTTTCTGAAGTTGTTGCTCAACTTCAGAAACAAGTAGCGGAGCAGCAACAAGTAATTGCCAATCTGATGGCAAATCAACAACCAGTTCCTCTCACACCTCAAACAGTAACTGTGGAGACTCCAGTGGTAACTGAGGTTCCACCAGCTGCCCAGGGAGTCGTCACAGCACCCCAGAGACAAGAAACCTACCTCATACAGTGGCTGAAACTGAAACCAGAGAGCTTCTCAGGCATGACTGAGCCCTGGGATGCCCAGGCTTGGTTCAAAACACTGGAGAGCACCATGGAGCTTCTTGACTGGCCAGAAGTCGAGAAGGTCAAGTGTGCCTCCTTTTGCCTGACTGGAGACGCACGTATGTGGTGGGAGAGAGTCAAGAGCAAGAGGGCAGTCAATCAGATGAGATGGATTGATTTTGAGACAGAGTTCTACGACGAGTTCTTCCGCCAAAGGATCACCAATAAGCACTACGAGGAGTTTATGGAGTTTAGACAGGGTGATCTGACAGTGGAGGAAGCAGTTAAAAGATTCAATAGGCTAGCTCGTATCTGTTCAGAGCTAGTAAGCACAGAGAAAGAACGAGTCAGACTGATGCTCAGGATGCTGAAGCCAGTGATAACACTTAATGTGAGTAGTGGAACTCACCAACCTCAGACTGGCGAAGAGCTGGTCAGCAGAGCATTAGTTGCTGAGCACTATCTGGACAGCATCAGGGCACAACGAGCGCAGCATAAGTCAGTCAAGATCGAAGAGAAGACAGCTGGGAGTCAGAAAACTCAGTTAAATAATCAGAACTGGAAAGGCAAGGGTACTAAAAGAAAGCAGTGGAATTCAGGGAGTAATCAGAAGGGAGGCCCAGAAAACAAGCAGACTAATTTTCCTCCCTGCTCCAAATGTGGGAGAACACATTTAGGAGCCTGTCTGTTGGGTAAGACTGGATGTTATTCTTGTGGTCAGGAAGGACACATGGCTAAACAGTGTCCTAACAAGTTCAAAGCACCTCAGCCACAGCCAATACAATATGGAGGCAAGCCTCAGTTACATTACATGCCTGCAACTCTGGAAGGACCTCAGCTCAGTCAAGGAAGGTTGGAAGCTCCACCAGTTCCAGCCGATGCCAGAGTATTCTCCCTCACTAAAGAGGAAGCTGCTAGTGCCTTCACGGTCGTAACAGGTCAAGTAGTTATTTTTCAGCATATAGCTACTGCACTATTTGATACTGGGGCGACACATTCTTTTGTATCCATACCTTTTGCCAAAGAATTACAGGTACCTACAGAAAGCATGAATTCCAAGTTCCTGACAACCCTACCTTCTGGGGAAGTCATGGAATCCAGTCAGTGGCTTCGGTCTGTACCAGTCAGAATTTCAGACCGAGAGCTATGTGTTAACCTGGTAATCCTCGCTATGCAGGATTTCGATATCATTTTTGGCATGGATTTCCTCAGCAAGTACAGTGCTTCAGTGGACTGCCGCAGAAGGAAAGTAATCTTTAGTCCAGAAGGTGAATCATCCTTTGAATTTACAGGAGTGCCAAAGAGGAAGACCCAGAAATTCCTCTCTTCCCTCACAGCTCACCAGATGTTAACTAAAGGATGCGCTGGTTTTCTTGCATCCATTGTGAGTACAGAAGAAGAGGAAAGACCCAAGCAAGAGGAAGTTCGGGTAGTCTGTGAGTATCCAGAGGTATTCCCAGAAAAGTTACCTGGACTACCTCCCCATAGGGAAGTGGAGTTTGAGATTGAACTGGTTCCTGGTACCGGTCCAATTTCAAAAGCTCCATACCGCATATCTCCAGCAGAGTTGAAAAAGTTGCAAGAACAACTTCAGGAGCTGCTTGACAAAGGCTTCATTCGCCCTAGTCACTCACCATGGGGAGCTCCTGTGTTGTTTGTCAAAAAGAAGGATGGATCTATGCGAATGTGCATAGATTATAGAGCTCTGAATCAAGTGACCATCAAGAACAAGTATCCACTGCCCAGGATCAATGATTTATTTGATCAATTGAAAGGGGCAACAGTGTTCTCCAAGATAGATCTCCGCTCTGGGTACCATCAGTTGAAAGTGAAGGAGAGTGATATACCCAGAACAGCTTTCAGGACCAGATACGGACACTACGAATTCGTAGTCATGCCTTTTGGTGTGACTAATGCACCTGCAGTTTTCATGGACTTGATGAAGAGAGTGTTCAGAGAATACCTTGACAAATTTGTCATTGTGTTCATCGACGACATTCTAATTTATTCCAGAACCCTAGAGGAGCATGACACGCACTTGAGGATAGTACTGCAGACTCTTCAGCAAAAGCAGTTTTACGCTAAATTCTCAAAGTGCGAGTTCTGGTTGGAGCAGGTGGCGTTTCTAGGGCACATCGTTTCTAAAGAAGGCATTCAAGTGGATCCAGCCAAAGTAGAAGCGGTCAGCAACTGGAAGAGACCCAAGAATGCCAAGGAGATCAGAAGTTTCCTTGGTTTAGCTGGGTACTACAGGAAATTCGTGGAAGACTTTTCCAGAATAGCCTCTCCACTTACAGCCCTCACCAGGAAGAACAAGAAGTTTGAATGGTCAAATAAATGTGAGCAGAGTTTTCAAGAACTCAAGAAGAGACTGATCAGTGCTCCCATTCTGACTGTTCCAGAGAGTGACAAGAGTTTTGACATCTACAGTGATGCTTCCAAGATGGGCCTAGGAGCTGTACTCATGCAAGAAGGAAAAGTTATAGCTTATGCTTCCAGGCAACTCAAAGATTACGAGAAGAACTATCCCACTCATGATCTTGAGCTGGCAGCTGTGGTCTTTGCACTGAAACTCTGGCGACATTACCTGTATGGAGTCCAGTGCAGAATCTTCACAGACCATCAAAGTCTTAAGTACTTCTTCACTCAGAAGGACTTAAACATGAGATAACGTAGGTGGCTAGAGTTGGTCAAAGATTATGACTGTGAAATCCTCTACCACCCAGGTAAAGCTAATAAAGTGGCAGATGCACTAAGCAGAAAATCCAGTGCATTCCTGATGTCCTTGTCATCATTAGCCCTGCCACTACAGAAGGAGTTGTCAGATTTCGGACTTGAAATTATTTATGGGCAACTCTCTACATTGACTCTAGAGTCAACCCTGCTTGAGGATATACAGAAGAAGCAAAGTGAAGATCCTGATATCCAAAAGATCAAGCAAGGGATACAGAAAGAAGAAAATTTAGAGTTTCGAGTATCAGACACTGGAATTCTTTATCAGGGGAGCCGCCTTTGTGTTCCCAATGACAAAGAGCTGAGAAAGAAAATTTTAGAAGAAGCTCATAGTACACCTTATTCCATGCATCCTGGTTCTACCAAGATGTATCAAGACGTGAAACAAAGATTCTGGTGGTCTGGACTCAAAAGAGATGTAGCTAAATATGTCAGTACCTGCCTGACATGTCAGAGGGTCAAAGCAGAACACCAGAGACCAGGAGGAGTTCTACAGCCTCTTCCTATACCAGAGTGGAAGTGGGAAGACATATCCATGGACTTCATAACAGGTCTTCCAAGAACCACAAATGGATATGATGCGATATGGGTAATAGTGGATAGATTGACCAAGTTTGCTCATTTTCTAGCCATCAAGGTGTCCCACTCTATAGAGCAGTTGGCACAGTTGTATGTTAAAGAGGTGATCAGACTTCACGGAGTTCCTAAATCTATTGTTTCTGATAGAGATGGGCGCTTCACCTCTCACTTTTGGGAGTGTGTTCAGACTGCACTAGGCACCAAACTGAAGTTCAGCACAGCCTTCCATCCTCAGACTGATGGGCAGACAGAGCGAGTAAACCAGATCCTAGAAGATATGCTCAGGGCTTGTGCACTAGATTTTAAAGGCAGTTGGTGCAAGTATCTGTGCTTAGCTGAATTTGCCTACAACAACAGCTATCAGGCCACCATCAAGATGGCTCCTTATGAGGCGTTGTATGGCAGGAAATGCAGATCACCCATTTGCTGGCAAGAAGCAGGTGAGAGAAAAGAAATGGAAGTAGAACTGGACATTCAGACAGAGTTGATAGATGAGACTACTCAGGCTATTCAGAAGATCAGACAGAGAATTGAGACTGCCCAGAGTAGACAAAAGAGTTATGCTGACACACGCCGTAGGCCACTTGAATACCAAGTAGGGGATTCAGTCTTTCTTAAGGTCGCTCCTATGAAGGGAGTGATGAGATTTGGCAAGAAGGGCAAATTAAGTCCTCGTTATGTAGGACCTTACCTGATCATAGAAAGGATTGGGAAAGTAGCTTACAAGCTGGATTTACCACAAGACATGTCAGCAATACACAATGTGTTTCATGTCTCCATGTTAAAGAAGTGCCTCCACGACCCGAGCCAAGTGATTGAGCCTCAGTCAGTGCAGATCCAAGAGGATCTTAGTTATGAGAGTAGACCTACACAGATAGTGGACAGAGAAGTCAAGAGACTAAGAAATAAAGAAGTGTCACTAGTGAAGGTTATCTGGCAGAACCAGAAGCATGAGAAAGTCACTTGGGAGCGGGAGGACAGTATGAGACAGAAGTATCCAGAGCTATTCTAAGTTCGAGGACAAACTTTTTATAAGGTATGAGGAATTGTAACGACCCAATTTTCTCTATTTCAAGTTCTAAAAGTCCATAAAAATATTTGGAAATACTTTTAAAATATTCTAGAGATTTTTAGGAATTTTTAGAGTATTTTTACATAATTTTTGGAGGTCGTTTAGTAGGGTTACAAAAAGAAAGAAGTTTTAAAAGAAAATGTTGAAGGTGAGATTCGAACCCACGATCTCGGGTCGGACTGACCCAAGCAAAACTGGCCCAACAAGCTGAGCTACACGGTTTTTGTTAATCATATATGAAGCGATATATATTTAACTAGTAGTTAGGAACAGTAAAATAAATTGGAAATAAAAGGGGCGCGACTGAGAATCGAAGCCCAGACCTGTGGCTTCGAGCAAAACTCAACGGACCAACTGCGCCAGCGGTCTTTGTTGATCAGATATGCAGTGACAAGTATATAAGGTAAAGTTAGAAATGAAAATAACCTAAGGTATAAGATTTAAATCTTATTTCGAAAATCTAAAATTTTCTCTCAAAATTCTTTTCCTCTTCTCCTTGCGTGCGACGGCGCCGCTTCTGCCGAGCGAAGGAAATACGAAGCTTTAGCTTTGTCTCCGGCGGCCGGCGAGGGTTTTTCCCGGTGAGATCTTCACAATCGCGAGTCCCCTTCATCGAGGAGAAGGTGTTGCCGTAAGGGATCACGGGAATCTTCACCTATTCGGAACCCTAGACTTCTCCTTTCCGGTTGAGTCCAAGATCGCTCGGTGAGTTGCTTCTCACCTGCAGTAGGAGTAGTTCTGCGACATTGATCTTCTTTTCCTTTTGATTTCGGAATTTGATTTCATTCCTTATCATCCACAGCATGTCTTTTTGTTTCGGATTTATGCTAGTCCTTGTGTTGATTTCGGAGCATGTTTCATGAAGCTTGTATTTTTTTTCCTTTGTTGCTGCCGTGAACCCAAAAGAAAGAAGAGAAGGATAGTTTAGGTTAGGCATGAAGAACATATTCGAATCTAGGTTATCAATGATAATTCTCTTACCTTTGATGTCATGAGTTTGTTAAAGAAGAGGAGAAGGAATTTGAATGGGTAGGCATGTTGTTTAGACCTTTGCTTAGATCTACTTCTTTTATTGCTTTTTCTGGTATTATTATGTCCCCACGGAATGGAGCTTTGGAATTTATTCTTAGCTTGGGTCTGAAACAAGTGATTTTTGCTTGTCATGTTCAAGGAAGTATAGATGGATTCGGGTTTAATGAGGGCATGAAATTGTAAACGTTGAATCTCTTAAAGCGTGAGCCTTTGATGTGCACTTCTGTATATCAAGTAGCTTGTGAGGTTGGATCACATATATAGCATTGCAGTTTAAGCCTTTTAACAGTAGCTTTTATTTGTTATCACATTTATGTGTACAGCCCTTCCATGCTATTACTAAATAACAGTAGATTTGTTTGTTATCAAGTGAACATGGACAATCTTAATAGTAGCTTTGTGTGAACACCAGTAGCCTTAACAGTCTTCATTGCTATTAGTTGAATATCAGTAGAATTCATTTGCTATTAATTAAGCATGATCAGTTCCCTTTGCCACTAGATGTGCACGGTGATACTTTTTAATCTCTTTTGCTATTAGAATATCTTGAGCATGCAGTTATTAGTTTCTTTGCTATTACATAAGCATGAGTTTCTATCTTTAAGAACTATAAGCAAGAAAGACTAAGGTTTAGAATTGATTTCAATTCCAGAATATTGAATATCAAAAGCGCACACAAGGTGTTTGCTTAAATGTCATGTAAGGGCAAGTATAAAGAAGTTATAGTTAAAAAGAAAGTATTTTACTTTTAAAGGGCATGTACCGGACACAAGGTCCAAGGGATGGGCTCCAAGATGCCCCTAGGCACAAGGCCTAGAAGTATCTTAGTAGTTTCGGGATTAGCTACCTCGATTCTTATTAAGAATACGCGCTAAGTGGTACAATGCCGGGCCCAAAAGAAGTTTATTATTATTTTGAAGTATTAAAGTATAAGTTTTGAAACAAATGAAACAAGCTTCAAATATGTTTAGAATTAGAAAGTTTAGTTTCTTGTTATTTGAAGCATGCAGTAGTAGTTTTATTTGTTTCTTGCTATTAGATTATTCAGCATGTTTAGTTTTATTTGCTTTCAGCATGCTGTTATAGTTTTATTCTTATGAGCATGTTTAGCTTTACATGTTTAGTAGTTTTACATGTTTAGTAGTTTTACATGTTTAGTAGCTTTACATGTTTAGTAGCTTTACATGTTTAGTATGCTTCTTTTATTGGTTTATGAGCATGATAAACTATACATGTTTAGCATTTAAGTTAGCATGATTTCCTTTGCTATATATGAGCATGAGTAATTTTATATGTTAGCATTCAGTTTTAGCATGTTTTTATTTCTATACATGCATATCGAGTTTTTGTGAGTAGATAGCGCTCACTAAGCTTTATGCTTATAGACTGCATTTCCTCCTACTGCAGATAAAGGAAAAGAAAAGATACAGTGAAGGAAGGCGACAAGGAGATGCAAGAGGAGTGTGTGATGTGTGGACTATGGAGGTCCTTGGGACTTAGCTAAGGAATTCATTTAGTTTAAAAATGTGATTAGTTTGATTTCTTATTAAGTTGATAAGAAAAGGATGTAGTAAGAAGTTATGTTTTCGGTTTTTCATTACCTGCATGATTTGAATTATTAAACTGCGTGGTTGATTGAAATATATTTCCAGCCGCCTGTAGTTGAGTATATTATGCTTGTATTATGGAAAATGGTCACCGGTACAGGGGAGACTCTGTCGAAATTTTTCGGTAGGGTTTTCCATGTGGTTTTTAATAAACCGGTTAAGTAGAGTTAGTAGATAAGTAACGGTCACTCTTAGAGAGTAGTAGTAGTAGTAAGAAGGGTGGTCGTTACACGGTCCACACAAAAACGCTAAAGAGCTGTGGGACAAATTGATCGAGCTACACGAGGGAACGAGCGACGCCAAGGTAACAAAACGAGACCTGCTTTTAAATAAAATTCTTAATATAAAAATGCAGGAAGGTGAAACGGCGAATCAGCTCCACGCGAGGATCAAGGACATCCTCAACGGGCTTCATGCGATAGGCCACCAGATGGAAAATAGAGACTTAATAAGGTACGCATTAAATGCTTTTCCACGTAATAGTTTGTGGGCATCAATCGAAGATGCCTACAAAATTTCTAAAAATCTTTCTAAGTTAAAATTAGACGAGCTTTTCTGTGAATTAGAATTACATGAACAAACTAATGCTGGAGCCGAGAAAGGTATAGCTTTATTTGCAGGTTTCTCCAAAGTAAAGAAGAGCAAGCCTGAATATGAAGAAGATTCCGACCAAGACTCCGAAGACGAAGAACACCTGGTGAACTTGGTAAGAAAAATGTTCACCAGGAGAAAAAGGAGCTTCAGCAAAAAGGACCTTCAAAAGATCAGTTCTCCCTTAGAACAAAAGAACGTGACTTGCTTTGGCTGCAATAAAAAGGGACACTACAAGAACGAATGCCCAAAACTGAAGTTCGACAAACCGAAGCCAACCAAAAAGAAGGCCCTCAAAGCAACGTGGGACAACTCCTCGGACGAATCGGAGGAAGAAGAGCAGAAACATCAGAGCCACCTCGCACTGATGGCCCGTGAAGCTGAAACAGAAGACGAGTCGGAAGATGAAGATGGGTCTGAACCCGAAACAAGCCACGAGTCCGTACTCGTTTTCGAAGGCCCGAATGAGGTAGATTTTAATTTAAACAAAAATTTTTTTAGAATCATTTCCTGTTTAAATAGTAAATTAATTAAAATAGAAAATGAAAACAAATCACTTCTTGAGAAAAATCAAAACATCAAGGAACAAATCAAAAATTCAAATCCAACTCAAGATCTAACCCTTGAGGAGGAGAATTTATCATTAAAAAATGATATTAACAATTTAAAAGAAATGTTAGAAAAATTTACAACAAGATCAAAAAATCTTGACTTAATCCTGAACAATCAAAAAACATGTTATAATAAAACCGGACTCGGATACAAGTCGAACGCAAATAAAACTTTTAAGTCATTAATAACTCAATACAAATCAACTAATCAAGCTTGGGTTCCAAAAGCGTGTTTGACCACGCAAGTAGGACTTAATCAATATTATATACCTAAAGAAAAAGTATATTATATAAACTAGATTAAACCAAATAAAAAACCAAAATACAAACCTAAATCGAAAAATTCAAAATTTAAAACTCAACAAAATATAAACTATCACCAAGTTAATTATAACTATAAAAGAAACAGACACAAACCTAAACAAAAATTTAAATTAAAGGTCAATAATTCAGGGGGAGGCTCCAGAATAGCTGGCACCTCCAAAATTAACTAACCCGGCAGGGTAATTAGGATTAGTTAAAAAGAGACCAAGTTTAACTTGAATCATGGTACTGGTGAAGTTTTTGGATGATAGTACGTTAGGGAAGCTTGGGCATCGCATGTCTAGAAAGATATGGTTTCGATCTGGTACATTTAGCCAAGTGAAACTGACCGATGCTACCCTTAAATGAATCCCAACCAGTTAGACCAAGATTTAGTACTAAGCTCCGTGGATAGGACTATTCGAAAAACCTCGAAAGGTTGGTTACTACCAATGACGTCCATGTGACTCACCAAGCTTAGAAGTTTATCCGAAGATTGCCTATTTGTGAAGACCAAAGCTAAATCTGAATCTAACACAAGTTAAACCAAAACTCCATAATTAAAAATCCAATTTCATCTCACAAAATCATAGGATTCCCTGATTGATAATATAGATCGGGTGAGATGAATAAGGCTTAAATTTGTTTAATTAAAATTAATTTCAAAATTTTAATTTTAAAATTAAAAATTAATTTCAAAATTTTAATTTTAAACTTAAAAATTAATTTCAAAATTTTAATTTTAACTTAAAAATTAATTTCAAAATTTTAATTTTTAAACTTAAAAATTAATTTCAAAATTTTAATTTTAAACTTAAAAATTAATTTCAAAATTTTAATTTTCAAACTTAAAAATTAATTTCAAAATTTTAATTTCAAACTTAAAAATTAATTTCAAAATTTTAATTTTAAACTTAAAAATTAATTTCAAAATTTTAATTTAAAACTTAAAAATTAATGTCAAAATTTTAATTTTAAACTTAAAAATTAATTTCAAAATTTAAATTTTAAACTTAAAAATTAATTTCAAAATTTTAATTTTTAAACTTAAAAATTAATTTCAAAATTTTAATTTTAAACATAAAAATTAATTTCAAAATTTTAATTTTAAAACTTAAAAATTAATTTCAAAATTTTAATTTTAATTATAAAAATTAATTTCAAAATTTTAATTTTAAAAACTTAAAAATTAATTTTAAACCTAATCTCTACATCTTAATGTCAAAAAAAAAAAAAAAAAAGGCGGCGCCCCTGGTATTCACTTCCGAGGCGCCAGGGAGGGAATCCGGGCGCCCCGCCTAAAATCAACTCCGGGTGCTCGGAATGGCTCCAGGCGCCCGGAGCTCCCTATAAATAAGGGGCAGCGAGCGCCCCCAACCCTTGCCCCACAAAATCTTCACTTTTGCCAAGGTTCACTCCGTACCTCAGTGCGAGAGTATTTTAAATCAAAATTTTCTTGCAGTGAAGACGCTGCTGCGATTCAACCGAGGTCGTCAGATCTATATTTTTCGATGGCTCCTCGGTAAAACTTCTTCCCCTATCTGAAAATTTATTAGAATTTATCTTCTCATTTTTTTCTTAGAATATCTTTTTTTATATACAGTAGGAAACGAACAAATACTAGTGCTGGACCCTCTAATGCTAGCACTGACCCTAGGTTTCCCACAGATGAACTAAGGATTAAGTTTGAGTCAACCGTTTATAAGGCCATTAGGACTAAATGTATAGATAGATCGTTCTTTCTAGGTTCATGTGCCTCCGTTATAGAGGTTATAAACCACTATAACTTAAAGAACCTTGTTGAATGTACCAGTCCAGTAAACATAAGTCTGTGTGCTGAATTTTGCAATAACCTAGTGAAAGTAGACGATCTCACCTATACCACTAGGGCAGCGGGTACTGATATCACGTTTTCCCCTACGACTATCCGAGAGATTTTAGAGTTACGTCCATCTACTTGTCCTTTCTTGTGCTATCCTCCCAGGGATCTACCATTCGGAGATCCCTACTCACATATTACTCTCGATACGATTTATTCGTATTTTTTTGGAGGAGAGCGAGATCCCACTGTGACCCAGTTTAGGTCGGTAGAACTTCGAGTCCAGGACTACGCTCTTTATAGGGTCTTAGTCTTTTGCATTTTACCACTGACTACTCGGGACATCGCTGTGATGCGCCCATTCCATTCATTTTTACTCTATGCCCTGAGTCATAGGTTAGATATTGACATCAGCCTACATATCTTCTCCACCATTATCTACTCGGCTGGATACGTGACTGATAGACGAGTCCACATGCCATTCTGTCACATTCTGACAGCCTATATGTCCTCGTTGCACATTGATGTCACTAGAGGAGACATTGCCTATATGACTGAGTTCGATGTTATAGCAGCTAGGAACTTCTCCCTAGCTGGTATCCACGTAGATAGGGATGACGGGACTATGTCTTGGCGGAGGGGGGCACAGCACCAGCCCGATCTAGACGCACAGGGGGACGAGTTCATGCTTGCACTGTTTCCAGAGGAAGCCGCACCGTCTCCACCACCGCCCCCAGCTCGGGCACCACGTCACGCTCCCCGCACTCTAGCCGACCATATGACCGGACTAGAAAGATCTATGGCGAGTCTCCAGCAGGAGAACTCTGATTTTCATCGGGACATACCGCGAGAGGTTGCCGAGTTACGAGCTGCCGGGGAGACCCGACACACTGAGCTGATGGCGCTTCTCCGATCCTTGGGATCTGGACCACCCCCTTCATCATCTAAGTAGCTCTAGTTATGACTCACTTCTGTAGCTACACTACCTGTAAAATACTTTGGATCTATCTAATGATATTTCAGACTTGCATTGATTATGTTCTATCTTGGTAGCCTAGGAATTTTGAATTTCAGAAATATTTTCAAAGATGATTGTTTTTAACTCATAAGTTCAAACATGTGTCAGTTTTTAAAACCTTCCTATTTTTAGATTTTTAAATAAACTTTTAGCCTTAGACTAGTTCAAAATCCTTAGAGAACATGCACCCATAGGACTAGTTTTGAGCATCTCACCAAAACCCTAGGCTTACCTTGCTTGTGTTTGCCGAACAATAGAATGGGGTGAGATGCATAGGCCACTTGCCTAAGACTTAAGATGCTTATTTCAGTGCATCGACATAAGTCTGGGCGTTAAAAACAAAATATATATTAATCAAGTTAAGATTGACCTTAACTTGACTAACCAAGTGAAAGCTGCTATCTTTTGATAAGTCAGTCAGTAACTAACTGGTTAGACATTTGATTTAATGTCAGGTCCAGGGGAGGAATCAATTAAAATTTTTTCAATTTTTCAAAACATTTTTATTAAAAATTTCTTAAACCTATTTTTGAAAACTAAGTTATTGAATTTCAAAATTAGATTTAACGTAGTTTTGAAAATTAAATTTAAAAATCTAGTTCTGAGAATTTGACTTTACTTAATTCTACTTAATTCTACAAAAATTAATTTTTGTAAACTAAGCGTAAGTTTATAAACTAAGTCTTTTTAAAATTTTTAATTTTTTACAAACTTACTGTTGAAAATTAAACTTCAATCAATCTTGAAATATATTTTAAAACTTAGTTTTGAAATTTTGCTTATGTTTGAAAAGAGTTAAAACCTGTTTTAAAAAATTGTTT
Organism: Zingiber officinale; assembly: GCF_018446385.1. Lineage (NCBI taxonomy): Eukaryota > Viridiplantae > Streptophyta > Magnoliopsida > Zingiberales > Zingiberaceae > Zingiber > Zingiber officinale. The sequence continues at coordinate 81,436,746 of NC_055987.1, read as the reverse complement.
TTCTTGAAATTTAGAACTTATTCTTAAACCTTAACCTTAGAAGCTAATTTGTGAAAAATTAGCTATTTTTCACAAAACTTAGCCTTTAAATCTGAATTTTTTTTATACACCTATTTTAGAAAACTAGCTTTAAAAAAAAAATCAAGTCTTTTATGTACTTAAGTCTTGAAAGTTGAATCCTTTACCAACTCAGTTTTAGAAAATCAATTTTACCTAGTTTTGAAAAATAGATCTTTTAAACTTGTCTCAAAACTTAGCTCTTTTACAAAAGATAAATTACTAAGTTTAACTCCCCCAGATTAACTTGACATGATTCCTTACTTTGTCTGAAGTCTATATTTTTAATTACTTTAAACATGCTTATTTTTGATGAATGCCAAAGGGGGAGGGTTAGGTGGGTTAAGTTAGCCAAACCAATTGAAAATACAAACTAACTTAAAAAACCTCCACATAATGATGTTATCTGTTTTTTTCTTGCAAATGTCTTCACTAACTTAACCAGGTTGTCATTCCATCAAAAAGGGGGAGATTGTTGGTGCGGTTAGCACTAACGATTTAACCCAGGTTTTGATGAATGACAAATAGGTTAAGTTAGGTTTATTGTTGATCTAACACTCTGATCGAGTGTGCAGGATAAGTCCAGACAGGTCGACGGGCTGACCGGATGTCTGGCACGAAGCCCAGCTAGGTCGACGGGCTGACCAGATAGCTGGCACGAAGTCCAAGCGGGTCGACGGGCTGACCGGACGCTTAGGCACGAAGCCCAGCTAGGTCGACGGGCTGACCGGATAGCTGGCACGAAGTCCAGACGGGCTGACCGGACGTCTGGCAGGTAAGTGAGGTAAGTCACTGGAGGGGAGTGACTGCGAGGACGCGTTCCCAGGAAGGGAACATTAGGCGTCGATCCGGCTTAGATCCATTTTGGATATCTAAGTCGAGATTGTGACTAGATTCCGGTCTCGGAAAGACGGAATCTAAGTCATACTCTTTTCTTGTTAAATCATATTACTTTAGTTGTGCTAACAATCTGTTTTGCAGAATATATATTTGCCTCGGACTAACTCTGTTTTGCAGGAAAGGAAGTTTCTGGAAATAGGAGGTCCGGGCGCCCGAAAGGGATCCGGGCGCCCGGAGGTGAATTTTATCCAGGCCGAGTCGTTGCCACGTGGAGTTCGCTGATTAGACCTGCCAAGTCGCACCAGGGCGCTCGGAAGAGATCCAGGCGCTCGGAGCAGCATATAAAAGAAGCCCCAGGGGTGGAGCTTCAAAAACAACTGAGAACTCTTTGACTGCTTGCTCTGCTTCTCTACGCTCCTACGACGCTAACAAAGCCCCGACAAAGTGCTCCTTCTTCTTTGGTTAATTTTCTTGTCGGTATCACTTTATTTCCATTAGCATTTCTGTACCTTAATTTGTAATAGTATTTCGAATTGCTAGTGAATTGCCCAACGAAAGTACTCAAGGAGTACGGGCCTTCGAGTAGGAGTCGTCACAGGCTCCGAACGAAGTAAAAAACACCTTGTTCAGTTTGCCTAAGTTTTTTATTATTCCGCTGCGCTTAACTCTTATTAACGCGATTTTTTCGAATCGATATTCACCCCCTTTCTATCGACGTTTCACGATCCAACAATAAGTTTTCAAAGGACATGTTGCATATATTATTGCATGAATCATGTTTTTGAAAGTCATCTCGCATAACACCTTATGATTATGTTACGATATACCATGATGCTTATGATTATGTTATGTTATGTTAGGATGAACTTTATGATTATGTTATGATATGTTATGATCATGATTATGTTATGCTAGAATGCACTTTATGACTTTATTAGGATATGCCATGATACCTTACGATTATGTTATGATATGATGCTTCTATACATGATATGATGAGTTGTCTTTATGCTTTATGCCTTGAAGTTTTATTTATGCTATACGGTTTTTGTGAGTAGGAAAAGATCTTACTGAGCCTTGAGTGCTCACAGCTTACTTTCCTTGTACCACAGATAAGGGCAAAGAATGGATGTACTAAGGGAGCAGTAGGAGGGGGAAAGAAGGACGTGTGTAGTAGTGACTTGGCTAAAGAGAAAGACCTGCTTCTAGTTAATAAGAATTATGTTCATGTTGTTCTTTTATGACTCTATGACACTTCATCATGCTCTTTAGTATTATGGTTTAAATTTATGTTAAGCATGTTATGTTACTCATATGATAGGTAGTTAGTGATGATGATTTGAAAAGTAAAAGAAAAGTTTAAAGAAAAAAAAATATATACTATAGATAAGACTTCTGCTGTTTTAAGAAGAAAAGATAAGTAACCCCTGTCAGCTTAAGCAGGAAGGGGCGGGGCGTTACATGATATGATATGAATTTAGCTAGATATTTATGCTTGCATGTTGCTTAGAGCTTAGTTTCCTCTTCATGAATGTTTCGGCCAAGGACAAATTTTAGGGTTCAAGGAAGCTAAAAATTTAACCTAGCATGCTCATGTATCTCTTTATGATATGATATGAATTTAGCTAGATATTTATGCTTGCATGTTGCTTAGAGCTTGGTTTCCTCTTCATGAATGTTCCGGCCAAGGACAAATTTTAGGGTTCAAGGAAGCTAAAAATTTAACCTAGCATGCTCATGCATATCTTTAGGAGCTACTTCTACTTAACCTCGATGCTCACTAGGGCAAGTCTAAGTAATGTTAAGAGCATGTAGCATTACATGCGGTCATGTGATATAAAAACTTCACCTCCTCGTACATGATTTATCATGAAGGAATTCACAAGCAGAACCTCATCATAATAAACAAAAACACATTTTCACTATAGGGCTACAACCTAGCATGTTGGGAGGTAAGAACAGAACTTAACATAGTAATTGAAATCTTTAAACATAATCATTCCTCAAGCTCAGTACCACAGCATATTCACCAAAATTGTGGCATTGTACACACCTTGCAACTAGTCAAGGATTTGCTACTGAAAACCTAACCAAACATAGCCGTTCCAAGCTAAAGCCTACTGAAGCTTTAAAAACTATATGAAACTTATTCAAAGCTTGTATGCTACACACTAATTTGGTACATAACCCAAATTAAACGAAACTTAAGTGAATCTACCTATTACTGGTTAAGGATACAAACGGATCTGTGCACAACATATTTATTACACCATCACAAAGCTGCAGAATTCAAAACACATAAGCTATTCTCAATTATTTTCTAACCTCCTTATTCTATGCTTACACTATTTAGCATCATTACTAGATATGAAAAATGAAATCCCAAAGCCCTAGCAATAACATTTGTATCTAATTTCTGCATACATGAATCATATCAATTAAAACTAAATCAATACATTCAAGAATGAAATTCCAGTATGTCGATTGAACTAAAATTTACAACACACTCAAGTAGGTCTCAACATACATTGTTCTGCATAGAATTTACAACATATAAAGTCTGTTACAAGTATCAAAAAATTACAAACAAATTCTGAATTGTCAATTTGTTCTTCTAAACCTGACGGAGACCAAGCCCTAGGTCCCCTACTGCGTTTTCGCCCGAGAGGGAGTCGCGCTGACGCCGCGTGAGGAGAGGAGGGAAATTAGGGCTCAGGAAAACTTTCCCCTCTTTTTGTAACTAGGGTTTTTATTATCAACTATTGCTTAAGAATATTTCGCACCTTACCTTTTCACGAAATAATCGCTGAATAGTAGGTTGGTTGCATTTCCGCTGAACCCCTGGTCGCGGGTTCAAATCCTCAGCCGAGCCTTTTTATTCCCCTTTTATTTTAAATGTTCCTAACTACTGCTTAAATGTAATTCATCCTCTATTTGATCAGTAATGACCACTGGCCCACTTGGTTAGCTGGGTTTTGACCGAGTCAGAGGTTGCTGGTTCGAACCTCGGCTTGGGCATTTTTTGTCAAAACTTCCTTTGTTTAGTAAAAATACCAAACGACCTCCAAAAATTACATAAAAATACTCTAAAAATCCCTAGAATATTTCTATAGCATTTTTAAATTTTTTTAAATTACTTTTAGGACTCTAATTGAGGAAATTTAGGGCGTTACAAATTGGGGTACAATAACGGGAAAAGAACGTCCTAGTTAGGTATCTAGATTTTAATACAATATACGTATGATCCAAAAAATCTAGACTAAGACACTTAGTAGGGAATCTGGCATCAGCAGAGGGAACACTACTAGAACTAGCCTGGGACAAAATAATGCTCCATTGCTTCGTAATGTGATATATGCATTTAAACATTTGAGAAAAGCACACAAATATGAAGAAATAACTAGATAAATCGAGTTAAAGGGTACCTAGGAAGCATAGTTAGGGTTTTGGAGGTGAAAAATGGAGTAAAAAGTGAAAGAGGGTGGTTGGAGGGTGCCTTCCAGAGTTGATTTTCGCGAACAGAGAAGGTTCCTGTTTGTTGTTAAAATTTAGGTTGGAGGCGCCTTCAAGCTTATGGAAGGTGTCTTCCACTCCCTATGAAGGGTGCCTTCAAGGTTCATGAAGGCGCCTTCAATGGTCTCGGCAGGAGTTTTGTCGCCTTACCACAGGGCACCTCCGACTCTATTGAAGGCGCCATAGTTTTTCTTCATTAGGTTTAAATTTTGAGTGTTAATTAAGTTTAACTTTAAATTTTGATTAAGTTTAGTTAATTTAAAATTTTTAAAGTTTCATATTAAGGTTTTATTTTAAGTTAGATTTAAAGGTTTTCTAATTTTAAGTTTTATTTTTAATTTTAAGTTTAAATTTAATTTAATTTAATTTGAAGTTTTAATTTTAAGTTTAAGTTTTAATTTGATTTGATTTGATTTAATTTTATTAGAATTTAATTTTAGTTTGAATTTTTATTTTAAATTTTAAGTTTTATTTTAATTTTATTCTATTTAATTTAATTTTAGTTTAATTTTAATTTAGTTTAATTTAATTTAATTTTAATTTTAATTTTTTATTTTAATTTGGATTTTATGTTTAAATTTAAATTTTAATTAAATTTATTTCATTTGATTTTAGTTTAATTTTAATTTGGTTTAATTTAATTTTAATTTGAAGTTTCATTTTAAATTTTAAATTTAAGTGTTGATTTAATTTAATTTTAGTTTAATTTTAATTTGGCATAATTTAATTTAATTTTAGTTTAAATTTTTATTTTTTATTTTTATTTTAAATTTGATTTAATTTAATTTAAATTTGATTTAATTGATCCAATCATCTCACCCTGTCTAAGTTTTTAGACAAAGGTATCCTATCATTTTGTGAGATGAATTAAGCTAGGATTTTAGGGTTGATTTAACTTATGTTAGATTCAAGTTTAACTTTGGGTTAATCATGCAGACATTCTTTGAATAAATTTCTAGGTTATGGTGAGTCACATGGACATCATTAGAGTAACCACGTATTTTAAGATTTTTCAAAGTCTTGCCCAAAGAACTTAGTATAAATTTTTGGTCTAACCAGTTTAGATTGGTAAGGAGTAGCTTCAGTTAGTTCCACTAAGCCAAATGCACCATATTGAACACATATGATTCTTCCTAAATATGCATAGACAGAGCTTCCCTAACCTACTATCATCCTAAACCTCTCTAATACTATTTGTCAAGTTAAATTAGTCTCTAATTTATCAAGTCCAAATTTTCCAATTGGGTAAACTATTATTTTGGAGGTCGCAACTAGTTTGGCGCTTCCTCCTGAATTATTAAACTTGGGTTTATTTTAAGTTTTAGGTTTATATAGATTTGTTTTATAGTTATAGTAAACTTGATTATAGTTTGAGTTTAAATTAAATTTGTAGTTATTTGATTTAAATTTAGTTTTTGATTTTATTTTTTATTTTAGTCTTGGATTTGAATTAGTAGTTTTGAATTTTATTTTTAGGTTTGAGTTTGAATTACTTGGTTTATTTTGATTTGGTGTTAGGTAGTGGATTTTATTTTTAGGTATGTAATATTGATTGAGTTCTACTTGCTTGGTTTGACAAGCTTTTAGAACCCAAGCTTTGGTTTGTTTTTTATTTTGGATTACTAGTGATATAAATATTTTATTTGTAGAGCTAGACTTGTATCCGAGTCTGGATTTGTTGTATACAAGTCATTGTGATCCAAATATCATATCTAAGTACTTAGATCTTTTTGTAAATTTTTCAAGTAAGCTTTTAAGGTTAATTATTTTAGATTTTAGTGTGGAATTTTCTTCTTCAAGTTTGGTATTTTGAAATGAATTTTCAAGCTAACTTGGTTTAGGGTTTGATTTAAGTTGTTATTTTAGCTCCTCATTTTTTTTACTAAGTGTATCTATTTAACTTTTAGCAATAGAGAACTTCTTATGTAGATATGAAATATTTTTTTTTAAAAAAAAACTAGAGCTTATAATGGGATTTACTTCGGTGGAACCTTCAGAAATAAGTGTGGACTCGTGGCTCGACTCATATTCTGACTCTTTGTCTTGTTCCGATATACTTTTTGATTATGGTCTGATTACCATTAGAGCTTACATAACTTATTAGCGTTCTTGGATTTTATAAAATCGGGAGGTTGTACCATATATACTTTCTCCTGTAACTTTCCATTTAGGAAAGTAGTTTTAACATCCATTTGTTAAATCTCATAATCCTTGTAAGCTGCTATAGCTATCAAAATCTTAATGGACTTAAGCATTGCAACAAATGAAAACATTTCATCATAGTCAATTCTTTGATGTTGATTGGGACCCTTTGCCACAAGCCTTGCTTTATAGGTACTTATATTCTCATCCATGTCAATATTTTTCTTGAAGATCCATTTGTACCCTATGGGTTTTACTCCAATTAGCACATTAACTAACTCCCAAACTTGGTGTACATGGAGTCCATTTTAGATTTCATGGATTCTAGCCATTTCTCAGAATCATTTGAAGCAATTGCTTCCTCATAAGTTGATGGTTCATCATTTTCGATGAATAACACTTCCTCATGTTGGGTTACCAACCAACCATATCTGTTTGGCTCTCGACATATTCTTGTAGACTTATGTTGATCTCACGTTTCTTAAGTAGTCTAGGATAAAGGAGACACTTGTACTTGTGGCACTGTCTTATTATCCAACTATTCATCTTCCAACCTATTTGTAGAATCTATAATTTCTCCAAGACTTACTTTACTCTCACTACTTTCTTTAGAAATAAACTCTCTTTCCAAGAAAGTAGCATATCGAGCAACAATAACTTTGTGCTCACTTGGGAGATAAAAATAATATACCATTATAGCTTTGGGATAACCTACAAATGTATATTTTATGGATCTTGCTGCGAGCTTATTAGAATTTTCATTCTTTACGTAAGCATCACAACTCCGTATCTTAAAGTAAGACAAATTTGGTTTATTTCCAAACCATAATTCATAAGGAGTCTTATCTACTGTTTGGTTGGAACTCGGTTAAGTGTGTATGCTGCTGTTTCTATGGCATAGCCTCAAAATGACATTGGAAGACTTACATGACTCATCATTGATCTAACCATATTTATGAGTGTGTGATTTCTCCTTTTTGAAACACCATTCCACTCTGGCGTTCAAGGAGGTATAAGTTGAGAAATTATCCACACTCTTTTAAGTAATCAATAAACTCTTGGCTTAGATACTCGCCACCTCAATCACTCCGAAGGCCCTTAATCTTCTTACCACATTGATTTGATCTACCTCATTCTTGAACTCCTTAAACTTATCTAAAGTTTTAGACTTACGTTTCATTAAGTAGATATATCCATATCTACTTAAATCATCAATAAAAGTCATGAAGTAGGTATACGCTCCTCTAGCCTGAACTTACAATGACCCACAAACATCACTATGTATGAATTCTAGTGGTTCCTTTGCTCGTTCACCTATCTTAGTGAAAGGCTTCTTGGTCATTTTTCCTTATAAACACACTTTGCATGTATCTATGAGCTCTAATTCAAAAGAGTCCAAATACCCATTACTGAGTAGTCTAGCGATACATTTATGGGGCATATGACCAAGTCTACAGTACCAGAGAGACGTCAAATTTTAGTCATACAATTTTTATTCTTATTTTCAATACAATAAATCAGTTCATCTAAGTTAAGAACATAAAGACTATTATTCAATGAACAATTCTCATAGAATACATTGTTCAAATAAAAGGAACATAACTTATCCTTGAATTGAAAAACAAATCCCTTGGATTCCAAACTCGACACCAAAATGATATTCATTGAGAAACTAGGAACAAAATGTTGGTGCAGCGGGGCCGGCAAGAGGGGGGTGAATTGCCTGCACAATAAAAATACCCTCCTCATTTCTTTTAACTAAAAAAATGCAATAATAATAAAGAAATAAACTAACAGAAATAAAGAGGAGGTAGAGAATTTAACTTGGTTACAACCCAGGGGGTTGTTAATCCAAGGTGATGAAAAAGCTCAGAAAGATATCCTTCTCTGAAGGTGGAGAAGTCTTTTACACACTGAAAGCTCTTGGCACGCCCCAGGTAGTCTCTACCAGAAGAAATTTCGGCAGCATCTCCCCTGTACGGGTGACAATATGAATCCAAGAATATATATATCACTCTTCGGCCCACACGGCTGGAATAATACAATACAAATAACAACAATCCATGCAATTATATATATATCCAATCCACGTAGTTTATATAGACAATCCATGTAGTTTAATATACAACCTCCGGCTGTCAACAAAATTTATAAAAAGGAAAGATGATCGAGAAATCATCATAGATATATGTAAACTCCTACTCCACTACAACAAAGAAAACACAATCAATGAAATAATGGAAATACCGCAGCGGAAAACATAAGAAGCAAACCCAAAGAGTTCAACATAAAGTCCTCAATACAAGAACTCACATCACCAGTATATGACGACATAGAACGAATAAAAAACATTTACAATCGAAAATCGTCGCAACAATGGGTGCTAGCGACGGGAATCTCCCGACGGCCTCAACTTGAAAAGTAGTAATATAACGGTGTGAGTCCAAGAACTCAGCAGATAACCAATAGATATGTACAGCAACATATAACCACCAGCAATAACCTATGGTACAGTCTACTAAAGCATAGAACCTATAGTATAGTCTCCTAAAGCATAGAACCTATAATACAATCTCCTAACAGTATAACAGGTATGCATAGGTTGAATAAACTATAGTAACTAACAGTAAGCATGTAATACAGTCTACAACAAGAATAATAAGCAATGCATAACTGAAATAAACTGTATCACCTGCAAGGCTTGAGCATATGACTGTGAACATACACAGATAAAAATAGTCAGAGCAAATAAGCATGTATCCTGTATGCATATCAATCATATGCAGTCACCCAAATGCATCATCCAGTATGCAACAATCACAATAAATGCAATCTGTGCATATGATGCAAATGACATGTCTTGGTCACCCCTGACGCCAGTCAGCCATCTCACAAACAATGGTGAGACCGAGTGGGTAGGGCTGTGACACCATGCACTCTGCTGTCACTACCCCTGAAGAGTGACCGAGTGGATGGGATGCTGTCGGAGTACACCTATCCTCCTACCTCAAACATAGTGAGGGAGCGTAATGCTCTCATCTCCTGGTATGCGATGATGGGGAGGGATCCCTGCCTACTACCACGCTGCAATCACACTACCCATGAGCGGACCAGCGGAGCCCTAACAGAGCTATTGCCATACACACCCTGGGTGTTGTGCCACTACCCATGCAATGGCCATGTTGTGTGCAGGCCCATGTAGCCGGCCGACGAGCTCAACAATAGTGGAGTCGTCAATCGCCCAGCATGCAATCATGCGGGATGGTGCATGATGCTGTAGTATGTCATACCTGAACATAGCCTCCTCCATATATGTATGTGCCAAAAAGTTAAACGTATATATATATAACCATGACATAAGAAGCATAAATCCAAGAACATCATATATAACAATGATATAAGTATCATTAATCCAAGGACATGTATTGTAACAACCCAAATTTCCTCAATTAGAGTCCTAAAAGTAATTTAAAAATATTTAAAAATGCTATATAAATATTCTAGGGATTTTTAGAAATTTTTAGAGTATTTTTATGTAATTTTTGGAGGTCGTTTGATATTTTTAAAACGAAGGAAGTTTCGACAAAATAATGTCCAAGCCGAGAATTGAACCCACGACCTTTGACTCGATCAAAACCCGACTGACCAAGTGGGCAAACGGATTTTTCTATTTAGAAAAGGCAGCTAATTTATTTAAGATAGTTAACAGAATATTGGATTATAAAAGAGATAAGTTGATCTTGGATTTGTCTGTTTAGAAAAGGTAGCGAATTTATTTAAGATAGTTAACAGAATATTATAAAAGGGATAAGTTGATGTTGGATTTGTCTGTTTAGAAAAGGTAGCGAATTTATTTAAGATAGTTAGCAGAATATTGGATTATAAAAGGGATAAGTTGATGTTGGATTTGTCTATTTAGAAAATGTAGCGAATTTATTTAAGATAATTAACAGAATATTGGATTATAAAAGGGATAAGTTGATGTTGGATTTGTTTGTTTAGAAAAGATAGCGAATTTATTTAAGGAGTTAACAGAAATATTAAGTTATAAAAAGGGATAAGTTGATGCTCTGTTGTTCCGTGACTTAAACCATTCTCTCCTTCTCTTCTGCGTACGATGGCGGAGCCCGGGCAGAAAACGAAAGGGAGTTAGGGCATCATCTCCGGCGGCCGACCAAGGTCCTAGAAGCCCTTTTTGTTCGGTTGTGAGTCCAAGAATCAAGGTAAGTGCTTCTCACCTGCAGTAGGAGTAGTTTCAGACCTTTGTTCTTCTTGAATTTGAAGCATAAGAAGCGCTTATAGTACAGATTTTTAATTAAGCCTATAGTGCAGATTTTAATTAAGCTTATAGTGCAGATTTTTATGTAGGCTTATAGTGCAGATTTTAATTAAGCTTGTAGTGCAGATTTTTAATTAAGCCTATAGTGCAGATTTTAATTAAGCCTATAGTGTAGATTTTAATTAAGCTTATAGTGCAGATTTTTATGTAGGCTTATAGTGCAGATTTTAATTAAGCTTATAATGCAGATTTTTATGTAAGCTTATAGTGTAGATTTTTAATTAAGCTTATAGTGCAGATTTAATTAAGCTTATAGTGCAGATTTTTAATTAAGCCTATAGTGCAGATTTTAATTAAGCTTATAATGCAGATTTTTATGTAAGCTTATAGTGCAGATTTTAATTAAGCCTATAGTGCAGATTTTAATTAAGCTTATAGCACAGATTTTTAGTTAAGCTTATAGTGCATATTTTAATTAAGTTTATAGGTCCAGATTTTAATTAAGCCTATAGTGCAGATTTCAATCAAGCTTATTGTGCAGATTTTTATGTAAGCTTATAGTGCAGATTTTAATTAAGCTTGTAGTGCAGATTTCTTAGAGCTTAAAATGCAGATTTCTTTAGAGCAGATTTCTTTAGAGCTTGTAGTGCAGATTTCTTAAGAGTTTATGGTGCAGATTTCTTTAAAGTTTATAGTGTAGATTTTTGGTGGAACCTGTAGTGCAGATTTTTGGTGGAATTTATAGTGCAAATTTTTGGTGGAATTTGTAGTGCAGATTTTTGGTGGAACTTATAATGCAGTTTTTAAAGAAAAAGATTATAGTGCAGTTTGGTTAAGTATTATAGTATAGAATTTATGTTTGCATAGTATGCAGAAATAGTGTAGCATAGAATGCAGAATCTTGATTAGAATAATATGCAGAATTTTGATTAGCATAGTATGCAGATTTTTGTTTATGCATTTCAAAGTTAAAATTTGTTTAAACATTTCATTTTTTAAAGAAGCATTCTTTTATTAGAGGTATTAACAAGTATAAGAAAGATAAAGAAAAGAAAGAAAAAGGCCAAGGCCTTAAGTAGATCCCAAAGCCAAGACTTTAGGGATTTTGGCACACAAGGTGCTCGTTAAAATGCCAAGGCATTTAAAGAAGAAGTAATTAAGATAAATCATCTTATAAATCAGTATTTTACTTTTATCACTGGACTCTTAGTTGTCCTTGGGTTGGGCTCCCATAGTCGTCCCTAGGTTTAGATAACCTAGTAAACCCTACTAGATTCGGGACCAGCTATCTCGGGTCTAGTTAGGGATGCGCGCATAGCAAGTACAGTTGCCGGGCCCAAGAAGAAAATTGATTATTATTTTTATCTATTATGAAAATAGTTTTCAAAACTTCACAAATCAGTTTTAGATTTATTTTATTCACATGCATATTCGAGTTTTGTGAGTTAGCGCTTACTAAGCAATTTTGCTTATAGTTGCATTTCCTCTTACTGCAGATAAAGGAAAGGAAAAGTTATAGCAAAGGAAGGCGACAAGGAGGTGCGGATGGATGTGTGATGCCTGGACTATAGAAGCCTTGGGATTTAGCATAAGAATTTATTAAGATTGCCATTTATTAAGAATGTATTAGATGAGTCATTTAGTCTTCCACTGCTAGTTAATTGTATGTTTTGAGTTTTTTTAGAGTTTATGTATTGATATTTTCATGCGAACAACTCTAATTAAGTAAAGTTAGTAGTCCAGTAGTGCTCCGCCCTCACAGACTAGTAGTGAGGAGGGTGGGGTGTTACATGTATCAAATGTGTAAAGCAACTAATCTAGTATAGTGAAGCACTATAAATATATCTATCTCTATGAACACAGATACGCATGATAAGAAATAAAAGTATACCAGACTAATGTATAGCAGATAGTAGTAGAAGCATGTATCAGGTATCATCTAAACTAAAACCAGGGAAGTGCTAAATCTATTAATTACTTCTAGTTTTATGTATACTACACATATCATAAGACAATATCGAAAAGATAAGTCAAAGGGTACCCGCCTCAAATAGATGGTACTATCTGTTGGAGTGTATACTAAAAGCCTAGCTTTTGTATAAATATTTATAAGAATCACATTGGTCAAGTGTCTACATTTATATATACCAAATGTAGATGTTCAATTAATTTATATTGTAGATAACATAGTGTGTGATGTCACACACAGAAGATCGTGTTATCGGTTCTTTATAAATTATAAACAATAGCTCACGACTGAGATGGAAAGGAACAAACCATCGGAAAAGTCGTAGTGTAATTAGGTATTAGTTTATCTTGACTAATAAAATACACTAGTACACTCTAAGTGTATTGAGCAGGACCATTTAAGGAAAGTTCTTTTTATACTGACTTAATAAAGAATAAGTCTTTAGTTATTATGAAAGTGTGTGCTCTTAATCCTAATATAATAACAAGCACATATATTTAATATTTATTTCTTTAACTTATCAAAGGGTGAGATTTAGCTTGATAAATCAATAAGCCCGATAAGTTGGGAAATGATATTACTTATAGTGTGTGTTATTGATTATAGAAGGAAACTGTGTCCTAGTAATCTAGGTTGATAATGTCCCCAAGAGGAGCTCATAAAGAATGTCATGTTAAACCCTGTAGGTGGACTTAGTCCAATATGACGATAAGGTTGAGTGGTACTACTCTTGAAACTAGATATTAATTAAGTGAGTTGTCAGTAACTCATTTAATTAATGGACATCTGATATCTTAAACACAGGGAGACTAACACACTCATAATAAGAAGGAGCCCAAAATGTAATTTGCGATTGGTGCGGTAGTTCAATAATTGTTCTTTAGTGGAATGAATTATTATTGATGAAATTAAGTTATGTGTTCGGGGCGAACACGAGATGCTTAATTTCATTGGGAGACCAAAATCAATTTCTCCTCTCGGTCCATATCGTAGCCTCTTAATTATAGAGTACTATACCCACCTTCTTACCCATCCTAGCTTGGAGTCCGAGCTAGGGCCGGCCAAAGGCATGGTTCATGGGTTCATGAGGTGGCCGGCCCTAGCTTGATCCCAGGCTTAGGTGGCCGACCCTATTAAAATAAAAAGGAATTTTATTTTAAAATTTTTTTTTATGTGGATTCCATGGTTTTAAAAGAGAGTTTAAAATTTAAATCTTTCCTTTTATAGCTTTCTACAAAAGATTAAGAAAAGATTTGAAATCTTTCCTTATTTGTAGATTGAAAGGTAGATTTTAATTTTGAGAAAACTTTTCTTTTTTAACCATGTTCATGATTTAAAAGAGAGTTTAAAAATTAAATATTCTCTTTTATTAGTTTCTACAAAAGATTAATAAAAGATTTGATATCTTTCCTTATTTGTAGATTGAAAGGAGATTTTAATTTTTAGAGATAACTTTCCTTTTTGGAAATCATCCACATGTTTAAAAGAAAGATTTTAATTTATAAAATTTCTTTTTTACAAATCACCATGAAGGAAAAAATTATTAGAGAAATTTTTTATAAATTTCCGGAAACAAATTAGGAATTTTTAATTCTTGTGTGAATTAAACTTTCCTTGATTGGGGATTAAAAGTGGTCGACCATTATAATTAAGAAAAGAAAATTATTTTTAATTAAATAAATTTTCTTTTTCATGGCAAAGGAATTAAGGAAGTTTTTATTAAAATTTTCTTATTTTCCAAGACCAAGGAATATAAAAAAGGGGGTAGAGGTGCCTTCATGGTGAACAACTCTATTCTTTTTCTTCCTCCCTCTCTTCCTTGGTGGTGTGGTCGGCCCCTCTTTTTTCTCTCCTCTCCTTATTGTGGCCGAAACTTCTTCATTGGTGGAGTCCTCTTGGTGGCCGGATTAAGCAAGGAGAAGAAGGAGAGAAAGGAAGCCTAGTCTCTAGCATCCCTTGGAGCATTGGTGGTGGCCGAACCTATCTATCAAGAAGGACTCTTGGTGGCTGAAACCTAGAAGGAAGAAGAAGGTGTTTGGTGGTTCTCATCTCAGAAGATCGTTGCCCACACAAACGTTCGAGGTTAGAAGAGGAATACGGTAGAAGATCAAGAGGTTATTAAAGTTCACAAAGAAAGGTATTACTAGTATTTATTTTCTGCATCATGCTAGTATATTTTTCTTTGTATGAATTCCAAACATAAGAGGCATTAGATCTAGTTTTTCGAATAAGTTTTTCGAGTTTGTGTTTTCTTCTTTTTTGAATTTGTGATTCGATTGTTCCTTTTGGTTAACCTAGAGTTATTTAAGGAAATTAAATATTAGTTTTCCTTAAAAGGCTTTGTTTAGGCGGTGGTGGTTGCTCCCATATCTAAGAAGGCCATGTGCCTCGCCATGCAGTCTTGGAAGCCAATTTTGGAAATTAATATTTAATGGAATTAATAACATAGGTGGATTTGAATTAATAGTGTTAAGTTTCATTTGCGATTCAAATCAAAACCATTAAGAACAGATAAGTTAAATTTGGAATCAATGATGTTAAGTTTCATCAGTGATTCCTAATTTAACTTCTAATGAACACAATAGGTTATTTAAGGAAAGGTTCGACACTTGTACAAAAAATTTTATACAGTGGAACCGGTACATTTTCTTAGGACTAACCAACAATTGGTATCAGAGCTAGGGTTTGCCTCTGTGTGTTTGGTTTTCAAATAGATTATGCATATGTCATACATAATTTAGGCAGGATAATAGTATGATGTGCTAACTCTTTGGTTGCAGGCTCCAACTATTATGACATATAGATATTGTGTGTGATTGGACCCTTGGACATGTCAAGGGCATTATTTTGTGTGCATGATTGCATGTATCAAATACAGCAGGAGCTGTGTTATTTTTAGAATTTTATTTTTGTTTAATCTAGAATACATGTACATTCCTTTATGGAATATAGGATCGATGTATGTAAAATTCTATATTTGTCGCGGATCGTATCTTTGCTAGGCGTGGTGCTATCGGAGGACCAGAGGCGCAGCGGAATAAGAAGCAAGATAGATGCGACAACTTGACCCGATGGCAGTGGCTAAAGATGGCAGCAGCTAGGGTTGGAGCACACGGAGGACAATGATGGAAATGCCATAATAATTAGAAAATTAATTTCCAAAGTTATTGCTTTTATTTACTGTGTAAGTGCATGTGTTATATGCTAGCATAGGTTAAAATTCCTCATTTTAAATAACTAAGTGGGAGAGGGATTAGTATATAAATCCCACGGTCTCCATTACTGGTTTGTAAGTGATGCAACAAGCTTGCGTGTTGGCTCTGAGTGCCTCCCACCACAACGGATGAGTTTGTTTGCGGATCACTAGATCAAACTTCCTTAATGAATGATTATAGGAAATTATTTATGATGTGTGTGATCTTCTCCAACTGAAGGGGAATAATTCTATTTAATGGACTTAGTATCAAAGTAATGGTATACACTTAGATGCATCTAATAGTATCCTTCCCAACGGAGTCAGTGCTATTACTTGTGTGACCAAAAGGAAACCAACTATTAATTTGTCATAAAACTAGGTTGACAAGATAATAAAATTAATGGGTTAAAACCCCTCTTACGAATGATTGATTTTGTATACGTCCACACAAATGTGGCATACAAAATTAACGGTGTTTGAGATAATTTTATTTGTCATAAAGTTATGTTGACAAGATAATTAATGGGTAAAACTCTCCTCTTACAAATGTTGATTTTGTATACGTCCACACTAACGTGGCATGCAAAATTCACGGTGTTTTGAGGTGTTGTTAAATTTAAATAATATTGTTAGAGGAATCAATATTATTTTAAATTTAGAGTCTTAACCAAATATTTGATTAAAGACAGGCCAACTATTAATTTTATTTGTCATAAGTTGACAAGATAATAAAATTAAAGGATAAAATCTCCTTTTAGAATTTGTATACGTCCACACTATCGTGACATACAAAATTCACTGGGATTTTGAGATGTTGGTCTTGACCAAATATTTTTAGGATTCTTAAGTTTTTCAAATGTTAGTCAATCCCCTAGTTGTTATACTATAGAAAAGACTTAGTAGTCCCAATTATAATGATTGGAAATATGACTTAGACATTAAGATAGACTGTCTTCTTAGAACTAAGAACAATTTAGGTGTATTTTATTCATTAGTTGTAACATGTTTAGTGGAGTTATCTACCGGTACCTGGCGTGTAGATACGAGAACCACTAATCATGTCTGTAATTTATTACAGGGTTCCAGGAAACCCGACAACTATATGAAAAGGAAAACACCGTCTACATGAGCACTACTGCAAAAGTAGCAGCTGTTACAGTGGGAGATATTTGTTGGGGTTGCAAGGTTGCAAACATAGTCCCATATTGGAAACACATGGGAAAGATCATGGGTTTATAAGAGAAAAGATATCTCCATTTTGCTTGAGGCCTTTTGGGTAGAGCCCAAGAGCAAAACCATGAGGGCTTAGGCTCAAAGTGGACAATATCATGCAATTGTGGAGATATCTAAATTCTTTTCGATCCTACAATTGGTATCAGAGCAGGTACCGCTCTGATTTGGTGCAACCACCAATCAGACAGGGGGAGAAACATTTCTTTTAATGTTTTTCGGCTTTCAGTTTTTCGCATAACTTCAAACTGGTATTATTACCTTTTTGAAATTTTTTTTCGTAATTAAAACTAAATTGGTGCAACACCGATTTAGCTCTTTTTCATTACTCTTCTTTCTTCCCGCACTGCTAATCCAAGACCAAGTCGTGGCACCACTTTTTACTTTTCCATCTTCAGCATTCAATGACTCTTCTAGAAGGACGGAACCCTCACGAACCACCACCATACGATCAAGATTTCAACTACTGGAAGCGATTAATGGAATGCTTCTTAGGAAGCTTAGATTTCAATTATGTGCTAATATTGAGAAAACCCTCTCAGGACTCGGAACTGAATAAAAATGTAAGTAAAATTATTTGTAGTGTTTTACCTAACAATGTTTTATGCAGACTAGAAAAGTGCAAGAATGCGTGTGAGCTTTGGATCCAGTTGATCAAGCTTCATGAGAAGCCGTTGGAGTGAGACGATCAAGCCAAAATTGAATCCAAACTCGAGTCAGATCCAACGGAGAAGCCTGCTGAATTAGGGGTTGTGCTCAAGGTTAGTAATATTTACCAAAACACCCTTGCTAGTAGTAGTTTAAAATATGTGCATGTTAATTTAGATATGTCTGAAAGTATATGTGAAAATAGTGTACATGACAATACTTGCAAAAATACCCTTAGGATATTTTCTGATAAAATAAATATAATTAATTTAGAAAATACATAAAATACCCCTAGGATATGTCACGCCCCGGGAAAGTCACTGTCCGAAGAAATTTCGGCAGCACCTCCCCTGTACGGGTGACAATCTGAAGCACTTCTACAGGCATAATATACATCAGCCACAAGCGGCTGGAATATACACACAACCACACAGTTATATATATATCATCAGCCTACACGGCTGGAACAAAACCAACACAACGGAAATACATAAAAAAATAAGCTCATACAAAACAAATCAACACACTGCTAGCCGGCTAGGCTTACACCACACAACGACACAATACTCCGAAAATAAAATCGGAACACACCAAGCCAAATACACACATATCACATACCAAGATAAAATAAACAAGAAGGCGGAGACATGTCTTCTGATGTGACGTGGGGACCAGCAGGCAGGATACTCCAAGCGACTCCATAAACAATCTGGTACCTGAAAAATATAGAGTCCACAGGGGTGAGTTCAACAACTCAGCGAATACCTAGTTGACATGTATAGTAAACTATAACAATTAGTAATAACTATGGAGTACAGTCTCCTGAACAAAAGAAAGTAATGCATAATAGAAAAGGCTGAAGAGTACTGTACTCACAAGGGCCACCTATCCGAATAATCAGGTCGTCAGACCGGAAGTGTTATAAATCCTGTATGCATGTCAAACATATGCATCCATCCAAATGCAGCATATAAGTGCAGCAAACACAAGCAGTAAATGCATAAATGTGTATGATTCCAATGATGCGTCCTGGTCACCCCTGACGCCAGTCAGTCATCTCACACACAATAGTGAGGCCGAGTAGGTAGGGCTGTGACAACCGTGCACTCTACCATCACTACACCTGATGAGTGAGTGAGTGGACGGGATGCTGTCGGAGTACTCCTTTCCTCTGACCCCAAATCATAAATGGGGGAGCTCAATGCTCTCATCTCCCGGTATACGATAACGGGGAGGTATCTCTGCCGGCTACCACGCTGAGTCACGTGACCAACGGAGCCAAACAGAGTCCACCGTCTGCCGGCTACTACGCTGCTACACTAAATGCCAGCGGAGCCAAACAGAGCGGAACTGTCTGTCGGCTACCACGCTGAGTCCTCAGACCAACGGAGCCAAACAGCAGAACCGCCACACACCTGTCTGATATACCACTAACCCATGAGTGGTGGTGTGTGCAGTACATGTAACTGGCGATGTGCTCAACTATAGTGGAGCCGACAATCGCGCAGCATGCAATCATGATGCATGACACTAAGCATAGCAATAAACTGATCAGCATAACCATATCCATATACATAAAATGAGTATCATAATATCGATGGTCAAATACGAAGATCTAAAGTACACAGGTCAGATAGGATATCAAAAACCTAGGTTCTGAACATAACAAGCATGGTATGTCACTACCTCACTGAGCATATGTATAATCATATGGATATTAGCATAAAATGCATGACAGGTGAGCAAACAAGCATGTAACGAGAATCCGGTATTGACGTACCGAAATAAGGACGTACATAATTATTACAAAGGCTATAACCTACTAAACATATCAACAAGACATATCAAAAAGATAAGTCAAGGTACCCGCCTCCAATCGAAAAGTCCAATCTGATCCGAACACGACGTCAAGATACTCGTCTCGCGTCAAAGTCCTGTGTCACCAATATAAATATATTTTATTTAGCTACAATTCATAAGAATTTAAATAGCTAAATAAAATCTACAAGACTAGATTCTAAGCAATTAAATCTAATCACACTAATCATGCATCGACTAGTGATATACTAACCATTTAGTAATCCATATCATCTCCAATTCAACACATACCTAATTTATACTCAACAACCATTTACAACCTCCAATTCAAACCTACACATGATCATATAATCAAATCATACCTAAATCAATCCATTATCCACAACACGTATCAAATCCCTACAACATACCTCAAACTCACAGCCATAAACAAGGTGGGCCGCTGGAAATCCACCTCACTGCCCTAAAGCTTCTGTCGACAACCACTTAAGGAACAACAAAACATCCTTTCCGTTTAGAATAAGTCCAACAACTGAATTACAACAAGAAGACTTCTGATACCCGAATCTTACCTCAATATACAACTGTGCTTTTGCCGTTGGAACAAGAGGATGCTAGATGGGTTGCTAACGAAACCATGAACTCCCCCATAGTATACCATTCCTGCTGAAATCTTTCCCTACGGCTCAATTAAATCAAAATGTAGGTCACAAATGCAACAAAAATAACCTAAACTTACCTCAACAGGGACCTTGGTCAACAGCAAGGAAGAAGAGCAAGAACTGATCAGGAAATACAACAAAAGATTTATCAAACACTTCCCCTCCTAGTCCATCACCGGAAGAAGATTACAACAAGTAAAACCAATGTATCATCTGAAACACAAGGTACCGCACCTACCTCAAAGACCACTGGCAGGTCACAGAGAAAAAGGGCTCGGCAGAACCTGATGGTCGTCGACCGTGAGTTGCAGAGGTGCGGCAACGGCTGTAAACCCACAACTAGGGCACGGGTTGGCAACACAATGAAGTCAGCGTCGGCTGCGGTGGCCGGTGGCAACTCAAAGGAAAGAAGGCTTGGTGGTGGCTGTTGGCGTCGGAGTAGGGCATCGGCTGAGGCTAGGGCAGAGGAGCGACTCGGCCGGTGGTGGCTCGCGGTGTCGCAGTGGCCTCTACTCGACTAACTCGAGATGGAGGGTGGCAGCCGGTTTCCGGCTAGAGCACAACGTGGAGGAGGCAGGCGGCACTGCGGTTGGCAACGCCGTCGAGTGGAGAAGCTGCGACCGAGAAGATGGCTAGGGCTCAAACGGCATTGGCCAGAAAAGGAAGAGGAATGGGAGAACCAGCGGAGGAAGAGAGGAAAGAAGGAGGAGGAGGAGAAGTGTGGCGCCGGTTAGGAGGAGACGGCGTCAAGGGATTAGGGCACGCACAGATTCGGCGGGGGAGGATAGAAATAAGAGTAAAAGAAAAACCAAATAAAAAGGAAAAGAAAAATAACTTTTCCTCACTTAAATGGGGTACCTTAAACATGCTTTCCCGGGGCCCAGTTTTATCCCCATGAACTCGTCCATTCGATCTCCAAAAAATTCCCAGAAAATTTTCAAAAATTCCGAAAAATTCTCTTATCAATATTCGCCTATTTTCGGTATTTTACATTCTCCCCCACTAATAAAAATTTGGTCCCCAAATTTCGTTATCTACCATCAGCAAATACTAACAATAGGTAAAGAGTATAAAATGCTGAACGGAAAATAACTCACACACCTCATGTGAAAAGATGGGGATATCGAGCTCGGATAATATCCTCGAACTCCCAAGTAGCCTCCTCATCCGTGTGATGCTGCCATCCGACTTTAACCAGCCGGATAGTCTTGTTCTGCAACTGACGCTCTTTCCGGTCTAAAATCCGTACTGAAATCTCCTCAAAGGTGACGTCAAGCTGAATGACACTATGATATCTGTCAGTACATCTGTCGAGTCGGATATATACCTCATCAGTATAGACACATGGAATACGTCGTGAACGCCCACTAAAGCTGGTGGTAGCACTAAACGATAATCTACCGCTCCAACCCTTTCCAAGATCTGGAAAGGTCCAATGTATCGCAGGCTGGCTTACCTTTGAGGCCAATCTTTTCACCCCTTTCGTGGGTGAAACTCACAGAAATACATGGTCACAAATGGAGAACTCTAAGGGTCTGCGTCTCCGATCTGCATAACTCTTCTGGCGGTCCTGTGCCTCTGACGTCCTCCGTCTGATAGTATGGACCAACTCTGCCTCATGCTGAGCTCTATCAGGTTCCAACAATCGAGCCTCCCCAACCTCATCCCAGAGGGTGGATGTCCGACAAGGCCTACCATACAACACTTCAACGGTGGCATTTGAATAGCCGAATGCAAACCGTTGTTGTAGACGAACTCTGCCAATGGCAAATGGTCCTCCCAACTGCCCCTAAAATCCAATACACAAGGCCTCAACAAATCCTCTAGAGTCTGAATGGTCCGCTCTAACTGTCCATCTGCCTACGGATGGAAAGTTATACTGAAACAGAGCTGCGTGCCCAAGGCTTGCTGCAGACTCTGTCAAAAAAACACAAGACGTGAACCGGGGGTCTCTATCCGAAATGATACTCAAAGGAACACCATGAAATCTGATGACCTCTCGGCAATACAGATCTGTCAATCGATCCAAGGAATCAGTCTTCCGGATCATTAAGAAGTGCGCGAATTTGGTTAATCAATCAACGATTACCCAAATCGCATCATGGCCTCGTCATGTCCTCGGCAAACTCACCACAAAGTCCATAGTAATCTATTCTCATTTCCACTCAGGAATAGAAATCTGCTGAAGTAATCCGGCAGATCTCTGATGCTCGGCCTTCACTTGCTGACAGACAAGACATCTAGCTACAAAATCCGCGATGTCTTCCTTCATGTCGTTCCACCAATAGAAACACCTCAATCTTGGTACACACGGGTACTGCCTGGGTGGACAGCAACTCATGAGCGATGAGCCTCCGGAAGTAACTCCTATAAGACCGGATGAGACTGAAGTACGCATAATCTGCCTTGGAAGTGTAAAACACCCTCCTCGTCTCGTGTAAACTCGGTCTGCTACCCGGAAGCTATCTGGCTGCAAATAAACTGCCAATACTGATCAGCAGCATAGGGCTCTCGGATCCTCGTCCTGATCGACGACTGAGCAACCATGGTAAGAAGAATACCCTGCTCTGTCCATCCCTGTTCTTCAAGGCCCAATTCGGAGAATCCCTAAATCAAGTTCATAACCACAACTCGGTGGCAAGCCAAAGTCCCTCTAGACTTCCAGCTAGGTGCATCGGCAACCACATTAGCTTCTCCCCATGTGATAGCTAATGGTACAATCGTAATCTTAAAAAAAATTTCATCCATCTCCTCAGTCAGAGATTACGTTCCTTTCTAAGTGAACAGATATTTGAGACTCTTATGGTCAGTGAGAATCCCAAATGTAACGCCATATAAATAATGTCGCCAAATTTTCCTGGCAAAAATAATGGCGACTATCTCCAGATCATGTACAGGGTAGTTCTTCTCATGCTCCTTCAACCGACGAGGAGCATAGGAGACTACTCTATCGTGTTGCATCAGAACAACGCTCAAACCCTGAATAGATGCGTCGGTGTAGAGGACATATCCGTCCTCTCCAGAAGGTAAAACCAAAACTGAAGCCGACACTAATCTCCGCTTCAGCTCCTGGAAACTGGTCTCGTAGTCCTCAGACCACGTGAACTTCACGTCTTTCCTGGTCAGGCGTGTCAGTGACATAGCTAACCGGGAGAAACCCTCAACGTATCTCCGGAAATATCAAGCCAAACAAAGGAAGTTGCGAGCCTCTTCTATAGACTCCGTCTACTCCCAACGGTAACAACCTCGATCTCCTGTGGAACCACGGTATACTCCTACTGGTCAACATGTGTACCAAAAATCTCACAGAAAATAATCCCAAAACGCACTACTGAACTTTGCATATATATGTTCCCATCGAAACATCTCTAGAATTATGCAAAATGGTGTGCGCGACTCACCGCAGATCCGAAATAGATCACAATATCGTCAATAAGACAATGGAAACCAATCCAAACATCCTAGGGATATCCAAATCATCAAGTCCATGATAACATCTAGGGCACCGCAAGCCCTAATGGTAAAAAAAATCAAGACACATAATGTCCGTATCATAGACATTCCTAACCATAAGATCCTCAACAATAAACAGATCTGATCACTAACGATATCAATCACCAAGAACAAATCCTCCAGTGTGAGAGCAACGCTCCATCACACGAAATACCACATATGTGGGAGCAACGTTCTACCACAAGAAATCCTCCATATGTGGGAGTAACACTCCACTATAATTTATAAATAATCCGTAACATGTATCTACAATAAATATGGGAGCAATGCTCCGCTACAAGCAATCCGCAATATGTGGGAGCAACGCTCCACCACAGAACAATCCCTAAATATGTGGGAGCTACGCTCTACCACAACAATCCAGAATATGTGGGAGCTACGCTCTACCACAAACGATCCATAACATGTGGGAGCTACGCTCTACCACAACAATACATAAGTGCCCAAAGCACCTAACTATCTAGCTAGAGACCGCACGAGATCTCTCTACCACAGATCACTGTGGGTAGCCTAGGGTATAACCACCCAGTAAGCAAATCAAATCCATAGTCAACTCTATCATCCTCCTAGTGGGTGGGTCACCCACTAATGGAAGAATTAGTTGACCGGGTAAAACAACCAATATCATAATGTAGACATTTAACATTCTACATTTAACATAGGTAGAATCATCATGATGCTACCAACTATACATCTGACACACGTGCACACACAACATATGTATGATCGACATAGTCCTCCAATTAGTACACACCAAATATACTCACATCATAGTATAAATCACCGTGACACCTCCAACAATGTATACCGAACCCGTGTGCATATATCATCGTAGGTAAAATCAACAATATCCCTCAAACAACACTCACATGACAAATATACACATATGCCAAGAGTATAATCAACATATACTTCAAATAAGGCATACTAAAACCAGGTGCACTCACAAATCACACATAATCAACAAGATACCTCAGATACCACACCAAACACATATGTACATATCACAACACCGATGTAATCGACAAGATACTTCCAACATGACACTCACACCCATGTGCACATACCACGACACAGATTTAAATCGATAAGATACCTCCAATATGTCAATCCGGCACGTACAGCTAACTAAATAGCTATAATCCACAAGGAACCTACAATAACAATATCTAGATGGGAATACCCACACTATCTACAAATGAACTATCCATCATAAAACTCCTTCAACTCATAACAATCATATGTACACTTCATAGTTATGCATAATCAGCATATTTAATCCAATCTACCACACAAACCTTATACCACCTTCTAAGTTATCCAATTAGGTGCATACAGTCTAAAATTAAAGTACTCATGGAATAGGATATATCGATCCTCTATCGACTGACCAAATCGTCAATAGTATATGGCTAATTCAATCCTTTCCCACGTCAATATAAGCTAGGTACTCGATGTGCTCAAGATATCCAACTAAGCACGAATAACCCAAGATTCAAACATCTAAAAGTAAAGTAGGTCAATCCCCTACTGATCGGATCAACAAAACTAATCGGTCATCTACTAACTAATCAAGAATAAATAAAGCCTCTACAAGCACTAAGGTAAAACGATCACGACTACCCAAGTCAACAAACGTCAATCTATCTTCTACTGACCGATTTAACAAGAGTAAATCAATTCTCTACGGATGAAATTAACTAAGATAACATGGTATACTACTGGCTAGGTCAACATAAAGATATAAATACTATCCACTACCCAGCTAATAAAAGCAGAGACTGGTATGTGCCTCAATCTGCTAACCAACTAGTAATAACATAAGCTAAAAACTACTGGTGTATGACATGTAAAATCACCAAAGCCTATAATCCTTAATCTCTATTAAGGTCAATCAAGATCAGTGGCTAACCCATCACATATAATATGTGCTACAACAACCAGACAGGTACTAAATAAAAAGTGCTAATACATCATAACTATCATGGTCAACTATGTATACACTAACAGAAGTATATGATAACAGTAAACCAACATACCTCCTATAGCTTGGAGATGTCCTGCTGCTGCCAGGTCCCAAAACCCGAAAAGTCACATCGAGAAGACCAAAACACAAAATCCGAAACACCGGGAAAATAAGACTCATAAGCCGATCTCTGATACTAAATAAATTGGTATCAGATAAATCTCGAAAATCCAGAACACATAGCAAGTATCGTATACCTGCTCTGATACCACTAAATTGTCACGCCCCGGGAAAGTCACTGTCCGAAGAAATTTCGACAGCACCTCCCCTGTACGGGTGACAATCTGAAGCACTTCTACAGGCATAATATACATCAGCCACAGGCGGCTGGAATATACACACAACCACGCAGTTATATATATATCATCAGCCTACACGGCTGGAACAAAACCAACACAACGGAAATACATAAAAAAATAAGCTCATACAAAACAAATCAACACACTACTAGCCGGCTAGGCTTACACCACACAACGACACAATACTCCGAAAATAAAATCGGAACACACCAAGCCAAATACACACATATCACATACCAAGATAAAATAAACAAGAAGGCGGAGTCATGTCTTCTGATGTGACGTGGGGACCAGCAGGCAGGATACTCCAAGCGACTCCATAAATAATCTGGTACCTGAAAAATATAGAGTCCACGGGGGTGAGTTCAACAACTCAGCGAATACCTAATTGACATGTATAATAAACTATAACAATTAGTAATAACTATGGAGTACAGTCTCCTGAACAAAAGAAAGTAATGCATAATAGAAAAGGCTGAAGAGTACTATACTCACCAGGGCCACCTATCCGAATAATCAGTTCATCAGACCAGAAGTGTTATAAATCCTGTAAGCATGTCAAACATATGCATCCATCCAAATGCAGCATATAAGTGCAGCAAACACAAGCAGTAAATGCATAAATGCGTATGATGCCAATGATGCATCCTGGTCACCCCTGACGCCAGTCAGTCATCTCACACACAATAGTGAGGCCGAGTAGGTAGGGCTGTGACAACCGTGCACTCTACCATCACTACACCTGATGAGTGAGTGAGTGGACGGGATGCTGTCGGAGTACTCCTGTCCTCTGACCCCAAATCATAAATGGGGGAGCTCAATGCTCTCATCTCCCGGTATACGATAACGGGGAGGTATCTCTGCCGGCTACCACGCTGAGTCACCTGACCAACGGAGCCAAACAGAGTCCACCGTCTGCCGGCTACTACGCTGCTACACTAAATGCCAGCGGAGCCAAACAGAGCGGAACTGTCTGCCGGCTACCACGCTGAGTCCTCAGACCAACGGAGCCAAACAGCAGAACCGCCACACACCTGTCTGATATACCACTAACCCATGAGTGGTGGTGTGTGCAGTACATGTAACTGGCGATGTGCTCAACCATAGTGGAGCCGACAATCGCGCAGCATGCAATCATGATGCATGACACTAAGCATAGCAATAAACTGATCAGCATAACCATATCCATATACATAAAATGAGTATCATAATATCGATGGTCAAATACGAAGATCTAAAGTACACAGGTCAGATAGGATATCAAAAACCTAGGTTCTGAACATAACAAGCATGGTATGTCACTACCTCACTGAGCATATGTATAATCATATGGATACTAGCATAAAATGCATGACAGGTGAGCAAACAAGCATATAACGAGAATCCGGTAGTGACGTACCGAAATAAGGACGTACATAATTATTATAAAGGCTATAACCTACTAAACATATCAACAAGACATATCAAAAAGATAAGTCAAGGTACCCGCCTCCAATCGAAAAGTCCAATCTGATCCGAACACGACGTCAAGATACTCGTCTCGCGTCAAAATCCTGTGTCACCAATATAAATATATTTTATTTAGCTACAATTCATAAGAATTTAAATAGCTAAATAAAATCTACAAGACTAGATTCTAAGCAATTAAATCTAATCACACTAATCATGCATCGACTAGTGATATACTAACCATTTAGTAATCCATATCATCTCCAATTCAACACATACCTAATTTATACTCAACAACCATTTACAACCTCCAATTCAAACCTACACATGATCATATAATCAAATCATACCTAAATCAATCCATTATCCACAACACGTATCAAATCCCTACAATATACCTCAAACTCACAGCCATAAACAAGGTGGGCCACTGGAAATCCACCTCACTGCCCTAAAGCTTCTGTCGACAACCACTTATGGAACAACAAAACATCCTTTCCGTTTAGAATAAGTCCAACAACTGAATTACAACAAGAAGACTTCTGATACCCGAATCTTACCTCAATATACAACCGTGCTTTTGCCGTTGGAACAAGAGGATGCTAGATGGGTTGCTACCGAAACCATGAACTCCCCCACAGTATACCATTCCTGCTGAAATCTTTCCCTACGGCTCAATTAAATCAAAATGTAGGTCACAAATGCAACAACAATAACCTAAACTTACCTCAACAGGGACCTTGGTCAACAGCAAGGAAGAAGAGCAAGAACTGATCAGGAAATACAACAAAAGATTTATCAAACACTTCCCCTCCTAGTCCATCATCGGAAGAAGATTACAACAAGTAAAACCAATGTATCATCTGAAACACAAGGCAGCGCACCTACCTCAAAGACCACTGGTAGGTCACAGAGAAAAAGGGCTCGGTAGAACCTGATGGCTGTCGACCGTGAGTTGCAGAGGTGCGGCAACGGCTGTAAACCCACAACTAGGGCACGGGCTGGCAACACAATGAAGTCAGCGTCGGCTGCGGTGGCCGGTGGCAACTCAAAGGAAAGAAGGCTTGGTGGTGGCTGTTGGCGTCGGAGTAGGGCATCGGCTGAGGCTAGGGCAGAGGAGCGACTCGGCCGGTGGTGGCTCGCGGCGTCGCAGTGGCCTCTACTCGACTAACTCGAGATGGAGGGTGGCAGCCGGTTTCCGGCTAGAGCACAGCGTGGAGGAGGCAGGCGGCACTGCGGTTGGCAACGCCGTCGAGTGGAGAAGCTGCGACCGAGAAGATGGCTAGGGCTCAAACGGCGTCGGCCAGAAAAGGAAGAGGAATGGGAGAACCAGCGGAGGAAGAGAGGAAAGAAGGAGGAGGAGGAGAAGTGTGGCGCCGGTTAGGAGGAGACGGCGTCAAGGGATTAGGGCACGCACAGATTCGGCGGGGGAGGAAAGAAATAAGAGTAAAAGAAAAAGCAAATAAAAAGGAAAAGAAAAATAACTTTTCCTCACTTAAATGGGGTACCTTAAACATGCTTTCCCGGGGCCCAGTTTTATCCCCGTGAACTCGTCCATACGATCTCCGAAAAATTCCCAGAAAATTTTCAAAAATTCCGAAAAATTCTCTTATCAATATTCGCCTATTTTCTGTATTTTACAGGATATTTTCTGATAAAACAAATATAATTAATTTAGAAAATGCAGAAAATCTGAAAATAATTAATAAATCTAAATATTCGAATTTAAACCTAAAAAAAATTGAAAATTCAAACAAAAATGATGACAAGTCAATATTGATCTAGATAAAATTAATAAATTATTTAATCTAGACAATATTAATCTAGAAAGTCTTATTAGATAATCTAATTAACAAAAAATTAAATATTAAAGATAAAACTTATCTAATAAATTCCACTAATTATATCAACTTAAAAGGTAAATAAAATATAAGGATAAACTCAAACACTCTGATAAAATCAAAAATAAATTTAACAAATTTAAAATTAAATGTTAAAGATAACATATTAAACAAAGATAATCAGAAAAATTTAAAATTAACGGTTAATAAAAGATTAAAAGATAAACCTTTAAAGAAATATAATTTAATTAATTCAAATTTAAAAATTAATAAAAACTCAATTGTTAACGATAATCCATTAAATAAAGGCAATTCAATTAACTTAATAAAATTAAAATTGAAAGAAAATTTAAATATTAAATACACTCTCTTAAAGAAGGATAATTTGACCAATTTAATTAATTCAAAATTAAAAACTTAAATCTAAATTACAAATTAAAACTAAAACAAAAAAAATCTTAAAAGGAAAATCAATAATTTAGGGGGAGGCTCCAGAATAGCTGGTACCTCCAAAACTAACTTACCCGACAGGGTAACAAATAACTAATGTACCTGGCAGGGTAATTAGGACTAGTTCAAAAGGGATAATAGTTTAACTTGACCAATGGTACTGGTGAAGTCTTGGATGATAGTACATTAAAGAAGCTTAGTCTATGCATGTCTAGGAAGATATGGCTTCGACTTGATGCATTTGGCTAAGTGGAACTGACCGAAGCTACCCTTTATGGATCCTAACCAGTTAGACCAAGGTTTTGTACAAAGTCCAGTGGATAGGACTATTTGGAAAACCTCAAAGGCATGGTTACTCTAATGATGTCCAAGTGACTCACCATAGCCCAGAAGTTTATCCAAAGAATGCCTATTTGTTTGATCCAAAGCTAAACATGAATCTAACACAAAGTTAAACCAAACCCTAAACTGGAATCTAATTCATCTCACAAAATAATAGGATTCCCTGATTGATAATTTAGATCAGGTGAGATGACTAAGGACTTAAAATTAAATTAAAATTAGAGAAAATTAAATTTAAATAAAAATTACAATTAATTTAAAATTAAAGTAAAATTAAAATTAAAATTAAGTTAAAATTAAAATTAAAATTATTTTAAAAATATTTTTAATAAAAAATAAGTTTTAAAAAAAAATTAACTTAAAAGAAATTATTTTCTTTAAAAAAAATCATTTTACAAACCTTTTAAAAATCCTTTTAAAAACTATTTTAAAAATCATTTAAAAAATCCTTTTAAAATTTATTTTTTTAAAAAAAAATCTTTTTGAAAAAAAACTATTTTAAAATTTATTTTTTTAAAAAAAAATCCTTTTAAAAACTATTTTACAAATCATTTAAAAAATCCTTTTAAAAATTATTTTTTTAAAAAAAAAATTATTTAAAAATTTTTTTTTAAAAAAAACTATTTTAAAAATTATTTTAAAAATATTAAAAAAAATATTTTAAAAATAATTTTAAAAATTATTTAAAAAATCTTTTTTAAAAAAAACACTATTTTAAAAATCCATTTAAAAATACTTTTAAAAACTATTTAAAAATTATTTAATTTTTTTTTAAAAAAAACTATTTTAAAAATCCTTTTAAAAAATACTTTTAAAAATCCATTCAAAAATTATTTTAAAAATAAATTCTTTTAAAAATCATTTTAAAAAACTCTTAAAATTATTTCTAAAAAAACTCTTTTAAAATCATTTTTTAAAATTATTTAAAAATTCTTTTAAAAATTATTTTGAAATTATTGAAAAATTATTTTAAAAATTATTTAAAAACTCTTTTAAAAATCATCTTAAAAATTATTCAAAAACTCTTTTAAAAATTTTTAAAAACTCTTTTAAAAATCATTTTAAATATTATTTTAAAAATTGTTTCTATAAATTATTTTAAAACTCTTTTAAAAATTATTTCAAAAATTCTTTTAAAAATTATTTAAAAACTCTTTTAAAAATCATTTTAAAAATTATTTTAAAACTTATTTTAAAAAAATATTTTAAAAATTATTTAAAAACTCTTTTAAAAATCATCTTAGAAATTATTTAAAAACTATTTTAAAAATTATTTAAAAACTCTTTTAAAAATTATTTTAAAACTCTTTTGAAAATTATTTTAAAAATTATTTAAAAACTCTTTTAAAAATCATTTTAAAAGTTATTTTAAAACTTATTTTAAAAATTATTTTAAAAAATTCTTTTAAAAATTGTTTAAAAACTCTTTTAAAAATCATCTTTAAAATTATTTTAAAATTCTTTTAAAAATTATTTAAAAACTCTTTTAAAAATTATTTTAAAACTTATTTTAAAATTTATTTTTAAAAACTCTTTTAAAAATTATTTTAAAATTTTTTAGAAAACTCTTTTAAAAATCATTTAAAAATTATTTTAAAAATTATTTAAAAACTATTTAAAAACTCTTTTAAAAACCATTTTAAAAATTACTTTTAAAATATTTCAAAAATCAGTTTAAAAAAAAAAGAAGTCTTTTAAAAATTAAATCTTTTATAAGTCATTTTGAAAATTTTTTCTTAATATTATTTTTCACTTTAATAAAATTTTGTTAACTTAAAAAAAAATTATTCTTATTGATTATTTAAACTTTAAAAATTATTATTTAGATTTTAAACTTTTTTTACCTTGAACATTATTTTAATCTTAAAATTATTTTTAAACTTAATTTAACCTAACTGAAAATTAAAACTTAATATTGAAATTACAATTAAAATTTAAAAATGTAACTTAAACTTAAAACTTAAACCTAAATTAATCACTGATATTAATTTGAATCTAAAATCAAAACTGAATTGAACGTATATTAATTGCCATTAAATAATTATAAAAATCATTTTAAAATCCTTTTAAACACTGTTTTAGAAATCCTGTTAGAAATCCCTTAATAATAATAATAATAATTCTTTTAAATTCATTTAAAACTTAGACACCTAACTTAAAAACTTAAATTCCGTTAACTTTAACTTTAAACTTAATTATGTAATTAATAAGTAGAACTTAACTGTTTAAGTTTAACTTCATTTGAGAACTAAAATTGACTTGAATTAAACCTTACTTGACTGTGTCTAATAATTTTAACTTCATGCTAACTTCAAACTAAATTAATCCCACTTAAAAGGAAGTAAATAAAAAAAAAAAATTATAACTAACACTTTCATTGACCAACTTAATCAATTAATATGAAATTTAAATTATTTTATTAAGTATTAAATTATTAAATCAAGTAAAAATTAATCAATAAATTATTGATAATGGACAACTATTTTTGATTTAATAAAGTTTATCTTATTAAACCTTAAACTGAAGCTTAAGCGCCTGAATCTAATATTAATTATTGATTAATCAAACTCAAATAAACAATTATATCAAGGATACAGAGATAAATATGTAAATAATATAAGTGTTACCAAATCCCCTAGAACACTTAGGTAGACAAATGAGTTAGGGCTTGAAATTTAACACACTCAAACCTTAGCATTATATTAAGGGGGAGTAATAAATAAGGAGGATTAATAAATTAAAGGAGTATCAAATTCAGGGGGAGGTTTATTTTTTTAATTATCTCCTTAAGTGTTATTTTTTAATCTTCTCTTTAAAATCCCTCTAGAAAATTCTACCTCAATTTTTTTTTTAAAAAAAAAATCTACTTTGAATATTTTTAGCAAATATTTTCAAAATTTTATGTCAGGTTCAGGGGGAGGAATTAAATAAAATTTTCCCTTTATTTAAAATATTTTAAAATTTGTGTTTGAAAAATGTTTTCTTAAAAATTTCTAAAACCTATTTTTGAAAACTAACTCTTATAAAACTAAGTTGTTTTTAAGAATTGAGTTTTACTTTTTATTGAAAATTGATTTTGAAAATTAGATTTAACTTAGTTTTGAAAATTGAATTTAAAAATCTTGTTCTTAAAATTTGATTTTACTTAATTTTGACAATTTGATTTGAAAGATAAATTTTACAAAAATTAGTTTTAAAAATTGCTTTGTTATTGAAAATTGAGGAAATTAGATTTTTTTTAAAACTTAAGTTTACAAACTAAGCTTCTCAAAATCATTTTCCTTAATTTTGAAAATTGAATCTTTTACAAACTTAGTGTTGAAAAATAAATTTCAATCAGTTTTGAAAAATAGATTTTTCAAACTTAGTTTTGGAATTTTGATTTTGAAAACTTATGTTTGAAAAGCGTTTCAAAGTTGAAACTTGTTTTGAAAATTTAAAACTTGATCTTGAAATTTAGAACTTATACACTTATGTTTGAAAATTAGACTATCTAAACTTAGCTATTTTTCTAAAAGCTTAAAGCTAATGCTTTAAACAAGTTTTCAAAAGTTTAAACTCCCCCAGATTAACTTGACATTGTTTCTTACTTTGTTTGAAGTCTGTATTTATGCTTACTTAATCCATGCTTACTTTTGATGAATGCCAAAGGAGGAGGGTTAGGTGGTTAAGTTAGCTAAACCAAACTGAAAATACAAACTAACTTAAAAACCACATAAATGCATGTTGTTACTTGTTTTTTCTTGCATATGTTTTCACTAACTTAACCAGGTTGTCATTCCATCAAAAAGGGGGAGATTGTTGGTGCGGTTAGCACTAACGATTTAACACAGGTTTTGATGAATGCCAAATAGGTTAAGTTAGGTTTGTCATTATCTAATGCCTTGATCGAGTATGCAGGCTAAGTCCAGACAGGTCGACGGGCTGACCGGATGTCTGACATGAAGTCCAAGCGGGTTAACGGGCTGACCGGACGCTTGGCACGAAGTCCAACTAGGTCGACGGGCTGACTGGATAGCTGGCACAAAGTCCAGACGGGTCGAAGGGCTGACCGAACATCTGGAATGTAAGTAAAGGTAAGTCACTGGAGGAGAGTGACTGTGAGGACGCATCCCAGTTAAGGGACAGTATGCGTCGGTCCAGTTTAGGTCCATTTTGGATCCCTAAATTGAGACCCTGACTAGGTTCTGGTCTTGGGAAGACAGGACCTAACTCATAAATCTATATAAAATGTCTATACATATATTTTTCTATCTCTATTTTGTAGATACAAATGTAGAGCTTCAAATTCTGCAGGTGTAGCAACTGACAGAGCTTGATTCCGAGTTCGAAGTCAAAAGTTATGACCTTCGGAAGATGACTGTGTCAAACAAGTAGTTGGAGACGACTCGGATCAGCCAGATTCGAACTCTCCTCATCTGATCCGAATTTTTGGGATCTGATAAGCTCTGGAGACCCCTCCAAAGGGCTATAAAAGGAGGGGGTGAGCAAGCATCAAGGACGCAACTCTCAGAACGAAGAATCTGCTTCCTTGTGCTCCTGCTGTGCTGCAATCTCCGACAAGCTTTTCCTTTATGTTCTAAGTCTTTTTATTGTCGGTAATTTTTCCTTATTAGGAATATTGTACTTAACTTGTAATCTATATTTTGAATTGCTAGTGAATTTCCCAACGAAAGTACTCATGGAGTACGGGCCTTCGAGTAGGAGTCGTCACAGGCTTCGAACGAAGTAAATCCACTGTGTTCAATTTTCTTATTCCGCTGTGTTTATACTCGTTGTTTTTTGAATCGATATTCACACCTCCCTCTATCGATGTTTCATGATCCAACAATTGGTAGCAGAGCCCGGACTGCCAGAAGGTTTAACTGCCGACTGTGCACAAAAGTTATGGTCTGATTGAGCCAGTGGGTACAATATTGACCTCGAACAAAGAAAGTGGGTGCTCCTATGTTGGGATCAAGAGGACCAGACACCAGGCAGGAAGTCCTAGTTGCGACTAGGCAAGGAAGTCCTAGTGGGTCGGGTGGACCGAGGGGCAGGAAGACCTGGTGGGTCGAGGATCGGACGTGGGAAGCCTATGGTCCTTTGTTTGAGGGGGTGATTGTTGGGGTTGCAAGGTTGCAAACATAGTCCCATATTGGAAACACATGGGAAAGATCATGGATTTATAAGAGAAAAGATATCTCCATTTTGCTTGAGGCCTTTTGGGTAGAGCCCAAGAGCAAAACCATGAGGGCTTAGGCCCAAAGTGGACAATATCATGTAATTGTGGAGATATCTAAATTCTTTTCGATCCTACAATATTTATCCTCCGATAGGAATAAAATATGGATTTTCAGAAATTGTCTTTACGTACTAAGTTTAGAAAGAACCTGATTTCGATTTCTAAACTATTAAAGAATAGATATTCTGTCTATTTTGATAACAAACTTGTTATCAAGAAAAATAGGGAAGTTATCTGTTCTGGTACGTTGGTTGACAATTTATAATCCAATAACTCCCACGATGCAATAAATGGAAATTAATAACACATTTTCTAAATAAGAGAAAGTAACCTTCGAAAATGAACCAATCATATTTTTGGCATCTAAGGCTAGGTTATATTAACTTGAGTAGGATTCAAAGGATAATAACCAATGAACTCTTGGGTTCATTGGTAGTGGAAATCTTTCCAACCTACGAGTCTTACTTGGAAGGAAAAATAACCAAGAAGCTTTTAAGTCTAAGGGGTATGGAGCCAAAGATATGTTGGAATTGGTTCATTCTGATTTGTGTAGACCTTTGACTATCCAGGCAAGAGGTTGTTTCGAATATTTCGTCTCTTTTATAGATGACTATTTGAGATAAGGATACATTTACTTAACGCGCCACAAGTCTAAGTGCTTTGATTAGTTCAAAGAGTACTAGGCTGATGTGGAGTAACGTCAAAGTAAAAGTATCAAGACACTATGGTGAAATCGTAGTAACGAGTGCCTCTTAGGAGAGTTTAGGAGTCACTTATCAGAAGACGGGATTTAATCCCAACTAACTGCACCTGGTATACCCCAACAGAATGGTGTAGTAGAAAGAAGGTATAAGGTTCTTATGGAATAATTAGATCGAAGATGAGTTATTCAGAAAATTACCAAATTAATTTTAAGGATATACACTGAAAACAGAAGTGAACGTAGTACCTTCTAAGTCAGAACTTTCTACTCCCATAGAATTACAAAATGGGCGTAAGCCTAGTGTGAAGCATATTAGGATTTTGGTGGTCTAGCACATGAGAGACACTGATAAGTTGGACATGAGTTCACTTGTTTGTGAGTTATCCTAGAAAAACAAAAAGAGGTTTATAGTCCTTAAAATCGGAAGGTCATTGTTCGCACCAATTCCCGATTTTAGAAAAGGACTATACTATGAACCACTAGCCCATGAGTAAAAAATTGTTCTTAAAGGACACATCTAATCTAGTACCAACTGTACAAGATGAAATATCACAAGAAACTACAACACGTATCACAAATGATACACAATTACAGAAAGTGTCTCGTCGTAGTGGGAGGGTTGTTAGGCAACCTAAAAGATTCATGTTTTGGAAGAGTCTTTGGACTTGATCCCTGGTAGACATGAACCTGATCCCCGGACATATGACGAAGCACTCCAAGATAAAGATGCAACATCTTTGCAAAGAATACAGAATTAGAATATATGTATTCTAAAAGAGTCTGAGAGCTTATAAAATCACCAAATGATGTAAAAGTCATTGGGTGAAAATAAGTCTACAATAGGAAAAGATGGATAGACAAGAAGGTAGAAACTTTCAAAGCAAGGCTTGTTGAAAAAGGAAACTTTTTTTACCGGTAGCCATGCTTAAGTCTATCCAGATTCTTTTATCTATGAGATTTAGCAAGTGGATGTCAAGACAGCTTTCCTTAATGGAAGTCTTGAAGAAAACATCCATATAAAGCAACCAGAAGGGTTCATTGCAAAGAGCAAAGAGCATCTTGTGTGTAAGCTCAATCAGTCTATGGACTGAAGTAAAGCTTCAAGGTCTTGGTACATCCGGTTTAATAAAGTAATCCAGACCTATGGATTTATTTTATAACCGAATGAGTTTTGTGTATACAAGAAGTGTGATGGAAACGTGATGATATTTCTTGTACTATACGTAGATAACATTTTTGGTAGTTGGAAACAATATCAAAGTGTTGTCAGAAGTAAGGGTATGGTTGTCCAAACAATTCGATATGAAGGACTTGGGAGAATGCATATATTCTTGGGATCAAAGGGATCGCAAGAAAAGAATATATTTTACTTATCCCAAGCTTCATATATCAAAACAATCCTTGCTCATTTTAAGCATGCAAAACTCCAAGAAAGGTTTCTTACATTTTCAGCATGGAGTAGCTTTATCTAAAGAGATGTCTCCGAAGATATCAAAGGAGATAGAGGAAATGAAGGCAGTTCCTTATGCTTCGGCTGTCAGAAGCCTAATGTATGCTATGCACGAGATCAGAAATCTGTTTTGCCAAGGGTATAGTTAGCAGATATAAAAGTAACCCTGGACAAGGACATTGAACTGCGGTAAAGCATATATAAAAGTACCTTAGAGACACTAGAGATTATATGCTAACTTACAAGGTAGATAATTTGCTCCTTGTGGGTTGTACGGATTTTAACTTCCAATCGGATAGGGGCAATAGTAAGTCAACCTCGGGGTTTTGTGTTTATTTTAGGAGGTAAAGCCATAACTATGGAAGAGTGATAAGCAAAAGTGCTTTTTCGGACTCCACCATAGAAGCTGAGTAAGTGGTAGCCTCTGAGGCAGTCATAGAAGCTGTATGGCTCAGATACTTCATGATGGACTTAGACATGTTTTCTGGTTTGCCCAAAAATTATTACAATTTATTGTAATAATAGTGGTGTAGTAGCAAACTCAAAGAAACCATAAGTCCATAAGGTAAATAAACACAATAGAGCGCAAGTATCACCCAATACAAGACATCGTATAAACGAGGAGAAGTTGTTGCCGCCTAGATTGCATCAGGTGATAACCTGAAGATCTTTTCACTAAGGTCCTTAAGGCAAGAGCTTTTAATGGACATGTTGAAGGGTTGGGAATCAGATGTATGGCAGCTTTAATGCCAGCATAGTCTTTTAGTACAAGTGAGAGATTGTTGGAGTGTATACTAAAAGCCTAGCTTTTGTATAAACATTTATAAGAATTATATTGGTCAAGTGTCTACATTTATATATACCAAATGTAGATGCTCAATTAATTTTTATTGTAGATAATATAGTGTGTGGTGTTACACACAGAAAATCGTGTTATCGGTTCTTTATAAATTATAAACAGTAGCTCACGACTGAGATGGAAAGGAACAAACCATCGGAAAAGTCGTAGTATAATTAAGTATTAGTTTATCTTGACTAATAAAATACACTAGTACACTCTAAGTGTATTGAGCAGGACCATTTAAGGAAAGTTCTTTTTATACTGACTTAATAAAAGAACAAGTCCATAGTTATTGTGGAAGTGTGTGCTCTTAATCCTAATATAATAACAAGCACATATATTTAATATTTATTTCTTTAACTTATCAAAGGGTGAGATTTAGCTTGATAAATCAATAAGCCCGATAAGTTAGGAAATGATATTACTTATAGTGTGTGTTGTTGATTATAGAAGGCTACTGTGTCCTAGTAATCTAGGTTGATAATGTCCCCAAGAGGAGCTCATAAAGATTGTCATGTTAAACCCTGCAGGTGGACTTAGTTTGACATGACGATAAGGTTGAGTGGTACTACTCTTGGAACTAGATATTAATTAAGTGAGTTGTCAGTAACTCATTTAATTAATGGACATCTGATATCTTAAACACAGGGAGACTAACACACTCATAATAAGAAGGAGCCCAAAATGTAATTTGGGATTGGTGCGGTAGTTCAATAATAGTTCTTTAGTGGAATGAATTATTATTGATGAAATTAAGTTATGTGTTCGGGGCGAACACGGGATTCTTAATTTCATCGGGAGATCAAAACCAATTCCTCCTCTCGATCCCTATCGTAGCCTCTTAATTATAGAGTACTATACCCACCTATACCCACCTTCTTACCCATCCTATAGGGGTCGGCCAAGCTAGGGCTAGCCAAAGGCATGGTTCATGGGTTCATGAGGTGGCCAGCCCTAGCTTGAACCCAGGCTTAGGTGGCCGGCCCTATTAAAATAAAAAGGAATTTTATTTTTTAAATTTTTTCTTATGTGGATTCCATGGTTTTAAAAGAGAGCTTAAAATTTAAATCTTTCCTTTTATAGCTTTCTGCAAAAGATTAAGAAAAGATTTGAAATCTTTCCTTATTTGTAGATTGAAAGGTAGATTTTAATTTTGAGAAAACTTTCCTTTTTTAACCATATTCATGATTTAAAAGAGAGTTTAAAAATTAAATATTCTCTTTTATTAGTTTCTACAAAAGATTAAGAAAAGATTTGATATCTTTCCTTATTTGTAGATTAAAAGGAGATTTTAATTTTTAGAGATAACTTTCCTTTTTGGAAATCATCCACATGTTTAAAAGAAAGATTTTAATTTATAAAATTTCCTTTTTACAAACCACCATGAAGGGAAAAATTATTAGAGAAATTTTTTATAAATTTTCGGAAACAAATTAGGAAGTTTTAATTCTTGTGTGAATTAAACTTTCCTTGATTGGGGATTAAAAGTGGCTGACCATTATAATTAAGAAAAGAAAATTATTTTTAATTAAATAAATTTTATTTTTCATGGAAAAGGAATTAAGGAAGATTTTATTAAAATTTCCTTATTTGCCAAGACCAAGGAATATAAAAGAGGGGGTAGATGTGCCTTCATGGTAAACAACTCTATTCTTTTTCTTCCTCCCTCTCTTCCTTGGTGGTGTGGCCGGCCCCTCTTTTTTCTCTCCTCTCCTTATTGTGGCCGAAACTTCTTCATTGGTGGAGTTCTCTTGGTGGCCGGATCAAGCAAGGAGAAGAAGGAGAGAAAGGAAGCCTAGTCTCTAGCATCCCTTGGAGTATTGGTGGTGGCCGAACCTATCTATCAAGAAGGACTCTTGGTGGCCGAAACTTAGAAGGAAGAAGAAGGTGTTTGGTGGTTCTCATCTCGGAAGATCATTGCCCACACAACGTCCAAGGTTAGAAGAGGAATATGGTAGAAGATTGAAAGGTCATTAAAGTTTACAAAGAAAGGTATTACTAG
Source organism: Zingiber officinale (assembly GCF_018446385.1). Lineage (NCBI taxonomy): Eukaryota > Viridiplantae > Streptophyta > Magnoliopsida > Zingiberales > Zingiberaceae > Zingiber > Zingiber officinale. The sequence goes on along the minus strand of NC_055987.1, from coordinate 81,396,252 downwards.
TATTTATTTTCCGCATCATGCTAGTTTATTTTTCTTTGTATGAATTCCAAACATAAGAGACATTAGATCTAGTTTTTCGAATATATTTTTCGAGTTTGTGTTTTCTTCTTTTTCGAATTTATGATTCGATTGTTTCTTTTGGTTAACCTAGAGTTATTTAAGGAAATTAAATATTAGTTTTCCTTAAAAGGCTTTGTCTAGGCGGTGGTGGTTGCTCCCATATCTAAGAAAGTCACAATTTTGGAAATTAATATTTAATGGAATTAATAGCATAGGTGGATTTGAATCAATAGTGTTAAGTTCCGCTTGCGATTCAAATCTAAACCATTAAGAACAAACAAGTTAAATTTTGAATCAATGATGTTAAGTTCCGTCTGCGATTCCTAATTTAACTTCTAAAGAATACAATAGGTTATTTAAGGAAAGGTTCGACACTTGTATAAAAAATTTTGTACAGTGGAACCGGTACGTTTTCCTAGGACTAACCAACACTCTCAAGCAATCCAAAGTCGAGACGCCCATCTCGAATCAGAGCCTTGCGTCAACAACATATATATATTTTATTTAGCTAAATCTAAATGAATAACTAAATAAAATCTCCAATACTAAATTAGGGCAAACCCCTAATCAAACAAAATCACAACCTACCTAATTGAATCTAACGGTCAATTAGGGTTAGTTACCTAATCCCTAATCACCCATTAGATTAGAAATCCAACGGTTGACTAGGGTTAATTACCTTAACCCTAATCATTCCATTAGATTAATTCTAAACTAAATAATTCTACACATAAACAACTAAACATAACCCTAATTCAAAACTGCACATGATCCTGTAATCAAATCATACCTAAATCAATCCATTATCCACAACACATATCAAATCCCTACACTTACCTCAATTCACAGCGAACAAGATGCTGGAACAAGGAACACTGAGGCATGGGTGGCTGTCGAACCAAACTAAGCTACTGGATCAAAGAACGCCACAACAAGACCTCCCTACAAGAATTCCTCCTCACTAGATCAGATTAAAACAACATCAATAAGTAGAGATCACTAATCAATCAACAACCTAATTCCGAAAACCAAACCTTACCTTCAACCATGAGCCCAATCACAGCAAGGACGGGAAAGTCCAAGATCTGGCCCAGCGATGTCAGTAGGAAGAATCGAACTTGAAGCTAGGGCACAAATCAGAGAAATAGAAGGAATAAGGTTCGGTTGCTTACCCTTGAAACCCTAATTGCTCGTCCACACCGGCGATCGGATGGCACGACTCAATCCAGTGGCGTCGATTGGGGAGTCGCAGACCGTGCTAGGGCATAGATCGGAGAAAATTCAGAGAAGAGGAATCAAAGTTAGCTTACCCTCGGAGCCCTAATTGCCTCTTCACGCCGACGATCATCTCCCTTGGTGTCGACGTCGGGGAAGAGGAGTTGGCAACTGCGGAAGAAAGCTCGAGGAAGGGTTGAGAAGAGGAGATCAAGATGATCAGTGCCTCCTTGATTGATCTCCGGTAAGCTCCAACGGGCTCCTCAGGTGACGTCGACGATCATCGGAGGTAGAAACTCTGCTGCCCATCGCCTTCGTGTTGTCCGCGAAAGAGAACAGAGGAAGAAGGGGGAAGTAGAATCGGGATCGCGAGGGGTTGGGGATGAAATGGTTCGGGATCGGCGATGGGGAAAAAGGAAAAGAAAAGGAAAGGTATTTATATAATCAAACATTTCCTCTCTTAAATGGTATCCCAAACAGGCTTTATCCGTCCCCATCGATTGATCCCCTCAAAACCCTCCATACGAGTTCCGAAAAATTCCCAGAAAACTTCTAAAAATTTCGAAAAAATTTTATAAGGCTATTTCTTAAATAACCCTATTTATTAAAATTTTCCGATATCTTACATTCTCCCCTACTAATAAAAATTTGATCCCCAAATTTCGCTATAACCAACAACAAACACTCAAATATAACCAAACAGTATAAATGTTGAAAAGACCTCTAACCCACATACCTCAAGTAAAAAGATGGGGGTATCGAGCTTGGATCGTATCCTCAAGATCCCAAGTAGCCTCCTCATCAGAATGATACTGTCATCCGACTTTAACCAGCCGGATAGTCTTGTTCCGTAGCTGACGCTCTCTATGGTCCAGAATCAATACCGGAACCTCCTCATAAGTGACGTCAGGCTGAATAGGAACTGATTGTTGGAGTGTATACTAAAAGCCTAGCTTTTGTAAACATTTATTTTTGAAATAAAAGAATCACATTGGTCAATATCTGCATTTATTTGTTAAATGTAATTGTTCAATTAATTTATATAGTAAATAAAATGGAGTGTGGTGTCACACTCAGAAGATAATGTTGTCAGTTCCCTATAAATTATAAACAGTTGCTCACGACTAAGATAGAAAGGAACAAACCATCAGAATAGTCGTAGTGTAATTAAGTGTATTGACTAAGATGCAGGGTTTATCTTGACTAATAAATTACACTGATACACTTTAAGTGTATTGACTAGGACCATTTAGGTAAGTTCTTTTTGTACTGACTTAGTGGAAGAACTAGACGTTAGTTATTATGAAAGTGTGTGCTCTTAATCCTAATATAATAACAAGCACATATATTTAATATTTATTTCTTTGACTTATCAAAGGGTGAGGTTTAGCTCGATAAATCAATATGCCCGAAAAGTTGGAAATTATATTACTTATAGTGTGTGTTGTTGATTATAGAAGGAATCTGTGTCCTAGTTATCTAGGTTGAGAATGTCCCCATGAGGAGCTCATAAGGATTGTCATGTCAAACCCTGCAGGTGGACTTAGTCTGACATGACAATGAAGTTGAGTGATACTACTCTTGGAGCTAGATATTAATTAAGTGAGTTGTCAATAACTTACTTAATTAGTGGACATTAGTTATCTTAAACACAGGGAGACTAACACACTCATGATAAGAAAGAGTCCATAATGTAATTTGGGGTTGGTGTGGTAGTGCGATAATAACTCTCTAGTGGAATGAGTTATTATCGATGAACTTGAGTTGTGTGTTCGGGGCGAACACGGGATACTCAAGCTCATCGGAAGGCCAAAACCAATTTCTCCTCTAGGTCCCTGTCGTAGCCTCATTATAGCCTCAAGTCCATCCAAATGTAAGGCTCTTCTTGGTGTCCAAGAAGTGGGCCGGTCTAATGCTTGGTGACCAAGCAAGGGTCGGCCACATCCTCTTCTATAGGGGTCGGCCCTTTGCTTGGTGACCAAGCATGAAGGGGTCGGCCACAATATTCAAACAAGGAGGGTTGTTTTTGAATTTTTAAAATCTTCTCTTTGTAGTAAACTATAAGTTTTAAAAGAGAGATTTTAATTTTAAAAACTTTCCTTATTTGAATTTGGCCACATGTTTTAATAGAGAGTTTTAAAAGTTTTAAAACTTTCCTTTTTTAACCATCTTCATGGTTTAAGAAAAAAAGGAATATAAGTTTTAAAATTAAAATTTTCTATCATCATGTTAAAAAAGGAAATTTTATAAGAGAAGTTTTAAATTTTAAAACATGGTTTTAATTTTTAGAACTTTCCTTTTTTAACTCCTACTTTAGGAAAGAGAGCTTGTAAATTTTATAAGAAGATTTCTTCTTGTAAAATTTTAAAAAAATATATTTCCTTTTCTCTTGATGAGGTGGCCGGCCACCTTGCTTGGTGGCCAAGCAAGGGGCAGTCCATAATTAAAATAAAATCATCATCAATTAATTTTGGTGATTGATTCAATCAAGAGGAAAGAAAAGGAAAAATTAAAAGGGAAAAGGAAAATTAGAGGAAGATTTTAATTTTTGTAAAAATTCTTCCCATATTTGCCTTGGGCAACTAATACAAAAGAAGGGGTGAGGGGGCTTCATGAGACACAATTCTTATTCTCATGCTTGGAGACCCTCTTGGTGTGGTCGGCCCTCTCCCTTCTCTTTTCCCTTTTGCTCTCTTCTCCTTGGTGGTGGTGATGGCTGGATTTTAGAAGAAGAGGAAGAAGCTTTTGGGTGGTGTTCATCTTGGAGGATCATCGCCCACACGACGTCCAAGGTGAGGCGAGGAATATGGCAGAAGATCTCGAGGTCATTAGCTTACAAAGAGAAGGTATAACTAGTAATTTTCTTCCGCATCATACTAGTTATTTTCTTTGTAAGAATTCTAAATACAAGAGGCAATTAGATCTAGTTTATCGAATTTATTTTTCGAATTTGTGTTTTCTTCTTTTTTGAATTTATGATTCGATTGTTCTTTTTCGTTAACCTAGAGTTATTTAAGGAAATTAAATATTAGCTTTCCTTAAAAGGCTTTGAGTAGGCGGTGGTGGTTGCTCCCATATCCAAGAAGGCCATGTGCCTCGCCATGCAGTCCTGGAAGCCAATTTTAGAAATTAATATTTAATGAAATTAATAACATAGGTGAATTTGAATCAATAATGTTAAGTTCCGCTTGCGATTCAAATCTAAACCATTAAGAACAGATAAGTTAAATTTAGAATCAATGATGTTAAGTTCCGTCTGCGATTCCTAATTTAACTTCTAAAGAACACAATAGGTTATTTACGGAAAGGTTCGACACTTGTACAAAAAATTTTGTACAGTGGAAGCGGTACGTTTTCCTAGGACTAACCAACAGTTGGTATCAAAGCTAGGGTTTGCCTCTGTGTGTTTAGAATTCAAATAGGTTATGCACATGTCATACATAATTTAGGCAGGATAATAGTAGGATGTGATAACTCTTTGGTTGCAGGTTCCAACTATTATGACTTATTGATGTTGTGTGTGATTGAACCCTTGGACATATCAAGGGCAATATTTTGTGTGTGCATGATTGTATGTATCAAATACAGCAGGAGCTGTATTATTTTTAGAATTTTATTTTATTTGATCTAGAATACATGTACATTCCCTCGTGGAATATAGGATCGATATATGTAAAATTCTATTTTTGTCGCGAATCGGATGCTTGTAAGGCGTGGTACTTTTGGAGCACCAGAGTCATAGTGGAATAAGAAGCAAGATGGATGCGACGACTCGACCTGATGGCGGTGGCTAAAGATGGCAGCAGCTAGGGTTGGAGCACATGGAGGACAGTAACAGAAAAATGCCATAATAGTTTAAAATGGCGGTGGCTAAAGATTGCTTTTATTTACTGTGATGTGTGTGTATGCATGTGATGTATGCTAGGATAGTTTAAAATTCCTCACTTTAAATAACTAAGGGGAGAGGGATTTTAATAAATCCCATGGTCTCCATTACTAGTTTGTAAGTGATGCAACAAGCTTGCGTGTTGGCTCTGAGTGCCTCCCTCCACAACGGATGGGTTTGTTGCGGATCACTAGATCAAATTTCCTTAATGGATGGTTATAGGAAATTATTTTGGAGCATGTGATCTTCTCCAACTGAAGGGGCACAATCCTATTTAATGGACTTAGTATCAAGTAATGGTATACACTTAGACGCATTCAACGGAATCACTGCTATTGTTTTGTGTGACCAAAGTAAAACCAACTATAAATTTTGTTTGTCATAAAGTTAGGATGACAAGATAATAAAATTAATTGGTCATACCCTTCTCTTACAAATGTTGAATTTGTATACGTCCACACTAACGTGGCATGCAATATTCACGGTGATTTGAGGTCTTGGTTAATTTAAAATAGTATTGTTTGAGGAATCAATATTATTCTAAATTTAGAGTCTTGACCAAAGTTTATTTTTGTGATTCTTAGGATGACTTTCAACCCACTGGCCATTATATTGAAAGAGAATAAACTTACTGGTCCCAACTATATTGATTGGAAAAAAAACATGGACATTATTCTTACTGCTGAAAGCTATAAATTTGTACTGACTGAGGCTTGCCCTGATGCACCTGACGGTGACTCTACCCCAGAGGAGATTGAGTATCATAAGAAATGGGTAAAAGCTGATGAGATGGCGCGGTGTTACATTTTGGCATCAATGTCAAATGTATTGCAACATCAGCATCAAGATTTACCAACAGCTTATGATATAATGAACAATCTCAAAGAACTCTTTGGGCACCAGAGTCAAATTGCTAAGCAAGAGACAATGAGAAAGTTAATGACAGCCACCATGTCTAAGGGGACACCCGTAAGGGACCATATCCTCAAAATGATGGCTTATCTGAATGAAATACAAGTCCTTGGAGGAGAAATAGATGGGGAAACCTAGGTCGATATAATTCTTCAAACACTACCCAGAAGTTTTGAGCAGTTCCACCTGAACTATAACATGAACAAAAGAGAGTATACGTTGGCAGAACTTCTGACAGAACTACAGGCAGCAGAAGGAATATTTCGTCACAGTTCTCAGATTCACTATGCTAAAAATGGTTCTACTTCTAAGTTGAAAGGAAAGAAGAAGAAGAAACAGGTCTTTTCAGCAAAGAAGGTGAATAAACCTCAGGGTACAGGACAGAAAGCTGGAATGAAGAAGCCGAAGGGCAAGTCCTTCATTTGCAAGCAGTCTGGACATTGGAAAGTGAACTGTCCTTGTAGGAACCAGAACAATAAAGGTATATCTCATACTCTAGCAGTTAAAACATGTTTAGCGGTGTTATCTACCAACACCTGGTGTGTAGATACGGGAGTCATTGATCATGTCAGCAATTCTTTGCAGGGGTTCCAGGAAACTCGACGACTATTTAATGGAGAGATAACTGTCTACATGGGCAATGCTACTAAGGTGGCGGCTGTTGCAGTGGGAGACATCTACTTATCATTTGATAGAAATAGAAATTTGATTTTAAGAAATTGTCTTTATGTACCCAGTTTTAGAAAGAATTTAATTTCAGTTTCTAAACTGTATTTGGATGGATATTCTGTTTCCTTTAGTAACAATGTCGTTATAAAGAGAAATAAAGTGATTATCTGTTCTGGTGCATTGGTTGGCAATTTATACACTTTAAATTCAATTTCTCTCACAAAGCAAAATATGGAAATTAATAACACATCTTCTAACTCTAATAAGAGAAAAGAACCTTCGGAAATGAACCAAACGTATCTTTGGCATCTAAGGCTTGGACATATTAACTTAAGTAGGATTCAAAGGCTTGTAGCCGATGGACTCTTGAGTTCATTAGATTTGGAAAACTTTCCAACATGTGAATCCTGCTTGGAAGGTAAAATGACCAAGAGACCTTTTAAGGCCAAGGGGTATAGAGCCAAAGATACGTTAGAACTGGTTCATTCTGATTTGTGTGGTCCTATGTCTATCTAGGCAAGAGGTGGTTATGAATACTTCGTCTCTTTTATAAATGATTATTCAAGATATGGATACATTTGCCTGATGTGCCGCAAGTTTGAATGCTTTGACAAGTTCAAAGAATATAGGGTTGATTTGGAGAAACATCTTGGTAAAAGTATCAAGACACTACGGTCTGACCATGGTGGCGAATACCTTTTTGGAGAGTTTAGGAATTACTTATCAGAAGCCAGGATTCAATCCCAATTGTCTACACCTGGTACACCCCAACAGAATGGTGTGGCAGAACAAAGGAATATGATTCTTATGGAAATGGTTAGATCGATGATGAGTTATTCAGAATTACCAAATTCATTTTGGGGATATGCTCTAGAAATAGTAGTGTACATTCTGAATATGATACCTTCTAAAATAGTTCCTTCTACTCCCATGGAATTGTGGAATGGGTATAAGCCTAGTCTGAATCATATCCGGATATGGGGTAGTCCAGCACATGTGCTGAAGGGAGATACTGATAAGTTGGAATCACGTACAGAAGTATATCTGTTTGTGGGATATCCTAAGGGAATGAAGGGTGGTTTGTTTAATAATCCTAAAAATCAGAAGATCATTGTTAGCACCAATGTTCGATTTTTAGAAGAAGATTATGTAATGAACCATAAGCCCATGAGTGAAATAGTTCTAGAAACAATTAGAGAGGACACGTCTACTTTAGTACCAACAGTACAAGATGAAGTACCACAAGAAACTGCAACACGAGTCACACATGATACACAGCCAGAGATAGTGCCTCGTCGTAGTGGGAGGGTTGTAAGGTAACCTGAGAGATTCATGTTTTTGGGAGAGTGTTCAGACTTGATCCCAGGTAAACATGAACCTGATCCCCGAACATATGACGAAGCACTCCAAGATATAGATGCAGTATCTTGGAAAAAGGCAATGAATTCCGAAATAGAATCTATGTATTCTAATAAGGTCTGGGAGCTTGTAGAACCACCTGATGGTGTAAAAGCCATTGGATGCAAGTGGATCTACAAAAGGAAAAGAGGGATAGATGGGAAGGTAGAAACCATCAAAGCAAGGCTTGTTGCGAAAGGGTATACTCAGAAAGAGGGAATCGATTATGAGGAGACTTTTTCACTGGTAGCCATACTTAAGTCTATCCGGATACTTTTATCCATTGCCGCTCATATGGATTATGAGATTTGGCAAATGGATGTAAAGACAGCTTTCCTTAATGGAAGTCTTGAAGAAAACATCCATATGAAGCAACCAGAAGGGTTCATTGAAAAGGGCAAAGAACATCTAGTGTGCAAGCTCAATCGGACCATTTATGGACTGAAGCAAGCTTCAAGATCTTGGAACATCCAGTTTAATGAAGTAATCCAATCATATGGATTTATTCAGTGTCTGGATGAGTCTTGTGTATACAAGAAGTGTAACGGAAACGTGGTGGTATTTCTTGTACTATACGTAGATGATATTTTGTTAATTGGCAACAATGTCAAGGTATTATCAGACGTAAGGGTATGGTTGTCCAAACAATTTGATATGAAGGACTTAGGATCGAATGTGCACATATTCTTGGGATCAAAGTTATAAGGGATCGCAAGAAAAGAATGTTGTGACTATCCCAAGCTTTATATATAGACACAATCCTTGCGCGTTTTAGCATGCAAAACTCCAAGAAAGGTTTCTTACCTTTTAGGCATGGAGTAGCCTTATCTAAAGAGATGTCTCCGAAGACATCAAAGGAGATAGAGGACATGAAGGCAGTTCCTTATGCTTCAGCTGTAGGAAGTCTTATGTATGCAATGCTGTGTATGAGACCTGATATCTGTTTTACCATGGGCATGGTTAGCAGATATCAGAGTAACCCTGGACAAGGACATTGGACTACTGTGAAGCATATATTAAAGTACGTGAGAAGGACTAGAGATTATATGCTAGTCTACCAAGTAGACGATTTGCTCCCTGTGGGTTACACGGATTCAGACTTTCAATCGGATAGGGACAATAGTAAGTCTACGTCAGACTATGCGTTTACTCTAGGAGGTGGAGCCATTGCATGGAGGAGTGTTAAGCAGAAATGCGTCTCGGACTCAACCATGGAAGCTGAGTATGTGGGAACCTCTGAGACAGCCAAAGAAGCTGTATGGCTCAGGAACTTTCTAATGGACTTAGATGTGATTCCTGGTCTGCCCAAGATCATCACAATTTATTGTGATAATAGCGGTGTAGTTGCAAACTCAAAGGAACCACGAGCCCATAAGGCAAGTAAACATATAGAGCGCAAGTACCACCTGATACGAGACATCGTCAAGCGAGGAGAAGTTGTCATCGCCAAAATTGCATCAGCAGATAACCTGGTAGATCCTTTCACTAAGGCCCTTCCGGCGAAAGTTTTTGATCGGCATGTGGAAGGGATGGGAATAAGATATATGGCAACAGATATGGTAGCTTAGTCTATTAGTATAAGTGGGAGATCGTTGAAGTGTATACTATACTAAAAGCCTAGCTTTTGTAAACATTTATTTTTGAAATAAAAGAATCACATTGTTCAATATCTGTATTTATTTGTTAAATGTAATTGTTCAATTAATTTATATAGTAAATAACATGGAGTGTGGTGTCACACTCAGAAGATCATGTTGTCGGTTCTCTATAAATTATAAACAGTTGCTCACGACTAAGATGGAAAGGAACAAACCATCAGAATAGTCGTAGTGTAATTAAGTATTAGTTTATCTTGACTAATAAATTACACTGATACACTTTAAGTGTATTGAGTAGGATCATTTAGGTAAGTTCTTTTTGTACTGACTTAGTAAAAGAACTAGACCTTAGTTATTATGGAAATGTATGCTCTTAATCCTAATATAATAACAAGCACATATATTTAATATTTATTTCTTTGACTTATGAAAGGGTGAGGTTTAGCTCGATAAATCAATATGCCCGATAAGTTGGGAAATGATATTACTTATAGTGTGTGTTGTTGATTATAGAAGGAATCTGTGTCCTAGTTATCTAGGTTGAGAATGTCCCCAAGAGGAGCTCATAAGGATTGCTATGTTAAACCCTACAGGTGGACTTAGTCCGACATGACAATGAAGTTGAGTGGAACTACTCTTGGAGCTAGATATTAATTAAGTGAGTTGTCAGTAACTTACTTAATTAGTGGACATTTGTTATCTTAAACACAGGGAGACTAACACACTCATGATAAGGAGTCCATAATGTAATTTAGGATTGGTGCGGTAGTGTGATAATAACCTTCTAGTGGAATGAGTTATTATCGATGAACTTGAGTTGTGTGTTCGAGGCGAACACGGGATACTCAAGCTCATCGGACGGCCAAAACCAATTTCTCCTCTAGGCCCCTGTCGTAGCCTCATTATAGCCTCAAGTCCATCCAAATGTAAGGCTCTTCTTGGTGTCCAAGAAGTGGGCCGGTCCAATGCTTGGTGACCAAGCAAGGGCCGGCCACCTCCTCTTCTATAGGGGCTGACCCTTTGCTTGGTGACCAAGCATGAAGGGGCTGGCCACAATATTCAAACAAGGAGGGTTGTCTTTGAATTTTTAAAATCTTCTCTTTGTAGAAAACTATAAGTTTTAAAAGAGAGATTTTAATTTTAAAAACTTTCTTTATTTGAATTTGGCCACATGTTTTAATAGAGAGTTTTAAAAGTTTTAAAACTTTCCTTTTTTAACCATCCTCATGGTTTAAGAAAAAAAGGAATATAAGTTTTAAAATTAAAATTTTCTATCATCATGTTAAAAAAGGAAATTTTATAAGAGAAGTTTTAAATTTTAAAACATGATTTTAATTTTTAGAACTTTCCTTTTTTAACTCCTACTTTAGGAAAGAGAGCTTGTAAATTTTATAAGAAGATTTCTTCTTGTAAAATTTTTAAAAAATATATTTACTTTTCTCTTGATGAGGTGGCCGGCCACCTTGCTTGGTGCCCAAGCAAGGGGCCGGTCATAATTAAAATAAAATCATCATCAATTAATTTTGGTTATTGATTCAATCAAGAGGAAAGAAAAGGAAAATTTAAAAGAGGAAAGGAAAATTAGTGGAAGATTTTAATTTTTGTAAAAATTCTTCCCTTATTTGCCTTGGACAACTAATATAAAAGAAGGGGTGAGGGAGCTTAATGAGACACAATTCTTATTCTCTTGCTTGGAGACTCTCTTGGTGTGGCCGGCCCTCTCCCTTCTCTTTTCCCTTTTGTTCTCTTCTCCTTGGTGGTGGTGGTGACCGGATTTTAGAAGAAGAGGAAGAAGCTTTTGGGTGGTGTTCATCTTGGAGGATCGTCGCCCACACGACGTCCAAGGCGAGGCGAGGAATACGGCAGAAGATCTCGAGGTCATTAGCTTACAAAGAGAAGGTATAACTAGTAATTTTCTTCCGCATCATACTAGTTATTTTCTTTGTAAGAATTCTAAATACAAGAGGCAATTAGATCTAGTTTTTCGAATTAGTTTTTCGAGTTTGTGTTTTTTTTTTTTTCAAATTTGTGATTCGATTGTTCTTTTTGGGTAACCTAGAGTTATTTAAGAAAATTAAATATTAGCTTTCCTTAAAAGGCTTTGTCTAGGCAGTGGTGGTTGCTCCCATATCCAAGAAGGCCATGTGCCTCGCCATGCAGCCCTGGAAGCTAATTTTGGAAATTAATATTTAATGGAATTAATAACATAGGTGGATTTGAATCAATAGTTTTAAGTTCCTCTTGCGATTCAAATCTAAATCATTAAGAACAGATAAGTTAAATTTGGAATTAATGATGTTAAGTTCCGTCTGCAATTCCTAATTTAACTTCTTAAGAACACAATATGTTATTTAAGGAAAGGTTCGACACTTGTACAAAATTTTTTTTACAGTGGAACCGGTACGTTTTTATAGGACTAACCAACACTGATGTATCAGACAAAACATGTGCTGGGTCGGATACGTAACTTCTCAGCATAGATACATGGAATACATTGTGAATGCCAGCTAGAGATGATGGTAGCGCCAGAGGTAAGCTACTGCTCCAATACTCTCTAAGATCTGGAACGGCCCAATATATCATGGAGCTAACTTACCTCGAAGACCAAATCTCTTCACCCCTTTCGTGGGTGAAACTCTCAGAAATACATGATCACCAATAGAGAACTCCAGGGGTCTCCGTCTTCGGTCAGCATAACTCTTCTGACGATCCTGTGCCTCTGACATCCTCCGTCTGATAGTGCGAACCAACTCTGCCTCCTGCTAAGCTCTCTGAGGTCCTAGCAGCTGGGCCTCCCCAACCTCCTCCCAGAGGATGGGTGTTCAACAAGGTCTACCATACAACGCCTCAAACGGTGCCATCTGGATAGCCGAATGATAGCTGTTGTTGTAGGAGAACTCCATCAATGGCAGGTGATCCTCCCAACTGCCTCCGAAATCCATAACGCAAGACCTCAGCAAGTCCTCCAAAGTCTGAATGGTCCTCTATGACTATCTATCCATCTGCAGATGGAATGTTGTACTGAAATGGAGCTGCGTACCTAAAGCCTGCTGCAGACTCTGCCAGAATCGGGACGTGAACCGTGGGCCTATATTAGATATAATGCTCAACGGAACTCCATGCAATCTGATAATCTCTCGACAGTATAACTCTGCTAATTGATCCAGAGAATCAATCCTCCGGATCCCTAAAAAGTGTGCGGATTTGATTAATCGGTCAACGATTACCAAAATCGCATCATGGCCTCATCGAGTCCTAGGTAAACCTACCACAAAATCCATAGTAATGTGCTCTCATTTCCACTCTGGAATAGGGATCCTCTGAAGTAGTCCAGCAGGTCTCTAGTGCTCAGCCTTCACCTGCTGACAAACAAGACATCTAGCTACAAACTCCGCGATGTCTTTCTTCATACCATTCCACCAATAGGAACGCCTCAAATCGCGATACATACGGGTTCCACCTGGGTGGATAGCAAATCTATAGCGATGAGACTCCTGAAGTAACTCCTCTATGACTGGGTGAGACTGAGGCACACATAATCTACCTCGGAAATAATCAACACCCTCGTCATCTCATGTAAACTCGGTCTACTGTCTGGAAGCTATCTGACTGCCTATGAACTGTAAATGCTGATCTCCGGCCTGGGCCTCTCTAATCCTCATCCTAATCGACGACTGAGCAACCATGGTAACAAGAATACCCTGCTCTGTCCGTCCCTGCTCCTCAAGGCCCAACTCGGAGAAACCCTGAATCAAGTCCGTGACTATAACTCGGTGGCAAGCAAAAGTCCCTCTGGACTTCCTGCTAAGTGCATCGACGATAACATTAGCTTTCCCCGGGTGGTAGCTAATAGTACAATCATAATCCTTCAGGAACTCCATCCATCTCCTCTGTCGGAGATTGAGTTCATTCTGAGTGAAAATATATTTGAGACTCTTATGATCAATAAGAATCTCAAAAGTAATACCATAAAGATGATGTCGACAAATCTTCAAAGCAAAGATAATAGCGGCTAACTCCAAATCATGTACTGGGTAGTTCTTCTCATGCTCCTTCAACTGACGAGAAGCATAGGAGACTACCCTGCCGTGCTGCATCAGGACAGCGCCCAAGCCCTGTAGAGATGCATCTGTGTAAAGTACAAAACCATCCTCTCCGAAAGGTAAAACTAAAACTAGTGCTGATACTAATCTCCGCTTCAACTCCTGAAAGCTGGTCTCGCAGGCATCTGACCAAGTGAACTTCACACCTTTCCTGGTGAGACGTGTCAATGGCATAGCAATGCTGGAGAAATCCTCAACGAATCGTTTGTAATAGCCAACCAATCCCAAGAAACTACGGATCTCCTGGACTGAATTCGGCTGCTCCCAGCTAGTGATAGCCTCGATTTTCTGAGGATCTACTGAAATACCTTGGCTTGACACCACGTGCCCCAGAAAACCAACTGAGGGTAACCAAAAGCACATTTACTAAACTTCGCATACAGATGATGTCATCGTAGAGTCTCCAAGACTATGCGAAGATGTTGCGTATGTTCCTCCTCAGAACGCGAATAGATCAATATGTCATCAATAAACATGATAACAAACTAATCTAGATACTCCAGAAAGATACGGTTCATCAGATCCATAAATACTGCGGGAGCATTGGTAAGCCTAAATGGCATTACCAAAAACTCATAATGTCCGTATCTAGTACAAAATGTTGTCTTCTAAATATCAGAATCTTTGACTCTCAGCTGATGATATTCGGACCGCAGATCAATCTTAGAATACACTGATGTATCCCTGAGCTGATCAAATAAATCATCAATTCATGGCAAGGAGTACTTATTTCTGACAGTCACTGCATTCAGCTGCCTATAATCGATGCACAACCTCAGAGTATCATCCTTCTTCTTGACAAATAATATCGGAGAACCCCACAGAGATACACTAGAGTGAATAAATCCCCTATCTAATAACTCCTGGAGTTGAACCTTTAGTTCGTCAAACTCTTTCAGTGTCATACGATAAGGAGCTTAATTCGTTCAGTATCTAGCGAGGGTAGAGGTGGTAGCACCGCCAAAGGCTACTGAGTTTGAACCTGAGCCTGCCATTGAGTCGGTACTGGATACTGAGCTAGAGATAGGCTGCAGTAGGTACTGAACCGGTGGCTGGGGCTGTAACTGATACTATACTAGTGATTGAGGCTGCAACTGATACTGCCCCTGTGTCCGATACTGAGGTCCCGAAATAGAATTCTGAGACTCCATAAGGACACCGGAATGCTCCTGACCGTGCATGCCATATGCAGCCGCTGCAAGGAGAGCTGTCCTCTGCTGACGATGCAAAGATTGAGCTTTCGGCCCACCTCGCTGAGTCCCAGATTGACCAAACTGTCCTCCCGGAACAAAAATCCCGGAAACTACATGCTAAGCCTTTAACGAATAATCTCGGCTCATGTGCCCAGGCAGTTTGCAATAATAGCAAACTGACTGCCCCAGGGTGCATGCAGAGGTGATGTGATCTCACGATCCACATCGGGTGCAGTGAGAGTCACCAGTGGACAGTTTCCGGTTCTACTGAGAAGACTGGGTACGTCCTGATGAAGATTGTCCAGACTTCTGGGATCAGCCAGATGAACTAGAAGTACCCTGACCTGTTTGAGTACGACTGATCTGCTGCTATCCGGTAGTCTGTGGTTGTTGGATCTGTCCGGAAGTCTGATCAGTCTGTTTTCTCTTCTTATCTGCATTCACTCTCTGCTTAGCAGACTTAATCATAAGCGCTATATCCAGTGCCTCTGTGTATGATGAATGACCAAAACCGACAATCTTCACCTGAAGATGCCCGTCTAGTCCCTGGACAAACTGAATTATACGTGATCTATCATCGGCAACTAACTCAGGACATAATCTGGCCAACCGATTAAATTCGGCATTATATTCCATCACTGAGCGGTTATTCTACCGAAGACTCAGAAAATCCTGCCAACGTGTCATCTGATACGCACGGGGAAAATACTGACTCTCAAATGTCTCCCTAAATCTTGTCCAAGTAATATGCTGCTCGCCTATAATCGAGCGTTGTGTGCCCCACCAAATTTCTACTTCATCTCGTACCTCACGTACGCAGTAGTAGGCATGACTGGAGGGGATGTCGGGTATATTGAAGGTGATACCACTAGTGGTACAGTCGAGGTATGTACCTCTGAAGTCAGAACCGTCGGGGTCTTATAATCCAACGTGCCTATAATATCCTGACGAGTCTGTCCCTGACAAACAGGCTCGGCCCTAGCAGATCTCTCTAGAGACTCTGTCTCCGGAGAATCTATCGCCCTCTTATGTGGTCGCCCACGTCTCGGTACCGAAACACGTGTATGTATCATATCTGTAAACAAAATGTTACCCAGATATCATTACAGGTATAAGAACTATAAAATTACTTAGTTTACCTATTGCCGTCTGGAGATGTCCTGTCGTTGCTTAGTCCCCCAAATAGGACTTCGTCAAAATATACCTCGGAATTTCGAATCGAAAAATCGACAGAAATCTGTACAATCCAAAAATATCCAGATAAATTTGCAAGACTCATAAAAACATACCGATATCACAAACGATGCTCTAATACCAAATAAATTGGTATCAGATTAAATCTCGAAAATCCAGAATGCATAGCAAGTATTGTAACCCACTTTGATACCAAAAATATTATCACGCCCCGGGTAGTCCCTGCCCGAAGAAATTTCGGCAGTATCTCCCCTGTACGGGTGACAATATGAATCCCATAATACATATATCACTCCTCGGCCCACACGGTCGGAACAATACAATACAAATAACAACAATCCACGCAATTATATATATATCCAATCCATGCAGTTTATATAGACAATTCACGCAGTTTAATATACAGCCTCCAACTGTCAACAAAATTTATAAAAAGGAAAGACGATCTAGAAATCATCGTAGATATATGTAAACTACTACTCCACTACAATGAAGAAAACACAATCAATGAAATAATGGAAATACCACAACAGAAAACATAAGAAGCAAACCCAAAGAGTTCAACATAAAGTCCTCAATACAAGAACCCACATCACCGGTA
Organism: Zingiber officinale; assembly: GCF_018446385.1. NCBI lineage: Eukaryota > Viridiplantae > Streptophyta > Magnoliopsida > Zingiberales > Zingiberaceae > Zingiber > Zingiber officinale. Next base: position 81,379,423 of record NC_055987.1, on the reverse strand, counting down.
TATGATGACATAGAACGAATACAAAACAACTACAACTGAAAATCGTCGCAACAATGGGGGCTAGCGACTGGAATCTCCCGACGGCCTCAACCTGAAAAGTAGTAATATAACGGTGTGAGTCCAAGAACTCAGCAGGTAACCAATAGATATGTACAACAACATATAACCACCAACAATAACCTATGGTATAGTCTCCTAAAGCATAGAACATATAGTACAGTCTACTAACAGTATAACAGGTATGCATAGCTGAATAAACTGTAGTAACTAACAGTAAGCATGTAATACAGTCTACAGTAAGAATAATAAGAAATGCATAACTGAAATAAACTGTACTCACCTGCGAGCCTTGAGCATATGACTGTGAACATACACAGATAAAAATAGTCAGAGCAAATAAGCATGTATCCTGTATGCATGTCAATCATATGCAGTCACCCAAATGCATCATCCAGTATGCAACAATCACAATAAATGCAATCTGTGCATATGATGCAAATGACATGTCCTGGTCACCCCTGACGCCAGTCAGCCATCTCACACACAATGGTGAGACTGAGTGGGTAGGGCTATGACACCGTGCACTTTGCCGTCACTAGCCCTGAAGAGTGACCGAGTGGACGGGATGCTGTCGGAGTACACCTATCCTCCCGGTACGCGATGATGGGGAGGGATCCATGCCTGCTATCACACTGCAATCACACTACCCATGAGTAGACCAGCGGAGTCTAAACAGAGCTACTGCTATACACACCCTGGGTGCTGTGCCACTACCCATGCAATGGTCACGTTGTGTGTAGGCCCATATAGTCGGCCGACGAGCTCAACAATAATGGAGTCGTCAATCGCCCAGCATGCAATCATGCGGGATGGTGCATGATGCTATAGTATGTCATACCTGAACATAGCCTCCTCCATATATGTGTGTGCCAAAAAGGTAAACACATATATATATAACCATGACATAAGCAGCATAAATCCAAGAACATCACATATAGCAATGATATAAGTATCATGAATCCAAGGACACATATCAAACGTGTAAAGCAACTAATCCAGTATAGTGAAGCACTATAAATACATCTATCTCTATGAACACAGATACGCATGGAAAAAATAAAAGTATACCAGACTAATGTATAGTAGATAACAGTAGAAGCATGTATCAGGTATCATCTAAGCTAAAACCAGGGAAGTGCTAAATCTATTAATTACTACTAGTTATATGTATACTACAAGTTAGTTAGAGCCCTAGAGCCAATCATTTGATGATTGTATGGACTTATGTATATCATATTCTTAATAAAGGCATTGGTTTTTGGTTATTATGCTTATTTGTATTAGTGTCAGATAAAATAAGTATAGTAACGTCCTTGAGTAGAACGTTCATACCTATATCAATCGATTAGTTGAATCGATAGTGAGATGATATAGGGAACACTACTCTAAATCATTCCTAGTCGAGTATTAACATTCAGGGACAATGTTAATGCAATAAGACTAGCATGTAGGTCAGCTCGATGACTTGATCTCACAAGTCATGGATATAGAGATATCAAGCTGACACATGGGTATGCATTAGAGAATGTATACTGAATGACCCGCCATGAGAAAGTATCATGGATCGTTATATGAGTGTCATATACTTTCTCATGTGGCTATTAGTATGACTATTAGTCCTTAGACCTGAAGTCACCATGGATCCCTACATAAGGAGTTATGTACTTTAGTTTCGTCAAACGTCACCCGTAACTGGGTGGACTATAAAGGCGATTACTGGGTATGTAACGAATTATGCAGAGGGATGTGAGTGATGTAGAAGGGATCTATCCCTCCCATATGACGGGAGCGACATCGCTATTCTTGATAGAGTGAGACCACTAAGCGCATGACCATGCCCAAATGAGTCAACATTAGATGTTGAGCTCATTTGATCGAGTGAGTCTACTTGGAGTTCAAGATTTAGATTGATTGGAGGATGACACGGTCTATGCCTCACATTTATCAATCTAGATGTCTAGGATAGAAGGACAATGTCACATATTGTGAGGAGTCACAATTAGTAGTCACAAGGTGATGTCGGATCTCGACATTCTTGTAACTTGGGTAGTAATGATGTGTTGCTAGATACCGCTCATTACTTATGCTCTTAAATGGGTTTAGGGGCATTGCCAACGTTACAAGAACCTATAGGGTCACACACTAAGGGCAAATAGATGGAGACTAGGTTCATTTGATGAACCTAAATGATTAGGTTCATATGATGAACTAAATTGGATTAAGAGTAATCCAAAGTAGGATAATTGAGTTGGACTCAAGTTGGTTCATGTGTTAAGTGAGTCTAATTTGGACTTAGACTCATTTAATTAATTTAATTCAATGAATAGAGATTCATTAAATTAAAATTGGCTTGAACCAATGGTTAGATTAGATCAACCAAGGGATAGAAGTGGTCAAGTTTGACTTGACTTAAGTAGGAAGATGAAGAGTCATGTTTTTTATTTGACTTTGACTTGACCAATGCCACATCATCAAGGCCTCTTCATTTGGTCAAGTTTGACTTGACCAAATGCCACCTCATGGGAGTTACCAAGAGTTGTGACTCTTGATATTCCATGGGGGTTACAAGGTTTAATGTGGCCGGCCACTTTGAGTGTAAAAAATGAATGTTTTATTTTTTCATTCAAGGCTAATTGATTTCATCTTCTTCCTCTTGCTCACAATTCTTCTCTCCCTCTTCTCCTTCTTGCCGAGACCTTGCTTGAGTGCTAGCACACTCTAAGGTTTCTTCTCCATCTCTTGCTTGTGTGGATACAAATAGAGAAGTGTCTACTTTGACACTTTTGAGATCCGGCGAACCAAGGACAAGCGGGATTGCGAAGGGCTTCGCTACAAAGGTATAAATGGTTTATCCTTACGTAGATCTACTGTAGATTAAAGTTTTTCAAACTCGTACTCGTATTTTCGTTCGGTTTTACCTTGCACGAGATCCGTGGCTTGGGCGATTCAGGGTTTCCGCGACGCGAAAAGCGGTTTTCGCGGCCCGAAAAACCCAACAGTGGTATCAGAGCCACGTGCAAGGCTTGTACGAGTTTGTTTTTATTTTTATGAAAAATAAAACCTTCTGTGATTTTCTGTAAAAATTAGTTTTTTATGATTTTATGGGTAATTTTTCCGTAGAAGCGAAGCATAAGTGTCTCGGCACTTGTAGGCTTCGGCTACCGGAAAGATCTTTCAAAACCGGCTTCGTTTTGCCCCAAATCCATTTGGGACAGCGGGCTTGGGTGCCATTAGATCGCAAAGGAGCAACTCACGATGGTTAGATCATGGGTAGGGGTACTGGCCCTAACCCCGCAAGGGGATTTGCTCCGCGATCGCACCCGAAATCGCTAAAAACGAACCCGCCGGGAAGATTTTTCCGAAATGGCAATGTCTCGACCCAAATCGTTTTGGGACAGCGGGTTTAGGCGCTGTTGGATCGCAAAGGAACCCTCACGATGGTTAGGGGCGATGCCCCTGGGCCCCGCAAGGGGATCCGTTCCGCGATTGCGCCCGAAACCGCTAAACGGGACCGCCGGGAAATTTTATTCGTAAAATTGTAAAAATTAATTTTAAAATTATATAAAATTATGAAAAATATATAATTTTGAATTATATATTAATTTGTGATAGTCATGGCCCAAAGCCCAATATGATTGGTTGTGTTGTAATTCTTAATACGGTCTGCGTGTCGTTATGTGTTTAAGATAGTTGTATTATATTCGCGACCTGCGCGTTGTGCCTTCTCTTATTTTCAAATTGTAATGTACAAATTGGAGCGGTGGAGGGTCCACACGAGACGGAGTTCCGAGGCGGGCACGAGCAACACAAGGTGGTCAAAGGGAGGAGCTTGAAGAAGCTGTTGACCCTAGGTTGACCAATCGATCTTCTCATTGGCTTGAGAAGATCGTAGTAGGGCCATGACTAAATCACAAATAGATTAATTAATTGCTTGTGTATGTGATGCATATTTAATAAGTAGTTAATTAATTAGTGCCTTACGATTAGATTAGATCTAAGTCGTGCACATGATGCACCCTTGCGATTAGATTAGATCTAAGTCGTGCACAAGATGCATCCCTTTCGATTAGATTAGATCTCAATCGACTCAACTCTAATGCCTAACCGTGCCGTGATACCTATCACTACCTCGATCACATGTATTGTTGAATCTGCCAAAGCAGAGCAATACATATTATCTTGGTAGGGTACGGAGGGACAATCTTGGTCCCGCCTATCAACGCATGGGTGAATACAAACTCAATTAGATTGAGTATTCATAGTTACTCGGTTGGATCGAGTCAACTATAGGCATTCTTCCAATAGTTGGAAAGATAGGTCAATATCACATCTATATTAACTCTCGGGCGTATTAGCCAAAGCTAACTCGAGTTCTAATATAAATGTGGATATTGATTCTATAAACAAGAGTTGCATAGAGATGTAATTGGTAATCGTTACCTACCGATCATACTAAGCCTTGGGCGTATTAGCCAAAGCTAACTCAAGGGTTAGTATGATGTGGATCTTGTCCCACAAGAATTATAGAATTCAGTGGGAGCATCATTTAATTAAAAGGCCTAATTAAATGATTTTTAAAAGAATATGATATTTATTTCTGCAAATTTTTCTGCTGTAGATAACCATGACGTCGAACACGAATTCCTTCTCCCTGCGATCTGTCCTTGAGAAGGACAAGCTCAACGGAGCGAATTTCCTGGACTGGTACAGGAACTTGAGAATAGTTCTCACCTAGGAGCGTAAGCTGTACGTTCTGGAGCAGCCCATTCCGGAGGCTCCTCCTGCCAATGCCCCGCGAGCCGACAAAGATGCTTACAAGAAGCATCAAGACGACGCATTAGATGTGTCCTGTCTAATGCTCGCGACCATGAACTCAGAGCTACATGAGTTGATGGGCGCTTTTGATATGGTTGAGCATCTTCGCCAACTATATCAGGGACAAGCGAGGCATGAGAGATTTGAGATCTCGAAGGCACTGTTTCAGTGCAAGATGTCGACGGGTCTCCTGTAGGTCCTTATGTACTCAAGATGATTGGGTACATAGAGAACCTACAAAGACTGGGTTCCCACTTGGCCAAGAGCTGGCCACTGACTCATTCTCAACTATAACATGAACGAGATTGACAAGCCACTGCCCGAGCTACTTAGTATGTTACGAATTGCTGAGATTAACCTTAAGAAGGTTAAGCCCATTCTGATGGTCCAGAAGCACAAGGGCAAGGGCAAGCCCAAAGGTAAGGGAAAGTCCCAAACTAAGGGCAAAGGCAATGCACTAAAGCCTAAAGGAGGGGTCGCCAAGGATGCTACCTGCTTCCACGGACCGGGCACTGGAAGAGGAACCGCAAGGTATACTTGAGGATCTCAAGAAGAAGCGAGACTTCCACTTCATATATGTTATAGAAGTCAATCTATCTATTTCTACATCATGGGTATTAGATCGGATGTGCTTCTCACATTTGTACTGATGTGCAGGCGCTGAGAAAGGGCGAGGTGGACCTACGAGTAGGCAATGGAGCACGGGTTGCTGCTGTTGCTGTAGGAACTTATCGCTGGGCTTGTACTAGATTTAGATGATTGTTGTTATGTGCCCGCCTTACTAAGAACATAGTTTTAGTTTCTTGTTTAGACAAGAAAGGATACTCTTTATAATAAAAGACAAATGTTGTTCTCGTATATTTAAAAGATATGTTCTATTGTAGTGCACCTCTAATAAACGGACTCTATATTCTAGACCTCGAGAGCCCTATCTATAACATTAGTACCAAGAGGTTCAAGTCAAATGACATGAACCAAACCTACCTCGCACTCGCTTAGGCCATATAAATGACAAGCGCTTATCCCACTCCATAAGGATGGTTTCTTGGACTCATTTGATTTAGAATCATATGAGATATGCGAGTCATGCCCACGAGGCAAGATGACCAAAACCCCTTTAGTGGGCATAGCGAGAGAGCAATCGATTTGTTAGGACTCATACATAGTGATGTATGTGGCCCTTTCAATGTTGGCTAGAGGCGGTTATAGGTACTTCATCACATTTATCGATGATTTCAAGATACGGTTATGTGTACTTGATGACATAAGTCCGAATCCTTTGAAAGTTCAAAGAATTCAAGAATGAAGTATGTAATCGCCTTGGCAAGAGTATTAAGGTACTTCGATCAGATCGAGATTGTGAATACTTAAGTCATGAGTTTCGTGACTACTTAACTGTGGATTTTATCTCAACTCACTCCTCCCGGAACACCACAGGAATGGTGTATCCGAAAGGAGGAATCGACTATTAGATATGGTACGATCTATGATGAGTCACATAGGATCTTCCGACATATCTATGAGGATATGCTCTAGACACGGCAGCTTTCATACTCAACCGAGTTCCATCAAAGGTCGTGATAAAGACACCATATAGGACTGGGAGAGATACCCATGTGTCTTTCATGAGGATTTGGGGTGTGAGGCTTACGTCGCCAAGTCTCGGACAAATTAGGACCCAAATTCGACAAGTGCTATTTCATTGGATATCCCAAGGAAACTAAGGATATTATTTCACATTCCCATAAGACAAGATAGTTGTGGCAAAGATCGGGGTCTTTCTAGAAAGGGACTTTGTTTCTAGAAAGACTAGTGGGATGCTCGATCTTGAAGAAGTTCAAGATGCGAACAACACCGATGCCTCGATGGAAATTGAACGGAACCACAAAGTGTTGTGGATGATGTTCCACAAGGAGTTGAGGAACAACAACCGGTTCAAGTAGACATACCTCTTCGCAGTCCGATAGGGTACGTCACTGAGAGATATTCATTTCTCTTGTCCGACCATGATGACGTTATGCTCATAGAGGATGAGCCTACCACCTATCGGGAAGTCGTGATGAGACCAGATTCGATAAATGGCTAGAGGCCATGAGATCCGAAATGGAGTCCATGTACACCAACCAAGTATGGACTTTGGTTGATCAACCTGAAGGGGTAAAACCCATTGGGCGCAAGTGGGTCTTTAAGAGAAAGACTGACATGGATGGACTTATTTATAAGGGTCGCTTGGTAGCTAAAGGTTTCAAGCAGATTCATGGTATTGACTATGATGAAACCTTTTCTCCAGTAGCGATGTTTAAGTCCATTCGGATCATGCTTGCTATTGCAGCATACCATGACTATGAGATATGGCAGATGGATGTTAAAACCGCGTTTTTGAATGGAAACCTACTCGAGAATGTGTACATGACACAACCTGAGGGTTTTGTAGATCCACAGCATACTAATAGAGTATGCAAGCTGCATAGGTCCATTTATGGACTAAAGCAAGCTTCTCGGAGCTGAAATCTTCGATTCGATGATGCAATCAAACAGTTTGGTTTCATCAAGAACTAAGATGAACCTTGTGTCTACAAGAAGGTTGTAGGGGATATAGTTGTCTTCCTCATATTGTATGTGGATGACATACTACTCATTGGGAAGGACATCCCTATGCTTCAGTCTGTCAAGATCTGGCTAGGTAGTTGCTTCTCAATGAAGGACTTCAGATCTATAGAGATAGATCTAAGAGATTGTTTGGCCTAAGTCAGAGTACATATATTGACAAGGTACTCCTTCTGTTTGCCATGCAGAACTCCAAGAAGGGATTTCTGCCGATGTCACATGGCGTGAGTCTTTCGAAGACTCAAGGTCCCTCTTCTAGAGAGGAGAGAGACCGCATGGATCAGATCCCTTATGCCTCAGCCATAGGATCGATCATGTACGCCATGCTATGTACTCGACCTGATGTCTCGTATGCTTTGAGCATGACGAGCAGATACCAGTCAGATCCAGGTGAAAGTCACTGGATAGCGGTCAAGAATATTCTTAAGTACTTAAGAAGGACTAAAGAATATTTCTTGATATATGGAGGCAATGATGAGCTAGCTGTAAAGGGTTACAGTGATGCTAGCTTCCAGACCGACCAGGATGACTATAGATCGCAGTCGGGGTTCGTGTTTTGCATTAATGGTGGTGCTGTGAGCTGGAAGAGTTCGAAGCAGGACACAGTAGCTGATTCTACGACAGAGGCCGAGTACATTGCTGCATCAGAGGCAGCAAAGGAGGCAGTTTGGATCCGCAAGTTCATCACTGAACTTGGGGTGGTTCCCAGCATTGCTGACCCCATTGAGCTCTATTGTGACAACAATGGCGCTATAGCACAGGCGAAGGAACCTCGCTCACACCAGCGGACCAAACATATACTACGGCGCTTCCATCTCATTCGAGAGATTATCGATAGAGGAGATGTGAAGATTTGCAGAGTACCTACAGAGGCTAACATCGCAGATCCCTTGACCAAGGCTTTGGCACAGAGGAAGCATGATGGTCACACTAGGTCTTTAGGCCTTAGAGCCTATACTGATTGGCACTAGTGCTAGTGGGAGATTGTTAGTTAGAGCCCTAGAGCCAATCATTTGATGATTGTATGGACTCATGTATATCATATTCTTAATAAAGGCATTGGTTTTTGGTTATTATGCTTATTTGTATTAGTGTCAGATAAAATAAGTATAGTAACGTCCTTGAGTAGAACGTTCATACCTATATCAATCGATTAGTTGAATCGATAGTGAGATGATATAGGGAACACTACTCTAAATCATTCCTAGTCGAGTATTAACATTCAAGGACAATGTTAATGCAATAAGACTAGCATGTAGGTTAGCTCGATGACTTGATCTCACAAGTCATGGATATAGAGATATCAAGCTGACACATGGGTATGCATTAGAGAATGTATACTGAATGACCCGCCATGAGAAAGTATCATGGATCGTTATACGAGTGTCATATACTTTCTCATGTGGCTATTAGTATGACTATTAGTCCTTAGACCTGAAGTCACCATGGATCCCTACATAAGGAGTTATGTACTTTAGTTTCATCAAACGTCACCCGTAACTGGGTGGACTATAAAGGCGATTACTGGGTATGTAACGAATTATGCAGAGGGATGTGAGTGATGTAGAAGGGATCTATCCCTCCCATATGACGGGAGCGACATCGCTATTCTTGATAGAGTGAGACCACTAAGCGCATGACCATGCCCAAATGAGTCAACATTAGATGTTGAGCTCATTTGATCGAGTGAGTCTACTTGGAGTTCAAGATTTAGATTGATTGGAGGATGACACGGCCTATGCCTCACATTTATCAATCTAGATGTCTAGGATAGAAGGACAATGTCACATATTGTGAGGAGTCACAATTAGTAGTCACAAGGTGATGTCGGATCTCGACATTCTTGTAACTTGGGTAGTAATGATGTGTTGCTAGATACCGCTCATTACTTATGCTCCTAAATGGGTTTAGGGGCATTGCCAACGTTACAAGAACCTATAGGGTCACACACTAAGGGCAAATAGATGGAGACTAGGTTCATTTGATGAACCTAAATGATTAGGTTCATATGATGAACCAAATTGGATTAAGAGTAATCCAAAGTAGGATAATTGAGTTGAACTCAAGTTGGTTCATGTGTTAAGTGAGTCTAATTTTGACTTAGACTCATTTAATTAATTTAATTCAATGAATAGAGATTCATTAAATTAAAATTGGCTTGAACCAATGGTTAGATTAGATCAACCAAGGGATAGAAGTGGTCAAGTTTGACTTGACTTAAGTAGGAAGATGAAGAGTCATGTTTTTTATTTGACTTTGACTTGACCAATGCCACATCATCAAGGCCTCTTCATTTGGTCAAGTTTGACTTGACCAAATGCCACCTCATGGGAGTTACCAAGAGTTGTGACTCTTGATATTCCATGGGGGTTACAAGGTTTAATGTGGTCGGCCACTTTGAGTGTAAAAAATGAATGTTTTATTTTTTCATTCAAGGCTAATTGATTTCATCTTCTTCCTCTTGCTCACAATTCTTCTATCCCTCTTCTCCTTCTTGCCGAGACCTTGCTTGAGTGCTAGCACACTCTAAGGTTTCTTCTCCATCTCTTGCTTGTGTGGATACAAATAGAGAAGTGTCTACTTTGACACTTTTGAGATCCGGCGAACCAAGGACAAGCGGGATTGCGAAGGGCTTCGCTACAAAGGTATAAATGGTTTATCCTTACGTAGATCTACTGTAGATTAAAGTTTTTCAAACTCGTACTCGTATTTTCATTCGGTTTTACCTTGCACGAGATCCGTGGCTTGGGCGATTCGGGGTTTCCGCGACGCGAAAAGCGGTTTTCGCGGCCCGAAAAACCCAACACTACACATATCATAAGACAATATCGAAAAGATAAGTCAAAGGGTACTCGCCTCAAATAGAAGGTACTCTCAAGCAATCCAAGGTCGAGACGCCCGTCTCAAATCAGAGCCCTGCTTCAACAACATATATATTTTTTATTTAGCTAAATCTAAATGAATAGCTAAATAAAATCTCCAAAACTAATTTAGGGTTAAACCCTAATCAAACACAATGACAAACTACCTAATTGAATCTAACGGTTAATTAGGGTTAGTTACCTAATCCCTAATCACCCATTAGATTAGAAATCCAACGGTTGACTAGGGTTAATTACCTTAACCCTAATCATTCCATTAGATTAATTCTAAACTAAATAGTTCTACACATAAACAACTAAACATAACCCTAATTCAAAACTGCACATGATCATATAATCAAATCATACCTAAATCAATCCATTATCCACAACATGTATCAAATCCCTACACTTACCTCGATTCACAGCCGAACAAGATGCTGGAACAAGGAACACTGAGGCATGGGTGGCTACCGAACCAAACTGAGCTACTGGATCAAAGAACACCACAGTAAGACCTCCCTACAAGAATTCCTCCTCACTGGACAAGATTAAAACAACATCAAGAAGTGGAGATCACTAATCAATCAACAACCTAATTCTAAAAACCAAACCTTACCTTCAATCGTGAGCCCAATCACAGCAAGGAAGGGAAAGTCCAAGATCTGGCCCAGCGATGTCAGTAGGAAGAATCGAACTCGAAGCTAGGGCACAAATCAGAGAAATAGAAGGAATAAGGTTCGGTTGCTTACCCTTGAAACCCTAATTGCTCTTCCACACTGGCGATCAGATGGCACGGCTCAATCCAGTGGCGTCGATCGGGGGAGTCGCACACTGTGCTAGGGCACAGATCGGAGAAAATCTAGAGAAGAGGAATCGAAGCTAGCTTAGCCTCAGAGCCCTAATTGCCTCTTCAAGCGGGCGATCATCTTCCTTGGTGTCAGCGTCGGGATAGAGGAGTCGGCAACTGCGGAAGAAAGCTTGGGGAAGGGTTGAGAAGAGGAGATCAAGATGATCCGTGCCTCCTTGATTGATCTCCGGCAAGCTCCGACGGGCTCCTTAGGCGATGTCGACGATCATCGGAGGTAGAAACTCTGCTGCCCGTCGCCTAAGTGTTGTCTGCGAGAGAGAACAGAGGAAGAAGGGGGAAGCAGAATCGGGATCGCGAGGGGTTGGGGATGAAATGGTTCAGGATCGGCGATGGGGGAAAAGAAAAAGAAAATGAAAAAGAAAGGTATTTATATAATCAAACATTTCCTCTCTTAAATGGTATCCCAAACAGGCTTTATCCGTGTCCGTCGATCGATCCCCTCAAAATCCTCCGTACAAGCTCTGAAAAATTCTCAGAAAACTTCTAAAAATTCTGGAAAAATTTTATAAGGCTATTTCTAGAATAACCCTATTTATTAAAATTTTCCAATATCTTACCACTCTAAACTATTGCTAGGAATTGAATACTAAGTTGATTGATTAATTTTCTAGCTCCAGGGGTCTTTATATACCTCTTGGAAATCTTATCCCGAGTGTTAAAGGTGCCTCCAAGAGGGTTGAGGGCGCCTCCAAGAAGTTTAATCGGATAAAGCTCTATCCGGTTGCAAACGATCATGAAGACTAGGTCTGAGGCGCCTCCAATGCCCTTGAAGGCGCCTCGGGATGGTCTAAGGCGCCTTCAAGGTGATGGAGGTGCCTTCAATGTTGAGGGTACCCTCAATGATGTTGAGGGCTCCTTCAACCTGCATGGTATAAATACTGCCTTCAACCTATAAGGTATAAATAGCTTCCAACTTCTCTTTTTCCTCTTCTTCCGAAGCTCCGATCGCTTGGATGATTTCGGCCAACCAAAATAGGGCTCACCCGAACCCAATTTTCGGCCTTCTCCTTAAGTAGGCTTCCGACTCGGCTTCTTTTCTCTCAAACGTCGTGTACGTTCTTCTCGTCCACCGGTATACTCTTTCGCATCTTTTTCATCCTTCGGACGTATTGATATAGCGTAGCCTGTCACACCCGCTAATCAAATTAACAAATGTATAATTCCACTGAACCCCTTAATTAAACAATAATGTTGTAGTAACGAGCCCAGGATCGATCCGAGGAACCAATGGTAGAATGTAATTTAGGATTGTCTTTTATTCCTATTTTTTTTGGGTTTTCGATATAAAAATGGAGTTGGGGGTTTAAAAGCTTTAAATCTAAATCTAACAGAGGAAAAACACAGCAATTAAGAAATTAATCTAAAGCATAACTGAAACCTACCTATGTGCCAACAATCAAACCTTAACGCATTATCACTCCTACATTGAGATTAAATTATTGACACACTCTTAAACTAAGGAATGAAATACAAGATGCAAATAAATCTGATCTACAACATCGATTAATACCCTAGCTTGAATTTAAACTCTAAACACTTAACCAAACAACAAATTAAAATTAAACTAAGCTTCAACAAGGAAAGAAATGCTAACTACTTGCATAAAAATATAACAAAACCTAAAAGTAATCTGTTCTAAGTTACAAAACAATAATAAAAGTGAACTAAACCCTAACCAATCCAACTCGCAACCAATCTCACAAGTTTCACACTCAAGCCGTCACACAAGAGTGCCAAAGTCGAAACCACCCAACTTTGGACCTCAATGGATCGTCTCAGCTGCGTATCAGCTCAAGGAAGGTTCAAAAATGTCGACGGACCACCCCCGACAAGCTGAAACAACCCCTAAACCCAAGAAAATGCCGAAAATCTGGAAATCTGCCTCTGGATCTGATGGAAGGCTGTGGAACGCGGATGGACATCGGATGGAGTTCAGTAACACCGGCGGACCACCTCCGAGTGTTGCTGATGGACGGAGATACCGTAGATTTGGAGGACCACCTCCAAATCTCGACGGGAACAGAAAATCACAGAAAAGAGAATTGCGCTGGAAGGAACACCTGCCGGCGGCTCCAGATGATCGGGATGAGCTGCCGTGAAGCTCTACAATGAAGTTGAAGCTTGAGAGATCGATTGGAGAAAGAATCGGGGCCGAAATCCGCTGGAAGACGCGCGCCGGGACTGAGCTACGCGAAGGGGATCGACGAAGAGGAATGCTACTGTAGCTTCTCATTTAAACAGATATCAGATTTGAACCGACGGCTGAGATTAATTCTGTGCTAAATCAACGGTAAAAAGTCATCCAAAATCTGATCCGAAGGTACTGATATGGATATCAGGTCTGGATCTACTCTCCCGTAGGTCGGATCGATCAGATCATCACTGGATGGCCCAGATCTGCCGATCTTCAATGAACGGCCCAGATTAATCCGGCTGGATCAATGGCTGGATGAACTCAGATCTGGATCAAAACTTCTGGATCTTCATCAATGGCTTAGATCTGCTCCCCATTAGGTTGGATCGGCCAGATCTTCAACGGATGGTTCAGATCTGTCCTATTCTTGATAAACGGCCCAAATCGACCCAAAACTTGATCTTGTCTTTTGAACTCCGATTCGAGCCCAATTCCGGTCCAAATAGATCCAAATATAAGATCCTTTGATGCCTACAAAATAAGAATCAAATATTAGTATCAAATAACACCAAAAATAATATAATTTGTAATTAAGTCCAAAATCTATGCAATGCACAAAAATGTAATGTAACCATGATTTAAACTATGAAACCAACATCAAAACCATGCATAAATGAATCAAAATAATGCAATAAAATCATGGTTATCAAATCCCCCACACTTAGCCTTGAACGTCCCGTGAAAGTAAAGAAAACTAAAAATCATCTCCATAGAAAATTCCCTAGCAATATCTAAAAGATAGTAAAAAGAATTTAACTAAGACCATCTAAAGATCACAAACAATCATGAATCCAATCCAAACAATAATCAGTAGATATGGTAGTTTCTATCCAATTGAAAAATTAAGCAAGTTGCAATCTCACAAGGTGTTCACCTATTCTAACTCTCACACTCAAAATTGCATATATGTGGAGCTCACTCAATGCAACTCACAACACTTCACTACCATAAGCTTGCTTATTTTCTAATTCTCCACCACTATAAACATAGCATACATGAATCAAAAGGATTTGTCAACAAGAATTGAAATGAAAGCAAAAAGAACAATAGAAGTGAATGAAATAGACAAAAGAAAAGGCATCAATGAAGAGAATGAGAGAATGGAAGGAATTTACTTGATGAGTTGACCCATTTGATGTAAAAAGAGATGAATACCATTTGTTTCAACCAATTCAAAGTATCAAGCTAACCTCCCCTTCAATTTGATGGCAAACAAAGAATCTTGATACTCTATCTCCACATTTGATACTCTCTTGCTTGCCACTTCAATTTTTTTCTCTGTTTTCTTCACTGTTTTTCCATTCCAATTTCAGCAGTTTGAAACAAAAAACAAACTCACATCAACTTGTCAAGAAGAGTTCCCTCCCCCACACTTAAAATGTTGGCCGTCTCGGGCAATGATACACATCATGCATTCAAAGTATTAACATTCTTGAAGCTACTGTTTTTTTTTCTACTGTAGATTCTGTATTTGTATTTCTAAGATATTAGCCAGTTAAAAATTCCTCACAATTGCAGTAGAAGGTGGCACTAAAAGGACTAACACTCAAGTAAAACCTCATTAGTTGCTATCATCACATATAATTACATACAAAGTTCAGTAGCCCTGCAGTGCCATTATTGATTTAAAAACTGAAGTACAGACTCTGCATTACATATAATTCTGCAACTTATGTTCCAGCAACAAAATTTAAAAGAATTCAAGCTGCCAGCTAATTAATTTCTGAAACAGAATTTCAGAACTCAGAACACTACAGAATTTCCATTGCAAAATTCAGAACTCAGATTCAAAGTTTTGAAACAGCTCAAACAGTGTAGTGGAATCAACATTTAAGCAGATACAACCTTCACTAATAGCTGGTTTTCTTTACAGCAATGTTTGATTTTGTTCTTGCCTAAGAATAGGAAGTAGGTAACACCATCCCATAGTCCAGAATCACTAGGAAATCAACACTGCAGAGTATCAAGTTCAACAACCTCTTGCTGAATTCAGTAACTTCTACAACTCCAGTTTTGGAAATCAGGGAATATTAACATCAATCAGCAGCTAAGAATTCCAGCTCATCTTAATAGCACTTCAACAAATACAAAATTAGATTTCTGATTCAGTAATCAGTAACTTCACAAAATCAGATTTTCTTCATTCCAGAGATAAAATAGATTTCTGATACCATCTATACTTCAAACTCTATCTTAATTTTGATGTGAATATCTCAATTGGTTCACCCATCAGTTAACTCCCAGCAAGTCAGAAATCTTCACTGGATCAGCTTCAATGAAATTACAGAATCTAGAATCTCTTGATTTCATTTCTGATTTTTTTTTAAATACTCCATTCATTCCAAATATGTGAATCTGCATAGCTTCCAACTCTTTCAGTACTGTACCATTATGCATCTCTCACAGATTTCTGAATTCCTTACTGCTTCCTCACTTCAAGCTTCAACAATTCATTCCCAATGAACTTAACAATCATTGAATCACATTACAGCTTGAATTCCCATCTTGTCTCAGCTCATACATCAATTAGAAAATTACTGCAACTTCAAAATTCCAGCAATTTACTGCAACTTCAGAATCCAGCCATTTGATACCACCAGAATGCTGCTCTGCATTTTGATACCACATAAAACTGCATCATTTTTCCAGCATTATCACCTCACTGTTTACAGTACCCATTGCTGCCCAGAAAATTTAAAGGAAAGTTGGCACAAAACAGGACCGCAGTTTTTTTTTCTGCAATACACTTCCCTGCACTGTCAATTCCAGATTTCATCCACCAATCAAGTATTAATTCCTTGTCTCTCCCCTTGAGCTTCCCCTTTGGCTTAAATGCTGCCAAACAGTTGCAGATTCCCAGCTCCATTTCCAACTGTACACTGTCCTCTTTCGTGCAGCCTTCATTTCCATGTATTTCTTGTTGCATTTAACCTACAGCCAGTCCTAACCATAATCTCTTTCAATTGTACAGGTTTTTAACTCTACAAATTCAGTAACTGATACTACTACAGAGTAGATTTTCAGTTTGCAGACTTAATTTTGTATTTCTGATTTGTATCCAATTCCCAGTCTAAAAATGCCAATGTTAAGTCATACAAAAATTAAGCTTCAATTGAAATTGAAATTGAAATTGTCAAAGACTGCCATTCATTCATTTAGCTGCAATTTCTTAAACCCTGATTCAACATTTTTTAGTCCCAGCAATAGAAACTTAAGCAGCAACTCAGAAGAAAGGTGAATTCTGCCCTTAAACTTAAACTCTTCCATACTGATAACTCTTTGCACTTCTACAACTAATGAGTTCAAAAATCAAATTCAGAATTGATATCAAAGAACTCTATAAGTTAATCTAATATCTGAATTTCGGTTCTCACTGCATCAAAATTCCAGCAACTGCATTTCATAAGTTAAATTATAGAATGAAGTATCAGATTTCAAAACAGAAACTTGCAGCAATAGATTGGCATAACGACTGAGATTGATACATTTATTCCACAACTTCATAATTTCATTTCGGTCTTGAGTTTCATTGACTTCTTTCTTCTCTCTGCATACTGATCAAAGTCATAAAAGATCTAGCTTGAGAGGAGATCCCATTTAGCATTGAATTCTGGATTTTACAGCATAGATGTTTTGCACTAATCATGCACTTGGTATAATTCATGTAAGCCACCCATTCTTCTTGTTTTCATTTCTGCAGCCAGCCCTTTTAACCTTTAATTCCTGCTGCCGGATTCTGCACATTTCTATTCTAAAATAGCTTCTTCTACTTCAGATTTCAGAACCTTGAAGTTGTCCAGAATAAGCAATGTTCAGCAACCAAATTTCTGAAATTCACAATAGATTTTTCAGCATTAGGCTTCCACATGTTGCTCCTAAAATTTCTGCTAAAAACAATGCTTCTGAAATTTTCTGCAACTTGCTTAATTTTCTGCAGATTCTTGTTTCTGCATCTGCAATTTCTTGCATTTCAGATCCAATTCAGCAAGAATTCTATGGATTTCAGCTGCCAAAAGGTTTATAGTTTAAGACTTCAGATTCATTTCAGAGAATTCCTGCACTTTAGACTTCAACAATTTGTAACTTACAACATTCTGTCCAGTAGGGTTGTAGAGTATGGAAAGGAAAGTTAGCAACGTTTGCTGCTGGAAATACAAGAGTTTCAATAAACTCCCAAAGATTTCATGGGCTATAATGAAATAGTTGCACACACTTGATATCACATGTAAACTGAATTCTGGTTCTAGCTTTTAACCTCACTGTTTTGGAGTGTCAAATGTTGCCCTTTTCTTCAACTTTTCAAAGGAAATGATGCAATGCTCAAGTGCTTCATTGATGAAATGTGACCCACCAATTTAATTCCGAATTATGGTCCATTTAAGTCAAATTCAGTAACTACAAAAATCTCCTGTTTCTACATTTCTGTGTCCAGAAAAAAATTTTCTGGCTTCCATTTTTTTTATTTTGTTGATGCCATGGAAGGTAGAATACCATTTCTTTCAGCACAAAACAGAACTTAACATGAGTTTCACATTGGTTTAAAGGCTATTCCTGATTTCCGGCACAACGTTGATACTAAACTCATTCCCATGTTTCTGCAGCTTTTCAGAATTCTACAGATTTAATTTTTCTGCATTTGCAAATTTCTGCTTTTCTCAATCAACTCTTCTACTTCAGGTCCAGAACAAACAATGCTTAGGAAACCAACTTCAGATTTCAAATATGAAATGCTTCTATGCATTAATGTCAGAATGTGCAGAGTTCTGAATTCATTTGCATGCATTAGCATTCCATATCCTTCTTCAACTTAGTATCATCATAGTATCAAACTCTAAAATTCAAAGCTATTGGAACTTGCTCTTAACATGATAAAACTCAAGAAATGAATTCATTTAGCATACAATCTTAAGAGCACTTCATTCATGTCAAATTTCAGCATTTTCTTTTCTAGCACAGTAACATCCCAACTTTAAAAACCTTGAGCATTTAACTCCATTACATCTTCCCAAAACTTCATCTTTGGCTTGAATTTGAATCTCATCCATTAACAAATGAATCCAAGCATTCAAAAGCTTTATACATCTCCCCCACGCTTAAAACTTGGTCATCTTGCACAATCTAACTCATCAAGAATTCAACCAACACTCTCAATAGAAACATATCAAGCAAAGATGATCAAAGGTTAAAATGCTAGAGGAGGATGTTTCAAGAAAATTGTGGGAAAAGGAATTAGAAATTATGATAGAACAAGAATGGAAAATATCCTTTATTTTCATGCATACATATGCAATTGTGACTTTGAAAAGAAACTAAGCAAGTTCTAGAGTTCAATTGCTATGAGTACATGCCACACAAAGAAAATAATAGAGTTTAGGCTTTAAGTGGTCCTCTCTAGGTGTTGTAATGCAATCAAGCTTGATTAATCAAAAATGAAATACACTACCAATTTAACCAAAATCATGTAAGTAGAGTATCCAATCATGTCAAATGACCTAAATTTGATGATCAAATTTAAGAGACTTTTACCATCTTAAAAGTATTACTTAAGCAAATCATGGAGAATCTTATTCAAATATTGAAATGCTATATATACCAAACTAAATGCAAAGTATAAAAATAAAATACAAATGCAAAGTATGGAACTAAAGAACGTATAAAGAATTTATTAGAGAAAAACTAAACACAAAGCATGAATCAAAATGCAAGAGAAAGCTAAATTAGAACCAACTCCCCTTTAATTCCCAGTGGTTGAAGAAGGTTTAGAAGTAGTAGCCACCCCGGAAGTGGAGTAATCATGGTTCTACTTAAATTCTTCTTATTAATCCTTTTTTCCTTCCAAAAATCTTTCTGGAGGTCTTAATCGGTTCAGTTTTAGCACCCACTCCGGGAGCTTGAATTCTCCTACACAATCAATAAAACAAAACACCTCCCACACACACGTGGGGTCAAAAGAAAATAGGAGAATATTAGTATGGGTAAAAGATATATCCAGAAATGCATCACATCTAATAAAATCAATAAATGGTACCTCTATGAAAATTTCTGAAAAATCACACAAAATACTCACCTTGTCATCTTGAGAGGTACCTGGAGTGGTGTTTGTTACCTCTTTCTCCTCAAATAAATGCTCAGACTCCAGTTCTGGCGAATGTTCAACTTCATATAGTGATTCTTGGGTGCTTGGCTCCATAGCACAAGTCCCTACACTTACATCCTCCATTCTTGGTGATTCTTGAGGTAATGCTTCCAGTAAGCATTCCCCTACACTTAAATCATCTTCAAAAACAATACCTGCATCATTCACAACATCTAGAGCAACATTATCAGTAGATTCAGAAATTTTAACAACTACATCATCATCACAAATAATATTAGAAAATTCTTGTGAAGAAATAGAAGTAGTGTCAGGCCTGACAAGATCTCCACAATCCACCTCTTCACTAGCTCTTTGTGCTTGTAACTGATTAATAGATGATGCTATCTGATCTAACTGACTCTGTATATTCTGTATCCTTACAAATTGTTGCTCTTGATGCTCTCTCATTTGTTGCATAACTTCATTGCATTTCCAAACTGACTCTGCAAATTTTTCTTGTACGTCCTCATACCTATTCCGCTGCTCCATAGGTAGGTAAGACTGATAAAACTGAGTCTGAGGCTGATAAAAATAATTCTCCATCCCATCTCCAAAATACTGATGATATGGATCCATGGTCACATGAATTTCCTGTTCTTACACTGAAACACTAGCAAATAAAATCAGAAGACTCATGAACAAATAAAATCAAACACATGGATATATAATCATGAAAGCAATCAAAACAACAATCCTAAAATTACTAAACATTGCATATTACAATTTCCCCGGCAACGGCCCCAAAATTTGATATAGCGTAGCCTGTCACACCCGCTAATCAAATTAACAAATGTATAATTCCACTGAACCCCTTAATTAAACAATAATGTTGTAGTAACGAGCCCAGGATCGATCCGAGGAACCAACGGTAGAATGTAATTTAGGATTGTCTTTTATTCCTATTTTTTTGGGATTTTCGATATAAAAATGGAGTTGGGGGTTTAAAAGCTTTAAATCTAAATCTAACAGAGGAAAAACACAGCAATTAAGAAATTAATCTAAAGCATAACTAAAACCTACCTATGTGCCAACAATCAAATCTTAACGCATTGTCACTCCTACATTGAGATTAAATCATTGACACACTCTTAAACTAAGGAATGAAATACAAGATGCAAATAAATCTGATCTACAACATCGATTAAAACCCTAGCTTGAATTTAAACTCTAAACACTTAACCAAGCAAATTAAAATTAAACTAAGCTTCAACAAAGAAAGAAATGCTAACTACTTGCATAAAAAGATAACAAAACATAAAAGTAATCTGTGCTAAACTATAAAACAGTAACAAAGCTAAATAAACCCTAACCAATCCAATCCCTCAACCAATCTAACAAAGCTTCACACTCTTGCCGTCACACAAGAGTGTCAAAGTCGAGACCACCCAACTTTGGACCTCAGTGGAGCATCTCAGTGGCGTATCAGTTCAAGGAGTGCTCAACAACGCCGACGGACCACCCCCGGCGAGCTAAGAACATCCCGGAACCCACTCAAGTGCCGAAAATGCTGGAAATTTGCAAATCTGAAACTCTGGATCGGAATGAGCACTGTGGATTGCGGATGGGCATCGGATGAAGCTCAGGAACGCCGGTGGACCACCTCCAAGCGTCTCTGATGGGAATCAGAGTCGCCGATTGGAAGACCACCTCCAAATCGGCGCTGGAACAGAGAAGAACAGAAATGCAAAATTCGCCGGAAGAAACACCCACCGGAGGCTCCAGATGATCGGGATGAGCTGCCGTAGAGATTATCACCGAGGTAGAAGCTTGAGAAGATCGATTGGAGAAAGAATCGGGGCCAAAATCCCCTGGAAGACGCGCGCCGGGACTGAGCTGCGCGAAGGGGATCGACGAAGAGGAATGCTACTGTAGCTTCTCATTTAAACAGATCTCAGATTTGAACCGACGGCTGAGATTGATTCTGGGCTAAATCAACGGTAAAAAGTCATCCAAAATCTGATCCGAAGTTACTGATATGGATATCAGGTCTGGATCTACTCTCCCGTAGGTCGGATCGATCAGATCATCACTGGATGGCCCAGATCTGCCGATCTTCAATGAACGGCCCAGAATAATCCGGCTGGATCAATGGCTGGATGAACTCAGATCTGGATCAAAACTTCTGGATCTTCATCAATGGCCTAGATCTGCTCCCCATTAGGTTGGATCGGCTAGATCTTCAACGGATGGTTCAGATCTATCCTATTCTTGATAAACGGCCCAAATCGACCCAAAGCTTGATCTTGTCTTTTGAACTCCGATTCGAGCCCAATTCCGATCCAAATAGATCCAAATCTAAGATCCTTTGATGCCTACAAAATAAGAATCAAATATTAGCATCAAATAACACCAAAAATAATATAATTTGCAATTAAGTCCAAAATCTATGCAATGCACAAAAATGTAATGTAACCATGATTTAAACTATGAAACCAACATCAAAACCATGCATAAATGAATCAAAATAATGCAATAAAATCATGGTTATCACGTATCGAACCCGTCGGCTCCCTTCCCATGCCGTCCTTCTCGCTAGCTACATCTTCCGCTCGACTTCCTGCGCTCGTAAGTTCCTGCACACTTAGACGCAGGGATCAAATAACAAGCAGGACATAATCTAACTTGGTTAATCACATCAAAACATCCAGGGGACCCAACAATCTCCCTCTTTTTGATGTGCATCAACCCAAGTTCAAGTTAGGGAAACAAAATACACAAACAGTAATTTATAGAAATTACTAAACTAGCAGTTCAAGCATAAGGATTGCAATAGAATTTGAAACACAAGTTAAAAATAAATTTTATGTAAAAAATATTAAAAATTTCCCCTAAACTTGTACCTATCTTTCTCCCCCTTTGATCACAGCAAAAAGAATGGGGTAATAAATATCAAGTAAAAAAAATTCAAGTAAAAAAAATGATTTTTAAAATCCAAGTGCAGCATTTTCAAAATGATTTCTAAGAAAAAAAATCTTCTTTTTTTTTAAAATTTTCTAAGGAAAACTTAGGTAAGACAATTTTTTGAGAAAAAAGATAAATACACATTTCTAACTTTAGAAGAAATTTTAACTTAAAAAAAATGTTATGTGAGAATTTTTTTTAAGTAACAAACATTTTTCTTAAGAGAAAAAAAATATTTTTGAAGAATTTTAAAAAAGATGTTTGAAAAACTTTTTAAAGCATTATTTAATTCTAATTTTAATGTTTTTACTAGAAAGTTAATTAAATATTTTATTTCAATATTTTAGCTTCCAGGTTATGGCGAGGCACTAGGCCTTCTTGATTATTGAAGCAACAACCACTTCCTTAGACAAAGACTCATAAAGAAACATTAATGTTTAATTTTTTCGCTGAAAGCAGTAAGTCTAAAGTTTTAATTTAGATCAAATGTTCTAATTTTTACACTATGATATTTAAATTTCCATTTTAGTTTATCATAATTACTCAAATCTAAAGTAGGAAAATTTGAACATGCAGAAAATTGTAGTATCTTTTTTATTGTTAGTTTGTCAAAATCCTTTAATTGACAGGCTGTTTTTAACTCACTATTTGTTAATAATTTTTCTAATTGACAGGAATATTCTGATTTGCAAAAATATTTTAACACTATATTTTCTAATACGAAAAAAATCTTTCGATGATGTTTCTAATTTGCAAAATTCTTTTGACAAAATATTTTGTAATTCACAAAAATCCTGCAGCAACGTTTTGACTGACTTAACCAATTGATCAGGAGGTGGAGACCATACTTGACTTACCTTGTCGGTCGTTGATTCTCCTCCTGTTGAGTTGTCTTCTTCCGAAGACTCTTCCCCTTCATCGATACTTATCTAGGATGAGCTTTCTGTGTCCTCGAGATGGAATTTAGTTGTTGGGGCTAACTTGACAGTTTCCTCGATCTCAGACTCTTCTGACGGTTCAGTATCCATCGAGGAGTCGGCTTCTCTTGATTCTTTGTGGAGCTTTAAGACATTTTCCCAAAGTTCTTTTGCACTTTGGTAGTCGCCAACTCTATCAAGCTCTTCATCTGGTAGTACGCTTAAGAGGTGAAATTCAGCCCGAGTGTTTGCCATAAACTTGTCACGTTGCTTATTGGTCCAGAGGTGTTGTTCGATGTCTTCTCCATTCGTTGTCTTTGGTGCTTCGTAACCAAATTTCATTATTCAAAAAATATCAGAGTCTATGTTAAGATATACCTCCATTCGTATCTTCCAAAAAGCAAACTCCCCCTCGAATGTTGGTGGATAGATATTAGCTTCGACCATCATCTTGATCTTTGTGCTTCAGTTGGTAGTTAATCCTTCTGAGGCGTTCTGGCTCTGATGCCACTTGTTGGTGCAGCGGGACCGGCAAGAGGGGGGTGAATTAC
Source organism: Zingiber officinale (assembly GCF_018446385.1). NCBI lineage: Eukaryota > Viridiplantae > Streptophyta > Magnoliopsida > Zingiberales > Zingiberaceae > Zingiber > Zingiber officinale. The sequence continues at coordinate 81,355,510 of NC_055987.1, read as the reverse complement.
CTGCACAATAAAAATACCCTCCTTGTTTCTTTCAACTAAAAAAAATGCAATAATAATAAATAAATAAACTAACAGAAATAAAGAAGAGACAGAGAATTTAACTTGGTTACAACCCATGGGGTTGTTAATCCAAGGCGATGAAAAAGCTCAAAAAGATCTCATTCTCTGAAGGCGAAGAAGCCTTTTACACACTGAAAGCTCTAAACTATTGCTAGGAATTGAATACTGAGTTGATTGATTAATTTCCTAGCTCTAGGGTCATTTATATAGCTCCTGGAAATATTATCCCGAGTGTTGAAGGCACCTCCAAGAGGGTTGGTGCGCCTCTAAGAAGTTTGACCGGATAAAGCTTTATCCGGTTGCAAATGGTCACGAAGACTGGGTCTGAGGTGCCTCCAATGCCCTTGAAGGCGCCTCGGACTGGTCTGAGGCGCCTTCAAGGTGATGGAGGCACCTTCAATGTTGAGGGTGCCCTCAATGATGTTGAGGGTGTCTTCAACCTGCATGGTATAAATAATGCCTTCAACCTGCATGGTATAAATAGCTTCCAGCTTCTCTTTTTCCTCTTCTTCCGAAGCTCCGATCGCTTGGGTGATTTCAGCCAACCGAAATAGGGCTCACCCGAACCCAATTCCCGACCTTCTCCTCGAGCAGGCTTCCGACCCGGCTTCTCGTCCCTCGAACGTCGTGCACATTCTTCTCATCCACCGGTGTACTCTTCTGCAGCTCTTTTGTCCTTCGGACGCACCGAGCCCATCGGCTCCCTTCCTGTGCCGTCCTTCTCGCTAGCTACGTCTTCCGCTCGACTTCCTACACTCCTAAGTTCCTGCATACTTAGACACAGGGATCAAATAACAAGCAGGACCTGACCTAACTTGGATAATCACATCAAAACACCCATGGGGTTCAACACAAAATGACAGTTTACTAAATTCAAAACAAGTCCATTAGATAAATTTATTGAATAAGTTCCAACATCTAATGCAGCAACTCTCGTTCCATTAGCTATTTGTAGGTCCATCTTGTCCTTGGACAACCATCAGCAGTCACTTAGACCTTGTATATTTGCACAAATATGAGGACTACTTCCAGAATCTATGACCCATAATAAAGAAATAGAAATATTGCACTCTATTATAAAGATACCTAAAGCATCCAGTCTACTGGCATTCTTCTTCATGAAAATATAACAGTTTTTCTTCCAATGACCTTCCTTGCTACAATGGAAGCACATGACCTCATTCTCATCAAATTTAGGTACCTGCATCCCTTTATTAAGCATCTTCTGAGCTTGATATATGGGATTTTTCACTGCATTAGCCTTGGGATAAAATTTCCCAGTGCTAGGGTGCTTGTTGGTCTTTCTAACCATTATTGCATGCAGTGAAGGATTTACTTTCATATCCTTCTCAGCAGTTTTCAGCATTACCATTAGATCAGTCAAACTCTTGTCCATACTATTCATATTAAAGTTCAACACGAACTAGGAAAATGATAGGGGTAGTGATGACAAGAGAAGGTTAATAGCTAAGTCCTAGTCCAATTTGGAGCCTAAGCTCTCGAGGCTCTCTATGTACCCGATCATTTTAAGTACATGAGATCCAACTTGGTTCCCTTCCTCCAGCATTGTATAAAATAGTGCTTGAGAGGTTTCATACCTCTCTACTCTCGCACTTTCTTGAAAGAGCTCACGCAAGTGTTGATCAATCTTCCTAGCACTCATGTTCTCATGTTGTCTCTGCAACTCGGGAGACATAGAAGACAACATGATGCATTGTACATTCATTGCATCTTCCATATACTGAGAGCAATATGATTGATCTTCGTCTGAAGTATCGGGTGTAGGCTCTTTCAGTGGTTCATCTTCGAGCACGTAAAATTTTCTCTCGTGTCTTAAGATGATTTTTAGTTTCTTATACCAATCCAGGTAGTTGGAATCGAGGAAGATATTCTCTTTCTCGAGAATGCTTCATAGTGATAAGGTACTTGTGTTTATCATCTAAATTTTAAAATAGAGTTTAGTATTTATGAAATATATTTAATAAAAGATTTTATAACTCCTATTATTTTATTCAAGTCCAATAACCCTCATTGTTAGAATCGGGAATTAGTTGGTAACAATTCCTAATAGGACCGAAATCTTGAATCATATAGAATGTATACAGCTGAGTTGTACCTACATGCTACATTCATCAAGTAGGCCTTAACTTACTAATCATAAATCTTTGTGACTTTCGGTATATTCTTGTTGAGCCTTATATTCTCAACACTTGCCCCTCAAATCAGCAAAACAAGTCAACGAATTTGAGTTAAGTCGACCCACTAATAATTATAATAAATTATAGATGTTTTGACACAAGTCCATGATTGAGTTGTACCGACTTACGTAAAAACTATAACTATTATCATAGTTATTAGTGGAAGACTTTTAACAAATCTCAACATTAATATATTTAAGAAATTTTATAATTATTAAAATGTCTCATCATAATTAACTTCTTATGCATTTGCACAATCTCATTATGAGATTTATCTCCATTAATCCTTATAGTCTTTTAAGATAAATAGAGCCTCAGAGATTTTAACATGTTAATATGCTTATGCCAAAATGAATTTATATATAAATTACAACATGTATTACTTTATAGGTTTTTAGACAAAATTTATTTATATCATGAATTATTAAGGCATATAACTTGAAATAAAGAAATTAAGATTTCTTTGAAATCTCTTGAAACATTGATTCGTCAAATAAATTTTGAAGAAGATGCTTTGTACTATATGATCCAACTACGAATTGGATCTGATACCACTGTTGGAATCGGAGCGCAGCAGAATACATATACTAAATTATGGATTTCATCATGGTACATTTAATTTTACACAAAATAACATAAAACATACCTCGACTGATGGAATCAGAGCGTAGCGAAAGACATATACTAAATCATTGATCTCTTTGTGGTAAATATAGTTTTACATAAAATAATATAAAAACATACTTTGAGTCCTCGATAGACGTGAATAATATCACGGACAAATAAGAGTCCCACGTGTGACTCTTCTAGCTGTATCCACAGGCACTAGATCATGAACTCGACACAATCCGTTAGGTGCTAGTCTCTTGGATTGACAAAACCTTGGAAGCACTACCAATCTCTTCCGATGGAAGAAAGCGAAAAAGAAGTTTTCGAGGGAGAAATAGAGAGAATGAATTCTTCTCTTGAATCTTTCCAAGGATGGCTACTTATAGCCTCTAAGGAATATGAAGAGGTATGACTCTTCATATTCTCTATTAATCATCATGATGATGACTCCGTTAATCATCATTATGATGACTCTTCAAATTCTTCATTAATTATCATTATATGACTCTTCAAATTCTCCATTAATTAACATGATTATGACTATTTGAATTCTCTCTTCTTTGGATCAAATAAATACATATTTGATCTTGATCTCAACTAACTTCTGATATTTTAGAATTAATTAATAATCTAATTAATTCTAATTCAAAAATAGTAAAGTTTATTAATTTTAATATCAACTAAAATAATCAATTATAGATAATATTCATGTTTATGTACTATGTGTGCGACCTTCTAGGTTTTATACACAAAGGTAGTGTAAATCCATACACAGACTAAGATACCTATCTAGTAATGGTTTTTAGCCACCCAACGTGATAAAATTAATATTAGTCATAAACTATAAACCACTATGAATCGATTATTGTGTAATTCAATCTCTTCATCTAAGCATACATCCCAATTCATTCGGTACATTATGCATCATTACCAAATTAATTGTTGTACTTGATTTCCAAGATATAATAGAGTGCTCTTGAATGATAAATCATTTCTCCCGTGGTCATGAATTTTAAGTCTCTAATATCTCTATCAAGGGGCCAGGACGTTAACTCCTAATCCAAGAGAGTAATGAATCCTCTATTAATTGAACAATATTCTACTACGCTTTGCTATACACCCAACTACCATATTAATCACAATCTGATTAAAGACTTCTTTTAAGGGCATCAAAGAACATAGCTCCACGTATAGAATAAATGAAGATCTCAAGTCAAAAGATTTGTTACACTCTTTTTAAGAGGAATGACCAATGATCCTTAATATGTTGTCTCCTCTTAAGAGGGTCATGTCCAGTGTACCTCTAAGCTCAAGGGACCCCCAACTACAACTTGAATATCCATCCCTTGGTCTTTCTCGACCTAGTCATACTCAGTGTTGATCTAGATATTCATGTCCCCTTTAGATATCTATCTGATTAAGGACTATTTTCATATTAATGTACACATTAATTTGTAGGACTTTATCATTAATCATATACGTACAGAAAAATAAATAATCAATGATAAATACTTGTCTTTATAAAATAATTATCTATAAAATACATAAGGAGTGTTTTGACACATAAGTGCACACACAAACAATCTATTATATAAGTTGATATTAAAGTCGGGTTGATATGCGCAATCATGCCTCTAAGAAGACATCGCTTTTGATTATGATATGGAGCAGAGATTCATAGAGATGGTTGTTAGAAAGTTTGATCTAGTTATGGAGAGGATGACAGCATTGTTGGGAAATTGGAATAAAGGAAATCTAATTCAAAGCAATAACTATCATCGAGTAACCTCGGATGTGAAGGACATTTATAAGGAGGACACCGAAGGTAGTGGTAAGGAAGATGATGAATCCAATGATGACAATCGACAGGAGCAAAAGATTAGGGCTTATGTAGGGCTCTATCCAACCCTCGATGATGACAAGGAGGAGGATATCAACGTGCTTGGTAAGAATGATCTCAAGTTTTTCAAGATGCTTGTCAGGGTCAGGAAGAATGACCTTGAGATCCTCTGTAGCAATGTGAAGAGCTATTCATCTGACGAGGATCTTCAAGATGAAGTTGATGACGATGAAAGAGCGAAGTAGAGGGTCTAAAGAGCGAAGTGGAGGGCTATCAACTCGACTCTGATACCAACTGATACAGTGGATAACTATCGGTTCTGTTGATTCACACATAAATACCAAAAGCAATATAATCTTTTAAACCATGTTAATTCCATAGAATACCAAGTGATAGACAACCAAACTCGATGATTGAAAGAAACAGCACACGGTCGCAAATTCTTTTTAATGAAAAGTTAAAAACTTAAAACAAACTAAACAATGATTTTAATAGATTCAAGAATCTAACATTGCAAAGATGAAAAAACCTTCAAAATTCCAACTTAAGAAAAATAATAAAAAGGACTAAAAGTTCTTTTTTTTTTGTTCCCACATGGAGAACGAACACCAGAAATGATTAACAAAAAAAAGGACAAGCGTTACTTACCCCGTTCCGCTCTAGTGTTAACTTTCTAGTCCAACAATTCTAGATCAGTTAATGGATTTAGTTTCTTTTGCCACCGTGGCGCTTCTCACAAATAAGCAGGCTGGGCACTAATTGACAAAAGACGACTGTACTCGTCCCTAGTGCCCTTGCTAATCAATCTTAGCACCAATACAGAGGAGGTAAATCGCAGATGACTATTAGCCCTTGAAATAATGATTAGCGCATGAAGAAAAACATTTACTTCAACGATACTGAGATTTAGGTGACATTTGGTTAAATGATGGGAATGACTATGGGTATGAGTTTGATAGTAAAGTGTAATGGGAATGAAAATGAAAATGAAACTCACCTAGTTATATGGGTTTGGTTGATTCTCATAAATCTAGAAATCAATCCCAAATTCACAATCCGAACACCATCTTTTACTATCATTCCATTCTCTCATTCCTAAACCCATCAACCAAATACCTCCTTAAACTCTATACTTCAAATTAACAGTATCTTATGCGCTAGCCACTAGACCATCCAAAGGGGACTAAACAGGTTGAGCACTAGTTTTGATGCAAGAAGACTTTATGTTAAGGTAACCTTATTTGTCTATCGTATTAACCAATGTCTTACATTGGATATTGAAGAGCAGCTAACATCTTTATTATGAAATGGGTATATATATTTTGATATATGTATATAGGTATAGAAATTCAAAAGGACGTCTTCTCACTACAAAAAATGGCTTAATTCTGACAACATTCCCTTCCATACTTAGGTTGGAAAAGTTTGAGCGAGTCTTGTGGCGAGAAGATGAAGTTGCTCCGCACGTTATGATCGCCTATGTTTTCTCCCGTGCTCCCGTATTTCTCCATGGAAAATCTAAATCCCTTCCATCCCCTCTCTCGCCAACTTCCTGCATTAGCTAATCCACTTCTTCCTCGATCCAGCTGCAATCAGCAATATGTCTTTTAGTGGAACCCAGGACAAATGCAAGGAATGCGAGAAGACTGTCCACTTCATCGATCTCTTGACCGCCGACGGTGTTACTTATCACAAAGCCTGCTTCAAATGCAGTCACTGCAAGGGCACTCTCTCGGTACCTACCTACCAACCTGTTTAAATGTGCATTCAGACCCATCACAATGTATTCAAATCAATATTCATTGATTAATAAATGCTGCGTCATCGTCAGATGTGCAACTACTCTTCCATGGACGGTGTCCTCTACTGTAAGCCTCACTTCGAGCAGCTCTTCAAGGAAACAGGGACTTTCACCAAAAAGTTCCCAGCGGGTACAGCAGCATCCATATTTATCATCTATTACATTAATATAATCGATCGAGATTGCTAGCTAATGGATGGTTGTTTTGCATTGTACGTATGTATATATATATATCGTAAACTCAGGTGCAAAGTCGAGCGAACAGGTACGATTGTCACATAATTGTAACTTTAAATTGTGATATACAATCTGAACTTACAACCTTAATTAATGAATTAATTAGCAGCCTAAGGCACCACCAAGCAAGATCTCTTCCGCATTCTGTGGAACCCAAGACAAATGTGCAGCCTGCAAGAAGACAGCGTACCCCTTGGAAAAGGTTAATTTTCATTCATTTTTTTTCCTTCTTTTCGTAAGAATTAAAATTAAATGAATATATAGAGAGAATTAGCATGTCGATCCTTTTTGATTGTTGTATCGTGGACGGACGCATGCAGCTGACGATGGAAGGGGAGTCGTACCACAAGACGTGCTTCAAGTGCTCAGTGGGCGGTTGCGTGCTGACGCCTTCTTCCTATGCTGCCCTGGATGGCATCCTCTACTGCAAGCATCACTTCGCGCAGTTGTTCATGGAGAAGGGAAGCTACAACCACGTCATCCAGGCGGCCATCGAGAAGCAGAATATCAACGACAACCAGCCACAGCTGGAGGATGACACCGCTGCCTGCCAAGCTGACGAGGATTCCGGTGAGGCCAACCATGAGGAGCATGCGAGGGAGCAGGAGGGGCAAATATAATTCGATCCGACGATCCTGGAACGCAAATACATGATGATGATATATATTTTTGGCTTTAGAATAATTACATTCACAATCCACGCAAGAGATGGGTGGAGTATATATATATAATATTTTAATATGCTATGGATTTATGTTGTGGAGTTGTCCGGATTTCACTAGAGACACCTGGAATTAATCTTGACGTCTCGAATAAAATAAACAGTTTTTTATTTATTTTTTTATTTCTAATTTAAGCCTATTATATTTTATTTTCAGAATTTAAGGATTATATACAAATTAAAATTTTTTTAAATGTTCATAAGATATTATATATATATATATTTAGGATGTTTAGTATTTAAGATTTGAAAAAAAATTTATTTTTAAAAAATTAAAATAAATAAAAAGAATCGATGCACCAATATCAATTACAGGTGCCTAGGTTAAAAAATAAAAATAATAATTAAAGTGACCGGATCAATTCCAGACGTCTAGACTAACTGCTATCATGTATCGTTTCATAGCAAACGGTCCACGGGATAACAACACACATATATTCATATTTAGATATACCAAATGGTTAATTTCTACTCGATTTAATTAGTTGTCGTATTGAAAAGAACATGTTTTGGTAAGCGATTTATTCTCCCATCTATAATTTGGGCTCGAACTCAAATTAAAATTGAAATTAATTAAATTTTAAACCTTTCACAAATTATTCATAAAAACAACTTGAATGAAAGCCATATAAAGGGTTCAGGTCTAATTTTTTGAATTTTGACCCTTGATCACTCAACAACCATTTAGATGAACCGTGCCATCTGGGATCGACTTCTACTACTGATACGGTGTATGTTTGTGGGGTCTGCAAGATGAGGTGGTCAGAAGTCAAGCGTACGTGGTGGTCAGAAGTCAAGCTTACATGGAGGTCAGAAGTCAGGCTTACGTGGAGGTCAGAAGTCAGAACTCCATGGCTGGTCAGAAGTCAAACTAACGTGGCCTGAGTCAAAGTCTCAGCTGACGGGGCGGTCAAAAGATAGGAGTATAAGTCGGACAAGGGCTAGCCCTGATAGCGGTCAAAGACAGAGCTCACGGGCCAGGTACAGTTAAGGAGTGAGCCCACAAGCCAAGGTAAAGGAAAAAAGACTGTAACACCCACGAAATTATAAGATAGATATATGAATATTATTTTCCTTAGAGCATAGAAATAAAAAGAATAAGAGAAAAAAGAAAATGAAAAAAAAAAAACAAAAGAAAATCTAGAATAAGAAGAGGCGAGGTACAGTTAAGGAGTGAGCCCACAAGCCAAGGTAAAGGAAAAAAGACTGTAACACCCACGAAATTATAAGATAGATATATGAATATTATTTTCCTTAGAGCATAGAAATAAAAAGAATAAGAGAAAAATGAAAATGAAAAAAAAACAAAAGAAAATCTAGAATAAGAAGAGGCGAGGTCAAGGATTGAACCTTGAACCTCCCACACTTGATGGAGATAAATTGATGAATGATAACCATTAGGATAAGGAGAAGTAATTGGATAGAAAGGAATGAAAAATGTAGTTAAAGGAGAAAAGAAAACTAAGCAAAAAGAACAAGAGAAAACCAAGTTGCTTACCTTCTTTTCCCTCTTGGTTAAGGAAAGGAAGCAAGCAAAAGAGGGATTGTCTACTCCCCTCCCTCTCTCTATTTTCGTGGGAATTAAAGGAGTGGGGGAAAAGAGGAGTTGAGGGAGTGAATGGGGACATTTTTCATTTGGCAAAGGGATAAATAGGGTTAGAGAAGAAAAAACAAAGGATTTAATTCATTTTCTTCTTCCTCCTTCTCCCTTCTTCATTCTCACCGAACCAAGAAACCCCTTTCCTCTCCTCATACCAATTTCTAAGTTAAGTTCTTCTCCAAGAAAGCTAATTTCCAAGAAGAAACCTTCAAGTTCTAGCCCTTACAAGCAAAGGAAACAAAAGGAGGTACAAGAAGAAGAAGCTTCCACCTTCCTTATCACCTAGAACATTTTTCTCTCTAAGGAAAACCACAAGCGAAAGGATGTAAGTTCCCCTCACCTGTGGTACAATAGCTCTTATTTTTCTATGAAGATTCGGTCACATAAAAAGCTAAGAAAACATCACGAAGAAATTCTAACCAAGATAAGACCAAAGGAAGGATCTAGAGAATGAAAGGACCTAAAATTAATATGCTTGATATTTCTCTTGTAGCATATATTTTATGGTAAGGATTTATCTATGTTAAAATATTTGGTAGAACATAGATTCATGAGTATTCGGCCATGGTAGAACTAAGGGCCTAGGAGAGCTTTAATTTAAAACTAAGTATGTCAAGATCTCCTTAAGAGAAGATATGAAACTATTATGATATGCCCATGATTATATGTTAAGTTAAACTCTATTCCATGTCCATGAAGGTTCGGTTAGGTTTGGATTTTTAAAGCCTAGGAGAATTTAAAGCAAATTTAAGATGCTCATGATCTCCTTGATGAAATGTTATGTAGCTAATATAATGTGCTTATGTTTATTGTTGTATGGAAATTAAATTCATGCTCTATATCATTCGGCCACTTCATGATTTAGGGCTTAGGAAACTTAGAACCTAACTCAACTATGCTCATGTTATTCCTTGATATATTTGTTATGAAAGTTGTTTAAGGTTCTCATGCTTTTAGGACACTTGAACCTAAGTTTTTAGCTCTATAACATTCGGCCACTTCATGATTTAGGGCTTAGGAAACTTAGAACCTAACTCAACTATGCTCATGTTATTCCTCAATATATTTGTTATGAAAGTTGTTTAAGGTTCTCATGCTTTTAGGACACTTGAACCTAAGTTTTTAGCTCTATAACATTCGGCCACTTCATGATTTAGGATTTAGGAAACTTAGAACCTAACTCAACCATGCTCATGTTATTCCTTGATATATTTGCTATGAAAGTTACTTAAAGTTCTCATGTTTTTAGGGCACTTGAACCCTAATATCAAGCCCTACAAGTTTCGGCCACTTCATGATTTAGGGCTTAGGAAACTTAGAACCTAACTCAACTATGCTCATGTTATTCCTTGATATATTTGTTATGAATGTTGTTTAAGGTTCTCATGCTTTTAGGACACTTGAACCTAAGTTTTTAGTCCTATAACATTCGGCTATTACATGATGTAGGACTTAGGAAACCTAGAACCTAACTAAACCATGCTCATGTTATTCCTTGAAATGTTTGCTATGAAGGTTGTATAGGGTTCACAAGCTTGAATGATAGTTTTTAACCCAATGTATGCATGATAAGTTTCGGCCATGATAAGTTGTAAGTTTAAGTAACCTAGAACTCTACCTAAACTTGCTCATGATAGTTCTTATGGTATAAGAAATGATGCTTACTTAGGGTTCACATGTTGGGATGAAGTTTTACCAAAAACCCAACCTATATGGTTCGGCCACTAAAAGACATTAGGGTTAGAGATCGAATTATGTTTTCCATGTATCTTATATGCCATGATTTTGAGATTTCTATGCTTCTATGTTTAATTATGCACACTTATGATCTATACATGATGGAAATCCTTATGCTATGGTGTGTATTATTTATGATGAAGCTATGTGCAAATTTATGCATGAAATATATGATGTGCTGTGTGCCCAATTTATGCATAAAACATATGATGTGCTGTGTGCCCAAATCTTTACATACCATTATGATGTGCTGTGTGCCCAAAAGTCTATATGGTATGATATGATAAGTGACACGATGTACAAGAAAAGATAAGAACCATGATATGTAAAAACATGCTATTTTACTTTATGTATGGCTTGTACCAAGGGTGGGCTCCATAAGCGCCCCGAGGTCGATGGACTAAGAAACAGGCCTCGTTAGGGTTGGGCTCCTAAGTGCCCCTAGGTCGATGGTGTTGGTTGCTACTCAGAAAACCTAGAGGTTCCACTGTACAAAAATTTTGTACAAAGGTCTGAACCTTTTCCTAGTTACCATGTGTTCTTTTAAATTAAATTTTGGATTGCCTGCGGAACTTAACACGTTTGATCCAAAACTTAATCTATTCGTTCTTTTAGGTTTTGACTTGGGTCTCCTGCGGAACTTAACACGTTCGACCCAAATCACCTTAAGTTATTAATTCCATTAAATATTAATTTCCATAATCGGTTCCCAGTACTGACGTGGCGAGGCACATGACCTTCTTGGATATGGGAGCAACCACCACCGACTAGACAAAACCTTTTATATAAAGCTAATATTTAATTTCCTAAAATAACTTTAGGTTAACCGAAAAGAACAATCAAATCACAAGGAAAAGAAAAAACAAAAAAACACAACATCGAAAAACATATTCGAAATTCTAGAATCGTAAGCCTCTTGTATTTGGTATTATTTCCAAAATTAACTAGTATGATGCGGAAAGGAAAAATTACTGGTTATACCTTTTAGAAAGACCTCTTGATCTTCTACCGTATTCCTCTTCTAACCTCGGACGTTGTGTGGGCAACGATCTTCCGAGATGAGAAACCACCAACCACCTTCTTCTCCTCCTAGCTAGGTTCGGCCACAAAGAAAGAAGCTTCACCAAGGAAGAAAATCAAAACACTAACCAAGCTCCAAGAGATGCTCGCTTCCTTTCCTTCTTCTTCTTCTTCTCCAAGCAGTATCCGGCCACCACAAGAGCTCCAATGAAAGAGAGGGGTTCGGCCACCACAAGAGGAAGAGAGGGAAAGGATGGCCGGCCACACTAAGGAACAAAAGAGGGAGAGAAAATAATAGATGTTGTTCAATGAAGGCACCCTCACCCCTTCTTTTATATTCCTTGGTCTAGGCAAATTAGGAAATTTAATTACAATAAAATTTCCTCAATTTCCTTGACATGATTTAATTGAAAAAAATAAAATAAAATTTCCCAAATTGAAATCTTATGGCCGACCACATTAATGAAATCAAATTGGACAAGTTTTAATCAACAATTAAAACTTCCTAATTTGTTTCCGGAAATTTAAAAAAAATAAAATTTCTCTTCAAAATCTCTTCATGGTTGATAAAAAGGAAATTTCTATAATTTTAATTTTACAACATGTGAATAATTTTTAAAGAGAAAATAAAATATCTCACCAATCTACAAATAAGGAAAGAGATCTAATCCCTTTCTTTAATCTTTTGTAGATCTTTTACAAGAGAGATATTTTAATTTTAATTCTCTTTAATAAATTATATCTTCCACATAATAAAAATAAAAATTAAAATTAAATTTCTTTTTTAATTTAATTTGGCCGGCCCCCACTAGCTTGGGTTCAAGCTAGGGCCGGGCACCCAATCTTATACCTAGGCCGGCCCTAGCTTAATTCCCAAGCTAGCTTGGCCGACCCCCTATTGGTGGGTATAGAAGGTGGGTATAGAACTCTATAAATAAGAGGCTACGATAGGGACCGAGAGGAGGAATTGGTTTTGGTCTCCCGATAAAATTAAGCATCCCGTGTTCGCCCCGAACACACAACTTAATTTTATCAATAATAATTCATTCCACTAGAGAACTATTATTGAACTATCGCACCAATCCCAAATTACATTTTTGGGCTCCTTCTTATTATTAGTGTGTTAGTCTCCCTGTGTTTAAGATATCGAATGTCCACTAATTAAGTGAGTTACTGACAACTCATTTAATTAATATCTTAGTCCAAGAGTAGTACCACTCAACCTTATCGTCATGTCGGACTAAGTTCACCTGCAGGGTTTAACATGACAATCCTTATGAGATCCTCTTGGGGACATTATCAACCTAGTATCTCTAGGACACAGTTTCCTTTTATAATTAACAACACACACTATAAGTGATACCATTTCCCAACTTATCGGGCTTATTGATTCATCGAACTAAATCTCACCCATTGATAAATTAAAGAAATAAATATCAAATATATGTGCTTGTTATTATATTAGGATTAAGAGCACACACTTCCATAATAACCGAGGTCTTTGTTTCTTTATAAAATCAGTATAAAAGAAATGACCTCAAATGATCCTACTCAATACACTCTAAGTGTACTAGTGTAATTATACAGTCAAGATAAACTGATACCTAATTACACTACGACCTTCTAATGGTTTGTTCCTTTCCATTTTGGTCGTGAGCTACTGTTTATAATTTATAAGGTACTGATAACATCATCTTCTGCATGTGACACCACATACTATGTTATCTACAGTATAAATTAATTGAACAACTACAACTAAATGTAGATAAATTGACCAAATGTGATTCTTTATTTAACATAAATGTTTACAAAAGCTTAGGCTTTTAGTATACACTCCAACAGATGGACTAAGAAACGGGCCTAGTATGTATGCCTTGTAGGGTTCAAGACTTGCTACCTTGGACCTACATAGGACGCGCGCATTTATGTATGTGGTACAAGCCGGGGCCCTAATCATGTTAAGATTATGTTTAAGTATGTATATTATAAGTTTTCAAAGAACATATTGCATATGTTTTCATGATACATGTTTAGGAATTCGCCTTGCATATACCATATGATTATGCCATGATATTATGATGATGTTATGATAAGTTAGGGTGAAATTGATGATTATGTTATGTTATGCCATGATACCTTACGCTTATGTTATGATATGCCATGATATGCTGCATGATATAATGAATTGCCTCCATGTGTTATGTCTTGTGATTTTGATATGTTATACGGTTTTTTGTGAGTAGGAAAGGAACTTACTGAGCCATGAGTGCTCACAGCTTACTTTCTTGTACCAAAGATGAAGGCAAGGAATGGATGAACTAGGGGAGCAGCAGGAGGGGCTAGAAGGATGTGTGTGGTAGTGTTGGCTAAAGGAGAAAGACCTGCTTTTGTTTAATAAGAACTATGCCTAGTTATGTTACTGCTTTATGACTCCATGACATTTAATTTTGTGTTTGAGCATTATGACTTAAAAATCATGTTAAGTATGCTATGTGGTGTTATATGTCCAGGTGATTAGTCATGTTGATTTTAAAGAAAAGAAAAGTTTTTAATTTCTATAAATAAGACTTCCGCTGTAGCAAGTAGGTATGTTTATGTATGTGTAAGTAACCCCCGTCGCCTTAGCAGGAGGGGCGCGGCGTTACAGTTTGGTATCAGAGCCAAGTTTAGTCAAATCACTACACACATGTCAAGCCTCCATCCTGCCGCTCCAAGTAAGAATCTATATGCTTAATTTAACTTTTGTTGTCTGTTTTATGATGCTTTAATATTATGCATGTTTATTTATTCTTTTTCGTTATTTAGTTTAGGTATGCATGATGGTAGGATAGGAATAGTACTAACCTTTTTGGCAACCGAATAGGAATAACGACAATTTATTGTTATTTAATGAAGATAAGCATGGCTAGGAGACGTACTACCCGAGCAGACGAGACACCGACTCCACCAAATCTGACCCAAGTAGTCACCGATCTCCAGCGTCAAATCACAGAGCAACTATAGCTGATCACTACGCTAATGGGTCAACAAGGAACTCCTACCACCCCACCAGTAAATCAGAATGCGGTGCCCGTCGTGCCAATAGTTGCACCAGTACCACCGGTTGCCCCTGCCCTAGTGGCTCGACAGGAAACCTACTTGATACAGTGACTGAGGCTGAAGTCGGAAAACTTCTCGGGTACTTGCGAGCCATGGGATGCCCAGGCCTGGTTCAAGACAATAGAAAGCATAGTGGAGCTACTGGACTGGCCCGAATCGGAGAAGATCAAGTGCGTATCTTTCTGCTTTTCCGGAGACGCGAGAATGTTGTGGGAAAGAGTGAAAACAAAGAGACAGGTTAATTTGATGAACTGGACGGACTTCGAGACAGAGTTCTTCGAGGAGTTCTTCCATATGCAAGTGACAAACCGACACTATGACGAGTTCACTGAGTTTCGGCAAGGTGACCTATCAGTAAACGAAGCAGTAAAACGCTTCAACCGTTTGGCACGCCTATGTCCAGAATTGGTTCGCACAGAAAGAGAAAGGGTCAGACTGATGTTAAAAATGCTTCGACCCGAAATAGCACTGAACGCGGCCGGCGAAGTTAATAGACCTCAGACTACTGAGGAATTGGTCAGCAGTGCCCTCATCACAGAACATTATTAGAATGTAATGAACGGAAATAAGAGTCAGGTCCGAACAGAAGGACAGAAATCCTCAAGTAATAAGACAAACTGGAAAGGGACCCCCACTGGAAAAAGGAAACAATGGGACAATGCAAAAGGTGGCTCAATGAATAAGCAACCGAAGTACCCCCAGTGCACTATTTATGGAAAGCTGCATTCCGGAGTATGTCATAAGGGTACCAGAAGGTGCTATAGTTGCAGAGGAGAAGGACATCTTGCCAGAGACTGCACCAACCAGTTTCAGGCACCAACCCAGCAGAACAACCAAAACAGGAATACCCCCTCACAACTACATCAGATGCAAACTGCTATTAAAGGAACACTGATCAGCCAAGGGAGATTGGAAGCTCCACCAACTACAACGAACGCCACGGTTTTCTCGCTTACTAAGGAGGATGTGGCAAGCGCCTCTACTGTCGTTACAGGTCAGCTACCTATTTTCAGTCAGTATGCTTTAGTATTGTTTGATACGGGGGCGACACACTTGTTCGTCTCAGCATCATTTACCAAGAGATTAGACATACCGCCCCAGACAATAATATCACGTTCCTAACAACCCTACCATCTGGGGAAGTTATGCCATCGGATCGTATGCTGCGGGCCGTACCTCTCCGAATCGCAGACAGAGAACTCTACTGCGATCTGATAGTACTTGACATGCGGGATTATGACATTATACTGGGCATGGATTTCTTGGGCAAGTACGACGCCTCAATCGAGTGCTGTAACAGGAAAGTAGTCTTCCGACCTGAAGCTGAGCCGATGTTTGAATTTATTGGGGAATCTGGGAAAGAACCTGAAAGATTCTTATCAGCTATAGAGGCACAGAGTATGTTGGACAAAGGATGTACTGGATTTCTAGCACACGTAGTTGATACAAAACAAACCGGAAGCCAGAAGCTAGAAGAAGTCAGGGTAGTATGCAACTATCTGGAAGTATTTCCTGATGAACTACCGGGATTATCACCCGACAGGGAAATAGAATTTACGATTGAAGTGGTTCCGGGTACTAAACCGATTTCTAAAGCACCTTACCGGATGACACCCACTGAGTTGAAGGAACTTCAAGAATAGATACGGGAGTTGCTCGACAAGTGACTTATTCGCCCCAGTCACTCTCCGTGGGGAGCTCCAGTACTGTTTGTGAAAAAGAAGGATGGATCTATACGAATGTGTATAGATTACCAAGCATTAAACAACGCGACGATCAAAAACAGATACCCCCTTCTGCGGATCGACGATCTGTTCGACCAATTGAAGGGAGCAACTGTCTTCTCAAAGATTTATCTAAGCTCCGGCTATCATCAAGTGAAAGTGAAACAAGATGATATACCAAAGACAGCCTTTCGAACAAGATACTGACACTATGAGTTCGTGGTTATGCCCTTCGGAGTGACCAATGCCCCTGCTGTGTTCATGGACTTGATGAATCGGGTATTTACGGCATATCTCGATAAATGTGTGATCGTCTTCATTGACGATATCCTCATCTATTCAAGAACCCAAGAAGAACATGCCGAACATCTGAATATTGTACTGCGGATCCTCCGAGAGAAACAACTGTATGCAAAGTTTTCCAAGTGCGAGTTCTGGCTAGATCAAGTAATATTCTTGGGTCATGTCATCTCCAAAGATGGAGTTATGGTAGATCCAAGCAAGATTGAAGCCGTAAGTAACTGGAACAGACCGAAGAATGCCAGCGAAATCAGAAGTTTTCTGGGATTAGCAGGCTACTACAGGAAGTTCGTAGAAGATTTCTCCAAAATCGAAGCCCCCATGACGAATCTCACCAAGAAAAATAAAAAGTATGAATGGACAGATGAATGTGAGAAGAGTTTAACAGAACTAAAACGGAGGCTGACCAGTGCCCCGATCCTTACTCTTCCAGAAAGCAACAAAGGCTTTGATATGTATAGTGATGCTTCCTTATTAGGATTGGGAGCTGTACTCATGCAAGATGGCAAAGTCATCGCCTATGCCTCCAGACAACTCAAAGAGCACGAAAGAAGTTACCCTATTCACGATCTGGAACTAGCAGCGGTAGTCTTCGCTCTGAAAACATGGAGGCATTATTTATATGGAGCCCCGTGCAGGATTTATACAGACAACCAGAGTCTGAAATATTTCTTCATGCAAAAAGACCTAAATATGAGACAACGCAGATGGCTCGAGCTAGTCAAGGATTACGATTGCGAAATCTTTTATCATCTCGGGAAAGCGAACAAGGTGGCCAATGCACTCAGCCGGAAGTCCGGTACAACCTGACATCGCTATTCCAAGTTCGAGGACGAACTTTTTATGAGGTATGGGGTACTGTAACACCCACGAAATTATAAGATAGATATATGAATATTATTTTCCTTAGAGCATAGAAATAAAAAGAATAAGAGAAAAAGGAAAATGAAAAAAAAAAACAAAAGAAAATCTAGAATAAGAAGAGGTGAGGTCAAGGATTGAACCTTGAACCTCCCACACTTGATGGAGATAAATTGATGAAAGATAACCATTAGGATAAGGAGAAGTAATTGGATAGAAAGGAATGAAAAATGTAGTTAAAGGAGAAAAGAAAACTAAGCAAAAAGAACAAGAGAAAACCAAGTTGCTTACCTTCTTTTCCCTCTTGGTTAAGAAAAGGAAGCAAGCAAAAGAGGGATTGTCTACTCCCCTCCCTCTCTCTATTTTCGTGGGAATTAAAAGAGTGGGGGAAAAGAGGAGTTGAGGGAGTGAATGGGGACATGTTTCATTTGGCAAAGGGATAAATAGGGTTAGAGAAGAAAAAACAAAGGATTTAATTCATTTTCTTCTTCCTCCTCCCTTCTTCATTCTCACCGAACCAAGAAACCACTTTCCTCTCCTCATACCAATTTCTAAGTTAAGTTCTTCTCCAAGAAAGCTAATTTCCAAGAAGAAACCTTCAAGTTCTAGCCCTTACAAGCAAAGGAAACAAAAGGAGGTACAAGAAGAAGAAGCTTCCACCTTCCTTATCACCTAGAACATTTTTCTCTCTAAGGAAAACCACAAGCGAAAGGATGTAAGTTCTCCTCACCTGTGGTACAATAGCTCTTATTTTTCTATGAAGATTCAGTCACATAAAAAGCTAAGAAAACATCATGAAGAAATTCTAACCAAGATAAGACCAAAGGAAGGATCTAGAGAATGAAAGGACCTAAAATTAATATGCTTGATATTTCTCTTGTAGCATGTATTTTATGGTAAGGATTTATCTATGTTAAAATATTTGGTAGAACTTAGATTCATGAGTATTCGGCCATGGTAGAACTAAGGGCCTAGGAGAGCTTTAATTTAAAACTAAGTATGCCAAGATCTCCTTAAGAGAAGATATGAAACTATTATGATATGCCCATGATTATATGTTAAGTTAAACTCTATTCCATGTCCATGAAGGTTCGGTTAGGTTTGGATTTTTAAAGCCTAGGAGAATTTAAAGCAAATTTAAGATGCTCATGATCTCCTTGATGAAATGTTATGTAGCTAATCTAATGTGCTTATGTTTATTGTTGTATGGAAATTAAATTCATGCTCTATATCATTCGGCTACTTCATGATTTAGGGCTTAGGAAACTTAAAACCTAACTCAACTATGCTCATGTTATTCCTTGATATATTTGTTATGAAAGTTGTTTAAGGTTCTCATGCTTTTAGGACACTTGAACCTAAGTTTTTAGCTCTATAACATTCGGCCACTTCATGATTTAGGGCTTAGGAAACTTAGAACCTAACTCAACTATGCTCATGTTATTCCTTGATATATTTGTTATGAAAGTTGTTTAAGGTTCTCATGCTTTTAGGACACTTGAACCTAAGTTTTTAGCTCTATAACATTCGGCCACTTCATGATTTAGGACTTAGGAAACTTAGAACCTAACTCAACCATGCTCATGTTATTCCTTGATATATTTGCTATGAAAGTTGCTTAAGGTTCTCATATTTTTAGGGCACTTGAACCCTAATATCAAGCCCTACAAGTTTCGGCCACTTCATGATTTAGGGCTTAGGAAACTTAGAACCTAACTCAACTATGCTCATGTTATTCCTTGATATATTTGTTATGAATGTTGTTTAAGGTTCTCATGCTTTTAGGACACTTGAACCTAAGTTTTTAGTCCTATAACATTCGGCCATTACATGATGTAGGACTTAGGAAACCTAGAACCTAACTAAACCATGCTCATGTTATTCCTTGAAATGTTTGCTATGAAGGTTGTATAGGGTTCACAAGCTTGAATGATAGTTTTTAACCCAATGTATGCATGATAAGTTTCGGCCATGATAAGTTGTAAGTTTAAGTAACCTAGAACTCTACCTAAACTTGCTCATGATAGTTCTTATGGTATAAGAAATGATGCTTACTTAGGGTTCACATGTTGGGATGAAGTTTTACCAAAAACCCAACCTATATGGTTCGGCCACTAAAAGACATTAGGGTTAGAGATCGAATTATATTTTCCATGTATCTTATATGCCATGATTTTGAGATTTCTATGCTTCTATGTTTAATTATGCACACTTATGATCTATACATGATGGAAATCCTTATGCTATGGTGTGTATTATTTATGATGAAGCTATGTGCAAATTTATGCATGAAATATATGATGTGCTGTGTGCCCAATTTATGCATAAAACATATGATGTGTCGTGTGCCCAAATCTTTACATACCATTATGATGTGCTGTGTGCCCAAAAGTCTATATGGTATGATATGATAAGTGACACGATGTACAAGAAAAGATAAGAAGCATGATATGTAAAAACATGATATTTTACTTTATGTATGGCTTGTACCAAGGGTGGGCTCCATAAGCGCCCCGGGGTCGATGGACTAAGAAACGGGCCTCGTTAGGGATGGACTCCTAAGTGCCCCTAGGTCTATGGACTAAGAAACAGGCCTAGTATGTATGCCTTGTAGGGTTCAAGACTTGCTACCTTGGACCTACATAGGACGCGCGCATTTATGTATGTGGTACAAGCCGGGGCCCTAATCATGTTAAGATTATGTTTAAGTATGTATATTATAAGTTTTCAAAGGACATATTGCATATGTTTTCATGATACATGTTTAGGAATTCGCCTTGCATATACCATATGATTATGCCATGATATTATGATGATGTTATGATAAGTTAGGGTGCAATTGATGATTATGTTATGTTATGCCATGATACCTTACGCTTATGTTATGATATGCCATGATATGCTGCATGATATAATGAATTGCCTCCATGTGTTATGTCTTGTGATTTTGATATGTTATACGGTTTTTTGTGAGCAGGAAAGGAACTTACTAAGCCATGAGTGCTCACAGCTTACTTTCTTGTACCACAGATAAAGGCAAGGAATGGATGAACTAGGGGAGCAGCAGGAGGGGCTAGAAGGATGTGTGTGGTAGTGTTGGCTAAAGGAGAAAGACCTGCTTTTGTTTAATAAGAACTATGCCTAGTTATGTTACTGCTTTATGACTCCATGACATTTAATTTTGTGTTTGAGCATTATGACTTAAAAATCATGTTAAGTATGCTATGTGGTGTTATATGTCCAGGTGATTAGTCATGTTGATTTTAAAGAAAAGAAAAGTTTTTAATTTCTATAAATAAGACTTCCGCTGTAGCAAGTAGGTATGTTTATGTATGTGTAAGTAACCCCCGTCGCCTTAGCAGGAGGGGCGGGGCGTTACAAAGACCCTGGGTGTAGAATAAACAGACATGGCATACAGGTCGGGACATATAAGCCATGGATGACAGTAGAAAGAAGCAGGTCTGGATGCAGACCTGGTGTATAGGTCAGGATATACAAGCCATGGATAACAGTAGACAAATGCAGGTCTGGATGCAGACCTGGCGTACAGGTCGGGACATACAAGCCATGGATAACAGTAGACAAATGCAGGTCTGGACGCAAACCTGGCGTACAGGTCGGGACATACAAGCAATGAATAATAGTAGGCAGAAGCATGTCTGGACGCAGACCTGGTGTACAGGTCGAGACGTACAAGCCATGGATAACGGTAGACAGAAGCAGGTCTGGACAGGTCGGGACATACAAGCCATGGATAACAGTAGGAAGAAGCAGGTCTGGACGCAGATGGACTCAGACTTAGCATACAGGTCGGATGTACAAGCCATGGATAACGGTAGGCAAAAGCAGGTCTGGACACAGACCTGGCGTATAGGTCAGACGTACATGCCATGGATAATGGTAGGCAGAAGCAGGTCTGGACACAGACCTAGCGTACAGGTCGGGGTGTACAAGCCATGGATAACGGTAGGCAGAAGCAGGTCTGAAGTCATACCTGGCGTACAGGTTGGGATGTACAAACCAAAGATAATGGTAGACAAATACAGGTCAGGAAACAGATCGGTCGGGCAGGTCGGAACGTGCAAGCCATGGATTATAGTAGACAAATGCAGGTCAGTAAACAGGTCGGTCGGGCAGGTCGAAACATGCAAGCCATGGATTAAAGTAGACAAATGTAGGTCAAGAAATGGATCGGTCGGGCAGGTCAACATGTGCAAGCTATGGATTACAGTAGACAAATGCAGGTCAGGAAACAGACCGGTTGGATAGGTCGGAACGTATAAGCCATGGTTAGTAGTGGATCGAAGCAGGTCAGGATGCAAACCTAGCGTCCAGGCACTACAGGACAAACAAGCCAAGGAATCGTAACCACTTGTCAGAGAATGTCAGAGAATAATCAATGTGTCAGGGAATATGCTAACAGTTGGGGCTCGCTACGCCGTTGGTTTTGCCGCTAGCCTATTAGGAAGAGCCACGTGTCAGTCACCACAAGACAAAGCATGACAGCCGACATTCCCTGACACTCGCCAGGTCCCAGAGACATCCGTTGCAGTATAAAAAGGGATGCTTTTGTTGGGTTTTTCGGGCCGCGAAAACCGCTTTTCGCGTCGTGGAAACCCTGAATCGCCCAAGCCACGGATCTCGTGCAAGGTAAAACCGAACGAAAATACGAGTACGAGTTTGAAAAACTTTAATCTACAGTAGATCTACATAAGGATAAACCATTTATACCTTTGTAGCGAAGCCCTTCGCAATCCCGCTTGTCCTTGGTTCGCCGGATCTCAAAAGTGTCAAAGTAGACACTTCTCTATTTGTATCCACACAAGCAAGAGATGGAGAAGAAACCTTAGAGTGTGCTAGCACTCAAGCAAGGTCTCGGCAAGAAGGAGAAGAGGGAGAGAAGAATTGTGAGCAAGAGGAAGAAGATGAAATCAATTAGCCTTGAATGAAAAAATAAAACATTCATTTTTTACACTCAAAGTGGCCGGCCACATTAAACCTTGTAACCCCCATGGAATATCAAGAGTCACAACTCTTGGTAACTCCCATGAGGTGGCATTTGGTCAAGTCAAACTTGACCAAATGAAGAGGCCTTGATGATGTGGCATTGGTCAAGTCAAAGTCAAGTCAAAAACATGACTCTTCATCTTCCAACTTAAGTCAAGTCAAACTTGACCACTTCTATCCCTTGGTTGATCTAATCTAACCATTGGTTCAAGCCAATTTTAATTTAATGAATCTCTATTCATTGAATTAAATTAATTAAATGAGTCTAAGTCCAAATTAGACTCACTTAAAACATGAACCAACTTGAGTCCAACTCAATTATCCTACTTTGGATTACTCTTAATCCAATTTGGTTCATCATATGAACCTAATCATTTAGGTTCATCAAATGAACCTAGTCTCCATCTATTTGCCTTAGTGTGTGACCCTATAGGTTCTTGTAACATTGGCAATGCCCCTAAACCCATTTAGGAGCATAAGTAATGAGCGGTATCTAACAACACATCATTACTACCCAAGTTACAAGAATATCGAGATCCGACATCACCTTGTGACTACTAATTGTGACTCCTCACAATATGTGACATTGTCCTTCTATCCTAGACATCTAGATTGATAAATGTGAGGCATAGACCGTGTCATCCTCCAATCAATCTAAATCTTGAACTCCAAGTAGACTCACTCGATCAAATGAGCTCAACATCTAATGTTGACTCATTTGGGCATGGCCATGCGCTTAGTGGTCTCACTCTATCAAGAATAGCGATGTTGCTCCCGTCATATGGGAGGGATAGATCCCTTCTACATCACTCACATCCCTCTGCATAATTCGTTACATACCCAGTAATCGCCTTTATAGTCCACCCAGTTACGGGTGACGTTTGACGAAACTAAAGTACATAACTCCTTATGTAGGGATCCATGGTGACTTCAGGTCTAAGGACTAATAGTCATACTAATAGCCACATGAGAAAGTATATGACACTCATATAACGATCCATGATACTTTCTCATGGCGGGTCATTCAGTATACATTCTCTAATGCATACCCATGTGTCAGCTTGATATCTCTATATCCATGACTTGTGAGATCAAGTCATCAAGCTGACCTACATGCTAGTCTTATTGCATTAACATTGTCCCTGAATGTTAATACTCGACTAGGAATGATTTAGAGTAGTGTTCCCTATATCATCTCACTATCGATTCAACTAATCGATTGATATAGGTATGAACGTTCTACTCAAGGACGTTACTATACTTATTTTATCTGACACTAATACAAATAAGCATAATAACCAAAAACCAATGCCTTTATTAAGAATATGATATACATGAGTCCATACAATCATCAAATGATTGGCTCTAGGGCTCTAACTAACAATCTCCCACTAGCACTAGTGCCAATCAGTATAGGCTCTAAGGCCTAAAGACCTAGTGTGACCATCATGATTCCTCTGTGCCAAAGCCTTGGTCAAGGGATCTGCGATGTTAGCCTCTGTAGGTACTATGCAAATCTTCACATCTCCTCTATCGATAATTTCTCGAATGAGATGGAAGCGTATATGCTTGGTCCGCTGGTGTGAGCGAGGTTTCTTCGCCTGTGCTATAGCTCCATTGTTGTCACAATAGAGCTCAATGGGTCAGAATGTTGGGAACCACCCCAAGTTCGATGAACTTGGGATCAACCGCCTCCTTCTTCCGCCTCGATGCGGCAATGTACTCTTGTTGTAGAATCGACTCATGTATCGCTTGAACTCTTCCATGCGCCACCATTAATGCAAAATACGAACCCCGATTGCGATCTATAGTCATCCCGGTCGGTCTGGAAGCTAGCATCAGTAACCCTTTACGGTTAGCTCATCATTGCCTCCATATATCAAGAAATATTCTTTAGTCCTTCTTAAGTACTTAAGAATATTCTTGACCTCTATCCATGACTTTCACCGGATCGACTGGTATCTGCTCGTCATCAAAGCATACGAGACATCAGGTCGAGTACATAGCATGACGTACATGATCGATCCTATGGCTGAGGCATAAGGGATCTGATCCATGCGGTCTCTCTCCTCCCTAGAAGAGGGACTTTGAGTCTTCGAAAGACTCACGCCATGTGACATCGGCGGAAATCCCTTCTTGGAGTTCTGCATGGCAAACCGAAGGAGTACCTTGTCAATGTATGTACTCGACTTAGGCCAAGTAATCTCTTAGATCTATCTCTATAGATCTGTATCCCTAGAATGCGGGATGCCTCACCTAAGTCCTTCATTGATAAGAAACTCCCTAGCCGGGTCTTGACAGAAGCATAGGATGTCCTTCCCAATGAGTAGTATGTCATCCACATACAATATGAGGAAGACAACTATATCCCCTACAACCTTCTAGTAGACACAAGGTTCATCTTCGTTCTTGATGAAACCAAACTGCTTGATCGCATCATCAAATCGAAGATTCCAGCTCCGAAGCTTGCTTTAGTCCATAAATGGACCTATGCAGATTGCATACTCTACTAGTATCTTGTGGATCTACAAAACCCTCAGGTTGTGTCATGTACACATCCTCGAGTAGGTTTCCATTCAGAAACGCGGTTTTGACATCCATCTGCCATATCTCATAGTCATGGTAGGCTGTAATAGCAAGCATGATCCGAATGGATTTAAACATCGCTACTGGAGAAAAGGTTTCATCATAGTCAATACCATGAATCTGCTTGAAACCTTTAGCTACCAAGCGACCCTTATAAATAAGTCCATCCATGTCAGTCTTTCTCTTAAAGACCCACTTACACCCAATGGGTTTTACCCCTTCAGGTGGATCAACCAAAGTCCATACTTGGTTGGTGTACATGGACTCCATTTCGGATCTCATGGCCTCTAGCCATTTATCGGAATCTGGTCTCATCACAGCTTCCTGATAGGTGGTAGGCTCATCCTCTATGAGCATAACGTCATCATGGTCAGACAAGAGAAATGAGTATCTCTCAGGCTGACGACGTACCCTATCAGACCTGCGAAGAGGTATGTCTACTTGAACCGGTTGTTGTTCCTCAACTCCTTGTGGAACATCATCCACAACACTTTGTGGTTCCAGTTCAATTTCCATCGAGGCATCAGTGCTATTGTTCGCATCTTGAACTTCTTCAAGATCGAACGCGCTCCCACTAGTCTTTCTAAAACAAAGTCCCTTTCTAGAAAGACCCCGGTCTTTGCCACAACTATCTGCTGATTGGGAATGTAGAAGTAATATCCCTTAGTTTCCTTGGGATATCCAATGAAATAGCACTTGTCGGATTTGGGTCCTAATTTGTCCGACACTTGACGTCAACGTAAGCCTCACAACCCCAAATCCTCATGAAAGACACCGAGCATCTCTCCGTCCATATCCTATGGTGTCTTTATCACGCCTTTGATGGAACTCGGTTGAGTATGAAAGCTGCCGTGTCTAGAGCATATCCCCATAGATATGTCGGAAGATCATGTGACTCATCATAGATCATACCATATCTAATAAGTACGATTCCTCCTTTCGGATACACCATTCCTTTGTGGTGTTCCAGGAGGAGTGAGTTGAGATAAAATCCCACACTCGGCTAAGTAGTCACGAAACTCATGACTTAAGTATTCACCACCTCGATCTAATCAAGTACCTTAATACTCTTGCCAAGTCGATTATGCTTCATTCTTGAATTCTTTGAACTTTTCAAAGGATTCAGACTTATGTGTCATCAAGTACACATAACCGTATCTACTGAAATCATCAGTAAATGTGATGAAGTACCTATAACCGCCTCTAGCCACAACATTGAAAGGGCCACATACATCACTATGTATGAGTCCTAACAAATCAGTTGCTCTCTCGCTATGCCCACTAAAGGGGGTTTTGGTCATCTTGCCTCGTAGGCATGACTCGCATATCTCATATGATTCTAAATCAAATGAGTCCAGCAAACCATCCTTATGGAGCTGGGATAAGCGCTTGTCATTTATATGACCTAAGCGACAGTGCCAGAGGTAGGTTTGGTTCATGTCATTTGACTTGAACCTCTTGGTACTAATGTTATAGATAGGGCTCTCGAGGTCTAGAATATTGTGTCCATTTATTAGAGGTGCACAACAATAGAACATATCTTTTAAATATACAGAACAACATTTGTCTTTTATTATAAAAGAGTATCCTTTCTTGTCTAAACAAGAAACTGAAACTATGTTCTTAGTAAGAGCAGGCACATAACAACAATCATCTAAATCTAGTACAAGCCCAGAGGGCAGAGATAGCTGATAAGTTCCTACAGCAACCCGTGCTCCATTGCCTACTCGTAGGTCCACCTCGCCCTTTGCCAATGCTCTGCTATTTCTCAGCGCCTGCACATCAGTACAAATGTGAGAAGCACATCCAGTATCTAATACCCATGATGTAGAAATAGATAGATTGACTTCTATAACATATATACCTGAAGTCTCACTTCGCTTCTTCTTAAGATCCTCCAAGTATACCTTGCAGTTCCTCTTCCAGTGCCCGGTCTGATCGCAGTGGAAGCAGGTAGCATCCTTGGCGACCCCTCCTTTAGGCTTCAGTGCCTTGCCTTTGCCCTTGGTTTGGGACTTTCCCTTACCTTTGGGCTTGCCCTTGCCCTTGTGCTTCTGGACCATCAGAATGGGCTTAACCTTCTTAAGGTTAATCTCAGCAGTTCGTAACATACTAAGTAGCTCGGGCAGTGACTTGTCAATCTCGTTCATGTTATAGTTGAGAACGAATTGACTATAGCTATCCGGCAAGGACTGCAAGATCAAGTCAGTGGCCAGCTCTTGGCCAAGTGGGAACCCCAGTCTTTGTAGGTTCTCTATGTACCCAATCATCTTGAGTACATAAGGACCTACAGGAGCCCCGTCTGACATCTTGCACTGAAACAGTGCCTTCGAGATCTCAAATCTCTCATGCCTCGCTTGTCCCTGATATAGTTGGTGAAGATGCTCAACCATATCAAAAGCGCCCATCAACTCATGTTGCTTCTGAAGCTCTGAGTTCATGGTCGCGAGCATTAGACATGACACATCTAATGCGTCGTCTTGATGTTTCTTGTAAGCATCTTTGTCGGCTCGCGGGGCATTGGAAGGAGGAGCCTCCGGAATGGGTTGCTCCAGAACGTACAGCTTACGCTCCTGGGTGAGAACTATTCTCAAGTTCCTGTACCAGTCCAGGAAATTCGCTCCGTTGAGCTTGTCGTTCTCAAGGACAGATCGCAGGGAGAAGGAATTCGTGTTCGACGTCATGGTTATCTACAACAGAAAAATTTGCAGAAATAAATATCATATTCTTTTAAAAATCATTTAATTAGGCCTTTTAATTAAATGATGCTCCCACTGAATTCTATAATTCTTGTGGGACAAGATCCACATCATACTAACCCTTGAGTTAGCTTTGGCTAATACGCCCAAGGCTTAGTATGATCGGTAGGTAACGATTACCAATTACATCTCTATACAACTCTTGTTTATAGAATCAATATCCGCATTTATATTAGAACTCGAGTTAGCTTTGGCTAATACGCCCGAGAGTTAATATAGATGTGATATTGACCTATCTTTTAAACTATTGGAAGAATGCCTATAGTTGACTCAATCCAACCGAGTAACTATGAATACTCAATCTAATTGAGTTTGTATTCACCCATGCGTTGATAGACGGGACCAAGATTGTCCCTCCGTACCCTACCAAGATAATATGTATTGCTCTGCTTTGGCAGATTCAACAATACATGTGATCGAGGTAGTGATAGGTATTACGGCACGGTTAGGCATTAGAGTTGAGTCGATTGAGATCTAATCTAATCGAGAAGGGATGCATCTTGTGCACGACTTAGATCTAATCTAATCGCAAGGGTGCATCATGTGCACGACTTAGATCTAATATAATCGTTAGGCACTAATTAATTAACTACTTATTAAATATGCATCACATACACAAGCAATTAATTAATCTATTTGTGATTTAGTCATGGCCCTACTACGATCTTCTCAAGCCAATGAGAAGATCGATTGGTCAACCTAGGGTCAACAGCTTCTTCAAGCTACTCCCTTTGACCACCTTGTGTTGCTCGTGCCCGCCTCGGAACTCCGTCTCATGTGGACCCTTCACCGCTCCAATTTGTACATTACAATTTGAAACTCGAGTTACTTTCGAGTCTAAATCTAATTTACAACAAGAAAATAAGAGAAGGCACGACGCGCAGGTCGCGAATATAATACAACACTCGCAAACACATAACAGCACGCAGGCCGTATTAAGAATTACAACACAACCAATCATATTGGGCTTTGGGCCATGACTATCACAAATTAATATATAATTCAAAATTATATATTTTTCATAATTTTCTATAATTTTAAAATTAATTTTTACAATTTTACGAATAAAATTTCCCGGCGGTCCCGTTTAGCGGTTTCGGGCGCAATCGCGGAACGGGGCCCAGGGGCATCGCCCCTACCCGTGATCTAACCATCGCGAGGGTTCCTTTGCGATCCAACAGCACCTAAACCCGCTGTCCCAAAACGATTTGGGTCGAGACATTGCCGTTTCGGAAAAATCTTCCCGGCGGGTTCGTTTTTAGCGATTTCGGGTGCGATCGCGGAGCAAATCCCCTTGCGGGATTAGGGGCAGTACCCCTACCCACGATCTAACCATCGTGAGTTGCTCCTTTGCGATCTAATGGCACCCAAGCCCGCTGTCCCAAATGGATTTGGGGCAAAACGAAGCCGGTTTTGAAAGATCTTTCCGGTAGCCGAAGCCTACAAGTGCTGAGACACCGCTTCTACGGAAAAATTACCCATAAAATCATAAAAAACTAATTTTTACAGAAAATCACAGAAGGTTTTATTTTTCATAAAAATAAAAACAAACTCGTACAAGCCTTGCACGTGGCTCTGATACCACTGTTGGGTTTTTCGGGCCGCGAAAACCGCTTTTCACGTCGCGGAAACCCCGAATCGCCCAAGCCACGGATCTCGTGCAAGGTAAAACCAAACGAAAATACGAGTACGAGTTTGAAAAACTTTAATCTACAGTAGATCTACATAAGAATAAACCATTTATACCTTTGTAGCGAAGCCCTTCGCAATCCCGCTTGTCCTTGGTTCGCCGGATCTCAAAAGTGTCAAAGTAGACACTTCTCTATTTGTATCCACACAAGCAAGAGATGGAGAAGAAACCTTAGAGTGTGCTAGCACTCAAGCAAGGTCTCGGCAAGAAGGAGAAGAGGGAGAGAAGAATTGTGAGCAAGAGGAAGAAGATGAAATCAATTAGCCTTGAATGAAAAATAAAACATTCATTTTTACACTCAAAGTGGCCGGCCACATTAAACCTTGTAACCCCCATGGAATATCAAGAGTCACAACTCTTGGTAACTCCCATGAGGTGGCATTTGGTCAAGTCAAACTTGACCAAATGAAGAGGCCTTGATGATGTGGCATTGGTCAAGTCAAAGTCAAGTCAAAACATGACTCTTCATCTTCCTACTTAAGTCAAGTCAAACTTGACCACTTCTATCCTTGGTTGATCTAATCTAACCATTGGTTCAAGCCAATTTTAATTTAATGAATCTCTATTCATTGAATTAAATTAATTAAATGAGTCTAAGTCCAAATTAGACTCACTTAACACATGAACCAACTTGAGTCCAACTCAATTATCCTACTTTGGATTACTCTTAATCCAATTTGGTTCATCATATGAACCTAATCATTTAGGTTCATCAAATGAACCTAGTCTCCATCTATTTGCCCTTAGTGTGTGACCCTATAGGTTCTTGTAACGTTGGCAATGCCCCTAAACCCATTTAGGAGCATAAGTAATGAGCGGTATCTAGCAACACATCATTACTACCCAAGTTACAAGAATGTCAAGATCCGACATCACCTTGTGACTACTAATTGTGACTCCTCACAATATGTGACATTGTCCTTCTATCCTAGACATCTAGATTGATAAATGTGAGGCATAGACCATGTCATCCTCCAATCAATCTAAATCTTGAACTCCAAGTAGACTCACTCGATCAAATGAGCTCAACGTCTAATGTTGACTCATTTGGGCATGGCCATGCGCTTAGTGGTCTCACTCTATCAAGAATAGCGATGTCGCTCCCGTCATATGGGAGGGATAGATCCCTTCTACATCACTCACATCCCTCTGCATAATTCGTTACATACCCAGTAATCGCCTTTATAGTCCACCCAGTTACGGGTGACGTTTGACGAAACTAAAGTACATAACTCCTTATGTAGGGATCCATGGTGACTTCAGGTCTAAGGACTAATAGTCATACTAATAGCCACATGAGAAAGTATATGACACTCATATAACGATCCATGATACTTTCTCATGGCGGGTCATTCAGTATACATTCTCTAATGCATACCCATGTGTCAGCTTGATATCTCTATATCCATGACTTGTGAGATCAAGTCATCGAGCTGACCTACATGCTAGTCTTATTGCATTAACATTGTCCCTGAATGTTAATACTCGACTAGGAATGATTTAGAGTAGTGTTCCCTATATCATCTCACTATCGATTCAACTAATCGATTGATATAGGTATGAACGTTCTACTCAAGGACGTTACTATACTTATTTTATCTGACACTAATACAAATAAGCATAATAACCAAAAACCAATGCCTTTATTAAGAATATGATATACATGAGTCCATACAATCATCAAATGATTGGCTCTAGGGCTCTAACTAACAGCTTTGTCCCTTATGCAGGTACGCTCACTCGTCATTTCTCACCAGTCTTTATTTTTCATCCTTTCTCTATGTTTTCTAGGGAAAAAGTTTCTGACTTGAGCGTCTGAGGGCCTGACCCGGGGACTTTTCCCTGGTTTCTGGTCTCTAACGACTCGAGGGCTCATCTGAGTGTGCGCAGAGCAACAGTGTCATCGTCCTGGTCATCTTCCTGCGTCAGCCGCCCATGCGAACCTCCGAGGGGGGTGCCAGGTCGATCCGACGTTTCGGCGACTTTCCGTCAACTGCCAGTCCATCAAGGCCCGCCTCCATCTGACTCAGCTTCCGGACGGGATCAAATTTGACGCCGTCTGTGGGAACACAACAACCTGTTCCGGAACGTGAAGATGGAGGAGTCTGGCCGGATCAATGTTACTATGACCGCCGGAGAATATGAACTCTTCAAGGAGGCTAAAAGGCGAGCAGCCTCAGAGAAGCAAGCGACTGTCTCTCGACCGCGACAAGCTCCAGCTGAAGCTTCCAAGGAGCCCCTTCCTGTCTCAGATCGGGGCTCTAAAAGAAAACAACCTGAGGTATTTCCTCTGGTTCCTTATCGTGAGCCCGGTGTGGGGTATTATCAGTCCGAGCCCCAGGGCCACAACCTTAAGAAAGAACAGCCGCAAATCTCCATGGCTGAAAGTTCCATGCCTAGAGATTCGAAGAAGGGGAAGGCTCTCGTCATCCCAAAAGTATTCCTAGAAGACCCGGATGAGAGAGTACCATTCTCGGCCAGGATTTTAAATGAAAGATTGTCCAAGGGCTATAGGGCCCCGTCGATCAGAGAGTATGACGGGACCAAAGGCCCGGAAGAACATTTACGCAAGTTTAAAAATGCAGCCCTACTGCACCAATACAGTGATGTTGTCAAGTGTCGAGTTTTCTTGAACACTCTAGCTAGCTCGACATTAAAGTGGTTGATGGGTTACCTCAAGGGTCCATCACCTGTTTCTTGGACTTCAAGACGGCCTTCCTGCGTCATTTTTCTAGTAGTAAAAATTACCAGAAGACAGATCATTATGTTTTCGCTCTGAAGCAAGGGTCGACCGAGCCCTTAAGAAGTTATATCAATCGCTTTAATCAAGTGGCCTAGGACGTTCCTACTGCCACTTCGGAGATTCTAATGAGCGCCTTCTCTCATAGATTAGGAGAAGGAGAATTCTTCAGGGATCTCATCAAAAATCCCGCTCGAAATTTTGATGAGATGGTGGAAAAAGCTGCCTGCTACATCAAAGTGGAAGAAGCACAAGCGACTCGGAGAAAAGCCGAGAGACCACCTCCCTATACCAACAAGTCGGAAAGAAGGGCACCTCAACCACCTCCTCAACCTCTGTCGTGTGCTCGGGAAGCTAGACTTACTTTCCATCCCGGGCCGGAGATCAGACCCACTCCTCGAGTCACAACTGTGCATGCTCCTCGACTAGGACCATGGAACAATTGGTATTGCACTTACCATCGTTCTCGAACTCATCATACTAATCATTGTTTCCAGTTTGCTCGGGACTCCAAGTGGGCTGCCGAGTTAGGCTTACCGCCGCCCGAGCTAGACCCTCAGGTAATCAAGATGATGGAGGAACAACGAGCCGCGGCTAGACAAGCCGGGCAGTCGTGGGAACCTAGAACACAAAGGAATGCTGCCGAGCAGGGAGATTGGCATGATCTCTGGTGGGCCAACTGATGGAGATTCAGGAAGAGCACGTAAGTCACATGTGCGCCGTTTGGAGGTGCATACTATTGGATGCAGTCAAGAGCAGGCTGCTGGCCCTGTTATCAGCTTCGGGCCGACAGACCTGGAGGGTCTGGAGTTATCTCATGATGATGCCCTCATCATTAAAGCCATCATCGCCAATAGTCGAGTGGCTCGGGTTTTCGTAGACACCGGAAGCTCGGTCAATATTCTGTTCAGGACTGCATTCGATGAGATGCAGATTGATGCTGCTGAACACTAGCCGATGGCCACATCTCTATATGGATTTACAGGCAATGAAATGAAACCAATGGGTCAGATTAAGCTGGCCATATCTCTGGGTACCGAGCCATTGGTGCGCACACAGAGGAGCACTTTTATAGTAGTAGACTCCCCCTCATCTTATAATGTCATTTTGGGAAGGCCCGCTCTGCACGAATTTATGGCTGCAGTTTCGACCTTTCATCAGAAAAATCAAATTTCCTGTTGGCGAGCAGGTCGACTGTCCCAGACTCTCGCCCCAGCGCAAGTTATAAGTGACCAAGGCTCTCACACCCAACGACCTTCCAGGTCAGCTGTCCTAGACTCTCGCCCCAGTGCGAGTTATAAGTGAGCAAGGCTCTCACGCCCAACGACCTTCCAGGTCGGCTGTCCTAGATTCTCGCCCCAGTGCGAGTTATAAGTGAACAAGGCTCTAACGCCCAATGACCTTCCAGGTCGGCTGTCCCAGACTCTCGCCTAAGTGCGAGTTATAAGAGAGCAAGGCTCTCACGCCCAACGACCTTCCAGGTCGGCTATCCCAAACTCTCGCCCCAGCACGAGTTATAAGTGAGCAAGGCTCTCACGCCCAATGACCTTCCAGGTCAGCTGTCCTAGACTCTCGCCTCAATGCGAGTTATAAGTGAGCAAGGCTCTCACGCCCAATGACCGTCCAGGTCGGCTGTCCCAGACTCTCGCCCCAGCGCGAGTTATAAGTGAGCAAGGCTCTCACGCCCAATGACCTTCTAGGTCGGCTGTCCCAGACTCTCGCCTCAGCGCGAGTTATAAGTGAGCAAGGCTCTCATGCCCAACGACCTTCCAGGTCAGCTGTCCCAGACTCTCGCCCCAGTGCAAGTTATAACTGAGCAAGGCTCTCACGCCCAACGACCTTCCAGGTCGGCTGTCCCAGACTCTCACCCCAGTGCGACTTATAAGTGAGCAAGGCTCTCACTCCCAACGCCTTTCCAGGTCGGCTGTCCCAGACTCTCGCCCCAGTGCGAGTTATAAGTGAGCAAGGCTCTCACGCCCAACGACCTTCTAGGTCGGCTGTCCCAGACTCTCGCCCCAGTGCGACTTATAAGTGAGCAAGACTCTCACGCCCAACGACCTTCCAGGTCGGCTGTCCCAGACTCTCGCCCCAGTGCGAGTTATAAGTGAGCAAGGCTCTCACGCCCAACGACCTTCCAGGTCGGCTGTCCCAGACTCTCGCCCCAGTGCGAGTTATAAGTGAGCATGCTCTCACGACCAACGACCATCTCGGTCGGTGCAATGATTTTCTCGGTCAGTTGTAATGCTCGAAAATTCTCAAAAGACCTTTATAAATATCCTACTATTTTTCTGGAATTTTAGGATATTTTTATTGAATTTATAGAGTAGTGGAAGTAGCAAAAATAAATAGAAACGTAAAATAGCCTAAGCGAGAATTGAACCCGAGACCTATAGGACTCTAAGTCTTATAGATAACTCTAGTAACCAAGTGAACCCAGTAGGGCCGTTCTGAAAGAAAAGAGAATCAATTATATTTATATTTAAGTCGGGTGAATTAACCACTTAATATAAATAGGAAATTAAGAGGTGAATTATTTTCATCGTAACTTTTCCTCTCCCTCAAACCCTCAGGCCGCCCTCTTCTCCTCCTCATCCTCTCGGCGCCCAAGTCCATGGAAGAACCTAGGGTTCCATCCCTAGGGCCATAGGAGTATCTTCCGGCAACATCAAGGGTACGAGGATGCTCCTCTCTGCGAGAAGAACGCGTAGAAGCAAGAGGATCGTCGAGAAGATCATTTTTCCAGAAAACCTAGCGATCAGATCGTAAGGAAATTTAGCGCAGGATGTAAGAAACCGCTCACCTACAGTATAAGTAGCTATTCGTATGTTTTTATGCATTAGTTTAGTCGTATGCAGGTTTTTAGTACGTAGGGTGTGTTTTAGTGCACACCAAGTGTTTGATAGAATGTTTAGCTCAGTAAAATGCTACCGTAGGCATTTTAATAGCTCAGTAAATGCAGTAGAAGCATTTAAAATATCATAATTAGTCTTGCTTCAGCTTATATGGGACTACGGTCCAATGGGTGGGCTCCCATAGTCGCCTCTAGGTTCAGATAACCTAGCTCTAGGTTCAGATAACCTAGTAAAAGCAAGACAAATTAATTAGCTTATGATCCAGTATTTTACTTTTATCAGTGGCACTGTACTGGACTAGATGTCCTTGGGTTGGGCTCCCATAGTCGTCCTCAGGTTTAGATAACCTAGTAAACCCTACTAGATTCGGGACTAGCTACCTCTTTAGTTAGGGATGCGCGCATAGCAAGTACAGTTGCCGGGCCCATCAGCAGTATGATTATGTATTTTAATCTATTTATGATAAATAGCTTTCAAAACTTCACAAAATAGTTTATGTGAATACAGAGCAGCTTAGCATCAGTTAGCAGTAGTGTAGCTCAGCTTTTATTTCAATTTAGTTCTTATGGATCCACATGATAGTTTTATGCTTAGCTATGATTGCCATATATCGTATGTGATTATGCCATGTTTTAGAATCCCTGTTTAGCAATGTTCAGCATATATTTCAAATAGCATGTTTTAAAAGCATAAATTGCATCGAATGCATGTTTTGTGAGGTAGATGGTTTCTTATTAAGCTCCCAAGCTTACAGATACTTCTTTTCCTTATACTGCAGATAAAGGTAAAGAAAGGATGGATTAGCGGAGGCTGGAGGACAATGCAATGAAGTTGTGTGTGGATGGAACCTGGAATAAAGATCTTGGAAGAACTAGAACATTTAAGAACTTAGCGTTTCTTATCATGTTACTCTTTGCTTACTTAGTTATCTAAATGCCTTGAATTGTGAAAGTATGTCTAGAATACTAGTTATCATGCTTAGAATACTAGTATCTGATATTAGAATATTGTCCAGCCACCTTAGAATTTATGTATGTGATTTGGGTACGAAACAGTGCTGAAATCAGACTCCTGATACGAAATCAGTAACCCCGATCGATCAACAGATCGATTCGAGGGTTCCCAATCGATCAGCTGATCGATTGGGTAGTTTTTCCGCGAACAGTAAGCTCCTGGATCGATCAGCCGATCGATCTAGTCGCGTTCTGTTGTGAACAGAGAGCTTTGGGATCGATCACTGGATCGATCAACAAGGTTCTGTCACGACCAGAGAGCCTTGGAATCGATCACTGGATCGATCAATAAGTCTGGATCGATCAGCCGATCGATCTAGAATTTATCCCGTGCACAGTAGCAAGCTAAATCGATCAGTGGATCAATCAGACCACTCCAATCGATCCATCGATCGATTGGGAGGCCTGATAACAGTTGGAAACCCCTCATTTCAGCCCTTGATCATACGTGAAGCCTAGATTACCTCCTTTAGCATAGGAATAGCATTCAAGATGTAGTTTAAACATGAATTCAGATCTAATAGAAATTAGCAGAAGAAATTGTATTAGTTAGCAAAATTTTTAATTAACTTAGTTTTTCGCACCTTAAGATATAGCTTAGCACAACATAATGTAACCCCCGGCCTTACAGCTTAGCCAGTAGAAGGCGGGGCGTTACATCAGTACTCCTTATATTCGCTGACGCGGAATGCAGCAAGCCAAGTTATCGTGTCGGGCTAGTCAGTAAGCCATTGTTGGGTTTTTCGGGCCGTGGAAACCGCTTTTTCGCGTCGCAGAAACCCCAAAACTCCCTAGCCAACGGATCCGTGCAAAGAATTTTTTTTTCAAAAAACTACGAGTACGAGTTTACCTAGATCTACTCTTAGATCTACAAGGGAAAAAGGTTATACCTTTGAAGCGAAGCCCTTCGCGTTCCCGCTCATCCAAATGGTGCCGGATCTCGAAGTTGTCAACGTAGATAACTCTCTAGAAGTATCCACATGAACAAGATGTGTTCTCTAACACACAAGGATGGAGAAGAGAGCACCACAAGTGTGCTAGCACTTTCTAGGGCTCTCGGGTAGGATTTAAAGAAGAAGAAAAGAAAAGAAGAGAATACACTCCTCTAAAATCTCTATGTGACTTTCACTAACCTTTCTTCTTGGATTAGATTCACTCTCCTTTCTTCTCCCTTACTTGAAACCCATGACCAAGAGAAGAGAAGGAGCAAGAAGAGAGCTTAGGAGGAGGAAGATCACTTGAATGAGAGTTACTCACCAAAAGAAAACTTCTCTTTTTTTTCATCAAGTGGCCGGCCACTACAAGTGGTGTAACCCCCTTCACATTAATCACAATTAATGTGGAGGCCATTAAGGAGAATAGTTGTAACCTCCATGAGGTGACACATGTGATGATGTGGCACATCATCATTAGTTCTCCTAATGCCAAGTCACAAATGATGTGGCATAAAGTCAAGTCAAACTTGACTCTTCCTCTTCCTCTCAAGTCAAGTCAAACTTGACTTAATCTCTTTCATGGTTGATCTAATCCAACCATTTAATTCAATCCAATTTAATATAATGAATCGAATTCATTTAATTAAATTGAT
Source organism: Zingiber officinale (assembly GCF_018446385.1). Classification (NCBI taxonomy): domain Eukaryota; kingdom Viridiplantae; phylum Streptophyta; class Magnoliopsida; order Zingiberales; family Zingiberaceae; genus Zingiber; species Zingiber officinale. Next base: position 81,317,468 of record NC_055987.1, on the reverse strand, counting down.
TCAATGAGTCATAATCTAAATTAGACTCATTGAACACATGAATCAACTTGAGTCTAACTCAATTAGCCCAATTAGGATTACTCTTAATCCAATTTGATTCATCACATGAATCTAATCCTCTTGGTTCATCATATGAACCTAATCTCCATCCACTTGTTCTTTGTGTGTGACCCAATAGGTTCTTGTAACGTTGGCAATGCCCCTAAACTCATTTAGAAGCATAAGTAATGAGCGGTATCTAGCAATACATCATTACTACCCAAGTTACAAGAATGTTGAGATCCAACATCACCTTGTGACTACTAATTGTGACTCCTCACAATATATGACAAGTGTCCTTTTATCCTAGACATCTAGATTGATCAATGTGAGGCATAGACCGTGTCATCCTCTAATCAATCTTGAACTCCAAGTAGACTCACTAAATCAAATGAGCTCAATATCTCATATTGACTTATTTGGGCATGACCATGCACGTGGTCTCACTCTATCAAGAATACCGATGTCTCTCCGTCATATAGGAGGATAGATCCCATCTACATCACTCACATCCCTCCATAATTTGTTACATACCCAGTGTCGCTTTATAGTCCACCCGATTCGGGGTGACGTTTGACGAAACCAAAATACATAACTCCTTATGTAGGGAACCATGGTGACTTCAGGTCTAAGGACTAGTAGTCATACTAATAGCCACATAAGAAAGTATATGACACTCATATAACGATCCATGATACTTGCTCATGGCGGGTCATTCAGTATACATTCTCTAATGCATACCCATGTGTCAACTTGATATCTCTATATCCATGACTTGTGAGATCAAGTCATCGAGTTGACCTACTTGCTAGTCTTATTGCATTAACATTGTCCCTGAATGTTAATACTCGACTAGGAATGATTAAGAGTAGTGTTCCCTATATCATCTCACTATCGATTCAACCAATCGATTGATATAGGTAAGAACCTTCTACTCAAGGACGTTATTATACTTAGTTTATTTGGCACCAATACAAGTAAGTATAATAACCAAAAACCAAATGCCTTTATTTATATAGAATATGAAACAACAAGTCCAAAATACAATCATCAAATGATTGGCTCTAGGGCTCTAGCTAACAGCCATATTTCAAGGGTTCTTGCTAAATATGAAATTTCGCAGGCGCATCCTCAAGCGTCTCGTTCGCTTTGGCCAAGGGCTCATATGTTATGAGGTGAGAGGAAGATGGGGTAAGCAAGATATCTTTACTATTTTTGCTATTTTTGCTAGCTAGAAATAATAGAGAAATGCAGGTGTTCTATAAAAGCATGATGATACCCAAGCAATAGAGTGTTGGGCTACACCATGAGTGGAACACAGAAAACAGGTTTTATTCCGTTAAATCAGAGGTACATTTTTAAGGGGTTCACATGACTACCAGAGCCAGAGGCTTGATCCTTCCTGGTCAGATGAGCCCGAACTTTAGTCAAATCTTCCTTAATAAGATCGATAGCGCGTTTCAGTTGCCCGATGGTCTCGTCTTTGATTCGTCCTTCCTCTTTTAGGAGAGCCACCTCATCTTCATGCTTCATCTTCAAATAAATAATATAGTGCACCTGACTCTGGAAGTCCGATTGAGCCTTCAGCTTAATAGCAACTTCGGCCCGGGTCCTGGATTTGGTGGCTAGCCAGAGGTTTTCCATTTCATGAGTAAGGGACGCTTGGAGATCTCTGCTTGCAGTCATCTCCAACAGGATTTCTTCTTTCTGAGCCAATAATTCCGTTAGGGCTGTAATATGCTGAAGCGAGGCTTCCTCTTTCTGAGCCGATAACTCCAGTAGATGGGAGGTTTGCCGAAGTAAAGAAGCGAGTTCGCTGGGTTCTGTCGGGGGTTCCATGAAGGCAAGACACTGTGTTAGCAAGCAGATAACTTGAGGTAGGAGAGGCTTGGACCTTTTATAAAAAAGGAGAAGGTGAAGGGATTTCCTTGGAATTTGAGTTGACGCTTGGAGAACCGTGTGAAATTTATGAGAAAAGAGCACGCATGGAAGTTGAGGAGTCAGCATATGCATAGGAGGAGCCTATTTATCTCCTAGGATGGAGGGAAACTTTGTAGAATACAGATGGAAGACAGGTCGGCGGAGAACGCGGGAGCCAGGTCAGGTAACTCAAGGACATGGGTCTAGTCAGTCGGACTAGAACCTCCTTCGACTAGACTTGAGGGGAAGGCTTATGATACGGTGCATGTTTGTGGGGTCTGTAAGATGAGGTGGTCAAAAGTCAAGCCTACGTGGTGGTCAGAAGTCAAGCTTACATGGAGGTCATAAGTCAGGCTTACGTGGAGGTCAGAAGTCAGGACTCCATGACTGGTCAGAAGTCAAACTTACGTGGCCTGGGTCAAAGTCTCAACTGACGGGGCGGTCAAAGGATAGGAGTATAAGTCAGACAAGGGCTAGCCCTGATAGCGGTCAAAGACAGAGCTCACGGGCCAGGTACAGTTAAGGAGTGAGCCCACAAGCCAAGGTAAAGGAAAGAAGACCCTGGGAGTAGAATAAACAGACCTAACATACAGGTCGGGACATATAAGCCATGGATAACAGTAGGCAGAAGCAGGTCTCGACGTAGACCTGACGTACAGGTCGGGACATACAAGCCATGGATAACAGTAGGCAAATGCAGGTCTGGAAGCAGACCTGGCGTATAGGTCCGGACATACAAGCCATGGATAACAGTAGGCAAATGCAGGTCTGGACGCAGACCTGACATACAGGTCGGGACATACAAGCCATGGATAACAGTAGGCAGAAGAAGGTCTAGACGCAGACCTGGCGTACAGGTAGAGACGTACAAGCCATGGATAACGGTAGACAGAAGCAGGTCTGGACACAGACCTGGCGTACAGGTCGGGACATACAAGCCATGTATAACAGTAGGCAGAAGCAGGTCTGGACGCAGATGGACTCAGACTTAGCATACAGGTCGGACGTACAAGCCATGGATAACGGTAGGCAAAAGCAGGTCTGGACACAGACCTGACGTACAGGTTGGACGTACAAGCCATGGATAATGGTAGGTAGAAGCAGGTCTGGACACAGACCTGGCGTACAGGTCTGGGGCGTACAAGCCATGGATAACGGTAGGCAGAAGCAGGTTTGAACTCATACCTGGCGTACAGGTCAGGATGTACAAACCAAGGATAATGGTAGACAAATGTAGGTCAGGAAACTTATCGGTAGGGCAGGTCGGAACGTGCAAGCCATGGATTACAGTAGACAAATGCAGGTCAGGAAATAGGTGGTCGGGCAGGTCGAAACGTGCAAGCCATGGATTACAGTAGCCAAATGTAGGTCAGGAAACGGATCGGTCGGGCAGGTCGAAACGTGCAAGCCATGGATAGCAGTGGATCGAAGTAGGTCAAGATGCAGACCTAGCGTCTAGGCACTACAGGACAAACAAGCCAAGGAATCGTAACCACTTGTCAGAGAATGTTAGAGAATAATCAATGTGTCAGGGAATATACTAACAGTTGGGGCTCGCTACGCCTTTGGTTTTGCCGCCAGCCTATTAGGAAGAGCCACGTGTCAGTCACCGCCAGACAAAGCCTGACAGCCGACATTGCCTGACACTCGCCATGTCCCAGAGACATCCGTTGCAATATAAAAAGGGATGCTTTGCCCCTTATGCAGGTACGCTCACTCGTCATTTCTCACCAGTCTTTACTTTTCGTCCTTTCTCTGTGTTTTCTGGGGAAAAGTACCTGAATTGAGCGTCGGAGGGCCTGACCCAGGGACTTTTTCCTTGGTTTCTTGTCTCTAACGACTCGTGGGCTCGTCTGAGTGTGCGCATAGCAGCAGCATCATCGTCCTGGTCATCTTCCTGCGTCAGCCGCCTGTGCAAACCTTCGAGGGGGTGCCAGGTAGATCCGACGTTTCGGTGACTTTCCGTCAACTACCAGTCCATCAAGGCCTGCCTCCATCCGACTCAGCTTCTGGATGGGATCAACTACAATTAGGGGTATTTCTCTTCTAAGGCTCTCTCGTAGCATGCAAGTTTCTCCCATCCGTAAGTCATGACACGTTGAGGTGCCCCCCTCTCGCGGTGGCTGTTCCATACTTCCATGTGCAAACTCAATCCTAGTCCAACACCGTCATCTTTCACTGAGGCATTCTCTACATATGGAAAAAGTGATTCGCTCGTCTTCAGTGCCTCCGTCAACACATCCTTAAGTCAATACGGAAGAGATAAATCATGAATGACTTCTAACCAATAATACAGGTGGTTAGACATGGGGAGGAGACATGCTCGGACACGTCGAATTTTAATCCCAAGGCCTCATGTGACAACACGTCATATCTTACTCACCACACCGCCCTGAGTACATGCATCAACCATTGGAATGCCAATCATGGCACATCCATGACTGTTCCACTCTTCCATGCGCAAACTCAATCCTAGTCCAACACCACCATCTATCACCGAGGCCTTCTCCACATGCATCCGCCATTTGAATGTCAATCATCTCGATAAACCATAGATCCAACACTACAAGATCGATCTTAGTGAGGACAACTCGATGGTCCTTAATGCACTATTCAAGATTAAGAATGAGATTATGACAAAGGGATTTATAGATTTTTATTATTATTTTTTATATTTTTTTATATTTAAGATATTTTAAGTATTTTTTTGATAATTTTTATCTTTTTATGTTTTAAGTCCATTTAAAAATACTACAACAAAAATGTTAAAAGACAACACCATAAAGACAACGGTTTTAAAAGAAACCGTTATGAATTTAGCCAAAGACAACGATTTTTGACAAAACCGTTGTCTTTGAACTATTTTTAAATATAAAAAGACAACGGTTTTGTGAAAACTGTTGTCATTGAGTGCCTTTTTTTTTTAAATCAACAACACTTTTTACAACGGTTTTCTAAACCGTTATCTTTAAGCGCTTTTTTTAGGGGCTACGACAATAGTTTTTGTTAGTTAGAGTCCTAGAGCCAATCATACGATAATTGTTGTATGAACTCGATGTATCATATTTCTATATATTTATAAAGGAGTTTTCTTTATGGTTATTATACTTACTTGTATTGGTACCAAATAACTAAGTATAATAGTGTCCTTGAGTAGAAGGTTCTTATCTATATCAATCGATTGGTTGAATCGATAGTGAGATGATATAGAGAACACTACTCTTAATCATTCCTAGTCAAGTATTAACATTCAGGGACAATATTAATGCGATGAGACTAGCATGTAAGTCAACTCGATGACTTGATCTCACAAGTCATGGATATAGAGATATCAAGTTGACACATGGGTATGCATTGGAGAATGTATGCTGAATGATCCTCCATGAAAAAGTATCATGGATCGTTATATGAGTGTCATATATTTTCTCATGTGACTATTAGTATGACTATTAGTCCTTGGACCTAAATTCACCATGGTTCCCTACATAAGGAGTTGCATACTTTGGCTTTGTCAAACGTCACCCGTAACTGGGTAGACTATAAAGGCGATTACTGGGTATGTAACAAATTATGCGGAGGGATGTGAGTGATGTAGATAGGATCTATCCCTCCTATATAACGGGAGTGACATCATTATTCTTGATAGAGTGAGTGAGATAATTAAGTGCATGGTCATGCTCAAATGAGTCAATATGAGATATTGAGCTCATTGATTAGAGTGAGTCTACTTGGAGTTCAAGATATAGATTGATTAGAGGATGACATGGCCTATGCCTCAAATTGATCTATCTAGATGTCAAGGATAGAAGGATATTGTCACATATTGTGAGAGTCACAATTAGTAGTCACAAAGGTGATGTTGGATCTCAACATTCTTATAACTTGGGTAGTAATGATGTGTTGCTAGATACCGCTCATTACTTATGTTTCTAAATGGGTTTAGGAACATTTCCAACGTTACAAGAACCTATAGGGTCACACACAAAGGGTAATTAGATGGAAATTAGATTCATATGATGGACCAAGAGGATTAGGTTCATGTGATGAACCAATTTGGATTAAGAGTAATCCAAATTAGACTAATTGAGTTGGACTCAATTTGATTCATATTTCCAATGAGTCTAATTAGATTATAATTCATTGAGTCAATTTAATTCAATGAATATAGATTCATTAAATTAAATTGGTTCGAAACAAATGGTTAGATTTGATCAACCATGGGAGATAAGAGGTCAAGTTTGACTTGATTTGAGAAGGGAAGATGAAGGGTCAAGTTTGACTTGACCAAATGCCACCTCATTGTGACATGGTATGGGGCCGGCCAATGATGGTGTTCCACATCATCAAGGCTTCTTTACTTGGTCAAGATTGACTTGACCAAGTGCCACCTTATGAGGGAGACCAAGTGCCATGATTCTTGGTATCCCATGGAGGTTTAAAACCCTCTAAATGTGGTCGGGCACATAATGGTGCTTGAATAGCATTGTGTGCTCATTCAATATATCTTCTTCCTTCCTCTCTTCTTCTCTTCTCTCCCTCTCTCCTTGGCTGAGACTCCTTGGGGTGCTAGCACACTCTAAGGGTTCCTCTCCATCTCTTGTTCGTGTGGATACTTCTAGAGGTGTGTACACTTGAACACACTTGAGATCTGACGGACCTTGGACGAGCGGGATTTGCGATGGGCTTCGCTTCAAAGGTATACTTCCCTTTCTCATGCAGATCTAGTGTAGATCTAGGATAAAACATGTACATGATTTATTTTATATGTCTTCTCACGGATCCGTGGCAAGACTTCGGGGTTTCCGCAACGCAAAAAGTGGTTTTTGCGGCCCGAAAGTCCCAACAGTGGTATCAGAGCCACATGCGAAGCGTGTACATGTTTCGTTTGTATTTTTATGAAAAATATCTTATCTGTAAGTTTCTGTAAGTTTACTATTTTTGTGTATTTTATGAATATTTTTCTCGTAGAGGCGAAGCAACAAGTGCTTAGAAACTTGTAGGCTTCGACTACCGAGAAAAACCTTCCGAAACGGCAAGGTCTCGCCCAAATTGTTTTGGGACAGCGGCTTAAGGTTCTGTTAGATCATAGTAGGATACTCGTGATACTCATTTTACGAGAAAGGGTGCTTCCCCTAACCCTGCAAGGGGCAATGTCCCGCGATCGCGCCCGAAAATCGCTAAACGGGACCGCCGGGAAGTTGCGACTCATAAAATCATAAAAACAGTAGTAAAATTATTGAAATTTATATATAATACATAATTTAGAATTATGTATGATTTTGTGATGGTCATGACCCAAAAACCCCAATTTGATTGGACAAAATGTGTTGTAATTCATAATATGCCTTGCGTGCCATTTTTGTGTGTTGTGCGTTGTGCGTTCTGTATATATTATATGCGACCTGCGCGTCGTACCTCTCCTTTTATTTCCTGTTGTAAATAGATTTTAGACTCGAATGTAACTCGAGTTTCATATTTGTAATGTACAAAATGAAGCGGTGGAAGGTCTACTCGAGAAGGAGTTATGAGGAGGGTGCGAGCAACACATGGTGGTCAAAGGAAGGAGCTTGAAGAAGCTGTTGACCCTAGGTTGACCATTCGATCTTCTCATTGGCTTGAGAAGATCATAGTAGGGCCATGACCTAATTAAAATTTAATTAATTGCTTGTGTGTATGTGATGCATGCTAGTGTAGGGTAATTAGTGCCTTAATGCGTATAAGATACGAATCCACGATTAGATTAGATCTTAATCAACTCAACTCAATATGCCTACCAAGTTTTGATACCCATCACTACCTCGATCATTTGCTGTTGTTGAATTTGCCAAAGCAGAGCAACGCATATTATCTTGGAAGGGTGCGGAGGGACAATCATGGTCCTGCCTATCAAAGCTTGGGTGAGTACAAACTTAATTGGATTAAGTATAACTAGTTAACTCAATTTGATCGAGTATAACTATAGGTATTTTTCCAACGGTTAGAAAATAGGATAAAATCACATTTATACTAAATCTTGGGTGATTTAGCTAAAGATAACTCAAGGTTTCTTATAAATGAGGATTTTGATCCTATAAACAAGAGTTGCATAGAGATGTAATTGATAATTAGTTATCTACCGATCATACTAGGTCTTGGGTGATTTAGCCAAAGCTAACTCAAGGCGTAGTATGATGTGGATCTTGTCCCACAAGAGTTATAGCTAATCGGTATGAATCTGGTAGTGTGGTTTGACCACATCCATGATTTGATTCCTACAAAAGCTCTATAATTCAGTGGGAGCATCATTTAGTTAAAGGTCTAATTAAATGATAAATGGAATATGATATTTACTTTCTACATTATTTCTGTTGTAGATTGCCATGTCGACAAACATGAACACCTTCTCCCTGCGTTCTGTCCTTGACAAGGACAAGATCAATGGAGCTAATTTCCTGGACTGGTACAGGAATTTGAGAATTGTTCTCACTCAAGAGAGAAAACTGTACGTCCTGGAGCAGCCCATTTCGGAGGCACCTCCTGCCACTGCCACGCGAGCTAACCGAGATGCTTACAAGAAGCATCAAGATGACGCATTATATGTGTCATGCCTCATACTCGCAACCATGAACTCTGAGCTTAAGAAGCAACATGAGTTGATGTCAGCTTATGATATGGTTGAACATCTTCGTCAACTATATCAAGGACAAGCAAGACACGAGAGATTCGAGATCTCCAAGGCACTGTTTCAGTTCAAGATGCAAGATGGGACTCCTGTAGGTCCATATGTGCTCAAGATGATTGGGTACATAGAAAACCTACAGAGATTGGGATTCCCACTTGGTCAAGAGCTGGCCACAGACTTGATCTTGCAATCCTTGCCAGAGAGCTACAATCAATTTGTCATGAATTACAACATGAACAAAATTGACAAGCCACTGCCCGAGTTGCTAAGCCTGTTGAGAACTACTGGGCTAAACCTTAAGAAGGTAAAGCCCAACTCCATTTTGAAGGTGCAAAAGAATAAATGCAAGGGAAAGACTAAAGGTAAGGGAAAGGCCCAAGCCAAGGGCAAAGGCAAGGCACTGAAACCCAAAGGAGGGGTTGCCAAGGATGCTACCTACTTCCACTGCGGTCAGACTGGGCACTGGAAGAGGAACTGCAAAGTATATATGGAAGATCTTAAGAAGAAGAGAAGTGAAACTTCTACTTCAGGTATATATGTTATAGAAGTCAATCTATCTATTTCTTCATCATGGGTATTGAATACCGGATGTGCTTCTCACATTTGTACTAATGTGTAGGCGCTGAGAAATAGCAGGGCATTGACGAAGGGCGAGGTGGACCTACGAGTAGGCAATGGAGCACGGGTTGCTGCTGTTGCTGTAGGAACTTACTATCTATCTCTTCCTTCTGGGCTTGTACTAGAATTAGATGATTGTTGTTATGTGCCTGCTATTACTAAGAACATCATTTCAGTTTCTTGTTTAGACAAGAAAGGTTTTTCGTTTGTAATAAAGAACAAATGTTGTTCCGCTTACTTAAATGATATGTTCTATTGTAGTGCACCTCAAATGAACGGACTCTATATTCTAGACTTAGAGAACCCTATCTATAACATAAGTACCAAAATGTTCAAATCAAATGAAATGAACCAAACCTATCTCTGACATTGTTGCTTAGGTAATATAAATGACAAACGCTTATTCCAGCTCCATAAAGATGGTTTTCTGGACTCATTTGATTTTCAATCATATGAGACATGCGAGTCATTCCTACTAGGCAAGATGACCAAGACTCCCTTTAATGAATACAGCAAAAGAGCGACTGACTTGTTAGGACTTATACATAGTGATGTATGTGGCCCTTTCAATGTCGCTGCCAGAGGAGGTTATAGGTACTTCATTACATTTACTGATGACTTCAGTAGATATGGTTATGTGTATTTGATGACACATAAGTTATAATCCTTTGAAAAGTTCAAAGAATTCAAGAATAAAGTACAAAACCAGCTTGGCAAGAGTATTAAGATACTTCGATCAGATCGATGTGGTGAATACCTTAGCCATGAGTTTCGTGACTATCTAGCTGAGTGTGGAATTCTATCTCAACTCACTCCTCCTGGAACACCACAGTGGAATGGTGTATCCGAAAGGAGGAATCGTACCTTATTAGATATGGTATGGTCTATGATGAGTCACACAGATCTTCCCATGTATCTTTGTGGCTATGCTCTAGACACAGCAACCTTCATTCTCAACCGAGTTCCATCTAAGGCTGTAGTAAAGACACCATATAGGATATGGACTGGGAGAGATGCCCAGGTGTCTTTCATGAGGATTTGGGGTTGTGAGGCTTACATTCGACGTCAAGTCTCGGACAAACTAGGAACCAAATCTGATAAGTGTTATTTTATAGGATATCCCAAGGAAACGAAGAGATATTACTTCTACATTCCTAGTCAACACAAAGTAGTTGTGGCTAAGACTAGGGTATTTCTAAAAAGAGACTTTATTTCTAGAAAAACAAGTGGGAGTACGTTCAATCTTGAAGAATTTCAAGATATGGACCATAGCACTGAAGCCTTGATGGAAGTTGAATTGGAACCATAAAGTGTTGTGGATGATGAGATTGTTCCACAAGGAGTTGAGGAACAACAATCAGTTCAAGTAGACCTACCTCTTCGCAGGTCTGATAGGGTATGTCGTCAGCCTGAGAGATACTCATTTCTCTTGTCTAACCATGATGACGTTACCCTCGTTGAGAATGAGCCTACCTCCTATCAAGAAGCTGTGATGAGACCAGATTCTGAGAAATGGCTAGAGGCCATGAGATCCGAGATGGAATCCATGTACACCAACCAAGTATGGACTTTGGTTGATCCACCTGAAGGGGTCAAAGCCATTGGGTGTAAGTGGGTCTTTAAGATAAAGGCTGATATAGATGGACTTATATATAAGGGTGGTCTCGTAGCTAATGGTTTCAAGCAAATTCATGGTATTGACTGTGATGAAACTTTTTCTCCAGTAGCGATGTTTAAGTCCATTCGGATCATGCTTGCTATTGCAGTATACCACGATTATGAGATCTGGCAGATGGATGTCAAAACCACGTTTCTGAATGGAAACTTGCTCGAGGATGTGTACATGACACTACCTGAGGATTTTGTAGATCCATAGAATACTGGTAGAGTATGCAAGCTGCATAAGTCCATTTATGGACTAAAGCAAGCTTCTTGGAGCTGGAATCTTTGATTCGATGATGCGATCAAATAGTTTTGTTTCATCAAGAATGAAGATGAACCCTGTGTCTACAAGAAGGTTGTTGGGGACACAGTTATCTCCCTTGTATTGTATGTGGATGACATACTACTCATTGGGAACGACATCCCTTTACTTGTGTCTGTAAAGACTTGGCTAGGGAATTGTTTCTCAATGAAGGACTTAGGTGAAGTAGCCTGCATCCTAGGCATAAAGATATATAGAGATAGATCTAAGAGATTGCTTAGCCTAAGTCAGAGTACATATGTTGACAAGGTATTACTACGGTTTTCCATGCAGAATTCCAAGAAAGGATTTCTACCGATGTCAAATGGTGTGAGTCTTTCAAAGACTCAAAGTCCCTCTTCTAGAGAGGAGAGAGACCGCATGGATAAGATCCCTTATGCTTCCGCCATAGGATCTATCATATACGCCATGCTATGTACTCATCCTGATGTTTCGTATGCCTTGAGCATGATGAGCAGATACCAGTTAGATCCAGGTGAGTGTCACTGGATAGTGGTCAAGAATATTCTTAAGTAATTGAGAAGGACTAAAGAATATTTCTTGATATATGGAGGCGATGATGAGCTAGCTGTAAAGGGTTACAGTGATGCCAGCTTCCAAACTGACCAAGATAACTATAGATCGCAGTCTGGGTTCGTGTTTTGCTTGAATGGTGGTGCTGTGAGCTGGAAGAGTTCGAAGCAAGACACAGTTACTGATTCTACAACAGAGGTTGAGTATATTGCTGCATCATAAGCAACAAGGGTGGCAGTTTAGATCTGCAAGTTCATTATTGAGCTTGGGGTGGTTCCTAGCATAGTTGATCCTATTGAGCCTATTGTGGTAACAATGGAGCAATTGCGTAGGCTAAAGAACCTCGCTCACACTAGCGGACCAAACACATACTACGATGCTTCCATCTCATTCGAGAGATCATCGATAGAGGAGATGTGAAGATTTATAGAGTACCCACAGAAGCTAACGTCGCTGATCCCTTGACCAAGGCTTTGGCACAAAGAAAGCATGATTGTCACACTAGGTCATTGGGCCTTAGAGCCTACATTGATTGGCACTAGTGCTTATGGGAGATTGTTAGTTAGAGCCCTAGAGCCAATCATATGATGATTGTTGTATGGACTCGATGTATCATATTCCTATATATTTATAAAGGCATTTTCTTTATGGTTATTATACTTACTTGTATTGGTGCCAAATAACTAAGTATAATAACGTCCTTGAGTAGAAGGTTCTTATCTATATCAATCGATTGGTTGAATCGATAGTGAGATGATATAGAGAACACTACTTTTAATCATTCCTAGTCAAGTATTAACATTCAGGGACAATGTTAATGCGACGAGACTAGCATGAAGGTCAACTCGATGACTTGATCTCACAAGTCATGGATATAGAGATATCAAGTTGACACATGGATACGCATTGGAGAATGTATGCTGAATGACCCGCTATGAGAAAGTATCATGGATCGTTATATGAGTGTCATATATTTTCTCATGTGACTATTAGTATGACTATCAGTCCTTGGACCTGAAGTCACCATGGTTCCCTACATAAGGAGTTGCATACTTTGGCTTTGTCAAACGTCACTCGCAATTGGGTGGACTATAAAGGCGATTACTGGGTATGTAACAAATTATGCGGAGGGATGTGAGTGATGTAGATGGGATCTATCCCTCCTATATGACGCGAGTGACATCATTATTCTTGATAGAGTGAGATCACTAAGTGCATAGCCATGCCCAAATGATTCAATATGAGATATTGAGCTCATTTGATTAGAGTGAGTCTACTTGGAGTTCAAGATATAGATTGATTAGAGGATGACATGGTCTATGCCTCAAATTGATCAATCTAGATGTCAAGGATAGAAGGATATTGCCACATATTGTGAGAGTCACAATTAGTAGTCACAAAGGTGATGTTGGATCTCAACATTCTTGTAACTTGGGTAGTAATGATGTGTTGCTAGATACCGCTCATTACTTATGTTTCTAAATGGGTTTAGGAACATTGCCAACGTTATAAGAACCTATAGGGTCACACACAAAGGGCAATTAGATGGAGATTAGGTTCATATGATGGACCAAGAGGATTAGGTTCATGTGATGAACCAATTTGGATTAAGAGTAATCCAAATTAGACTAATTGAGTTGTACTCAATTTGATTCATGTTTCTAATAAGTCTAATTAGATTATGATTCATTGAGTCAATTTAATTCAATGAATATAGATTCATTAAATTAAATTGGTTAGAAGCAAATGGTTAGATTTGATCAACCATGGGAGATAAGAGGTCAAGTTTGACTTGATTTGAGAAGGGAAGATGAAGGGTCAAGTTTGCCTTGACCAAATGACACCTCATTGGGACATGGCATGGGGTCAGCCAATGATGGTGTTCCACATCATCAAGGCTTCTTTACTTGGTCAAGATTGACTTGACCAAGTGCCACCTCATGAGGGAAACCAAGATCCATGACTCTTGGTATCCCATGGAGGTTTAAATACCTCTAAATGTGGCCGGCCACATAATGGTGCCTGAATAGCATTGTGTGCTCATTCAATCTATCTTCTTCCTTCCTCTCTTCTTCTCTTCTCTCCCTCTCTCCTTGGCCGAGATTCCTTGGGGTGCTAGCACACTCTAAGGTTTCCTCTTCATCTCTTGTTCGTGTGGATACTTCTAGAGGTGTGTACACTTGAACACACTTGAGATCCGACGGACCTTGGATGAGTGGGATTTGCGAAGGGCTTCGCTTCAAAGGTATACTTCCCTTTTTCATGTAGATCTAGTGCAGATCTAGGATAGAACATGTACATGATTTATTTTATATGTCTTCGTACGGATCCGTGGCAAGACATCGGGGTTTCCATAACGTAAAAAGCAGTTTTTGCGGCTCGAAAGTTCCAACAGTTTTAATAAAACCATTGTCTTTGGCTTTATTCGTTTCGTCATTTCCCCTCGCAGTTTTGCTTTCCCTCTCTGTGAAAATCTTTCGCGCCGTGTTTTCCCCTTGGCATTCTCGAACCCTAAGCCATTTTTCTTTCCCTCTCCTCGACGATCTCTTCACGCCATGCCACCAAATGGAGCACTTGCGCGAGATCTGCAAGTGCCTCAAAACCCTAGTCACCTTCCTCCTTTGCCATTGCGACAGCCTTCCGAAGCATGACCCCAAGCCATGGGATCCTCCCTTCGACCCGTCGCAGCTGAAGATCGATCCGCCTCTCGCCATCGCGCGTCGCCGTCTTCCTCTTCGTTGTTACTGCTCTCTCATCTCACTACCACCATGGTGAGTTATTCATCAGTTTGCACAGAATATGGTGTTGCGACCTCGAATAATTTCCCTTTTAGTCAAAATCTGTTAACTACGGATTCACGAGGTTGCAGATTTGCGCCTGGATGAAATAATTTGATATGTTCTCCTATGTAACTTTAGATTTAGTATGTAGTCAATTTTTTTTCCTTCTCTTTTTGCTTATTGCCTGTTGGTTTTGTAGTCAGGAAGAAAGAAGACTAGGGAATCCATGGAGGAGAATGTGACGCTTGGGCCAACTGTACGGGAGGGGGAGCAAGTGTTCGGTGTTGCCCACATCTTTTGCTTCTTTTAATGATACTTTCATTGTGAGTCAAATAAGTCCACTTTCTGATCTGTTGGTTTAGAAGGGGAATTAAAACTTTGATTTTTCTCACCTGCTTTGGGCTTGCAGCATGTTACAGATTTGTCTGGGAGGGAAACACTTGTTCATATTATAGGTATTAAGTTAATCTATATTTCCTTTTTCTCTCTTTGCATATGGTTGTGAGTTCTTTGCTTCAGTTGACATTAGCAAGCAGCATGAACATGTTTGATGGTAATAAAATAGGCTTTTTAGTGGCTATACTTAATGCCATTAGACTTGATTTTGGTTGGAACAAGTTACTTGTTTACGTAATATATTGTTGTTACTCCATTTGTGCATGGCTGAGCCCAACAATTTGGTCAATGACTATACTCTTATTCTCCAATTTCTGAAGCATGGCTCTTAAGATCGCCTTCCTTGTATGGTTGTACCTTGTGGAAGCATTTCGAGTCATAGCCTGTAATATGAATTTTTTTGGTTTCAAATAGTTTTTCTTTGAGATCATTCCTTGTTTCATTGAATCTTGGGCCTTTCTAATGTTGCATTTGATTATCCATAAATATGTGCATTATAGATGTGCTGCACTTTGATGTTGTTCATCTATTTTTTGCTCAGTGGATACCTCTTGCAAACTCTCTTGTGAAGTGTTCCTAGTTTATGGATGAGGGGCACATTCATACTCATTCTGTTTTATGCTATTTAAACTAAAACCTAAACTGATCTAAAAATTTTTATTGATTTATCTTCAAAATTATCAATCTGATAGTGTTTTGTCCTATTTATAGCAATATAATTTCAATGGTGAACAATGATCTCTATTTTGTAGTTCAGCCATACAATTTGGTTCTTTTTACACACTTTTTGATTTTGTAGGTGATTTCATACATTAGAACATTGTATGCCTTTACAAATGATACTCTTGCTAAGTATTCATATGCAACCTCACTTCAAGCTACACTAAGGTATGGAATACTGATTAGTCTAGTGCAAGGCCTTGGTCTTGGCTTCACATATGGTCTTGATATATGTTCTTGTGCTTTACAACTTTGGGTTGGGAGGTCCCTGATTTCGAATGGAAAAGATAATGGTGGAGAAATTATTACTTCTTTGTTTGCTGTAATTTTGAGTGGCCTGTAAGTAAGCTTTGTTATGAAGCCTACATTCATCTTTAGTATATCTTTTCATTTTCTCTCTAGGATATCTTTTGTTCTCATTAAGTCTTTCATTTTTAGTGGACTTAATCAAGCGGCTACCAATTTCTATTCATTTGAGCAAGGGAGAATTGCTGCTTACAGACTTTTTGAGTTGATAAGCCGTTCAAATTCTTCTCTTAATCAGGATAGAAGTACCTTAGCTACAATGCAAGGGAATATTGAGTTTAGGAATGTTTACTTCAGCTATCTTTCATGTCCATAAATTCCCATACTGAGTGGCTTTTACCAAAATGTACTTGCTAGAAAAATTTTGGCCCTTGTTGGTAGGAATGGTTCTAGAAAAAGTAATATAATTCCTCTTATGGAGCCTTTCTATGATCCTACCTTAGATTTGTCTTCTTTGACTATGTTTTCCTATCATACACTAATGTACGTTTCATTGATGCATGACAGTTTTGTCTTGATTTCTTGATGCAGGTGAAGTTCTATTGAATGGGGAGAATATAAAACATCTGAAGTTGGAATGGTTGAGAAGCCAAATTGGACTAGTTACCCAGGAACCAACTTTGTTAAGTTTGAGAATCAAGGATAATATAGATTATGGAAGATCTGCTACATCTGATCAGATTGAAGAAGCTGCTAAAATAGTTCATGCACATAATTTCATAACTTCTCTTGAAATGGGATACGAAACTCAGGTTGATCTTGCACATGTTTAATTTTGAGCTTGTCTTTTGATCATGTTTAATTTTGGGTTGAGTCTCATTTGATATTCTATTTTGCATTGCACTTATTGAACCTGATGTAATATAGGTTGGTAGGACTGGTTTAGCATTGAATGAAGAATAGAAAATAAAAATCTCAATAGCTTGTGCTGTGCTTTCAAATCCTTCTATTCTTCTATTGGATGAGGTCACAAGTGGACTTGATTTTGAGGTCGAAAAGGCTGTTCAAGAGGCTCTGGATATTCTCATGTTGGAGAGATCCACTATTATAATAGCTAGGCACCTTAGTCTTATTCTGCTCTATATTTGACTCTGGAAGTTCTTTCAAATTTTTATTTGCAGATACATGACAGTTCTTTCCTTTAAATACACTTGCAAATTTGCTGGATTTTGTTACATTTACATGCCTTTTCTTCATCCATTTAGTTTGCACTTGATAGTGTTAAAAGTCTACAGGTTCTAAGCATGTTTTGCATCTGTGTGACAGAGATTCCTGTTGATCTGTTCTAAGAAGTGAATTGGTTGTTTGTTCAAGTGTGCCTTCTCACATCTGCATAAGGTAAAAATTTGACCCTATATTTCTTCCTTAATTTGTAATTTTTTTTTCTAATGAATCTTTTAGTATTCAATACCTCTCAAACACATACATATCTGTCTGATTCTTTGCTATTTTTCCAAAAGTTAGTTTATAAATGAAAAATTTACAGAATTTACTGTTTCCAATGCTAGGCATTTACTTTAGGGATCTATTATTTTGCCAACTATAATCTTAGGCAGTTGTCAAAAAGTCATTATTGTGGTTATAGATAAAAATTGATGTAGTATCTGCCTGAAATTTCAATATTAGCAATATGATTATCTAGAAATGTTTTCTCACTTATACATGATGTATAACATAGATGGTAGGAAAATTGAGCACTATATGGTAGTTACATTTTAGAAATACTAAGATTATGCTTTATGATGCACTGAATCCGTAGTGTTTTGACTCATGATATACTAGAAGAGTTAACATTGATTTTTTCTCTTTGTGAGATGCACTTCCTTAAATCATTTCATGGATATGCAGGTTTCAAGTTGTTCTTGTATAGTATCAAATGGACTGCAAGAAGTTCTTGCAATTCATTAAAGAGAAGAAGAAGATAATTCTGGATCATAAAGAGGCCCCCTTGAAATGGAGGTAGAAGGTTAAACCTTGGTTGTATGTTAATTTTCTTGTGTAGTTAATTTTTGAAATTTGAAGATAACATTTTCATGGATTGAATGTAGTAAATATTTACTTTTGTATTGGTGGTTTGTTTATATTAAATAAACATTGGTTGTTTGTTATTATCATGTTACAACATGAACATTAAAGACAACGGTTAGAAACATTGTAAAAAGTACGTAACCACAAAAGTTTTTTTTTTGTAAAAAGTGATAAAAGACAACGGTTCTATCTGTTGTAAAACATAATAAATTTATCTACCACAATGGTTTTAAAACATTGTCATATAGGGTAAAAAAATTTTGAGCATATAGACAACAACGGATAAAAACCGTTGTCGAATGTCTATAAAGACAACATATTCAAAACCGTTGTCATAGGGCAATGCCTTTTACAGCGTTGTCAGTTACAACGACTTTTTGACCCTACAACAACAGATAATATCCGTTGTCGTAGGTCATTTTTGTTGTAGTGAAATTTTAGAATTATCAATTTATTAATAATTTTTTATTTTAAAATTTCTTTCCTTTCATTATCAGATAGAAATTCGAGTTCATATAACTGCATATTTGTTTAAGACATAATCTTCTATTTTTAATAAAGCTTTTTTTTTAATAAAACTTATAAAATGGTGGTTTCTCTTTATTTTTGACATTTTCTTTTCTTGTCTTCTACTCAATACCATCTTCTCATCAGCCCGTAGATAATCATTATCTTATCCGACTTTAGTTGGTATCAGAACTAGTATGTTTTCATTTGAGGAAGCCAAGTGTAATATATTGGAAATATTTTATTTTGATTATGAATATTTCCTTATTAAGTGACACATATTTATTAAGATTTTATTTATTTATGTATAATCTTTTATTTTAATAAATAGGTCGTAAGATTTAAATATACATAATTAATTAAAATCTTATGTTAATATCAATATTATAGAAAAATGATATGTAGAGAGAAAAAATCTCAAAAAAAAGCTCAGCGATAGACACATAAAGTGATGGAGCCCACAAAAGTGAAATGGTGAGCTATGAATTTATATGTCTATCCCTGAGCTTTTCCTTGAGATTTTTTCTCTACATATCATTGCTCTATGTTTTAATATGGTATGATTATTTTATCGTGATTTGTCACAATATTAAAGATTGACTCACTGATGATAATGAGTCATTATAAATAGTTGCCTTTAGGATCCCTAAACATACACATCTTTCAAGAATAACAACATCATCTATAGAAGAGCTTTGAAGTGTTTAGAAAACTTTAAAGCATTAAGCATCAAAAGAGTGTCATGTGTTCTTCAAATATCAATGACTGAAGGTAAAAATTGATTTATTTTTCTGCATTTAATTATCATGTTTATTTAGAAAAAAAATATGATCTATTATTTTTAATAGTTGTTATCAGATAAACTTTTACTTACATCTTGATATAATTATCAATCGCCCCCGAGGCTATGGTGCAACTGCAGAGCATCCAGGTTGTCACCCAGGCACCCACGGTTCGAGCCCCAATTATGACGAATTTACAGGATTTTTCCTCCAAATGAGGCATGCAACTAAAAGATGCTGGACTTCTAGGCTGCCCGTTGCGAGCGCTTCTTTTGATATAATTATCAATCAAGCAATTCTTTATGAAATTTTCTAATTTCTAGTTTCTTTTTAAAAAAAAAACAGAATTTATAATTTGAAAATTTGCATGTAAAAAATTTAGATTAAAATATATAAATATATTCTTCTAAAATTATAAATATTGATTTCCTTGAATAAATTTAGATGTAATATATCAATGATTGTGAATGATTTACGTGTATAAAATTTAGAAAAATTATCATTCTAAAATTATGAATATTGATTTCCTTAGAATAAATTTACATATAATATATCAAAGATTGTGAATGATTTACATATATGAAATTTAGAATTTAAAAAAATTATCCTTCCAAAATTATAAATATTAAGAGTGTCTTTAGTTTATTTATATTTTCATTTCATTTTTCAGAAAATCGTATTTTCTCATTTCTCAGAAAATGATTTTTTTGCTTTTTTCGTTTTCTTAGAAAATTCTCTCTCTTTTTCTTAAAAATGAATGTGAAAATATAAACCAAACGCGTTTTCTATTTTTTCAGAAAATGAAAATAGAAAATAACATGTAATTTTCTTAGCATAAATTAACATGTGATATATTTTCTTGTTATGGATGTGATTTGATGTTACACTTGAAAAATTTACATGTAAATTAATTAGAAAACATTGGCTAATGAAGATTCATCATTTGAATAATATAGTTTAAATAGCAATTATAAGGTGGCATAAGAAGACATATCCAAGAGAGTTATTCATAAACTAGTCTTGTTGATACTTTCGCCTTTGGCTAACGCTTGAGTTGTAATGCCCGCCCTTCCAGGGACACTCTGACTGCCCTTAGAGGGACGGGGTTACTTACATTCACCTAACATACTAATGCATATGAACTCATGGCAGCGGAAGACATACTTAAAAATTTTTATCATATGCATTTGATTGTCTTAAACATGGCATGTGAGTCATAACTTATTAAACTTTTTACCATATCATAATAAGTCTAACATGGCAAACTATCATGAGAGCATAACATACTAGCTCAACCATCATCATAAACATAGGGTCCAAACTTAGTTCACATGCACAATTTAATTAATATAAATTTAAACTTAATTTGATCTATCCACCATGCCACTTCCACACACATCATCATCGCCCTTCCTGCTGCTCCCCTTAGTTCATCCATTCCTTGCCCTTATCTGCAGTACAAGGAAACGTAAAACTATAAGCCCAAAGGCTTAATGAGCTCCTTTCCTACTCATAAAACATAAGGCACATAATATCACATAGCATGTAAAACATAGCATAACATAACATAGCATGGAGAATCATAACATAGAACATAGTTTGTCATATAAGAAACATAACATAGCATGGCATAGCATGTGAGTACATATCATGGGAATATATCATATCCTGTAAGCATGTATCATAACTCATACCTGTTCATAATAATAATGCATAACCAATAATTCATAAAACATATGCATGTAAATGCAAGATGTATATTTTCAAAACATGTATCATGGAATGCACATATGCATCATGTCTCTTTTAAAACATATCTTATACATACTTGAACATAACATAATCATCATGAGGGCTTGGCTTGTACCACATACATACATAATGCGCGCAATCCCTAGGACAGGGTAGCTAGCCCCGAACCTACTAGGGATCTAGGTCCGTTCATAGTCCGTTGACCTAGGGGCGTACTAAGGAGCCCATCCCTTTTTACGAGGTCCGTTTCATAGATCATCGACCTCGGGGCGCTTATGGAGCCCACCCTTGGTACAAGCCATACAAAATAAAATATCATGTCATACATATCATGTCATCATGCATATCATAGCTTATCATACATGTCACAATTTCTTGTCATATCATGAAGAGAGCTCTTGATCCCATCTTAAGGGAAGCATCTCTTTGCTATACCATGAAGAGTGCTCTTGATCCCAACTTAAGGGAAGCAACTCTTTTGGCTTTTCTTCTTACATAAGCCTTTCATACATATATCATAAACATAACATGTTCGCATCACAACATATAACATGTGATCTTCATATCATCAAGTATGGCATATCATATCATGAGCATAGCATATCATATTGTGAGCATAGTATATCATGTCATGAGCATAGCATATCATATCATACAACAAAACTCATCTCATAACATAAGGCATAACATATCATATCATGACCATAGCATATCATATCATGAGCATAGCATATCATATCGTGAGCATAGCATATTATATCATGAGCATATCATATCATATCATGAGCATAGCATATCATATCGTGAGCATAGCATATCATATCATGAGCATAGCATATCATATCATAAAACATAATTCATCTCATAACATAAGGCATAACATATCATATCATGAACATAGCATACCATATTATGAGCATAGAACTTAACAAATCACATATCAAAGACTATACATCATGAGAAAACATAAGCATGCTTGGTTAGATTTACTCTAAACCCAATTATCCATCTTGGCCGAAACCTTGCTAAATGGATTTTCCCCTTTTTTTTCACTATAAGAAGTATGAAACTAAGCCACCCATAGATAAATAACCAAATATCATATAGGCATAAACAAGCATGGTTTGTTGCAAGGCATGGCTTTAAATCTCAACACTTTCTTGGCCGAACCTTAAGGTGAAGTTCTAGGTTTCATTAGAGTAACATGTAGCATAAAACTTATCTAACCATATACAAAAGATCATGATTAGGTTTCAAAACTTTACCCTAGGCTTGGCATTCCTTCTTGGCCGAGACCTTCATTTAGGGTTTTAGGTTTTCTAATGCAACATGTAACATAATGACTTAACCTAACCACATACAAGATATCATACTTCATGAACAAGCATAAATAAGCATGATTGGATTTCAAATTTTTTTACCCTAAGCTTGGTATCATGTCTTGGCCGAAACTTCACATTAGGGTTTCTATCATTTTTGTTACCACATGAAGCATAACAATCTAAGCTATCAACATATAAAAATTCCTATATCATGAAGAAGCATAAACAACATATTTCCTTTACAAAAATTTTGCCCTAACCCTTGTAACCCATCTTGGCCGAAACTTATATTAGGGTTTTTCATCATTTTTGTTACCACATGAAACATAAAAATCTAAGCTATCAACATTTAAAAATTCATATATCATGTAGAAGCATAAATAACATATTCCCTTTTTAAAATTTTTGCTCTAACTCTTGTAACTCATCTTGGCCGAAACTTACATGGAGGTTTTCATCATTTTTGTTATCACATGAAGCATAAAAACCTAAGCTATCAACATATAAAAATTCATATATCATGTAGAAGCATAAATAACATATTCCCTTTTCAAAATTCTTGCTCTAACTCTTGTAACTCAACTTGGCCGAAACTTACATGGAGGTTTTCATCATTTTTGTTATCACATGAAGCATAAAAACCTAAGCTATCAACATATAAAAATTTATATATCATGTAGAAGCATAAATAACATATTCCCTTTTCAAAATTCTTGCTCTAACTCTTGTAACTCAACTTGGCCGAGACTTACATGGAGGTTTTCATCATTTTTGTTACCACATGTAGCATAAAAACCTAAGCTATCAACATATACAAATATATATATATATCATGAAGAGGCATGAACTACATATTTCCTTCTCAAAAAAAACAAGAACATCTACATATAAAACGATCGACAACTACTTGTACTGCAGTGAGGGGATACTCACATCTTTCGCTTGATTTCCTTAGGGAAGTAACCTTGATTTGTGGAGCTTTCCTAGAGAGAAATTTTCCTTTGCTTGGGTTTCGGAAATGAAGGTGGGGAGAAGAAACTTGGTCACGGTGGAGAGAAAAGAGAAAGGGAGAAAAATGAGGATTTTCCTTCATTTCTCCTTTTATTCTACATGAGAGGAGGAAGGAAAAATGGGGTTTTCCTTCTCTTTTCCTTTACTTCTCCTTTAATGAAAAGAGGAGGCAAGGATCCTCTTTTCTTTTGAGAGGAAGAAGGCAACTCTAACTTCTCCTTCTAAGTGAAAAGAGCCTTCACTTCCTTACCTTTAACTATGATTTCCCTCTCCTTTCTAACAATAATTACTCTTGGTCTATTGGTTAACACATACATGTATCTAGTAGGAGATCCAAGGTTCAAACCTTGGTCATCTCTTTTTTGGTTCTCTTATTTTATTGTTTTTTTGAAATTTTACATATAAGACCTATTTATTTTTATTCATGATAAAAATATCTAAAATCTTGCTAAGTACCCTATGGGTGTTACATGAGTCACTAGTCTTCTTGGTAACGTTCCTATATCTAAAGAGGTTGGTTTTTAAAAAGGCCTTGCCCTACTAATCTTTCCAAGGAGCATTCTTGGAAAGTATTGATTGTGTTACTAAATAATTACTATATAAAAATTTAAAAATATCCAGTAAACCATTTAAATAATTGAGGTTTAACCACAACATCCTGAATTATTTAAAATAATACATTAAATCTACGTTTGGTTAGGGGTAATGCAATCAAACTTGTAATGTAATAAACTTTATAATGTAATTAATGTAATCTTGATTACATTATTACATTTGGTAATTTAATGTATGTAATCTTTAATTACAAGGGTGATTATATCCTTTTGTTTGGTGTCTAATATTTTTTTATAAGGAATATAATTTATATTATTATAAAATAACAAAAATATCCTGTGACGTCGGTGACTGGTGATGGCGGCGGTGGCCGGTGGTTGGCCACCGGAGGTTGGAGATGGTAACGGTGGCGGCTGGCGACAGCCGGCTGAGGCAGCCGAAGGCAGGTGGCCGATAACGGCCAACGACACCCAGAGGCGCCCAACTGCGGTGGTGGATGGTGGCGGAAGCGACGTAAATGATCGGTTGATGCCAAAAATAGACTAGAGATATATTTGACATTTAAATTTTAGTTAAACTGTGTTCTCGTAATGTAATCAGATTAATGGTGTTGACCTTGTAATCTAGATTAGAAAATTTTATTAAG
The DNA here is from genome assembly GCF_018446385.1 of Zingiber officinale. Taxonomy (NCBI): domain Eukaryota; kingdom Viridiplantae; phylum Streptophyta; class Magnoliopsida; order Zingiberales; family Zingiberaceae; genus Zingiber; species Zingiber officinale. Next base: position 81,292,928 of record NC_055987.1, on the reverse strand, counting down.
TTTTATAATCCAGATTACATTGTATTAAAGTCTTAAAATTGTATCAAACAAAGTAATAAATATTGTAATATAATCTTGATTATATTACTAAGCGGATTACCTCCTACCAAATGTAGCCTAAGTGGATTATGATCACATAATGGATATAAATTATAATTAATTATATAAACAAACAAATTTTACCCCACAGGTATCTTTGTTATATTTATGTGATTAACTAGAATAAAATATCAAATTATGTTTTCTTGATTTACCTATATATATATATATAATTAGATAATTTTATTATAAAGTTATAGTACAATTTAATTGAATTAAAATTTAGCCCACAGACAAGTTATATCTCATTAGATTTCTTTTTTTCTCTAAACATGGTTTACATTGATAAACATGACATTTTCCTTATTTTCTTTAATACATATGTATTTAATTTATGTAGCACAATCTTCAAATTTCTCTAATATGCACTGTAATAACCCAAAACTCAAGGGTAATAACTATAAAGTCTAGAAGGAATAAATTCTCCTTCATTTAGGGTGATTGTTTTAGTACCCTAAGGTAGTTTTGATGTGATTAACCAAGTCAAGTTAGATTTTGTTATATTTTGATGCCCTGTTGTTACGATTCCGCAAGTGCACGGATTCATCGTCAGTAATATAAAAAATTGTCGAACCCACAAGGACTGGTTATAAGCACTAGTGATGGCACACTTAGGATTAGCTACACTATCAATGGTTGTAAGTAATCTAAGAAAAGAGATTAGAAAGCGGGAAGTAAGAACTAGCGAGGAGAAGAAATCAACCTGGTTAATGAAGAGTTCTAGGAGTCCGATTTCATTGTGGTGGTATTGATGTATCTCATGCTATCCTATACTCATTGTCCATCAACATGCATTCACCGGAAGCTAAAGCAACTATCCTTGAGCACCAAACAAAGGTAATCCCTATGAAATCCTATTACGGTTAACTCCTGTCACTAGGGCACCTCGGTAGATCACAAGGACACGATTCTTATTGATGTTATTAAGGATAGAATTAAGAAGCTTAGTTTGGTCTACCTGCTTGAAGCTTCAAATAATGATTCTGAATCTACCTGCTTGAAGCTTGCAATCAAATTCCTCATGTGAGCAGTTTTGCTTGGTGGATAGAATTTGTCCAGGAATTTCTGCTCACACTGCTCCCAGGATGTAATGCTATTTGCTGGAAGGGAATTTAACCACTGCTTGGCTCTGTCTTTCAGGGAGAATTCGAAGAGCAATAACCTTACTGATTCTGGAGGGACTCCGCTCACTTTCATGGTGTCGCAGATCTCGTAGAAAAGCTCCAAGTGGTGGTTTGGATCATCATGCAGTCCTCCTCCGAATTGATTCTGCTGAACCATGTGAATTACTGCAGGCTTGATCTCAAAGTTATTAGCTTCGATTGGCGATCGAGTGATGTTAGACCGAACCCCTCGCGCATAAGGTGCTGCATAATCCTTCAACAATTTATCAGCCATCTCTGAAGATTCTTGCGCTGCTTGAAATGCCTTCTGTAGGTTTTTTCTCCTCAGGAAAGTCCTATCAATCTCTGGATAAAACGGTAGGAGCTGTCCTGAAAGATTAGCTCTTCGCATGCACAAATAAAAATATGAACTATAGTAAAGAAGAAAGAATGAAAATATTAAATTTTTTTGGTGTTTTTAATAAAAATGCAGAAAGTAAAGAAAAACAAGAATAAAATTATTTATCTCTAAATGCAAACTAAAGGAAAGAAAAAGAAAAAGAAAACAAAGTCTAATCTAATCTAGTATGACTATCACTAATGTTATAGACGCAGTCCCCGACAACGACACAAAAAAATTGTTACGATTCCACAAGTGCACGAATTCATCGTCAGTAATATAAAAGATTGTTGAACCCACAAGGACTGGTTATAAGCACTAGTGATGGCACACTTAGGATTAGCTACACTATCGATGGTTGTAAGTAATCTAAGAAAAGAGATTAAAAAGCGGGAAGTGAGAACTAGCGACGAGAAGAAATCAACCTGGTTAATGAAGAGTTCTAGGAGTTTGGTTTCATTGTGGTAGTATTGATGTGTCTCATGATATCCTATACTCATTGTCCATCAGCATGCATTCGCCGGAAGCTAAAGCAACTATCCTTGAGCACCAAACAAAGACGATCCCTATGAAATCCTATTACGGTTAACCCCTGTCACTAGGGTGCCTCGGTAGATCACAATGACACGACTCTTATTAATGTTATTAAGGATAAAATTAAGAAGCTTAGTTTGATCTCTTACTTCCTTGTGGAGGAGTCGCCTCTCCTTTCAAGGAAGTAACCTAGATGTTTGTGAACGGGTTACCCCTGTCACTAGGGCCCTTTGGGTGTATGATCTAAGGTATTCCATCTACGTGGTTGGCAATTCCTACACAATCAATCAACATGACAAAGAGATCGAGTAGTCGAAACAAAGCAAGTGAAATCATCCATTAAAATATAAGCATAACATGAGTCTTACATCAAAACCAATCCACAATTACTCCCTCATCCTAGAACAAGGACTCTACTCCATAGACGCCGGAGAAAAACCCGAAGACATAGTGAATCTAAACATATGATCCTCAAAAACAAAGAGAGAAAGAAGAAGTATGCTTATCCAATGAAGATTAGTGATATTCAGATCCAATCCTTTGCTTCTGGAGTTAATGTGGTGATGAAAGGTCACTGGATTGATGTCCTGGACGGTGTGGAATGACACCAGAGTGATTCTCCTCTTGACGGCTTACCTCCCGGCTCTCCCCTCCCTAAAAAAGGGTTAAAAACCCATTTTATAAGCTAGGGCACGATACGGTGGCACGGTCGTGCAAGGATGGCACGGTCGTGCCCATTCTTGGCTTTGGGTGCGCTACACGGCCGTGCCAATTGTCACGACCGTGTGATGCTGGGACTCGGTTCTAGGGACACGACCATGCAGGGGTTGCACGACCGTGTGCTGCTTGGTCTCGGTCATGGGGGACATGGCCATGCAGGGTTGCATGGTTGTGTGCTGCTTGGTCTCAGTTATAGGGGGCACGCCTGTGCAGGGTTGCACGACTGTGTTCTGCCACATGACAGTGCAAGGGTTGCACGACCGTGCACTTCTCCTCTTCTGTTTGGCCACACGGTCGTGTAGGGTTTGCACGGCCATGTTCTCTGGCTCGCTCCGGTGCTCCGACAAACGTTGTTTTCGCTCCAAAAGTTGTTCCTGTCAAGACAAAACTAAACAAAGAGCAGATATCTGTGCAAAAGAATGTATATAATGAATACATGATAAAAGAGGCGATCATACAAAGAATATATACGTATAAAGTAAGCAAATGTGCGTAAAAACATGCATAAACTATCATAATATTTACGCACATCACACCCCCAGACTTGAACCTTTGCTTTCCCTCAAGAAAAACACTATAAACTATTTTCATGAGCGCTTGTTAGTGTTTCATAATCCCTAGTGCATTCGCCTAACTCTATCAACTAGTTTCATTGATAAGCATGATTGTGGAGTTACCTAAGTATGGCCTAAGCGTAAGTTCTTTGTGCTCGGTGCAATAAGTAGCTCAAACTCTTCAAGTTTCAATTCTTCATCCTAGTTAAGTCGTCATACAATTGAATTCCTAATGTTCCCGGTGATAAGCACTTACCTGCCACACACTTGGTTCGTTTTCCTTAAGTTACACAAAGTCTCAAAGGATGCTACTCAGAGTCAAGAGAAATATAATATTCATTTCCCCAGTTACCTAACTCGGTCTCAAAGGGGTGAATTGTTAGTTTCCACTCACGACAACTATTTTTTTATCCCTTATTCATTTGTTTTGGTGCTATAGTGTAGCACTAATCACACATACGAGATGCATATGTTGGGATCTAGATTTTTCCAAATGAGCTTCCATGATCTTAGGTCATCCAGTAACCAAAATGTAAATAAGAAATCACCATGGGAACACAAGCACTAAAGAGTTTGGATGAATCATAACTATTCCAAAAGTATTTCTACTATTCAAGCTTTAGTACTTAGATGTAGTGTAAATAAGATCCTTAATGTTAGGTCAAAACTTATACCAAACTCTGTACAATACTTAGCTTATTTCATGCTACTAGAGATAGAGAAAGGAGATACACCAAACATACTAACACTATCTTGGCAACTCATAAACTAAGAAAATGCTAGTCATTTTGCTATCGGACATGTAGTAGAAAAAGTAGAAGGTTTGATGTTCTCAAATATGCCTCAAAACCAGAAATGCGAATAAATAAAGTAAAGTACAAATGAGGTGCAAATAAAAACACGAAACTAGAAAAAAAATGCAGATAAACAATAAACAAAACAAACTAAGAATAAAATATGCAAAGCAGAAATAAAATGCAAAAAGAAAAGAAAACTAGAAAACTCAACTGACAACTCGAAAACTCGACTCAAGTTGTGTAGACAAACACAACACCCCCCAGACTTAAACCTTTCATCGTCCTGATGAATTCAATACGGTGGCGAGGGTGGGGGATAAGGGGGTCTCCGATGTGTGCCAGGGGGAAATCTAGGCATACCAGGAAGATGGCCAAGGTGTTGATGATATTGATATAGAGCATCTACTTGTTGTCTAGTAATATCCATATCATCTATAAAATTTCTCATTCTTTCCTCGTCAACATTATAGTCCTGAACAAACCCTGTCATCTGACTATTGAAGTCCCTAGTGAACTGAAAATGATCCTGTACCTCCCTAAACTGGTTGTCAGATAACTTAAAGTGACCCTCCAATAATCGTTGTTGGGTATTTTTCTTCTCATGAAGGGAGTCTATAGACGTACAAAAAGAAGAAAAATCAAACCTAGAGGATCCTGTGCTATATGTAAAAACGTGCCTAGGAGGTTCCGGATGTCCGGAAGGCTGCGGAAATCCTGATGATGAGGGCTCTTGGTGGTACTTGATTTCTTCTAAAATGGAGGGGACAGTTTCAGGGTCTAAGTCAGTAATCACCCAATTCGCGGGGTCGCAAGCTGAAGTGCGCTCGGGGCAAGGAAGGGGTAATGAAAAATCATTGGTTCTAGGGAAAGTAAACTCATTCTCATCCCGACAAATAACCTTCATAGCAAGACAAGAATCGATATCGATCTTGTCATTACCATGAATCACCTTTAATCCATCAAGTGTACAACCCAGATTGACTGCTACTTGGGTGATAAATCCACCAAACACTATCATCCCCAAAGATGCCTTAGCTGCCCTCAACAAAGTTTGCAAAAAGTGAAATCCGGAATCAAAATCAACTTTATTTAATATCGCCTAAAGGGAATAGAGTTCTATCTTTCTAACCACCCCATCACTCTCTCCTCGACCAAAGATCATTTTGCTCATCACTCTGTGAAGGTATCTTAAGGTTGGGTTTTGCATATGGGATGCCTTGGCTCTAGAGGGTTCATAAGGGTCTTTTGATCCGGTTATTGATGTCCAAAATCCATTCCATCTTATTTCATCACTAAATCCTCGGGCACCACCAATGGGTAAACCAAAATAATTATTGAAATCGTTAAAAGTCTACTAAACTTCTTTATTCATCATCCTAAATGTTATGACCCCTACGTAGACATCCTTGGAAGAAAATTTAACATTAAGTAAGCTCAGAAATTAAAGGACTGGGCCGGGGTAAGTCGGTGGATGAGCGTACATAATATCATTCCAATCTAAAGAGATTATCATCCAATCTACATCATCCTTAATTCCTAACACGTCCATAGTAATGGGATCCATATATTTAGTGCATGTAATTTTCCTAGCGATGAGGATATCAAATCTATCTTTTTGTTCATGATTTCTAAAGACAATATTGAACTCATTTTCGTTACCTTCGTCGCATGCCACCCTTTTTCCTTTGCCTTTTGAAGAACACGAAGCCTTCCCCTTGCCTTTGTCACCTCCCGGTGCATCCCCTGTTGGGATTTTAGGGCCGCGAAAATCGCGTTTTCGCGTCGCGGAAACCCTGAATCACCCTAGCCAACGGATCTTTTGCGAAGAAAAGATTTAAAAAACAAAATTACGAGTACGAGTTTCTCCTTAGATCTACTCCTAGATCTACATGAAAAGAGTTATACCTTTGAAGCGAAGCCCTTCGCGTTCCCACTCGTCCAAACGGTGCCGGATCTCAAGAGTATCAAGATAGATGCTCCTCTAGAAGTATCCACACGGACAACTTAGGTGGAGAAGACCTAAACAAAGGTGTGCTAGCACCTTGATAGGTCACGGCAAGAAGAGGAGAGGGAGAGGAAGAGAGCTCCAAGAGGAAGAAGAAGGAATAATACACTTGAATGAGGAAAATCAATTTTGATTCCCATTTAAAAGTGGCCGGCCACTTTCAAGTTGTGTAACTCCCAAAAATTGCATTAAGTGCAATTAATGTGAAGCTATTAAAGAAAATGGCTTTGTAACTTCCATGAGGTGGCACCCATGATGATGTGGAGTAACATCATTGGTCCACATCAATGCCAACTCACAATGAGGTGGCATAAAGTCAAGTCAAACTTGACTTTTAATCTTCCTCTCAAGTCAAGTCAAACTTGACCAAATCTCTTCCATGGTTGATCTAATCTAACCATTTGATTCAAGCCAACATAATATAATGAATCTAATTCATTAAATTAAGTTGATTTAAATGAGTCATAATCTAAATTAGAATAATTGAATACATGAATCCATTTGAGTCCAACTCAAGTTAGCCCAATTAGGATTACTCTTAATCCAATTTGATTCATCAAATGAATCTAATCCTCCTGGTTCATCATATGAACCTAATCTCCATCTAATTGTCCTTAGTATTTGACCCTATAGGTTCTTGTAACGTTGGCAATGCCCTAAACCCATTTAGGAGCATAAGTAATAAGCGGTATCTAGCAACACATCATTACTACCCAAGTTACAAGAATGTTGAGATCCAACATCACCTTGTGACTACTAATTGTGACTCCTCACAATATATGACAAGTGTCCTTCTATCCTAGACATCTAGATTGGTCAATGTGAGGCATAGACCGTGTCATCCTCTGACCAATCTAAATCTTGAACTCTAAGTAGACTCACTAAATCAAATGAGCTCAATATCCTATATTGACTCATTTGGGCATGGCCATGCACTTCGTGGTCTCACTCTATCAAGAATACCGATGTCTCTCCCGTCATATAGGAGGGATAGATCCCATCTACATCACTCACATCCCTCTGCATAATTTGTTATATACCCAGTAATCGCCTTTATAGTCCACCCAGTTACGAGTGACGTTTGACGAAACCAAAGTATATAACTCCTTATGTAGGGATCTATGGTGACTTCAGGTCTAAGGACTAGTAGTCATACTAATAGCCACATGAGAAAGTATATGACACTCATATAACGATCCATGATACTTTCTCATGACGGGTCATTCAGTATACATTCTCTAATGTATACCCATGTGTCAATTTGATATCTCTATATCCATGAATTGTGAGATCAAGTCATCGAGTTGACCTACATGCTAGTCTTATTGCATTAACATTGTCCCTGAATGTTAATACTCGACTAGGAATGATTAAGAGTAGTGTTCCCTATATCATCTCACTATTGGTTCAACTAACCGATTGATATATGTGAGAACCGTCTACTTAAGGACATTATTATACTTAGTTTATATGGCACCAATACAAGTAAGTATAATAACCAAAATCAAAATGCCTTTATTTATATAGAATATGATACAATAAGTCCAAAATACAATCATCAAATGATTGGCTCTAGGGCTCTAGCTAACATCCCCTTCACCAGATCCACTGCTTCCTCGACGAAGTCTCTTCAAATGGTGCAAGGTTTTGAGGAATTTCTTGTGGAGATGGGTCTTGAGGATGGGAGAGAAGGAGAAGGAAGGAAAAGAAGGGAGTTGCTTCTCTCTTGTCGGGTTTGTGGCTTGGAGAAATGCTAGATCTAGATGTAGATCTAAGTAAAAATGAGCTCTAGAGGTGTGAAATTAGGGTTTGATGTGGTGTAGTAGGGAGGAGAAGACTTTTGGGAGAGAAGGAGATGGAAATAGGATTTTTTTGGAGGGGTGCGCGGCGCACACGGGCAGGTGCATGACCGTGTCTTAGAGACACGACCGGATTAGGTGGGGCTTTGCATGGCCGTGCAGATTGGCATGACCTCCTCTTTTCTCCCCTCGGCCAAGGTTGCACGGCCGTGCCAATTGGCACGGCCCAGCCCTCCCTCTTCTCTGGAAAAAATCTCACGATCGTGCCAATTGGCACGACCCGAGTCATCTCCTTCTCTGGCAATTTTGCATGGCTTGTGTCCTTCTTCTCGCTGCATAGGCTACACGCTCGTGCAAGGTTGCATGAGTCGTGGCCTCCATCCCTTTGTTGGGTTCACACGGTTGTGTGGAATCAAACGACCGACTCCTTTAGGCTTACGGTGACTCGCCTTTCACTCTTTTGGTTCCTCTGACGCCTCCACGCCCATGAAACGCTCACGGCCAGCTCGTGGAGGCTCTGCACATCCTGAAAATGAATACCCAAAAATAAAGAAATAATAAAAATGCTCAACTAAACTATAACAATGAATTAGAATGAAAAACCCTTGGGTTGCCTCCCAAGAAGCGCTTGTTTTAGATCTTTAGCTCGACCCCGTTTCAATCAATGTGGACTAAAGCCGTGGAAGCACGACTCTCCTCCTAGGGTTAATGCTCCAATCCGTGCCTTCAGTTTCGCTCGTGCAGGACAAATGTACTTCTTATTGCTCACTGGAGGGGAACTCTCATGAAAACTGCACTCCTCGACTTTATGTATGTTGATCTTGCTAGAATTACCCTGAGAAGTGGGGTAGCAGATGGAGGAACCAGATAAATCAAACACGATCTTTTCTTTGCCGATCTCCAAGGATAACCTGTGACTTTTTACATCAATGATAGCTCTAGCTGTGGCAAGGAATAGTCTTCCAAGGATGATCGGTATCTTGGGGTCTTCTTCCATATCCAAGATAATGAAATCTGTGGGAACGATACATCCACCCACTTCTACTGGCACGTCTTCCACTACTCCCATTGGGTATCTGCATGAATGGTCAGCTAATTGCAGTGCCATAGTGGTCAGTTTAATGTTCTGGAAGCCCAGCTTCTTACATAAAGAGTACGGAAGTAGGCTAACGCTGGCCCCCAAGTTGTAGAAAGCTCTCGGTATGAGTTCAGAACCAATTTTACACAGTATGGAGAAACTTCTTGGATCTTGAAGCTTTGGTGGAGAATTTGCCATAAGGAGAGCGCTGCAATTCTCTGTTAATGCTAAGGTCTCAAAGTCGGCTTTCTGCCTTCTATTGAATAAAATACCCTTCAAGAACTTTGTGAACTTCGACATTTGGTGCAGTGCATCTATCAGTGGTACTTCTATGCAAATTTCCTTGATCTTCTTCAGGAATCGGTTGAACTCTTCATCCTTCTGGGAGGTTATCAGTTTCTGAGGGAAAGGAATCGTCTGACTCTGTGGGGGGGACTCGAAGAGTTTCTTCAACTTTTTTAGTAGCCTCCTCTCCATCCCTGTTTTGAGTTTGATTGGGCATTAGGGGAGAGGGCTCCTTCTCTGAGTCAGGTTCCTTCTGAGCAATGATTTGGGGGTCTCCCACAGTACGTCCGCTCCTCACCTCAATGCGGTTGCAATGTTCCATTGGATTTATATCTGGCTTCCCTGGAAATGTTTCCTGTGCTCTTGAGATGGACTGTGCTATCTGGCTGTCTTGCATCTTTTGATGCTTTTCAGAGTTTTCCATTCTTTGAGTTAACATCTTGATCTCATTCTTCATCTCCTTTTGCTCTGAGAGAGCTTCTTCAAGTATCTTTTCAATTCTGGGCAATTATGAAGGTTGCTGTTGAAAAGTTTTTTTTCCAGATGAGTAGTTTTGCTGCCCAAGTGAATAGCTCTGTTGTCCAGGTTGATAACTCTATTGTCTAGGTTGATAACTTTATTTTGCTGGCCCTTGATCCTGATTGTTCTGGTATGAGAAGTTTGGGTGATTCCTCCAACCTGGATTGTATGTGTTGGAGTACGGATTGTTTTGCCTTTGGTTGTAGTTGACTATCACATCACACTGCTCAAGTTGGTTTATCTGTGCTTGTAATGACCCTAGGGGCAAGTATCTTGAGCATGATCCGTAATTCCACAAGTCTCACAAACATAAACTATCGCATTGGTCGTATTGTTATTCTTCCCCATGGCCTCAAACTTCTTGGTCAGAGCGTCTAGATTTACAGACATGAGAGTGACTGCATTTACATCGAATTTCCCTGAAGCTTTTATTGGGTTTCCTGAGAAAGAACCACCAGATCTTTTTGATGCCCACTGATGGTGATTTTGTGCCACATTCTCTATGATCTCTTCAGCTTCATTAAGGCTCTTGTTCATTAGTGCTCATCCTGCTGCAGAATCGAGGGATACTTTTGTGTGATAGTTGATTCCATTGTAGAAGGTGTGTAGAACCAACCATTTCTCAAGGCCATGATGGGGGCAATGTCTCAACATACTCTTGAATCTGTCCCAGGCTTCAAATAATGATTCTGAATCTACCTGCTTGAAGTTTGCAATCAGATTCATCATGTGAATACTTTTGCTTGGTGGATAGAATTTGTCCAGGAATTTTTGCTAACACTGCTCCCAGGATGTAATGCTATTTGCTGGAAGGGAATTTAACCACTGCCTGGCTCTATCTTTCAGGGAGAATTTGAAGAGAAATAACCTTACTGATCCAAATGGTGGTTTGGATCATCATGCGGTCCTCCTCTGAATTGATTCTGCTGAACCATGTGAATTACTGTAGGCTTGATCTCAAAGTTGTTAGCTTCGATTGGCGGTCGAGTGATGCTAGACCGAACCCCTCGTGCATAAGGTGCTGCATAATCCTTCAGCAATTTATCAGCCATCTCTGAAGATTCTTGTGCTGCTTTGAAATGCCTTCTGTAGGTTTCTTCTCCTCAGGAAAGTCCTATCAATCTCTGGATCAAACGGTTGGAGCAATCCTGAAAGATTAGCTCTTCGCATGCACAAATAAAAATATGAACTATAGTAAAGAAGAAAGAAAGGAATAACATTAATTTTTTTTAGTGTTTTTAATAAAAATACAAGAAGTAAAGAAAAACAAGAATAAAATTATTTATCTCTAAATGCAAACTAAAGGAAAGATAAAGAAAAAGAAAACAAAGTCTAGTCTAATCTAGTACGACTATCACTAATGTTATAGACGCAGTCCCCAGCAACGGTGCCAAAAACATGTTACGATTCTGCAAGTGCAGGGATTCGTCGTCAATAATATAAAAGATTGTTGAACCCATAAGGACTGGTTATAAGCACTAGTGATGGTACACTTAGGATTAGCTACACTATCTATGGTTGTAAGTAATCTAAGAAAAGAGATTAGAAAGCGAAAAGTGAGAACTAGCGACAAGAAGAAATCAACCTGGTTAATGAAGAGTTCTAGGAGTTCGGTTTCATTGTGGTGGTATTGATGTGTCTCATTCTATCCTATACTCATTGTCCATCAGCATGCAATCGCCGGAAGCTAAAGTAACTATCCTTGAGCACCAAACAAAGACGATCCCTATGAAATCCTGTTACGATTAACCCCTATCACTAGGGCACCTCAGTAGATCACAAGGACACGACTCTTATTGATGTTATCAAGGATAGAATTAAGAAACTTAGTTTGGTCTCTTACTTCCTTGTGGAGGACTCGCCTCTTCTTTCAAGGAAGTACCCTAGATGTCCATGAACGGGTTACCCCTGCCACTAGGGCCCCTCGGGTGTACGATCTAAGGTATTCCCTCTACGAGGTTGGCAATTCCTACACAATCAATCAACATGACAAAGAGATTGAGTAGTCGAAACAAAGCAAGCGAAATCATCCAATAAAATATAAGCGTAACATGAGTCTTACATCAAAACCAATCCACAATTACTCCCTCATCCTAGAACAAGGACTCTACTCTATAGATGCTAAAGAAAACCCTGAAGACATAGTGAATCTAAACATATGATCCTCAAAAATAAAGAGAGAAAGAAGAAGTATGCTTATCCAATGACGATGAATGATCTTCGGATCCAATCCTTTGCTTCTGGAGTTGATGTGGTGATGAAAGGTCGCTGGATCGATGTCCTGGATAGCATAGAATGCCACCAGAATGATTCTATTCTTGACGGCTCACCTCTCGGCTCTCCCCTCCCTGAAAAAGGGCTAAAACCCCTTTTATAGGCTAGGGTGCGGCATGACCATGCAAGGATGGCACGGCTGTGCCCATTCTTGGCTCTGGGTGCGCTGCAACCGTGTCAATTGGCACGACCGTGTGCTGCTGGGATTCGGTTCTAGGGACACGACCATGCAGGGTTACACGGTCGTGTGCTGCTTGGTCTCGGTCTTGGAGGACACGGTCGTGTAGGGTTGCACGATTGTCTTCTACCGCACGACCGTGCAAGGGTTGCATGGTCGTGCACTTCTCCTCTTCTATTTGGCCACACGGCCATGCAGGGTTTGCACGGTCGTGTTCTCTGGCTCACTCCGGTGCGTCGATAAACACTATTTTCGCTCCGAAAGTTGTTCCTGTCTACACAAAACCAAACAAAGAGCAGATATCTGTGCAAAAGAATATATATGATGAGTACATGATAAAAGAGGCGATGACACAAAGAATATGTACGTATAAAGCAAGCGAATATGTGTAAAAGCATGCATAAACTATCATAATATTTATGCACATCACCTGTGTCTAAATGTGCAAGAACTTATGAGCACAAAAGGTTGATTGAAAGAGGTAGCTAGCGAGAAGGACAACACGAGAGATAGTCAACGGGCTCAATATGTCTGAGGGACGAGGTGTTGTGGAAGAGTACCCTAGCGGATGAGAAGGAGGTGCGCAACATTTTCGAGGGATGAGAAGCCAGAACGGAAGGTTGCTCAAGAAGGCTGAAAAATGGGTTCGGGTGAGCCCTATTCCAGATGGTCAAAATCACCCAAGTGAGCGAAACCGAAGTGAAATACCCAACCCAAAAAGTCAATAGGAGGTTGACTTTTAGGTCCGAGCACTCAGATCACTTGGGCGCCCCCGAGGTGCCTCGCCCAACGAGGGCCGACTCGAACCTGTTCGAGTACCCAGACTAGAAATTTTATTGAAACGCGTGATGTCATGATCTGGTGCGATGAGGATAAAATTCTATCAACGTTTAGGCACCTGGAACCCTTCCAGGCACCCGATCTAGGCTATAAATATAGCCTGGATCCTAGAAGCTAAATGGCACTAAAAACGATAGGGAAGAACACTTGTAAATGTTCTACCTTTTGTTTTGCTTTGTATTCGAGTGCTTTAATTGTTTTAAGAGGTTTCTCCACTTGAAGGAGATTTTATTGTGAGCTTACTTGCCTTGGATTAGCAATCTCCTTATTGCAAACCAAGTAACTCTTTATGTTCTACTTTCTCTTGTTTAATTAGTTTGTTAATTTTTTTATGCAAGTGTTTGTTTTAATCAAGTTGTAAAGTTCGAGAAAGGTTTTTGTTTGAATTTTTTGTGCAGGGCTATTCACCCCCTCTAGCCGACCGCTAAGGGACCAACAAGTGATATCAGAGTGAGGATGCTTCAAGAGGACTAAGCGTGGTTCAAAACACAAGAGATGCTCGGATCAAGAATCTACCCACCTAAGTTCGAGGGAGAATTTAGGAATTGGAACAAAAAGATGGAGGTATTCTTTAAGACAAATTTTGATTTATTACTAATTGTGAAATTTGGTTTTGTAGCACTAGAGGGTAAAGAAAAATATCAATGGACGAAACAAGAGCAAGCCAACTTCGTGGCAAATGACAAAGTAGAGTTTCATTGACTTAGCATTTTACCACCTCAAGAAGTCAACTAGATCGAAGCCTACGAGTCAGCCAAGGAGTTCTAGGAGAAATTCTTGGAACTACACAAAGGGATCTTGGAGGAAAAATTTGTGAGATGAGATATGCTCCAAAATCATATTAGCAACCTCCGATTAGAAGAAGGTGAAATTGTTACACACCTTCACTCAAGGATCAAGGAACTCATCACTAGAGTTACGAATCTCGGAGAAAAGGTAACCAACCAAGATTCACTAAGGTACACACTTAAAGCCTTTCCTAGGACTCTTGAATGGGTATCCTTAGTTGATGCTTATTATATCTCTAAGGATCTAGAGGTAAGTACTTTATAAGAGTTATTTTCGACATTTGAAGTTCATGAAACAAGATATGCAGATCTGAAGAAGGAGCCCAAGCAAAACATTGCCTTAAAGGTAAAAATGGATGAACCAGAATCAGAAACTTCTCTTGATGATGATGAAACGGTGTTTATGGTAAGAAAATATAAAAAGTTATTCAAAACTAATAAATTTAATCAAGTGCAGGACAAAAGAAGAAGAAGAAAGGTAAGATGCTACCACTAAAATGAAGAAGGGCACGTGAAAGATAACTGTAAGATACGGTAAATTAAATAATAGATGTTATTGGAGAAATAACTAATTGGATTTTTTTTTAAATTTTTAGAAATTTTTCTAGATTTAAACGAAGGCCAAATAACTGTTAGAATGTATACTAAAAGCCTAGCTTTTTGTATAAACATTTATTTTGAAATGAGAATCACATTGGTCAAATGTCTGCATTTAGTTAAATGCAGTTGTCCATTTAATTTATATTGTAGAAAACATAATGTGTGGTGTCACACAGAAGATCATGTTATCAGTCCCTTATAGATTATAAATAGAAGCTCACAACCAAGATGGATTCAGATAAACCATTGAAATGGTTGTAGTGTAATTTGGTACTAGTTTATCTTGACTATAAAATTACACTAGTACACTATTTGTGTATAGAGCAGTACCATTTGAGATTATTCCTTTTATACTAACTACATAAATGAACAAAACCTCTGTTATTATGGATGTGCGTACTCTTAATCTCGATATAATAACAAACACATGTACTTAGTATTTATTTCTTTAATTTATTAAAGGGTGAGATTTATTCGTTAAATCAAGAGGACCGATAAGCTGGGAAATAATATTATTTATATGGTGTGTTGTTGATTATAAAAGGAAACTGTGCCCTATTTATTAGGATGATGATGTCCCCTTGAGGAGCTCATAAGGATTGTCATGTAAACCCTGCAGGTGGACTTAGTTCCGACATGACAATGAAGTTGAGTGATACTACTCTTGGAGCTAGATGTTAATTAAGTGAGTTGTCAGTAACTTATTTAATTAATGGACATTCGATATCTTAAACACAGGGAGATTAACACACTCATGATAAGAAGGAGCCCATAATGTAATATGGGATTGGTACGGTAGTTCAATAATAACTCTTTAGTGGTATGAGTTATTATTGATGAACTTGAGTTGGGTGTTCAGGTCAAACACAGAAAGCTCAAGCTCATCAGGAGGCTAAAACTAATTCCTCCTCTAGGTCTCTATTGTAGCCTCTATGTATAAAACCTCACATCCACCCAAGTCATCCTTATGGCTGGCCACATCCTTGCTTGGCGCCCAAGCAAGGGGTCGGCCACCCCTTGCTTAGTGTCTAAGCAAGCGGACGACCAAGATGGGTTTAAAAGTGGGTTTTTAATTTTTTAATTTTTTTTTTTCGTAGCCATCTACAATGTTTTAAAAGAGAGATTTTAAATTTTAAAAACTTTCCTTTTTCAAAGCCATCCACATGGTTTTAAAAGAGAGTTTTAAATTTAAAAAATATTTCCTTTTGTAGCCATCTACAATGGTTTAAAAGAGAGATTTTATTTTTGTTAAAACTTTCCTTTTTGTTACCATGATTTAAAAGAGAGGTTTTAATTTTAAAAATCTTTCCTTTTTATAGCCATCTACAATGTTTAAAAGAGGGATTTTTAATTTTAAAACTTTTCTTTTGTAGCCATCCACAATAGGAAATTTAAAAGAGAGATTTTAATTATTGTTAAAATCTTTCCTTTTAGCCATTACCAAGGATTATAAAAGAGGATAGATGGTGCCTTAGAGGAAATAATCATCTACACAATTTCTATTCCTCTTCTATTCTCCTTGTGGCTGGCCACCTCATATTCTTATTCTCCCCTTACTTTCTCACCTAAGGCCGGCGGCATCAAGAGGCTTCAACCATCTCGTGGCCGACGGGTTGCAAGGAAGAAAGAAGAACAAGAGGTAGTGTTCCTAGCTTTGATCCCTTTGTGGCCGAAAGTCTTGGAAGAAAGAAGGAGTAGTGCCAACAATTGGTATCAGAGCTAGTTTTCTGCCTCTGTGTGTTTTGTTTTCAGTTATATTATGCAATTTTGATACATAAATTTAGGCAGGATAATAGTAGGATGTGCAAATAGATTAACTCTGTGGTTGTAGGCATCCTAGTTTCAACTATTATGACCCTATTGTGTTTGTGTGTGATTTGGACCCTCGGGTATGTCGAGGGCATTTTATGTGTGTGCATGATTGTAATTATTAAATACAGCAGGAGCTGTATTAGTTTTAGGATTTTACATTCTGTTCGATCTAGATTACATGTACATTCTCTTGTGGAATATAGGATCGATAAATGTAAAATTTTATTATTGTCGTGGATCGTATCCTTGCGAGGCGTGGTGCTATTTGAGGACCAGAGGCGCAGCGGAAAAGGAAGCAAGATAGATGCGACGACATGACCAGTTGGTGGCGACTAGGGTTGGTGGCACACGGAGGACAGCTATGGATGAGGCCATAATAGTTGGAAAATTATTTTTTATATTTATTGTCTTTTATGTTGTTTATATGTGTTGTGTGTGTGTGCATGTTAAAATTCCTCGTTTTAAATAACTAAGTGGGAGAGGAATTATTTAAAATCCACGGTCTCCATTATTGGTTTGTAAGTGATGCATTCAAACTTGCGCATTGTCTTTGAGTGTCTTCCTCCACATCGGATGAGTTTGTTTTCGGATCACTAGATCAAACTCCCTTTATGGATGATTATAGAAAATTATTTAGGTTTGTGCGATATTCTCCATCTGATGGGGCACAATCCTATTTAATGGACTAAGTATTCAGTAATGATATACACTTAGGTGTATTTAATAGTATCTTCCCTATCGGAGTCACTGCTATTATTTGTGTGATTGAAGAAAAATCAACTATTAATTTTATTTGTCATAAAATTAGGTTGATAAGTTGATAAAATTAATGGATAAAACCTCCTCTTACAAATGTTTAAATTTGTATAAATCCACACTATCGTGGCATAAAAAATTCATAGTGTTTTGAGGTATTGGTGAATTTAAACGATATTGCTTGAGGAATCAATATTATTTTAAATTCTAAAGTTTTGACCAAATATTTTGTGATTCTTAGGATTTCAAATGACTTTCAATCCTCTTGCTGTTATATTGAAAGAAAACAAACTTATTGGTCCTAATTACATTGATTGGAAATGAAAATTGGGCATTGTCTTAACTGCTGAAGGTTACAAGTTTGTACTTTTTGAGACCTGTCCAAACCTGCCTAATAGCGATTCTAGTGAAGAGGAGATTGAGTATCAAAAGAAATGGGTCAGGGCAGATGAGATGGCGCGGTGTTACATTTTGGCTTCTATGTCAAATGTGCGGCAACATCAATATCAGGCCATGCCTACTGTTTATGACATGATGCACAATCTCAAGGAACTCTTCGGACACTAGAATCAGGCTGCTAGGCAAGAGGCTATGAGAAACTTGATGACGACCACCATGACTGAGGGGACACCCGTAAGGGATCAAATGCTCAAAATGATCACTCTTTTGAATGAGATGGAAATCCTTGGAGTAGAAATCGATGGGGAAACCCAAGTCGATATCATTCTCCAAACGCTGCCTAAAAGTTTTGAGCAGTTCCGCCTGAACTACAACATGAACAAAAGGGTTTATTCATTGGTGGAACTTCTGACAAAACATCAAGCAGTAGAAGGGCTATTTCATCAAAGTTCTCAAATTCACATTGTGGAAAATATTTTTGCTTCTAAGACGAAAGGCATAAAGAAAAAGAAACAAGTTGGTTCAGCAAAGAAAGTGAATCAATCTCTAGGGACTGAGCTGCATACAGGTGTGAAGAAGCTGAAGGGCAAGTTCTTCACATGCAAGCAATCTCGACATTGGAAACTGGACTGTCCTCTCAAAAAGGAGAACAATAAAGGTATATCTTTTTCTCTAGTGGTCGAAACATGTTTAGTGGTGTTATCTACCAGTACCTGATGTGTTGATACGGGAGCCACTGATCATGTCTGTAATTCATTATAGGGGTTCCAGGAAACTCGACGACTACATGAAGGGGAGATTACCGCCTACATGGGCAATGCTACAAAAGTGGTGGTTGTTGTAGTGGGAAATGTTTATTTATCTTTTGACAGAAATAAAACATTGATTTTAAGGAATTGTCTTTACGTACCATGTTTTAGATAGAACTTGATTTCAATTTCTAAACTATTTATGGATGGATATTCTGTTTTTTTTATGGCAAAGTAGTTGTCAAGAAAAATAGAATAGTTATCTGTTCTGGTACGTTGGTTGACAATTTGTATACTCTAAATCTAATAACTCCCACGATACAACAAATGAAAATTAATAACACATCTTCTAATTCTAATAAGAGAAAGCAACCTTCAGAAATAAACCAAACATATCTTTAGCATCTAAGGTTTGGTCATATTAACTTGAGTAGGATTCAAAGGCTAATAGCCGATGGACCTTTGGGTTCATTAGTGGTAGGAAATTTTCCAACCTGCGAATCTTGCTTTGAAGGAAAAATGACCAAGAGACCTTTTAAGGCCAAGGGGTATAGAGCCAAAGATGTGTTGGAATTGGTTCATTCTGATTTGTGTGGACCTATGACTATCCAGGCAAGAGGTGGTTTCGAATATTTTGTCTCTTTTATAGATGACTATTTAAAATACGGGTACATTTACTTTATGTGCCGCAAGTCTGAGTGCTTTAATAAGTTCAAAGAATACAAGGCTGATATGGAGAAACATCATGGTAAAGGTATCAAGACACTACGGTCTGATCGTGGTGGCGATTATCTCTTAGGAGAGTTTAGGAGTTACTTATCAGAGGCCGGGATTCAATCCAAACTGTCTGCACCTGGTACACCCCAATAGAATGGTGTGGCAGAACGAAGGAATAAAACTCTTATGGAAATGGTTAGATCAATGATGAGTTATTCAGAATTACCAAATTCATTTTGGGGATATGCTCTGGAAATGGCAATGTACATTCTTGAACTTGGTACCTTCTAAGTCAGTAACTTCTACTCCCACAGAATTATGGAATGAGCGTAAGCCTAGTCTGAAACATATTCAGATTTGGGGTTGTCCAGCATATGTGCTGAAGGGAGACGCTGATAAGTTGGAATCACGTACAGAAGTTCGTTTGTTTATGGGTTATCCTAAAGGAACGAAAGGTGGTTTATTTTATAGTCCTAAAGATCATAAGGTAATTGTTAGCACCAATGCCCAATATTTAGAAAAGGACTATGTAATGAACCACAAGTCCATGAGTAAAATTGTTCTTGAGGAAATAAGAGAAGACACGTCTATTTTAGTACCAATGGTACAGGATGAGATTGTTGGTTGCTACTCGGAATATCATTCTAGTTCCCCTGTACAAAAATTTGTACAAGCATAGAACTATCCTAGCTACCCATGTGCTCTACTGAAGTTAAATTTGGATTGCAAACGATGCTTAATATTATTAATCCAAATTATCCTTCAGAAGTTAAACTTGGATTGGAAATGATACTTAACATTTTTACACAAAATTTAACCAATGTGTTCTTCATAAGTTAAACCATATTACAGAAGTTAATTAAATATCTATTTCAAAGATCAACTTCCAAGTTAAACATGGCGAGGCAGTAGGCCTTCTTGGGTATGAGATCATCCACCACTTCCTAGACAAAGCCTTTCAAAGAAATCAGATATTTAACTTCTCACAGTAAACTAGGTTTAACTACAGAGACCTCAATAGAAGCACAATATCGAAACATGAAATTGAAACAAAAAATCAATAACAAAAATAATATCCTAAAATCGATAGCCTCTTGTGTTTGGTTTTTCAAGATCTATACAAAGAAGAAGAACTAGTTATGATGCGGAAACAAATAACTAGTTATACTTTTCTTAGTAGCTTATTGACCTCTTAATCTTCTGTTTTATTCCTATCCTCCTCTTGGACGTCGTGTGGGCAACGATCTACAAAGATGAAATCCACCCAAGCTTCTTCTTTTGTTTCCAAGTTTCGGCCACCAACTAACCTCCAAGGGATGCTAGACAAGAGAGCTTCCTTCTATTCTTCTTCTCCTTCAAGCAACCGACCACCAAGAGAAAACCAAGCTTGACACCGGCGACCTCCAAGAAAGAAAACAAAAGGAGAACAGAGAAGGAAGATGGTCGGCCACCAAGGGAATAGAAGCGAGGAGTTTCGGCCACAATAGAGAGGATGCAAGGCTTAGGTTGTTCTCAATGAGGCACTCTCTCCCTCTCTTTTATAATCCTTGGACAATCCAAAAATGGAAAGTTTTAAAATAAAAAATTAAAACTTCCTTTTATTCCTTTACATGGCCGACCACCACTTGTGCATCAAAACAAGAATTTTTTTTAAAAAAAAATTAAAATCTCTCTTTTAAAATCCCTTTTGTGGTTAGATATAAAAGGAATGTTTTATAAAATTAAAATCTTCTCTTTTAAATCCTTTTGTGGATGTCTATAAAAGAAAAGATTTAAAATAAAACTCCTTTTATATCATGGTTACAAAAGGAAAGTTTAAAATTAAAATCTTTCTTTTAAACATTATAGATAACTACAAATAAGGAAAGATTTCAAATCTCTCTTTTAATCCTTTGTAGAAAGCAATAAAAGGAAAGATTTAAAAATTTAAAACTCTCTTTTAAAACTGTGTGGAAAGCATCATAAAGGAAAGTTTTTAACAAAATAAAAACTCCCTTTTATTTCCTTTTGTGAACGATCTAAAAAAAAAGTTTTATAATTAAAATCATCCTTTTAAATCCTTTTAATGGATCTCTATAAAAGGAAAGATTTTACAAAAAATAAAACTTTCTTTTCTATGTGTGGATGGCCGACCCCTTGCTTGGGTACCAAGCAAGGCTTGGCCGACCCTAGCTTAGGCTCCAAGCTTGGCTTGGACAACCCCTTGCTTGGGCTCCAAGCAAGGATGTGGTCGGCGCTTAAGTTTGGTTAAGAAGCTGGACTTTGGGTAGATATAAGGCTTTATAAATAAGAGGGTACAACAGGGACCGAGAGGAGGAATTGGTTTTGGTCTCCCGATGAGCTTGAGCTTCCCGTGTTCGCCCCGAACACCCAACTCAAGTTCATCAATAATAACTCATACCACTAAAGAGTTATTATTGCACTACCACACCAATCTCATATTACAATATGGGCTCCATCTTATCATGAGTGCATTAGTCTCCCTGTGTTTACGATATCGAATGCCACTAATTAAATGAGTTGCTGACAACTCACTTAATTAATATTTAGCTCTAAGAGTAGTACCACTCAACCTTATTGTCATGTCGGACTAAGTCCACCTGCAGGGTTTACATGACAATCCTTATGAGTTCCTCAAGGGGACAACACCAACCTAGATTACTAGGACACAATTTCATTATATAATCAACAACACACCATATAAATAATATCATTTCCCAACTTATCAGGCCTATTGATTTAACAAACTAAATCTCACCCTTTGATAAATTAAAGAAATAAATATTAAGTATACGTACTTGTTATTATATCATGATTAAGAGTACGAACTTCCATAATAACAGAGGTCCTATTCTTTTTTTACAGCCAGTATAAAAAGAACAACCTCAAATGGTCCTGCTCAATACACTCAGAGTGTACTAGTGTAATTTTATAGTCAAGATAAACTAATACCAAATTACACTACAACCATTCCAATGGTTTGTCACATTCCATCTTGGTTGTGAGCAACTATTTATAATTTATAAGGAACTGATAACATGATCTTCTGTTTGGCACCTCACGCCATGTTATCTACAATATAAATTAAATGGGCAACTGCATTTAACATAAATGCAGACATTTGACCAATGAGATTCTTATTTCAAACTAAATGTTTATACAAAAAGCTAGGCTTTTAGTATACATCCTAACAGAGATACCACAAGAAACTGCAACACGTGTCACAAATGATGCATAATTACAAGTAGTGCCTCGTTGTAGTAGGAGGATTGTTAGGCAACCTGATAGATTCATATTTTTGGGAGAATCTTCGAACTTGATCCCTGGTGACCATGAACCTAATCCCTGGACATATGATGAAGCACTCTAAGATAAAGATGCAACATCTTGGCAAAGTGCAATGAACTCTGAAATAGAATCTATATACTCTAATCAGGTCTGGGAGCTTATAGAACCACCAAATGGTGTAAAAACCTTTGGATGTAAATGGATCTATAAAAGAAAAAGAGGGGTAGATGGGAAGGTGGAAACCTTCAAAGCAAGGCTTGTTGCAAAAGGGTATACTCAGAAAGATGGAATCGATTATGAGGAAACCTTTTCGCCGGTAGTCATGCTTAAGTCTATCCAGATTTTTTTATCTATTGCCGCTCATATGGATTGTGAGATTTGGCAAATGGATGTCAAAAAAGGTTTCCTTAATGGAAGTCTTGAAGAAAATATCCATATGAAGCAACTAGTGGGATTCATTGCGAAGGGCAAAGAGCATCTTGTATGTAAGCTCAATCAGTCTATCTATGGACTGAAGCAAGCTTCGAGATCTTGGAACATTTGGTTTAATGAAGTGATCCAGTCTTATGAATTTATTCAGTGTCCAGATGAGTTTTGCTATGTACAAGACCGGATATCTATTTTACCATGGGTATGGTTAGCAGATATCAAAGTAACTCAGGACAAGGACATTGAACTGCCGTAAAGCATATATTGAAGTACCTGAAAAGGACTAGAAATTATATGCTAGTTTACCAGGCAGATGATTTGCTCCCTGTGTGTTACACGGATTCAGACTTCCAATCAGATAAGGATAATAGTAAGTCGACCTCAGAGTATGTGTTTACTTTGGGAGGTGGAGTCATAGCATGGAGGAGTGTTAAGCAGAAATACGTTTCAGACTCCACCATGGATGTTGAGTATGTGGCAGCCTTTGAGGCAGCCAAAGAAGCTGTATGGCTCAGAAACTTCTTAATGGACTTAGATGTGGTTTTTGGTTTGCCCAAAATTATCACAATTTATTGTGATAATAGTGGTGCAGTAGCAAACTTGAAGGAACCACGAGCACATAAGGCAAGTAAACACATTCAGCGCAAGTACCACCTGATACGAGACATCGTAAAGCGAGGAGAAGTTGTTGTCACCAAGATTACATCAGAATATAACCTGGCAGATCCTTTCACAAAGGCCCTTCTGACGAGAGCTTTTGATGGACATGTTGAGGGGATGGGGATTAGATGTATGACAGCATATATGACATCATAGTCTTTTAGTATAAGTGAGAGATTGTTAGAATGTATACTAAAAGCCTAGCTTTTGTATAAATATTTATTTTGAAATGAGAATCACATTGGTTATATGTTTGTATTTAGTTAAATGTAGTTGTCCATTTAATTTATATTATAGATAACATAGTGTGTGGTGTCACACAGAAGATCATGTTATCAGTTCCTTATAGATTATAAATAGAAGCTCACAACCAAGATGGATTGGGACAAACCATTGGAATGGTTGTAGTGTAATTTGGTACTAGTTTATCTTGACTATAAAATTACACTAGTACACTATGTGTGTATAGAGAAGGACCATTTGAGGTTGTTCCTTTTATACTGACTGCATAAAAGAACAGAACCTCTGTTATTATGGATGTGCGTACTCTTAATCTCGATATAATAACAAGTTCATGTACTTAGTATTTATTTATTTAATTTATCAAAGGGTGAGATTTATTCGTTATATCAATAGGCCCGATAAGTTGAGAAATAATATTATTTATATGGTGTGTTGTTGATTATAGAAGCAAACTGTGTTATATTTATTAGGATGATGATGCCCCCTTGAGGAGCTCATAAGGATTGTCATGTAAACCCTGCAGGTGGACTTAGTTCCGAAATGACAATGAAGTTGAGTGGTACTACTCTTGGAGCTAGATGTTAATTAAGTGAGTTGTTAGTAACTCATTTAATTAATGGACATTCGATATTTTAAACATAGGGAGATTAACGCACTCATGATAAGAAGGAGTCCATAATGTAATATGGGATTTGTGCGGTAGTTCAATAATAACTCTTTAGTGGTATGAATTATTATTGATGAACTTGAGTTAGGTGTTCGAGTCGAACACAGGAAGCTCAAGCTTATCAGGAGGCCAATACCAATTCCTCCTCTAGGTTCCTGTTGTAGCCTCTATGTATAAAGCCTCGCATCCACCCAAGTCATCCTTATGGCCGGCCACATCCTTGCTTGGGGCCCAAGCAAGTGGTCGGCCACTACCCCTTGCTTGGTACCCAAGCAACGAGCCAACCAAGATGAGTTTAAAAGTGGGTTTTTAATTTTTTAAATCTTTCTTTTTGTAGCCATCTACAATGTTTTAAAAGAGAGATTTTAAATTTTAAAAACTTTTCTTTTTTGAAGTCATCCACATGGTTTTAAAAGACAGTTTTAAATTTAAAAAATCTTTCCTTTTGTAGCCATCTATAATGGTTTAAAAGAGAGATTTTATTTTTGTTAAAACTTTCCTTTTTTGTAACCATGATTTAAAAGAGAGGTTTTAATTTTAAAAATCTTTCCTTTTTGTAGCCATCTACAATGTTTAAAAGAGGGATTTTTAATATTAAAACTTTCCTTTTATAGCCATCCACAATAGGAAATTTAAAAGAGAGATTTTAATTGTTGTTAAAATCTTTCCTTTTTAACCATTACCATGAATTATAAAAGAGGATACATGGTGCCTTAGATAAATTAATCATCTACATAATTTCTATTCTTCTTCTATTCTCCTTGTGGTCGACCCCCTCATATTCTTATTCTCCCTTTGCTTTCTCATCTAAGGCCGGTGGCATCAAGAGGCTTCAACCATCTTGTGGCCGGCGGGTTGCAAGGAAGAAAGAAGAACAAGAGGTGGTGTTCCTAGCTTTGATCCCTTGGTGGTCGAAAGTCTTGGAAGAAAGAAGGACTTGGGTGGTTTTTGCGTCTTGGTAGATCATTGCCCACACGACGTCCAAGAGGAGGAGAGGAATACAGCAGAAGATCAAGAGGTCTTTAAGATACAAAGAAAGTATAACTAGTTAATTGTTTCCGTTGTGTAATAGTTTATTTTTCCTTTGTATGGATCCTGAAGTACCAACACAAGAGGCTAGCGATCTTATGCTTTGATTGAGGTCTCTATAGTTTAACCTAGGGTTTACTGTAAGGAGTTTAAATATTCAATTTCTTTGAAAGGCTTTGACTAGGAAGTGGTGGATGATCCCATACCCAAGAAGGTCGAGTGCCTCGCCAACGACCTGGAAACCAATCCTTGAAATAGATATTTAATCAACTTCTGTAATATGATTTAACTTCTGATGAACACATGGGTTGAACTTGGATTAATAATGTTAAGTTTCGTTTGCAATCCAAGTTTAACTTCTGAAAAGCACATGGGTTGCTAGGAAAAGTTCTATGCTTGTACAAATTTTTGTACAGGGGAAACAGAACGGAATTCCGAGTAGCGCCAACAATGACATGTTTAGAGGGGGATGAATATATTAGGAGAGGAGAAAGCCTGTTTGAATATCCCAATTAAGTTAGGAGTTGATTGATTTAATTAAACCTTAAGTTTAATTAATTGGCCTAAGGTATAAAATAATAAACCTAGGTTTCTCTTCTTCTCCTCCTGATTTCCTCTTCACATCTTCACCGTCGCCTACCTTCTCTCTCTCTCCCTCTCGCATTGTCATGCAACCTTGACCATGAGACACTAGCGCCCGGCATAGCTAGCCATAGACGCCATTGTCCCTATCCGTTATCGCCTCCCATCACCAATGCCTTTTCCCATCTGGAGCCCTAGTGACCATCGCTGGGATTGAGTCCAGAGGATCGCTCCAAGCCATTGAGCGCCTCCAAAGCACCACTAAGCGTTTCCTATCCAACACTCTTCTCCCAATCTCTACCGCCAGCTGAGCTCTCTATTCTCGATCTCCACAGCCGGCCGATCTCTTAGTTTTTGATCAACACCTCCCCGATTCGCTCGATGTCACCGAGCCACCTC
This sequence comes from Zingiber officinale, assembly GCF_018446385.1. Taxonomy (NCBI): domain Eukaryota; kingdom Viridiplantae; phylum Streptophyta; class Magnoliopsida; order Zingiberales; family Zingiberaceae; genus Zingiber; species Zingiber officinale. The sequence goes on along the minus strand of NC_055987.1, from coordinate 81,266,625 downwards.
CACTGGATGTTAGGTCTTGATCGAAATCAGTAGCGGGGGAAGCCATCTACCATCGAGAGAAGATTGGCTCTGTGCCTTTGTCATTTGGAGATCTGTTGACCCTCCTAATTTGGGAAGGAAGACAATCAATAGTGACCCCATATTCTCATCAGATCTGAGGTAGAGACTTTCTTCCTCACAACAACACTTAGGTTATGTTGGTGCGGGTAGCATTATACGATCGAACCTGTGTTTTGATAATAGAAAAGGATTCAAAGTTAAGTTGTCTTATTATCTAACAAGTGTTCAACCAAGTGTCCAGGAAATTCCTAAGTGTACTTACACAAAAGTCCTAGTGATTCTAGGCAGGTGGAAAATCCTAGGGGGTGGTAAACCTAGGTGGAAAGTCTTGGCGGGTCGAGAACTTTAGGCGAAACCCTAGAGTCAGGGACTCTAGGTGAAAATCATGGTGGTCGCGAACTAGGTGGAAGATTGGACGGGTCAGGAATCAGACGTCTAGCGGAAAAGTCCTGAAGACTCAGATGCTAAGAAAAAGTCCAGTCAGTCTAGAGGAATGGTCTGGCAAAAAGGTAAACTCTCCTGAGAGCAGTAGGTGAGGACATGTTCCCCGAAGAGAGAACAGTAGGCGTCGGTTCGACCTAGAATTTTAGCGAAACTCGAAGTCAGAACTGACTATCCGGAGACTATCAAAATAATTTCATATTTTATTGTGCTAACTTTATTTTACAGGGTATATTTTGTATTTGGAATAATATGCCTTGCAAGAAGTGGAGAGCACAAAAGAGCCTCGGGTGAACAGTGTTCAAGGTCCCTTCCATGGAGATTGAAGGCGCCTTCCATGGAGCTTGAAGGTGCCTTCGGATAGATAGAATTCACAAAAAGTGGATTTTATTGACGATCGAATCTGTAGGGATGGAATTCAAGCTGGAGGTGCCTTCCATGGAGGTTGAAGGCACCTTCAACAGCCTATCTAAGGCAGGTTCAAGTAGAGCCTTAATATCACTTGATCTTCGTAATCATTCTACTACGTGTCGCTGAAAAGATGATCTGACGAAGTTGTAACGTAACTTCGACAATCGGAAGCCCGAAATTCTTTATTTATAGTTGTCAGTATACATTCAATTATTGCACTTATATAATTGTACTTGTAATTTTCAGATTGATAGTGAATTGCCCAAAGTAAACACTCAACAAGTGTGAGCCTTGGAGTAAGAGTCATCACAGGGTTTGAACCATGTAAAATAAACTTGTTAGCGATTGCTTTGGCTTTGTTCTTTTTTGCTGCATTATTACTCTATGTTTTCCATAATGTTAGAGTGTATGCTAAAAGCCTAAGCTTTTGTAAACATTTATTTTGAATAAAGAATCATATTTGGTCAAATTATCTACATTTATTTGTAGTTGTTCAATTAATTTATATTGTAGATAACATAGTATGTGGTGTCACATACAGAAGATAAATGTTATCAGTACCTTATAAATTATAAACAGTAGCTCACGACCAAGATGGAAAGGAACAAACCATTGGAAGGTCGTAGTATAATTAGGTATTAGTTTATCTTAACTATATAATTACACTAGTACACTTAGAGTGTATTGAGTAGGACCATCAGAGGTCGTTTCTTTTATACTGACTTTATAAAGGAACAAAGACCTCAGTTATTATGGAAGTGTGTGCTCTTAATCCTAATATAATAACAAGCACATATATTTGATATTTATTTCTTTAATTTATTAATGGGTGAGATTTAGTTTGATAAATCAATAAGCCCGATAAGTTGGGAAATGATATCACTTATAGTGTGTTTTGTTGATTATAGAAGGAAACTGTGTCCTAGTGATCTAGGTTGATAATGTCCCTAAGAGGAGCTCATAAGGATTGTCATGTTAAACCCTGCAGGTGGACTTAGTCCGACATGATGATAAGGTTAAGTGGTACTACTCTTGGACTAAGATATTAATTAAATGAGTTGTCAGTAACTCACTTAATTAGTGGGCATTCGATATCTTAAACACAGGGAGACTAACACACTCATAATAAGAAGGAGCCCAAAAATATAATTTGGGATTGGTGCGGTAGTTCAATAATAGTTCTCTAGTGGAATGAATTATTATTGATAAAATTAAGTTGTGTGTTCGGGGCAAACACGGGATGCTTAATTTTATCGGGAGACCAAAAGCAATTCCTCCTCTCGGTCCCTATCGTAGCCTCTTAGTTATAAAGTACTATACCCACCTATACCCACCTTCATACCCATGTTATAGGGGCCGGCCAAGCTAGCTTGGGGACCAAGCTAGGGCCGGCCAAGCCTTGGTCCATGGGTGGCCGGCCCTAGCTTGAACCCAAGTCTAGGTGGCCGACTATTAAAAATACAAAAGGAATTTTAATTTTAAATTTTTTCTTATGTGGAATATATGATTTAAAAGAGAGTTTAAAAATTAAAATATTTCCTTTTATAAGATTCTACAAAAGATTAAGAGAAGAGTTAAATCTCTTTCCTTATTTGTAGATTAAAAGGATGATTTTAATTTTGGTAAAAACTTTACTTATTTATCATCCACATGTTGAAAAGTTAAATTTTAAAATTATAGAAATTTCCTTTTATAGTATTAATCATAAAGGGATTATTAAAGAGAAATTTTATTTTAAAATTTCTTCGAAAGCAAATTAGGAAGCTTTAATTTTTCTAGCGAAAAATTTCCTTGTTTGCTTATTTGATGTGGCCGGCCATATACACTAAGAAAAGGATTTTAATTTTAATTAATTAAAATTTTCCTTTTCAATGGAAATAGAGTTAAGGAAGTTTTTATTAAATTTTCCTTATTTGCTAAGACTAAAGGATTATAAAAGAGGGGGTTTTGGGTGCCTTTGTGGTAACAACCTCTATTATTTTTCTCCCTCTTTTCTTACTTGGTGTGGCCGGCCTCTTCCCTTTCTCTTCTCTCCATCTTTGTGGTCGAACCTCTTCATGCTCTTGGAGTCTTATTTGGTGGCCGGATCTTAGCTTGGAGAAGAAGGAGAGAAAGCTTGCATCACTTGGAGTTTGGTTGGTGGAAAAAGATCTTCATCCTTTAGAAGTCTTGCTTGGCCGAAACTTGAATGAAGAAGAAGAAGGTGCTAGGTGGTTCTCGTCTCGAAAGATCGTTGCTCACACAACATCTGAGATTAGAAAAGGAATACGGTAGAAGATCAAGAGGTCGTTATCTACTAAGAAAGGTATAACTAATATTGTTTTCCGCATCATGTTAGTTTTATCTTCATGTAAAAATACCAAATACAAGAGGCATGCGATTCTAGTTTTTTTTTTTGAATTAGGTTTCGAAATTGTGTTCTTTTGTTTTTTCTTTTCCTTGTGATTTGATTGTTCTTAGAGGTTAACCTAGGGTTACTATGGGAAGGTTAAATGTTTAATTTCCTTAAAAGGTTTTGTCTAGTCGATGGTGGTTGCTCCCATATCCAAGAAGACCATGTGCCTTGCCACGCAGTACCGGAAGCCGATTTTGGAAATAGATATTTAATTATCTTCGTGACCTAGGTGATTTGGATCGAACGTGTTAAGTTCTGCAGGAGATCCAAGTCTAAACCTAAAAGAACAAATAAATTAAACTTAGGATCAAACGTGTTAAGTTCCGTAGGCGATCCAAGTTTTATTTAAAAGAACACATGGTAGCTAGGAAAAGGTTCAAACCTTTGTATAAAATTTGTGTACAGTGGAACCATTAGGTTTTCCGAGTAGCAACCAACACATAAAACGTGAAAAATCCACAAGTGCTATTCACCCCTCTTTAGCGCTTTTCGATCCTACAATTGGTATCAGAGCAGGGTTGCTCTAAGTCAGTACAACTACTTGTAGAGTATTTTTTTCGTAGCATTTTTGTTCGTTTTTGGTCAAATTAAATTCTTACGTCTTTCATTTTTTCCTCCAAATTTTTTGAAAAATCCATTCTCAAAGTTTCACCATTAGTTAGAATTGGTAAAATATCGCATTTAACAAAATTTGTCACAATATTTTTTAATATTATTTTAATTTTTTCTCAAAATTCATAAAACACTCTTATTTTATCTTCTCCAGCACTACTAATCCAAGACTAAGTCTTGGAATAAGTTTTATCATTTTTGTCTTTGTAAGAGACTTTTACTAAATGACCCACCAAGAAGGCTACAGCACAGGCCACCCGCCTCTTTTCTCCTACGAGGATTTTGGCTACTGGAAGAGTCTAATGAAGTATCACCTTAAGAAGCAAGTCGAGATATGGATAATCATCCAAACATGCCCCGTGCTCCCTCTCGACGGCACTGGAAAACCAGTATCATGCGAGAACTGGGACACAAATCTGATGAAGAAGATAGAGGCCTACGCCAAAGTGACATGCACTCTCCAATGTGGCTTAACAAAAGAAGAGTTGAACCGAGTAGACCCCTTCTCAAGCGCCAAAGACTTGTGGGAGAAACTAATCGAGCTACACGAAGGGACCTTTGATACTAAGGTAAGTAAAAGAGATCTTATTTTAAATAAATTATATAACATAAAAATGCAGGATGGTGAATCGGCGAGTCAACTACACGTACGCATCCAAGATCTTCTCAATGGCCTCCACGCAATCAGACAAAAGATGGAGAATCGCGACGTCATCAGGTATGCACTCAATGCATTTCCGAGGAACACGTTGTGGGCATCCATAGTAGATGCTTACAAAGTTTCCAAGGATCTATCCTTAATCAAATTAGATGATTATTTTTTGAATTTGAATTACATGAATAGACTAATATACCCTCGACCAAGAAAAGTAGTGCTCTTGTTGTAGGTACAAATAGAACAAAGGAACCAAAAGTTAAGCGTCGAACCAAACCTAAACCTGAAGATGAGTCAGACTCAAAGGACGACAATGAGATTACCATCGAACTAGTCAACCTTGTACGAAAATTGTACAAGAAAAAGAAGGGCTTCACAAAATGGGAAATCAAAAAGGTGATTCAATCAAAGACGACGCAACCAAGCCCAAGCTCCAAAACGAAGTTTGAAGTCACCTGCTATGACTGCAACAAGAAGGGGCATATTAAGGCGAATTATCCAAATCAGAAGGAAGCGAAGAAGCAATGAAGAATGAAGGCGCTACAAGCAACATGGGATGAATCATCATCAGAAGACTCTAATGAAGATGCCGAACAAACAAGTTTTCTCGCACTTCGGCCTCAGACCAAGTCATCGAATCTAAGTCTGAGACCGAATTCGAATCTGAGTTCGAGTGAAGCCATGGATCCGTATCTAGTTCAGAAGGTTCCCAAACTAATGTAAGTATCTCTTTAATTAAATCACATAACTAGATTTCTTACCTGTCAAGAAAGTTAGCCAAGTCCAACCTCCGGGTCAAGTCACTCCAAGAGGAGGTTAAAGCCCTCAAGGAAATGACTATCCCAAGCTCCTTGACATAATCGATTCAGACTAGAACTTCAACTTAAGTCCAAAAACTTGAGGAAGAAAATTTCAATATGAAAAATCAAGTCAAGGAACTAAAGGATACATTGGAATGGTTCACTTTGGGTTCCAAGAATCTTGATCTAATTCTTAGAAAATAAAGAGTCATATACAATCGATCCATACTTGGATACAAGGCTAAGCATAAATTGAAATCTTATTTATCACTTGCGAATCGAACAAATAGGAGAATAGTCCAAGAATGGGTCCCCAAGTCTAACTTGATTAATCAAGTTATACTTGATCCATATTAGATCCCCAAGGATCAAATCCATTATCTTGATACGCCCTATTGAGGCTATGATCCAGGGGGAGCCAATAGAAAGACCATATTCATTAGATAAACTTGCTTGATGTATGTTTTTTTTCTGCTTTCTATTATTCATGCTTAGATTAAGGTAGATAAGGACTTAGGCTTGATTCACACTTGAGTAATTTGACCTATGATTTTTTGAAAGGAAATTAAATATTTAATTTCTTTGAAAGACTTTGTCTATAAGTGGTGGATGATCTCATACCCAAGAAGGCCTAGTGCCTCGCCACAACTTGAAAGCCATTTATTGAAATGGATATTTAATTAACTAACTATTAAACCTTAGTCTAACTCAAATGTGAATAAATTCTTAAATTTTAATCTAAAGTAAAGATAAAATTAACCATCTCACAAAATAAATAATGTTCCCTGATTGATAATCTAGAAACTAGGTGAGATGGATCTAGCTTTAAATTAGTTGACAACTTCATTAAAATTAATTAAACTTAATTAAAACTTACTAAATTAATCTTACTTAATTAAACTTAATTAAACTTAATTAAAACTTACTTAATTAATCTTACTTAATTAAACTTACTTAAAATTAATTAAAACTTAATTAAAACTAAACATAAAATTAAATTAACTTTAAAATTAAATTAAAATTAACTAACTTTAAATTAAATTAAAATTAAACTAACTTAAACTTAAATTTTACATCTAAACTAACTTAAACTTAACTAAAATTAAGTTAAACTCAAACTTAATTAAATTTAATTTAAACCAAACTCAAATCAAAACAACTTAAGATAAACAAAAATTAACTATCTCACAATCACCCATAGGTATAACATTATTGAGAATCTAGACTGGGTGAAATGAAAAATTAAGGAGTTGAATTCAATCAAACTATCTTTTAATCCGTCAAAATTGGATCCAAATCAAATACTTTATGTGTTGAAACATAATGATTTGGACCAATGGATGTTGAATAATGGATACTCTAGACACATGACTGGAGATAGATTGAAGTTCGCTAAACTAAAACTCAAAAACTTAGGATCAATTGCATTAGGCAACGACGGAAAACTTAAGATAATCGCAACAGGTAATATCGAACTAAGTTCCAATTTTATTATTTGAAAAGTCCTGTTAGTTGATAAATTTAACTTTAACTTACTTAGCAGAAGACAACTATGTGACTCTAGTTATTTTGTTATCTTTTCTAATTTTGAATGTGTAATTAAAAATGTTGAATACCCAGATATTACACTTAAGGGAATTAGGAAAAATAATATTTACACAATTGACTTACCAACCTCCTCACTAATGTAACGCCCGACCTTCTTCTTTACTCAAACCTAAGTCACGGACATTACACTTTTCATACCTTCTAAAGACATTGTTATATGCACACTGCTTGATTCAAAGATCTACTCTGAACTTGTTTCGACTGTTGAGTTGTGGTTTGGAACGATGCAGAGCTGAGATGAAGTCTAGAGCTGCTAGAGGGTTTGAGTCGTGTGACCCTGACCGATCGTGTAGCCTCACCAGAGAAGGAGCTAGTCGTGGGCGTGTAGTGAAAACCGGCCGTCTGACCTTACCCGGCCCAAGTCTGGGCACGACCTTGTGTGCCACACGGCCGTGTAGGGCCTTCACTGCTGGAGTGGGGCACGACCGTGTGAAGCCACATGGTCGTGTCATCTTATCCAAGAAGAAGAGGTGCACGGATGTGTGAATTCACACGGCCGTGTTACCTCGGCCGAGACCAGAAGGGTGCACAGCCGGGTGAATCTCCACGAACGTGTCACTCTGGTCGACAGGAAGAGGTGCACGACCATGTGAAACCACACGACCGTGTCACCTTGGCCGAGAGCAGGAGGTGCACGACCGTGTGAATTCACACGTCAGTGTCACCTTGGCCGAAAGGGAGAGGACCGTGGTCGTGTGAATCCACACGGTCGTGTCACGGGCCGTGTGGGGGTCACACCCAGCCCTACAAAAGGAGTTGTTCTCCCCTTTGTACTCCTCCTTGGACTACCCTTCTATCCCTTTACTTGAGAAAGAGTCTTTGACACACTAATTGCTGGCAAACTGTAAATTTATCATAAACAACTCTTAATAGTATTTCATGCATAACCAAAAAGTAAGAAATTACGCTACACCCAGTTTTAACACATTCCCTGCACTAGTAAGTTTTAGGATCCTTTCCATGGTTTCGTCACACACACACCCACCAAGCACTGCTCCTGCTGCCACCTCTTTCTCGTGCTTTTCTTTACCTTTATCTACAGTATAAGGAAATGAAAATCTATAAGCAAATGCTTAGTCAGTACCATCTACTCACAAAACAATACATTAAAAGAGGACATACTTTTTAGAACTGCTTGGGAAAACGCAAAACATGCACTTGACTATAATTTAGTCTAAAACCATACTTGGGAAATATGTACATGACATGTATTTTTAAACCAGTTTATCATGCAAACCATCAACTTAAAAACCTTGCTAGTAATGTAAGGAATACAGGAATCTTGGGATATTATAGAGTTCATCAAGGCTACCCAATATGACTCAAATTCTCTACTTACGAAACTTTCACTAAGACAAACCATGAAGTTTGAAAACTTTATATTACATAATTAGTGAAAATAATAATCAACTTGCTTTAGGCCCGACATTGTACCACTTTGCGCGCATCCTTAATAAGATCTGAGGTAGTTAATCTCGAACCTATCAAGGTACTACTAGGCGATCTAGGGGTCTAGGGGTGATCTAGGAGCCCACCCATGGACCTTGTGTCCAGTACATGCCTTTCTAAAGTAAAATACTTTCTTTTAAATACTGTTTTCTTATACTTGCACTTGTTTGTCATTTCAACAAGCACCTTATGTGCACTTAATCCCTCACACTTATAGGGAAGCACTTTAGGGCACTTGATTATGCTTCTTAGTCCCAAAACTTAATGGGAAGCAAATCAAGATACTCTAACATTGCTCTTAATCCCAAACTTGGAGGGCATCTTATAAATCATAGCATCTATCTATTCTTAACATGCAATAAACATCTCATAACATGCATCTTCCTTTACATGCTTAAAAAATATCAATATATGTAACATCGAAGCAACTAATTCTGCAGGTGAGAGATACTTACCTACTTTCACTATTTCTTACAATTATACCACTAGGGTTTTGGGAGAATAAGCCTCCCTTTTATGCCTTGGCCTCCGGATTTCTCTTCACCCGCGTACTAATCCCCGGAAGAAAACCCTCCTCTTAGATTCTCCTCTTGAAAAGCTTCAAAGGATAGAACCCTAAGGTTCTTGGCTGAAATTTGAAGGGAGGAGGAAGAAATTTCGGCTAAGGGAGAAGAGGAAATGAAAAGAGTTTAGGTTTTGATCTCTTCCATTCCCTTTTATACTAAGTGGAAGTTGATGTTGGGGTTGCAAGGTTGCAAACATAGTCTCATATTGAAAACACATGGAAAAGATCATGGGTTTATCAGAGAAAAGATATCTCCATTGGAATGAGGCCTTTTGGGGAGAGCCCAAGAGCAAAGCCATGATGGTCTAGGCCCAAAGTGGACAATATCATACCATTGTGGAGATATCTAAATTCTTTTCGATCATACAATTGGTATTAGAGCCTGGACTGCCAGAAGGTTTAACCGTCGTCTGTGCATAAGAGCTATGATCTGATTGAGCCATGTGGGTACAATATTGACCTCGAACAAGGAAAGGGAGGGCTCCTATGTTCGGATCAAGAGAACCAGACACCAGGCAGGAAGTCTTAGTTGCGTCTAGGCAATGAAGTCCTAGTTGCGACTAGGCAATGAAGTCCTAGTAGGTTGGGTGGACCGAGGGGGAGGAAGACCTGATGGGTCGAGGATCGGACGTGGGAAACCTATGGTCCTTTGTTTGAGGGGGGGATTGTTGGGGTTGCAAGGTTGCAAACATAGTCCCATATTGAAAACACATGAGAAAGATCATGGGTTTATAAGAGAAAAGATATCTCCATTGGAATAAGGCCTTTTGGGGAGAGCCCAAGAGCAAAGCCATGAGGGTCTAGGCCCAAAGTGGACAATATCATACCATTGTGGAGATATCTAAATTCTTTTCGATCATACAGTTGAAGCATCTCTTCCCACATAACCTACATATAAGGAATTGTTTCCTATTGGCAATGTGATGCTTTACCACCACCTAATGGCTACTTAAACAAATGTCAAGTAAGAGGTCTAGGGTTCAATCCTAGCCCGGGCCATTTATGAATATATTTTTATTTCTTTTCTCTTCTTCTATTTCTTTTTTCTCTTTTGGAATAGAAAATTTATGGGTGTTACAATCCCCATACCTTATAAAAAGTTCATCCTCTAACTTAAAACAAGTGTGGATACTTCTGTCTCATATCGTCCACACGTTCCCATGTTGCCTCTTCATACCGTTGACTTTGCCACAACAGTTTTACTAACGGTATCTCCTTGTTCCTCAGCTTCTTAACATCTCAATCTATTATCTGAATAGGTTGACTTTCATAACTGAGATCCTCTTGAACTTGTATCATTTGTGGCTCAATCACTTGGTTTACTTCGGGAACATGCTTCTTCAGCATTAAGACATGGAATACATTATGGATGGCTGACATTTCCTGAGGTAGTTCCAACTCATAAGCTACCTTGGCCACCTTTCTAGTGATCAGGTATGACTCCACATAACGTGGATTCAACTTTCCTTTCTTTCCAAACCGCATTACTCCTTTCATAGGAGCTACTTTGAGGAACACTGAGTTCCCAACTTCAAATTCCATCGGTCTTCGGCGCACATCCGTATAGCTCTTCTGCCGGCTCTGAGCAGTTTCTATTCTCTGGCGAATGTTCTGAATGGCTTTGGTGGTGTCCTCGATAAGGTCTGTATGGAGTCCCATTTCTTTCTTTTCACCACCTTCATACCAACAGATAGGAGATCTACATCTCCTCCCATATAAATCCTCGTAGAGTGTTATTCTAATAGTAGCTTAATAGCTGTTGTTGTATGCGAATTCTGCTAAGTATAGGTATCGACACCAACTCCCTTTGAAATATAAGGCACAAGCCCGTAGCATATCCTCCAAAACTTGGTTCACTCGTTCTGTTGCCCTGTAAGTTTGAGGATGAAATGCGGTACTAAACCACAGCTTAGTGACAAGAGCTCTCTGAACACACTCCCAGAAATGTGAAGTAAAATGACCATCTCTATCAGAAATTATGATTTTAGGAACTCCATGCAATCTGATGACCTCTTTAATGTATAATTGTGCTAGCTGTTCAATAGAGTAGGATATTCTGATAGTTAGAAAATAAGCAGACTTAGTCAATCTATCCACTATTACCCAGATAGCGTCGTAACCATTCATGGGATCTGGATAGGCTGCAAAACTCCGCCTGGTCTCTGATGTTCTTCTTTAACCCGTTGACAAGTCAGACAGGTACTGACATATCTAGCAACATCTCTTTTCATTCCAGACCACCAGAAGCGTTCCTTTATATCTTGATACATCTTGGTGGAACCTAAATGCATCGCATAGGGTGTTCCATGGGCTTCATCTAGAATTTTCTTTCACAGTTCTTCTTGATTAGGGACACAGAGGTGATTACTGTAATATAGTATCCCATAGTATGATACTCAGAACTCCCCATTTTCTCCTTCCTGTATTCCTTGCTTGATCTTATGGAAATTAGGATCTTCATCTTGCCCTTTCTGTATATCATCAAGCAGGGTTGACACGAGTGTCAAAGTGGAGAGTTGGCCAGTAATAATTTCTAGCCCAAAATTTACTATTTCTTTCTGTAGGGGATGGAACATAGCAGATATAGATAATAACATTGCACAAGATTTCCTACTTAGTGCATCTGCCACTTTGTTCGCTTTCCCTGGATGGTAGAGGTTTCACAGTCATAGTCTTTGACCAGCTCCAACCATCTCTGCTATCTCATGTTCAGGTCTTTCTAAGTGAAGAAATACCTAAGACTCTGGTGATCTGTGTAAATATTGCACTGAGCTCCGTATAGGTAATGCCTCCAAATCTTGAGAGCGAAGACTACCGCTGCTAACTCAAGGTCATGAGTAAGATAGTTCTTCTCATAATCCTTGAGTTGTCTAGAGGCATAGGCAATGACTTTTCCATTCTGCATTAGTACAACCCCGAGCCCCAATTTAGAAGCATCGCTGTAAATATCGAAGCTCTCGTTATTCTCTGGAAGAGTAAGGATTGGAGCACTGGTCAGTCTCCTTTTCAGTTCAGTGAAACTCTTTTCACAATCCTCTGTCCACTCAAATTTTTTGTTCTTTTTGGTAAGTACTATCAATGGGGAAGCGATCCTTAAGAAGTTCTCTACAAATTTCCTGTAGTAGCCTACTAACACAAGGAAACTCCTGATTTCACTGGCATTCATAGGTCTATTCCAGTTACTCACAGCTTCTATTTTTGTTGGGTCATCTTTGGAAATAATGTGACCTAAGAAGGACACTTGATCGAGCCAGAACTCGCACTTGGAGAACTTTGCGTACAACTGGCTCTGCTGAAGAATCTGTAATACTGTCCTCAGATGTTCAGCATGTTATTTTTGGGTTCTGGAGTATATAAGGATATCGTCTATAAAGACAATTACAAACTTGTCCAAATATGCTTTGAATACTCTGTTCATCAGATCCATAAACGTAGCAGGAGCGTTCATTACTCTAAAAGGCATAACTACAAACTCGTAGTGCCCATACCTCGTTCGGAATGTCGTCTTTACTACATCATCCGCTTTCACTTTCACATGATGATATCTAGACCGCAAGTCTATCTTGGTAAAGATGGTGGCTCCCTTTAACTGATCAAATAGATCATCAATTCTCGGCAGGGGATACCTGTTATTGATTGTGACTTTGTTCAGCGCTCGGTAGTCCACACACATTCACATGGACCCGTCCTTCTTCTTTACGAACAACACCGGAGCTCCCCATGGTGAGTGACTAGGGTGAATAAAACCCTTGTCGAGTAGCTCCTGTAGCTGTCCCTGAAGTTCTTTCAATTCTACCGGAGCCATGCGGTAAGGTGCTTTTGAGATTGGATGGGTACCAGGAATGAGTTCAATCTTAAATTCAATTTCTCTATCCAGAGCTAAACCTAGCAACTCATCCGGAAACACTTCCGAGTAGTCACATACGACTCTAACTTCCTCTAGCTTTTGGGCTCTTTTTTGCTGGGTGTTAACCACATGAGCTAGAAACCCAGTACATCCATTGGCTAACATTTTCTGAGCTTTTATGGCCGATAAGAACTTCTAGGTTCTCTTCTTTAATTCTTCGATAAACTCAAACTTAGGCTCTGCCTCGGGTTGGAACAAGACTCGTCGCTTACGACACTCGATAGAAGCACCATACTTGCTCAGAAAGTTCATCCCAAAAATAACATCATAATCAGACATGCTCAGCATTATCAGATCACTGTACAGTTCTCTGTCTGAAATTTTGACTAGTGCCGCACGTAGCTAGTGCATGGATGTCATTATCTCTCCCGAGAGTACCGTTGTCAACAATTGTCTGCGTAGGACCTCTAGGGGTATACCTATTCTTTTAGCAAATGCTATGGAGACAAACAAATGGGTTTCCCCAATATCAAATAAAACAGTTGCATATTAACAAAAAATGCATATATGACCTGTGATAACAATGGAGGCGTTTGCTACCTCCTCTCTGGTAAGAGAGAAAACTCGAGCATTTGTAGAACTTGGTGGAGCCTCTAGTCTGCCATGGCTAATATGAGGACCCTCCAACTCGACCTACATCTAGTGTAGCTGGGCCTGCTTGCCTCCATATTGTACAGGTTGTGCAGGAGGTAGGTTGATCCTGGTCGGGCAATTCTTGGCCATATGCCCCTCTTGACCACACGTATAACAGCCACTCATGCCCTTGCGATAGATTCCATGATGCATCATTCCGCAAGTGGAACACGTAGCATACTTAGGTTGCTTGCTTACGGATCCTCCCTTTTTAGCCCACAGCTTTCTTTTGGAGCTCCCCTTCCAAGTTGAGCCATGTCTTTGAGGTTTCTGAGTGCTAGAACTCCCTTGACCTTTATTCTCAATCAGTACTGGCTTCTACTACTTGATACTATTCAGGTAATGCTCCGTGATTAGGGCACTACTAATCAACTCTTTTGCAGTTTGCGGTCTATTAATTCCGCCAGCTACATTTAGGGCTATCTCCGGCTTCAGCATTTTGAGCATTAGCCTCACCCTTTCTCATTCCGTGCTAACCAGCTTGGGGCATAGGCGAACTAGTCTATTGAATTTCTTCACGGCTTCGTCCACTGATAAATCTCCTTGTCGAAATTTCGTGAATGCATCATAATGTTTATTTGTGACTCTCATATGGAAGAGCTCTTCGAAGAACTCAGTCTCGAAGTCATACCAGGTCATTTGATCCACTTTTCATTTTGCCTTGACCCATTCCCACCACATTCTTGCATCACCAGTAAATCAGAAGGAAGCACACTTAATCTTTTCTACCTCTGGCCAGTCCAGTAGCTCCATTATGCTCTCTAGGGTTTTGAACCATGCCTGAACATCCCATGGTTCATTGGTGCTAGAGAAATTCTCTGGTTTTAGTTTCTGCCACTAGATGAGGTATGCTTCTTGCCTCACTACCTTTGCTGGGGCTACAGGTGTAACTAATGGAACTTCTGTTGTAATAGGTGCCACCATATTGGCTTCCGGTGGGACTACAGGAGGTGCTTGCTAGTTAGCAGTCAGGGTGGCAATAACCTGCTGCTGCTCCGCCAATTGCCTTTGTAGCTGAGCTACTACTTCTAAAAGGTTGGGCTATGGTGCAGACTCATTTTCCACTGGTTGAGATTCATTAACTCTCGGCTGTCTAGCCGGTTGTATTCTAGCCATTCTACATATCATAAACCAAACCAGTGAGACATACGTCAGCCCATCCTCATTCCTACTTGCTATCATCACTACTTTCATATATAAGCATGATAAATCTTAGCAAGCATTTCATACTAGTCATAACTGAAACTAGATGCATAAAAGTTATGAAAAAGGTACTTTCTTACTTGGAAGCTGCAGGATCAAAGCTTGATGTGTTTGTGGTGGAAGGGTGGAACTTGGCTCTGATACCAAACTGTAACACCCGACCTTCTTCTTTACTCAAACCTAAGCCACGGACATTACACTTTTCATACCTTCTAAAGACTTCGTTATATGCACACTGCTCGGTTCAAAGATCTACGCTAACTTGTTTCGACTGTTGAGTTGTGGTTTGGAGCGATGCAAAGCTGAGATGAATTCTAGAGGTGCTAGAGGGTCTGGGCCATGTGACCCTGACTGACCGTGTAGCCTCACCCGAGAAGGAGCTAGTCGTGGTTGTGTGGTGATAACCGGTCGTGTGACCTTACCTGGCCCAAGTTTGGGCACGACCGTGTGTGCCACACGACCGTGTAAGGCCTTCACTGCTGGAGCAGGGCACGACCGTATGAAGCCACACGGTCGTTTCATCTTACTTGAGAAGAAGAGGTGCACGACCGTGTTACCTCGGCCGAGACCAGAAGGGTGCACGACCATGTGAATCCCCACTACTGTGTCACTCTGGTCGATAGGAAGAGGTGCATGGTCATGTGAAACCACAAGACTGTGTCACCTTGGCCAAGAGTAGGAGGTGCACGGCCGTGTGAATTCACACGGCAATGTCACCTTGGCCGAAAGGGAGAGGACCATGGCCGTGTGAATCCACACGACCGTGTCACTGGCCATGTGGGGGTCACACCCAACCCTACAAAAGGAGTTGTTCTCCCCTTTGTACTCCTCCTTGGACTACCCTTCTATCCCTTTACTTGAGGAAGAGTCTTTGACACACTATATGCTAGCAAACTATAAATTCATCATAAACAACTCTTAACGGTATTTCATACATAACCAAAAAGTAGGAAATTACACTACACTCAGTTTTAACACATTCCCTGCACTAGTAAGTTCCAGGATCCTTTCCACGGTTCCGTCACACACACACCCACCAAGCACTGCTCCTGTTGCCCCCTCTTACTCGTGCTTTCCTTTACCTTTATCTGCAGTATAAGGAAATGCAAATCTATAAGCAAAGGCTTAGTAAGTACCATCTACTCACAAAATGATACATTAAAAGAGGACATGCTTTTTAGAACTGCTTGGGAAAACACAAAATATGCACTTGACTGTAATTCACGCTAAAACCATACTTCGGAAATATGTACATGAAATGTATTTTTAAACTAGTTTATCATACAAACCATCAACTTAAAAACCTTGCTAGTAATGTAAGGAACACAGGAATCTTGGGATATTATAGAATTCATCAAGGCTACCCAATATGACTCAAATTCTCTACTTACGAAACTTCCACTAAGACAAACCATGAAGTTTGAAAACTTTATATTACATAATTAGTGAAAATAATAATCAACTTGCTTTGGGCACGACATTGTACCACTTTGCGCGCATCCTTAATAAGATCCGAGGTAGCTAAACCCGAACCTATCAAGGTACTACTAGGCGATGTAGGGGCCTAGGGGCGATCTAGGAGCCCACCCATGGACCTTGTGTCCAGTACATGCCTTTCTAAAGTAAAATACTTTCTTTTAAATACTGTTTTCTTATACTTGCACTTATTTGTCATTTCAACAAGCAACTTATGTGCGCTTAATCCCTCACACTTATAGGGAAGCACTTTAGGGCACTTGATTATGCTTCTTAGTCCCAAAACTTAATGGGAAGTAAATCAAGATACTCTAACATTGCTCTTAATCCCAAACTTGGAGGGCATCTTATAAATCATAGCATCTATCTATTCTTAACATGCAATAAACATCTCATAACATGCATCTTCCTTTACATTCTTAAAACGTATCAATATATGTAACATAGAAGTACCTTATACTTCAGGTGAGAGATACTTACCTCCTTTCGCTATTTCTTACAATTATACCACTAGGGTTTTGGGAGAATAAGCCTCCCTTGTATGCCTCGGCCTCCGGATTTTTCTTCACCCGCGTACTAATCCCCGGAAGAAAACCCTCCTCTTAAATTTTCCTCTTGAAAAGCTTCAAAGGATAGAACCCTAAGGTTCTTGGCCAAAGTTTGAAGGGAGGAGGAAGAAATTTATGCTAAAGGAGAAGAGGAAATGAAAAGATTTTAGGTTTTGGTCTCTTCCATTCCCTTTTATACTAAGTGGAAGTTGAAGCATCTCTTCCCACATAACCTACATATAAGGAATTATTTCCTATTGCCAATGTGATGCTTTACAACCACCTAATGGCTACTTAAATAAATCCAAAGTAAGAGGTCTAAGGTTCAATTCTTGCCTAGGCCATTTATAAATATATTTTTATTTCTTTTCTCTTATTCTATTTCTTTTTTCTCTTTTGGAATAAAAAATTTACAAGTGTTACAACTAAAGTACCTGCTGACACAACAAGAGGAAACCAAGTTGTGACACAGAAGATTGGGTCACGCTCATATCAGACTCAATTCAAAAATGAGTCAAAATGACTTAGTTAGAGGTTTACCCAATTTAAAAAATTTTAAAAATTCAATTTGTAATGCTTGTCAACAAGGTAAACAAACTAAGTCAACCCACAAACTTAAATCGAACCAACTCAATACTTGAGCTCCTACATTTAGACCTATTTGATTCACATGGAGCCAAATCACTAAGCAAGAAGTTACCAAAATTACTTGGTAATAATTGATGATTACTCAAAATTTACTTGGGTGAAATTTCTAAAATGTAAAGATGAAACTTTTGAAATCTTTAATAATTTTTATAACTTAATAGAAAATGAAAAAGATACCAAAATTAAAAGAATTAGAAGTGATCATGGAGAGAAATTCAAAAATTATAAATTTACTAAATTTTGTAAAAGTAATGGATATAATAAAAGTTTTCATGCCTGAGAACTCCACAACAAAATGGACTAGTAGAACAAAAAAAAAAGAACATTACAAGAAGTTACTAGAATCATGTTAAATTAATATTACCTAAACAATCAATTTTGGGTTGAAGCAATAAACACAACATGTTATGTTTAAAATAGAATATTAATTAATAAATTTTATAATAAAACCCCTTATGAAATATATTATAACAAAATACCCAATCTAAACTATCTAAAAGTATTTGGATGTAAAGTACACATATTAAACACTAGAGACTATTTAGGTAAATTTACATCAAAATTTACAACTGATATATTTTTAGGGTACTCCACAACTAGTAGAGCCTATAGAGTCTATATGCCTATAGAGTCTATAAAAAAATATCCAAAAAATTGGAGAAACAACCAATGTAATTTTTTATGAAGAAAATGACTCACCATATTTAATCAATAAAAATAATCATCAAAATATAAGATAAATAGATGATGAAGAAGATAATCAATTTAGACCTAAACCTAGTGAATCAGAAGAACCAAGTGTTGACCCTCACACAAGACCATCTAGGATAAGATCTAATCCCAGCTGACCAAATTTTGGGTGACTCAACACAAGGAGTATGAACTAGATCATCATATAGAAACCTAAGCCAAATAGCCCTTATTTCTAAAATTGAACTCAAAACTATAGAAGAAGCCATACTTGGCCCTGATTGGATAATTGCAATGCAAGAAGAACTAGCTCAATTTGAAAGAAACCAAGCCTGGGAACTTGTAACTAAACCTATAAATAAATCTATAATTAAAACTAAGTGGGTATTCATAAATAAACTAGATGATAAAGGTAAATAAGTAAGAAATAAGGCTAAACTAGTAGCTAAGGGATTCAACCAAATAGAAGGATTATATTTTGATGAAACCTATGCACTTGTGGCTAGACTTGAATCCATCATAATACTGCTAGCCTATGCAACACATAAAGGTTTCAAGTTATATCAAATGAATGTAAAATCTGTATTTTTAAATGGATTCATCAAAGAAGAAGTTTATGTAAATCAACCCTTAGGATTTGAAGAGTTAGACCACCCAAACCATATCTTTAGGTTATAGAAAGCCCTATATGGACTAAAACAAGCACCTAAGGCTTGGTATGAACGTCTATGAACATACCTAATATCTAAGGGATTTAACCAAGGCCAAATAGACCAAATCCTATTTGTTAAAACCTTAGATAAAGATATTTTTATAGCTCAAATTTATATAGATGACATCATCTTTGGCTCAACAATTACTAAATTCCTAAAAGAATTTACAAAAGTAATGGAAAATGTATTTGAAATAAGCCTAGTAGGAGAACTTAATTTTTTTCTTTGGTTTACAGATAAAACAAATAAAAGAAGGAATTCATATTTTTCCAAACCAAATATGTTAAGGATTTAATTAAAAAGTATGGAATGAAAAATTCTAAAAATATAAATACCCCAATGGCAAATAATATTAAAATTGACTCTGACTTAGAAGGAAAATTTGTAGATTTGAAATATTATAGGAGTGCAATAGGAAGTCTATTATACCTAACTGCAAGTCGACCTGATATTTTATTTACAGTAGGTATATGTGCTAGGTACCAATTGTGTCCAAAAGAATCACATTTAATCAATATAAAAAGAATACTAAGATACATTAAGGGAACTCTAAATGTAGGACTTTGGTACCTTAGGACTTGCACGTTTGACCTAGTTGGGTATTTTAACTCAGACTATGCTGGGTGTAAACTAGATAGAAAAAGTACAAGTGGTAGCTGCCAACTTCTATGTCAGTGCCTAGTAAGTTGGTATAGCAGAAAGCAACACTGTGTTGCCTTATCCACCACTAAAGCAGAATAAATAGCCATAGGAGAATGTGCATCTCAAATATTATGGATGATGCATACTTTAAAAGATTATCAACTAGAATATAAAAAATACAAAAATCTTAATTGATAACATATGTTCAATAAACTTAACCAAAAATCCAATACACCACTCAAAGACTAAACATATAGAAGTTAAGCATCACTTTATAAGGGATCATGTAGTTAGGGGTGATATTGTACTTAATTATGTTGAGTCCAAATCAAATCTAGCAGACATTTTCACAAAACCTTACCAGAACTTGAGTTTAGCACACTTATAAGACAATTAGGTATGCGCACAGTAGAATAGATTTTAAAGTTCTTCAAAATCACTCCTTTTATTAAGTTTTTTCAAACCCATGTTTTAAAATTCTAGGAAAATTATATTTAAAACTCCCAGTTTTACTAGTATTTTCAAAGTTTGGAAATAGTTTAGAACTTCCCCCCTAGAAAACATGTACCCCCAGGTTTCAGCAGAGTATCTCATAAGCACACTAGGACTACCTTGTTTGTGTATGAAAAATACTTAGAATGGTGTGAGATGCATAGGGTCTTGCTTGGACTTCAAAATGCTTATGTTTGTGCATCAACATAAGTCTGGGCAATAAATACCAAAATCAAATTAATTGTAACGACCACCCTTCTTACTATTACTACTCTCTAAGGATGACCGTTACTTAACTACTAACTTTACTTAACCGGTATGATTAAAAATCACATGGAAAGCCTACCAAAAAATTTCGGCAGAGTCTCCCCTGTACCGGTGACCATATTCAACAATACATGCAATATATACTCAGCCACAAGCGGCTGGAACACATATCAATCAACTACGCAGTTAAATAAGTATCAAACACACAAATATCTACTTACTAAACTGAACTCATCCTACATGCAATCTAAACAGAATAATCTCAAATGACATGAACTTAAAATACAACTCAAATGTTTACAATAACTAAAATGCGGAAACTAAAATTAAAACTTCTTTCCTAGTCCCAAGGCTTTCATAGTCCTGGCATCACACATCCTTCGAACACCTCCTTGTCGCCTTCCTTTCTATATCTTTTCCTTTCCTGTATCTACAGTAAGAGGAAGTGCAATCTATAAGCAAAATTTGCTTAGTAAGCGCTATCTAACTCACAAAATCATGAATGTGCATGTATACGAAAGGAACTAGAAACTATATGCTCTAAAAAGAAATA
This sequence comes from Zingiber officinale, assembly GCF_018446385.1. Classification (NCBI taxonomy): domain Eukaryota; kingdom Viridiplantae; phylum Streptophyta; class Magnoliopsida; order Zingiberales; family Zingiberaceae; genus Zingiber; species Zingiber officinale. The sequence goes on along the minus strand of NC_055987.1, from coordinate 81,245,857 downwards.
AAGCATAAACATAACTGCTCATGTCAAACTAATAGCAAAGAAAAGCTAAGGAATCTACTCATGTAATTCTAATAGCTAATCATGCTACTTATCTAATAGGTAAACATGAAAACTACTCATCCACTAGATAAACATGGTAGAATAAAGAACTAAACTTACTGATTTTCAGAACTATATGAAACTTATTTCATTTGTTCTAAACTTAATTTTTAATACTTTATGTTTATGTATAACTCGTTTTACTTGTTCAAAAACTTATACTTATAATACTTCAAAATAGTAATCAACTTCTCTTGGGCCCGGCAACTGTACTTGCTATGCGCGCATCTCTAACTAGACCCGAGATAGCTGGTCCCGAATCTAGTAGGGTTTGCTAGGTTATCTAAACCTAGAGACCGACTATGGGAGCCCAGCCCAAGGACTACTGAGAGTCCTGCATACTAGGTTATCTAAACCTAGGGACGACTATGGGAGCCCAACCCAAGGACAACTGAGAGTCCAGTATAGTGCCACTGATAAAAGTAAAATACTTGTTATCTTTTAATACTTCTAATATATAATACCTCGGTACTTTCTTTAGCACCTTGTGTGCTATAATCCCTAAAGTCTTGACTTTGGGATCTACTTAAGGCCTTGGCCTTCTTCTTTCTTTTCTTTATCTTTCTTATGCTTGTTAATATCTTTCATAAAAGGATGTCTCATACAAGATTGGTCTCAAATACTTTAACAAACCAAAATTGAATACTTAAACAAACTAAAATTGAATGCTATAACAACTGAAACTGCTGTGCTTGGGAAGTTCCAAAATTACAGTTTAAACAGAAATAAATCTGCATACTATGCTAATCAAAATTCTGCATGTTAAGCTAACAGAAATCTGCATACTGTGCTAAACAAAACTGCACTATAAGTTTAACGAAACTGCACTTGAAACTCTAAGGAAATCTGCACTATAAGTTCTAAAGAATCTGCACTGCAATGCATATTAAAAATCTGCGATGCATATTAAAAATCTGCACTAATACTTAATAAAATCTGCACTTCTATTAGCAATAGAGAACTACTCATCTAATAGTAAAAGAAAATCTGCTTGTGCCCAACTAATAACAAAATAAAAATCTACTAAAGTTTGTATCTTATGTAAGGCTTGAGCATCAAGTGTTGTCCCCAAATTTTGGATAAGTTTGGCAACGTTGAAAGATGTAGAGGAAATCAGATAATTGAAATTTCTAGTTATCAACCAAATCAGATAATTGAAACTTCTAGCTAATACATTTTCTCTACATTAGAACACACGGATATACAGATCTTGTGAGAATAGCAACTAGAATTGACATGAAATCGCAATGATGAACCAAGCCAAAACAGTCAAGAAGAAAGCAGAAGAAGATATGTTCATTACTCTATCTAGCAACAGGTTAGCGTCCTGCAGATGGAACTTCCAATGTGTCGATCTATAGCCCACAAACTATAATTCTATCATTATGCCTCATACATCTTCAAGCCGTATAAAAATTCACAGAACAAGAACTTCATGGTAGCAAACTCAAAACAGTAACCTTTCTACACGATTCAAAAACAAGGAGAAGCAAAATCCGAAAACCAAAATACAATCCCCCTGTTTAGTGGCACGGTAGGAAACCAACAGAAAACTCCTTATGCTTAACCTGTCCATATTCTTCCTTTGAAATCTCACGGCAGTAATCATCTAAAACACAAGATGGGTATAGAGCCACAACAAAAACCTTCACTGAACTAAAGCCACGACACAACGGGAAACACACAACCTGTGGCCTATCCCAAAAACAGAACCATCTAAAGAGGTAGAGCCATCTAAAGAGAAAGGAATCCACACAAGAAGCCAACTTGAACCCGAACTACTCTATTGCAAACCATAAGAAACCAAAGCTTCACCATTCAAATCGCAACAACACAGCCCTAGGTTTCATCCAAACTTCGGGAACAAGAAAAGGAACAAGAATTAAACTTCGAAGCTATCCTACCGCAGGTGAGTAAGCGACTTACCTTCGTTTCCTTGACTCACAGCCGAAGGAGGAACCTTCTAGTGCTTCTAGGGTTCGGGCAGCTTGAGATTTCTGGCCTCCTCTTATGCTCACCGACCCTCCTCGACGAGAAGATCACCATTGGGTGAAGAGCCCCTCGGAGAAACCCTCGATGGCCGCCGAAGGAACACTAGCTTCTAGCCGCATCTTCGCCCGAGAGGAGAATCGCCGACGCTCGCATGAGGTGAGGAAAGGAGAGAAAGGTTCGGGTTCCGCAAATACCTAAGTTCTCTTTCTCTTATAACTAGGGTTTCAAATTATAACTCAAATATTATTTGGTTCGAGTTTTTCTAAGAAATATTCGGCTGGTTTGTTGGTTAAGCGAATCTCTGCTTAACCCAAGGTTTCCGGTTCAAACCTCGGCTTGGACATTTTTGTCGAAACTTCCTTCGTTTAATAAAAATACCAAGTGACCTCCAAATATTGCATCAAAATATTCTATAAATTCCTAAAAATCTCTAGAATTTTTCTAAATCATTTCTAGATTTTAATAAGGTCTTTTAGGACTCCAAATCATGAAATTTGGCGTGTTACATTAATTAAATTAAGTTATCCATGCTTAGTCAAACTAACTGGAATACCTACTTAATTTGACTAACCAAGTGAAAGCTACTACCTCATGGTAAAACAGCAAGCAGCTAAAGGTTAGACATTTTGTTAGGAAAGGAAGATGTCTATGTTGAAGTGTTTTTTTAAAACACTCATGCTTGGACTTTAGGACACTAATTTTTTTTTTTTTTGCATTAATCCAGGGGGAGTTAAAATTAAAAAAAAAAATTAAAAGTTAAAAAAAAATCTTTTCTTTGAAAATTTAAAGTTTTATAAAGTTAAACTCTTTTCTTTGAAAAGTTAAAGTTTTTTTTTATTTTCAAAATTGTTTCTCTTTTTTTTTGAAAAGTTAAAGTTTTTTTTTTAATTTTCAAAGTTAAACTCCTTTTTGAAAAGTTAAAATTTTTATTTCAAAATTGTTTCTCTCTGCTTTGAAAAGTTCAAACTAAGCTTCTCCATCTTTCTAAAGCTAAGTACTTAACTAATCTTTTATCAAAATCTTTTTAAGCTAAGTGTTATAAAGCTTAATATAGACTAAGTGTTTTATTCTTCAAACTCAGTGTTTTTCAAAACTTTCAAAATCTTAGTCTATTTGAAAGTATTTTCAACTCTCTCAAAAGTATTTTTTGATATATGTCAAAGGGGGAGAGAAGTTAAAGTTAAAAAAAAGAGAAAATTAAGGGGGAGCTAAGAGTAAATTAAGGAGAAACCTAAGGAGGAGCTAACAAATAAATTAACTTGTTCTAGATTCTGCATTTTCTTTCATACTTATTGCTATATATTACATAACTTTGAATTGTGTTTCCATAATCAAAAAGGGAGAGATTGTTGGTACGATAGCATCAGACGATCGAACCTGCGTTTTGATAATGGCAAAGGATTCAAAGTTAAGTTGTCTTGTTATCTAACAAGTGTTCAACCAAGTGTCCAGGAAAGTCCTAAGTGTAATTACACAAAAGTCCTAGTGATTCTAGGCAGGTGGAAACCCCTAGGGGGTCCTAGGAGGTGATAACCATAGGTGAAAAGTCTTGGTGGGTTGAGCAGTTTGGGTGAACCCCTAGAGTCAGGGACTCTAGGTGAAATTCCTGGTGGTCGTGAACCAGGTGGAAGACTAGACGAGTCAAGAATCAGTCGTTTAGTAGAAAAGTTCTGAAGACTCAGATGCTGAGCAAAAGTCCAGTCAATCTGGAGGACCGGTCTGGAAAAAAGGTAAACTCTCCTGAGAGAAGTAGGTGAGGATGCGTTCCCCAAAGAGAGATAGTAGGCGTCGGTTCGACGTAGAGTTTCAATGAAACTCGAAGTCAGAACCAGACAGTCCGGAGATTGTCAAAATAATTTCATATTTTATTGTCTTAACTCTATTTTGTAGGGTATATTTTGTATTTGGACTAATATACTTTTCAGGAAGTGGAAAGCACAAAAGAGTCTCGGGTGAATAGTATTCAAGGCGCCTTCCATAGAGATTAAAGGTGACTTCGGTGAACAGTATTCAAGGCGCCTTCCATGGAACTTGAAGGTGCCTTCGGACATATAGAATTCGCAGAAAGTGGATTTTATCGACGATCGAATCTGCAAGAATGGAATTCAAGCTAGAGGTGCATTCCATGAAGGCTGAAGTTGCCTTTAACATCCTATTTAAGGCAGGTTTGAGTAGATTCTTAATATCACTTGATCTTCATAATCTTCCTACTGTGAACCACTCAAAAGATGATCCAACAAAGCTATAACGCAACTCTAACAATCGGAAGCCCAAAATTCTTTATTCGTAGTTGTCGGTATACATTCAATTATTGTACTTATATAATTGTACTTGTAATTTCCAGATTGATAGTGAATTGCCAAAAGTAAACACTCAATGAGTGTGGGCCTTGGAGTAGGAGTCGTCACAGGCTCCAAACCAAGTAAAAGAAACTTGTTAATGTTTACTTTAGCTTTATTCTTTTCTACTGCATTATTACTCTGTGTTTTTCGTAAAACATGAAAAAGCCACGAGAGCTATTTACCCGCCCTCCTCTAGTGCTTTTCGATCCTACAGGTTCTTCATCGAACGATTGTAGGATTGAGTAGAGAGTTTTCCGTTCATCGGGGCAACCCAAGATCCTTTATCGAGTAACTATAAATTTGGATTGGGGTAAGTGTGTGTAGAATTGGATTAATGTCAGAATTAGTCTATTCTTGTATGATTCATTGGATCGATACCACTTCTGGGAATTGGAATGTCAGTTAGTGCTAAACCTAGATTTGATTCTCATTTTTTTGTGTAATTTTAAAATAGTATTGAATGCCTTTCTAATTTGTATATATTATAGAATTTGGGAAGATTGATTTGTTGTGGCTATCCTTCTTCGGTTGAGGATGGAAAAAAGGGGATTAATTGAGGTTAATCATTAATTAGGGTTAATTAATGATCATAATTTGATTGGGATTATCCAAAATAGTATTAGAGATTTGATTTAGCTATTTAATTCATATGTAACTAGCTAAATCTATATATTATGTAATTGTAGGACTTTGATACTAGATGAGCATCTTGATGTAGGGTTGGTTTATCATGATCAATAGATTTAGACGGGTATTTCTTTCTTGACCTCTTAAGTTCTTTGAACTTAGTGTATGGTTATTTTTTATTATTGGATTAGCTTACTTTACCTTAAATCTGTTCATTTAGTTATCCTTCTTGAGACTTACTGCTTGACCTTAGAGATGTTCTAGTTATTTCATATATAGTCTTGACTTTTGGATATCTATACTTTGTTTTGTATATATATGTAGAGTATGTACGGTAGGGGATATTTTATTAACTACATTAATATGCTGATTATGTATATGTTGTTGAGTGTACAGATGTTGGGTATGAGTTTTAGGAGTCACCATGTTGGTTGTCCATTTGTAAGTTATCTGTGTACACATGTCCTATGTTTACTATTGGAGGAACTATGTTGATTATATCTATGTTGTGTGTACATGTGTCTGATGTGCACTATTGGGAGAAATATGTCGATAGTACCTATGTTAGTGATCATATGTGTTTGATGTGATATTTGAGGTATCATATTGATTATACCTAGTTGTAGGGTGCATACGTGTATGCTATGTACATGTCTAGTGTTGCTATTTACTATATTTGATATTTAGTAGACACCTGTTGGATCTACATATACCTATAGATATAGGTGTTTGATGGATCATTTATTGGAAGTATTTATGTTGATTGTGTTATTGCATTGATGATGACTGTGTCCGTATCATGATAATTACATCATGCCCATCATTGCACTACATGCTGACAATCAAATGTCTCCCTTATGGTTGAGCTGGTTGTCAGTCATTTATAGCTACCCATTCAGCCACTGTGGAAGAGTAGTAGCTAGGAGTGGAGCTAGTCATATCATGCTCACTTAACCACTCAGTGTTATAATCTGTTCACCTCTGCCACTCGTGAGTAGTGGGTCTAGAGGGTATAGTAGTGAGGGGCTAGAGATGTGAATAGTCAGGGACCTCAATGCTATGTAGTTAGATAACTATTTAGCGAATTGTCCACCTTAACCGCTTTGTAGTAGTACCTGGAGGGTAGTACAATTGTCACAGACTCAAGTCTCTCGGCCATACAGGGGTCGTGGTGTCTTGAGAGGTGGTAGGGGTGACCATGTGGCATGTATGAGCATTTGCATATGATGCGTTGTGCATCTATGGAGATTAATCTGCATATATATCTTATAGTTACTAGCTACATGTGATTGTGATATGTTGCACTTATTTGAGCTATGATTGTTGTATATGGTTGTCATACTACATACATGTCATTTATTATACATGTATAGGCTATCAGTTATATTGCTCAAGTGTTATGAGCAGATCTGTCGGTGATCCTCGATGAGTTTACTGATCATTATACCGTATGTGTCAATTTCTAGATTGGGTATGTGCATTTCATTATGTTAGTTATATTTATGTGCATTTATTATGTCATGTGTGATCATGATCTTATATGTTAGATCCAGATTAGGTATGTGTATTCATCATGCCAGTTATGTTTAGATGTATTGATTATGTCAGTATGATCATATTCTTATTTTCCTACTAAGATTGTATACTTTAATCTCCATATTTTATATATACCATACACTACCCGCTAAGTGGCCCGCACTCACCATTGTATTTGTGTATTATCTTTTTCCTCAGGTGGCAGGTAGATAATTATGGAGTCACTTAAAGTATTCTGTCTGTTGGTCCCACGTCACATCCGAGGACGGTTTCTGGTTTTGCTTCCTATTTTTCTTACATTATGATTTATGGACTTGGCATTGTATAACTCAAATTTGTTTGAGTTTTACTATGTAGTGTCTTGTATTTATTTTGTTGTGGTTGCGTAAAGCCTAGCCAACTACCAGTCTTTTGTTTATAGGTTTTCCTTTCATTTTTTACTATATTTTTAGTACAATCGTATGGGCTATTTATTATATAACTACGTGGTTGTGATCATTTTGTTCCAGCTGAGTGGGTTATGTATATAACTACGTGGTTGTGTATGTTTCAGCCTTATGGTTATTGATTATAGCTTGTGAGTAGCCTTGTAACATTGTATTCATGTTCCATTTATCAATGTTACATGGGAGATGTTATCCTTTGTTGGATAGGGACTCCTCTAGGGCATGACAATAACTTTCCTAAATTGAAGAGTAAGGACAAGGACAAGAGCAAGGACAAAAGACCAGTCTAGACAAGGCATCGAAATCTAAAGGCGAGGTGGGACGAAATGTCGTCCGAGTCGGAGATTAAAGCCAACGCCGGACTTGAGCTAGTGGCAAGTCACCAAGAAGATGAAGATGAAACAAGCTCATCCTCAATGAGTATCGAGAGCATCGATGAAGGGAGAGAAACATCAAAAGGAAGTAGTACTTCTGGGAGAGCTTCAGGCTACAAGATCGACAAGATAAGTCAAGTACAGTCTCTACCTCCTGATAAGTTATTTCTCTTTATAAAAATATTATTGAAAAATGCCTACAAATTAGAAAAAGAAAATAAAGAGTTAAAATTAACCTTAGCAAAATCTTGTCGACTGACGGGGAGCGTTGGCGCAATGGTAATGTTGTTGCCATGTGACCAAAAGGTCACGGGTTCGAATCTTAGAAACAGCCTCTTGCAAAAAGCAGGGTAAGGCTGCATACAATGGATCCTTCCCCGGGGCCCCGCATGGTAGGAGACTCATACACCGAGTCGTCCTTTTTTAAAAATCTTGTCGACTAGAGGATTTTGATAAGATAAAAATTGAAAATGACAAATTAAAGATAGAAATAGAGAATCTAAAGAATTCTGCATATTCAAATATAGCTATTTCTAATTTTCAAAAATTATCAAGAATTAAACTGACACCTTAGATATCATAAGGGCCAATTCAAAAAATTGTCAACAAAATATATCCCTAAGAAATTTTTGATTAACCTAGTTGGAAGAAACCTATATTGGATTCCAAAATCATGCTTAAATTGAAAAATCATTATGCATGTTTTACTTTTAATTTGATTTCATATTCTTGCTTAGAATTATCAAATAAATTATTCTACATAATTTCTATTAGAAATTAATTTAAATAAACAGATTGTCAACGGAGCAAGGGAGACGCTGCCGAATTTTCCTCTGGCAGGGACTCCTCTGGGGCGTGACAACCACTCATGATCTTTCTATAATTATTTAGTTAATTATGGACGACCAAGTTAAACCAGGAACCTATTGGGTTACACACACTAACGAGTATCTAAAAGATATAAAATAAGTTAAAGAATATGATTCTTAGATCAAGAGATAAATGTTTGGTTGGAACATGCATAAGATAAATATAGAAATATTTGTTATCATGGAAGCGCGGATGGGCTACATCTTTTATGTTAGAGTTGAACCATATTTGGTTTAATTATGAATTAGTCATGAACCAACTTGGTTAAGTTGTGAACCAAACCATGGAGTTAATGGAATAATTTTTGGTTAAGAGATAATGGGTTGGATTTGGGCTTTCTAATCCAACCACTACAACAAAATCGCTCATAGAATCAGTGGAACAACATCGGTTTTAGGCTAAAACCGAAGTCTTTGAGTATTTTACACCGGTTTTTCTAAAAATCGGTGTCTATGAGCGCAGATTTTAGCTCATAGACATCGGTTTTTTAGGCGATGTCTATGAGCGCCCTTTTTTTGGTTAATAGACACCGATTTTAACATCGGTTTTTAAAATCCGATGTTAATAAACCCCTTCTTAAATAATTTAATTTTTTCACCGGTCAAAATTTACAAGACTTCACAAAATTCCCTCCAAACGTAAACCAATATCGTGCCCCTTCTCTCAACATAAACCTAAACCTAAACCTAAACCTCAGCCTCATCTCCCTCTTCCCCTTCCGCCGTCTCTCCCTCGGAGATCTCGCCGTCGCCGTCCCCTTCGTCTGCAAGTCCTGGTACCGCGCCTCCCTCGACCCTAGCTGCTGGCGCCGCCTCAACTTCCGCTCCCTCGATTTCTCGTCGTGGCCGTCCCCTTTGAACAGTGGGTTCATTTCCTCGTCACATCTCCCTGCCCGATTCCGCCGACCCTTCTCTTCTTTCCATTTTTCCCGAGTCGACAGAGCCACTCGTCGCGCCATTTCGCTGCCTAGCTGAGCTTCACAGGCGGCGCCACAGCTGACGGGGCACAACGCGAGGAGGAGTGGAGGCGAGACGAAGAAGAAAGAGGCAAGTGTATCTACCTGTGATAACTCGAAATCCATGAGGTATAGTGGGGTGGAAAACCTATAGAAAGTGAGGATTTGATATGGATTTCGACTGGTTTTCTTCTGGTAAAGGCTTTGATTGTTCTTCCTGGAGATGTTTTGATTTACTTCTTTTGTAGACGCTTTCGATATGTTTTCCTCTTCTGTGGATGTGTTTGATTGGTTTTTCTTTGTATACGATTCGGGTTGGATTCTTCTCGGTGGGATGTGTTCTTGTTGGAGGTTTCGGTTGAAGGTTACTGCTTGGTTTGCGTATGTTACCCAAAATTGTTTGACAGTGATTTCTGATGTGTTCACAGTAGGTTTTCCTAGAGATTTTGGCTGGTGTTCGATGATTTGAGGTTGAGTTGTGTTGTGTTTTCCATGATGAACAAGTTGTAGAGAGTTGCACGTTACCTGTTTGTTAGAATGGGTCACAGAGAGGTCAGAAGTGATTCGAGCTTTCCTTGAAGTTTTGGTTCCTAATTGGAGGGTTTCGGAATGATTTAGAGTCGAATTTGTGTCTTCGTGAGAAGTTGATTTGAAATCTTTGGGTAATTTCCACTCAATGAATTTTCCCCTGCAGCATCGTTTACGGATTTCTCAATTTTACCCTTTGATGTGCATCTAACTATATACCAATTTAGCTGGATGAGCATTATTAAACCCCTTATTTGGGTTCTTTGCAAATTTTCTTTTGTGTATGCTGCCTAATTAACATTTCTTTATATGCAGCTACATCTGCTTGGTGATCGTGTTGAAGAAGCACTAACAGAGCTGGATGGCTGCTGCCAGAATTCTAGACTTTCAGAGCCTTTCAGGTTCTTTTTTGTTACTAATATTTTTTTTATTTATCACACGCGGTAAGTTTTCTCTTAGTTTAAAGCGAAATTTGTTTGTACATTATGAAACTTAAAAGAGTGGTAGATGGATAAAAATGAAGAAAAAGTTGGGACATTTTTCAAGCTCTTCTTTTAAACTTTCACTGTTTATTGTCTTAGCTACAAAGGTGGGAGAAGAATATCGATCGTCGTTTTCTCATCCCATTCATTCACTTAAAAACTGAATAAAAAATTAAAAATAATGAAGCATTTCAAAAATATGAAAAAGCTGAATAAGTATAAAAATATTAAAAATAATAAAACCACTCTGATTTTTTGTTTAAGTTAATGAAATGTAGTGTTCAAAGTAACCATTGAAGATCCTTGCAACTCTTGTTTTTCTTCCAGATTGAAGGCTAGAATTCTGGAGTGTTTTCAAAGCAATCAAGTGGCTACTATTTGTACCTTTATCATGTTAATCGTGATGTGTTTGTCTTAATTATTTGGGCTTAACTATATGGATCTTATCTTAATGAGTGTAGATCTAATGCTTGATCATTAGATCTAATGAGGTATCTGCAGATCTAATGCTTGATCATTTGTCTGTGAGTTCAAGATGACTTTTTTTTTATGCCGATCAGCAATCTGTAGCAATAGCACATAGTTGTATGCAGATCTAATGCTTAGATCATTCCTCTATGAGTTCAAGATTACTTTTTTTTAACACCGATCAGAAATAAATCTACATATTTCCCAGAAAATAGAGAGGTTTCATCTTTCTAAGTGATATGAACTTGTTATCTCTGATAGTTTTTGTGATCATAACATAGACCAAGGAAGAAATCTTCAAGAAATGAGTTTTTTTTTATTTAATGGATCAGGCAAATAATTGTTTTGATATCTGAAATTGTTTTCTTCTTGTCCAATTGATTTACATAGATTTTTTCTTCTTTTAATAATTGATAGAAGATTGATTTTTCAAACCTTTGATAATGTGATATTCCATAATGAAACTCATAAAAGAGGAGCACAGAGATTATAGTCTTCATTTCCATGTGTTATTTATGTTTCCTAGTATTGTTATGTTCTTTGGAAATCTCCTTGTAAGAGTTTGCAAAAGTGTTCTGTTTGTCCATCCCTGAAGCCTTGTCCCTTTGAAGCCTAATGTCTAGCAATGGGTTCATCAAGGCCTCATATAATGTCATTGTGCATAAGAGAGATGCAAGTTCTTCTACAGTGTATTTCGATACCTTGCTCAGATACACTAGTTTTGAATAGCATATATAAATTTATGAAGAAATAGTGAAGCAAAATTTGTATAAGCTAAATAGCCTTACCGCGACATCTACATGTGTCAGGATGGGGAACTAATGAGAAGACACTGATCAACATTTTAGCGCATAGAAATGCCACCCAAAGAAAGCAGATTCAGTTGGCTTACGAGGAATTGTACAACGAGAGTCTCACCAAAAAGCTCGAATCAGAACTGAAAGGAAACTTTGAGGTGGTTATTTTTCTCAACCTTTATTGTCCAATGAATGTTTTTATCTGTAGGGGCAACATCATTTGCAGAAGCTAATATTAATTATTTGAAAAATTTATAAATGTGAAGAGATCGACATGAACTTAGATATGACTTGAACCAATACTATGAATGTAAGTACATAATTAATGGTAGATTGATAGGACTTGTGGCTTGTTATGCGTGATATGCTTATGTACACTATCACATTGTAGCGGTGTATCTGATTATGTTTGATTCTTCAGAAAGCTGTATACCGCTGGAAACATCCACACTTCCAATCAAAACTTGACACTCTTAATTTGATAGCATGTAAACGTTTACAAAAAGCATTAGATGTTTTGTTTCACAAGAGTGAAAACTAGTTGCTTCTACTTAATATGTACATGGTTTATGCATATGGCTTAGGTGAAAAGGAGAAAAGAACCCACACAAATTGGGACAAATTTAGCTCTGACATAGCATGTACAGTAGCTTAGGGATGACCTTAAGCAATTCACACAACATAAAACACATGAATTAAACAACCCATATTAATTGACCTACATCCCATTAAAGAAAATTTATATGTTGACTTAAGCAATCCTTATGCAACCATTAATGAGTGTAGCATTCTCTCATTTCATAAGCTTATATGGTTGCTTTATTTGCCTAAAATAAGTTACAAACCGGATGCTATGCTTTTGTTACAAACCAGATACTAGTTGGAGACTAAATGATTGCCTAAGAAGAAAGGAATTAGAGATTAGGAGCTGCAGTGAGTAGAGTGGCTGGATAAGCTATCTTAAATGGTAACCTTAGGATTAAAGTATTGATTACATTTTTAACCTGCTCAACTTCCTCTAAATATCTAACACATTGATACTCGAATTTAACCTAACCTATTAAGATAAATGGGTAATCAAACTTAAAGGGTACCCATTACCATATTTAGCTATACCAATGAATTTCAAGTTCAACTAGAAGTAAGAGTGAGTGTCAATATGCCTGTGGGTACCTCAAGAATAGGGAACTCTTTGTTTTTATGATTTAACCCCTCTTCATTATTTTACTCACCTCTTTTGTTTTTACCTATATTCATGTTTTTCATTAATCAGATAGAGACCCCTAACTACATTATTTAGGCTACAAGCTCGACCTCTACCACATGGCTATAGGGAGGAAATGATCATGTTGATCCCTAATCTTATCCCTAGCCGATCATTAAACATTAAATGTGTGGGAATTTACTAGAATCTACTCCTACATGAAGCAAATGAATAAAAACTACAAGTAAAGTTTACCTACCCTGTTATGACTTCAGAAGAATATGCTGAATTTTCCATGTATGCTGGCCTTTAATATAGAGGGCTACAAGAGGATTATATCTTAGGTCAAGACACTCCAAATCCATCATAAACCAAAGGAAAAATAGTTTCTACTTACTAGAGGATTGAATGGACCCAAAAGGAAGCTCTAACTTGCTGTTTTGGGTGCTGAACTAAGGAGGCAGCTGCCTTCTTGCCGCATTCCTTGCTGTTGTGGTTGGTAGCAGAAATCACAGAAAATAGGGGGCTTAGTGCAGGATATTCAAGATACCAAGATGGCATCAGAGGTAGTACAATAAATAGTATATCTCTTCATCAGAGGTAGCTTTGTTCTTCTATGCTTCACTAGATTTGTTGTGTAGTCATATTTCTTTGTTCAACCATTATCATGCCTAGTAAGTTGTTGTATGATGCTGTCGGTTCTTATCAATCTGTACACTTGAATTAGAAGGAGCAAATTATCTATGTTATATTCTAAGCAGCATATACTAAGTGTCATATATGAAAGTTTTAGATTCTATGTTATATTCGTTATCTTGCACAGCAGCCTTTAAAAACTCAGTATTCTATTTTATTTGATACATGTACACATTTGTTTTAGTTATTTGACATATGGTGGATTTATGTGTTTTTACAGTTTACAAATCTCAAGTACTCCAGAGTTGAAATTGATGAAGTGCGGTTCGAGTGGGCTGAATGCATGCTAGATTACATTTGAAGTGCGGTTCTACCTTGATGTGTTAAAAGAATGTTCTACCTTGATTTTGATATTTATTAGCTAGCTTTTGATGTAAAAAGAATGTTTGGGTATTTTATGGATATTGTTGTAAGAAGATTATTTATATAATTTGTGAATATTTGTGTATTTTATGGATATTATTGAATGAAGAATATTTGTACAATTTGTGAATATTTGTGTATTTTTTTTTTGTTATTGTCGGTTTTAAAATCAAATCTGTGCTGTTAAAAAAAATACATATTACATCGGTTTTCCACCGATGTAAAACCGGTGTTATAAAGTAATATTACATCGGTTATTTACCGCTGCCAAAACTGGTGTTATTAACATACAATATTACATCGGTTTTACACTGTGTATGAAACGGTGTCGTTAAGTGATACTACACCGGTTAATAACCAATTCGAAAACCGGTGTCGTTAAGTGATACTACACCGGTTTTAACCCGATGTCTAAAATGACAGACTTTTAACATCGGCTTCATAGACATCGGTCGAAAATCAAATAGACACCGGTGGAAAACCGATGTCTATGAGCGATTTTGTTGTAGTGAACTCATTAAAGAGGATTATATATAGATGTAATTGGGAGAAAATTAGATACAAGTTTCATTATTTGGTTGATTGGGGAAACCTAATCCTCCTCTCCCTCTCCTCTCTCTCCCACTGCCAACAAGAGGGTGCTCCCTCTTGTTGTCGTGACCACCACAAGGGAGAAAATATGTCTCTTGTGTGCTTCTTTTCTTTTTCCTTTTGATCCCTCTTCTTTACACGTGGCTAGTAACTTCTGATGAAGAGACTTGTACTCAAGGAGTTGTCTTTAGGAGCTCTGTGTGGATACGAATAGAGGCGAGGTTCGACAACGCCACTATGATTGATGCTCTTCTCGTTACAGGTCATCCGTAAGGCATACCTAGCGTAAATTTACTTTTTGTGAAATTTTAATTATGCAATCATGTTTGGCATGTTGTATCCTTGTATGCATGTGGTATGCATGATGTAATAATTAGGAATTATTATTGTAGGACCGTTGGGTCGGCTAGAAGGGGGTTGAATAGCCCTGAATAAAACACAACCCTTTCTCGAACGATTAAGCTAACACTTGAAAAATAGATTAAGAAGAAAATAAAGCATAAAGACGAGGCACCGGATTTGACTTGGTTACAACCGGGGAGATTGTTAATCCAAGGAAGATGGTCGCACTAAGAACTCCTTCAGGCGGAAAAGCCTCGTTTACAGTAGTGTAGGCAAAGAAAGAGAGAAGCTAATCTAAGTAGTGGAATCATACAAGTGTTGTAACAATTTCAATTTCTGATCTGATGAAAAGCTTCTGGACCAAGTCTATATTTATAGCCTTGGTCGGGGCGCCTGGAAGGGGTTCCGGGCAACCTGGGGGGATAAAACTTTATCCCCAACGTTCAGATCACGT
The DNA here is from genome assembly GCF_018446385.1 of Zingiber officinale. Taxonomy (NCBI): domain Eukaryota; kingdom Viridiplantae; phylum Streptophyta; class Magnoliopsida; order Zingiberales; family Zingiberaceae; genus Zingiber; species Zingiber officinale. The sequence continues at coordinate 81,230,691 of NC_055987.1, read as the reverse complement.
TTGACGCCATCTGGTCAACAAAACAGGTTCGGGCGCCCGGAAGGGTTCCGGGCGCCCCGGGTTGCTCCGGGCGCCTCGGAGCCGAAAGTCAACAGTGGTTGACTTTTTAATCCGGGACCTCTGCTCCGGTTCGGTTCGGCTCGGTCCGAGTCTTCTACTCCGGATCCGTTCGCTTGGGTGATCTCTGTCATCCGGAAAAGGGCTCACCCGAATCCAACTTCCGGTCTTATCGAGCGGGCTTCCCTCCGGCTTCTTGTCTCTCGGAATCTCCACATGTTTCCTTCTCATCCGCCGACGTACTCATCCGCAGTCTTCATCCCTCGGACACACCGCATGCCGTCCTTCTCGCTAGCTGCGTCTCTTGCTCCTCGAGCAATCTTCCGCTTCGGCTTTCGTCCCTCGGAACCACCGCACGCTTCCTTCTCGTCCGCCGGTGTACTCTTCCACAACACCTCGTCCCTCAGACTGTCGTCCTTCTCGCTAGCTGCATCTTTCGCTCGACTACTTGTGCTCCTATGCTCTTGCACACTTAGACACAAGGTAAGAAACACACATGACCTAACTAAACTTGTTGATCACACCAAAACAACCTTGGGGTTCCAACAATCTCCTCCTTTTTGGTGTGATCAACCCAAGTTAATCTAGGGTTAAAATAGACATTAAATAAAATTAAGTAAATTAACTTAATTTACAATTTAAGGGCAAAAAGATAGACAAGAAAAAATTAAATCTATCTACCTCCCCCTAGACTTATACATTCCCTTCTCCCCCTTTGATCACAAAAAATGGGGTTCCAAGAAAAATAATCTAAGGGTTAAAAATTTAGTAAATTTGAAAAAAATATTTAAAAGAAATTCTAAGTTAAAAACAATTCTATGTAAAGTTTCTAAGTAAAGTTTTAAAAATCTTACTTAGGCGAATTTTTAAAAAATTTCTAAGTAATTTGAGCATAAATTGCTAATTTCAGAAAATCTTTTAACTTAAGAAAAAAAAATTAAAAAAAAATTTCTAAGTAAAATTATTTTTGAAAGAAAATTTTCTAGCTTAATCATTTGAGAATTTTTAAGAAATTTTTTTCTAAGTAATAAAAAATGACTTAGTCAATTTTAAAAAAAAATTAAGTAAGTAGATTTCTAAATTGAAAAATAATGTTTTGAATAACCTTTTTAAAGCATTAATTATTTCTTGCATTAATGCTTTATTAGTAAGTTAATTAAATATTTATTTCAATATTTTGGCTTCCAGGTCGTGGCGAGGCACTAGGCCTTCTTTGTTATTGGAGCAACAACCACTTCCTTGACAAAGCCTCATAAAGAAATTCTTTGTTTAATTTTCTCACTTAAAGCGCTAATTTTAATTTTAAAATTAATTTAAGCATGACTTTGGAACCCAATATAGGTTCTAGCCTACTAGATTAACCCAAAAAATTTTAGGGACATATTTTCTGGAAATGTTCTTAATTTGTCCCCGGTGATATTTAAAGTACCAATTTAAATTATTAAATGTTCTAAAATTGGTTTTAGATGAACATGCATAATTTTTCAAGTTATCTACTTGAATTTTCAAATCATCATTTTCAAGTTTCAATTTTTCATTTGCTAGTTTTAATTTATCTAATTCTTCTAAGGGACAAGACTTAGCTAGAATTTCTTTTAAATTTTTATTTTCACTTTCTAATTTGCAGCAATCTTTTGTTAAAAGTTTAATGAACTTAACCATTTTATCGGGAGGAAGAGATCGTACCTGACTTACCTTGTCGATCTCGTTGTCTGTTTCTCCCCATGAGCTACTGCTTTCTTCCGACGTGTCTCCCCCTTCATCGATGCTCTCGATGCTCATTTCAGAAGAGCTTGAATCGCAGTTGTCGTCTTGATGACTTGCCATCTGTGCGAGTCCGGAGAATGCTTCGACTTCCGATTCGGACGACGTATCGTCCCACGTCGCCTTCAGGACCTTTCGTTTTTGGATGGGCCTCTTACCCTTCTCCTTGTCATTGTTCTTCAGCTTGGGGCAGTTGTCCTTGACATGCCCTTCTTCGTTGCAGTGATAGCTGTTAGCTAGAGCCCTAGAACCAATCATTTGATGATTATATTTTGGACTTGTTATATCATATTCTATATAAATAAAGGCATTTGGTTTTTGGTTATTATACTTACTTGTATTGGTGCCAAATAAACTAAGTATAATAACGTCCTTGAGTAGAAGGTTCTTACCTATATCAATTGATTGGTTGAATCGATAGTGAGATGATATAGGGAACACTACTCTTAATCATTCCTAGTCGAGTATTAACATTCAGGGACAATGTTAATGCAATAAGGCTAGCATGTAGGTCAACTCGATGACTTGATCTCACAAGTCATGGATATGGAGATATCAAGTTGACACATGGGTATGCATTGGAGAATATATACTGAATGACCCGCCATGAGAAAGTATCATGGATCATTATATGAGTGTCATATACTTTCTCATGTGACTATTAGTATGACTATTGGTCCTTAGACCTGAAGTCACCATGGTTCCCTACATAAGGAGTTATGTACTTTGGTTTCGTCAAACGTCACCCGTAACTGGATGGACTATAAAGGTGATTACTGGGTATATAACTAATTATGCAGAGGGATGTGAGTGATGTAGATGGGATCTATCCCTCCCATATGACGGGAGCGACATCGGTATTCTTGATAGAGTTAGACCACGAAGTGCATGGCCATGCCCAAATGAGTCAACATGAGATGTTGAGCTCATTTGATCGAGTGAGTCTACTTGGAGTTCAAGATTTAGATTGATTAGAGGATGACACGGTCTATGCCTCACATTGATCAATCTAGATGTCTAGGATAGAAGGACAATGTCACATATTGTGAGGAGTCACAATTAGTAGTCACAAGGTGATGTTGGATCTCAACATTCTTGTAACTTGGGTAGCAATGATGTATTGCTAGATGCCACTCATTGTTTATGTTTCTAAAGGAGCTTAGAAACATTGCCAACGTTACAAGAACCTATTGGGTCACACACAAAGAACAAGTGGATGGAGATTAGGTTCATATGATGCACCAAGGATTGGATTCGGATTAATTCAAATTAGACTTATTGAGTTAGACTCAATTAGATTCAATTGTTGAATGAGTCTAATTTAAATTTGATTCATTGAGTCAATTTATATTAATGAATTGAGATTCATTAAATTGAAATTGACTTGAATCAAATGTTGGATTTAACTCAACAAGGAAGAAAATTGGTTAATTTGGACTTGACCAAATGGAAGTTGAAACATCAAGTTTGACTTGATATTGCCACATCATGAAGGTTGACTCATCCTACATGGCATGACTAACCTTGCCACATCATCTCCACATCATCATGGTGTGCCACCTCATGGAGGTTACACATTCCATTCCATTTAATGTGGCCGGCCACATTAAATGGGGAGGTTACAAGGTGTGGCCGGCCACACTAATGTAGTGTGGAGGTTTTGGTTTTGTGTATTGAGGTGTACATTCATTCTATCATCTTCTTCCTTGGTCTTTCTTCCTCCTTGCTGCTGTTGCCGTGAGTTCTAAGCAAGGGTGAAGGTGGTTGAGTGAGTTCCAAGAGAATAAGGAAGAGTGAAGGTCACAAAGGAGGATACTACTTCTTGAGTGTATGAGATTCTTTTTGCATCCTCTCTTTTTCTTCCTTTCAAATCCTACCCGAGAGCCCAAGAAGTGCTAGCACACTTGTGGTGCTCTCTTCTCCATCCTTGAGTGTTAGAGAACACTTCTTGTTCATGTGGATATCACTAGAGAGTTGTCTAAGTTAACAACTTCGAGATCCGGCGTACCGTTGGACGAGCGGGATTTACGAGGACACGCTTCAAGGTATAACTCTTATCTACTGTAGATCTGGAGTGTGAAACACTTATTCATAGTTTTAGAAATTTGTCTTTGCACGGATCCGTTGGCTTTGGGGCTTACGGGGTTTCCGCGACGCGAAAACGCGGTTTTCGCGGCTCGAAAAACCCAACAGTAGCAGCGGATTGTCCTTTTCTTTTTCCCCTGCAGATGGTTAGTAGATCTAGATTTACAAAGTTTCTTGAATCTTCTTACCATCATTACCATTTCCTCGTCGTCGAGAGAAGATTCTGACTCAGGTGTTGGTGCGGGAAGCATCCGACGATCGAACCTTGGTTTTGATAATGGCAAAGGATTCAAAGTTAAGTTAGTGTGTGATCTAACATGTTTGAATGTGTGTTTCAGGAAAGTCCTAGCTGCGGTTAGGCAGGTGAAAAACCCTAAGGGGTGGTAACCTTAGGTCCTAGGGGGCGGTAACCCTAGGTGGAGGAAAACCCTAAGGGGTGGTAACCTTAGGTCCTAGGGGGCGGTAACCCTAGGTGGAGGAAAACCCTAAGGGGCGGTAACCTTAGGTCCTAGGGGGCGGTAACCCTAGGTGGAGAAAAACCCTACGGGGTGGTAACCCTAGGTCCTAGGGGGTGGTAACCCTAGGCGGTAAGTCCAGTCGGTCTGGAGGATCGGACTGGCATCAGGTAATCTCTCCTGAGGGGAGTAGGTGAGGACGCGTTCCCCGTAGAGGGAACAGTAGGCGTCGGGTCGACCTAGGGTTTCCGGTTGGAAATCCGAAGTCAGACTCAGACAGTCCGAAGACTGTCAGTTATTCCTTACTTTGTTTTATCAGATTCTAACACTGTCTTGCAGGGTATTTTGCTCGGACTAACCTTTATTTGCAAGTGAGGAACCTGTTGGGAAAAGGTGGTCCGGGCGCCCGGAGGTCCGGGCGCCCGTAACAGGTCCGAGGGCCCGGGATCAAATTTTATCGCTGCCGCGACTTCGCCACGTGGAGCATCCTGGTTGGTTGGCCACGTCACACTCCAGGCGCCCGGAAAGGATCCAGGCGCCCGAATGTCATATAAAAAGAGGGTTGAGGTGCAGCTTCAAAACAACAATTGAACAAGCCTTCCTTCTGCTGTGTGCTGCTCAAGAAACGACTCTAAAGTGCTGTTACAGTCGCCGACGACCTAAAGCTTTAGTTATTATTTTGTTGTCGGTATTATTCCAATTCTAGTTGTACTTATTTCCGTGTACTTATTCACGATATTATAGTTGTTGCCCACCAGAAGCGATCAAGGATCGCGGGCCTTCGAGTGGGAGTCGCCTTAGGCTCCGAACGAAGTAATTCCCTGTGTCTCTGTGTTTGACTGTCTTTATTCTGCTGCTTATTACTCTATTAGTTTCACGTATGATTTACGATTTCGAAAAACAAAATAGCCACGAGCGCTATTCACCCCCCCCCCTCTAGCGCTTTCGATCCATCAGTTGGTATCAGAGCGGGGTCATTTTGAATCGGTGCAACCACCATTCAAAATATTTTTGTCGTGGTATTTTTTTTCGGAGTCGATTAGAATTTAGCCTCATAGCTATATTCTAATTATTTTTCCCTCGAATCAGTTTTTCTCGGAATTGGTGCAACACCACCTGAGTTCGTGATTCATTTTTTTCCTTCCGCACTACTAAGCCAGGACCAAGTCCTGGGACATTTTTTTTGTGGTTGTTTTTCGCGTTATGTAAAACTGAAATGGCCCTTCAAGAAGGCTACAGTACTGTCCGCCCGCCGCTATTCACCGGAGACGACTTCGGGTACTGGAAAGGTCGGATGGAGGCATATCTCCAGACTCACTTTGAAGTCTGGATGATTGTCAAAACTGGATTCGAACTACCATCTGACACCACCGGCAAACCACTACCGTACGAGGACTGGGATGCATCCTTAATCAAGAAAGTGGAAGCTAATGCCAAGGCAACCTGCACCCTCCAGTGTGGCCTATCAAAAGAAGAACTCAACCACGTCGGCCCCTTCAACAGCGCCAAAGAATTGTGGGAGAAGCTAATTGAACTTCACAAAGGGACATCCGACACCAAAGTAAGTAAAAGAGACTTAATTTTTAATAAATTATTTAACAACAAATTGCAGAAAGGTGAAACAGCCGCCCAACTCCATGCCCGGATTCAAGATCTGCTCAATGGTCTTCATGCGATTGGACAGAAGGTAGACAACCGGGACATCATAAGGTATTCTCTAAACGCCTTTCCAAGGAACACCTTGTGGGCATCCATGGTAGATGCCTACAAGGTCTCCAAGGACTTGTCTACCATTAAATTAGATGAACTGTTTGCAAAATTTGAACTTCACGAACAGACTAATGCACGCCCGACCGAGAAAGGGTTGGCTTTGGTTGTAGGAACAGGGAGATCTCGTGAGTCAAAGGTCAAGCGAAGAACCGAACCTGAGTCAGAAGAAGAACTAGACTCAGAAGACGACGATGAACTCACAATCGAAATAGTCAGCTTAGTAAAGAAGCTCTGCAAAAAGAAGGGCTTCAACAAAAAGGATCTCAGAAAGGCCATTCAGTCTAAATAAGCCCAACCAAGCTCGAAGGTCAACTTCGAAGTGACATGCTACGGGTGCAATCAGAAGGGTCACATCAAGGCGAATTGCCCGAATCAGAAAGATCCAAAGAAACCCAAAAGAAAGAAGGCATTGAAGGCAACATGGGACGAGTCTTCTTCTGAGGAATCCGACGACGAAGAACAAGAACAGACGAACTTTCTTGCCTTGACAGCCCGGGACTTCACCAACGGATCCGGAAGTGAGGACGAATCGGAAGCCGAGTCCGAGAGAAGCCACGGATCCGCATCCGTTTCCGAAGGCCCGAACCCCTCTGTAAGTAAAAGTCAGTTATATAGTTTAATTAATTATTTAATGCATAAAGTAGCTAAGTCTAAGATTCGAATTAAAGTGCTTCTAAAGAAGGTAACACTCCTTAAAGAAACGCCTAACAACGAATCCTTAACTGATCAAGTTCAGACTGGAACCTCAACTCAAGTTCAAAAACTTGAGGAAGAGAAATACAATCTGAAAAGTCAAGTCAAGGATTTGAAAACAACTCTAGAGCGATTTTCCTTGGGATCCAAGAATCTTGACTTAATTCTTGGAACTCAAAAGGCAATCTACAATCGAACTGGACTAGGATATAAAAAGAAGTATAAATCTTACCTATCCTTAATAAAACCAAATAGAAAAATGGTCCAAGCATGGGTTGCCAAGTCCAACCTGATCAATCAAGTTAGACTTGGATATTATTGGGTTCCTAAGGATCAAATACATTACCTCAATAAACCTTATCGAGGCTATGATCCAGGGGGAGCTAACACAATAAAAATTCGAAATTAATCTAAAAACTCAAAATTGAAAAATTCATAATTAAAACTTAAAATTCAAAATTCAAATTCGAAATTAATCAAAAACTCAAAATTAAAAATTCAAAATTAATCTAAAAACTCAAAGTTAAAAATTCGAACTTAATCTAAAACTCAAATTTAAAAATTCGAAATTAATTATTAAAATTTCAAAATTCAAATTAGAAATTAATCATTAAAATTATTCATTCAAATTCGAAATTAATTATTAAAATGTAAAATTCAAAATTCGAAATTAATTATTGAAATTCAAAATTCAAATTAGAAATTAATCATTAAAATTATTCATTCAAATTAGAAATTAATCATTAAAATTATTCATTCAAATTCGAAATTAATTATTAAAATTTAAAATTCAAAATTCGAAATTAATTATTGAAATTCAAAATTCAAATTCGAAATTAATTATTCATTCAAATTCAAAATTAATTATTAAAATTTAAAATAAAAATTTGAAATTAATCTAAAAACTCAAAGTTGAAAATTCGAACTTAATCTAAAACTCAAATTGAAAAATTCATAATTAAAACTTAAAATTCAAAATTCAAAATTCGAAATTAATCATTCAAAATTCAAAAATTGAAAATTAATTTTTAATCAAATAGAAGGAGGGTCCAGAATAGCTGGCAACTCCGAAATCTATTTACCCGACAGGGTAACCGAACTTAATCTACCCGAAATGGGTAAATAAGAGTAGATTACCTGGATAGGTAAATAAGGATAGATTAAGGGTTAAATTTTAACTTGAAGCACAGTACTGGTGAAGTTTTTGGATGATAGTACGTTGGGAAAACTTGGGCATCGCATGTCTAGGAAGATATGGCTTCGACCTGGTGCATTTGGCCAAGTGGAACTAACCGAAGCTACCCTTAAATGGATCCTAACTAGTTAGACCAAGTTTTAGTATTAAGCTCAATGGGTAGGACTATTTGGGAAACCTCGAAGGCATGGTTACTTTAATGAGCTCCTTGTGACTCACCATAGCCCAGAAGTTTATCCAAAGAACGCTTACTTGTTGAACCCAAAGCTAAACCCGAATCTAACATAAAGTTAAACAAAATCCTATAAATTGAACTAATTCATCTCACAGAATAATAGGAGTCCCTGATTGAAAACATAGATCGGGTGAGATGACTAAGCAAACTCAATTTTAAATCTTACTTAAGTTAAGTTAAACATTTTTCAAAATTAAATTAAACATCAAATCACCAAACAAACCCCCATAGAATCAACTCAGATTAGGTAAGATGCAAAATTAGGAACTTACCTCAATCAAACTGTCTTTTGATCCATCAACTACTTTATGTGTAGGAATTGGATCAATGGATGTTGGACAGTGGATGTTCCAGACATATGACTGGAGATCGGTTGACGTTCACTAAGTTAAAACTAAAGAACCTAGGATCAGTTGCATTCGGCAACGATGGAAAACTGAAAGTAATCTGAAAAGGTAACATCGAACTTAATTCTGATTTTATTATTCGAAAAGTACTCTTAGTTGAAAATTTTAATTTCAATTTATTAAGTATAAGTCAACTATGCGATACTGGTTATTCAGTCAATTTTACCAAGTCTGAATGTATAGTCAAACATGTCGATAATCCAAAAATCATACTTAAGGGCACTAGAAAAGATAATGTCTACACCGTCTATCTACCATCATCCTCAATAAAGTGTTTTCTAACACAACAAGAGGAAACTGAGTTATGGCACAGAAGACTCGGTCACACGCACACAAGACTCATTTCAAAAATGAGTCAAAATGGACTAGTTAGAGGGTTGCCCAAATTAAAAGTTATTGAAAACTCAATCTGTAATGCATGTCAACAAGGAAAACAAACCAAGTCCACCCACAAGTCAACCAATACGGTTAGAACTACCCATCTACTTGAGCTCCTTCACCTAGATCTATTTGATTCACATGGAGCCAAGTCACTAAGCAAGAACCAATATTGCTTAGTTATAATTGATGACTACTCCAGGTTCACCTGGGTAAAATTTCTAAAAACAAAAGATGAAACCTTTGAAATATTTAGTAATTTTTGCAAATTAATAGAAAATGAAAAAGATACTAAAATTAAAAGGATAAGGAGTGATCATGGAGGAGAATTTGAGAATCACAACTTCACTGAATTTTGTGAAATAAATGGGTACAAACATGAATACTCCTGCCCTAGAACCCCCCAACAAAATGGTTTAGTAGAACGTAAAAACAAAACCTTACAAGAAGCTGCCAGAACCATGTTAAACGAATATAATCTGTCTAATCAATTCTGGGCTGAAGCAGTTAGTACAGCTTGCTACATTCAAAATAGGATCTTAATTAATAAATTTCAAAATAAAACCCCCTATGAAATTTATTATAATAAAATTCCTAACTTAAACTATTTAAAAGTATTTGGGTGTAAAGTCTTTATTTTAAACACTAAAGATTACTTAGGAAAATTTACATCAAAAACAACCCCAGGAATATTTTTAGGGTACTCAACCACTAGTAGAGCATATAGAGTATATAACAAGAATACCCTAAAAGTAGAAGAAACAACAAATATAAAATTTGATGAAAACACTATAGTTGAAACTGAGGATATAGAAAGTGCTAATCCAATAAACAGAGAAGATGACGAAACTCAACCTGAACCAATTGAATCTGAAGAACAAATAACTAATTCAAATGACATACGACCAACCAGAACAAGCACAAATCACCCATCTGACCAAATCTTGGGTGATCCAACTGTAGGAGTAAGAACTAGGTCATCCTATAGAAACCAGAGTCAAATAGCTTTAATCTCAAAAATTGAACCCAAAAACATAGAAGAAGCCCTACCAGACCCAGATTGGACTATAGCAATGCAAGAAGAATTGGCCCAATTTGAAAGAAATCAGGTATGAGAATTAATGCCTAAACCCATTAACAAAACCATAATTGAGACTAAATGGGTTTTTAGAAACAAATTAAATGATCAAGGTGAAATAGTAAGAAATAAAACCAGGTTAGTAGCCAAAGGGTTCAATCAAGTAGAAGGGCTAGACTATGATGAGACCTATGCTCCTGTAGCAAGACTTGAATCCATTAGGATGCTGCTGGCCTATGCAGCACACAAAGGATTCAAGCTATTTCAAATGGATGTAAAATCCGCGTTTTTAAACGGATTTATTAAAGAAGAAGTATACGTAGGTCAACCTCCAGGATTTGAGGACATAGAACATCCAAATTATGTCTTCAAATTAAAAAAGGCCCTGTACGGACTAAAACAAGCACCTAGGGCTTGGTATGAACGACTGTCCAACTATCTAATATCAAAAGAGTTCAACCAAGGTTAAATAGACCCAACCCTTTTTGTAAAAATCTTTGAAAACAACATCTTTATAGCACAAATTTACGTCGACGATATCATTTTTGGATCAACCAACTCAAAATTTTTAAAAGAGTTTACCAAACTAATGGAAAATGAATTCGAAATGAGTCTAGTGGGTGAACTTAATTTCTTTTTAGGGTTACAAATTAAGCAAACCAAAGATGGAATTTATATTTATCAAACTAAATATGCTAAGGAATTAATTAGTAAATTTGGAATGGAAAACTCAAAAATCATTAATACACCAATGGCTACTAATGTTAAAATTGACTCAGACTTAGAAGGTAAACCAGTAGACTTGAAATACCATCGAAGTGCGATAGGAAGTCTACTGTACCTAACTACAAGTCGACCAGACATCATCTTTGCAGTAGGTATGTGCGTAAGATACCAATCTTGTGCAAAAGAGTCTCACTTAACCCTAGTAAAAAGAATCCTTAGGTATGTTAAGGGAACCCTAAACGTAGGACTTTGGTACCCTAGATCTTGCACCCTTGATCTAACCGGCTACTTTGACTCTGACTATGCCGGGTGCAAGCTAGATAGAAAAAGCACAAGCGACAGATGTCAATTTTTAGGGCACTGCCTAGTAAGTTGGTGAAGTAGAAAGCAACACTGTGTTGCCTTATCTACCACTGAAGCTGAATATATAGCACTAGGTGAATGCACATCTCAATTACTATGGATGATGCATACCCTTAAAGACTATCAATTTGAATATCAAAAAACAAAAATTTCAATCGATAACATAAGTACAATAAATTTAACAAAAACCCCAATTCATCACTCAAGGACTAAACATATAGAAGTAAAACACCACTTTGTAAGGGATCATGTAGCTAAGGGTGACATTGTACTCAACTATGTTGATTCAAAATCAAACTTAGCTGACATCTTTACAAAACCCTTACCTGAACTTGAGTTCAGTACACTTAGAAGACAAATAGGAATGTGATGAGTAGAATAAATACTTTCAATTCAGTCCTTTTAATGTTTTGTTTTTATAACTTCTAGGCAAAACTGATTTTTCAAAATCCCCACTTTACTAGACTTTCAAAAGTTGGGTTTAGCCTAGGATTTCCCCTAGAAATCATATTCCCCCAGGACTCGACCAGAGCATCTCACAAACACCTAGGTATACCTTGATTGTGTTTGTAAAACATAGAACGGTGTGAGATGCATAGGGTACAGCCTGGACTCGAGAATGCTTATTTCTGTGCATCAATATGAGTCTGGGCGTTAAATACGTCACTAAAAGTAATCAAATCAAGTCTTCCAGCCTTAGTCAAATCTAACTGGATCAATTGACTTGACTTGACTAACCAAGTGAACACTGTTGCCCTCTAGGCAATCAGCAAGTAGCTAAACGGTTAGACAGTTGGTGGAGGAGATAATAAGTTTAAGCATCTCTGTACTTAAGGGATCTGATACCTGATCAAAACAAATCTTGACTCATGCTTGGACTTTAGGGCTCTGATACCTTACTAAAACAAATGGCAAGCTATTAAAAAAATATATATATAAATAAATAAGGTTATCACTTCTCCTTTGCCTTAAGTATTCTTGAAATTCATTTCAAAAACATGCCTTAAGCAGCTTTCTCAAAAACCTTCTCCAAATTTAAAACTTTCAAGTGTCCTTTACTTTGAAAATTTTTGTTAGAAAGGCATTTAAGCTGAAACTTTTTCAAAAATTCGTTAAGTTAAAATTATTTAAAACTTTGAATTTTTTTAAGTTAAATTTTTTTTTCTGAAGTGGAGAATTTTGTTTGAAAATTTTTGAAGTTGAAAATCTTGTATGAAAATTTCTGAAGTTGAAAATCTTGTTTGAAAATTTCTAAAGTTGAAAATTTTGTTAGAAAATTTCTGAAGTTGAAAATTTTGTTTGAAAATTTTTTGAAGTTGAAAATTTTGTTTGAAAATCTCTGAAATTGAAAATCTTGTTTGAAAATTTCTAAAGTTGAAAAATTTTATTTGACAATTTCTGAAGTTGAAAATTGTGCTTTGAAATTTTTTTCAAAAACTAGCTAATTTTTGATATATGGCAAAGGGGGAGAGTAGAGAAATTCAATTCAAAGAAAGAGTAGAGAAATTCAAAGAAAATATTTTAAAAGGGAGCCTGTATTATGGGGGAGCGATGTTTATCTTGCTATCACGCTTATCCTGTTTCTTGTGCTTATACATATCTTTTACTTAACATTGAATTTCGGTTGCCATTATCAAAAAGGGGGAGATTGTTTGTGCGGGAAGCATCCGACGATCGAACCTTGGTTTTGATAATGGTAAAGGATTCAAAGTTAAGTTAGTGTGTGATCTAACATGTTTGAATGAGTGTTTCAGGAAAGTCCTAGCTGCGGTTAGGCAGGTGAAAAACCCTAAGGGGTGGTAACCTTAGGTCCTAGGGGGCGGTAACCCTAGGTGGAGGAAAACCCTAAGGGGTGGTAACCTTAGGTCCTAGGGGGTGGTAACCCTAGGTGGAGGAAAACCCTAAGGGGCGGTAACCTTAGGTCCTAGGGGGCGGTAACCCTAGGTGGAGAAAAACCCTAGGGGGTGGTAATCCAAGGTCCTAGGGGGTGGTAACCCTAGGCGATAAGTCCAGTCGGTCTGGAGGATCGGACTGGCATCAGGTAATCTCTCCTGAGGGGAGTAGGTGAGGACGCGTTCCTCGTAGAGGGAACAGTAGGCGTCGGGTCGACCTAGGGTTTCCGGTTGGAAATCTGAAGTCAGACTCAGACAGTCCGAAGACTGTCAGTTATTCCTTACTTTGTTTTATCAGATTCTAACACTGTCTTGTAGGGTATTTTGCTGGGACTAACCTTTGTTTGCAGGTGAGGAACCTGTTGGAAAAAGGTGGTCCAAGCGCCCGGAATGGATCTGGGTGCCCGGAACAGGTCCGGGTGCCCGGGATCAAATTTTATCCCTGCCGCGACTTCGCCACGTGGAGCATCCTGGTTGGTTGGCCACGTCACACTCCAGGCGCCCGGAAAGGATCCAGGCGCCCTGAATGTCATATAAAAAGAGGGTTGAGGTGCAGCTTCAAAACAACAATTGAACAAGCCTTCCTTCTGCTGTGTGCTGCTCAAGAAACGACTCTAAAGTGCTATTACAGTCGCCGACGACCTAAAGCTTCATTTATTATTTTGTTGTCGGTATTATTTCAATTCCAGTTGTACTTATTTCCATTTACTTATTCACGATATTATAGTTGTTGCCCACCGGAAGCGATCAAGGATTGCGGGCCTTCGAGTAGGAGTCGCCTTAGGCTCCGAACGAAGTAATTCCCTGTGTCTCTGTGTTTGACTGTCTTTATTCCACTGCTTATTACTCTATTAGTTTCACGTACGATTTACGATTTCGAAAAACAAAATAGCCACGAGCGCTATTCACCCCCCCTCTAACGCTTTCGATCCATCATCAGGTTCGTCTCTCAAAGCTTTAAGGCCGACGTTGTTCTTGGGCTCCTTCATTCCTGCACATCTTGACTCATGCACTTCAAATGTTAAACAAAATTCTTCTAATGAAATTTTTTCTAAGTCCTTCGAAATTTAAAAAGCATCTACTAGTGATGCCCATTTTGAATTTCTCGGAAATGAATTTAACGCGTACCTTAACGAATCTCGGTTACTTACCTTTTCTCCAAGATTTGTGAGTCCGGTGATGATTTCTTTTATTCTGGAGTGCAGATGTGCGACTGTCTCGTCTTCCCCAAGTCGCAGGCTGGTGAGCTGATTACGAAGCAAATCTCGTCTAGTAAGCTTGGCTTCGGACGTTCCTTCATGCAGCTCGAGGAACTTCTCCCAAAGTTCCTTTACAGAGTTATAGTTCCCGATCCGGTTGACTTCTTGAGGCGGAAGAACGCTTAGAAGATGGTATTCTGCCTTACCGTTCGCCACGAAGTCGACCTGTTCCTTTTTTGTCCATTGATATATTTCCTTGTTCTCTGGAGCTTCCAAGCCAAGTTTCATTGTTAGAATTAATTCAATATCGATGGAAAAGAATACCTGCATATGCTTTTTCCAAGTGGCGAAATCCCCTTCGAATTTCGGCGGGTGGATGCTTGGTCCGGCCATCTCTTTGTTGCTTCAGACGGCAATTAGTCCTTCTGAGGCGTCTCAGCTTAGTACCACTTGTAGGACCGTTGGGCCAGCTAGAAGTGGGGGTTGAATTGTTGGAGTGTATACTAAAAGCCTAGTTTTTGTATAAACATTTATAAGAATCACATTGGTCAAGTGTCTACATTTATATATACCAAATGCAGATGTTCAATTAATTTATATTGTAGATAACATAGTGTGTGGTGTCACACATAGAAGATCGTGTTATCGGTTCTTTATAAATTAAAAACAGTAGCTCACGACCAAGATGGAAAGGAACAAACCATTGGAAGGTCGTAGTGTAATTAGGTATTAGTTTATCTTAACTATACAATTACACTAGTACACTTAGAGTGTATTGAGCAGGACCATTTAGGGGTCGTTTCTTTTATACTGACTTTATAAAGGAACAAAGACCTCAGTTATTATAGAAGTGTGTGCTCTTAATCCTAATATAATAACAAACACATATATTTGATATTTATTTCTTTAATTTATCAATGGGTGAGATTTAGTTCAATAAATCAATAAGCCCGATATGTTGGGAAATGATATCACTTATAGTGTGTGTTGTTGATTATAGAAGGAAACTGTGTCCTAGTGATCTAGGTTGATAATGTCTCCAAGAGGAGCTCATAAGGATTGTCATGTTAAACCCTGCAGGTGGACTTAATCCAACATGACGATAAGGTTGAGTGGTACTACTCTTGGACTAAGATATTAATTAAATGAGTTGCATGGACAATAAAAAGACGCCTTTTTATTGTAATGACCCGACCCTCTTGGCCCATTTGGCGGCCCATTTGGCGACCCTCAGGTCATCAACCGTCGGCCCTTATGTCGTCGGCCCATTTGGCGACCTTTCATGTCGTCGACCGACGACCCTTGGCTGTGCCATTACTCACTAGGACTTTCCACCCCTGGTCAGTGGATTTTTTCCTCCCCCAGGATTCAAACTCTAGACCTCCAAGCTTAAGTACTAGAGTTTATGAATCCTGGTAACCAAGTGAGATTATCACACTTGGTTACCAGGATTCATAAACTCTAGTTCTTAAGCATGGAGGTCTAGAGTTCGAATCCTGGGGGAGGCAAAAATCCATTGACCAGGGGTGGAAAGTCCTAGTGAGTAACGGCACGGCCAAGGGTCGTCGGTCGACGACATAAGGGTCGACGGTCGACGACCCGAGAGTCGCCAATTGGGCCACCAAATGGGCCAAGAGGGTCGGGTCGTTACACTTAAGGTGGTCGGCCAATAGCTTGGAGCCCAAGCTTAGGTGGCCGGCCACATCATATTAAAAAGGATTTTATTTATAAATTTTTTTATGTGGATTCCATGGTTTTAAAAGAGAGTTTAAAATTTAAATCTTTCCTTTTATAGCTTTCTACAAAAGATTAAGAAAGGATTTGAAATCTTTCCTTATTTGTAGATTGAAAGGTAGATTTTAATTTTGAGAAAAACTTTCCTTTTTAACCATGTTCATGATTTAAAAGAGAGTTTAAAAATTAAATATTCTCTTTTATAAGTTTCTACAAAAGATTAAGAAAAGATTTGATATCTTTTCTTATTTCTAGATTGAAAGGAGATTTTAATTTTTAGAGATAACTTTCCTTTTTGGAAATCATCCACATGTTTAAAAAAAAAGATTTTAATTTATAAAATTTCCTTTTACTAACCAATCATGAAGGGATAAAATTATTGGAGAAATTTTTATAAATTTCTGGAAACAAATTAGGAAGTTTGAATTCTTGTTTAATTAAAACTCTCCTTGTTTTGGGGAAATAAGTGGCCGGCCAATATTATTGAAATAAGGAAATTGATTTTTAATAAATTAATTTTTCTTTTTCATGGCAAAAGAATTAAGGAAGTTTTTAATTAAATTTCCTTATTTGCCAAGACCAAGGAATATAAAAGAGGAGGTAGAGGTGCCTTCAGGGTGGACGACTCTATTATTCTTTTCCTCCCTCTCTTCCTTGGTGTGGTGGCTGGCCTCTTCCTCTTCTCTCTTCTCCTTCTTGTGGCCGAGCTATCTTGTTCTCTTGGAGTCCTTGTGGTGGCCGGATCTAGCTTGGAGAAAAGGAGAGAAAGGAGGTTTCGTTCTTGCATCCCTTGGAGCTTGGTGGTAGTGGCCGAACCTCATCCTCTCTTGGAGTCTTGTGGTGGCCGAACCTTGCAAAGAAGAAGAAGGTGCTTGGTGTTTCTCGTCTCTGAAGATCGTTGCCCACACAACGTCCGAGGTTAGAAGAGGAATACGGTAGAAGATCAAGAGGTTATTTTTGCTTACAAAGAAAGGTATAACTAGTAATTATTTTCCATATCATACTAGTTTTCTTTGTATTGTTATTTTTGGAAATACCAAACACAAGAGGCATATGATTCTAGAGTTTTCGAAATAGTTTTTTTTTCGAGTTTGTGTTTTCTTCTTTTTCAAATTTGTGATTTGATTGTTCTTTTTGGTTAACCTAGAGTTATTTAAGGAAATAAATATTAGCTTTCCTTAAAAGGCTTTGCCTAGGCGGTGGTGGTTGCTCTCATATCCAAGAAGGCCATGTGCCTCGCCATGCAGTCCTGGAAGCCGATTTTGGAAATTAATATTTATGGAATTAATAACTTAGGTGGTTTTGAATCAATAGTGTTAAGTTCCGCTTGCGATTCAAATCTAAACCATTAAGAACAGATAAGTTAAATTTGGAATCAATGATGTTAAGTTCCGTCTGCGATTCTGAATTTAACTTCTAAAGAACACAATAGGTTATTTAAGGAAAGGTTCGACACTTGTACAAAATTTTTGTACAGTGGAGCCGATACGATTTTCCTAAGACTAACCAACAATTGGTATCAGAGCTAGGGTTTGCTTCTGTGTGTTTGGTTTTCAAATTAGGTTGTGCACATGTCAAACATAATTTAGGCAGGATAATAGTAGGATGTGCTAACTTTGTGGTTGCAGGCTCCAACTATTATGGCATATTTTTATTGTGTGTGATTGGACCCTTGGATATGTCAAGGGCATTTAATTGTGTGTGCATGATTGTATGCAATTAAATACAGCAGGAGCTGTATTAGTTATTAGGTTTTTACATTTTTGTTCGATCTAGAATACATGTACATTCCTTTATGGAATATAGGATCGATGTATGTAAAATTCTATATTTGTCGCGGATCAGATGCTTGCGAGGCGTGGTACTTTTGGAGCACCAGAGGCGCAGTGGAATAAGAAACAAGATTGATGCGACGACTCGACCTGATGGCGGTGGCTTAAGATGGCAGCAGCTAGGGTTGAAGCACACGGAGGACAATGAGGGAAGAAGCCATAATAGTTGGAAAATTAATCTCCATATTTATTGCTTTATTTACTGTGATGTGTGTGTGCATGTGATGAATGCTAGATTAGGTTAAAATTCCTCACCTTAAATAACTAAGTGGGAGAGGGATTAGTATATTAATCCCACGGTCTCCATTACTGGTTTGTAAGTGATGCAACTAGCTTGCATGTTGGCTCTGAGTGCCTCCCTCCACAACGGATGAATTTGTTTGCAGATCACTAGATCAAACTTCCTTAATGGATGGTTATAGGAAGTTATTTAGGATGTGTGTGATCTTCTCCAACTGAAGGGGCACAATTCTATTTAATGGACTTAGTATCAAGTAATGGTATACACTTAGACACATTTAATAGTATCCTCCCCAACGGAGTCACTACTATCACTTGTGTGACCAAAGGGAAACCAACTATTGATTTCTCATAAAACTAGATTGGCAAGATAATAAAATTAATAAACCCCTCTTACAAATGTTTGAATTTGTATACGTCAACACTAACGTGGCATACATGATTCATGGTGTTTGAGGTAATTTTATTTGTCAAAAAGTTATATTGACAAGATAGTCAATGGGTAAAGCCCTCCTCTTACAAATGTTGATTTTGTATACGTCCATACTAACGTGGCATGCAAAATTCACGGTGTTTTGAGGTGTTGGTAAATTTAAATAGTATTGTTTGAGGAATCAATATTATTTTAAATTTAGAGTCTTGACCAAATATTTGATCAAAGACAGACCAACTATTAATTTTATTTATCATAGGTTGACGAGATAATAAAATTAATAGATAAAATCACTTTTTAGAATTTGTATACGTCCACACTAACGTGGTATACAAAATTCAAGGGGATTTTGAGATGTTGGTCTTGACCAAATATTTTTGTGATTCTTAGGATTTCAAATGTTAGTCAATCCCCTAGTTGTTATACTATAGAATAGACTTAGTAGTCCCAATTGTAATGATTGGAAAACTTGGACATTAAGGTAGACTGTCCTCTCAGAACTGAGAACAATAACGGTGTATTTTATTAGTTGTTGAAACATATTTAGTGGAGTTATCTACCGGTACCTGGTGTGTAGATACAAGAACCACTGATTATGTCTGTAATTCATTGCAGGGGTTCCAGAAAATTCGACAACTATATAAATCACCATCCACACGGGCACTGCTGTAAAAGTAGCAGCTGTTGCAGTGGGAGATGTTTATCCTTTGATAGGAATAAAATATGGATTATTAGAAATTGTCTTTACGTACTAAGTTTAGAAAGAACCTAATTTCAGTTTCTAAACTATTAAAGAATAGATATTCTATCTATTTTGATAACAAACTTGCTATCAAGAAAATAGGGAAGTTATCTGTTCTGGTATGTTGGTTGACAATTTATAATCCAATAACTCCCACGATGCAATAAATAGAGATTAATTTTCTAATTTTAAGAGAAAGTAACCTTCGGAAATGAACCAATCATATTTTTGATATCTAAGGCTAGGTTATATTAACTTGAGTAGGATTCAAAGGATAATAACCAATGAACTCTTGGGTTCATTGGTAGTGGAATTCTTTCCAACCTGCGAGTCATACTTGGAAGGAAAAATAACCAAGAAGCTTTTAAGTCTAAGGGGTATGGAGCCAAAAATATGTTTGAATTGGTTCATTCTGATTTGTGTGATCCTATGACTATCCAGACAAGAGGTAGTATTAAATATTTCATCTATTTTATAGACAACTATTCAAGATACAAATACATTTACTTGATGTGCCGCAAGACTAAGTGCTTTGATTAGTTCAAAGAGTACAAGGCTGATGTGGAAAAACGTTAAAGTAAAAGTATCAAGTCACTATGGTAAGATCGTAGTGGCAAGTACCTCTTGGGACAATTTAGGAGTCACTTATCAAAAGTAGGGATTCAATCCCAACTAACTGCACCTGGTACAACCCAACAGAATGGTGTAGTAGAAAGAAGGTATAGGACTCTTATAGAATAATTAGAAAGATGATGAGTTATTCAGAAAATTACCAAATTCGTTTTAAGGATATACTCAGAAAATGAAAGTGAACATAGTACCTTCCAAGTCAAAACTCTCTACTCATATAGAATTATTGAATAGGTGTAAACCTATTTTGAAGCATATTCGAATTCGGGTAGTCCAGCACATATGTTAAAGAGAGACAATGATAAGTAGGACAGGAGTTCACTTGTTTGTGGGTTATCCTAGATAAACGAAAGAAGGTTTATAGTCTTAAAAATCAGAAGGTCATTGTTAGCATCAATGATCAATTTTTAGAAGAGGACTATATAATGAACCATAAACACATAAGTAAATTTGTTCTTAAGAAAATAATAAAGGACACGTCTAATCTAGTACCAACTGTACAAGATGAAATATCACAAGAAACTGCAACATGTCTCACAAATGATACACAATTGAAGTTAGTGCCTCGTCGTAGTGGGAGGGTTGTTAGGCAACCTAAAAGATTCATGTTTTAGGAAAGCCTTGGACTAGATCCTTGGTAAATAAGAACCTAATTCCCGAACATATGATGAAGTGCTCCAAGATATAGATACAACATCTTTGTAAAGAGCAATGAATACAGAATTAGAATATATGTATTCTAATAAAATCTAGGAGTTTATAGAACCACTAAATGGTGTAAAAACTATTTGGTGTAAATAGGTCTACATTAGGAAAAGAGGGATAGACAGGAAGGTGAAAACTTTCAAAGCAAGGCTTGTTGAAAAAGGAAACCTTTTCGCCGGTAGCCATGCTTAAGTCTATCCGGATTCTTTTATCTATTTGGCAAGTGGATGTCAAGACAGCTTTCCTCAATGGAAGTCTTGAAGAAAATATCCATATATAGCAACCAGAAGGGTTCATTGCAAATAGCAAAGAGTATCTTGTGTGTAAGCTCAATCAGTCTATGGACTGAAGTAAAGCTTCTAGGTCTTGGAACATTCGGTTTAATAAAGTAATCCGGACCTATGGATTTATTTAATAACCGAATGAGTCTTGTGTATACAAGAAGTGTGATGGAAACGTGGTGGTATTTCTTGTACTATACGTAGATAACATTTTTGGTAGTTGGAAACAATATCAAAGAGTTGTCAGAAGTAAGGGTATGGTTGTCCAAACAATTTGATATGAAGACCTTAGGAGAATGTGCACACATTCTTGGGATCAAAGACATAAGGGATCGCAAGAAAAGAATGTTGTGCTTATCCCGAGCTTCATAGAATCCTTTCTTGTTTAGCATGCAGAACTCCAAGAAAGGTTTCTTACCTTTTAGGCATGGAGTAACTTTATCTAAAGAGATGTCTCCGAAGACATCAAAGGAGATAAAGGATGTGAAGGCAGTTCCTTATGCTTCTGCTGTGGGAAGCCTAAATATATGTAATGCTGTGTACGAGACTGGATATCTGTTTTGCCGTGGGCATGGTTAGCAGATATCTAAGTAACCCTGGACGTGGATATTGGACTGCGGTAAAGCATATATTAAAGTACCTTAGAGGTACTAAGATTATATGCTTGCTTACAAGGCAGATAATTTGGTCCCTGTGGGTTGCACGGATTTTGACATCCAATCAGATAGGGACAATAATAAGTCGACCTCGGGGTTTTTGTGTTTACTTTAGGAGGTAAAGCAATAACTATGGAGTGTTAAGCATAGGTGCTTTTTCAGACTCCACTATGGAAGTTGAGTATGTGGCAGCCTCAGAGGCAGCCATAGAAGCTGAATGACTCAATAACCTCAAGATGGACTTAGATATGATTTCTGGTTTGTCCAAAGATTATTACAATAATATTGGTGCAGTAACAAACTCGAAGAAACCATGAGTCCATAAGGCAAGTAAACATAATAGAGCGCAATTACCACCCAATACGAGAAATTGTATAAACGAGGAGAAGTTGTTGCCGCCTAGATTGCATCAAATGATGACCTATAGATCCTATCACTAAGGCCCTTAAGGCAAGAGCTTTTGATGGGCATGTTGAATGGATGGAAATCAGATGTATGGCAGCATAGTCTTTTAGTATAAGTGGGAGATTGTTGGAGTGTATACTAAAGACCTAGTTTTTGTATAAACATTTATAAGAATCACATTGGTCAAGTGTCTACATTTATATATACCAAATGTAGATGTTCAATTAATTTATATTGTAGATAACATAGTGTGTGATGTCACACACAGAAGATCGTGTTATCGGTTCTTTATAAATTAAAAACAGTAGCTCATGACCAAGATGGAAAGGAACAAACCATTGGAATGTCAGAGTGTAATTAAGTATTAGTTTATCTTACCTATACAATTACACTAGTACACTTAGAGTGTATTGAGCACGACCATTTAGGGGTCATTTCTTTTATACTGACTTTATAAAGGAACAAAGACCTCAGTTATTATGGAAGTGTGTGCTCTTAATCCTAATATAATAACAAGCACATATATTTGATATTTATTTCTTTAATTTATCAATGGGTGAGATTTAGTTCAATAAATCAATAAGCCTGATATGTTGGGAAATGATATCAATTATAGTGTGTGTTGTTGATTATAGAAGGAAACTGTGTCCTAGTTATCTAGGTTGATAATGTCCCCAAGAGGAGCTCATAAGGATTGTCATGTTAAACCCTGCAGGTGGACTTAATCCGACATGACGATAAGGTTGAGTGGTACTACTCTTGGACTAAGATATTAATTAAATGAGTTGTCAGTAACTCACATAATTAGTGGACATTCGACATCTTAAACACAGGGAGACTAACACACTCATAATAAGAAGGAGCCCAAAATGTAATTTGGGATTGGTGCGGTAGTTCAATAAAAGTTCTTTAGTGGAATGAATTATTATGATGAAATTAAGTTATGTGTTCGGGGCGAACATAGGATGCTTAATTTCATCGGGAGACTAAAACCAATTCCTCCTCTCGGTCCCTATCGTAGCCTCTTGTATATAGAGATTTATACCCACCACATACCTACCTTCTTACCCAACCAATAGGGGCCGGCCAAGCCAAAGCTTAGGGCCAGCCAAGCCTAAAGGTTGAGCCTTAAGGTGGCCGGCCAATAACTTGGAGCCCAAGCTTAGGTGGCCGGCCACATCATATTAAAAAGGATTTTATTTATAAATTTTTCTTATGTGGATTCCATGGTTTTAAAAGAGAGTTTAAAATTTAAATCTTTTCTTGTATAGCTTTCTACAAAAGATTAAGAAATGATTTGAAATCTTTCCTTATTTGTATATTGAAAGGTAGATTTTAATTTTGAGAAAAACTTTCTTTTTTAACCATGTTCATGATTTAAAAGAGAGTTTAAAAATTATTCTCTTTTATAAGTTTCTACAAAAGATTAAGAAAAGATTTGATATCTTTCCTTATTTGTAGATTGAAAGGAGATTTTAATTTTTAGATATAACTTTCCTTTTTGAAAATCATCCACATGTTTAAAAGAAAGATTTTAATTTATAAAATTTCCTTTTACTAACCAATCTTGAAGGGATAAAATTATTGGAGAAATTTTTATAAATTTTTGGAAACAAATTAGGAAGTTTTAATTCTTGTTTAATTAAAACTCTCCTTGTTTTGGGTAAATAAGTGGTCGACCAATATTATTGAAATAAGGAAATTGATTTTTAATAAATTAATTTTTCTTTTTTATGGCAAAAGAATTAAGGAAGTTTTTAATTAAATTTTCCTATTTGCCAAGACCAAAGAATATAAAAGAGGAGGTAGAGGTGCCTTCAAGGTGGACGACTCTATTATTCTTTTCCTCCCTCTCTTCCTTCGTGTGGTGGCCGGCCTCTTCCTCTTCTCTCTTCTCCTTCTTGTGGCCGGACTATCTTGTTCTCTTGGAGTCATTGTGGTGGCCGGATCTAGCTTGGAGAAAAGGAGAGAAAGGATGTTTCGTTCTTGCATCCCTTGGAGCTTGGTGGTAGTGGCCGAACCTCATCCTCTCTTGGAGTCTTGTGGTGGCCGAACCTTGCAAAGAAGAAGAAGGTGCTTGGTGGTTCTCGTCTCGGAAGATCATTGCCCACACAACGTCTGAGGTTAGAAGAGGAATACGGTAGAAGATCAAGAGGTTATTTTTTCTTACAAAGAAAGGTATAACTAGTAATTGTTTTCCGCATCATACTAGTTTTCTTTGTATTGTTATTTTTGGAAATACCAAACACATGAGGCATATGATTCTAGAGTTTTGGAAATAATTTTTTTTTCAAGTTTGTATTTTCTTCTATTTTGAATTTGTGATTCGATTGTTCTTTTTGGTTAACCTAGAGTTATTTATGGAAATAAATATTAGCTTTCCTTAAAAGGCTTTGCCTAGGCGGTGGTGGTTGCTCCCATGTCCAAGAAGGTCATGTGCCTCGCCATGCAGTCCTGGAAGCCGATTTTGGAAATTAATATTTATGGAATTAATAACATAGGTGAATTTGAATCAATAGTGTTAAATTCCGCTTGCGATTCAAATCTAAACCATTAAGAACAGATAAGTTAAATTTGGAATCAATGATGTTAAGTTCCGTCTGTAATTCCTAATTTAACTTTTAAAGAATACAATAGGTTATTTAAGGAAAGGTTCGACACTTGTATAAAATTTTTGTACAGTGGAGCCGGTACGATTTTCCTAGGACTAACCAACATGAATAGCCTTGAATAAAACACAACCCTTTCTCGAACTATTAAACTAACACTTGAAAAATAGATTAAGCAGAAAATAAAGCATAAAGACGAGACACCGGATTTGACTTGGTTACAACCGGGGAGGTTGTTAATTCAAGGAAGATGGTCGCACTTAGAACTCCTTCAGGCGGAGAAGCCTCATTTATAGTAGTGTAGGCACAGAAAGGGAGAAGCTAATCTAAGCAGTGGAATCACACAAGTATTGTAACAATTTCTGAACTGATGAAAAGCTTCTAGACCAAGGCTATATTTATAGCCTTGGTCGGGGCGCCTGGAAGGGGTTCCGGGTGCCCTGGGGGGATAAAACTTTATCCCCAACATTCAGATCGCGTTTGACGCGATCTGGTCAACAAAACAGGTCCGGACGCCCGGAAGTGCTCCGGGCGCCCCTGGCTGCTCCGGGCGCCCCGGGCTGCTCCGGGTGCCCCGGACTGCTCTGGTCGCCCAGCAGCCGAAAGTCAACAGCGGTTGACTTTTTCGTCTGGGACCTCTGCTCCAGTTCGGTTCAGCTCGGTCCGGATCTTCTACTCCGAATCCATTCGCTTGGGTGATCTCTGCCATCCGGAAAAGGGATCACCCGAACCCAACTTCCGGTCTTCTCGAGCGGGCTTCCCTCTGGCTTCTCGTCCCTCGGAATCGCCGCGTGTTTCCTTCTCGTCCGCCGGCATACTCATCCATAGTCTTCATCCCTCGGACGTACCGCATGTCGTCCTTCTCGCTAGCTGTGTCTCTTGCTCCTCAAGCAATCTTCCGCTCTGGCTTTCGTCCCTCGGAACTACGGCATGCTTCCTTCTCGTCCACCGGTGTACTCTTCCGCAGCACCTCGTCCCTCGGATTGCTGTCCTTCTCGCTAGCTGCATCTTCCACTCGACTACTTGTGCTTCTTAGCTCCTGCACACTTAGACACAAGGTTAGAAACACACAAAACTTAACTTAACTTATTGATCACACCAAAACAACCTTGGGGTTCCAACAATTATTATTTTATTTTCCGTTGTGCATGTTTATGAAATATGTTCTAGCACGCACCCGCATCGAGCATATCCTAACAGGCGCTTCCAGTCAACCGAATACCATGGACGACATCATCCATCGAATAAACATTGCAGTCATGTTAGTAACTTCCAAGCAACCAGAGAGGTTCTAGTCGATCAAAAGCATGCCATGTCAGCAATCGAATAAGCTCTATATAAGGAGCCTCGAGGAAATTCTTTCATAACAACTCTTTACCATACTACTACTTTGTTCGTGCTCGTACTTGTTGTGCTCATTGAGCTTGTAGTGCTCTTTAAACCACTGTGACGACATGCTTCAACTTCGATCGGTAACCTTAGTGTATAACTTTTATTACCTTGTTGTCATATGTTATACTATTGTACTTTAATTTTTATATTCTTTTTGAGATTTCTCCACCTCGAGAGATTTTCTAGAAAGGAGAGATTATAAGTAAGAATCAATATTTTTTAAGCTATTGTTGTTCATCTTTGCTTGTCATTGTGATCAAATTCATGCATGCTTAAGTTGTCAAATTATGCTGAGTGTCAAAAGTTGCATGTTCATCAATCTTGATATGTATCAAAAGTTGCATGTTCATCGATCTTAATCTTGTGTTAAAAGTTGCAGTCTTATTAGTTTTGTAAAGTATAAAAATTGCAATCTTATCAATCCTGTTAAGTCATTTGTTATTAATTATATTCCACTGCATTATTCTGGGTGCTTTAAATTTCAAATTTAATTAGCTGGCAAATTTTGTAATGCTATTCACCACCCTCCTTTAGAACTGAGTTCAATCTTACATTATCCCCCTCTAGGATCGAGTTCAATCTTACATTATCCCCTCCTCCCCCCTCTTGTGACCTTTAGCACTTCCACTGTACTTTCACCTTGACCTTCTTGAACTTCTCTTCTACCTATTCTTTGGTCAATAATGATCAAAGGTTGATTGCACCAATAATTTACTTCTTTGCTAACTATCACAATACATATTGATCAAATATCAAAAATCCTATTTAAACTATGTAAATCTTGACCATGGGTCGATTGCACTAACACATCAATCAACTCAAAATATTTTTGATAAAACAAAAAATTTTGATATTTAAAGTATCAATCGATTGTTACACTCCTAGAAGTTGACTGATGCTAAAACCATAACTTGATTTGTGATTTGGTCATATAAATCGACTATTTATCCCATGCAATTGACTCAACTAAAAACCTTAAACAAATTTATCTTCGGTGGATAAAACTTATCTTATGGAATGCACCTTTTACCTACTTGAAGGCACCTTTGAGTAGCAAATAGGATTTTCTAGAGGCTATAAAAAGACCTCTAGAGCTAGGAATTAAACAATAACTTTTGTAATCAATTTCTAGTTTATTTCTGATCTTTTAAAAAGTGTAAGAGGCTACTCCACCTTCAACGAAAGAGATTTTCATTGAACTTTCAACTACCTTGGATTAACAACCACCTAGGTTGTAATCAAGTAACTATTGTGTCTCTTTTCTTTTAAGTTGTTATTATTTCTTTAATGTTAATTGCTTGTTTGTAACTAACTTATATCCTTGCTAAGTTTGAAAAGCAAAAGATTGTTCTATTTTATTACATGGTTATTCACTCCACCCTCCCCTCTAGCTACCCTAATGTAGACTAACAAGTGGCATCAGAGCTCAACCACCTAAGAAGGACTATATTAACCGCCGACTAAAACACAAAGGCGATGGCCAAACCTAGCATCTACCCGCCTAAGTTCAAGAGAGAGTTCGTAACTTGGAAAAAGAAGATGGAGGTATTCTTAAAAATAGATTTCTATTTAATTTTAATAATGAAATATGATTTTGTAGCACCTCAAGATTAGTAAGGAGCCGACAAAGAAGAATATATGTGGGTAAAGAATAAGCAAATCAACTTCATGGTTAATGACAAGACAAAATATCATCTGTTGAGCGTCTTACCACCACAAGAAGTCCACTGGATTAGAACCTATGAGTCATCCAAAGACCTTTGGGAAAAATTGCTAGAACTGAATGAAGGGACCTTAGAGGTGAAACTCAGAAGATGGGATATGCTTTAGAACTAGATCAGCAACCTCTAAATGGAAGAAGGTGAAATAGTCACATATCTACACTCAAGGATCAAAGAACTAATCATTGAACTCACCAATCTTAGAGAAAAGGTAACAAACTGAGATTCATTAAGGTAAGCTTTAAATTCATTTCTGAGAACACCCGAGTGGCCATCGATAGTCGACTCATTTTACATCTCTAAAGACCTCAAGGTTAGTACCTTTGAATATTTATTTTCTACTTTTGAAGTTCACGAATCGAAATGTGTAGGCCTAAAGAATAAAGAAAAAAAGACAGCTCATAACATTGCACTAAATGTTAAATAGAAAGGCAAACTAAGATCAGATACATTGCTTGATGAAGATGAGGCTGCATTTATGGTAAGAAAATTTGATAAATTCCTTAAAACTAACACATTTAACAAGTTGCAAGCTAAGAAACATTCACAAGGCAAATGAAAGGTGCGATGTTATAACTGCCAAGAAAAAGGGCATATAAAGGACCACTATCCAAAACTGAAGGACAAGGAAAAGAACAAAGGATCGACCCAAACAAAGTATAAAAATTTAAAGGTGATGTGGGATGAAACGCCGTCATCAGAATCGAAAATCGAAGCCTATGCTGACTTACACTGATATCAATCACCAAGAAAATGACGAAGAGAGCTCCTAAAAAATGAGCATCGAGAGTATCAATGAAGGAGGAGACACTTCAGAAGTAAGCAGTAATACAGGGGGAGCATCGGCTACCATGATCGACAAGGTTAGTCAGGTACAAACTCTATCTCTTGACAAATTATACAAGTTTATTAAGATGCTTTCTAAGAATTCCTGTCAATTAGAAACTAAAAATAAAAAATTATTAAAGGAAAACTTAGAATTAAAAGGAACTTTAGGAAAATCTGGTCGATTAGAAGATTTCGACAAGTTAAAAATTGAAAATAAAAAGTTAAGAGATCAAATAGAAAAACTTGAAAAGAATCAATTTCAAAATTCTATGAGCTATCAAGGGTTAAATTGGTATTTCAAATATCACAAGAGTTAAATTAGAAAAATAACAAGAAAATTAATTCCTAGAAAGTATTTGATTAATACAGTAGGTAAAACTTATATTGAGTTCCAAAATTATGCTTATGTTAAATTTTTGTGAATGTGTTAATTTTAATTTGCCTTAATAGTTTATTTAGATGTTAAAAATTGTCTATTTTTTCAAATAAATTGTTTAATAACCTTTCTCTTTAAAATTAATTAGATCTTAATTTTTTTCATGAAAAAAACATTTTTAATACTTATCTGTAGGCAAAATTTTGAAATTTTTTTGACCGTTAATAAATTTCCTATGAATTTTTTACCTAAATATTAATTTTTAATATAAATTTTTTTCAAAAAGTCAATCTTCAAAAATTTAATTTTTTAAAGATATAATTTATATTTTAAATATTGTGAAAAAGAATAACAAATTTTATAGCTCAAAATCCATTTTTCATTGCAAATACATTTGTCCGTGTAAAATGTTTATTACTGCCTATATTAATTTTATTTTTTTATGAAAATTTTATACCTATTTTGGATAAATATGTTTAACTGTGATAAAAAAAATTTATAAATTTTCAACAATTAAAAATAATTCTAAATTTATTTTTCAAAAACTTGTTTTTAATTCATCAAAATTTAGATTTTTTGAAAAATAATTTTTAGGATTTTTCTATGTGTTAGTCACTATTGGTGTAACCCTTAAGATTTTTTAACCATATTTTTAATGTGATCAAAGGGAGAGAATTATTGATTAATTTTTGGGGGAGATACACATATTAAGTGTTTTATTTAACTTTGCATATTTATTACTTGCATAGCATATTTATTAATTACAATTATTTCATATTTATTACTTGCATAGCATGCTTATTAATTACAATTATTTTATTATTTTTTTACCCTAACTTAACTTGGGTTTATGTACATCAAAAAGGAAGAGATTATAAGTATCCCGTGGTGATTTTGATGTGGCTAACCAAGTTAATTTAGGTCATGTTTATGGTTGATGTCTTGTGTTAAAGCGTGCAGGAACTTAGGAGCATAAGAAGTCGAGCGGAAGATGCAACAGACGAGAAGGATGGTACAGGAAGCGAGTCGATAGACTCGGTATATCTAAGGGACGAGAAGCTGCGGATGAGTACACCGACGAATGAGAAAGACGCGTACAACTCTTTCTAGGGACGAGAAGCCGGAGCAGAAGTCCTCTCGAGGAGAAGACCAGAAGATGGGTTCAGGTGAGCCTAATTCCAAATGACCAAAATCACTCACACGAAACTGCTGAAGTCTGTCAGTAGATGCTAGAAAAAGGCGCCTTCAAGGAGATAGAAGGCACCTTTGAAGCCCACATAGATGGCACCTTCAAGCATATTGAAGGTGCCTTTAATACTCATTAGCCGAAGATAAAGTTTTATCTTTGGCAGATAAAATTTAATGAAAGGTGTATTGGACCTACTTGAAGGAGCCTTCGAGCAACATATAGGATTTTCTAAGGATTATAAAAAGACCCTTAGAGCTAGGAATTAAATAATAATTTATGTAATCAATTCCTACTTTATTTCTAAGCTTTCAAAAAGTATAAGAGGCTTCTCTCCCTTCAACGAAGGAGATTTTCATGGAGCTTTCAACAACCTTGGATTAACAACCACCTAGGTTGTAATCAAGTAACTATTGCGCCTCTTTTCTTTAAGTTGTTATTATTTCTTTAATGTTAATTGCTTGTACATAACTAACTTTGCTAAGTTAAAAAAGCAAAAGATTGTTCTATTTTTATTGCAGAGCTTTTCATCCCCCCTCAAGCCAGCCTAACACGTGTTGGGTTAAGCCCGATGTGGTGTGTGCTAAAAACACGTTTCTTAAACATGCACAGCGAAAAACTTAACGATAAATAAACTAATTTATTACATCACATACACCACATGCATACAAGATACAATCACACAGACAAGGTCATAAAACAAAATGGAATTTTATAAAAATTATTCTTGGTATACCTTACAGATGACCTGTAACGAGAAAGACATCTACCTTTTGCGACGTTATCGAGTCTCGCCTCTATTTGTATCCATGTCGAGCTATTCAAGACAACTTCAAGAGAATAAGCTCACCTTCATAAGGTACTAGCCATGAGTAAAGGAGGAAGATCAAGAAGAGGAAGAAGAAGTAAAAGGAAGATCTTCTTCCTTTGGGTGGCTCACGACAACAAGAGGAGACCATCGGCGGATAAAGGGAAGGAGAGGGAGAGAGGTATTGGGTTTAGGTTTCCAAAACTTAATTAAGTTAATAATAAATTTTGTATTAATTCTCTCTTAACCATATCAATATATAGTCCCCTTTAATGAGTTGGATTAGAAACCCCATATCCAACCCATTATACCTTAACAAAAAATTAGTCCATTAACTCCTTGGTTTGGTTCACAACTAAATCAAGTTGATTCATAGCTAAACCAAATTATTTTATGACTAAACCAAATAGGATTCAACTATTTCATAAGAGATGTGGCGCATCCGCACTTCCATTCTGACAAATATTTCCATATTTGTCTTATGTATGATCCAACTAAACATTTATCTCTTGATCTGAAATCTTATTCTCTAACTTCTTTTATGTCATTTAGAGACCCGTAGTGTGTGTGACCCAATAGGTTTCCAGTTTATCTTGGTTGTCCATAATTAACTACTCAATTATGGAATGATCTTGAGTGGCACCTAGTAGTACATTAATTAAAAAATATTATAATTGATCTCAGAACTAATTTTGAACCCTTCAGTAGCTACATTAAGTCGTGTCTTATTCCTTTCACTCATCTTATACTCACTGGATTTAGGACATGATCTATGTGTCTTCTCCCACTAGACTAACTATGTTACACCTAGCCCAAGTAATAATTCCTCATTCTACGGATTCAAATTACTCATACAAGTGTACAAGAATCTCATACTCTTAACATGTGATGTTTTGGCCAAATAATTTGAGTAATTGATGTGAGCCCGG
This sequence comes from Zingiber officinale, assembly GCF_018446385.1. Classification (NCBI taxonomy): domain Eukaryota; kingdom Viridiplantae; phylum Streptophyta; class Magnoliopsida; order Zingiberales; family Zingiberaceae; genus Zingiber; species Zingiber officinale. The sequence goes on along the minus strand of NC_055987.1, from coordinate 81,198,887 downwards.
ATGTATATGGGTGTCGTCTGTTGGGACATTTGGGCTGCAAAAACCGCTTTTTGTGTTGTTGAAATCCCGAAGTCTTGCCACCGGATCCGTGCAAAGATTAAAATAAATTCATGTACATGTTTGTTATCCTAGATCTACCTTAGATCTACATGATAAGGGATATACCTTTGAAGTGAAGCCCTTCGTAAATCCTGCTCGTCCAAGGTTCTTCGGATCTCAGGTGTGTTCAAGTGTACACACCTCTAGAAGTATCCACACGGGACAAGAGATGGAAGGAAAAACACCTAGAGTGTGCTAGAACTCTTGGATGTTTCGGCCAAGGAAGATAAGAGGGAGAGAAGAGAAGAGAGGAGGAAGAAGAAGGAATGAATGAGGACACAATGCTCTTGATTCCTCAATTAAAGTGGTCGGCCACTTATTGAAAGGTTATAAACGTCCATGGAATATCAAGAGTCAAGGCACTTGATCTCCCTCATTAGGTGGCACACCTTGATGATGTGGAACACCATGATTGGCCAACCCATGCCAAGTGGTTTTGGTCAAGTCAAACTTGACCAATGAAGTGGCATTTGGTCAAGTCAAACTTGACCCTTCACCATCCCTCTCAAGTCAAGTCAAACTTGACCCATATATCTTCCATAGTTGATCAAATCCAACCATAGATTCAAGTCAATTTGATTTAATGAATCTCTATTCATTAAATTAAATTGATTCAATGAGTCATAATCTAAATTAGACTCATTAGACACATGAATCAAATTGAGTCCAACTCAATTAGTTTAATTTGGATTACTATTAATCCAATTTGGTTCATCACATGAACCTAATCCTCTCGGTTCATCATATAAACATATTCTCCATCTAATTGCCCTTTGTGTGTGACCCTATAGGTTCTTGTAATGTTAGCAATGCTCCTTAACCCATTTAGAAGCATAAATAATGAGCAGTATCTAGCAACACATCATTACTACCCAAGTTACAAGAATGTTGAGATCCAACATCACCTTGTGACTACTAATTGTGACCTTTCACAGTATATGATAATGTCCTTCTATCCTTGACATCTAGATTGATCAATGTGAGGCATAGACCGTGTCATCCTCTAATCAATCTAAATCTTGAACTCCAAGTAGAATCGCTCTAATCAAATGAGCTCAATATCTCATATTGACTCATTTGGACATGGCCATGCACTTAGTGATCTCACTCTATCAAGAATAATGATGTCACTCCAGTCATATAGGAGGGATAGATCTCATCTACATCACTCACATCCCTCCGCATAATTTGTTACATACCCAGTAATCGCCTTTATGGTCCACCCAGTTACGGGTGACGTTTGACGATGTCAAAGTATGTAACTCCTTATGTAGGGAACCATGGTGACTTCAGGTCCAAGGACTGATAGTCATACTAATAGTCACATGAGAAAGTATATGACATTTATATAATGATCCATGATACTTTCTCATGGCAGGTCATTCAGTATACATTCTCCAATGCATACCCATGTGTCAACTTGATATCTCTATATCCACGACTTATGAGATCAAGTCATCGAGTTGACCTAAATGCTAGTCTCGTCACAGTAACATTGTCCCTGAATGTTAATACTTGACTAGGAATGATTAAGAGTAGTGTTCTCTATATCATCTCACTATCGATTCAACCAATCGATTGATATAAATAAGAATCTTTTACTCAAGGACGCTATTATACTTAGTTATTTGACATCAATACAAGTAAGTATAATAACCATAATGAAATGCCTTTATAAGTATATAGGAATATGATACATCGAGTCCATACAACAATCATCATATGAATGGCTCTAGGGCTCTAACTTACAATCTCCCACTGGCACTAGTGCCAATTAGTGTAGGGTCTAATACCCAATGACCTAGTGTCACTATCATGTTTTCTCTGTGCCAAAGCCTTGGTCAAGGGATCAACGACGTTAGCCTCTGTGGGTACTCTGCAAATCTTCACATTTCCTCTATCGATGATCTCAAAAATAAGATGGAAGCACCGTAGTATGTGTTTGGTCCACTGGTGTGAGCGAGGTTCCTTAGCCTGCGTAATTGCTCCATTGTTGTCACAATAGAGCTCTATAGGATCGGCTATGCTAGGAACTACCCCAAGCACAGTAATGAACTTGCGGATCCAAACTGTCTCCTTTGCTGCTTCTGATGCAGCAATATACTCGGCCTCTGTTGTAGAATCAGAAATTGTGTCCTGCTTCGAACTCTCCCAGCTCACAGCACTATCATTCAAGCAAAACAAGAACCCAGACTATGATCTATAATCATCCTGGTCAGTTTGGAAGCTGGCATCACTGTAACCCTTTACAGCTAGCTCATCATCGCCTCCATATATCAAGAAATATTCTTTAGTCCTTCTTAAGTACTTAAGAATATCCTTGACCGCTATCCAGTGACACTCACCTGGATCTGACTGGTATCTGCTTGTCATGCTCAAAGCATACGAGACATCAGGACGAGTACATAGCATGGCGTACATGATAGATCCTATGGCTGAAGCATAAGGGATCTTATCCATGCAGTCTCTCTCCTCTCTAGAAGAGGGACTTTGAGTATTTGAAAGACTCATACCATGTGACATCGGCAGAAATCTTTTCTTGGAATTCTGCATGGCAAACCGTAGTAATACCTTGTCAATATATGTACTCTGACTTAGGCCAAGAAATCTCTTAGATCTATCTCTATAGATCTTTATGCCTAGAATACGGGCTGCTTCACCTAAGTCCTTCATTGAGAAACAATTCCCCAGCCAAGTCTTGACAGACTACAGCAAAGGAACGTCATTCTCAATGAGTAGTATGTCATCCACATACAATACTGTTGGGTTTTTCGGGCCGCGAAAACCGCTTTTCGCGTCGCGGAAACCGCTTTTCGCGTCGCGGAAACCCCGAATCGCCCAAGCCACGGATCTCGTGCAAGGTAAAACTTTCGAAAAATACGAGTACGAGTTTAAAACACGATCGACTCTTAGATCTACGAGGGAAAAATATTTACCCTTGATGCGTGCCCTTCGTAATCCCGCAACGTCCAAAAAGTAGCCGGATCTCGAGACCGTCAAGCGAACGGTCCTCTAGCGGTATCCACACAAACAAGGAGTGGTCTTCTACCACTCAAAGATGGAGAGGAGAACCCACAAGTGTGCTAGCACTTTCTAGGGCTCTCGGATTGGATCTAAAAGGTGAGAAAGGAGAGAAGGGAAAAGGAACTCACACACTCCTCTAGGTACTCTCCTTTTGTGACCTTCACACCACCTAGTTGCTTGGAATCAACTCTCACTTCTTCTCCACCATGAAGCCACGACCATCAGCAAGGTTGAGAGAGGGAGAAGCACCCAAGGAAGAAGAAGCATTGAACACCATTCAATTGCCACCAAATGAAACCCTCTCCTCACTTAGTGTGGCGGCCACCACATGTGTAACCCCCACATTAATGTGGCCGGCCACATTAAGAGGATTAATGGTGTGTAACCTCCATGAGGTGGCACACCATTATATAAGGGGATGATGTGGCATGCCATGTAGGATGAGTCATCCTCATGATGTGTTAATTCATCAAGTCAAAACTTGATGTGTCAACCTCTATTTGGTCAAGTTAAACTTGACCAATGCTCTTCCTAGTTGAGTTAAATCCAAGCTTTGATTCAAGTCAATTTTAATTTAATGAATCTCAATTCATTAATATAAATTGACTCATGAATCAAATTTAAATTAGACTCATTCAACAATTGAATCTAATTGAGTCTAACTCAATAAGTCTAATTTGAATCCAATCTTTGATTCATCATATGAATCTAATCCAATTGGTTCATCATATGAACCTAATCTCCATGCACATGTTCTTTGTGTGTGACCCAATAGGTTCTTGTAACGTTGGCAATGTTATAAACTCCTTTAAAAACATAAGCAATGAGCGACATCTAGCAATACATCATTGCTACCCAAATTACAAGAAATATTGAGATCGAACATCACCTTGTGACTACTAATTATGACTCCTCACAATATGTGACAAGTGTCCTTCTATCATAGACATCTAGATTGATCAATGTGAGGCATAGACCGTGTCATCCTCTGACCAATCTAAATCTTGAACTCCGAGTAGACTCACTCAATCAAATGAGCTCAATATCTCATATTGATTCATTTGGGTATGACCATACACTTCGTGGTCTCACTATATCAAGAATATCGATGTCTCTCCCGTCATATAGGAGGGATAGATCCCATCTACATCACTCACATCCCTCTGCATAATTTGTTATATACCTAGTAATCGCCTTTATAGTCCACCCAGTTACGGGTGACGTTTGACGAAACTAAAGTACATAACTCCTTATGTAGGGATCCATGGTGACTTCAGGTCTAAGGACTAATAGTCATACTAATAGCCACATGAGAAAGTATATGACACTCATATAACGATCCATGATACTTTCTCATGGTGGGTCATTCAGTATACATTCTCCAATGTATACCCATGTGTCAGCTTGATATCTCTATATCCATGACTTGTGAGATCAAGTCATCGAGCTGACCTACATGCTAGTCTTATTGCATTAACAATGTGCCTGAATGTTAATACTCGACTAGGAATGATTTAGATTAGTGTTCCCTACATCATCTCACTATCGATTCAACTAATCGATTGATATAGGTATGAACCTTCTACTCAAGGACGCTATTATACTTAATCTATTTGGCACTAATACAAATAAGTATAATAACCAAACAAATGCCTTTATTAATATACAAGAATATGATATACATGAGTCCATACAATCATCAAATGATTGGCTCTTGGGCTCTAACTAACAATCTCCCACTAGCACTAGTGCCAATCAGTATAGGCTCTAAGGCCTAATGACCTAGTGTGACCATCATGCTTCCTCTGTGCCAAAGCCTTGGTCAAGGGATCTGCGATGTTAGCCTCTGTAGGTACTCTGCAAATCTTCACATCTCCTCTATCGATAATCTCTCGAATGAGATGGAAGCGCCGCAGTATGTGCTTGGTCCGCTGGTGTGAGCGAGGTTCCTTCGCCTTTGCTATAGCTCCATTGTTGTCACAATAGAGCTCAACTGGGTCAGCGATGCTAGGAACCACCCTAAGTTCAGTGATGAACTTGCGGATCCAAACTGCCTCCTTTGCTGCCTCTGATGCAGCAATGTACTCGGCTTCTGTTGTAGAATCAGCTACTCTTCCAGCTGACAGCACCACCATTAATGCAAAATACGAACCCCTACTGCGATCTATAGTCATCCTGGTCGGTCTGGAAGCTAGCATCACTGTAACCCTTTACAGCTAGCTCATCATTGCCTCCATATATCAAGAAATATTCTTTAGTCCTTCTTAAGTACTTAAGAATATTCTTGACCGCTATCCAGTGACTTTCACCTGGATCTGACTGGTATCTGCTCGTCATGCTCAAAGCATACGAGACATCAGGTCGAGTACATAGCATGGCGTACATGATCGATCCTATGGCTGAGGCATAAGGGATCTGATCCATGCGGTCTCTCTCCTCTCTAGAAGAGGGACCTTGAGTCTTCGAAAGACTCACGCCATGTGACATCGGCAGAAATCCCTTCTTGGAGTTCTGCATGGCAAACCGTAGGAATACCTTGTCAATGTATGTACTCTGACTTAGGCCAAGCAATCTCTTAGATCTATCTCTATAGATCTGAATCCCTAGAATACGGGTTGCCTCACCTAAGTCCTTCATTGAGAAGCAACTCCCTAGGCAGGTTTTGACAGACTGAAGCATAGGGATGTTCTTCCCAATGATTAGTATGTCATCCACAAACAATATGAGGAAGACAACTATGTCCCCTACAACCTTCTTGTAGACACAAGGCTCATCTTCGTTCTTGATGAAACCAAACTGTTTGATCGCATCATCGAATCGAAGATTCCAGCTCCGAGAAGCTTGCTTTAGTCCATAAATGGACCTATGCAGCTTGCATACTCTACTAGTATGCTGTGGATCTACAAAACCCTCAGGTTGTGTCATGTACACATCCTCGAGTAGGTTTCCATTCAGAAACACGGTTTTGACATCCATCTGCCATATCTCATAGTCATGGTAGGCTGCAATAGCAAGCATGATCCGAATGGACTTAAACATCGCTACTGGAGAAAAGGTTTCATCATAGTCAATACCATGAATCTGCTTGAAACCTTTAGCTACCAAGCGACCCTTATAGATAGGTCCATCCATGTCAGTCTTTCTCTTAAAGACCCACTTACACCCAACGGGTTTTACCCCTTCAGGTGGATCAACCAAAGTTCATACTTGGTTGGTGTACATGGATTCCATTTCGGATCTCATGGCTTCTAGCCATTTCTCGGAATCTGGTCTCATCACAACTTCCTGATAGGTGGTAGGCTCATCCTCTATGAGCACAATGTCGTCATGGTCAGACAAGAGAAATGAGTATCTCTCAGGCTGACGACGTACCCTATCAGACCTGCGAAGAGGTATGTCTACTTGAACCGGTTGTTGTTCCTCAACTCCTTGTGGAACAACATCATCCACAACACTTTGTGGTTCCAGTTCAATTTCCATCGAGGCATTAGTGCTATTGTTCGCATCTTGAACTTCTTCAAGATCGAACGCGCTCCCACTAGTCTTTCTAGAAACAAAGTCCCTTTCTAGAAAGACCCCAGTCTTTGCCACAACTACCTTGTGCTGACTGGGAATGTAGAAGTAATATCCCTTAGTTTCCTTGGGATATCCGATGAAATAGCACTTGTCGGATTTGGGTCCTAATTTGTCTGAGACTTGACCTCTAACGTAAGCCTCACAACCCCAAATCCTCATGAAAGACACCTGGGCATCTCTCCCAGTCCATATCCTATATGGTGTCTTTATCACGGCCTTTGATGGAACTCGGTTGAGAATGAAAACTGCCGTGTCTAGAGCATATCCCCATAGATATGTCGGAAGATCTGTGTGACTCATCATAGACCGTACCATATCTAATAAAGTACGATTCCTCCTTTCGGATACACCATTCCACTGCAGTGTTCCAGGAGGAGTGAGTTTGGATAGAATCCCACACTCGGCTAAATAGTCACGAAACTCATGGCTTAAGTATTCACCACCTCGATCTGATCGAAGTATCTTAATACTCTTGCCAAGCTGGTTCTGTACTTCATTCTTGAATTCTTTGAACTTTTCAAAGGATTCAGACTTATGTGTCATCAAGTACACATAACCATATCTACTGAAGTCATCAGTAAATGTGATGAAGTATCTATAACCGCCTCTAGCAGCAACATTGAAAGGGCCACATACATCACTATGTATGAGTTCTAACAAATCAGTCGCTCTCTCGCTGTGCCCACTAAAGGGAGTCTTGGTCATCTTGCCTCGTAGGCATGACTCGCATATCTCATATGATTCAAAATCAAATGAGTCCAGCAAACCATCCTTATGGAGCTGGGATAAGCGCTTGTCATTTATATGACCTAAGCGACAGTGCCAGAGGTATGTTTGGTTCATGTCATTTGACTTGAACCTCTTGGTATTTACGTTATAGATAGGGCTCTCTAGATCTAGAATATAGAGTCCGTTCATCAGAGGTGCACTACAATAGAACATATCGTTTAAATAGACGGAACAACATTTGTTCTTTATTATAAACGAAAATCCTTTCTTGTCCAAACAAGAAACTGAAATTATGTTCTTAGTCAAGGCAGGCACATAACAACAATCATCTAATTCTAGTACAAGCCCAGAGGGAAGAGATAGATGATAAGTTCCTACAGCAATAGCAGCAACTCGTGCTCCATTGCCTACTCGTAGGTCTATCTCACCCTTCGTCAATGCCCTGCTATTTCTCAGCGCTTGTACATTAGTACAAATGTGCGAAGCACATCCGGTATCTAATACCCACGATGAAGAAATAGAGAGGTTGACTTCTATAACATGTATACCTGAAGTAGAAATCTTATTTCTCTTCTTCGTAAGATCTTCCAGGTATTCTTTGGAGTTCCTCTTCCAGTGCCTTGCTTGTTCTTGATATAGGTGACAAAGATGTTCAACCATATCGTAAGCGCTCATCAACTCATGTTGCTTCTGAAGCTCAGAGTTCATGGTTGCGAGCATAAGACAAGACACATCTAATGCGTCATCTTGACGCTTCTTGTAAGCATCTCGGCCTGCTCGCGTGGCAGTGGCAGGAGGAGCCTCCGGAATAAGCTGCTCCAGAACGTACAGTTTACGTTCTTGGGTGAGAACTATTCTCAGGTTCCTGTACCAGTCCAGGAAATTTGCTCCGTTGAGCTTGTCCTTCTTAAGGACAGATCGCAGAGAGAAAATGTTCGTATTTAACGTCATGGTTATCTACAACAGAAAAATTTGCAGAAATAAATATCATATTCTTTAAAATCATTTAATTAGGCCTTTAATTAAATGATGCTCCCACTGAATTCTATAATTCTTGTGGGACAAGATCCACATCATACTAACCCTTGAGTTAGCTTTGGCTAATACGCCTAAGGCTTAGTATGATCGGTAGGTAACGATTACCAATTACATCTCTATGCAACTCTTGTTTATAAAATCAATATCTGCATTTATATTAAAACTCGAGTTAGCTTTGGCTAATACGCCCGAGAGTTAATATAGATGTGATTTTGATCTATCTTTTCCAACCGTTGGAATAATGCCTATAGTTGACTCGATCCAACCGAGTAACTAGGAATACTCAATCTAATTGAGCTTGTATTCACCCATGCGTTGATAGGCGGGACCAAGATTGTCCCTCCGTACCCTACCAAGATAATATGTATTGCTCTGCTTTGGCAGATTCAACAATACATGTGATCGAGGTAGTGATAGGTATCACGGCACGGTTAGGCATTTAGAGTTGGTTCGATCGAGATCTAATCTAATCGAAAAGGATGCATCTTGTGCATGACTTAGATCTAATCTAATCGCAAGGGTGCATCATGTGCACGACTTAGATCTAATCTAATCGTAAGGCACTAATTAATTAATTACTTATTAAACATGCATCACATACACAAGCAATTAATTAACTTATTTGTGATTTAGTCATGGCCCTACTACGATCTTCTCAAGCCAATGAGAAGACCGATTGGTCAACCTAGGGTCAACGCTTCTCCAAGCTCCTCCCTTTGACCACCTTGTGTTGCTCGTGCCCGCCTCGGAACTCCGTCTCGTGTGGACCCTCCACCTCTCCAATTTGTACATTACAATTTGAAACTCGAGTTACATTCGAGTCTAAATCTAATTTACAACAAGAATATAAGAGAAAGGCACGACGCGCAGGTCGCGGAAAAATAAAAACATACAACACGCGCAAACACATAACGGCACGCAGGCCGTATTATGAATTACAACACAATCCAATCATATTGGGTTTTGGGCCATGACTATCACAAAATTAATATATAATTCAAAATTATATATTTTCATAATTTTCTATAATTTTAAAATAATTTTTACAATTTTACGAGTAAAATTTCCCGGCGGTCCCGTTTAGCGGTTTCGGGCGCAATCGCGGAACGGATCCCCTTGCGGGGCCCAGGGGCAGCGCCCCTACCCGCGATCTAACCATCGCGAGGGTTCGTTTGCGATCCAACAGCGCCTAAACCCGCTGTCCCAAAACGATTTGGGCCGAGACATTGCCGTTTCGGAAAAATCTTCCCGGCGGGTTCGTTTTAAGCGATTTCGCGTGGAGCAAATCCCCTTGCGGGGTTAGGGGCAGTACCCCTACCCATGATCTAACCATCGTGAGTTGCTCCTTTGCGATCTAATGGCACCAAAGCCCGCTGTCCCAAACGGATTTGGGGCGAAACGAAGCCGGTTTTGAAAGATCTTTCCGGTAGCCGAAGCCTACAAGTGCCGAGACACTTGTGCTTCGCTTCTACGGAAAAATTACCCATAAAATCATAAAAAACTAATTTTTACAGAAAATCACAGAAGGTTTTATTTTTCATAAAATAAAAATAAACTCGTACAAGCCTTGCACGTGGCTCTGATACCACTGTTGGGTTTTTCGGGCCGCGAAAACCGCTTTTCGCGTCGCGGAAACCCCGAATCGCCCAAGCCACGGATCTCGTGCAAGGTAAAACTTTCGAAAAATATGAGTACGAGTTTAAAACACGATCGACTCTTAGATCTACGAGGGAAAAACATTTACCCTTGATGCGTGCCCTTCGTAATCCATAGCGTCCAAAAGTAGCGGATCTCGAGACCGCTGCTTAAGCGGTCCTCTAGCGGTATCCACACGAACAAGGAGTGGTCTTCTACCACTCAAAGATGGAGAGGAGAACCCACAAGTGTGCTAGCACTTTCTAGGGCTCTCGGATTGGATCTAAAAGGTGAGAAAGGAGAGAAGGGAAAAGGAACTCACACACTCCTCTAGGTACTCTCCTTTTGTGACCTTCACACCACCTAGTTGCTTGGAATCAACTCTCACTTCTTCTCCACCATGAAGCCACGACCATCAGAAAGGTTGAGAGAGGGAGAAGCACCCAAGGAAGAAGAAGCATTGAACACCATTCAATTGCCACCAAATGAAACCCTCTCCTCACTTAGTGTGGCCGGCCACCACATGTGTAACCCCCACATTAATGTGGCCGGCCACATTAAGAGGATTAATGGTGTGTAACCTCCATGAGGTGGCACACCATTATATAAGGGGATGATGTGGCATGCCATGTAGGATGAGTCATCCTCATGATGTGTCAATTCATCAAGTCAAAACTTGATGTGTCAACCTCTATTTGGTCAAGTCAAACTTGACCAATGCTCTTCCTAGTTGAGTTAAATCCAAGCTTTGATTCAAGTCAATTTTAATTTAATGAATCTCAATTCATTAATATAAATTGACTCATGAATCAAATTTAAATTAGTCTCATTCAACAATTGAATCTAATTGAGTCTAACTCAATAAGTCTAATTTGAATCCAATCTTTGATTCATCATATGAATCTAATCCTATTGGTTCATCATATGAACCTAATCTCCATGCACATGTTCTTTGTGTGTGACCCAATAGGTTCTTGTAACGTTGGCAATGTTATAAACTCCTTTAAAAACATAAGCAATGAGCGGCATCTAGCAATACATCATTGCTACCCAAGTTACAAGAAATGTTGAGATCCAACATCACCTTGTGACTACTAATTGTGACTCCTCACAATATGTGATAAGTGTCCTTCTATCCTAGACATCTAGATTGATCAATGTGAGGCATAGACCGTGTCATCCTCGAATCAATCTAAATCTGAGTAGACACACTCAATCAAATGAGCTCAATATCTCATATTGACTCATTTGGGTATGGCCATACACTTCGTGGTCTCACTCCATCAAGAATATCGATGTCTCTCCCGTCATATAGGAGGGATAGATCCCATCTACATCACTCACATCCCTCTGCATAATTTGTTATATACCCAGTAATCGCCTTTATAGTCCACCCAGTTACGGGTGACGTTTGACGAAACTAAAGTACATAACTCCTTATGTAGGGATCCATGGTGACTTCAGGTCTAAGGACTAATAGTCATACTAATAGCCACATGAGAAAGTATATGACACTCATATAACGATCCATGATACTTTCTCATGGCGGGTCATTCAGTATACATTCTCCAATGTATACCCATGTGTCAGCTTGATATCTCTATATCCATGACTTGTGAGATCAAGTCAACGAGCTGACCTACATGCTAGTCTTATTGCATTAACATTGTCCCTGAATGTTAATACTCGACTAGGAATGATTTAGAGTAGTGTTCCCTACATCATCTCACTATCGATTCAACTAATCGATTGATATAGGTATGAACCTTCTACTCAAGGACGCTATTATACTTAGTCTATTTGGCACTAATACAAATAAGTATAATAACCAAACAAATGCCTTTATTAATATACAAGAATATGATATACATGAGTCCATACAATCATCAAATGATTGGCTCTAGGGCTCTAACTAACAAATACAAGGAAGACAACTGTGTTCCCAACAACCTTCTTGCAGACACAGGGTTCATCTTCATTCTTGATGAAACCAAACTATTTGATTACATCATCGAATTGAAGATTCCAGCTCCGAGAAGCTTGCTTTAGTCCATAAATGGACTTATGCAGCTTGCATACTCTGCCAATATGCTGTGGATTTACAAAATCCTCAGGTTGTGTCATGTACACTTCCTCAAGTAAGTTTCCATTCAGAAACGCGATGTTGACATCCATCTGCCAGATTTCATAATCGTGGTATGGTGTAATAGCAAGCATGATCCGAATGGACTTAAACATCGCTACTGGAGAAAAATCTTCATCATAGTCAATACCATGAATTTGTTTGAAACCTTTAGCTACCAGACGACCCTTATATATAAGTCCATCCATGTCAGTTTTTCTTTTAAAGACCCACTTACACCCAATGGGTTTGACCCCTTCAGGTGGATCAACTAAAGTCCATACTTGGTTGGTGTACATGGATTACATCTCGGATCTCATGGCCTCTAGCCATTTCTCAGAATCTGGGCTCATCACAACTTCTTGATAGAAGGTAGGCTCATTCTCAACGAGCATAACGTCATCATGGTCAGACAAGAGAAATGAGTATCTCTCAGGCTGACGACGTACCCTATTAGACCTGCGAAGAGGTATGTCTACTTGAACTGGTTGTTGTTCCTCAACTCCTTTTGGAACAATCTCATTATCCACAATACTTTGTGGTTCCAGTTTAACTTCCATCAAGGCTTCAGTGCTATAGTCCATATCCTGAACTTTTTTAAGATTGAACGTACTCCCACTAGTTTTTCTAGAAACAAAGTTCCTTTCTAGAAATACCCCAGTCTTAGCCACAACTACTTTGTGTTGACTGGGAATGTAGGAGTAATATCACTTCGTTTCCTTGGGATATCCAATAAAATAGCACTTATCGGATTTGGGTCCCTGTTTGTCCGAGACTTGACATCGAACGTAAGCCTCACAACCCCAAATCCTCATAAAAGACACCTGGGCATCTCTCCAAGTCCATATCCAATATGGTGTCTTTATCACAGTCTTGGATGGAACACGGTTAAGTATGAAGGCTGCTGTGTCTAGAGCATAGCCCTAAAGCGATATAGGAAGATCTGTGTGACTCATCATAGAACACACCATATCTAATAAGTTACGATTCCTCCTTTCGGATACACCATTCCACTGTGGTGTTCCAGGAGGAGTGAGTTGGGATAGAATCCCACACTTAGCTAGATAGTCACGAAACTCATGGCTAAGGTATTCACCACCTTGATCTGATCGAAGTATCTTAATACTCTTACCAAGCTAGTTTTGTACTTCATTCTTGAATGCTTTAAACTGTTCAAAGGATTCTGACTTATGTGTCATCAAAGATCTGATCGAAGTATCTTAATACTCTTGCCAAGCTGGTTTTGTACTTCATTCTTGAATGCTTTGAACTTTTCAAAGGATTCTGACTTATGTGTCATCAAATACACATAACCATATCTACTGAAGTCATCAGTAAAGGTAATGAAGTACCTATAACCACCTCTGACAGCGACATTGAAAGGGCCACATACATCACTATGTATTAGTCCTAACAAGTCAGTCGCTCTTTCACTATGTCCACTAAAGGGAGTCTTGGTCATCTTGCCCAGTAGGCATAACTCGCATGTCTCATATGATTCAAAATCAAATGAGTTCAGCAAATCATCTTTATAGAGCTGGGATAAGCGTTTGTCATTTATATGGCCTAAGTGACAGTGCCAGAGATAGGTTTGGTTCATTTCATTTGATTTGAACCTTTTGGTATTTATGTTATAGATGGGGTTCTCTAAGTCTAGAATATAGAGTTCATTCATCAGAGGTGCATTATAATAGAACATATCATTTAAATAAACTGAACAACATTTGTTCTTTATTATAAATGGAAAACCTTTCTTGTCCAAAGAAGAAACTGAAATTATGTTCTTAGTAAGAGCAGGCACATAACAACATTCATCTAATTCTAGTACAAGCCCAGAGGGCAGAGATAGATAGTAAGTCCCTACAGCAACAGCAACAACCCGTGCTCCATTGCCTACTCATAGGTCTACCTCGCCCTTCGTCAATGCCCTGCTATTTCTCAACGCCTGTACATTAGTACAAATGTAAGAAGCACATCCGGTATCTAATACCAACGATGAAGAAATAGAGAGATTGACTTCTATAACATGTATACCTGAAGTAGAAATCTTATTTCTCTTCTTCCTAAGATCTTCAAGGTATCCTTTACAGTTCCTCTTCCAGTGCCCTGCTTGTCCTTGATATAGTTGATGAAGATGTTCAACCATATCATAAGCAGTCATCAACTCGTGTTGCATCTGAAGCTCAAAGTTCATGGTTCCAAGCACGAGGCATGACACATCTAATGCATCATCTTGATGCTTCTTGTAAGTATCTCGGTCAGCTCGCGCGGCAGTGGCAGGAGGTGCCTCGGGAATGGGCTGCTCCAGGACGTACAGTTTTTTTTCTTGAGTGAGAACTATTCTCAGATTCCTGTACTAGTCCAAGAAATTAGCTCTATTGAGCTTGTCCTTGTCAAGGACAAAATGCAGGGAGAAGGTGTTCGTGTTTGTCGACATGGCAATCTACAACAGAAAAATGCAGAAAATAAATATCATATTCCACTAATCATTTAATTAGGCCTTTAATTAAACGATGCTCCTACTGAATTATAGAACTTTTGTAGAATCGAGTCATGGATGTGGTCAAACCACACTCACTAGATTCTAACCAACTAGCTATAATTCTTACGAGACAAGATCCACATCATACTACGCCTTGAGTTAGCTTTGGCTAAATCGCCCAAGACTTAGTATGATCGGTAGATAACTAATTACCAATTACATCTCTATGCAACTCTTGTTTATAGGATCAAGATCCGCATGTATATTAAAACTTGAGTTAGCTTTGGCTAAATCGCCCAAGAGTTAATATAAATGTGATTTTGGCCTATCTTCCGACCATTGAAAAATGCCTATAGTTAAACCCGATCCAATTGAGTTAACTAGTTTTACTCAATCTAATTGAGTTTGTACTGACCCAAGCTTTGATTGGCGGGACCAAGATTGTCCCTCCGCACCCTACCAAGATAATATGCACAACATGTGATCGAGGTAGTGATGGGTATTAAAACGTGGTAGGAATTTCGAGTTGACGCGATTAAGATCTAATCTAATCGTTAATGTGTATCATATATGCGATTTAGATCTAATCTAATCGTTAAGATGTATCATATACGCGATTAAGATCTAATCTAATCGTTAAAGCACTAATTAATTACTCTACTCTAGCTTGCATCACATACACACAAACAATTAATTAAATTTTGATTAGGTCATGACCCTACTACGATCTTCTCAAGCCAATGAGAAGATCGGATGGTCAACCTAAGGTCAACAACTTCTCCAAGCTCCTCCTTTTGACCACCATATGTTGCTCGCATCCTCCTCGTAACTCCGTCTTGAGTGGACCTTCCACCGCATCATTTTTGTACATTAAAAATTTGAAACTCGAGTTACATTCGAGTCTAAAATCTATTTACAACAAGAATTAAATTAGAAAGGCACGATGCGCAAGTCGCGTATCAAATACAACATGCACAATCACACAAAAATGGCACGCAGGCCATATTATGAATTCCAACACATATTTCCAATCAAATAGGGTTCTTTGGGCCATGACCATCACAAAAGTATACATAATTCTAAATTATGTAATTTATATAAATTTCTGCAATTTTACTACTGTTTTTACAATTTTGTGAGTTGCAATTTCCCGACGGTCCCATTTAGCGATTTTCGGGCATGATCGCGGGACAACACCCCTTGCGGGGCTAGGGGCAGCGCCCCTTTATGTGAAATTGTAACTCATAAAATTGGCCGACCACTTATTGGAAGGTTATAAACCTCCATGGAATATCAAGAGACAACGCTCTTCATCTCCCTCATTAGGTGGCACACCTTCATGATGTGGAACATCATGATTGGTTGGCCCATGCCAAGTGGTTTTGGTCAAGTCAAACTCGACCAATGAAGTGGCATTTGGTCAAGTCAAACTTGACCCTTCACCTTCCCTCTCAAGTCAAGTCAAACTTGACCCATATATCTCCCATGGTTGATCAAATCCAACCATAGATTCAAGTCAATTTGATTTAATGAATCTCTATTTATTAAATTAAATTGATTCAATGAGTCATAATCTAAATTAGACTCATTGGACACATGAATCAAATTGAGTCCAACTCAATTAGTTTAATTTGGATTACTCTTAATCCAATTTGGTTCATCACATGAACCTAATCCTCTTGGTTCATCATATGAACCTATTCTTCATCTAATTGCCCTTTGTGTGTGACCCTTTAAGTTCTTGTAATGTTGGCAATGCTCCTAAACCCATTTAGAAGCATAAGTAATGAGCGGTATCTAGCAACACATCATTACTACCCAAGTTACAAGAATGTTGAGATCCAACATCACCTTGTGACTACTAATTGTGACCCTTCACAATATATGATAATGTCCTTCTATCCTAGACATCTAGATTGATCAATGTGAGGCATAGACCGTGTCATCCTCTAATCAATCTAAATCTTGAACTCCAAGTAGACTCACTCTAATCAAAATGAGCTCAATATCTCATATTGACTCATTTGGGCATGGCCATGCACTTAGTGGTCTCACTTTATCAAGAATAATGATGTCACTCCTGTCATATAGGAGGGATAGATCTCATCTACATCACTCACATCCTTCCGCATAATTTGTTACATACCCAGTAATCGCCTTTATGGTCCACCCAGTTACGGGTGATGTTTGACGAAGCCAAAGTAAGTAACTCCTTATGTAGGGAACCATGGTGACTTCAGGTCCAAGGACTGATAGTCATACTAATAATCACATGAGAAAGTATATGACATTCATATAACGATCCATGATACTTTCTCATGGCGGGTCATTCAGTATACATTCTCCAATGCATATCCATGTGTCAACTTGATATCTCTATATCCATGACTTGTGAGATCAAGTCATCGAGTTGACCTACATGCTAGTCTCATCGCATTAACATTGTCCCTGAATGTTAATACTTGACTAGGAATGATTAAGAGTAGTGTTCTCTATATCATCTCACTATCGATTCAACCAATTGATTGATATAGATAAAAACCTTCTTCTCAAGGACGCTATTATACTTAGTTATTTGGCACCAATACAAGTAAGTATAATAACCATAAAGAAATTCCTTTATAAGTATATAGGAATATGATACATCGAGTCCATACAATAATCATCATATGATGGGCTCTAGGGCTCTAACTAACATCGTCAAGTAACAAAAATATCAGTCCCATAGGAAATGGATACAAGCACTTGAATCTAAGTACAGTGAACTTGCTAAACTATTGAAAGATTGAAGATAACAAACAAAAATGTAAAGGGAAGTAAGTTGAGAAAGAGAGAGAAAGAAAAAGAGTGTTGAGGAACTTGGTTTGGCAAAATGTTCTAGGGGTTCTATTTTATTGTATTGCTAAACAATATATCATCGATCACCTATCGCCCATCCTCTACTCCTATGCACTTGTAAGAAGTTAGATTCTTTACCAGCTCTTCCCCGTGAAACTTAACTAGGAATCCTATTTTAATTCATATCCTATGCTACTAAATGAAAATGTTTCCTATGAAGTCCAGGTATGAGATACCCCTGTCACTAGGGCCTCTTGGTAATAAATCACATGAACACATTAACACTCAATAATATAGAGATAGAAATAACAATTATGTCCAACTTCCTACTTCCTTGTGGAGAATTTCTTCTCCTTTCAAGGCAATGCTCTAGATGTCCGAAAACAGGATAGCCTTTTCAGTAGGGCCCCTCTGTCATATGATATAGGGAATTCCCCCTATGAGATTAGAAATTCTACACAAACATTTAATCAAACATGAAAATTAAGCTCAAACACACTACACACACATAAGATCAAATACTTACAAGGCATAACAATGCCATATAGATAGGAAATTGGAAAATCCATGAGTTTTACATCAATTCACATCACAATTACTCCCTTAATCTTAGAGCAAAAGATCTAGTCCATAACTAGGAGGAAAGAATCCAAAGACATAAAGACCTAAGCCAAAAATACCAAAACTCAAGAAGAGAAGGGGAAGAAGGCTTATCCTATATGAAGAGTGGTCTTCGGATCCAATTCAAACTTCCAAAGTGATGGAGATATTGAATTCAACTTCGGATCATCCAAGAAAGTACTAAAGTAGTCTAGATTTTGTCCAAGTTGGATCCCCAAAGGAGGGAACCTTCCTTCCCTTGAGAAGGGGAAGAACTCCCCTTAGATAGAACTAGGCATGTCCCATTCCATAACTGTGTGGAATCCACACAATAGAAATCTGCCTTGGCTCTGGTCTAGTGGTACGATCGTGTAGATTCCATAGGCTGAAAGCTGCTTCATCTCTCAAAATTCCACACAGCCATGTGAATTTCACAGGGTCGTAGCCTGCTTCTTCTCTATTTCATTGACACGGTCGTGTGGAATCCACATGGCTAGGGCTTGCTTTATCTCTACTTTGTGGCACAGTCATGTGGGTTCATATGGCTGGAGCCTTCTCCTCCTCTAGCATGTGGTATGGTCATGTGAATTCCACACAGTTGGGTCCTTTTTCTTTTTTCTTTGAGTCATCTACCAGCGTTGTTTTCACTCCAAAAGTACATCCTGTCAACTAAAAAACACACAAAGAGCATATCTCCAACAAAGAAGAGTAATTATGTTAAAAATATGATAAGAGGTGTAAAAGTGCAAAGATTAAGTGAAAATAAAGTACATGAATGTGAGTCAAAATATGTATAAAAGGGTATATAATCTATGCAGATCACACCCCCAAACTTTAACCTTTGCTTGTCCTTAAGTAAAATGTCGTAATCTAAATTCATGTGCTCCTATAATGCATCATAATCTATAGTATACTTGCCTAACTCTATCAAATAGTTTCATTGTGTGCATGATTGTTGTAACACCCGTAAATTTCCTTCCCACCAAAAAGAGCAAAAAGAAATAGAAGAAAAGAAATAAAAATATATATAGTATACTTGCCTAACTCTATCAAATAGTTTCATTGTGCGCATGATTGTTGTAACACCCGTAAATTTCCTGTCCTCCAAAAAGAGCAAAAAGAAATAGAAGAAGAGAAAAGAAATAAAAAATATATATATAAATGACCCGGGTTGAGATTTGAACCCTAGACCCTTGATTTCAGATTAGTTTAAGTAGTCATTAGGTTGTGGTAAAACATCACATTGGAAATAGGAAACTATTCATTATATGTAGATTATGTGAGAAGAGATGATTCAACTTCAACTTAGTATAAAAAGGAAAAGGAAGAGACAAAAAAAAACCTAACTCTTCATTTCCTTTCTACCTCTCTAGCCGAACCTCCTCTTCCCCCTCTTACAGTTTTTGGCCAAAAACCCTAGGGTTCCAAGTTTTAAAGTTTTTCAAGGGGAGAATCTAAGAGGAGAGTTTCTCCCAAGGAAGTAGTACTCGTGTGAAGGGCTATCCGGAGAGTAAGGCATGTAAGAGAGGTTGTTCTCCCTAAACCCTAACAGTGTAAGAGTAAGAAATAACAAGAGGATGTAAGTACTACTCACCTGCAGTATGAGTTGCTTCGCTGATTCATGTTGTGAAATGTTTTTATGCATATTAAAGAAGATACATGTTGTTGATATGTTTTTATTCATGTTAAGAAGATACATGTTATGATATGTAAGATGCCCTCTAAAGTTTTGGGATTAAGGGCATGTTTAGAGTATCTTGAATTGGTTCTCATTTAGTTTTGGGGCTAATAAGCATATTCAAGTGCACTAGAGTGCTTCCCTATAAGTTGTGGGGGATTCAGCGCACATAAGGTGTTTGTTTAAATGACAAGTAACTGCAAGTATACGAAAGCAATATGTAAAAGAAAGTATTTTACTTTAAAAGTGGCATATACTGGACACAAGGTCCATGGATGGGCTCCTAGATCGCCCCTAGGCCCCTAGATCGCCTAGTAATACCTTGATAGGTTCGAGATTAACTACCTCGGATCTTATTAAGGATGCATGCAAAGTGGTACAATGTCGGGCCCAAGCAAGTTTATTATTATTTTCACTAATTATGTAATACAAAGTTTTCAAACTTCATTGTTTGTCTTAGTGGAAGTTTTCCTAAGGTTGAGAACTTGAGTTATAAAGTGCAGCATTGATGAACTCTATAATATGCCAAGATTCATGTTTTCATTACATTACTAGCATGCTTTTAAGTTGATGTTTTGCATGATTAACCTATTTAAAAATATATGTTATGCACACATTTCCGAATTATACGTTTTAGCGTGAATTACTATCAAGTGCATGTTTTCCTCTAGCAGTTTGAAAAGCATGTTTCCACTGTTTGGTTTTCCCTAAGCAGTTTCCAAAAAGTATGTTTCCCTTTTGAATGCTTATTTTGTGAGTAGATGATACTTAATAAGCATTCACTTATAGATTTGCATTTCCTTATACTGCAGATAAAGGAAAAAGGAAAGCTCGAGTATGAGGAGGCAGCAGGAGCAGTGTTTTGTGTGTGTGTGTGTGATGGAATAGTGGAAGAAGATCGGGAATTTGTTATTTTATGGAACATGTCGGAACTTGGTGTTTAAGTAATTTCTTCTTTTCGCTCTACATGAAATACTATCACTAATTACCTTGGATGAAGTTGTTAGTTTGACAATATAAGAATGGAGAAGAGGGGAGCTCTAGGGTCTCTCCAAAGGGGAGAACAAACTCTTTTGTAGAGTAGGGTGTGACCTCCACATAACTCGTGTCATGGTCGTGTCGATTCACACGGCCCCCTACTTCCTGCTCTTGGCCAAGGTGACACGGCCGTGTGGATTCACACGACCGTGCACCTCTTCCTCTCGGGCAAGGGGACACGGCCATGTGGATTCACACGGTTGTGCACCTCTTCCTCTCGGCCAAGGGGACATGGCCGTGTAGATTCACACGACCGTGCACCTCCTCCTCTTGGCCAAGGGGGCATAGTCGTGTGAATTCACACGGTCGTGCAACTCTACTTGGCTCCAGGTCATGTCCTATCAGTTGAAACAAGTTAGAGTAGATCTATGGACTAAGCAATACATAATGTGTAAGAATGGCAAAATTTAGATATGGAAAGGGTAACTTCTGTCTTGATAGATAAGGGTGTGAAGGGTGGGCGTTACAATTATGGAGTAACCTAGTATGGCCTAAGCTTAAGTTCTTGTACACAATGCAATAAGTGACCCAAGCTTTTTTAATTTCAATCCCTATCCAAGTCGTCATCCACATAAGTTTCTTATATTAATTCCAATAGACAAATATCTATAATACACTTGGTTCATATTTCTTAGACTACACAAGGTCTCAAAGGACTACTTAGAATAAAGAGAAACATAATATTTCCTAGTAACCTAACTCGGTCTCAAATGAGTAAATTGTTAATTTTCACTCATGATGACTATTTTTTATCTCTTATTCAAATGTTATTTTTAGAGCTTTATAAGGTGAAGCACTAACACATATGAAAATGTAGGGATTTTATTTTTTTTCAACTGAATTGCCATGATCTGAGATCATCTAGTAACTAAAATGTAATCTAAGAAATCACCATGGGAATCTATGTACTAAATAATTTAGATGAATCATGACCATTCCAAAGTTATCTACTATTCAAGCTTAAGTGAAGTGAAGGTAAGATCCTTAAGGTTAGGACAAAACTTAAATTTATCTCCTTACAATGCTTAGCTCACTTCATGCAACTAAAGATAGAGAAAAGAGGTCCACTAAACATACTAGCACTATCTCCAAAACAACATGAATGAAGAAATGAGCGTGCTAACCACTTTGTTATTGGACAAGTCGACAGTAATGTGAGGAGAGATGTTCTCAACATGGCACGAAACAACAAATAAGAAAATTGATAAACACTAACATGAAAACAAACAAAAATTCAACATAAATCTGAAGATGTTGACATGTAAAACTGCTGAAAATGCAAAGAAAATGCATGCTAAGAAAGGAAATCAGACTATGTACAACACCAAAAACTTGATGTGAGCCCACAAGTATACAGGTATTGTCAAGTAATAAAATTATTGATCCCCCAAGGACTGGATACAAGCACTAAAATCTAAGCACAGTGAACTAGCTAAACTATTGAAAGATTGAATATCACAAAAATAAATGTAAAGGGAAGTAAGTAGAGAAAGAGAGAGAAAGAGAAAGAGTGTTGAGGAACTTGGTTTGGGTAGGTTTGGGGAAATGTTCTAGTTCATTGTGATACTAATCAATGTATCATGGATCATATATCACCCATCCTCTATTCCTATGCATTTGTAGGAAGTTAAATTCATTATCGGCTCTTCCCCACAGAGGTCAAGCCAGAATGCTATTTTAATCCATATCCTATGCTACTAAAAGGAAATGATTCCAATCATATATCACCCCTATCACTAGGGCCCCTCGGTCATAAATCACAAGAATATACTAGCGCTCAATAATATAGAGATAGAAATAACAATTATGTCCAACTCTCTACTTCCTTATGGAGAATTGCTTCTCTTTTAGAGACAATGCTCTAGATGTATGGAAATGGGATACCATTGTCACTAGGGTCCTTCAGTCATACTATCTAGGACATTCCCCCTATGGGATTAGTAATTCTATACAAACATTCAATCAAACATGAAAATTAAGCTCAAACACACTACACACACTTAAGATCAAATAGATAAATGGCATAGCAATGTCATATAGATAGGAAATTAAAAAAATCCATGAGTTTTACATCACTTCACATCACAATTACTCCCTTAATCCTAGAACAAGTGATCTACTCCATAACTAGGAGGAAAGAATCCAAAGACATAAATATTTTAACCAAAAACACCAAAACAAAAGAAGAAATGGGAAAGAATGCATATCCTATATGAAGAGTGGTCTTCGGATCCACTCGTAGCTTTCGGAGAGATGGAGATGCTGAATTCAACTTCAGATCATCTAAGAAAGTGCTGAAGAAGTTTAGATCTCATCCAAGTTGGATACCCCAAATGGGAGAACCTTTCTCCACTTGAGAATAGGAAGAACTCCCCTTAAATAGAACTCAGCACGAGCCTGGCACAGCCTGTGCCATGGCCGTATGGAATCTACATGGCTGGAAGCTGCCTTGGCTCTAGTTCGATGACACAGACATGTGGATTCCACATGACCGGAAGCTACTTCATCTCTAGAAATTCCACATGGTCGTGTGGATTCCACATGACCAAAGCCTGCTTCTCTATTTCATTGACATGGTCGTGTGGAATCAACATGACCTGGTCTTGCTTTGGCTCTACTTTGTGGCATAGCCATGTGGGTTCACAAGGTCAAAGCTTTCTCCTCCTCTAGCATGTGGCACGACCATGTGGATTCTACACTGCTGGGCCCTTTATTTCATTTGTTCTCCAAGTCGACTACTAGTGCCATTTTTGCTCTAAAAGCACATCTTGTCAATAAGAAAGCACACAAAGAGAATATCTCTGATAAAGAAGAATAATTATGCTAAAAATATGATAAGATGTGTAAAAGTACATAGATCAAGCTGAAATAATGTATGTGAATATGCGTCAAAATATGCATAAAAGTATATATAATCTATGCAGATCACACCCCCAGACTTGAACCTTTGCATGTCCTCAAGAAAAATGTCGCAATCTAAATTCATGTGCTCCTATAATGCATCATAATCCCTAGTGCACTTGCCTAAGTCTATCAAATAATTTCATTTGTGAGCGTGATTATGGAGTAACATAAGTATGCCATAAGCATAAGTTCTTGTGCACGGTGCAATAAGTGACCCAAGCTTTTTAAAATTCAATCTCAATCCTAGTTAAGTCATCATCCAATTGAATTCCTTATGTTCCAGGTGAGAGACACTTACCTGTCACACACTTGGTTATACTACACAAGGTCTCAAAGGATTACTCAAAATCAAGAGAAACATAACATTTATTTTCCCTAAAACATAACTCGGTCTCAAAGGGATAAATTGTTAGTTTCCACTCATGATAAATATTTTTTATCTCTTATTCAAATGTTTTTTTTGTGCTTTATAAACTGAAGTACTAACACATATGCTACTATAATGCAAATGTGGGAATTTTGATTTTTCCATGTAAGTTGCCATGATCTGAGGTTATCCAGTAACTAAAATGTAATCCAAGAAATTACCATGGGAACCTAAGTACTAAACAATTCAAATGGATTATGACTATTCCAAAGTTATCTACTATTCAATCTTAAGTGAAGTGAAGGTAAGATCCTTAAGATTAGGTCAAAACTTAAATTTATCTCCTTACAATACTTAGTTTACTTCATTCTTCTAAAGATATAGAAAAAATGTCTACTAAACATACTAGCACTATCTCCACGACAACATGAATGAAGAAATGAGCATGCTAACCACTGTTATTGGATAAGTTTGCAGTAATGTGAGGATTGAAGTTCTCAACATGACACAAAATAACAAGCAAGAAAATTGAAAACACTAATATGAAAACAAATAAAAATGCAATATAACACTGAAGATGAAAACAAGTAAAAATGTTGAAAATGGAAACAAAAAACATGCAAAGAAAGGAAAACAGACTATGTACAACATCAAAAACTTGATGTGAGCCCGCAAGTATACGGGTGTCATCAAGTAATAAAAATATCGATCCCACAGGGATTGAATACAAGTAATAAATTCTAAGCACAACGAACTAACTAAACTATTAAAAGATTGGAGATTGCAAGCACAAATGTAAAGGGAACTAAGTAGAAAAATAGAGAGAAAGAGAAAGAGTGTTAAGGAACTTAGCTTGGGTAAATGTTCTAGGGGTTTGATTTCATTATAATGCTAATCAATATATCATGGATCACCTATTGTGCATCCTCTATTCATATGCACTTATAGGAAGTTAGATGCATTACCAGCTCTTCACGGCGGAGGTCAAGCCAGAATTCAATCTTAATCCATATCCGATGCTACTAAATGGAAATGATTCCTATGAAGTTCAGTAACAAGATACTCCTATCACTAAAGCACCTTAGTCATAAATCACACTCAATAACATAGAGATAGAAATAACAATTATGTCCAACTCCCTACTTCCTTGTGGAGAATTACTTCTCCTTTCAAGGCAATGCTCTAGATGTCTAGAAACAAGATACCCTTGTCACTAGGACCCCTTAGTCATACGATTAAGGGCATTCTGTTAGTTAGAGCCCTAGAGTCAATCATATGATGATTGTTGTATAGACTCGATGTATCATATTCCTATATACTTATAAAGGCATTTCTTTATGGTTATTATACTTACTTGTATTGGTGCCAAATAACTAAGTATAATAGCGTCCTTGAGTAGAAGGTTCTTATCTATATCAATTAATTAGTTGAATTGATAGTGAGATGATATAGAGAATACTACTCTTAATTATTCCTAGTCAAGTATTAACATTCAAGGAGAATGTTAATGCGATGAGACTAGCATGTAGGTCAACTCGATGACTTGATCTCACAAGTCATGGATATAGAAATATCAAGTTGACACATGGGTATGCATTGGAGAATGTATACTGAATGACTCGCCATAAGAAAGTATCATGGATCGTTATATGAGTGTCATATACTTTCTTATGTGACTATTAGTATGACTATCAGACCTTGGACCTGTAGTCACCATAGTTCCCTACATAAGGAGTTGCATACTTTGACTTCGTCAAACGTCACCCGTAACTGGGTGGACTATAAAAGCGATTACTGGGTATGAACAAATTATGCGGAGGGATGTGAGTGATGTAGATGGGATCTATCCCTCCTATATGACGGGAGTGACATCATGATTCTTGATAGAGTGAGACCACTAAGTGCATGA
Source organism: Zingiber officinale (assembly GCF_018446385.1). Lineage (NCBI taxonomy): Eukaryota > Viridiplantae > Streptophyta > Magnoliopsida > Zingiberales > Zingiberaceae > Zingiber > Zingiber officinale. Next base: position 81,172,848 of record NC_055987.1, on the reverse strand, counting down.
CCATGCCCAAATGAGTCAATATGAGATATTGAGCTCATTTGATTAGAGTGAGTTTACTTGGAGTTCAAGATATAGATTGATGAGGATGACATGGTCTATGCCTCAATTGAACAATCTAGATGTCAAGGATAGAAGGACATTGTCACATATTGTGAGAGTCACAATTAGTAGTCACAAAGGTGATGTTGGATCTCAACATTCTTGTAACTTGGGTAGTAATGATGTGTTGCTAGATACCGCTCATTACTTATGTTTCTAAATGGGTTTAGGAGTATTTCCAACATTACGAGAACCTATAGGGTCACACACAAAGGGAAATTAGATGAGGATTAGGTTCATATGATGAACCAAATTGGATTAAGTATAATCCAAATTAGATTAATTGAGTAAGACTCGATTAAGTTAGACTTGAGTTAGACTCAAGTGAGGCTAGACTTGAGTTAGACTCAAGTGAAACTTAATGATGATATTCATTGAATTTTGAATTCAATGGTAAATGATGACATTCATTGAATTATGAATTCAATTTGAATATTAGATTCAAATTTCAATTCAAAATTATGAAGAGAAGAGAAGTTTCAAAATGACCATTTAATGAAGAATGAATATTCATTAAATAATCATTAAGACTCATTAGTGAGGCCCATTAATGGAGTTAATGAGCATTAAATATTTTCATTAGATGAAAATACTTAAGCCATTTTTACTCTTATTTTTTTATCATGAACGAATCATCATTATTCTTCCTCTCTTCTAGCTCTCTCTCCCTCTCCTCCATTGCCGAGCCACCCAAGAGTGCTAGCACACTCTAAGTGGTTCTTCTCCACCTATTGTCCGTGTGGATACGTATAGAGGAGTGTACGCTTGACACTCTCGAGATCTGACAACCTTTTGGACGAACGGGATAAGCGAAGGGCTTCGTAACAAGGGTAACGCTTCTTATTCATGTAGATCTAAGGTAGATCTAGGTTAAAAACTTGTACGTGATTTATTTTTATATATCTTCGCACGGATCCGTGGTTAGACTTCGAGGTTTCCACAACGCAAAAAATAGTTTTTGCGCCTCGAAAGTCCCAACAGTGGTATCAGAGCCACGTGCGAAGCGTGTACATGTTTTGTTTTTAGTTTCTATGAAAAATTTTAGATCTGTAAGTTTCTATAAGTTTACTAATTTTATGAATTTTGTGAGTAATTTTCTTGTAGAAGCGAAGCAACAAGTACTTGGACACTTGTAGGCTTCGACTAACGAGAAAAACCTTTTGAAACGGCAAGGTCTCACCCAAATCGTTTTGGGACAGTGGCTTAAGGCGTTGTTAGATCAAGATGGGACACTCGCGATATTCATTTCGCGAGAAGGGGCGCTGCCCCTAACCCCGCAAGGGGCATTGTCCCACGATCGCGCCCAAAAATCACTAAACGGGAGCGCCGGGAAGTTGTGGTTCATAAAATTGATAAAATCAGTAGTAAAATTATAGAAATTTATATAAAATACATAATTTAGAATTATGTGTGATTTTGTGATGGTCATGGCCCAAAAACCCAATTTGATTGGACAGAATTGTGTTGTAATTCATAATATGGCCTGCGCGCCATTTTTGTGAGTTGTGCGTGTTGAATATATTATATGCGACCTGCGTGTAGTGCCTCTCTTTTATATTCTTGTTGTAAATAGATTTTAGACTCGAATGTAACTCGAGTTTCAAATTTGTAATGTACAAAAATGAAGTGGTGGAAGGTCCACTCAAGAAGGAGTTACGAGGAGGGTGATTTCAACACATGGCGGTGAAAGGGAGGTGCTTGAAGAAGTCGTTGACCCTAGGTTGACCATCTGATCTTTTCATTGGATTGAAAAGATCATAGTAGGGACATGATCTCATCACAAAATAATTAGTTATCTATCATTGTTTGTGTATGTGATGCATGATAATGTAGGATAATTAGTGCCTTAATGCGTATAAGATACAAATCCACGATTAGATTAGATCTTAATCAAGTCAACTCGATATGCCTACCAAGTTTTGATACCCATCACTACCTCAATCATTTGTTGTTGTTGAATCTGCCAAAGCAGAGCAACGCATATTATCTTGGTAGGGTGAGGAGGGACAACCTTGGTCCCGCCTATCAAAGCTTGGGTGAGTACAAACTCAATTAGATTGAGCATAACTAGTTAACTCAATTGGATTGGGTAAAACTATAGGCATTTTCCAACGGTTGGACAATAGGATAAAAATCACATTTATACTAAATTTTGGGTGATTTAGCCAAATCTAACTCAAGTTTTAATATAAATGAGATTTTTTATCCTATAAACAAGAGTTGCATAGAGATGTAATTGATATTTAGTTATCTACCGATCATACTAAGTTTTAGGCGATTTAGCCAAAGCTAACACAAGGCGTAGTATGATGTGGATCTTGTCCCGCAAGAATTATAGCTAATTGGTATAAATCTAGTAGTGTGGTTTGACCACATCCATGACTTGATTCTACAAAAGCTCTATAATTCAGTGGGAGCATCATTTAGTTAAAGGCCTAATTAAATGATTAAAGGAATATGATATTTACTTTCTGCATTATTTCTGTTGTAGATTGCCATGTCGACAAACACAAACACCTTCTCCCTGCGTTCTGTCCTTGACAAGGACAAGCTCAATGGAGCTAATTTCCTGGACTGGTACAGGAATCTGAAAATCGTTCTCACACAAGAAAGGAAACTGTACGTCCTGGAGCGGCCCATTCCGGAGGCTCCTCCTACCACTGCCACACGAGCTGACCGAGATACTTATAAGAAGCATCAAGATGACACATTAGATGTGTCATGCCTCATGCTCACAACCATGAACTCTGATCTTCAGAAGGAACACAAGTTCAGAAGCAACATAGTTGAACATATTCGTCAACTATATCAGGGACAAGTAAGGCACTGGAAGAGGAACTGCAAAGGATACCTGGAAGATCTTAAGAAGAAGAGAAATAAGATTTCTACTTCAGGTATACATGTTATAGAAGTCAATCTCTCTATTTCTTCATCGTGGGTATTAGATACTGGATGTGCTTCTCACATTTGTACTAACGTACAGGCGCTGAGAAATAGCAGGGCATTGATGAAGGGCGAGATAGACCTACGAGTAGGCAATGGAGCACGGGTTGCTGTTGTTGCTGTAGGAACTTACTTTCTATCTCTGCCCTCTGGACTTGTACTAGAATTAGATGAATGTTGTTATGTGCCTGCTCTTACAAAGAACATCATTTTAGTCTCTTGTTTGGATAAGAAAGGCTTTTCTTTTGAAATAAAGAACAAATGTTGTTCTATTTATTTAAAAGATATGTTCTACTATAGTGCACCTTTAATGAACGGACTCTACATTCTAGACTTAGAGAACCCCATCTATAACATAAGTACCAAAAGGTTCAAGTCAAATGAAATGAACCAAACCTATCTCTGGCATTGTCGCTTAGGTCATATAAATGAAAATCACTTATCCCAACTCCATAAAGATGGTTTGCTGGACTCATTTGATGTTGAATCATATGAGACATGTGAGTCATGCCTACTCGGAAAGATGACCAAGACTCCCTTTAGTGGACACAGCGAAAGAGCGACTGACTTGTTAGGACTTATGCATAGTGATGTATATGGCCCTTTCAATGTCACTGTCAGAGGTGGTTATAGGTACTTCATTACATTTACTGATGACTTCAGTAGATATGGTTATGTGTATCTAATGACACATAAGTCACAATCCTTTGAAAAGTTTAAAGAATTCAAGAATGAAGTACAAAATCAACTTGGCAAGAGTATTAAGATACTTCGATCAGATCGAGGTGGTGAATACCTTAGCCATGATTTTCGTGACTATCTAGCTGAGTGTGGGATTCTATCCCAACTCACTCCTCCTAGAACACCACAGTGGAATGGTGTATCTGAAAGGAGAAATCGTACCCTATTAGATATGGTACGATCTATGATGAGTCACACAGATCTTCCTATATCCTTTTGGGGATATGCTCTAGACACAGCAGCCTTCACACTTAACCGTGTTCCATCCAAGGCTGTGATAAAGACACCATATAGGATATGGACTGGGAGAGATGCACAGGTGTCTTTTATAAGGATTTGGGGTTGTGAGGCTTACGTTCGATGTCAAGTCTTGGACAAACTAGGACCCAAATCTGATAAGTGCTATTTTATAGGATATCCTAAGGAAACGAAGGGATATTACTTCTACATTCTCAGTCAACACAAAGTGTTTGTGGATAAGACTGGGGTATTTCTAGAAAGGGACTTTATTTCTAGAAAAACTAGTGGGAGTACGTTCGATCTTGAAGAAGTTCAAGATATGGACCATAGCACTGAAGCCTTGATGGAAGTTGAACTGGAACCACAAAGTGTTGTGGATGATGAGATTGTTCCACAAGGAGTTGAGAACAACAACTAGTTCAAGTAGACCTTCCTCTTCGCAGGTCTGATAGGGTACGTCATCAGCCTGAGAGATACTCATTTCTCTTATTTGACCATGATAACGTTATGCTCGCTGAGAATGAGCCTACCTCCTATCAAGAAGCTGTGTTGAGACCAGATTCTGAGAAATGTCTAGAGGCCATGAGATCCAAGATGGAATCCATGTACACCAACCAAGTATGGACTTTGGTTGATCCACCTGACGGCGTCAAACCAATTGGGTGTAAGTGGGTCTTTAAGAGAAAGACTGACATGGATGGACTTATCTATAAGGGTCGTTTGGTTGCTAATGGTTTAAAGAAAATTCATGGTATTGACTATGATGAAACCTTTTCTCCAGTAGCGATGTTTAAATCCATTCGGATCATACTTGCTATTGCAGCATACCACGATTATGATATCTGGCAGATGGATGTCAAAACCGCGTTTTTGAATGGAAACTTGCTCGAGGATGTGTACATGACACAACCTAAGGGTTTTGTAGATCAACTGCATACTGGCAGAGTATGCAAGCTACATAAGTCCATTTATGGACTAAAGTAAGTTTCTCGAAGCTGGAATCTTCGATTTGATGATGCGATCTAATAGTTTAGTTTCATCAAGAATGAAGATGAACCCTATGTCTACAAGAAGGTTATTGGGAACACAGTTGTGTTCCTTGTATTGTATGTGGATGGCATACTACTCATTGGAAACGACATCCCTTTATTGTAGTATGTAAAGACTTGGCTGGGGAATTGTTTTTCAATGAAGGACTTAGGTGAAGCAGCCTGTATTCTAGGCATAAAGATCTATAGAGATAGATCTAAGAGATTGCTTGGCCTAAGTCAGAGTACATATGTTGACAAGGTATTACTACGGTTTGCCATGCAGAATTCTAAGAAAAGATTTCTGCCGATGTCACATGGTGTGAGTCTTTCGAAGACTCAAAGTCCCTGTTCTAGAGAGGAGAGAGATCGCGTGGATAAGATCCCTTATGCTTCAGCCATAGGATCTATCATGTACGTCATGCTATATACTCGTCCTGATGTCTCGTATGCTTTGAGCATGACGAGTAGATACTAGTCAGATCCAGGTGAGCATTACTAGATAGCGGTCAAGAATATTCTTAAGTACTTAAGAAGGACTAAAGAATATTTCTTGATATATGGAGGCGATAATGAGCTAGCTGTAAAGGGTTACAGTGATGCCAATTTCCAAACTGACCAGGATGATTATAGATCGCAGTCTGGGTTCGTGTTTTGCTTGAATGGTGGTGTTGTGAGCTTGAAGAGTTCGAAGAAGGACGCAGTTGCTGATTTTACAACAGAGGCCGAGTATATTGCTGCATCAGAAGCAGCAAAGGAGGCACTTTGGATCCGCAAGTTCATTACTGAGCTTGGGGTGGTTCCTAGCATAGCTGATCCCATAGAGCTCTATTGTGAAAAAAATGGAGCAATTGCGCAGGCTAAGGAACCTCGCTCACACCAGCGGACCAAACACATACTATGGCACTTCCATCTCATTCGAGAGATCATTGATAGAGGAGATGTGAAGATTTGCAGAGTACCCACAGAGGCTAATGTCGTTGATCCCTTGACCAAGCCTTTAGCACAGAGAAAGCATGATGGTCACACTAGGTCATTGGGCCTTAGAGCCTACACTGATTGGCACTAGTGCTAGTGGGAGATTGTTAGTTAGAGCCCTAGAGCCAATCATATGATGATTATTGTATGGACTCGATGTATCATATTCCTATATACTTATAAAGGCATTTCTTTATGGTTATTATATTTACTTGTATTGGTGCTAAATAACTAAGTATAATAGCGTCCTTGAGTAGAAGGTTCTTATCTATATCAATCGATTAGTTGAATCGATAGTGAGATGATATAGAGAACACTACTCTTAATCATTCCTAGTCAAGTATTAACATTCAGGGACAATGTTAATGCGATGAGACTAGCATGTAGGTCAACTCGATGACTTGATCTCACAAGTCATGGATATAGAAATATCAAGTTGACACATGGGTATGCATTGAAGAATGTATACTGGAGGACCTGTCATGAAAAGTATCATGGATCGTTCTATGAATGTCATATACTTTCTCATGTGACTATTAGTATGACTATCAGTCCTTGGACTTGAAGTCACCATAGTTTCCTACATAAGGAGTTGCATACTTTGGATTCGTCAAACGTCACCCGTAACTGGGTGGGCTATAAAGGCGATTACTTGGATATGTAACAAATTATGCGGAGAGATGTGAGTGATGTAGATGGGATCTATCCCTCCTATATGACGGGAGTGACATCATGATTCTTGATAGAGTGTGACCACTAAGTGCATGGTCATGCCCAAATGAGTCAATATGAGATATTGAGCTTATTTGATTAGAGTGAGTCTACTTGGAGTTCGAGATATAGATTGATGAGGATGACACGGTCTATGCCTCAATTGATCAATCTAGATGTCAAGGATAGAAGGGCATTGTCACATATTGTGAGAGTCACAATTAGTAGTCACAAAGGTGATGCTGGATCTCAACATTCTTGTAACTTGGGTAGTAATGATGTGTTGCTAGATACCGCTCATTACTTATGTTTCTAAATAGGTTTAGGAGTATTGCCAACGTTCAAGAACCTATAGGGTCACACACAAAGGGCAATTAGATGGAGATTAGGTTCATATGATGAACCATGAGGATTAGGTTCATATGATGAACCAAACTGGATTAAGTGTAATCCAAATTAGATTAATTGAGTAAGACTCGATTAAGTTAGACTTGAGTTAGACTCAAGTGAGGCTAGACTTGAGTTAGACTCAAGTGAGCCTTAATGATGATATTCATTGAATTTTGAATTCAATGATAAATGGTGACATTCATTGAATTATGAATTCAATTTGAATATTAGATTCAAATTTCAATTCAAAATTATGAAGAGAAGAGGAGTTTCAAAATCACCATTTAATGAAGAATGAATATTCATTAAATACTCATTACGACTCATTAATGAGGCTCATTAATGAAGTTAATGAGCATTAAGTATTTTCATTAGATGAAAATACTTAGGCCATTTTTACTCTTATTTTTTTTATCATCAACGAATCATCATTATTCTTCCTCTCTTCTAGCTCTCTCTCCCTCTCCTCCATTGCCGAGCTACCCAAGAGTGCTAGCACACTCTAAGTGGTTCTTCTCCACCTATTGTCTATGTGAATACGTATAGAGGAGTGCACGCTTGACACTCTCGAGATCCGGCAACCTTTTGGACGAGCGGGATAAGCGAAGGGCTTCGGAACAAGGGTAACGCTTCTTATTCATGTAGATCTAAGGTAGATCTAGGTTAGAAACTTATACATGATTTATTTTTATATATCTTCGCACGGATCCGTGGCAAGACTTTGAGGTTTCCGCAATGCAAAAAGCGGTTTTTACGGCTCGAAAGTCCCAACATATTCCCCCTACGAGATTAGTAATTCTACACAATCATTCAATCAAACATGAAAATTAAGCTCAAACACACTACACACACAAGATGAAATAGATAAAGGGCATAGTAATGTCATTTAGATAAGAAATTGGCAAATCCATGAATTTTACATCAATTACATCACAATTAATCTCTTAATCCTAGAACAAGAGATCTACTCTATAACTTGGTGGGAAGAATCCAAAGACATAAAAATTTAAGACAAAAACACTAAAACTCAAGAAGAGAAGGGGAAGAAGGCTTATCTTATATGAAGTGTGGTCTTCAGATCCAATCCAAGCTTTAGAGTGATGGAGATGCTATATCTGACTTCAAATTATCCAAGAAAGTGTTGAAGAAGTCTAGATCTCATCCAAGTTGGATCCCACAAAGGGGAGAACATTCCTCCCCTTGAGAAGGGAAAGAACTCCCCTTAAATATAGTTGGGCATAGGCCTGGCACAGCCTATGCCACAACTATGTGGAATCCACATGGCTAGAAACTGCCTTGGCTTGGTCCAGTGGCACAATCGTGTGGATTCCACACGATCGGAAGCTGCTTCATCTCTGGAAATTCCATACAATCATATGGATTCTCGAAGGTTGCAGTCTGCTTCTTCTCTATTTTATTGACACAGTCGTGTTGAATCCACATGGTCAGAGCTTGTTTTGGCTCTATTTTGTGGCACAGACATGTGGGTTCACACATTCGGGGCCTTCTCCTCCTCTAACATGTGGGGCAGCCATGTGGATTCCACACAGCTAGGCCCTTTTTCTTCATTTCTTCTCCAAGTGGTCTACTAGTGCTGTTTTCGCTCCAAAAGCTAATCTTGTTAACAAGTAAATACAAAAAGAGCATATCTTCGACAAAGAAGAGTAATCATGTTGAAAATATGATAAGAGATGTAAAAGTGCATAGATTAAGTGCAAATAAAGTATGTGTCAAAATATGTATAAAAGTGTATATAATCTACGCACATCACACCCCCAGACTTGAACCTTTGCTTGCCCTCAAGTAAAATGTCATAATCTAAATTCATATGCTCCTATAATTCATCATAATCCCTAGTGTACTTTCCTAACTCTATCAAATAATTTTATTTGTGAACATGATTGTGGATTAACCTAAGTATGTCCTAAGCTTAAGTTCTTGTGCACAGTGCAATAAGTGGCCCAAGCTTTTCAAGTTTCAATCTCTATCCTAGTCAAGTCATCACCTAATTCTGTTCCTTATATTATTGGTGATAGACACTTATTTTCCAGACACTTTGTTCATATTTCTTAGACTACATAAGATCTACAAAGACTACTCGGAATCAAGAGATACATAACATTTATTTCTGTAGTAACCTAAGTCAGTCTCAAAGGGGTAAATTATTAGTTTCCACTCACAACAACTATTGTTTATCCCTTATTTAAATGCTTTTTTGGGCTGCTTTATAAGGTGAAGCACTAAGACATAAGCAAATATAATGCAAATGCAGGAATTTTGATTTTTCCAAGTGAGTTGTCATGATCCGAGGTCATCCAATAACCAAAATGTAATCTAAGAAATTACCATGAAAACCTAAGTTCTACATAATTCAGATGAATCATAACTATTCCAAAGTTATCTACTGTTCAAGCTTATGCGAAATGAAGGTAAGATCCTTAAGATTATGCAAAAACTCAAATTTACCTCCTTACAATACTTAGCTCACTTCATGCTACTCAAGATAGAGAAAAGAGGTACACTAAACATACTAGCACTATTTCCACAACAACATGAATGAAGAAATAAATGTTCTAACCATTTTGATATTTGACCAGTTAGCAGTAATATGAGGATTGATGTTCTCAATATGCCATAAAACAACAAGCAAGAAAATTGAAAAACACTAACATGAAAATAGCAAAAATGCAACATAAAACTGAAGATGAAAATAAATAAAAATGCTGACAATGCAAAGAAGAGACATGCAAAGAAAGGAAATCAGACTATGCCCAACCCCCCCCCCCCCCCCAACTTAAACTTTTTATCGTCCCGATGAAATCAATATAGTGGTGGAGGTGGAGAGAAGGGATGACCTCGTCCTCGTCGACTGGATTAAGAAACTAGACATACAAAGGAGCTGGCCAATGTACTCATGGTAGTGGTAAAGAATATCCACCTGATGTCTAGTGATATCCATGGTATCCATAAACTCTCTCATCCTGGCTTGGCTAGTGTCATAGTCTTGAACATATTCAGTCACCTGGTCTTGGAAATTCCTCTGAAACCAAAAATGATCCTGTACCTCTTAAAACTAATTGATAGATAATCCGGCATAACCCTCCAATATGTGTCATTGGGAGTCTTGCTTCTCATGAAGTGATTCTAAAGAGGCAAGGAAATATGAGAAATCGAATCTAAAGGGACCATACCATAGGCAAAAGAGTGTCTAGTGGGTTTTAGATGTTCTAACGGCTGTGGATGTCTAGATGTCAAAATTTCAAGGATTTCCAAATGGGAAGGAGGAACCTCGGGGGTTATGTCAGTAATAACCCAGTTGGCGGGGTTGTGAATTGTAGTGCGCCCGGGGTAAGGTAGAGGTAATGGAAATACATTCCTCCACATAAAAGAATGGTCATTCTCACCTCGGCATATCATTTTCATGGCCATATAGGTAATGATATCAATCTTGTGGTTGCTATGAATAACCTTTAAATCACTAAGTTTGCAACCTAAATTTACAAATATTTAGGTGATCAACCTACCAAAAACTTTTGACCCCGAGGTTGTTTTCTCGAATTTTATTGGTGCAATTTACACTAACGGTCTAACTCAAGTTTTGATGAATGAAAAATAAGTTAAGTTAGTCATAATTATGATCTAACCACTTTACCAAGTGTGCAAGAGTTAACCAGATAGGTCGATGGGCCAATCAGATATCTGGCAAGAAATTCAGCTAGGTCAATAGGCCGATCGAATAGCTAGTACGAAGTCCAGATAGGTCAAGGGGCCAGCATGATATCTGGCGAGAAGTCCAGCTAGGTCAACGGGTTGTCTGGATAGCTTGTGCAAAGTTTAGATAGGTCGACGGACCGATCAGATATCTAGCAAGAAGTCAAGTTGGGTCTACGGACCGGACAACTGGTAAGTAAAGGTAAACTAGAGGAGAGTGACTAAGTGAGGATGCTTCCCGATTACGAGGACAGTAGGCGTCGGTCCAGGTTAGGTCCATTTCGGATCCCTAATCTGAGACCTTGACTAGTTCCTGGTCCTGGGAGGACAGGAACTAATTACTATTGCTCATTATTATTGTGCTATCACTTGTCTTGCAGGTAATTATTTGATTTATTGGATTGATGTTATTTTGTAGGATAAAGGAGCAAGTTTTCCTTCAGATTAACAGTGTATGAAAGTGCCTTCAAGCAGCTGAAGGTGCCTTCATACTATTCATGGAAGGCGTCTTCCAAGGCTATGGAAGGCGCCTTCCATATGATGAACTTTGGATGAAGTCTCGGATAAAAGCCGGGTTGTTCATGATTAACTTTCTCAGGTCGAAGGCACCTTCAATGGCTATGGAAGGTGCCTTCCATGCCCTATATAAGGCAATCTTGAGAAGGCTTTAATACACAACACATATACAAGCTACTATGCATCCATTTGAGGTTCCGACTCCTTCGGGCTCCTGCTACGACTCTACTACGAAGTTGCCGTACCTGATGATTGCTTCGAGGTCTTATAATCGCGGCCAGCAGGTTAACATTGACACACGAACAAGCTACTTAATTCCCTAAGTGTCGATAATATTTTTTGTACTTAAATTCTGCAAATGGGAAGTACAGTTTGCTGCACTTCTCCAATCTTCGTTGTACTCGATTCTCTCTTCTGGAGGCACTGGAAGAGATTTTTAGTAGATTATCCATCCATAGGTCTGCGGGACATGGGTCTTGGAGTAGGAGTCGTCAAAGGCTCCGAACCAAGTAAAATCGCTTGTGTTTTCTTGTGTTTTTTTTTAATTTCCACTGCGTATACTTTGATTTCAAAAAGAGAAAATGAGCTTTAAAAAATCACGTGATTCACACCCCCCTCTCACGTGCGTATTGATCCAACAAGTGGTATCAGAGCAAGTTTTGCTCTGAATTGGTGTAACCACCAATCAAGCCAGGGGGATTTGCTTTCTCCTCGAATTTTAGTTTTTCGTATTCAATTTGAATTGGTAAAACTTTACCTAATCAGATAATATTTTCTCCTTTGGTTTTAACTTGAAGGTGGTGCAACACCACTCGAGCTCTTCGATATTTTATTATTTCTCAAACTCTACTAATTCAAGACCAAGTCTTGGTACCCTCTTTAGTCTTGTCTTTTTAGTACTCAAATGGCCCAACTTGAAGGATACAATATCGCTCGTCCAACCCTATTCAAAGGAGATGACTTCCCCTACTAGAAGAGGCAAATGGAGGTGTATCTATAAAGACCGACTTTGACCAATGGTTCAGCATCATCAAAGGATACAAGGCACCCATCGACAACTCTAGAATTCCAATATACCTTGAAAATTGGAATTCAGAAATGAAGAAGAAGGCCCAAATTGACTTCAAGGCCCTCAACACAATCCAGTGTGGGCTAACGAATGAGGAGCTGAACCGCGTAAGCCCACACAAGAACGGAAAGGAATTATGGGACAAGCTCATAGAACTATACAAGGGAACCAATGATGCAAAGGTAATGAAGAGGGATTTGTTTTTAAATAAATTATTTAATGTTAAAATGTAGGAAGGTGAGACTGCCAGTCAGCTGCACGTGAGGATAAAGGGCATCCTCAACGGACTTCACATAATCAGCCACCAAATGGAGAACCGTGATCTAATAAGGTATGCTCTAAACGCATTTCATCGAAATGCACTATGGGCATCCATCGTGGATGCCTATAAGATTTCAAGGAATCTATCCAAGTTAAAATTAGATGAAGTTTTTTATGAATTGGAGCTACACGAACAGATTAACGTCAAAATCGAGAAAGGTATTGCTCTTGTTGCAGGAACGTCGAAAGAAAAATATAGGACTAAGCTGGAACCTAAAGTCGAGTCTAACCCAGACTCAGATGATGAAGAATCCTAGTGAACTTGGTAAGAAAAATGTTCACTAGGAGAAATAAGAACTTCTCCAACAAGGACCTGTAGAAGATTAACTCCACCTCTAACTCAAACAGCAAGAATGTGACATGCTTGGGATAGAACAAGAAGGGGCACTACAAGACTGACTACCCGAATCTCAAGAAGAAGAAAGCCCTTAAGGTGACTTCGGACGAATTTTTCGTGGAGGAATCGGACAATGACGAGTCAAGACACACCAACTACCTCGCACTGATGGTGTATGGACCAGAATCGAAGAGTGAATCAGAAGACGGATCTAAACCCGAGTTGAGCCACGAGTCCGCACTCGTTTTCGAAGGTTCCGATGAGGTATATTTTGGTTTAGGAATTTTTTTAAAAAGAATTATTGCATGGTTAAATAAGAAATTAACTAACTATGGAAATAAAATAAATGAACTAACAAAAGAAAATAGAACACTTAATGAACAATTAAAATCAAATTCAACAACTGAGCCGATTCAACCTGAAATCCCAACTCAAGTTGAAAAACTTAAGGAGGGCAATTTCAGATTGAAAAGAAAAATAGTTGAACTAAAATAATTACTGGAGAAATTCACAACTAGATCCAAGTACCTTGACATAATACTTGGGTCACAAAGAGCTGTGTACAACAAGTCCAGACTCTGATACAAGTTCATCTTAACTAACAAAACCTTTATATCCTTAGTTAACTAAAGTAAAAAATCAAATTAAAGCTTGGGTTCTAAAAGTTTATTTAACCACGCAAGTAAGACTCAACCAATACTAAGTACCTAAAAATAAAATACAGTATCTAAAACTAAATAAACCAATTAACTCAAACTCAATTACTCCCTCTAAGATAAATCCAATAAAGCCACATAAAACAAGTTGAACTAAGCCTCGATCAAGTAAAAACAAAACTAATCTAAACTCAAACTATAATCAAGTCTATTATAACTATAAAACAAAATGGAACAAACCTAAAACTTAAAATCTAAGTGATGTGTGTAAATATTATGATGGTTTATGTATGTTTTTATGCACATTCACTAGCTTTATTCGTACATATTCTTTGTATGATCTCCTCTTTTATCATGTACTCATCATATATACTCTTTTGTATGGATATCTGCTCATTGTTGGGTTTTGTGTTGACAGAGACAACTTTCGGAGCGAAAACAACGTTTATCGACACACCGGAGTGAGCCTGAGAACACGACCGTGCAAACCTTGCACGGTCGTGTGGCCACACAGAAGAGGAGAAGTGCACGACCGTGCAACCCTTGCACGACCGTGCGGCCAACCCAGAGGCGGATCAGAACACGGTCGTGCAACCCTGCACGGTCGTGCCCCACATGACCGAGACCAAGCAGCACACAGTTGTGCAACCTTGCACGACCGTGTCCCTAGAAGCCAAGTCCCAGCATCACACGACCGTGCCAATTGGCACGGCTGTGCAGTGCATCCAAAGCCAAGAAATGGCACAGTCGTGCCATCCTTGCAAGGCCGTGCCGCCACGCCGCATCCTAGCCTATAAAAGGGGTTTTAACCCTTTTTCCGAGGGGGGAGCCGGGAGGCGAGCCGGCAAGAGGAGAATCACCCTGGTGTCATTCCACGCCATCCAGGATATCGATCCAGCGACCTTTCATCACCACATCAACTCCAGAAGCAAAGGATTAAATCTAAAGATCACTCATCGTCGTTGGATAAGCATACTTCTTCTTTCTCTCTTTGTTTTTGAGGATTGTATGTTTAGATTCACTATGTCTTTGGGTTTTTCTCCGACGTCTATGGAGTAGAGTCTTGTTCTAGGATGAGGAAGTAATTATGGATTGGATTTGATGTAAGACTCATGTTATGCCTATATTCATTTGATGATTTCGCTTGCTTTGTTTTGACTACTCGATCTCTTTGTCGTGTTGATTGATTGTGTAGAATATTGCCAACCTTGTAGAGGGAATGCCTTAGATCGTACACCCGAGGGGCCCTAGTGACAGGGGTAACACGTTCATGGACATCTAGGGTTCTTCCTTGAAATGAGAGGCAACTCATCCACAAGGAAGTAAGAGACCAAACTAAGCTTCTTAATTCTATCCTTGATAACATCAATAAGAGTTGTGTCCTTGTGATCTATTGAGGCACCCTAGTGACAGGGGTTAACCGTAATAGGATTTTATAGGAATCGTCTTTGTTTGGTGCTCAAGAATAGTTGCTTTAGCTTTCGGCAAATGCATGCTGATGGACAATGAGTATAGGATAGTATAAGACACATCAATACCACCACAATGAAATAGAACTCCTAGAACTCTTCATTAACCAGGTTGATTTCTTCTCGTTGCTAGTTCTCATTCCCCACTTTCTAATATCTTTTCTTAGATTACTTACAACCATTGATAGTGTAGTTAATCCTAAGTGTACCATCACTAGTGCTTATAACCAGTCCTTGTGGGTTCGACAATCTTTTATATTACTGACGACGAATCCGTGCAATTCCGAAATCGTAATAAGTTTTTGGCGTCGTTGCTGGGGACTGCATCTATAACATTGGTGATAGTCATACTAGATTAGACTAGACTTTATTTTCTTTTCCTTTATCTTTCCTTTAGTTTGCATTTAGAGATAAATAATTTTATTCTTGTTTTTCTTTATCTTCTGCATTTTTTTTAGATTTTGCATTTTATTCCATATATTGTTTTTGCATTCAAAGATAACCTTGCAGGAGATTCAATTACCTTGTATGTCTGTCTACTTCGCGCTCCCGGTCTATTCGGATAGGACATGATGTTAAAACCCTTAAAGAATTATGGAGCATTGAAGTCTACTAAAGAGCTGGGACCCATTGTGTTTCCAAAAATATCGGCAAAGAATTTTATGCTCAGGCCATCATTCATCTCTAAAGTGCAGGAAAATTAGTTTGGGGGATTAGATTCAGAGAATCCTTACTTGTATCTCCTAGGTTTCCACAGCTATTGCAACATACTGAGAGTTGAGGGGGTTCCGGCTCAATACAACTCATAGTTTTTCCATTCAGTCTCAAAAGTAATGCAAAGTTTTGGTTCAATACTCTGCAGCCGAGAAGCATCAGGACGTGGGATGAATTAGAGAGAAAATTTATAAACAGATACTTTCCTCCAAAAAGAACTGCTCAATTGAGAGATTAGATTCTGCACTTCAAGCAACGTGACGAAGAAGCATTGCATCAAGCTTGGGATAGGTACCTGTCAATTCTATATCAGTGCCCACATCATGGTATTGAGAGTTTGTTGGTTCTTCACATATTTTACATTGGACTCTTGTTCCATAACAGAGCCTTCTAGACACAGCAGCTGGGGGGCACTCATGAAAAATTGTTTGGATGAAGCACAAGAAATAATTCATATGGTGGTGTCAAATCTCAGCGAATGATCAAGACAAGACATGCTAAACTTATGTCTACACCCGATCAAAGAAGAAGAGGATAAGGGAGTGTTGATGGAAGAAAATAAATCAAGACACACAGAGAACAAGGTTCAGGTAGAATTAGAGGAGTCCACCAGTGTGCAGTCCAAGGATGTACAAAAAATGTTTCCTTGGTGTGGAGAGATCTTACTAAAATCGCTAGGAGGTTTGATATCTACCTCAGCATCATGTGTAGAGGACTTGGATGATGATGATGATATTGAGGGAATGGCTCAAGAAATTGAGGGAGCGCTAGAAGAAGTCGTGGTAAACGAAGATATACGGCTATTAGAACAGGAACCAGCATTGCTTGAGATTGCACCACCTCAAGTGGAGTTAAAACCTCTGCCGCCTAACCTTAAATATATGTTCCTTGGTCCAGATTCCACCTTCCCAGTAATAATTAATACAAATTTGACTGAGATGGAGACACAAAGATTGATCAAGGAGTTGAGAACACACAGAAAAGCAATCGGATACACCATTGATGACATAAAAGGGATCAACCCTTCAATCTGCATGCACAGAATTCTGCTTGAAGAAGGATATAAAAATTCAATTGAGCATCAAACAAGGTTAAATCCAAATTTGAAAGAGGTGGTGAAGAAAGAAGTATTGAAACTTCTTGATGCTGGGATCATTTATCCTATATTGGACAGTGAATGGGTGAGTCCAGTCCATATGGTTCCCAAGAGGGGGGAATGACTGTGGTTAGAAATGAAAATAACAAATTGATTCCGACAAGGACAGTCACAGGATAGCAGATGTGTATTGATTACAGGAAGCTAAACAAGGAGACTAGGAAATATCATTTTCCCCTATAATTCATTGATGAGATGTTAGAAAGATTGGCAAAGTATTCTTATTTTTGTTATCTGGATGGATATTCTGGTTTTTTCAAATTCCAATACATTCCCTAGATCAAGAAAAGACTACTTTCACATGCCCTTTTGGTACCTATGCTTATCGACGATTGTCCTTTGTACTCTGCAATGCACCAGCTACATTTCAGTGATGTATGATGGTAATATTCTCATATTTCATGGAAAAGATTATGGAAGTATTCATGGAGGATTTCTCAATTTATGGGAATGACTTCGATTCTTGTCTTCTAACCTTTCCAAACTTCTTCAGAGATGTGAAGATGTGAATTTAGTTTTGAACCGGGAGAAATGCCACTTCATGGTCAAAGAGGGAATTATTTTAGGACACAAGATTTCAGAACGGGGAATTGAGGTAGATAAAGCCAAAATAGAGACGATTGAGAAACTACCTCCACCTCTTAACGTAAAAGGGGTTAGGAGCTTTTTAGGGCATGTTGGATTTTACAGGCGTTTCATCAAGGACTTCTCAAAAATTTCCAAGCCACTAACTAACCTGTTGATTAAAGATGCTGAATTATGTTTTGATGATGACTGCAATGAGGCTTTTAAGAAAATCAAGAGTGCTCTCATCTCAGCTCTTGTAATTCAAGCTCCAGACTGGGAAATCCCATTCGAAATCATGTGCGACGCTAGTGATTTTGCAGTAGGTGCAATTTTAGGTCAAAGAAAGAATAAAGTATTGCATGTAATCCACTATGCGAGCAAGACATTGGATGCAGCCCAAATGAATTATTCTACCACCGAAAAGGAATTGTTGGCCATAGTATTTGCAATCGACAAGTTCAGGTCCAATCTAGTAGGCTCAAAAGTGATAGTGTATTCTGATCATGCTGCCATAAGATATCTGCTTAATAAGAAAGATGGCAAACCCTAGTTAATCAGGTGGATCTTGCTTCTTCAAGAATTTAATGTGGAAATTAGAGATAAAAAAGGGGCCGAAAATGTTGTGGCAGATCATCTATCCCGAGTATGGTCGAATGGGCAAAAAGACGTAGATTTTGATCCGCCCATAAATGATGTTTTCCCTGATGAGCATTTTGTTGGCAGTAAATTCTGAGTGATTTCCTTGGTATGTGGATTTTGTTAATTACCTTGCAAGTGGAGTACTTCCTCCAAAATTCACCTAGCAGCAGAGGAAAAAGTTTTTCTCAGATGTCAAAACCACATATGGGACGAACCACTACTTTTTAGGAAATGCAGAAATACAATCTACCGAAGGTGTGTGCCAGAAGATAAAATCAAGGACATTTTATTTCACTGTCACTCATCATCTTACAGCGAACATTTGGTTGTGTCAAAAACAGCTGCAAAAATTTTACAAGCAGGATTTTTTTGGCCAAGTCTATTTAAAGAAGCGAAGAATTTTATGTAGTCCTGCAACCAATGTTAGAAGACCGAGAACATCACTAGAAGAAATGAGATGCCACTGAATTGCATCCTCGAAGTAGAAATGCTTGATGTATGGGGAGTAGATTTTATGGGGCCCTTTCCTTCATCATGTGGAAACAATTATATCTTGGTGGCAGTGGACTATGTGTCGAAATGGGTAGAAGCCATAGCTTATCCTACTAGTAACGCCAAAACAATAATTAAACTATTTAAAAAGGTGATTTTCCCATGATTCGGTGTACCTAGGTGTTGGGCTATCGGGTCGCGAAAACCGCATTTTCACGTCGCGGAAACCCCGAATCACCCATGCCACTGGATCTCGTGCGAAGGATAGATTTCAATAATTTAAATACGAGTACGAGTTTACTAAAACTTAGATCTACTCCTAGATCTACATGAAAAGATCTATACCTTCGATGCGTGCCCTTTTTCGTATCCCGCTCGTCCAAGATTCGTCGGATCTTGAAAGAATCAAGGATAGATACTTCTCTATACGTATCCACACGAACACACTAGGTGGAGATGACCAAAACAAGGTGTGCTAGCACCTTTGGATGGTTCAGCCAAGAGAGGAGAGGGAGAGCAAAATTGGAGCAAGGAAGAAGATGAAGGAATGAATGAGATTAATTCACAAAATGAAAACCTCTCTCCCATTCATGTGGTCGGCCACATTAAGAGGGTGAGTAACTCCCATGGAATGCCAAGAGTCACAACTCTTGGTAACTCCCAAGAGGTGGCATCCCACTTAAGCAACCATGATGATGTGGAGCATCATCATTGGCCCACTCAATGCCAACTCACCAATGAGGTGGCATAAAGTCAAGTCAAACTTGACTCTTCATCTTCCTCTCAAGTCAAGTCAAACTTGACTTAATCTCTCTCATGGTTGATCTAATCCAACCATTTAATTCAAGCCAATTTAATATAATGAATCTAATTCATTTAATTAAATTGATTTAATGAGTCATAATCCAAATTAGACTCATTAAACACATGAATCAACTTGAGTCTAACTCAATTAGCCCAATTAGGATTACTCTTAATCCAATTTGATTCATCAAATGAATCTAATCCTCTTGGTTCATCATATGAACCTAATCTCCATCTAAATGTCCTTAGTGTGTGACCCTATAGGTTCTTGTAACGTTGGCAATGCCCCTAAACCCATTTAGAAGCATAAGTAATGAGCGGTATCTAGAAACACATCATTACTACCCAATGTGACAAGAATGTTGAGATCCAACATCACCTTGTGACTACTGATTGTGACTCCTCACAATATGTGACATTGTCCTTCTATCCTAGACATCTAGATTGATCAATGTGAGGCATAGACCGTGTCATCCTCTAATCAATCTAAATCTTGAACTCCAAGTAGACTCACTCGATCAAATGAGCTCAACATCTCATGTTGACTCATTTGGGCATGGCCATGCACTTCGTGGTCTAACTCTATCAAGAATACCGATGTCGCTCCCGTCATATAGGAGGGATAGATCCCATCTACATCACTCACATCCCTCTGCATAATTCGTCATATACCCAGTAATCGCCTTTATAGTCCACCCAGTTACGGGTGACGTTTGACGAAACCAAAGTACATAACTCCTTATGTAGGGAACCATGGTGACTTCAGGTCTAAGGACCAATAGTCATAATAATAGTCACATGAAAAGTATATGACACTCATATAACGATCCATGATACTTTCTCATGGCGGGTCATTCATTATACATTCTCCAATGCATACCCATGTGTCAACTTGATATCTCCATATCCATGACTTGTGAGATTAAGTCATCGAGTTGTCCTATATGCTAGTCTTATTGCATTAACATTGTCCCCTGAATGTTAATACTCGACTAGAAATGATTTAGAGTAGTGTTCCCTATATCATTTCACTATTGATTCAACCAATCGATTGATATAGGTAAGAACCTTATACTCAAGGATGTTATTATACTTAGTTTATTTGGCACCAATACAAGTAAGTATAATAACCAAACAAATGCCTTTATTAATATAAAAATATGATACAATAAGTCCATAATTCAATCATCAAATGATTGGCTCTAGGGCTCTAGCTAATAATCTCCCACTAGCACTAGTGCCAATCAGTGTAGGCTCTAAGCCCCAATGACCTAGTGTGACCATCATGCTTCCTCTGTGCCAAAGTCTTGGTCAAGGGATCTGCGATGTTAACGTCTGTAGGTACTCTGCAAATCTTCACATCTCCTCTCTCGATGATCTCTCGAATGAGATGGAAGCGCCGTAGTATGTGTTTGGTCCGCTGGTGTGAGCGAGGTTCCTTCGCCTGTGCTATAGCTCCATTGTTGTCACAATGGAGCTCAATAGGGTCAGCAATGCTAGGAACCACCCCAAGTTCAGTGATGAACTTGCGAATCAATCGCCTCCTTTCGCCTCCGATGCGAATATACTCGGTCTCTTTAGAATCACCATCGTGTCGCTTGAACTCTTCCACTCACGGCACCACCATTAATGCAAAACATGAACCCCATGCGATCTATAGTCATCACGGTCGGTGCGAAGCTAGCATCACTGTAACCCTTTACAGCTAGCTCATCATTGCTTCCATATATCAAGAAATATTCTTTAGTCCTTCTTAAGTACTTAAGAATATTCTTGACCTCTATCCAGTGACTTTCACCTGGATCTGACTGGTATCTGCTCGTCATGCTCAAAGCATAAGAGACATCAGGTCGAGTACATAGAATGGCGTACATGATCGATCCTATGGCTGAGGCATAAGGGATCTAATCCATGCGGTCTCTCTTCTCTCTAGAAGAGGGACCTTGAGTCTTCAAAAGACTCACGCCATGTGACATCGGCAGAAATCCCTTCTTGGAGTTCTGCATGGCAAACCGAAGACTACCTTGTCAATATATGTACTCTGACTTAGGCCAAGCAATCTCTTAGATCTATCTCTATAGATCTGTATCCCTAGAATGCGAGATGCCTCACCTAAGTCCTTCATTGAGAAGTAACTCCCTAGCCAGGTCTTGACAGACTGAAGCATAGGGATGTCCTTCCCAATGAGCAGTATGTCATCCACATATAATATGAGGAAGACAACTATGTCCCCTACAACCTTCTTGTAGACACAAGGTTCATCTTCGTTCTTGATGAAATCAAACTGTTTGATTGCATCATCGAATCGAAGATTTCAGCTCCGAGAAACTTGCTTTAGTCCATAAATGGACCTATGCAGCTTGCATACTCTGCTAGTATGCTGTGGATCTACAAAACCCTCAGGTTGTGTCATGTACACATCCTCGAGTATGTTTCCATTCAGAAACGCGGTTTTGACATCCATCTGCCAGATCTCGTAATCGTGGTAAGCTGCAATAGCAAGCATAATCCGAATGGACTTAAACATCGCCACTGGAGAAAAGGTTTCATCATAGTCAATACCATGAATCTGCTTGAAACCTTTAGCTACCAAGCGGCCCTTATAGATAAGTCCATCCATGTCAGTCTTTCTCTTAAAAACCCACTTACACCCAATGGGTTTTACCCCTTCAGGTGGATCAACCAAAGTCCATACTTGGTTGGTGTACATGGATTCCATCTCGGATCTCATGGCCTCTAGCCATTTCTCAGAATCTGGTCTCATCACAGCTTCCTGATAGGTGGTAGGCTCATCCTCTATGAGCACAATGTCATCATGGTCAGACAAGAGAAATGAGTATCTCTCAAGCTGACGACGTACCCTATCAGACCTGCGAAGAGGTATGTCTACTTGAACTGGTTGTTGTGCCTCAACTCTTTATGGAACAACATCATCCACAACACTTTGTGATTCCAGTTCAATTTCCATCGAGGCATCAGTGCTATTGTTCGCATCTTGAACTTCTTCAAGATCGAACGCGCTCCTACTAGTTTTTCTAGAAACAAAGTCCCTTTCTAGAAAGACCCCAGTCTTTGCCACAACTACCTTGTACTGACTGGGAATGTAGACGTAATATCCCTAATTAGTTTCCTTGGGATATCCAATAAAGTAGCACTTGTCGGATTTGGGACCTAACTTGTCTGAGACTTGACGTCGAACGTAAGTCTCACAACCCCAAATCCTCATGAAAGACACCTGGGAATCTCTCCCAGTCCATATCCTATATGGTGTCTTTATCACGGCCTTGGATGGAAATCGGTTGAGTATAAAAGCTGCCGTGTCTAGAGCATAACCCCAAAGGTATGTCGGAAGATCTGTGTGACTCATCATAGATCGCACCATATCTAATAGGGTACGATTCCTCCTTTCGGATACACCATTCCACAGTGGTGTTCGAGGAGGAGTGAGTTGGGATAGAATCCTACACTCATCTAGGTAGTCACGAAACTCATGGCTAAGGTATTCTCCACCTCGATCGGATCGAAGTATCTTAATACTCTTGCCATGCTGGTTCTGTACTTCATTCTTGAATTCTTTAAAATTTTCAAAGGATTCAGAGTTATGTGTCATCAAGTACACATAACCATATCTACTGAAGTCATCAGTAAATGTGATGAAGTACCTATAACCGCCTCTAGCAGCGACATTGAAAGGGCCACATACATCACTATGTATGAGTCCTAACAAATCAGTCGCTCTCTCGCTGTGCCCACTAAAGGGAGTCTTGGTCATCTTGCCTCGTAGGCATGACTCGCATACCTCATATGATTCAAAATCAAATGAGTCCAGCATACTATCCTTATGGAGCTGGGATAAGCGCTTGTCATTTATATGACCTAAGCGACAATGCCAGAGGTAGGTTTGGTTCATGTCATTTGACTTGAACCTCTTGGTATTTATGTTAAAGATAGGACTCTCAAGGTCTAGAATATAGAGTTCGTTTATCAGAGGTGCACTACAATAGAACATGTCGTTTAAAAAGATGGAACAACATTTGTTATTTATTATAAACGAAAATCCTTTCTTGTCCAAACAAGAAACTGAAATTATGTTCTTAGTCAAGGCAGGCACATAACAACAATCATCTAATTCTAGTACAAGCCCAGAAGGTAGAGATAGATAGTAAGTTCCTACAGCAATAGCAGCAACCAGTGCTCCATTGCCTACTCGTAGGTCTACCTCACCCTTCGTCAATGCCCTGCTATTTCTCAGCGCTTGTACATTAGTACAAATGTGAGAAGCACATCCGGTATCTAATACCCACGATGAAGAAATAGAGAGGTTGACTTCTATAACATGTATACCTGAAGTAGAAATCTTATTTCTCTTCTTCGTAAGATCTTCCAGGTATTCTTTGGAGTTCCTCTTCCAGTGCCTCGCTTGTCCTTGATATAGGTGACAAAGATGTTCAACCATATCGTAAGCGCCCATAAACTCATGTTGCTTCTGAAGCTCAGAGTTCATGGTCACGAGCAGGACACATCTAATGCGTCATCTTGATGCTTCTTGTAAGCATCTTGGTCTGCTCGCGGGGCAGTGGTAGGAGGAGCCTCCGGAATGGGCTGCTCCAGAACGTACAGTTTACGTTCTTGGGTGAGAACTATTCTCAGGTTCCTGTACCAGTCCAGGAAGTTTCCTCCGTTGAGCTTGTCCTTCTCAAGGACAGATCGCAGGGAGAAGGTGTTCGTATTCGACGTCATGGTAATCTACAACAGAAAATAAATGCAGAAATAAATATCATATTCTTAATCATTTAATTAGGCCTTTAACTAAATGATGCTCCCACTGAATTCTATAATTCATGTGGGATAAGATCCACATTATACTAACCCTTGAGTTAGCTTTGGCTAATACGCCCAAGACTTAGTATGATCGGTAGGTAATGATTACCAATTACATCTCTATGCAACTCTTGTTTATAGGATCAAGATCCGCATTGATATTAAAACTCGCATTATCTTTGGCTAATACACCCGAGAGTTAATATAAACGTGATTTTGTCCTACCTTTCCAACCGTTGGAAGAATGCCTACAGTTGTACTCGATCCAACCGAGTTAACTAGTTACTCAATCTAATTGAGTTGAACTCACCCATGCATTGATAGGCAGGACCAAGATTGCCCCTCCGTAACCTACCAAGATAGTATGTGTTGCTCTGCTTTGGCAGATTCAACAACAACATGCGATCGAGGTAGTGGTAGGTATCACGGCATGGTAGGCATTACGAGTTGACGTGATTTAGATCTAATCTAAACGATGATGCGTATCAAATACTTGATTTAGATCTAATCTAATCGTGGGGTGCATCATGTGCACGATTTAGATCTAATCTAATCGCTAGGCACTAATTAACTACTTAATTAAACATTCATCATATACATATAAGCAATTAATTAATTATTTTGTGATTGTGTCATGACCCTACTACGATCTTCTCAAGCCAATGAGAAGATCGGATGGTCAACCTAAGGTCAACAGCTTCTCAATGTTCTTCCTTTGACCACCTTGTGTTGCTCGCGCCCTCCTCGTAACTCCGTATCGTGTGGACCTTCCACCGCTTCAAAATTTACATTACATTTTGAAACTTGAGTTACATTCGAGTCTAAATCTAATTTACAACAAGAATATAAGAGAAAGGCACGATGCGCAGGTCGTGAAAATAAAATAAAATAAAAATAAATACAGCACGCACATCACATAACGGCACGCAGGCCGTATTATGAATTACAACACATTTCAAAATCTAATTTGGGTCATTTGTGTTAGTTAGAGCCCTAGAGCCAATCATTTGATGATTGTATGGACTCATTGTATCATATTCTTGTATATTAATAAAGGCATTTGTTTGGTTATTATACTTATTTATATTAGTGCCAAATAAACTAAGTATAATAGCGTCCTTGAGTAGAAGGTTCATACCTATATCAATCGATTAGTTGAATCGATAGTGAGATGATATAGAGAACACTACTCTAAATCATTCCTAGTCGAGTATTAACATTCAGGGACAATGTTAATACAATAAGACTAGCATGTAGGTCAGCTCGATGACTTGATCTCACAAGTCATGGATATAGAGATATCAAGCTGACACATGGGTATGCATTAGAGAATGTATACTGAATGACCCGCCATGAGAAAGTATCATGGATCGTTATATGAGTGTCATATACTTTCTCATGTGGCTATTTGTATGACTATTAGTCCTTTGACCTGAAGTCGCCATGGATCCCTACATAAGGAGTTATGTACTTTGGTTTCGTCGAACGTCACTCGTAACATGGTGGACTATAAAGGCGATTATTGGGTATGTAACAAATTATGCAGAGGGATGTGAGCGATGTAGATGGGATCTATCCCTCCCATATGACGGGAGCGACATCAATATTCTTGATAGAGTTAGACCACGAAGTGCATGGCCATGCCCAAATGAGTCAACATTAGATGTTGAGCTCATTTGATCGAGTGAGTCTACTTGGAGTTCAAGATTTAGATTGATTAGAGGATGACACGGTCTATGCCTCACATTGATCAATCTAGATGTCTTGGATAGAAGGACAATATCACATATTGTGAGGAGTCACAATTAGTAGTCACAAGGTGATGTCGGATCTCGACATTCTTGTAACTTGGGTAGTAATGATGTGTTGCTAGATACCGCTCATTACTTATGCTCCTAAATGGGTTTAGGGCATTGCCAACGTTACAAGAACCTATAGGGCCACACACTAAGGACAATTAGATGGAGATTAGGTTCATACGATGAACCAAGAGGATTAGATTCATTTGATGAATCAAATTGGATTAAGAGTAATCCAAATTGGGTTAATTGAGTTAGACTCAAGTTGATTCATGTATTTAATGAGTCTAATTTAGATTTTGACTCATTAGATCAATTTAATTTAATGAATTGGTTTCATTATATTAAGTTGGCTTGAATCAAATGGTTAGATTAGATCAACCATGAGAGAGATTGAGTCAAGTTTGACTTGACTAGAGAGGAAGAGGAAGAGTCAAGTTTGACTTGACTCTTTACCACATCATGAGTGAGGTGGAAAGATGTGGACCAATGGTGTTGTTCCACATCATCTTGCTTTGCCACCTCATGGAGGTTACAAGACTCAATTGCATTTAATGTGGGTTGGCCACATTAAATGAGTGGAGGTTACTCATTTGCCACATCATTGTGAGGTGGCAAGATGTGGACCAATGGTA
Organism: Zingiber officinale; assembly: GCF_018446385.1. Lineage (NCBI taxonomy): Eukaryota > Viridiplantae > Streptophyta > Magnoliopsida > Zingiberales > Zingiberaceae > Zingiber > Zingiber officinale. The sequence continues at coordinate 81,146,012 of NC_055987.1, read as the reverse complement.
ATGGTCCACATCTTCATGATGTGCCACATCATAGGAGTTACACAACACCTCTTAATGGCTTCACATTAATTGTGATTAATGTGGAATGGGAGTTACACTCCATGAAGTGGCCGGCCACACAAAAGTGGTGAATGAAATTTGATTTTCATTCAAGGCATTACTTCTTCTTCTTCTTCCTCAAGGGAGCTCTCTCCCTCTCCTCCTCTTGCCGTGACCACACAAGGTGCTAGCACACCTTTTGTGTGTTTTCTCCATCTACGTGTTCGTGTGGATACTTCTAGAGGAGTATCTATTTTGATACTCTAGAGATCCGGCAATTCCTTGGACGAGCGGGAACGCGAAAGGGCACGCTTCGAAGGTATAACTCTCATCTAGTGTAGATCTAGAGTCTTTGAAACTCATACTCATATTTTCATTCGGATTTTCTTTGCACGGATCTACGGCTTTGGGTGATTCGGGGTTTCCACGACGCGAAAAGCGGTTTTCGCGGCCCGAAAAACCCAACAGTGGTATCAGAGCCACGTGCAAGGCTTGTACGAGTTTAATTTTTGGTTTTATGAAAACTAAAGTTTCTGTAATTTTCTGTAAAATTATGATTTTTATAGTTTTTATGGGTAATTTTTCCGTAGAAGCGAAGCACAAGTGTCTCGGCACTTGTAGGCTTCGGCTACCGGAAAGATTTTTCCAAAACGGCTTCCTTTTGCCCCAAATCCATTTGGGACAGCGGGCTTGGATGCCATTAGATCGCAAAGGAGCAACTCACGATGGTTAGATCGTGGGTAGGGGTACTGCCCCTAACCCCGCAAAAGGATTTGCTCCGCGATTGCACCCGAAATCGCTAAAAACGAACCTGTTGGGAAGATTTTTTCCGAATCGGCAATGTCTCGACCCAAATCGTTTTGGGACAGCGAGTTTGGGCGCTGTTGGATCGTAAAGGAACCCTCGCGATGGTTAGATCGCGGGTAGGGGCGCTGCCCCTGGCCCCGCATGGGGATCCGTTCCGCGATTTCGCCCGAAACCGCTAAACGGGACCGTCGGGAAATTTTACTCGTAAAAATTGTAAAAATTATTTTTTAAAATTATAGAAAATTAAGAAAATATATAATTTTGAATTATATATTAATTTTGTGATATTCATGGCCCAAAAACCCAATATGATTGGATTGCGTTGTAATTCATAATACAGCCTGCGTGCCGTTATGTGTTTGCGCGTGTTGTATGTTTTTATTTTTCCGCGACCTGCGCGTCATGCCTTTCTCTTATATTCTTGTTGTAAATTAGATTTAGACTCGAATGTAACTCGAGTTTCAAATTGTAATGTACAAATTGAAGCGGTGGAGGGGTCCACACGAGACGGAGTTCCGAGGCGGGCACGAGCAACACAAGGTGGTCAAAGGGAGGAGCTTGGAGAAGCTGTTGACCCTAGGTTGACCATTCGATCTTCACATTGGCTTGAGAAGATCATAGTGGGGCCATGACTAAATCACAAATAGATTAATTAGTTAATTACTTATGTATATGATGCATGTTTAATAAGTAATTAATTAATTAGTTCCTTACGATTAGATTAGTTCTAAGTTGTGCACATGATGCACCCTTGCGATTAGATTAGATCTAAGTCGTGCATAAGATGCATCCTTTTCGATTAGATTAGATCTCGATCGAACCAACTCTAAATGCCTAACCGTGCCGTGATACCTATCACTACCTCGATCACATGTATTGTTGAATCTGCCAAAGCAAAGCAATACATATTATCTTGGTATGGTACAGAGGGACAATCTTGGTCCCGCCTATCAACGCATGGGTGAATACAAACTCAATTAGAATGAGTATTCCTAGTTGCTCGGTTAGATCGAGTCAACTATAGGCATTCTTCCAACGGTTGGAAAGGTAGGACAAAATCACGTTTATATTAACTCTCGGGCGTATTAGCCAAAGCTAACTCGAGTTTTAATATAAATATGGATCTTGATCCTATAAACAAGAGTTGCATAGAGATGTAATTGGTAATCGTTACCTACCAATCATACTAAGCTTGGGCGTATTAGCCAAAGCTAACTCAAGGGTTAGTATGATGTGGATCTTGTCCCACAAGAATTATAGAATTCAGTGGGAGCATCATTTAGTTAAAGGCCTAATTAAATGATTAAGAATATGATATTTATTTTAGCAAATTTTCTGTTGTAGATAACCATGACGTAGAATACGAACTCTTTCTCCCTACATTCTGTCCTTAAGAAGGACAAGCTCAATGGAGCAAATTTCCTGGACTGGTACAGGAACCTGAGAATAGTTCTCACTCAAGAATGTAAACTGTACGTTCTGGAGCAGCCCATTCCGGAGGCTCCTCCTGCCACTGCCACGCGAGCAGACCGAGATGCTTACAAGAAGCATCAAGATGACGCATTAGATGTGTCCTGTCTTATGCTCGCAACCATGAACTCTGAGCTTCAGAAGCAACATGAGTTGATGAGCGCTTACGATATGGTTGAACATCTTTGTCACCTATATCAAGGACAAGCAAGGCACTGGAAGAGGAACTCCAAAGAATAACTGGAAGATCTTACGAAGAAGAGAAATAAGATTTCTACTTCAGGTATAAATGTTATAGAAGTCAACCTCTATATTTCTTCGTCGTGGGTATTAGATACCGGATGTGCTTTGCACATTTATACTAATGTATAAGCACTGAGAAATAGCCGAGCATTGACAAAGGGCGAGATAGACCTATGAGTAGGCAATGGAGCACGGGTTGCTGCTATTGTTGTAGGGACTTATTTTCTATCTCTGCGCTCTGGGCTTATACTAGAGTTAGACGATTGTTGTTATGTGCCTGCATTGACAAAGAACATTATATCAGTTTCTTGTTTGGACAAGAAAGGATTCTCGTTTATAATAAAGAACAAATGTTGTTCTATCTATTTAAACGATATGTTCTATTGTAGTGCACCTCTGATGAACGGACTCTATATTCTAGACCTTGAGAGCTCTATCTATAACGTTAGTACCAAGAGGTTCAAATCGAACGATATGAACCACACCTATCTCTGGCACTGTCGCTTAGGTCATATAAATGACAAGCGCTTATCCCAACTCCATAAGGATGGTTTGCTGGACTCATTTGATTTTGAATCATATGAGATATGCGAGTCATGCCTACGAGGCAAGATAACCAAGACTCCCTTTAGTGGGCACAACGAGAGAGTGACTGATTTGTTAGGACTCATACATAGTGATGTATGTGGCCCTTTCAATGTCGCTAGGCGGTTATAGATACTTCATCACATTTATGACTTCAGGAGATATGGTTATGTGTACTTGATGACACATAAGTCCGAATCCTTGAAAAGTTCATAGAATTCAAGAATGAAGTACGAAACCCCGACTTGGCAAGAGTATTAAAATACTGATCAGATCGAGATGGTGAATACTTAAGCCATGAGTTCCGTGACTACTTAGCCGAGTGTGGGATTTTATCTCAACTCACTCCTCCCGGAACACCACAGGTGGAATGGTGTATCCGAAAGGAGGAATCGTACCTTATTAGATATACGATCTATGATGAGTCACAGATCTTCCGACATATCTATAGGGATATGCTCTAGACACGGCACTTTCATTCTTAACCGTGTTCCATCCAAGGCGGTGATAAAGACACCATATAAGATATGGACTGAGAGATGCCGGTGTCTTTCATGAGGATTTGGGGTTGTGAGGCTTACGTACGGCGTGAAGTCTCGGACAAATTAGGACCCAATCCGACAAGTGCTATTTCATTGGATATCCCAAGGAAACTAAGGGATATTATTTCTACATTCCCAGATAGTTGTGGCAAAGACTCGGGTCTTTCTAGAAAGGGACTTTGTTTCTAGAAAACTAGTGGAGCGCGTTTGATCTTGAAGAAGTTCAAGATGCGAACAATAGCATTGATGCCTCGATGGAAATTGAACCGAACCACAAAGTGTTGTGGATGATGTTGTTCCACAAGGAGTTGAGGACCAACAGCCGGTTCAAGTAGACATACCTCTTCGCTCTGATAGGGTACGTCGTTAGCCTGAGAGATACTCTTTTCTCTTGTCTGACCATGATGACATTGTGCTCATAGAGGATGAGCCTACCACCTATCAAGAAGCTGTGATGAGACCAGATTCTGAGAAATGGCTAGAAGCCATGATATCCGAGATGGAATCCATGTACACCAACCAAGTATGGACTTTGGTTGATCCACCTGAAGGGGTAAAACCCATTGGGTGCAAGTGGGTCTTTAAGAGAAAGACTGACATGGATGGACTTATCTATAAGGGTCGCTTGGTAGCTAAAGGTTTCAAGCAGATTCATGGTATTGACTATGATGAAACCTTTTCTCCAGTGGCGATGTTTAAGTCCATTCGGATCATGCTTGCTATTGCAGCCTACCATGACTATGAGATATGGCAGATGGATGTCAAAACCGCGTTTCTGAATGAAAACCTACTCGAGGATGTGTACATGACACAACCTGAGGGTTTTGTAGATCCACAGCATACTAGCAGAGTATGCAAGCTGCATAGGTCTATTTATGGACTAAAGCAAGCTTCTCGGAACTGGAATATTCGATTCGATGATGCAATCAAATAGTTTGGTTTCATCAAGAACGAAGATGAGCCTTGTGTCTACAAGAAGGTTGTAGGGGTCATAGTTGTCTTCCTCATATTGTATGTGGATGACATACTGCTCATTGGGAAGGACATCCCTATGCTTCAGTCTATCAAGACCTGGCTAGGGAGTTGCTTCTCAATGAAGGACTTAGGTGAGGCATCCCGTATTCCAGAGATACAGATCTATAAAGATAGATCTAAGAGATTGCTTGACCTAAGTCAGAGTACATACATTGACAAGGTACTCCTTTGGTTTGCCATGCAGAATTCCAAGAAGGGATTTCTGCCGATGTCACATGGCGTGAGTCTTTCGAAGACTCAAGGTCCCTCTTCTAGAGAGGAGAGAGATCACATGGATCAGATCCCTTATGCCTCAGCCATAGGATCGATCATGTACGCCATGCTATGTACTCGACCTGATGTCTCGTATGCTTTGAGCATGACGAGCAGATACCAGTCAGATCCAGGTGAAAGTCACAGGATAGCGGTCAAGAATATTCTTAAGTACTTACGAAGGACTAAAGAATATTTCTTGATATATGGAGACAATGATGAGCTAACTATAAAGGGTTACAGTGATGCCAGCTTCCAAACCGATCAGGATGATTACCGATCGCAGTCAGGGTTCGTGTTTTACTTAAATGGTGGTGCTGTGAGCTGGAAGAGTTTGAAGCAGGACACAGTAGCTGATTCTACAACAGAGGCCGAGTATATTGCTGCATCAGAGGCAGCAAAGGAGGCAGTTTGGATCCGCAAGTTCATGAATGAACTTGGGGTGGTTCCTAGCATCGCTGACCCAGTTGAGCTCTATTGTGACAACAATGGAGCTATAGCACAGGCGAAGGAACCTCGCTCACACCAGCGGACCAAGCACATACTACGGCGCTTCCATCTCATTCGAGAGATTATCGATAGAGTAGATGTGAAGATTTGTAGAGTACCTACAGAGGCTAACATCGCAGATCCCTTGACCAAGGCTTTGGCACAGAGGAAGCATGATGGTCACACTAGGTCATTAGGCCTTAGAGCCTATACTGATTGTCACTAGTGATAGTGGGAGATTGTTAGTTAGAGCCCTAGAGCCAATCATTTGATGATTGTATGGACTCATTGTATCATATTCTTGTATATTAATAAAGGCATTTGTTTGGTTATTATACTTATTTGTATTAGTGTCAAATAGACTAAGTATAATAGCGTCCTTGAGTAGAAGGTTCATACCTATATCAATCGATTAGTTGAATCGATAGTGAGATGATATAGGGAACACTACTCTAAATCATTCCTAGTCGAGTATTAACATTCAGGGACAATGTTAATACAATAAGACTAGCATGTAGGTCAGCTCGATGACTTGATCTCACAAGTCATGGATATAGAGATATCAAGTTGACACATGCGTATGCATTAGAGAATGTATACTGAATGACCCGCCATGAGAAAGTATCATGGATCGTTATATGAGTGTTATATACTTTCTCATGTGGCTATTTGTATGACTATTAGTCCTTTGACCTGAAGTCACCATGGATCCCTACATAAGGAGTTATGTACTTTGGTTTCGTCAAACGTCACCCGTAATGGGTGTAAAGGCGATTACTGGGTATGTAACAAATTATGCAGAGGGATGTGAGTGATGTAGATGGGATCTATCCCTCCCATATGACGGGAGCGACATCAATATTCTTGATAGAGTCAGACCACGAAGTGCATGGCCATGCCCAAATGAGTCAACATTAGATGTTGAGCTCATTTGATCGAGTGAGTCTACTTGGAGTTCAAGATTTAGATTGATTAGAGGATGACACGGTCTATGCCTCACATTGATCAATCTAGATGTCTAGGATAGAAGGACAATGTCACATATTGTGAGGAGTCACAATTAGTAGTCATAAGGTGATGTCGGATCTCGATATTCTTGTAACTTGGGTAGTAATGATGTGTTGCTAGATACCGCTCATTACTTATGCTCCTAAATGGGTTTAGGACATTGCCAACGTTACAAGAACCTATAGGGTCACACACTAAAGACAATTAGATGGAGATTAGGTTCATACGATGAACCAAGAGGATTAGATTCATGTGATGAATCAAATTGGATTAAGAGTAATCCAAATTGGGCTAATTGAGTTAGACTCAAGTTGATTCATGTATTTAATGAGTCTAATTTAGATTATGACTCATTAGATCAATTTAATTTAATGAATTAATTTCATTATATTAAGTTGGCTTGAATCAAATGGTTAGATTAGATCAACCATGAGAGAGATTGAGTCAAGTTTGACTTGACTAGAGAGGAAGAGGAAGAGTCAAGTTTGACTTGACTCTTTACCACATCATGAGTGAGGTGGCAAGATGTGGACCAATGGTGTTGTTCCACATCATATTGCTTTGTCACCTCATGGAGGTTACAAGACTCCATTGCATTTAATGTGGGTTGGCCACATTAAATGAGTGGAGGTTACTCATTTGCCATATCATTGTGAGGTGGCAAGATGTGGACCAATGGTAATGGTCCACATCTTCATGATGTGCCACATCATAGGAGTTACACAACACCTCTTAATGGCTTCACATTAATTGTGATTAATGTGGAATGGGAGTTACACTCCATGGAGTGGCCGGCCACACAAAAGTGGTGAATGAAATTTGATTTTCATTCATGGCATTACTTCTTCTTCTTCTTCCTCAAGGGAGCTCTCTCCCTCTCCTCCTCTTGTCGTGACCACACAAGGTGCTAGCACACCTTTTGTGTGTTTTCTCCATCTACGTGTTCGTGTGGATACTTCTAGAGGAGTATCTATTTTGATACTCTAGAGATCCGGCAATTCCTTGGACGAGCGGGAACGCGAAAGGGCACGCTTCGAAGGTATAACTCTCAACTAGTGTAGATCTAGAGTTTTTGAAACTCGTACTCGTATTTTCGTTCGGATTTTCTTTGCACGGATCTACGGCTTTGGGTGATTCGGGGTTTCCGCGACGCGAAAAGCGGTTTTCGAGGCCCGAAAAACCCAACAATTTGGGCCATGCCTATCACAAAATTAATATATAATTCAAAATTATATATTTCTATAATTTTCTGTAATTTTTTTATAATTTTACAAATTTTACGGGTACAATTTTCCCCGCGGTTCCGTTTAGCGGTTTTCGGGCGTAATCGCGGAACGAATCCCCTTGCGGGGCCAGGGGCAGCGCCCCTACCCGCGATCTAACCATCGCGAGGGTTCCTTTGCGATCTAATAGCGCCTTATCCCGCTGTCCCAAAAAGATTTGGGGCGAAACCAAGCCGTTTTGGAAAAATCTTCCCGGTAGCGAAAGCCTACAAGTGCTGAAACACTTGTGCTTCGCTTCTACGAGAAAATTACCCATAAAAACTATAAAAAAACCTAAATTTACAGAAAATCACAGATCTATATTTTTCATAAAAATGCGAATCTAAGCTCGTACTCGCTTCGCACATGGCTCTGATACCACTGTTGGGCTATCGGGTCGCGAAAACCGCATTTTCGCGTCGCGGAAACCCCGAATCACCCATGCCACTGGATCTCGTGCGAAGGATAGATTTCAATAATTCAAATACGAGTATGAAAAACTTAGATCTATTCCAAGATCTACATGAAAAGATCTATACCTTCGATGCGTGCCCTTTTTCGTATCCCACTCGTCCAAGATTCGTCGGATCTCGAAAGTATTAAGGATAGATACTTCTCTATACGTATCCACACGAACCCACTAGGTGGAGATGACCAAAACAAGGTGTGCTAGCACCTTTGGATGGTTCGGCCAAGAGAGGAGAGGGAGAGCAAAATTGGAGCAAGGAAGAAGATGAAGGAATGAATGAGATTAATTCACAAAATGGAAACCTCTCTCCCATTCATGTGGCCGGCCACATTAAGAGGGTGAGTAACTCCCATGGAATGCCAAGAGTCACAACTCTTGGTAACTCCCATGAGGTGGCATCCCACTTAAGCAACCATGATGATGTGGAGCATCATCATTGGCCCACTCAATGCCAACTCACCAATGAGGTGTCATAAAGTCAAGTCAAACTTGACTCTTCATCTTCCTCTCAAGTCAAGTCAAACTTGACTTAATCTCTCTCATGGTTGATCTAATCCAACCATTTAATTCAAGTCAATTTAATATGATGAATCTAATTCATTTAATTAAATTGATTTAATGAGTCATAATCCAAATTAGACTCATTAAACACATGAATCAACATGAGTCAAACTCAATTAGACCAATTAGGATTACTCTTAATCCAATTTGATTCATCAAATGAATCTAATCCTCTTGGTTCATCATATGAACCTAATCTCCATATAAATGTCCTTAGTGTGTGACCCTATAGGTTCTTGTAACGTTGACAATGCCCCTAAACCCATTTAGAAGCATAAGTAATGAGCGGTATCTAGCAACACATCATTACTACCCAATGTTACAAGAATGTTGAGATCCAACATCACCTTGTGACTACTAATTGTGACTCCTCACAATATGTGACAAGTGTCCTTCTATCCTAGACATCTAGATTGATCAATGTGAGGCATAGACCGTGTCATCCTCTAATCAATCTAAATCTTGAGCTCCAAGTAGACTCACTCGATCAAATGAGCTCAACATCTCATGTTGACTCATTTGGGCAAGGTCATGCACTTCGTGGTCTAACTCTATCAAGAATACCGATGTCGCTCCCGTCATATGGGAGGGATAGATCCCATCTACATCACTCACATCCCTTTGCATAATTCGTTATATACCCAGTAATCGCCTTTATAGTCCACCCAGTTACGGGTGACGTTTGACGAAACCAAAGTACATAACTCCTTATGTAGGGAACCATGGTGACTTCAGGTCTAAGGACCAATAGTCATACTAATAGTCACATGAGAAAGTATATGACACTCATATAACGATCCATGATACTTTCTCATGGCGGGTCATTCAGTATACATTCTCCAATGCATACCCATGTGTCAACTTGATATCTCCATATCCATGACTTGTGAGATCAAGTCATTGAGTTGACCTACATGCTAGTCTTATTGCATTAACATTGTCCCCTGAATGTTAATACTCGACTAGGAATGATTTAGAGTAGTGTTCCCTATATCATCTCACTATCGATTCAACCAATCGATTGATATAGATAAGAACCTTCTACTCAAGGATGTTATTATACTTAGTTTATTTGGCACCAATACAATTAAGTATAATAACCAAACAAATGCCTTTATTAATATAAAAATATGATACAATAAGTCCATAATTCATTCATCAAATGATTGGCTCTAGGGCTCTAGCTAACACTAGGGTAGTTATTAGCGACGGGGTTCACACTTCATTGAAAGATAGTTTGAAAATTTGCTAAAGAAATATGGAGTTAGCCATAAAGTAGCAACACCCTATCATCCCCAGACCAATGGACAAGCAGAGATTTCCAACCAGGAGATCAAAGCAATATTAGAAAAGACAGTGTCCAATTCCCGCAAAGACTGGTCATTAAAGTTGGATGATGCTTTGTGGGCATACCATACTGCTTTCAAGACTCTAATTGGTATGACCCCATTCCGACTTGTATATGGAAAGCCGTGTCATCTTCCAGTAGAATTAGAACATAAGACTTACTGGGCGATAAAGCAGCTTAACATGGAGCAGAAGCTAGCAGGAGACAGAAGGAAACTCCAATTAAATGAGCTTGATGAATTGAGGATGGATGCCTACGAACATGCCAAATCCTACAAAGAGAAGACAAAGAGATGACATGATCAACATATCATGCGGAGAGAATTCAAGGAAGGGTACTCAGTGCTTCTATTTAATTCAAGGTTGAAACTTTTTCCTGGGAAGTTAAAATCGAGATGGACAGGACCATTCCAAGTCAAAAAGGTCTACCCGTTTGGAGCTGTTGACATTTAGAGCAAGGAGCATGGAGAATTTAAAGTAAATGGGCAGCGTTTAAAAAAATAACTCCACGATGTGCCGACAGAGGAAGATATGTTGATATACTTCTCAGATCCACGTCCACCTCAATGAGTTAAAACAGGGTCGAGCTAAGGACCTAAAACAAGCGCTTCTTGGGAGGCAACCCAAGGGTTTTCTTTCATTTTAGTTCATCGTTCCTTTTGTCGTTTTATTTCTCTAGTAAGTTTAAGTCGAGTACTTTTATTATTTCCTTATTTCTGGGCATTCACTTTCAGGATGTGCAGAGCCTCCACAAGCTGGCCATGAGCATTTCGGTTTCAAAGGAATCGAAAGAGCGAAAGGTGAGTCACCGTGAGCCTAAAGGAGTTAGCCGTGTGACCCCACACAGCCATGCAAAGCTAACAAATGGAAGAAGGCAATAGGCTGTGCAACCCTGCACGGCCGTGATGGGTTTTTCGGGCCGCGAAAATCGCTTTTCGCGTCGCGGAAACCCCGAATCACGCAAAGCCGTAGATCCGTGCAAGGAAAAACCGAACGAAATACAAGTACGAGTTTAATAAAAAAAAAACCTTTAGATCTACTCCTAGATCTATGTGTTGAGAGCTTTACCCTTGTTGCGTGCCCTTTCGCATTCCCGCTCGTCCAAGGAGTTGCCGAATCTCTAGACCGTCAAGCGTCGGTCCTCTAGAAGTATCCACACGGACACGTAGGTGGAGAAGACCTCACACAAAGGTGTTGTAGCACCTTGTGTGGTCACGACAAGAGGAGGAGAGGGAGAGAGCTTTCTTGAGGAAGAAGAAGAAGAAGTAATGCCTTGAATAAAATCAAATTTCGTTCACCACTTTTGTGTGGCCGGCCACTCCATGGAGTGTAACTCCCATTCCACATTAATCACAATTAATGTGAAGCCATTAAGAGGTGTTGTGTAACTCCTATGATGTGGCACATCATGAAGATGTGGACCATTACCATTGGTCCACATCTTGCCACCTCACAATGATGTGGCAAATGAGTAACCTCAAATCATTTATTGTGGCCAACCCACATTAAATGCAATGGAGGCTTGTAACCTCCATGAGGTGGCAAAGCAAGATGATGTGGAACAACACTATTGGTCCACATCTTGCCACCTCACTCATGATGTGGTAAAGAGTCAAGTCAAACTTGACTCTTCCTCTTCCTCTCTAGTCAAGTCAAACTTGACTCAATCTCTCTCATGGTTGATCTAATCTAACCATTTGATTCAAGCCAACATAATATAACCAAACTAATTCATTAAATTAAATTGATCTAATGAGTCATAATCTAAATTAGACTCATTAAATACATGAATCAACTTGAGTCTAACTCAATTAGCCTAATTTGGATTACTCTTAAACCAATTTGATTCATCAAATGAATCTAATCCTCTTGGTTCATCGTATGAACCAAATCTCCATCTAATTGTCCTTAGTGTGTGACCCTATAGGTTCTTGTAACGTTGGCAATGCCCCTAAACTCATTTAGGAGCATAAGTAATGAGCGGTATCTAGCAACACATCATTACTACCCAAGTTACAAGAATGTGACATCACCTTGTGACTACTAATTGTGACTCCTCACAATATGTGACATTGTCCTTCTATCCTAGACATCTAGATTGATCAATGTGAGGCATAGACCGTGTCATCCTCTAATCAATCTAAATCTTGAACTCCAAGTAGACTCACTCAATCAAATGAGCTCAACATCTCATGTTGACTCACTTGGGCATGGCCATGCACTTCGTGGTCTAACTCTATCAAGAATATTGATGTCGCTCCCGTCATATGGGAGGGATAGATCCCATCTACATCACTCACATCCCTCTGCATAGTTTGTTACATACCTAGTAATCGCCTTTATAGTCCACCCTGTTACGGGTGACGTTTGACGAAACCAAAGTACATAACTCCTTATGTAGGGATCCATGGTGATTTCAGGTCAAAGGACTAATAGTCATACTAATAGCCACATGAGAAAGTATATGACACTCATATAACGATCCATGATACTTTCTCATGGTGGGTCATTCAGTATACATTCTCTAATGCATACTCATGTGTCAGCTTGATATCTCTATATCCATGACTTGTGAGATCAAGTCATCGAGCTGACCTACATGCTAGTCTTATTGTATTAACATTGTCCCTGAATGTTAATACTCGACTAGGAATGATTTAGAGTAGTGTTCCCTATATCATCTCACTATCGATTCAACCAAACGATTGATATAGGTAAGAACCTTTTACTCAAGGACGTTACTATACTTATTTTATCTGGCACTAATACAAATAAGCATAATAACCAAAAACCAAATGCCTTAATATATATACAAGAATCTGATATACATGAGTCCATACAATCATCAAATGATTGGCTCTAGGGCTCTAACTAACAATCTCCCACTAGCACTAGTGACAATCAGTATAGGCTTTAAGGCCTAATGACCTAGTGTGACCATCATGCTTTCTCTGTGCCAAAGCCTTGGTCAAGGGATCTGCGATGTTAGCCTCTGTAGGTACTCTGTAAATCTCCACATCTCCTCTATCGATAATCTCTCAAATAAGATGGAAACGTTGTAGAACTGCTGCGAACTCTGCCAGCTCATAGCACTACCATTCAAGCAAAACACGAACCTCGACTGTGATCTATAATCGTCCTGATCGGTCTGGAAGCTGGTATCACTGTAACCCTTTACAGTTAGCTCATCATTGCCTCCATATCTCAAGAAATATTCTTTAGTCCTTCATAAGTACTTAAAAATATTTTTGACCGCTATCCAGTGACTTTCACCTGGATCTGACTGATATCTGCTCATCATGCTCAAAGCATACGAGACATCAGGTCGAGTACATAGCATGGCGTACATGATCGATCCTATGGCTGAGGCATAAGGGATCTGATCTATGCGATCTCTCTCCTCTCTAGAAGAGGGACCTTGAGTCTTCGAAAGACTCACGCCATGTGACATCGGAAGAAATCCCTTCTTGGAGTTCTGCAAGGCAAACCGTAGGAGTACCTTGTCAATGTATGTACTCTGACTTAGGTCAAGCAATCTCTTTGATCTATCTCTATAGATCAGTATCCCAAGAATGTGGGATGCCTCACCTAAGTCCTTCATTGAGAAGCAACTCCCTAGCCAGGTCTTGACAGATTGAAGCATAGGGATGTCCTTCCCAATGAGTAGTATGTCATCCACATACAATATGAGGAAGACAACTATATCCCCTACAACCTACTTGTAGACACAAGGCTCATCTTCATTCTTGAAGAAACCAAACTGTTTGATTGCATCATCGAATCGAAGATTCCAGCTCCGAGAAGCATGCTTTAGTCCATAAATGGACCTATGCAGCTTGCATACTCTGCTAGTATGCTGTGGATCTACAAAACCCTCAGGTTGTGTCATGTACACATCCTCGAGCAGGTCTCCATTCAGAAACGCGGTTTTGACATCATCTGCCATATCTCATAGTCATGGTAGGCTGCAATAGCAAGCATGATCCCAATGGACTTAAACATCGATACTGGAGAAAAGGTTTCAACATAGTCAATACCATGAATCTGCTTGAAACCTTTAGCTACCAAGCGACCCTTATAGATAAGTCCATCCATGTCAGTCTTTCTCTTAAAGACCGACTTGCACCCAATGGGTTTTACCCCTTCAGGTGGATCAACCAAAGTCCATACTTGGTTGGTGTACATGGATTCCATTTCAGATCTCATGGCCTCTAGCCATTTCTCGGAATCTGGTCTCATCACAGCTTCCTGATAGTTGGTAGGCTCATCCTCTATGAGCATAACGTCATCATGGTTAGACAAGAGAAATGAGTATCTCTCAGGCTGACGACGTACCCTATCAGACCTGCGAAGAGGTATGTCTACTTGAACCGGTTGTTGTTCCTCAACTCTTTGTAGAACAACATCATCCACAACACTTTGTTGTTCCAGTTCAACTTCCATCGAGGCATCAGTGCTATTGTTCGCATCTTGAACTTCTTCAAGATCGAACGCGCTCTCACTAGTCTTTCTAGAAACAAAGTCCCTTTCTAGAAAGACCCCAGTCTTTGCCACAACTACCTTGTGCTGACTGGGAATATAGAAGTAATATCCCTTAGTTTCCTTGGGATATCCAATAAAGTAGCACTTGTCGGATTTGGGTCCTAACTTGTCTGAGACTTGACGTCTAACGTAAGCCTCACAACCCCAAATCCTCATGAAAGACACCTGGGTATCTCTCCCAGTCCATATCCTATATGGTGTCTTTATCACGGCCTTTGATGGAACTCGGTTGAGTATAAAAGCTATCGTGTCAAGAGCATAGCCCCAAAGGTATGTCGGAAGATCTGTGTGACTCATCATAGATCGTACCATATCTAATAGGGTATGATTTCTCCTTTCGGATACACTATTCCACTGTGGTGTTCCAGGAGGAGTGAGTTGGGATAGAATCCCACACTCAGCTAAATAGTCACGAAAGTCATGGCTTAAGTATTCACCACCTCGATCTGATCGAAGTATTTTAATACTCTTGCCAAGCTGGTTCTGTACTTCATTCTTGAATTCTTTGGATTCGGACTTATGTGTCATCAAGTACACATAACCATATCTACTGAAGTCATCAGTAAATGTGATGAAGTATCTATAACCGCCTCTAGCATCGACATTGAAAGGGCCACATACATCACTATGTATGAGTCCTAACAAATCAGTCGCTCTCTCGCTGTGCCCACTAAAGGGAGTCTTGGTCATCTTGCCTCGTAGGCATGACTCGCATATCTCATATGATTCAAAATCAAATGAGTCCAGCAAACTATCCTTATGGAGCTGGGGTAAGCGCTTGTCATTTATATGACCTAAGCGACAGTGCCAGAGATAAGTTTGGTTCAGGTCATTTGACTTAAACTTCTTGGTATTTATGTTATAAATAGGGCTCTCAAGGTCGAGAATATAGAGTCCGTTTACTAGAGGTGCACTACAATAGAACATATTGTTTAAATAGACAGAATAACATTTGTTCTTTATTATAAACGAAAATCCTTTCTTGTCCAAACAAGAAACTGAAATTATGTTCTTAGTCAAGGCAGGCACATAACAACAATCATCTAATTCTAGTACAAGCCCAGAGGGAAGAGATAGATGATAAGTTCCTACAGTAATAGCAGTAACTCGTGCTCCATTGCCTACTCGTAGGTCTATCTCACCCTTCATCAATGCCCTGCTATTCCTCAGCGCTTGTACATTAGTACAAATGTGCGAAGCACATCCGGTATCTAATACCCACGATGAAGAAAAATAGAGAGGTTGACTTCTATAACATGTATACCTGAAGTAGAAATCTTATTTCTCTTCTTCTTAAGATCTTCTAGGTATTCTTTGGAGTTCCTCTTCCAGTGCCTTGCTTGTCCTTGATATAGGTGACAAAGATGCTCAACCATATCGTAAGCGCCCATCAACTCATGTTGCTTCTGAAGCTCAGAGTTCATGGTCGCGAGCATAAGACAGGACACATCTGATGCGTCATCTTGATGCTTCTTGTAAGTATCTCGGTCTGCTCGCGTGGCAGTGACAGGAGGAGCCTCAGGAATGGGCTGCTCCGAGCGTCGTTTCGCCCCCGAGTGAGAACTATTCTCGATTCTGCGATCCGTGAAATTTGCTCCGTTGAGCTAGTCCTTCTTAAGGACAGATCGCAGGGAGAAAATGTTCGTATTCGACGTCATGGAAATTCTACAACAGAAATAAATGCAAAAATAAGTATCATATTCCTAATCATTTAATTAGGCCTTTAACTAAATGATGCTCCCACTGAATTCTATAATTCTTGTGGGACAAGATCCATATCATACTAACCCTTGAGTTAGCTTTGGCTAATACGCCCAAGGCTTAGTATGATCGGTAGGTAACGATTACCAATTACATCTCTATGCAACTCTTGTTTATAGGATCAATATCCGTATTTATATTAAAACTCGAGTTAGCTTAGGCTAATACGCCCGAGAGTTAATATAAATGTGATTTTGACCTATCCTTTCTAACCGTTGGAAGAAAGCCTATAGTTGACTCGATCTAACCGAGCAACTAGGAATACTCAATCTAATTGAATTTATATTCACCCATGCGTTGATAGGCGGGACCAAGATTGTCCCTCCGTACCCTACCAAGATAATATGTATTGCTCTGCTTTGGCAGATTCAACAATACATATGATCGAGGTAGTGATAGGTATCACGGCACGGTTAGGCATTTAGAGTTGGTTCGATCGAGATCTAATCTAATCGAAAAGGATGCATCTTGTGCACGACTTAGATCTAATCTAATCGCAAGGGTGCATCATGTGCACGACTTAGATCTAATCTAATCGTAAGGCACTATTTAATTAATTACTTATTAAACATGCATCATATACATAAGCAATTAACTAATTAATCTATTTGTGATTTAGTCATGGCCCTACTATGATCTTCTCAAGCCAATGAGAAGATCGAATGGTCAACCTAGGGTCAACAGCTTCTCCAAGCTCCTCCCTTTGACCACCTTGTGTTGCTCGTGCCCGCCTCGGAACTCCGTCTCTTGTGGACCCTCCACCGCTCCAATTTGTACATTACAATTTGAAACTCGAGTTACATTCGAGTCTAAATCTAATTTACAACAAGAATATATGAGAAAGGCACGACGCGCAGGTCGTGAAAAATAAAAACATAAAACACGCGCAAACACATAACGGCATGCAGGCCGTATTATGAATTACAACACAATCCAATCATATTGGGTTTTTTTTGGGCCATGACTATCACAAAATTAATATATAATTCAAAAATTATATATTTTCATAATTTTCTATAATTTAAAAAATAATTTTTAGAATTTTTACGAGTAAAATTTCCCGGCGGTCCCGTTTAGAGGTTTCAGCGCAATCGCGGAACGGATCCCCTTGCAGGGCCAGGGGTAGCGCCCCTACCCGCGATCTAACCATCGCGAGGGTTCCTTTGCGATCCAACAGCGCCCAAACTCGCTGTCCCAAAACGATTTGGGTCGAGACATTGCCGTTTCGGAAAAATCTTCCCGGCAGGTTCGTTTTTAGCGATTTCGGGTGCAATCGCGGAGTAAATCCCCTTGCGGGGTTAGGCGCAGTACCCCTACCCACGATCTAACCATCGTGAGTTGCTCCTTTGTGATCTAATGGCACCCAAGCCCGCTGTCCCAAACGGATTTGGGGCAAAACGAAGACGTTTTGGAAAAATCTTTCCGGTAGCCGAAGCCTACAAGTGCCGAGACACTTGTGCTTCGCTTCTACGGAAAAATTACCCATAAAAACTATAAAATCATAATTTTACAGAAAATTACAGAAACTTTAGTTTTCATAAAACCAAAAATTAAACTCGTACAAGCCTTGCACGTGGCTCTGATACGACTGTTGGGTTTTTCGGGCCGTGAAAATCGCTTTTCGCGTCGCGGAAACCCCGAATCACCCAAAGTCGTAGATCCGTGCAAGGAAAAACCGAACGAAATACAAGTACGAGTTTTAAAAAAAAAAAACCTTTAGATCTACTCCTAGATCTATGTGTTGAGAGCTTTACCCTTGTTGTGTGCCCTTTCGCGTTCCCGCTCGTCTAAGGAGTTGCCAGATCTCTAGACCGTCAAGCGTCGGTCCTCTAGAAGTATCCACACGGACACGTAGGTGGAGAAGACCTCACACAAAGGTGTTCTAGCACCTTGTGTGGTCACGACAAGAGGAGGAGAGGGAGAGAGCTTTCTTGAGGAAGAAGAAGAAGAAGTAATGCCTTGAATAAAATCAATTTTCATTCACCACTTTTGTGTGGCCTGCCACTCCATGGATTGTAACTCCCATTCCACATTAATCACAATTAATGTGAAGCCATTAAGAGGTGTTGTGTAACTCCTATGATGTGGCACATCATGAAGATGTGGACCATTACCATTGGTCCACATCTTGTGTAACGCCCGCCCTCCCTGCTAACCCTAAGGGACGGGGCTATGATACTCAACATACATATTACAGTGGAAGACTTAAAATCATTTTGTTCTTGGTTTAATAAAAACCGAACTACACTAATATGGTTTCCATAACATGATAACAAGTTAAATAAAAACATAACATCAAGTCAACCATGTAGTACTACAATTTATGAAACCAAAGTGTAATTCCTAAAAGTTCTTAAAGCAGGTTCTTATTTGGTTGTCTAGCCACCGCCACACACATCTCTTTGCCTCTCCTGCTGCTCCTTTATCTCATCCAGCTTTTTCCCTTATCTGTGGTATAAGGAAAGTAAGCTATGAGCACTCATGGCTCAGTAAGTTCCTTTCCAACTCACTAAAACCAAAAATCATTACATAATCAAAGAATATATCAACATAACATGATCTCAACTAGTCATGGCATAACATATCATACTCTTTAAGCATATCATGCAACATAACAAACTCATAATTAGTCATGGCATATCATCTCTTAAAGCATAGCATGAAATATAACATAATCATATCTAATCATGGCATCTCATCCCTTAAAGCATAGCATGAAACATATCATAGTCATATCTAATCATGGCATATCATAAATCATAGCATTATCACAACATGATCATAAAGTATATGCAATATGATTTTGAAAACATGTATCCGAAAAACATGTGTATGTCTCATGATCTTTAAAACCATTTCTTCTTACATATATACTTGAACATAATATCAACATATTCAGGGCCCCGGCTTGTACCATACATACATAACATAAATGCGCGCGTCCTAAGTATATCCAAGGTAGCAAGTCTTGAATCATACTAGGAACTAGGTCAAGATCACAAAGCATGGCCTAGGGGCATACTTAAAGAGTCCATCCCTTATCAGCCTAGATCACAAAGCAAGGCCTAGGGACGTACTAAGGAGCCCATCCCTTATTAGCCTAGATCACAAAGCAAGGCTTAGGGGCGTACTAAGGAGCCCATCCCTTATTAGCCTAGATCACAAAGCAAGGCCTATAGACTGATTAGGAGTCCACCCTTGGTACAAGCCTTACAAAGTAAAGTAGCATGTATAAAAATGCATCATTTAGTCACATAGCATAGCATAAAAGTATGCATCACTTAGGCATACATTATGTCATAAAAGTATACATCACTTAGGCATACATCATATCATAAAAAGTATGCATCACTTAGACATACATCATGTCTTGAGAAAGTATGCATCACTTAGACATACATCATATCATAAAAAGTATGCATCACTTAGGCATACATCATGTCTTGAGAAAATATGCATCACTTAGGCATACATCATATCATAAAAAGTATGCATCACTTAGGCATACATCATGTCTTAAGAAAGCATGCATATTTCTATCCACATAGCATATCATAACAACAAGCATATTCCAAGCACATAGCATATCATTAAAGCATGCATATTTCTACTCACATAGCATATCATAAAAGTATGCATATTCTAAGCACATAGCATATCATTAAAGCATGCATATTTCTAAGCACATAACATATCATTAAAACATGCATATCTCTATCCACATATCATATCATAAAAAGGTATAAATCACAAGCATACATGGTTAAGCATAAGGGTGTATCATGTGATTATACTATCATAAGAAACATGGTAACATAGTTAACTTGGGTTCTAAGCTTCCTAAACCCTTGGGTTCCTATCATGGCCGAACCCCCTTAGGTCTCAATTTAGGTAAAAATAACCTCCAAGCATGTGAAACCTAAATTATCATTACATGTATTTCATAGGAAGCATTATAAGTATGATTTACTTGGTTTCTAAGTTCTCCAAGTCCTTAAACTCATGTGGCCGAACCCTATCAGTATATAAACAAGGTCCCAAATGTCATGAAAGCATGGAAACCTTAAACAATATTTATAGCATTTTTTTTCCAAGTAACATAGTAAGCATATTGAGCTAGTTCCTAAGTCCTTCAAGCCCTTAACATATGTCATAGTCAAACTTTTAACATATGTTCATTAGGGCTAAAAAAAAATATACAAGCATGTGAACTTGAACTAACATCATGTATAAATTCATAACAAAATATTATACAACATGTATGGCCGAAACTTACCCTAGCCTCAATTAGGTCATTAAACAACATATAGCATGGGAACTTTGTCTTTCTACTTATCATATTCCATGTAAAGTGACATAAGCATATTTAATTCTTGTTCTAGGGTTTCTAGGGCATCTATTCCTTCATGGCCGAAACATACAATGGTCCATTTAGGTCATGAAAAAATTATACAAGCATGTGACACAATCAACACATTATCCTATTTTCATAAGAAGCACTTTTAACACATTTGATTTCATTTCTAAGGCCTCTAGGTCTTTTAAACCCTACTTGGCCGAAACTCAACAGTATATAAACTTGCTTCAAATAGCCTAAAAGCATAAGAAATCATACAAGTTTCATAGCATGTATAAAGGCAAGCATAATAAACATACATGTGAATTGTGTCTTAGGCTTCCTAGGTTTCTTTCCCTTTTTCTTTTATTTTTTCTCATGGCCGAAACCTACCATTCTTTAAACTAGGTTTTAAGTGGCCTAAAGCATGGAAAACCTAAGTAAGTTTCATGGCAAAAATTACTAAGAACATCATATACAAAGTTGGTTCATA
This sequence comes from Zingiber officinale, assembly GCF_018446385.1. Classification (NCBI taxonomy): domain Eukaryota; kingdom Viridiplantae; phylum Streptophyta; class Magnoliopsida; order Zingiberales; family Zingiberaceae; genus Zingiber; species Zingiber officinale. Next base: position 81,124,771 of record NC_055987.1, on the reverse strand, counting down.
AACAAGCTAGGACCCTTGTGATCTTACATGTCATATATCATGTAACTAATTTTCCTATACTCAATTTAAACATAAGAACATTAAACAACTTTCATATCATAATATCACAGAGGTCTTGAGCATATTAGAATTTTGTTTAAGCTTTTCTAAACTATCCATCTTATCATGGCCGAAAATCTAAAATAAGAGTTCATGAATTTCTAGCAATGTTCAACATGCAATTCTTTAAGAAAACTCTATATTCTATCATACAAACATGGTTACTTAAATTTAAAGGTCTTCCTAACCCTAAGCCCTTTTCTTGGCTGAAACATATAAATGGATTTCTTTTGGTTCCAAGTAACTTTTAAGCAAGAAAACCAATAAAAGATCCTTAATAGTTCATGGAGAGAATCTTGCATTAGTTTGGTTACACAATATTTTCCCTAACCTCTTTAAAATATTTTTGGCCAAAATTCTAGGGTTAGGTACTCCTCTGATCAAGCATCAATTAGGTATAAAAACATGAAGAAAATCCTTCCTACATAGCATAGAAAACATATCATGAAATAAAGACTTGTTTAAACCTTCCTAGATTTGAAAACCCTTTCTTTAGCCGAATTTTCTAAAATTCTTTCCTAGGTTTTCTAATCCTCATAAAATCCGAAAATCACATAAAAAGCCTTGTACCACAGGTGAGGGGAAGCTTACATCCTTTTCGCTTGTGGATCTAAGGTATGGTGATGAAAGAAGTAGCCTCTCCTTCTAGTTCCTTTCCCTTGATTCCCTTGCTAAGTCCTCCTTGTATCTTAGGCTTCTTAGGGGAAAAACCTTGGATTTGGGGCAGAAGATGGAGGAGAGGGGACTGATGGTTTCGGTGAGGGAGAGGAAGAATGAGAGAAAATGAGAGAAAAATAAACTTCTCTTTTCTTGCTCCCTTTTATGTTAAGGGGGAAGAGGTAACAAAATTGATTTTTGCTTTCCTTCTCCCTTAGCCTTTTTTTTTTCTCTATTTCCTATTTATTTTATTTATTCATTTATTCTTACCATTCATGATAAAATAAGGGGGATTGAATCCTCTTAATTCCCTCTTTAAATTTTCGGCAAAATCAAAGAGGAAGAAGGAGAGAAAGGGAGGAAGGCAAGTTGCCTTTCTCTTGCTCCTTTCTTGTTTTCTTTTGGCTAGCTTTTACTCTTACCTTTATCATGAGTTTCCCTCCTTTGTTATCAACATCTTCTCTCTATCCCAATTGGTTTCTACTAATTAATTCTACGAAATATAATATAAGAGGTTCATGGTTCAATCCTTGACCTCCTCTTCTTTTTATTTCATTTTATTTCTTTTTGCTTCAACTCACTTCCTATTATTTTTCTAAGGAAAAATCCCACATTCATATATTTATCTTACAAGCTTAGTGGGTATTACATCTTGCCACCTCACAATGATGTGGCAAATGAGTAACCTCCACTCATTTAATGTGGCCAACCCACATTAAATGCAATGGAGGCTTGTAACCTCCACGAGGTGGCAAAGCAAGATGATGTGGAACAACACTATTGGTCCACATCTTGCCACCTCACTCATGATGTGGTAAAGAGTCAAGTCAAACTTGACTCTTCCTCTTCCTCTCTAGTCAAGTCAAACTTGACTCAATCTCTCTCATGGTTGATCTAATCTAACCATTTGATTCAAGCCAACTTAATATAATGAAACTAATTCATTAAATTAAATTGATCTAATGAGTCATAATCTAAATTAGACTCATTAAATGCATGAATCAACTTGAATCTAACTCAATTAGCCCAATTTGGATTACTCTTAATCCAATTTGATTCATCAAATGAATCTAATCCTCTTGGTTCATCGTATGAACCAAATCTCCATCTAATTGTCCTTAGTGTGTGACCCTATAGGTTCTTGTAACGTTGGCAATGCCCCTAAACTCATTTAGGAGCATAAGTAATGAGCGGTATTTAGCAACACATCATTACTACCCAAGTTACAAGAATGTTGAGATCCAACATCACCTTGTGACTACTAATTGTGACTCCTCACAATATGTGACATTGTCCTTCTATCCTAGACATCTAGATTGATCAATGTGAGGCATAGACCGTGTCATCCTCTAATCAATCTAAATCTTGAACTCCAAGTAGACTCACTCAATCAAATGAGCTCAACATCTCATGTTGACTCACTTGGGCATGGCCATGCACTTCGTGGTCTAACTTTATCAAGAATATTGATGTCGCTCCCGTCATATGGGAGGGATAGATCACATCTACATCACTCACATCCCTCTGCATAGTTTGTTACATACCCAGTAATCGCCTTTATAGTCCACCCTGTTACGGGTGACGTTTGACGAAACCAAAGTACATAACTCCTTATGTAGGGATCCATGGTGACTTCAGGTCAAAGGACTAATAGTCATACTAATAGCCACATGAGAAAGTATATGACACTCATATAACGATCCATGATACCTTCTCATGGCGGGTCATTCAGTATACATTCTCTAATGCATACCCATGTGTTAGCTTGATATCTCTATATCCATGACTTGTGAGATCAAGTCATCGAGCTGACCTACATGCTAGTCTTATTGTATTAACATTGTCCCTGAATGTTAATACTCGACTAGGAATGATTTAGAGTAGTGTTCCCTATATCATCTCACTATCGATTCAACCAATCGATTGATATAGGTAAGAACCTTTTACTCAAGGGCGTTACTATACTTATTTTATCTGGCACTAATACAAATAAGCATAATAACCAAAAACCAAATGCCTTAATATATATACAAGAATATGATATACATGAGTCCATACAATCATCAAATGATTGGCTCTAGGGCTCTAACTAACAGGCCGTGTAGCCTGTGCAGAGAGGGGAAGGACACAGGCCATGCAACCCTTACACGATCGTGCGAGACTGCCAGAGAAGGAGAAAGCTCAGGTCATGCCAATTGGCACGACCGTGCAACTTCAGCCGAGTGGAGAAAAGAGGGGGTCGTGCCAATTGGCACGGCCGTGCCATGGAGGTGTCGTGCAACCCTACACGGCCCGACCCACACCCATGTTTTATTTGGGCATGGGTGTGCGAAGGCTTGCATGCCTGTGTTGCCGCTTTCACCTTCTCCCCCACACGTCCTTTCTCTCCTCTCTTCCTCCAACTTCCCAAGGTGTTACCACTCCTCCCCCACGTTCATCCCATTTCAATCGATCATCTATGATGTCAAACTTTGCAAAAAGGAACTCTTGTCAAAGGAAAGGAAAAGAAGTGTTGGTCATCTTAAACAAGGAGAATGCACGCTTCGAAGGTATATCTAACAACTTTGGTATTACTTTCTCTAATGGTGATCAATTGCATCCTTTTCATTCTTTATCTAAACGTCCCATTCTAAGCACTAGATTTATGGATCAAGAGACCTTAGAAGCATTGGGGTTTGGAAATGATATTGATTGGTTGCTTGATAGAATAGGTTGGCCTAACATAATGGCCCAAAGGTACCCAACTTACCCTCGTATTGTCTTAGAAATTTTAAGCTCCATTTCTATTGGTGGGAAACTAAAATTTTGTTTATTTAATGATGACTATGAATGGAGTCTTGAGGATTTTAATATATGTTATGATTTGCCTAGGGACAGAGCTTACATAATCCTGCCTGCTTTTGAAAAATAAAATTTATGGGAGCAAATTGGTGGAGAGTCTGGGTTTAATCCACATGTTTCTAATGGTAGTAGTATCGTTGACCCAATCTTTTGATATGTCCATATGATGATGAGAAACACGATATTTGGAAGGGGCGGTAAGGATGGGATTGTAAGGCTTTCGGACTTGTATTGTTTATGGGGAAAATGTACCTATCAATTCAGGATATTTCTTTTTGAAGCACTTGGTAAAATTAGGAAAAACTTCCTCCCCCACCCCCATTATTTTAGGTGGATTTCTTACTCACATTGCAGTAGTATTGGGCTATGACTTGAGTTGTCTTGAAATGATTAAAGATGTTTTTCGAATGGATCTAAAATTTTGTTTAACCACTTGTTTGATTCGCCAGGAGGAATTGGGGTATAGTCTTGTGATTAAGGATAGTTTTCCCTTTAGATTTCCCAACCCAACTTTGACTACGATCCATGTTAAGGAGAATTGGCGTTTGATGTTAGCAAGGCAACAGATTAGGCCACCTCCAACCTCCCTTCGTATAGATATGCCTTCGGTTAGTCGGGATGTTTTGCGATTAATTTTCAAGAGTTTAGCCCTATCATTGACTCTCTTCATTATGATCTTGAACAACATAATGGATTGCTTACTACAAATTTTTACATGGAGGACGAGCAGTTTAAACAATTACAAGACTGTTTTAAGAGTGAGAGAGAGTTATGCACGCGAATGCTTGAATTTATGGAAACTCATAGAAAGCGAATGGTTTGGAACGAGGATTTTATGTGGTATATGAGGAACTTTCAGAGTAATATCGATGATTTGTTTGCATATCATAAACGGGTAAGGGATCTGAGATGGGTGGTTAAGACTTATCCTGAGCTTTCAGATCTCCCCGACATTCGGCCTGATCGACCATTTTGATTTCATCGGGACGATAAAAAGGCTAAGTCTGGGGGGTGTTGAGTCTGTCTGCACAACCTGAGTCAAGTTTTCGAGTTTTCTTTTCTTTTTGCATTTCCTTTCTGCTTTGCTTATTTTTATTCTATTTTATTTATCTGCATTTTTCTAGTTTCATGTTTTTATTTGCATCTCATTTGCATTTTGCTTTGTTTTTTTGCATTTCTAGTTTTGAGGCATAATTGAGAACATCAAACCTTCTACTTTTTCTGCTACTTGTCCGATATCAAAATGACTAACATTTTCTTAGTTTATGAGTTGTCAAGATAGTGTTAGTATGTTTGGTGTATCTCCTTTCTCAATCTCTAGTATCATGAAATAAGCTAAGTATTGTACAGTGTTTGGTATAAGTTTTGGCCTAACCTTAAGGATCTTATTCACACTACACCTAAGTACTTAAATTTGAATAGTCGAAATATTTTTGGAATAATTATGATTCATCCAAATTATTTAGTACTTGTGTTCCCATGGGGATTTCTTATTTACATTTTGGTTACTGGATAACCTCGGATCATGGAAGCTCGTTTGGAAAAATCTAAATCCTAACATATGCATCCCGCATGTGTGATTAGTGCTACATAGCACCAAAAATAATAATAATAATAATAATAATAATAATAATAAATAAGGGATAAAAAATTAGTTATTGTGAGTGGAAACTAACAATTCACCCCTTTGAGACCGAGTTAGGTTACTGGGGAATGAATGTTATGTTTCTCTTGAATCCGAGAAATATCCTTTGAGACATTCTGTAACTTAAGAAAAATGAACCAAGTGTGTGGCAGGTAAGTGCATATAACTGGGAACATTAGGAACTCAATTGTATGATGACTTAACTAGGACAAAGAATTGAAACTTGAAGAGTTTGAGATACTAATTGCACCGAGCACAAAGAACTTTTGCTTAGGCCATAGTTAGGTAACTCCACAATCATGCTGTTAGTTAGAGCCCTAGAGCCAATCATTTGATGATTGTTGTATGGACTCGTTGTATCATATTCTTATGTATATATAAAGGCATTTGTTTATGGTTATTATGCTTACTTGTATTGGTGTCAAATAACTAAGTATAATAGCATCCTTGAGTAGAAGGTTCTTACCTATATCAATCGATTGGTTGAATCGATAGTGAGATGATATAGGGAACACTACTCTTAATCATTCCTAGTCAAGTATTAACATTCAGGGATAATGTTAATGCGATGAGACTAGCATGTAGGTCAACTCGATGACTTGATCTCACAAGTCATGGATATAGAGATATCAAGTTGACACATGGGTATGCATTGGAGAATGTATACTGAATGACCCGCCATGAGAAAGTATCATGGATCGTTATATGAGTGTCATCTACTTTCTCATGTGGCTATTAGTATGACTATTAGTCCTTGGACCTGAAGTCACCATGGTTCCCTACATAAAGAGTTACATACTTTGGCTTCGTCATACGTCACCCGTAACTGGGTGGACTATAAAGGCGATTACTGGGTATGTAACAAATTATGTGGAGGGATGTGAGTGATGTATATGGGATCTATCCCTCCTATATAACAGGAGTGACATCATTATTCTTGATAAAGTGAGACCACTAAATGCATGGCCATGCCCAAGTGAGTCAATATGAGATATTGTGCTCATTTGATTAGAGTGAGTCTACTTGGAGTTCAAGATTTAGATTGATCAGAGGATGACACCATCTATGCCTCAGATTTGATCAATCTAGATGTCTAGGATAGAAGGACATTGTCACATATTGTGAAGAGTCACAATTAGTAGTCATAAGGTGATGTTGGATCTCAACATTCTTGTAATTTGGGTAGTAATGATGTGTTGCTAGATACCGCTCATTACTTATACTTCTAAATGGGTTTAGGAGCATTGCCAACATTACAAGAACCTATAGGGTCACACACAAAGGACAATTAGATGGAGATTAAGTTCATTTGATGAACCAAGAGGATTAGGTTCATGTGATGAACCAAATTGGATTAAGAGTAATCCAAAGTAAACTAATTGAGTTGGACTCAATTTGGTTCATGTGTTAAATGAGTCTAATTTGGACTTAGACTCATTGTGCCAATTTAATTCAATGAATAGAGATTCATTAAATTAAAATTGACTTGAACCAATGGTTAGATTTGATCAACCATGGGAGAGAAAAAGATCAAGTTTGACTTGACTTAAGTAGGAAGATAAAGAGTCAAGTTTTGACTTGACTTTGACTTGACCAATGCCACATCATCAAGGCTTCTTCATTTGGTCAAGTTTGACTTGACCAAATGCCACCTCATGGAGGAGATCAAGAGACTTGACTCTTGATATTCCATCGGGGTTTAGAAGCATAAAGTGGTCAGCCACTTTGGTATGGTTTACACAAGAGTGAATTGATTTTTCATTCAAGTTTTCTTCTTCCTCTCTACCTTTCTTCTCTCCCTCTCCTCCACCATTGCTGATCCTCTAAGGTTGCTAGCACATCTTTAGAGGTTCTCTCCATCGATTTGTTCGTGTGGATACACATAGAGGGTTGTACACTTGACAACCTTGAGATCCGGCGAACCTTGGACGAGCGGGATTTGCGAAGGGCTTCGCATCAAGGGTAATCTCTTTTTCTTTGTAGATCTAGTGTAGATCTAGGTTAGAGAAACTTGTACATGTAGAAAATTTTGTTTTATAACTTCGCACGGATCCGGTGGCATGGGATTCGGGGTTTCCGCAACGCAAAAAGCGGTTTTTGCGGCCCGAAAAACCCAACACATGTTTGTCAATGAAATTAGTTGATAGAGTTAGGCGAATGCACTAAGGATTATGAAACCCTATCATGCGCTCATGAACATAGTTTGTAGCGTTTTGCTTTAGGTCAAGCAAAGGTTCATGTCTGGGGGTGTAATGTGAGTAAATATTATGATGGTTTATGTATGTTTTTATGCACATTCACTTGCTTTATACGTATATATTCTTTGTATGATTGCCTCTTTTATCATATACTCATCATATATACTCTTTTGTATGGATATCTGCTCGTTGTTTGGTTTTGTGTTGACAGGGAGAACTTTCAGAGCGAAAACAACATTTGTCGACGCACCGGAGCGAGCTAGAGAACATGGTCGTGCAAACCTTGCACGGTCTTGTGGCCACACAGAAGAGGATAAGTGCACAACCGTGCAACCCTTGCACGACCATGCGGCCAACCCAGAGGTGGATCAGAACACGGTAGTGTGACCCAGCACAGTCGTGCCCCCCATGACCGAGACCAAGCAGCACACAATCGTACAACCCTGCACGGTAGTGTCCCTAGAAGCCGAGTCCCAGCATCACACTGCCGTGCCAATTGGCACGGCCATGCAATGCATCCAGAGCCAAGAAATGTCACGGTCATGCAATCCTTGCACGGCTGTGGCGCCACACCGCATCCTCGCCAATAAAAGGGGTTTTAACCCTTTTCCCGAGGAGGGAGTCGAGAGGCGAGCCGTCAAGAGGAGAATCACCCTGGTGCCGTTCCACGCCGTCCAGGACATTGATCCAGTGACCTTTCATCACCACATCAACTCCAGAAGCAAAGGATTGGATCTGAAGATCACTCATCGTCATTGGATAAGCATATTTCTTCTTTCTCTCTTTGTTTTTGAGGATTGTATGTTTAGATTCACTATGTCTTCGGGTTTTTCTCTGACGTCTATGGAGTAGAGTCTTTGTTCTAGGATGAGGGAGTAATTGTGGATTGGATTTGATGTAAGACTCATGTTACACTTATATTCATTGGATGATTTCACTTGCTTTGTTCCGACTACTCGATCTCTTTGTCATGTTGATTGGTTGTGTAGGAAATTTCTGACCTCGTTGAGGGAATACCTTAGATCGTACACCCGAGGGGCCCTAGTGACTGGGGTAATCCGTTCACGGACATCTAGGGTTCTTCCTTGAAAGGAGAGGCGACTCCTCCACAAGGAAGTAAGAGACCAAACTAAGCCTCTTAATTCTATCCTTGATAACATCAATAAGAGTCGTGTCCTTGTGATCTAATGAGGCGCCCTAGTGATAGGGGTTAACCGTAACATTATTTTATAGGGATTGTCTTTGTTTGATGCTTAAGGATAGTTGCTTTAGCTTCCGACAAATGCATGCTGATGGACAATGAGTATAGAATAGTATGAGACACATCAATACTACCACAATGAAACCGAACTCCTAGAACTCTTCATTAACCAGGTTGATTTCTTCTCGTTGCTAGTTCTCATTTCCCGCTTTCTAATATCTTTTCTTAGATTACTTACAACCATCGATAGTGTAGCTAATCCTAAGTGTGCCATCACTAGTGCTTATAACCAATCCTTGAGGGTTCGACAATCTTTTATATTAGTGATGACGAATCCGTGCACTTACGGAATCGTAACACTAAGCTCATTAATTCAGATAGAGGCTCCAAAATAGTTAGCACCTCTAAAAATAACAACTTACCCGGATGGGTAATTATGATTAGTCTAAAAAGGGACAAAAGTTTAACTTGACCTACGGTATTGGTGAAGTCTTGGATGATAGTAAGTTAGGGAAACTATGTCTATGCATGTCTAGGAAGATATGACTTCGACTTAGTGTATTTAGCTTAGCGGAACTAACTAACGCTACCCCATACAGATCCTAACTAATTAGACCAAAATTTTGTATTAAGATCAGTGGATAGGACTATTTGGAAAACCTCGAAGGTATGGTTACTCTAATGTTGTCCAGGTGACTCACCATAGCCCAGAAGTTTATCCAAAAAATACAAATTTGTTGAATCCAAAGCCAAACTTGAATATAACACAAGGTTTAACCCAACCCAAAAATTTTAATTAAATCATCTCACAAAATCATAAGATTCCCTAATTGAAAACATAAATCGGGTGAGATGAATAAATATTATATTTAAATTAAGTAAGCATTAAATTATATTAAATTTGATTAAATCAAAATAAATACCTATATTAAATTAATTAAATCCTTAAATCAAAATTGAATTAAACTTAGATTAATTAGCGTATTACACATAACTCATTTTAAATCCTTAAAAAATTATTTTAAAATCCTTTGAAAATTATTTTAAAATCTTTTAAAAATTATTTTAAAATCTTTTATAAATTATTTTAAAATCTTTTTAAATTATTTTAAAATCTTTTCAAAATATTTTTTTTGAAAAATTCTCTTAAAAAAATGTGCAGACGCTTACCAAAGGCACTTCCATGTTCATTGGAGGTGCCCTCGAAAGGGTGGAAAAAATCCCGCCCTAATCAATGGAAGGCGCTTTCATCTATTTGAAGGCACCCTCCATAATGCATAGAAGGTGCCTTCAACCTGGTTGAAGGTGCCTTCGGTCCAACTTTTTCCAACGAACAGGGTAATGCTCTGTTTGCAATTTCGGACACAATAAGGCACCTTCTAGCCACTTTCTGTCACATTATTTCATCTATAAACCTCAAAAATGCCTCCTAGGTATGCCTTAACTCAATTTATCTCATCAATACTTAGTTTATAAGTATTTTCTTTGTCAATTTGTGTTAATATGCTTGTATAAAATTAGGAAAAGATGGCATGTTGCCCCTAGCCCTAATAATGCCCCATCTGATGATGCTAGATTTCCCTCTGAGTGACTTAGGCTAGACTTTTTACAACATACATATATTGAACTTAAGTCTAGATTTCTGAGTAGGTCTTTTTTTACTAAGTAATGTGCACCTACCATTGAGGTCATTAGCTATTATCAATTAGAAAGACTTGTTTACTATAGTCATTCAGTAAACCTAGACCTGTGTAACACCCACGAAATATTAAGATAGGTATATGGATATTATTTTCTTTAGAGCATAGAAATAAAAAGGTTAAGAGAAAAGGGAAAAATAGAAACCAAAAATAGAATAAGAAGATGTGAGGTCAAGGATTGAACCTTGAACCTCCCACAAATAATGGAGATAAATTGATGTATGATAACCACTAGGATAATGAATAATATTTGGATAGAAAGAAAATAAAAGAAAACTAAGCAAAAGAGCAAGAGAAAACTAAGTGGCTTACCTCCTCTTCCTCTTGGTTAAGAGAAGAAGCAAGCAAAAGGTAAATTGCCTACTTCCCTCCCTCTCTCTATTTTTCGTGGGAATTAAAGGAGTGGGGGGAAAAGAGGAGGTGAGGAAATGAATGAAGACATGTTTCATTGGCAAAGGAATAAATAGATTGGGAGAAGAAAAACAAGAGATTAAATTTCTTTTCTTCCTCCTTCTTTCTCCTTCCTCATTCTTCACCGAAACCAAGAGCCTTTCCCTCTCCTTATCCCAAAAGCTAAGCTAAGTTCCTCTCCAAGAAAACTAAATTTCGAGAAGAAGCCTTCAAGTTCTATCCCTTCCAAGCAAAAGAAGCAAAAGGAGGTACAAGAAGAAGAAGCTTTCTCCTTCCTTGGCACTTAGGATATCTTTTTCCTTAAGAAAAACCACAAGCGAAAGGATGTAAGTTTCCCTCACCTGTGGTACAATAGCTTGTGTATTTTTCTATGAGATTTGGTTGCCTAAAAACCTAGGATACCTTCATGAAAATTTCGTCCAAGACAAGACCAAAAAGAAAGATCTAGGAAATGTAAAGACCTAAATTTTGACATGCTCAATATGCTTCTTGTAACATGTATTTTATGGTAGGGATTTATCTAATGTTCATATGCTAGAATATTTGTTAGAACTTAGAGTCATACCCCTAGACTCTCGACCAAATATGAACAAAGGAAATAGGTAAGTTAAGACTCAAACCAAGCATGTTTCTTATTTTTGTTTATGATATGTGCCTCATGATGAGGAAGTTGTTAACATAATATGCTCATGCCTATATGATGATTAAACTTCATTCCATGCTCATATGTATTTGGCCATGATATGGCTAGGGGCCTAGAAAAAAATTGTTAAACCTAAACTAATTATGCCATGATCCTCCTTAAGACAAGTTATGAAATTAATATGACATGCTCATGTTGTTTCTTGAAATAATTGCTATGAAATTTGTTAGGGTTCTCATGTTTTTTTTTTATGACACTTGAACCCTAGTTTTAAGTCTTACAAGTTTCGGCCACAACATGTTTAAAGGCCTAGGAAACTTAGCACCTAACCTAATTATGCTCATGCTGTTCCTTGAAATAATTGCTAAGAAAGTTGTTTAAGGTTCTCATGCTTTTTATGACACTTCAACCCTAGTTTAAGTCTTACAAGTTTCGGCCACAACATGTTTAAAGGCCTAGGAAACTTAGCACCTAACCTAATTATGCTCATGTTGTTCCTTGAAATAATTGCTATGAATGTTGTTTAGGGTTCTCATGCTTTTATGATACTTGAACCCTAGATTCAAGCCTTACAAGTTTCGGCCACAACATGTTTAAGGGCCTAGGAAACTTAGCACCTAACCTAATTATGCTCATGTTGTTCCTTGAAATAATTGCTATGAAAGTTGTTTAGGGTTCTCATGCTTTTATGATACTTGAACCCTAGATTAAAGCCTTACAAGTTTCGGCCACAACATGTTTAAGGGCCTAGGAAGCTTAGAACCTAACCTAATTATGCTCATGAAGTTCCTTGTAATAATTGCTATGAAATTGGTTTAGGGTTTCCATGCTTTTAGGACACTTGAAACCTAGTTACAAGCCTTAAGGGTTTCGGCCACAACAAGTTTAAGGGCCTAGGAAACTTGGAACCTAACCTAATTATGCTCATGATGTTCCTTGTAATAATTGCTATGAAACTTGTTTAGGGTTTCCATGTTTTTATGACACTTGAAACCTAGCTCCAAGCCTTAAAGGTTTCGGCCACAACAAGTTTAAGGGCCTAGGAAACTTGGAACCTAATCTAACTGTGCTCATGATGTTCCTTGTAACATTTGCTTAGGTTTCACATGCTTGAATGTTGTTTTTAACCCAATGTAATGATTGATAAGATTCGGCCATGATAAGATTTATAAGCTTAGGAAACCTAGAACCTAACCTAAAGCATGCTCATGATGTTTCCTTATGGTATATGATATGATATTGGTTTAGGGTTCACATGCTTGTATGTTGATTTCTAACCTAAGTCACATCTATATGTTTCGGCCATTACATGACATTAGGGTTAGAAATCAAATATGATTTTCCCATGTATCTCACATGAAATGTTTATAATGTGGTAAGAGCTTGTTATGCTTCTATGTTTAATTATGAACACTTATGATCTATGTATGATGGTAACCCTTATGCTATGCTGTGTGCTATTTATGATGAGCTGTGTGCCCAAATTATGCATGTAATTATGATGAGCTGTGTGCCCAAATTTTACATACCATTATGATGAGCTGTGTGCCCAAATTCTGTATGGTATGATATGATAAGAAATATGATGTGCATGAAATATTAAGAACCATGATATGTATGACATGCTACTTTACTTTATATGGCTTGTACCAAGGGTGGGCTCCATAACCGCCCCGGGGTCGATGGACTAAGAAACGGGCCTCGTTAGGGATGGGCTCCTAAGTGCCCCTAGGTCGATGGACTAAGAAACGGGCCTACACTACAACAAAAACTACAAACGACAACACCCCTACGACAATGATTTTAAGAGAAAGCGTTGCGTATTTGCTCAAAGACAACGGTTTTTGCCAAAACCGTTGTCTTTGAACTCCCCATTAAATATAAAAGACAACGGTTTTGGCAAAACTGTTGTCATTGAGCAATATTTTTTTAAAACGACAACACTTTTTACAACGGTTTTATAAACCGTTGTCTTTATCCGCCTTTTTAGCGTCTACGACAACAGTTTTGAAAAAAAACCGTTGTAATTGAATTTGGTCATTTTCCCCCCTCGCTGTTTTCCTTTCCCTCGTTGTTTTCTTTTCGGCGCCGTGTTTTTCCTTTGCGCTCCCGAACCTAGGGTAATTTTCTTTCCCTCTCCTCATACAATCTCTTCACGCCATCCCGTCGACCACTGCATCTTCCTCCACAACGGTGTGCTCTCCTCTCTCTCTTATTCTCACCCTCACTCTTGATTTGTCTACCTTTGCCTCCTAAAGGTTTGAGATGAGCCATGTCCTTGGTGCGCTCCTTGCATCTTCCCCTCTTCTGGCACAAGCCTGGACCCGCTGCCTGCGTGCCAATGCAGGTAGCGCCAACTTCATCATTGACAGGAGCGACGATGCGGTCTTCATCACCTTCTCCGGGGCGCAAGCCGTCGCTTCTTCGTCTGACCTTGGCAGAGGGTTCTTCGAACCTGTTTCCCTATATAGCAACACACACGACATCTTCGCACCGCTGGGAAGAGGCGAGGAGGGTGACGGCTGGAAGCCGTAGCCCATGCTCCTCCAGGCCAGTGCCCTCTGCTTGTTTATGAGCTTGTACTACACCTCCGAGTTCCAAGTTTGCGCTCGATCTTTTTTTCCATCGATTAGGGTTTCCTCTGCTTCAGATTCAATCGAATTAGGGTCATTTTTTTAAAAAAAATAATTCACCAAATCGTCTTAATCGTATCATTAATTGAATATGGCGATCATTTTCCACGAGATTTGTTCCTCTAGTTTTTCTTAATGACTTCTTAGATCAAAGAAGAACATGAAAACATACGTCTGTTTCGCAGGTACGCAAGCTTCTTCTGCAGGGTCTATAGCAGACTGCAAAGGCATCAGGATTTTAGCCATGGCATCCTTGTTTATTGTTGTTTCTATTCATGTCTATAGAACTACAGCAGAGTCGGAGATGCATATTTCTACATTATATGCTCCAAGAAGACTGCCCATTTTCTAACAAAGAGAGTCAACAAGTTTCAGTCAAAATAGGCTAATTTTTCTATGCCTGGAGAAGGCAGCAGAATCTTTGATGTCCAAGTAAGTTTGATCTGCTTTCCATCATAAAATTAGCATGTGACATCTTCTATACTCCTTTTGTTGTTTAGTCAGTATTAAGATAAGAAGTTCTAATTTTAAATCATTAATTAGTATTAGGATGGCGCCGAAGCCGCTGGACTACGATTTGCTGAATGAGAATGTGAAGAAAGTTGCATATGCTGTCAAAGGGGAGCTTTACCTGCGGGCTTCGGAGTTGCAGAAGGAGGGGAAGAAGGTTATCATGCTTTCTCATACACAATTTTCGTTGATTGTTCCACAACATGATTTGAGTTAAATAGAATAAATTTTATTGAAAGAGACTCTTATTTCGATTCCTGAAAGATCTGACTTTGATTGTTTTTTTTCCATTCTTGTTATCTGGTTGAAGATATCTTCCTGGTTTATTTAGCAATGTATATGTTTGCTTTATTGCTTGTATCAAGATATGAAGTGCACATATGCCTTTGATTCTTTTTATTGTTAGCTTGTTGGGGTGCCACTTGTGAGATTAAAATTTGAGGTTATAATACTGCACTCCCCTTGCAATTTATTCTTAAGAAACAAGATACAAGTTGGACTTACTTTCCATGAGATTGGTTTTATTTGTTGTTTGCAAATTATTTTCACAAATGTCGGGAACCCTCATGCTCTCGGATAGAAGCCATTAACGTTTCCCCGTCAGGTTTCCATTTTCTCTTTATTCTTTCTTAAAAACTACTTGTATCAAAGTGTTGATCATTCTTCTCTATTGCTTGACTTAAGGAACTCAATGAGAAAAAATCATCTTCACAAGTCAAAAATTCCTTGTACATGGAGCAATTTCTCCTTCTCTGTGCTCCCTGAGATAAAGAGACATTTTCCATTAGATTTCTCTTTTTAATGGTGTAATTTTTTACCTATACTATTCTCCAGGTGGTAGCATTGTGCCAAGCTCCATTTCTATTGAATGACCCTAATGTCGGGCTTTTATTCCCAGCAGATGCCATTGCAAGAGCTAAACATTATCTTTCATTGAATTCGGGTGGTTTAGGTATTCACATATTCCTACAATTTTCAACTCGCAGTCTACTTAAACCTTTTCCTTTTTGATGCAGTCTGTTTCTCAAGCTAAACTGCTTTGCAACTTGTTTCCTCTTGTTAACGGTGATCTGGAAAAAAAATGTATTCTGTACATGTTTGTGCATTTGTAACCCAAGCAATTTTTATGTTGACCTTTTCATAACATTTGTGTCATATTCCAGTTTTTAGTTGTATCTTTATATGTAACAAACCCAAAACATCATCTGCAGGCCTTGTTATTTTTTTCATGTTGATGAGTAAATATTGTTTTAGTCATTTTGATAAGAATCTCAACTTTCTTTCGAGCAATCAGGTGCATATAGTGATTCTCGAGGACTTCCTGGAATTAGGAAAGAATTTGCAGAGTTCATTGAAAAATCTATGCATGAGTTGGACTTTTTTATTTCTTCTTCTAACTCTTGACATTTTGTATGGCCGATAAGTCATTTGCAAGGGATGTTCAATCGAACTATCAGATTATTAGAAGCAGGTATCGAGCCAGTGTAAGTCCATTTGCATGTCTAAATATCATTTTGTTAATCATTCAGCCACCATATTTTATTATCATCTTTTTTATGCCAGATATGTATTTGACGGTCAACCTCCAGAGTTGAAGAAACAAGAACTTGCCAAAAGGCTAGTCTTTACAGTTTTGTCATTGTCCCCCTCCTTTTTTTTTGTTGCAAGATAATGATAATCTTTAAGATTATTTTATTCTTTAGATATTTAAAGAGGAAAGATGCAACTAACGATCTGAACACAACAATTGAGGTCATTGCTTGTGCATAACAAGTACCTTTATTGGGACTCCTTAGTCTGCTAGAATTTCTTTTGCTATCTTGGTTACATTTGTTGTTTGCAGACTGGTGATTTGGAGGGAATTGAAAAGTACAGCAAAAGGACTGTCAAGGTAATCTTTGATATTGCTATTTTATTGGAAATTACCATGAGGATCTTATTGATTATGATGCAATCAACATAAAGTTATCATGCTGATTATCTGTTTTCTTCATATGTAACATAGAGTTTCTTTAAATATATTTTGAACTTTCAAATTACTTTTTTGAAGAATTTGATTCCAGTAGATGACTGTAGAGTTTTTTCACAGGTAACCAAGCAACATAATGAAGATTGTAAACGCCTCTTAAGACTAATGGGTGTGCCTACTATTGAGGTAAACTAGTCCACTTTCACTTATTGAATTCTTTATCCTTGCAACAAGAATTTGAACTAACAATGACACAATTTTACTTTCTCTTGTAAACATTTCCTAAAGCTGCATGCAATTGCTTAATATACAAGTATTGTATCTCTAGTTTTAGAAGCTAAACTCATCTTTCTGATCTAAAGGCACCCTGTGAAGCAGAAGCTCAATGCGCAGCTCTTTGCAAAAGTGACAAGGTAAAATGATGCAATGTAACATGATATGGGTTAGGTTTTAAGGGTCTTCAGATGAGGAAAGAAAAAGAAGAAAGAGTCAAAGGAGGTAGGCCAATAACGGCCGAAACATACTTTCAGAACAAAGGTAGGCCAATATCGATCGATACATGCCTACCGTATGAAGGTAAGTCAATATTGGTCGGGACATACCTTCAGAACAAAGGTAAACCAATATCGGTCGATACATGCTTGTCGTATGAAGGTAAGCCAATAACGACCGAAACATACTCCAGAGCAGAGATAGACCAATATCGGCCGATACATGCCTGCCGAATGAAGGTAGGCCGATGTCGGTCGATACATGCCTGCCGAACGAAGGTAGGACAATATCGGTCGATACATGCTTGCCGTATGAAGGTAAGCCAATAACGACCGCTACATACTCCGAAGCAAAGATAGACCAATATCGGTCGATACATGCCTGCCGAACGAAGGTAGGCCAATATCGGTCGATACATGCTTGTCGTATGAAGGTAAGCCAATAACGACCGCTACATACTCCGAAGCAAAGATAGACCAATATCGGTCGATACATGCCTGCCGAACGAAGGTAGGCCAATATCGGTCGATACATGCCTGCCGAACGAAGGTAGGCCAATATCGGTCGATACATGCTTGCCGTATGAAGGTAAGCCAATAACGACCGATACATACTCCAGAGCAAAGATAGACCAATATCGGTCAAGAGGGTTCTTTCGAGCAAAGAACCCACATAGTTCCTTCAATGAATACCTTAGAAACATGTTGAATAAAATATTATTTTTTAACACAACAAAGATACAAACAGAAGTCACATGAAGAAGAATCATACATGAATACATCGAATAGAATAATTCATGATAGAGAATATATATTTTGGCGGGAAATATGCTTTCAGCTTGTCTTGCAGGCGCTAAACGACAAAGAAGGTACATTTGGGGTACAAAAAAGATTCCTTAAAAATTATCTTCTGCAAGGGCGCAGCTGACGTCATCTCATAACGAACTCTAACAAACCGGGGTCCACTTCATGGCTACGGAGGTTACATGAAGTGGTATAAAAGGGGGAATCATCTCCGTTGGCTGGGGAAGTTCACATCATTGTGTACTTTCACAACCCTAATTTTCTGACTACTGTTCATCTTCTTTTCTTCTTTCCTTCACATCAAGAGAGATCACTGACTTGAGCGTCGGAGGGCCTAGCCAGGGATTCCCACCCCGGTCTTAGGTCACTGACGATAGCGTTGGTTGGTCTCTTGTGCGCAGGGAGCCGCGGGAGCTTTGGGAGTTTGATTTTCTCCTATCTAGACGGGGATTTCTTCCTACTTATCAGATTTCCTTCGGTGACTCTGGTTTTCTTCCGATCCGCTTTGGGTTTCTCGGGTCGAGGTTCTATCGGCATTATTCTTCATCAGTACGGTGGGTTTCCTTCTTCCGGATCTCCTTCACGGTTAGCTTCTCAGACAGGATCAAATTTGGCGCCGTCTGTGGGAACTTCGCCTGAATCTGAGACTACATGATGGACGAAGCTGGGAAGTCGAACCTACTTACTATCAGTCGCGAGGATTTGGATCTCCTCATTAATTCTCATGTTCAGAAAGCCCTACAACAACAGCAGCAATAACTGCAAGCTCATACTGGGGCCACTCTGCTGACGGCTCATCATCCGGCGATATCAACTACTGAGCATCGGAAAGGAAAGGAGATGGAAGAAGAAGAACCTTTGTATTTTCCTCCAGCTACTGTTTCTCCAACCAGGCGTCCACGAGCCTTCCTTCACACTCCCTTGGATCCAGGGGGTAAGAGGCCTGTGTTCCAAGAGTCCTCTGGTGAGGCGTCGGACAGAGAGAAGCTTAAGATTAAAATGATAACTAGTGATAGTTCAACAGAAAAGGTCATCTCTCCATTCTCACAAAATGTATTAGATGACCCACTTCCTAAGCGATATCAGAATCTGCAAATTGGAGAATATACTGGAACCACAGATCCGGAAGATCACTTGTTGAAATTTGAGAATGTAGCCTTGTTGCAACAATTCTCCGATGGGGTGAAGTGTCGGATGTTTCTCACTACTCTTGGGGGAGCAGCACAGCGCTGGTTCAAAAGATTACCTGAAAAGTCTATTCGAAAATTTAAAGATTTCAAGAAAGTCTTTCTACATCATTTCTCCAGCAACAAAAGGTATCATAAGACCCCGTGGAGCCTATTTTCAATTAAGCAGACGTCTAAAGAATCCATCCGGGCATATATTAAAAGGTTCAATCAGGTAGCTATAGATGTACCTAATGCTACTACTGAAATATTAGTAAGTGCTTTCTCTCAGGGTCTAAATGATAATGATTTTTTTAAAGATTTTGTAAGAAATCCTCCTGTTAATTTTGATTCCCTGATTGAACGTGCCACTGAGTTCATTAACGTAGAAGAAGCTCAAGCTGCTCGTAGGAAAGAAGGTGTTCCCTCTTCTCCTACTCACGCGAAGGAGAAGGTTCCGACCCCGGTACCCCGACCAAGAGGACCTAGAACTACTCATCCACCTCATCGATAACCAGATTATCGTCCACAAGCTGTACAACATGTAGAGATGCAGCCGGAGGCACCAAGAAGATGGTGTACTTATTATAAAACTAGCAGTCATCACATTGATGACTGTTTTGTTTTGAGAAATAGGCGAGTCAATAAAGAACGCTATCAGAGGCAGAACTATTACCGGCAGCAGCACCCCAAGCAGCAAAGTCCGCTCAAACCGGAATATCACCCGGATGGAACCCGGCAAGAAGCAATACCGGTACCAGCTGGTACCAGCCAAGTATCAGATAAAGCACCTTCCGAAACCACAATGACTCGTCAGGAAGAGAATAGAAACAATGCTACTTGGGGTAATATTAACATGATTACGGGCGGACCCACTGATGGGGATTCTAACAGAGCCAGAAAAGCACATGCCCGAAGATTGGAGATTCATGCAGTAGGATGCAGCATGGAACGAGCAGCCGGTCCTGAAATAAGCTTTGGGCCCAAAGATCTTGAGGGGGTAGAAATACCTCATGACGACGCATTGATCATCAAAGCTGTGATAGCCAACTACGCCATCGCTCGTACCTTCATAGACACTGGCAGCTCAGTCAATATTATATTCAAGAAGGCTTTTGATCAGCTACAAATTGACCCCAGTGAACTTCAATCGATTGCAACTCCTCTGTATGGATTCACAGGCAATGAAGTGCAACCTTTGGGTCAAATAAAATTGGCCATTTCTCTAGGAGAGGAACCCCTGATGAGAACTAGGAGATCCTGTTTTATGGTAGTAGATGTTCCATCTTCTTATAATGTGATATTGGGTCGGCCTGCCTTGAACGAGTTCAGGGCGGTCGTTTCTACTTTCTGTCAAAAGGTCAAGTTTCCTGTGGAGGATCAGGTTGGAGAAGTACGAGGCGATCAAAAGACAGCCTGGAAGTGTTACGTAGAAATCATTCGAACTGAGGCCAACACCGCCCGGAAGATTCAAAGAATGGAAGTTAATGTCATTCGCGAAAAGCAACCCGTCCTAGTTTATGAAGAAAAGGAAGAAGTTCAAATCCAGACTGGGCGGCCAGAAGCTACCACCTACATTGCAGCCGATCTTGATCCTGATCTTAAAGCTGAGTTGGTGCAATGTTTGAAGAAGAATAATAATGTATTTGCCTGGACTCCCAAAGAAGTTTCGGGCATTTCTCCTGCTGTCATGGAACATTCCTTGCATGTCTTTCCGGATGCCCGCCCGGTCATGCAAAGGAAGAGGAGTTTCAGTATGGAGCAAAACCAGATTATCAAGGAAGAAATAACCAAGCTTATGGAGGCCAGATACATTAGGGAAGTGCAATTCCCAAGCTGGTTGGCTAATGTGGTGTTAGTCTCTAAACCTGGGAATAAATGACGAGTGTGCATTGACTTTCGAGATCTCAACAAAGCTTGCCCGAATGATTACTATCCCTTGCCCAGGATTGATCAACTGGTTGATTCTACTGCCGGATGCGAATATATTTCCATGCTAGATGCATATCAAGGTTATCATCAAGTCCCCTTGGACAAAGAGGATCAAGAAAAGGTTAGTTTTATAACATCTGAAGGCACTTATTGTTATAATGTTATGCCCTTTGGACTAAAGAATGCAGGAGCAACCTATCAAAGGCTTATGAATAAGGTCTTTCAAAAGCAGATTGGTAGGAATATGGAAGTATATGTTGATGACATCTTAATTAAGTCTCTTCAAGCTGCTGATCTGTGCAGGGATATAGAGGAGACTTGCAAGACATTAAGACAGTATGGGCTCAAGTTGAACCCAAGCAAATGCTTGTTCGGCGCGAAGGGAGGAAAATTCCTGGGATATATGGTGTCCGAACGGGGGATAGAGGCCAACCCGAGCAAGGTCAAGGCACTGCAGAGCATGGAGCCACCCAGCAACCTGAGAGAAGCTCAAAGATTGACAGGCCGAATCACAGCCTTGTCTAGATTTATTTCTAGATCAGCTGATCGTAGTTTCCATTTCTTTAAAATACTCAGAAAGGCTAATGAGTTTCAATGGAATGAAGAATGTGATAAGGCTTTCCAAGAATTGAAAGATTATTTGGCTACCCTCCTTGTATTGGCTAAACCCATAGCAGGAGAAACTCTATGGGTATATTTGTCGGCTAATGAAAACGCTGTGGGTTCTGTATTAGTCAGGCAGGAAGGAAAAGAGAAACAACCTGTATATTTCTCTAGTCATTTATTAAAGGGAGCTGAGTGTAGATACACTACACTAGAAAAATTAGCTTATGCTCTAATATTGACTGCTCGGAGGTTGCGCCCATATTTCTTAGCACATGAGATTGTTGTCTTAACCAATAGCACTCTTGGACGGGTATTGCTCAACCCAGAGGCATCAGGACGGTTAATCAAATGGACAACCGAGCTTGGGGAATATGACATCCAATATCAACCCCGCTCGGCCATCAAGGCACAAGCTCTAGCAGATTTCATCATAGAGGTTCAAGGTCCAGAAGAAGAAGATACCTGGAAGGTTTATGTGGATGGCTCTACAACTAGACAAGGCAGTGGAATTGGTATTCTTCTTATATGCCCAAGAGAAGACAGACTTCAACTCTCCATTAGATTGAATTACAGAGCTACCAACAATGAGGCTGAATATGAAGCTCTAATAGCTGGCTTGCAGGATGCTCGGCATGTAGGGGCAGCTTGAGTCCTTATATATTCTGATTCTCAGCTAGCAGCTCAGCAATTATCAGGTATTTTTGAAATCAATAATGATAGGCTTAAGTTATATGCTGAGGCATTCGATAAGTTGAAGTCTCAATTTCAAGATGTGAGCATACAAAAAATTCCTCGATCGGAGAATCAGGTGGCAGATGAATTAGCTAAATTAGCCTCTGCTGTAGTGCCATGGAGTCTTGATCGACCAGTGGAGAAGACCCTATTAATTTCCTGTATTGAAAGACAGACTGATATAGAAATTCATGGTGATTGGCGAGCTCAAATTATATTATATTTACAGCAAGGTCTTCTTCCAAGAGATATAGAACAAGCCAGGGTATTTAAGAAACGAGCTGCTCAATATACTATGGTGGGGGAGCAATTATATAAAAGGGCTTTTTCCAGACCTTTGCTCAAGTGTGTAGGCACAGAAGACACACAATTTATTTTACAGGAGGTGCATCAGGGTTCTTGTGGTAGTCATATAGGAGGAAGATCTTTGGCTCGTAAAATCCTCTTAGCGGGATATTTCTGGCCCACTCTACATGAAGATGCCGCTAAACTGGTAAGAACTTGTATTTCTTGTCAAAAGCATCAGAATATATTACATCACCCTACCCAGTTATTAAGAACCTCTATAGTCTCGTGTCCCTTTGATCAATGGGGTATGGACATAGTGGGTCCATTTCCTATGGCTGCTGCACAAAGGAGGTTCCTGTTGGTGGCCGTGGATTATTTTTCTAAATGGGTGGAAGCAGAACCACTTGCTAGGATTACAGAAGACGCGGTTATTAAATTCTTATGGAAAAATATAATCTGCAGGTTCGGCATTCCTCATAAATTAGTCTCTGATAATGGAAGGCAGTTTCAAGGCAATAGAATCCTAGACTGGTGTCAGAGTTATGGGATTACCCAGGCCTTCACCTCTGTAGCTTACCCGCAGAGCAATGGTCAAGCAGAAGTAACTAATAGGGAGATTATTAGAGGACTGAAAACTAAGCTAGATCATGTCGGAGGTTGCTGGGTAGACGAGTTACCCAGTGTTCTCTGGGCATATCGTACTACGCCTCGTGAAGCTACAGGAATCACTCCTTTCCAGTTAGTCTATGGAGGAGAAGCAGTAATCCCCATTGAGGTAGGAGTAGAGTCTGACAGAAGACAATTGTATGATGAGGATAATAGAGACCGACGACTTATGGAGCTGGACCTAATCGAGGAAATAAGGGATAAAGCTGTTACTCGTCTTATATCATATCGACAGAGGATGAGACAGAATTACAACAAAAGGGGCATCCCCAGATTCTTCAAAGTAGGGGATTTGGTATGGAAACGAGTTAAGCCTATGGGAGATGTCAGCAAGTTGGCACCATAATGGGGAGGGCCTTATAAAGTGATAGAAAAGCTCACGTCAGGCTCATACTATCTCCAGGATGCCGAAAGAAGAATGTTGGAACGCCCTTGGAGCGCTAATCATTTACAACCCTATCGAGCCTGATTTGATCATATTACTTTAAATATGTTCACAATCATTGGAATTCCCAAGCGAATTGAGATGATTGCAGTTTATGTACTTTGTTTCTTTGATGAAAGTCAAGCAAGATAAATATTGACACAGGAAATAAATATGGTTCATACAAATTGATAAGTATCAGAAGAAGCCTCCTTTCTATTTTTCAAGTAGTAAGATAAGGGGAAATCCTAAAGGCCTAATCAGCTCCCCTCAAGGAATTACAAGCCAACATGAGGTTAGCCCAAATATTATATTATGCTTTCGTATAAACCAAAGTCGATCGGGAACACTCTATGAAGTAATCCGGACGGGTCTGCATAGGAGGAAATGGAGACTCTAAACTATTTCAGAGCAAAGTCGATCAGGAAATTCTATGGGGTAACCCGGATGGGCCTCCATAGGAAGAACCGGAGACTCTAAACTATTCCAGAGAAAAAGTCGATCGGGAAATTCTATGAGGTAACCCGGACGGGCCTCCATAGGAAGAACCGGAGACTCTAAACTATTCCAGAGAAAAAGTCGATCGGGAAATTCTATGGGGTAACCCGGACGGGTCTTCATAGGAGGAACCGGAGACTCTAAACTATTTCAGAGCAAAGTCGATCGGGAAATTCTATGAGGTAACCCGGATGGGCCTCCATAGGAAGAACCGGAGACTCTAAACTATTCCAGAGAAAAAGTCGATCGGGAAATTCTATGAGGTAACCCGGACTGGCCTCCATAGGAAGAACCGGAGACTCTAAACTATTCCAGAGAAAAAGTCGATCGGGAAATTCTATGAGGCAACCCGGACGGGCCTCCATAGGAAGAACCGGAGACTCTAAACTATTCCAGAGAAAAAGTCGATCGGGAAATTCTATGAGGTAACCCGGACGGGCCTCCATAGGAAGAACCGGAGACTCTAAACTATTCCAGAGAAAAAGTCGATCGGTAAATTCTATGAGGTAACCCGGACGGGCCTCCATAAGAAGAACCGGAGACTCTAAACTATTCCAGAGAAAAAGTCGATCGGGAAATTCTATGAGGTAACACCGGACGGGCCTCCATAGGAAGAACCAGAGACTATAAACCAAAGTCGATCGGGAAAGTCTATGAAGTAATTCGGTCGGGTCTTCATAGGAGGAACCGGAGACTATAAATCAGAGCCGATTGGGGAATTCTATGAAATACATCAGGCAAGATTTCACAGAAGAAATCAGAGATTTCAAACTAACGCAAGGTATAATTAATCAGGGAATCTCCTGGCTTCGAAGCCTAATTAAGCAGGAATTGAGAAGGGATTCTATACGGGAGCCCAAATATATGAAAGTCTTTATTCAAAATCCGGCTGGGATATTATACTTAGCCTGAAGATCAATAATTTTATACAATTCCATATCCAGTCTCAACTAAGATCATTTATCCTCGGGGAGATACAAAGCATACCGGATGTCACTTAAGGAAGAATCCATCAAGACAAGGCTTAACTCTGAAAGATGAACAAGGGATTTTTCTAATAAAGTTTATACTTAGCAATCAAAAGCATGTCAGGAAGGGGTATTCTTAAACTAGAATAAAGGAGAAGCAAGTAAGTGTTAAAGTTTTCTTACACCTTGCAAGTACTTAATTACTCAGTATCAAATGCACTTTTTCCACTGTCAGTTCTTACTTTACAAGTTTTTATGAATAATTTCCTTAAACATTAGGAAAAGGGCCTTACAACTCTGAGGGTAGTTCTTCATTAAGCCTGCGTCGATTTATGAAAGAGAGGGGAGGTTCTTGGGGTAGATATCCACCCTCTTTTAGCTGTCGGAGAACTCCCGATACAGAATGATTTAGCGCACCCGCTATCCTGCGAACAAATTCCCGGGCAAATGCTGGGGACTGTAAGTAAGCTTGCCGCCATTCTTCCCACCGACCCTTTTCCTGCTCCTTATAATTCTGGAAATCAGCTTGCAGCTTTGTGTTTTGTTCTTTTAAAACATCCTTCTCCGATCTTAGCTGTTCCAATTCCTTCTGGAGCAGTGATAATTCGTTATCTTGAGCTTTCCTCAGCTCTTATTCCTGTAGAATAGTGAAATCATGAGAAGCCAGGTCCTGAGCTTGGTCAGAAAGACAGACATTATGAAGCTTCTCTACTTTCTCTAAGATAAGACTTTTCTGAGAAGCATCTAAGAGAGCTTTCTCTTTTAGAGCGATCTCCAATCGAAGACCGGAATGCAGTCGATCCACCTGTAATTCTAAGGTTTTTCTAGCCAACTCTTTGTCTTTTAATAGTTGCTGGCATTCTTCCAACTCTTGTTTTAGGATCCCCAACTGTTGATCCTGCAAGGCCACCTTCTCTTGCAATTGAGTCGGGTCACTAGTAGAAGAAGGAGACACGGCCCTCAATGTTTCCAATTGAGTTTTTAACTTCTGGTTCTCCTGATCTTTAGCTACGAGTAGCTGGTCAATTTGTAAACTTGAGGCAAGTAACTAAACAAGAAGGTAAGGTAATTAGGAATCAGTAGAAAAAATCGATAGCATATAACCAGAAATGCTTACCGCTACTGCTTGGCGACTATGACGATCAGCTCGATGAGGAAGACTAAGGCCCCTTAGCTGCTCTTGGCCTTGTGACCAAGATTCAGCTAATAAGCCCTGTAATTGTAACGAGCCATAGTTGGATGGTTCAGAGGGTCGTCCCAATTGAGAAGGAAGACCCAAAGCTTGTCTGAACAAAGGTCGAGGAATGGAGGACACAGGAGGTAGAGAAGAAGAAGAAGACGCAATAGGAGGAAAAGCAGAAACAAGAGGAGCAGAGAAAGAAGTAGATGGAATCGATGGTAAGACAGGGGAGGGGGATTCAACAGCTGAAGGATTAATATTTGAGGAAGATCTCCAACAAGGCGTCCGTCTAGCTCGAGACCTAGAGGCCAAGGGGGGCAAGGCCAATGCCAAAGGAGCAGAAAATGCAGGAGGAATATCATCCTTCTCAGGAGCAGAAATCGGGGAAGCTGAAACAATAGAAGAAGAAGGGATAAGCAGGCTAGGTCTCATCATCCTAAGAGCAGGATTAGAGATAAGATGAGTGGGAGCTGTCGGGGCCTTACCTCTCTCAAGAGAAATGGGTGCTGGGATAAGAGGAGTTTGCACAAAAGTACCAAAGAAGTCGCTAAAAGGAGAAGTCTTAGTAAGATTTGGCTTCTGAACTAAGGTAACAAAAGGCTCTTCTTCTTCCTCTTCGGCAAGTGAGGCAGCCTCTGCCCGTCGTTCTTCCTCTGAAAGCAATCCCAGAGTAGAAGGATTAGGATCAGATCGGCGAATATGTAACCATTCTTCCCCAAGGCTATTGATAAAAGACTTAGTCATAGCAGAATTTCTGTACATGAAGGTTGGAAGAAGAGCATCAGCTGCAATATAGGTAGCAAACACCATCATCAAAAAGGATATGCTAATTAGTATGGGCAAGACAAAATAATTATACCTACCAAAGGAACTGTCCAAGGGAGTGTCAATGTGGCCTATCCCGAAAGGAAACATCAAACCCTCTTCAATCAGATGCGGCAAACTGAACTTTGCCCCCCGCAGTTTAGGTAGAGCAGAGGCAACAGAGGGATCATTGAGAAGACCTTGAGTGTCAGGAAGCGGGGGAAGCTCATGTATCCATTGAATAGGAAATGGAGGAGAAGAGGAAAGACGCATATAAAAAAAAAATTATACCATTCACCTTGTAGGGGAATGCGATTAAACAGAATGGCCTTGGGACGAGACTGAAACTTAAAAACTCCAACATCTACCCGACGAGGGATGAAGAAGTGATGGAAAAGACGAGGAGACAGGGGGAAATCTAACAGTTTAGATACTCCAATGAAGCCCACCAGAATGGAAAAAGATTGAGCGACGAACTGGTTGAGCGGGATAGCAAAATACCGGCTAACCTCACAAAAGAAAGGGTGAAGGGGAAATCTGAAACCCTGTAAGACTTGGTCCCTGAAGATGGAGATGCATCCTAAGGGAGGAAGGTGAGGACCTTCATGAGGAGCAGGACGGACAATGTAAGAGGGAAAACCATAGGTTGCTTGTAAGTCCACTTCTTCTGTATCTATGAGGTCGGAAGAACATGAGAGGAACCATGCCGGAGAAGAAACTGCCATGAAGAGAAGGGGTTAGAAGAAAAGGAATTGAGAAGCGAAAAGATGGACGGAGGGAAGCAGAAGAAGACTCCGTAAACCCTTGTCCCTTTTCTAGTTCTGTGCTAAAACCTCTAAACAAAAGAGACGAAAGGGAAAAGGAAAATAAAAGGTGCTCAGAAATCGTCATAAAAGGTAATAATATCATAGAATAAAATCAAGGGAAAAAAGATAAAGTCAAATAAACTACCTCGGAAAAGACGTAAAATTTCCCTAGAAATAATTCTTGAAGAGACTTGATGAGGACAAAGCAAAAACTAGTACTATAAATATAGGTTCAAAGCACGGGTCAAGCCTCGAATATTGATTAATGGGAGCAACCTGGTTAAATTGAACCATCCTAATAAATCGACCGATAATTGGGAGTATCTTCGAAATATCGGACGATACCTACCAATGCTTATACATATATCGACCGGGTCAATGAAGAATGGGGAGAATCGGTCGATTAAGATAAATCGATCGATATCGGAAGTCCCATCGAAATATCGGACGGTACTTATATATCGACCGGGTTATTGAAGAGTGAGTCATAGGGAAAGATTGAGCATTGAGAAGCCAAGTAACATTTGGTACATTTACATGAAACCGACAAATTATCCAAAGATAAAGTAAGATTAGCAATCCAGAGATACCATTCAGAAACACATAAGTTTGCTGGAGGATCATGGCAAAGTCTCGATCCCCCTTCTCTACAATAACCGAAAATTAAGTTAGAGTTAGTTTTGGGTACAAATCAGGAGGTCTTTCTTCAATGAGTCTGCGACGGTTCAGGAAATTGAGAGGAGGAACGCGCGCTAAGTAGCCCTCCTCTTCCAATTGTCGAATTGCTCCTTTGTCCCCTGCCGTAAAAGCAGACAAGATGGATCTCACAATCGGCCGGTTGAACTCAGTAGACTCGATCATGGCGGTGGCTCGTTCTTTGTAATGAACATCTTCGTGCTCCTTATAAACCACTAACGCCATCTGAGAGGTTTTCAGTTCATTCTCCCTAGCAGCGACTTCGGTTTTTGTTAAATCAAGGGAATTGGTTAGAGATGCCACCTCATTTTCTTTTAGTTGCAAGGCCTTCAACTTTTCGCTCAATTCTGCTTCATAATTCTCTTTTAGTTCGCCAAGTTTGGAGGTCAGCTCTTGATTAAGGTCCGTAATCAATTTGAATCAGGCTTCAAGTCTCTAAATTTGAGTTTCAAATTGCTTCTTGGCGGTAGCAGAAAACTCGGCAGAAGACAGTTCGGTAACTTGCTGTCGCAACCCTTTGTTCTCCGATTTCAACTTTTCATTCTCAGTGTATAAGATGTGTAATAGTCGGGAGAAACCCATGTTCTCTAGCCACCGCTGGGAGCATATTCAAAACTGTGAGATAATATCTCAAAAACAGAAAGCAGGAGTATATAAGCATACCTTATTCTCTTTGTGAGAAAAGCGATCAATTGCTTCAGGGATGGAAAGTCCCTCAAAAAGGGGACGAACTTCATCCCAAGAACTAGCAAAAGAACCCCCCCAGTAATATGGGGAGGATAGGAATGGCAGAAGAGCCAGCTGAGAAGGCAGAAGTAGGGATAGATGGTGGAGCAAAATCCAAGTAAGAAGAAGGCGAAGAGGGTAGAGATCCTGAAGTCAGAATAGACAAAGGAAAAGTAAAAGAAACGTCGTCAGAAGTACTAGTTTTAGGAAAAGGAGAGGTAGGAAAATTCAAGGAAGGATAAAGTTCTGATAATGTGGGCTCATCGGAAAGAAGGTCGGTTGACGCAAGATCTTCTGAAGCAAGCTCATCAGCAGAAAGAATGAGCCTCCTTTTTGGAGTAGGAGCCCTGGTTAGCTTGCGTCCCGGACGCTTGCCCGTAGAAATCTTAGTTATGGGTTTATCAGAGCTACCAGGGGATGTAAGCTCGATAAGAGGAATAGAGGCAGATGGGGAGACAGCAACAGCTGCAGGAGACGTAATAGCGAGAGCAGGATCAGGGAGGATCTGCGCAACAGGATCCCTAGAAGAACCTCCTGGAGTCTCATGAAGCCCCGACGAGCTAGGCACTTCGGGTAAAATAGTTGGCCCTTCACTTGCAGGGGGAGGGGCAAGAGCAGCTAGGAATTCAGCCTCCTTCGCACGAAGTAGGTCCTCCACGCGTAGTTCGTCATTGATCAAAGCATCATAGAAATTCTCCACTGTATGAAAAGAAGAAACGAGTTAGGTAATTAAAAGCAGTAGAGAAGGGGCAAAATGTTACCTAAGGAAATGGGGGTATCGGGTTTGACGGGGCTTAAACCAAATAGATACAGAAGTTCAACTTTCAACCATTTTGAAATAGAGAGTCGATGACCTAGTAACTTCTCACAATAAACAGGAAAAGAGGGAAGCAGATGAAGCTCTCTAACATCGAGCAGAGGAGGTAAGAAGGATTTCCAAGCATGCGACCAAGGGATGGGTCCGGGAAACTTTAGGAAGAAAAAACGGGATTTCCAGGCCTTGAGAGACGATGGCATATCACCAAAAAGAACCATTTTAGTTCGCGACTGGAACAAGAAAGCACCAGGCTCTGAGAATTTGGGGTAGGAAAACATGAAGAAATTATGAGGAGTAGGAGGAATGTCTCGTAAACGGAAAAGCATGTAAGTGCCACACAGATAACGAAAAGCATTAGGTGCAAATTGTTGCAGGGGAATGTCGAAATATTGACTTATTTCAATCAAGAAAGAGGGGATAGGGAACCTTAAACCCCCTATCAATTGATCCCTGAAAAAAGTCACGCAGTTATCAGGAGGATGATGAGGTCGATCATTCGGTGCGGGGATTATGATTCTATATTCCTTAGGAATTTCATAGTGACGACGGATGGAAATCTAGCATTCTTATCAAAGATAGAAGACATGTGGACATACCAAGGAGCAATCGCTTCCTCAGCCATGAACTGGAGTACAAGGTAACGGATTACTTACTGGGGACAATAAAGAGGATCGTCAAGAAGTAGCAAATACAAAGTTTTTCGATCGCAGACGGCAACAAGAGAGGAGCTTTAGAGGCGAAAACGAAGTTGAGAGGAAGATGAAGGGTTTAGGGTTCAGGAAATACACCACTGTGGACAAAATAGAATTCTTTTTACCCCAGAGAACACTAAGGATCAAAAGGGCGAGTGGTTCACGCGACGTGGCGGCCAGCAAAGGTAGGTGTCAGAACATCATAAAAAGAAGAGTAGGTACATCGGATGGGACAGATCGGATCGCGAGGGGGTTGGTAGTACCTCGAACATTCTCTCACCCGACGGAAAGCCAATCACCAATTAGAAAATTTTGAAAGAAGACGTGATCAACTGGGCCCAATAAAATAGAAAGGACAGAACTTTCTGACCATACTCAGGCTAAAGACAAAAATATTTTAGGGATACTATTTTAGGAGAATGACAAATTTTAATTTGGTCGTACAGAATACAAGTTAGTATTTATTAAAAGAACTTTATATTAACGGAAGTAATTATGGTTATGAATGCTTCAGTCAATGAGATAACACCCGTTGGTGTAAAAATATCGAATAGTGCCAACAGTTATGATAATTTTAGCTGTGATGAATAGCACGTAGGATACCCGAAGAGATGATGAGTGCAACACAACATCTTGTAAATAATAGAAGATTCGGTAACAAGAACAAAGCATCTGAGACAAAAGTTGGTCTTTACATTTATAATCTGATCAGATACACAGTATTACATTCCCCTCAGGAACAACAAACCTCAAATAGAAAACAAATATTACAAGCATACACTCTTGGAGCACTCAGAAAATTTCAATCACCACTGTATTCAAACTTACCATGGAGCGGAGATGGAAATAGCCCACTTCGTCCGAACTTGTCAAGGCGCACAAGAGGCAATATTTTGCCCTGGACGAAGAAAGCAACAAAAAACAAAAAAGCTCAAGGGCAACGAGACAGGGGAACATTGATTCATTCCATGATGGAAAAGTAAATGTAAAAACCACTTCCCCTCTCAAGCCGTGTGAGCTCAGCGAGTGGAGCAATCAAATTCAGCCCAAGGGTAACATGTGATATGCCCTTCACACAACACCCATGGGTCATTTGGCTGCCCCTCTATAAGTAGAAAAATTTTCTCTGAAGTTTCTTGGGTCCTTCAGAGCACCTGCATCTTTGGATAGAAGATTTGAACTGTGAAGCTTCCTCTCTTAAGACGATCCCTTGAACCCCTGGAGTAACTAGAGCAAAAATCCCAATAAACTCATATATAGATCTCACCTGGTCCAACAAAAGTTGCCTCCAAAGAGGAGGATCCACGACCATGGCCTTAGCAACAAAAAGTGGCAAGGAAGAAAAAGAACTGAGAAGGGTTGTGGGTGAAGAGAAGGTTGTAGGCTTGTAGCCCTATTTAAAGGAGAAAAAGGCTCACAGGATTGCTATATTTAATTTATTAAGACAGTGGTACACAAAATCTGTGAAGTCATTTCAAAATCTGTAGCAGAGTCACGGGTAGGAAAAGACAAGGCCATACTTATGTCTAGTCAGTCATCTACACCTCCTTCGACTAGACTTAAGGGGAAGGCTAGTGATATGGGTTAGGTTTTAAGGGTCTTCAGATGAGGAAAGAAAAAGAAGAAAGAGTCAAAGGAGGTAGGCCAATAACGGCCGAAACATACTTTCAGAACAAAGGTAGGCCAATATCGATCGATACATGCCTGCCGTATGAAGGTAAGTCAATATTGGTCGGGACATACCTTCAGAACAAAGGTAAACCAATATCGGTCGATACATGCTTGCCGTATGAAAGTAAGCTAATAACGACCGATACATACTCCAGAGCAGAGATAGACCAATATCGGCCAATACATGCCTGCCGAACGAAGGTAGGCCGATATCGGTTGATACATGTCTGCCGAACGAAGGTAGGCTAATATCGGTCGATACATGCTTGCCGTATGAAGGTAAGCCAATAACGACCGCTACATACTCCGAAGCAAAGATAGACCAATATCGGTCGATACATGCCTGCCGAACGAAGGTAGGCCAATATCGGTCCATACATGCTTGCCGTATGAAGGTAAGCCAATAACGACCGCTACATACTCCGAAGCAAAGATAGACCAATATCGGTCGATACATGCCTGCCGAACGAAGGTAGGTCAATATCGGTCGATACATGCCTGCCGAACGAAGGTAGGCCAATATCGGTCGATACATGCTTGCCGTATGAAGGTAAGCCAATAACGACCGATACATACTCCAGAGCAAAGATAGACCAATATCAGTCAAGAGGGTTCTTTCGAGCAAAGAACCCACATAGTTCCTTCAATGAATACCTTAGAAACATGTTGAATAAAATATTATTTTTTAACACAACAAAGATACAAACAGAAGTCACATGAAGAAGAATCATACATGAATACATCGAATAGAATAATTCATGATAGAGAATATATATTTTGGCGGGAAATATGCTTTTAGCTTGTCTTGCAGGCGCTAAACGACAAAGAAGGTACATCTGGGGTACAAAAAAGATTCCTTAAAAATTATCTTCCTCAAGGGCGCAGCTGACGTCATCTCATAACGAACTCTAACAACCGGGGTCCACTTTATGGCTACGGAGGTTACATGAAGTGGTATAAAAGGGGGAATCCTCTCCGTTGGTTGGGTAAGTTCACATCATTGTGTACTTTCACAACCCTAATTTTCTGACTACTGTTCATCTTCTTTTCTTCTTTCCTTCACATCAAGATAGATCACTGACTTGAGCGTCGGAGGACCTAGCCAGTGATTCCCACCTCGGTCTTAGGTCACTGACGATAGCGTTGGTTGGTCTCTTGTGCGCAGGGAGCCGCGGGAGATTTGGGAGTTTGATTTTCTCCTATCTAGACGGGGATTTCTTCCTACTTATCAGATTTCCTTCGGTGACTCTGGTTTTCTTCCGATCCGCTTTTGGTTTCTTGGGTCGAGGTTCTATCGGGATTATTCTTCATCAGTACGGTGGGCTTCCTTCTTCCGGATCTCCTTCACGGTTAGCTTCTCAGACAGGATCATAACACATTCTATTTTATTTTTTTAACTTTAATATCCTAAACATATTTGTTTGTTATCAATCTCTAGGTGTTTGCGGTTGCCTCAGAAAACATGGATACTTTAACTTTTGGGGTACCAAGGTTTCTCCATCATTTAATGGATCCTAGTTCCAAACAAATCTCTGTGATGGAATTTGACGCTTCAAAGGTATATTTATTCTGCTTATTGCTAATTGAATTACTGTATTTATTCTCATCCTTATTTTTCAGGTTCTTGAAGAGCTAAGACTCACTATGGATCAGTTGATTGATTTGTGTATTCTCTCTGGATGTGATTATTGTGATAACATTAAAGGTAAACTTTCTTATGAGATATTGTACATTCAACAAGTTTAACATACAAGGCTAGTACTCTACTGCTTACTGTTTACGAAATTTGATAACTAATGTTCATTCAAATCTCTAGTATGATAATGCTTGTGTGGTTGAATATGGTGTCAGTGCTACAATTGTTCCATGTCTATGTTACTTGGACTTGATATAGTTCAACATGAGTATGATCGCAATCTCTGACATGGCTATTTTTATAAATTGTACATGTGTTCAATAGGATTAGTGATTGTTCACTCTTAGTGTCACTGTTTGAGTCATTATCCAAGTATCTATATCCAACGCAGATTTGGGCAGTTATGTCATGCTTTGGAAATTTCCATTTTTTTTTAAATGTTTGGTTGAAGGGAAAAAAAACTCTGTTTCTACATTTGATGTTCCATGAAATAAATTATACACATACCTTTTCCCAATACCTCATTCTAACATTTGATGTTACATGACGCTTATTTAGTTGTTTCTGCATTATGCAAGGACTGACGGTTAAATTATATTTTGTGAATACCAGAGTTCCTTTCCTTTCAGACACAGCCTTGATATTCCTCTTCCAATGTGTTACTCATGAATGCAGCTGATTGAGAGAGGATTTATTATTATTATTATTAGGACCATATTTTGATAAGGCTCCTTGAGTCACATGGAGTACATTAGTTGGAAGAGTTTCTCCAATTCTTCTAGCAGTGGCTAACAGTTTTGCAACATGTACAAATAGATACTCAAAGATTATGTTCAAGGGTAGTCATAAGTTTGAGTCAATGTAAAACTTGATGAAGTTGCAAAAAATCCTCTTTAAACCAGTCATTAGTTGAAAACATAAGAGGAGGAAAATTTGCAATTGTCTATTTTTTTCCCTAACTGGATAAAAGTAGTTTTTTAGTTGCTCTTATTCTTTGGTAATCATATTTATAGTAATTTTGACTATAACCACCTCAAACATGCAACTTCGAGTATAAAATGGCCTGTTTCCTTGTATTGCTTATTTTCCAAGAATTCATGTTGTCATGTAGACTATAATCTGGAATTATGGAATTTTATAAGTTTTGTTGAATTTTTCTTTTACAAGTGGGGCAATTCGTGAGGCTTGAGTTTTTTTGATGCAAGAAGTGAGCTTTGTTAGGATGTAGCTTGCCTTGCTAATTTGTAAATTAAAAGCGCGCCATATGGAGAACAACAAATGGAAAACATGTGATTTAATGTATATGGAGAACAGTAATGGAAAACATGTGTATTTTGATGAGTAACAATTCATTTTGTATATATGGATGTTTATTTTGGATTTAATGTAGTAAATATTTAGTTTTGTATTGGTGGTTTGCTTATAGTAAAATAAGATTGGTTGTTTGGTATTAATGAACATTAAAGACAACAGTTAAAAATGTTGTAAAAACTATGTAAACCACAATGATTTTTTTTTGAAAAAAGTGATAAAAGACAACGGTTTTATCCGTTGTAAAATATATTAAAACTGTTGTAAAAAAAAAGCAAAACGAGTTAATATTATCTACCACAACAGTTTATATCTGTTGTAAAAAAAGTCTACCACAACGATTTATTTCTGTTGTTGAAATTATCTACTACAACGGTTTTAAAACGTTGTCATATCCTTCGTAGCCAAATTTGATCATATATACAACAACGGATAAAAACCGTTGTCAAATGTCTACAAAGACAACGGATTCAAAACCGTTGTCGTAGGGCCATACATTCTACAACACCCTCAGTTACAACGGTTTTTTCACCCTACGACAACGGATAATATCCGTTGTCGTTTGCAGTTTTTGTTGTAGTGCTAGTATGTATGCCTTGTAGGGTTCAAGACTTGCTACCTTGGACCTACATAGGACGCGCGCATTTATGTATGTGGTACAAGCCGGGGCCCTAATCATGTTATGATTATGTTTAAGTATGTATGTAATAAGTTTTCAAAGGACATGTTGCATATATTATTGCATGAATCATGTTTTTGAAAGTCATCTCGAATAACACTTTATGATTATGTTACGATATACCATGATGCTTATGATTATGTTATGTTATGTTAGGATGAACTTTATGATTATGTTATGATATGCTATGATCATGATTATGATATGCTAGGATGCCTTTATGATTTTATCATGATATGTTATAATGCTTATGATTATGTTATGTTATGCTAGGATGAACTTTATGATCATGTTACGATACGTTATGATTATGATTATGTTATGCTAGGATGCATGTTATGATATACCATGATACCTTACGATTATGTTATGATATGATGTTTCTATACATGATAAGATGAGTCGTCTTTATGCTTTATGCCTTGGAGATTTAGTTATGTTATACGGTTTTTGTGAGTAGGAAAGGATCTTACTGAGCCTTGTGTGCTCACAACTTACTTTCCTTGTACCACAGATAAGGGCAAAGAATGGATGTACTAAGGGAGCAGTAGGAGGGGGCAAGGAGGACGTGTGTAGTAGTGACTCGGCTAAAGGGAAAGACCTGCTTCTAGTTAATAAGAATTATATTTATGTCGCTTATTTATGACTCCATGACATTTCATCATGCTCTTTGGTATTATGGTTTAAATTTATGTTAAGCATGTTATGTGACTCATATGATAGGTAGTTAGTGATGATGATTTGAAAAGTAAAGAAAAAGTTTTAAAGAAAAAAAAAACTCATACTATAGATAAGACTTCCATTGTTTTAAGAAGAAAAGATAAGTAACCCCCGTCAGCTTAAGCAGGAAGGGGCGGGGCGTTACAACCTGTGTGCCCAATTTTATAACAATCTGGTCAAGATTAATGATTTGACTTATTCCACCATAGTTGGTGGAATGGACTTTAGATTTGCACTCACTCTATTATATGATGACGGCTTAGGACTTAGGAGGTCTGCATGTCCATTTTTGTGTTACCCTAGTAGGGATCTACTATTTGGTGAACCCTACTCCTATATTACATTAAATACTATCTATATGTATTTTTTAGGGGAGGAGAGACTACCTATAGTGATTGACTTTAGGTCACTTTCTCTTAGGGTCCTGGACTATATCCTATATAGAGTCCTAACCACATGCATTTTTCTGATCACATCTCGCGACGTTGTGATGATGCGACCTTCCCACTCTTTCTTTTTGTATACCCTTTGCCAGTGTCTAGACATTGATATTGTGTTACATATGTTTCATAATGTTATCCATGCATCTAGTTTCGTCACTAGGTTGTGGGTTCACATGCCATATTGCCACATTTTGACATACATATTCTCAGCCATAGGGGTAGACATGACTCAAGTTACAACCACTCCCCTTAGCACATATGACGAGATTAGTCAGCATCAGTTTGCATTAGTATATATAGACGTCACTGCTCAGGGGGGACTAGCCTGGAGAGTGGGACCACAAAGATATACCAGGCGAGGATGAGGAAGAGTTACCCGACGAGGAGATGCTAGCATTCACGGTCGATGAGCTCTTTGGATATCCTCTAACTCCGACCTATCCCTCAACCTTGACCCAACCCTCAACCTCACTATCTATGGAGGACCGACTGGCTCAACTCGAGGAGTCCTCTGTATAGCTACGACGGTCAATCTCGAATGGATTTAGCACTATTCGGGGAGAGATGACTACTGGCTTCCCTACTCTCTCAGAGGAAATTACCATTGGTTTCCAGAAGATCCTGTGGACTGTACAAGAACCTGAGTAGCCTCCACCTCTAGCTGATGATCAGCTCTGACTTTATTTACTATACAGTGCATGTTTTGGATTCTATAAATATTTGAACATATGTTATTTGCCATTTTTTACCTCAACTGTTTGATCAACTAGGAATATGTTTGGTAGAATAGGAATACTAAGTATTCTTTTACTTTGTTTGAAAATTTTTAAAATTCTAAGGAAAAATATTTCTTATTTATAGGATCGAGAAGCACTGGGGGGGTGAATAGCCCTCGTGGCTTTTTCACTTGTTTCGATAGTTCGAGTAAAAATGTAGCGAAAATAAGAAAAAAAGCGGAAGCAAAATAAGCGCTAACACTTTTCTTTTACTTAGTTCGGAGCCTGTGGCAACTCCTACTCCAAGGCTCACACTCATTGAGTGTTTACTTTAGACAATTCACTATCAATCCGAAAATTACAAGTATAATAATTGAAAGTATACCGAAACTACGAATACGGAATTTTGGGCGTCCAGTTGTTGGAGTTGTGTTACAACTTCGTCGGATCGTCTTTTGAGCAACGCGCAGTAGCAAGATTGTGAAGAAGAAGTGTGTTGTCAAGGCTCTACTTGAAGCAACCTTAAATAGGTTGTTGAAGGCGCCTTCAGCCTCCATGGAAGGTGTCTCCAACTTGATCCTTATCCCTGCAACTTCGATCATCGATAACATCTGTGTTTTGTGAATTTTATCTCTCCAAAGGTGCCTTCAAGCTCCATGGAAGGTTCCTTCAACACTGTTCACCAAAGGCACCGTCAATCTGTAAAATACCGAAAATAGGCGAATATTAATAATGGAATTTTCTGGAATTTTTGGAAATTTTTCGAGAATTTTTCGGATCTCGTACGAACGAGTTAACGGGGATGAAAACGGGGGTCGGGAAAGCCTCTTTGGGTTATCCCGTTTAAGCGAGGAAATGTTTTATTTTCCTTTTGTTTTTCTCTTTTCTTTTATTCTTTTTCGTTTTCCCGATGCCGCCACTTTTTCTTCTCCTCTCACGCGGCGGTTCCAAACCCCTCGCCTCTCCTTCCCTTTTTCCTCACCGAGCTCTTCTCCCAATTTCCTACGTCCTCCACCCGACGGCGCCGCTTCCCCGCGTACGATGCCCTCGGCCAAGGAAGCCTAGTGTCACCTTCTTCCCGATTCTTTCCCCCATATCCATTCCGAGCGCCGGCAGTCAGCTAAAGCCTTTGATTTGTGCATTTCCTCGCGCCAAGCAGCATCGACCCGAGCCCTAGATCTTTCTCCTCTCTTTTGCCCGATGACGAGCGCCGATCACCAGGTCCGGCACCAGTCGCTTGTGCCCTAGCGCCGCCGCCACATGGGACAGCGTCGTCCTTCTCCACGCCGAGCCCTAGTTTCCCAAGGCCCATTTCTTCCTCTCTGCCGAGGATTTCGTCATTGTTGTCCACTGCAGACTCACACCCGATCACTGCCGATTCCACACCGCCGGTGATCGCTACCTGTTCCCTTCATCTGGTCCAGCCCTAGTTTCTTCATTTGGTGCCCTAGATCTGATCTGCCTATCTCCGGCTACTCAGGTCAGTGACTCCACTTGGGTTTTATTTTCAGCAACTTCATGGGCTGTGAGGCTACAAAATGAATGTTTGGATGTGGTATTGATGTGGGTTTGATTTGTCTACTCAGTTTGGGTGATACTGTTCGCCATCTATTCGGAGCATCAGATGTTATCACCGGTTGTACACCATCTCTGGTTGTAGGACACTAGCGATCGCCTTGAAGGTTAGTGAGTATTGGATTAAATTGTGTTGAATCTGTGATGAATTATGTTATAGTAAGTCCTAATTAGAAGGTGGAACGATTAGGGTTAATGAACTTAATCCTAATTGATCAATGGATTTGGATTTAGTTTAGTTAATGGAGGCATGATAGAATTAACTAAACCAAATATTGTGACACAGGACTTTGACGCGAGACGTGTATCTCGACATCGGATTGGTTCGATTCGATCTATATCAGAGGCGGGTACCTCTTGACTTATCTTTTATGATATTGTCAATTGGATATGCATAGTATTTTATAGCTACAAGCAATGATCATGTTTGCCTTTGGTATGTCACTGTTTGTTACCCGTAGCATGTTCTGTTGGGCGTTTGTTATGTATCCATGTTTATGTTTCGTGATTATTGTCATGAGTACCTTAGTTCCTAGAGTAAGTGACATACCATGCTTTACTAAGTTTAGGACTAGACTCTGGATATTTATTATCTGACATGTGTATCTATATTTTTATATCATACCTGATCTGTGTGCCGAGACCTTTTGTTTTGATCCATGTACATTGTTGGTACATATTTTATGGAGGTGGATATGTTCAGGACCTAGGTTGTTATACCATAGAGGGCCTGTATACCCTAGATCTGTGGATTTGACTTACTTATACTAGGGTACACACTTATATATATATATGTCGATTTGGTTCAGGATATTGTCATGCTTAGTTTCATGCACCATTCGCATGATTGCATGCTGCGTGATAGTCTGCTCCATTATTGTAGAGCATATCGCCAGTTCCATCACTGTTCGGTGCTCCGTTGGTCCGCTCATGGGTAGCGTGACGTAGTATGGTAGCACGTCAGTTTTGCTCTTTCGGTGCTCCGTTGGTCGGCTCATGGGTAGTGTGACGCAACGTGGTAGCACGTAAGAGATCCCTCCCCGTCATGGTGTACCGGGAGATAAGAGCATTGCGCTCCCCCATTTATGATTTGGGGTAGGAGTATGTGTGTACTCTGACAGCATCCCGTCCATTCGGTCACTCATCAGGAACAGTGACGTCAGAGTGCACGGTTGTCACAGCCCTACCCACTCAGTCTCACCATTGTGTGTGAGATGACTGACTGGAGTCAGGGGTGACCATGTCATTAGAATCATATGCATTTATTACATTTATTTGCTTGTGTTTGCTACACTTATATGCTGCATTTTGGTGGATGTATTTGTTTGACATGCATACAGGAGGCATATTGTGTATCTGGTTTGACGACCCTTTTGTTCTGTATAGGAGTTTCTGGTGAGTACAGCTTCCTCAATTACCTTTCAGTTTTGCATATTTCCTATATATGATTAGGAAGTTGTATTCCATGTTTATTGCTGTTAGATATATCTTACTAGGCATGTCTATTGGTATTCGCTGAGTTGTTGAACTCACCCCCGTGGACACTATTTTTTTTCAGGTACCAAGTTGGTTATGATGTCGCTTGGAGTATCTTGTCTGCTGGTCCCCACGTCACCTCAGAAGATCTATCGATTTCATTTATGTTTTGTTTGTTTTATGTGTCAGTGTGTTTAGTTTGTGCTCCGGTTTTATTTCTGGAGTTTTGAAGTTGTTATGTGGTATTTTGTATTATTGTTGGTTGTGTAAGCCTAGTCGGCTAGCAGTTTTGTGTTTGGTTTGTATTTGGTTTCTGTCATTTTCTGTTTTGTTTTGGTTTTGGTACAACCGAGTGGGTTGCTTTCCATATAACTGCGTGGTTGTGTTTTTATTATATTAGCCGAGTAGGCTGTATCATATAACTGCGTGGTTGTGTGTATATTCCAGCCACCTGTGGCTGATGTATATTGTGCATGTAGAAATGATTCAGATTGTCAGCCGTACAGGGGAGGTGCTGCCGAAATTTCTTTGGACAGGGACTCCCCCGAGGCGTGACAAATTAGTGGTATCAGAGCAGGTATACGACGTTGGTTAAACCTAGGAAAACGTACCGGTTCCACTGTACAAAAATTTTTGTACAAGTGTCAAACCTTTTCTTAAATAACCTATTGTGTTCTTTAGAAGTTAAATTAGGAATCGCAAACGGAACTTAACATCATTGATTCCAAATTTAACTTACCTGTTCTTAATAGTTTAGATTTGAATCGCAAGCGGAACTTAACACTATTGATTCAAATCTACCTAGATTATTAATTCCATAAATATAATCTCTATCTGATTGGAAATCTTAATCCGTGTAACCCAGAGGGAGCAAATCGTCTGCTTGGTAGACTAGCATATAATCTCTAGTCCTTCTCAGGTATTTTAATATATGCTTTACCGCAGTCCAATATCTTTGTCCAAGGTTACTCTGATATCTGCTAACCATGCCCACGGCAAAACAGATATCAGGTCTCGTACACAGCATTGCATACATAAGGCTTCCTACAGCCGAGGCATAAGAAACTGCCTTCATGTCCTCTATCTCCTTTGATGTCTTCGGAGACATCTCTTTAGATAAAGCTATTCCATGCCTAAAAGGTAAGAAACCTTTCTCAGAGTTTTGCATGCTAAAACGAGCAAGGATCGTATCTATATATAAACCTTGGGATAGGCACAACATTCTTTTCTTACGATCCCTTATAACTTTGATCCCAAGAATGTGTGCAGATTCTCCTAAGTCTTCATATCAAATTGTTTGGACAACCATACCCTTACGTCCGATAATACCTTGGCATTGTTGCCAATTAACAAAATATCATCTACGTATAGTACAAGAAATACCACCACGTTTTCGTTACACTTCTTGTATACACAAGACTCATCCGGACATTGAATAAATCCATATGACTGGATTACTTTATTAAACCGGATGTTCCAAGATCTTGAAGCTTGCTTCAGTCCATAAATGGACCGATTGAGCTTACACACTAGATGCTCTTTGCCCTTTTCAATGAACCCTTCTGGTTGCTTCATATGGATGTTTCTTCAAGACTTCCGTTAAGGAAAGCTGTCTTGACATCCATTTGCCAAATCTCATAATCTATATGAGCGGCAATGGATAAGAGTATCCGGATAGACTTAAGCATGGCTACCGGTGAAAAAGTCTCCTCATAATCAATTCCCTCTTTCTTAGTATACTCTTTCGCAACAAACCTTGCTTTGAAGGTTTCTACCTTCCCATCTATCCCTTTTTTCCTTTTTGTAGATCCACTTGAATCCAATGGCTTTTACACCATCAGGTGATTCTACTGTTGGAACCCCAAGGTTGTTTTGGTGTGATCAACAAGTTAAGTTAGGTCCTGCGTTGTCTCTAACCTTGTGTCTAAGTGTGCAGGAGCTTAGGAGCACAGGTACTCGAGCGGAAGACGCAGCTAGCGAGAAGGACGGCACGCTGTGCATCCGAGGGACGAGATGCTGCGGAAGAGTACACCGGCTGACGAGAAGGAAGTGCGCGCGGTGGTTCCGAGGTATGAAAGCCGGAGCGGAAGATTGCTCGGGGAGCAAGAGACGCAGCTAGCGCGAAGGTCGGCACAGGGTGCGACCGAGGGACGAAGTCTGCGGATGAGTACGCTGGTGGACGAGAAGGGACACGCGACAATTCCGAGGGACGAGAAGCCGGAGGGAAGCACGCTCGAGAAGACCGGAAGATGGGTTCGGGTGAGCCCTATTCCGGATGTCAGAGATCACCCAAGCAAGCGGGCCGAGCGGAAGACCCGGACCGAGGCGAGCTAAACCGGAGAAGAGAACCGGACCAAAAGTCAACTGGTTGACTTTTGCTTCGGGCGCCCGGACGCTCTGAGGGGCGCCCGAAACTGTCCGGGGCGCCCGGAGCTGTCCGAGGCGCCCGGAACTGACTTTTTCCCAGGATCGAGCTTTGACTCGATCCAACCGTTGGGGGATAAATTTTATCCCCCCCAGGGCGCCCGGAACCCTTCCAGGCGCCCCGACCAAGGCTATAAATATAGCCTTGGTCCAGAAGCTTTTCAACAATCACGATCATTCTATTTCCAAACACTTGTATGCTTTAGTTGTAGTTAAGCTTTTGTTTTCTGTGCCTAAACGCTGTAAGAGGCTTCTCCGCCTGAAGGAGTTTTTGAGCTTAATCTTCCTTGGATTAACAACCACATCGGTTGTAACCAAGTAAACATCTGGTGCCTTGTTTTTTCTTTTATACTTTTATTTATCTGCTTAATTCATTTTACAAGTGTTAGCTTAATCGTTCGAGGAAGGGTTGTCTATTTTTAATTGACAGGTTATTTACCAACCCCTCTAGCCGGCCCAACGGTCCTACATCTACAAGCTCCCTGACCTTATTAGAATACATAGATTCTATTTCGGAATTCATTGCCTTTTGCCAAGATACTGCATCTATATCTTGGAGTGTTTCATCATATGTCCGGGGATCAGGTTCATGTTTACCCGGGATCAAGTCCGAAGACTCTCCCAAAAACATGAATCTCTTAGGTTGCCTCACAACCCTCCCACTACGACGAGGCACCATTTGTGGTTGTGTATCATGTGTGACACG
The DNA here is from genome assembly GCF_018446385.1 of Zingiber officinale. Lineage (NCBI taxonomy): Eukaryota > Viridiplantae > Streptophyta > Magnoliopsida > Zingiberales > Zingiberaceae > Zingiber > Zingiber officinale. Next base: position 81,080,611 of record NC_055987.1, on the reverse strand, counting down.
TGTTGCAGTATCTTGTGGTACTTCATCTTGTACTGTTGGTACTAAAGTAGACGTGTCCTCTCTAATTTCTTCTAGAACTATTTCACTCATGGGCTTATGGTTCATTACATAATCTTCTTCTAAAAATCGAGCATTGGTGCTAACAATGATCTTCTGATTTTTAGGATTATAAAACAAACCACCTTTCGTTCCCTTTGGATATCCCACAAACAGACAAACTTCTGTACGTGATTCCAACTTGTCAGTATCTCCCTTCAGCACATGTGCTGGACTACCTCATATCCGGATATGATTCAGACTAGGCTTACGCCCATTCTATAATTCCATGGGAGTAGAAGGAACTGTTTTAGAAGGTACCATATTCAGAATATACAATGTTGTTTCTAAAGCATATCCCTAAAACGAATTTGGTAATTTTGAATAACTCATCATCGATCTAACCATTTCCATAAGAGTCCTATTCCTTCGTTCTGCCACACCATTCTGCTGGGGTGTACCAGGTGCAGTCAATTGGGATTGAATCCCGACTTCTGATAAGTAATTCCTAAACTCTCCAAAGAGGTATTCGCCACCACGGTCAGACCGTAGTGTCTTGATACTTTTACCAAGATGTTTCTCCACATCAGCCCTATATTCTTTGAACTTGTCAAAGCATTCAGACTTGCGGCGCATCAGATAAATGTATCCGTATCTTGAATAATTGTCTATAAAGGAGACGATGTATTCATAACTACCTCTTGCCTGGACAGACATAGGACCACACAAATCAGAATGATCCAGTTCCAATGCATCTTTGGCTCTATACCCCTTGGCCTTAAAAGGTCTCTTGGTCATTTACCTTCCAAGCAGGATTCGTATGTTGGAAAGTTTTCCAACTCTAATGAACCCAAGAGTCCATCGGCTACAAGCCTTTGAATCCTACTTAAGTTAATATGTCCAAGCCTTAGATGCCAAAGATATGTTTGGTTTATTTCCGAAAGTTCTTTTCTCTTATTAGAGTTAGAAGATGTGTTATTAATTTCCATATTTTACTTTGTGGGAGAAATTGGATTTAAAATGTATAAATTGTCAACCAATACACCAGAACAGATAATCACCTTATTTCTCTTTATAACGACATTGTTACTAAAAGAGACTGAATATCCATCCAAATACAGTTTAGAAACTGAAATTAAATACTTTCTAAAACTGGGTACATAAAGACAATTTCTTAAAATCAAATTTCTATTCCTATCAAATGATAAGTAGACGTCTCCCATGCAACAACCACCACCTTAGTAGCATTACCCATGTAGACAGTTATCTCTCCATCAAATAGTCGTCGGGTTTCCTGGAACCCCTGCAAAGAATTGCAGACATGATCAGTGGCTCCCGTATCTACACACCAGGTACTGGTAGATAACATCGCTAAACATGTTTCAACTACTAGAGTATGAGATATACCTTTATTATTCTAGTTCCTACGAGGACAGTCCGCTTTCTAATGTCCAGACTGCTTGCAGATGAAGCATTTGCCCTTCGGCTTCTTCATTCCAGCTTTCTGTCCTGTACTCTGAGGTTTATTCACCTTCTTTGGTGAAAAGACCTGTTTCTTCTTCTTCTTGCCTTTTGACTTAGAAGTAGAACCATTTTCAACATAGTGAATCTGAGAACTGTGACGAAATGTAGTTCTGTCAGATGTTCCGCCAACGTATACTCTCTTTTGTTCATGTTATAGTTCAGGCGGAACTGCTCAAAACTTCTGGGTAGCGTTTGGAGAATTATATCGACCTGGGTTTCCCCATCGATTTCTCCTCCAAGGACTTGTATTTCATTCAGATAAGTCATCATTTTGAGGATATAATCCCTTACAGGTGTCCCCTCAGACATGGTGGCTGTCATTAGCTTCCTCATTGCCTCTTGCCTAGCAGTCCGACTCTGGTGTCCAAAGAGTTCTTTGAGATTGTTCATTATATCATAAGCTGTTGGTAAATCTTGATGCTGATGTTGTAATACATTTGACATAGATGCCAAAATGTAACACCGCGCCATCTCATCAGCTTTTACCCATTTCTTATGATACTCAATCTCCTCTGGGGTAGAGTCACCGTCAGGTGCATCAGGGCAAACCTCAGTCAGTACAAACTTATAACTTTTAGCAATAAGAAGTATGTCCAGGTTTCTTTTCCAATCAATATAGTTGGGACCAGTAAGTTTGTTCTCTTTCAGTATAATGGCTAGTGGGTTGAAAGTCATCCTAAGAATCATAAAAATAAACTTTGGTCAAGACTCTAAATTTAGAATAATATTGATTCCTCAAACAATACTATTTTAAATTAACCAACACCTTAAATCACCGTGAATATTGCATGCCACGTTAGTGTGGACGTATACAAATTCATCATTTGTAAGAGGAGGGTGTGACCCATTAATTTTATTATCTTGTCATCCTAAGTTTATGACAAATAAAATTAATAGTTGGTTTCACTTTGGTCACACAAGACAATAGCAGTGACTCCGTTGGGGAGGATACTATTGAATGCGTCTAAGTGTATACCATTACTTGATACTAAGTCCATTAAATAGGATTGTGCCCCTTCAGTTGGAGAAGATCACACACTCCTAAATAATTTCCTATAACCATCCATAAAAGGAAATTTGATCTAGTGATCCGCAACAAACCCATCCGTTGTGGAGGGAGGCACTCAGAGCCAACACGCAGGCTTATTGCATCACTTACAAACCAGTAATGGAGATCATGGGATTTATTAAAATCCCTCTCCCACTTAGTTATTTAAAAATGAGGATTTTTAACCTATCCTAGCATACATCATATGCATATAAACATCATAGTAAATAAAAGTAATAAATTTGGAAATTAATTTTCCAAATATTATGGCCTTTTCCATCACTGTCTTCAGTATGCTCCAACCCTAGCTGCTGCCATCTTTAGCCACTTCCATCGGGTTGAGTTGTCGCATCCTTCTTACTTCTTATTCCGCTACGCCTCTGGTGCTCCAAAAGTACCACGCCTCGCAAGAATCCGATCCGCGACAAAAATAGAATTTTACATATATCGATCCTATATTCCACGAGGGAATGTACATGTATTCTAGATCGAACAAAAAATAAAATTCTAAAAATAATACAGCTCCTGCTGTATTTTATACATACAATCATGCACACAAATAATGCCCTTGACATGTCCAAGGATCCAATCACACACAATATCAATAAGCCATAATAGTTGGAGCCTGCAACCAAAGAGTTTTCACATCCTACTACTATCCTGCCTAAATTATGTATGACATGTGCATAACCTATTTGAATTCTAAAAATACACATAGGCAAACCCTAGCTCTGATACCAATTGTTGGTTAAACCTAGGAAAATGTACCGGTTCCACTGTACAAAAAATTTTGTACAAGTGTCAAACCTTTCCTTAAATAACCTATTGTGTTCTTTAGAAGTTAAATTAGGAATCGCAGACGGAACTTAACATCATTGATTCCAAATTTAACTTATCTGTTCTTAATGGTTTAGATTTGAATCGCAAGCGGAACTTAACACTATTGATTCAAATCTACCTAGATTATTAATTCCATAAATATTAATTTTCAAAATTGGCTTCCAGGACTGCATGGTGAGGCACATGGCCTTCTTGGATATGGCAGCAACCACCACCGCCTAGGCAAAGCCTTTTAAGGAAAGCTAATATTTATTTCCTTAAAGAACTCTAGGTTAACCGAAAAGAACAATCGAATCACAAATTTGAAAAAGAAGAAAACACAAAATAGAAAAACTATTTCGAAAAACTAGATCTAATTGCCTCTTGTATTTAGAATTCTTACAAAGAGAAAAACTAGCATGATGTAGAAAACAATTGCTGATTATACCTTCTCTTTGTATACTAATGACCTCGAGATCTTCTGCCGTATTCCTCGCCTCGCCTTGGACGTCGTGTGGGCGACGATCCTCCAAGATGAACACCACCCAAAAGCTTCCTCCTTCTTCTTCTAAAATCTTGCCACCACCACCACCAAGGAGAAGAGAGCAAAGGGAGAGGAAGAAGGGAGAGGGTCGACCACACCAAGAGATCACCCAAGCAAAAGAATAAGAGTTGTGTCTCATGAAGCCCCCTCACCCCTTCTTTTATATTACTTGCCCAAGGCAAATAAGGCAAAACCTTTTACAAAAAAGAAAATCATCCAAGAGTTTTTCTTTTTCCCTTTTTATTTTTCCTTTTCTTTCCTCTTGATTGAATCAATCACCAATCAATGGTTGAGATCAATCCTATTTGGTTTAGGATTGGGATTGGCCGGCCCCTTGCTTGGACACCAAGCAAGGTGGCCGGCCACCATATTTAGAAAAGAAAAATAATAATTTTTTTATAAAATTTTACAAGAAGAAAACTCTTATAAAATTTTACAAGCTCTCTTTCCTAGAGTTAAAAAAAGGAAAGTTTCTAAAAATTAAAACCATGTTTTAAAATTTAAAAACTCTCTTATAAAATTTCCTTTTTTAACATGATGATAGAAAATTTTAATTTTAAAACTTATCTCCCTTTTTTCCTTAAACCATGAGGATGGTTAAAAAAGGAAAGTTTTAAAACTTTTAAAACTCTCTATTAAAACATGTGGCCTAATTCAAAATAAGGAAAGTTTTAAAAATTAAAATCTCTCTTTTAAAACTTATAGTTTTCTACAAAGAGAAGATTTTAAAAATTCAAAACACCCCTCCTATTTGAATTAATCTTGGCCGGCCCCTACAAGCTTGGTCACCAAGCTATAGGGTCGGCCCCTATAACAGGATGTGGCCGGCCATTGCTTGGTCCCCAAGCAATGGTCCGGCCCCCTTCTTGGACACCAAGAAGAGCCTTACATTTGGATGGACTTGAGGCTATAATGAGGCTACGATAGGGACCTAGAGGAGAAATTGGTTTTGGCCTTCCGATGAGCTTGAGTATCCCGTGTTCGCCCCGAACACACAACTCAAGTTCATCGATAATAACTCATTCCACTAGAGAGTTATTACCGCACTACCGCACTAATCCCAAATTACATTATGGGCTCCTTCTTATCATGAGTGTGTTAGTCTCCCTGTGTTTAAGATAACGAATGTCCACTAATTAAGTAAGGTACTGACAACTCATTTAATTAATATCTAGCTCCAAGAGTAGTACCACTTAACTTTATTGTCATGTCGGACTAGATCCACCTGCAGGGTTTAACATGGCAATCCTTATGAGCTCCTCTTGGGGACATTCTCAACCTAGATAACTAGGACACAGATTCCTTCTATAATCAACAACACACACTATAAGTAATATCATTTCCCAACTTATCGGGCATATTGATTTATCGAGCTAAACCTCACCCTTTGATAAGTCAAAGAAATAAATATTAAATATATATGCTTGTTATTATATTAGGATTAAGAGTACACACTTCCATAATAACTAAGGTTTAGTTCTTTTACTAAGTCAGTACAAAACGAACTTACCTAAATGATCCTACTCAATACACTTAAAGTGTATCAGTGTAATTTATTAGTCAAGATAAACTAATACTTAATTACACTACGACTATTCTGATGGTTTGTTCCTTTCCATCTTAGTCGCGAGCAACTGTTTATAATTTATAGAGAACTGACAACATGATCTTCTGAGTGTGACACCACACTCCACGTTATCTACTATATAAATTAATTGAACAAATACATTTAATAAATAAATACAAATATTGACCAATGTGATTCTTTTATTTAAATAAATAAATGTTTACAAAAGCTGGGCTTTTAGTATACACTCTAACATACGATACTTGCTATGTGTTCTGCATTTTTGAGATTTATCTTATACTAATTTATTTGGTATTAGAGATCGGCTTACGAGTCTTATTTTCCCTGTGTTTTGGATTTCGTGTTTTGGTCTTCTCGATGTGACTTTTTGGGTTTTGGGACCTGGTAGCAGCAGGACATCTCCAAGCTATAGGAGGTATGTTGGTATACTGTTATCCTACTATTTTGTTAGTGTATGCATTGTTGACTGTGATAGTTATGACATGTAATAGCACTTTGTATCTGGTATCTGTCTGATGTTGTAGTCATATTACATGTGATGGGTTAGCCATTGATGATGTTCGACCGCAATTGAGATTAAGGGTTACAATTTCTGGTGATTTTTCATTCATACACCAGTAGTTTTTAGCTTCTAGTACTACTAGTCGGAGATGGAGGCACATACCTGCCTCTACTATTATTAGCTGTATAGTGGATAGTATCTACTTATTTATGTTGACCTAGCCAGTAGTATATCATGTTATCTTAGTTAATTTCATCAGTAAATATTGGTTTACTCTTGTTAGATCGGTTAGTAGGAGTCTGATTTACACTTGTTGATTTGGGTAGTCGTATATTGATATACCTTAGTTGCTTGTGGAGGATTAAGGTATTCTTGATTAGTTAGTAGATGACTGATTTAGTTTTGTTGGTTTGATCAGTAGAGGACAGTCATACTCTATTTTTAGAGGTTCGAATCTTTTGATTATTTGTGCTTAGTTAGGTATCTAGAGTACATTTGAGTACATGACTCGTACTGACGTGGAAAAGACTGAATTAGTCGTATACCATTGTCGGCTTGGTCAGTCTATTGAGGATCGATGTAACTTATTCCATGTGGACTTTAATTTTAGACTGTATGTACCTAGTTGGATTGTCTATGATTGCGTTTTCCTGTATGATCTTTATGTTTGATTTTATTTAGTTTTACCCCTAAACCATGAGAGTAGGTAGCATAGGGTTTGTGTGGTAGATTGGATTAAATATGCTGATTATACATACCTGTGTAGTTTATACACTTGATTATTATGTGTTGTAGGATTTCTATGATAGACGGTTAAAATTGCATGTAGTGAGTGTATATTTGTCCAGATGATGATTATTGAGGGTTTCTAGTAGATTATACCCGAGTGGTCTGATTGGTTTATCGGAGGTATTTTTTCGATGAAATCTATGTTGTGAAATGTACACATGTGTTTGAGTGTTTTATTGGAGGTATCTTATCGACTTAATCTGAGTTGTGATATATGCAGATGTGTTCGGTGTAATATTTGAGGTATCTTGTTTATTATATGATTGTTCTGAGTGTATACTCGTGTCGATTATGATTTGTTGAAAGTATTACGTTGATTATACTCTTGGCATAGGTGTATATATGTCATGTGAGTGTTGTTTGAGGTGTATTGTTGATTATACCTATGTTGATATATGCACACGGGTTCGGTATGCATTGTTAGAGGTATCACGATGAATTATACCTATGTTGTGAGTATGTGTGGTGTGTACAAACTGGAGGATTATGCCGAGCATACATATGTTGTGTGAGCACGTGTGCCAGGTGTATTGTTGGTAGCAGCATGATGATTCTACTTATGTTGAATGCAGGATGTGGAGTGTCTGCATTATGTCATTTGTTGGATTACCTTGTCAACCCATTTTCTTATCAGTGGGTGACTCACTACGATGTTGATAGATTTGACGATGAGTTTGATTTGATTGCTGGATTGTTATACCTTTGGCTGCCCACAGTGATATGTGGTTGAGTGATCTCGTGCAGCCTCTAGTTAGATAGTTAGGTGCCTTGGACACTTATGGATCGTTTGTGGGGAGCGGAGCTCCCACATATTATTGTTGGTTTGTGGTAGAGCATTGCTCTTACATATTTTGGATTGTTGTGGTGGAGCGTTGCTCCCACATATTACAAATTGTTTGTGGTGGAGCGTTGCTCCCAGATATTACGGATTGTTTGTGGTAGAGCGTTGCTCCCACATATGTGGTGTTTTGTGTGATGGAGCGTTGCTTTCACACTAGTGGAGATATTCTTTGGTGATTTATATCTTTGGTGATCAGATCTATTTATTGTCGAGGATCTTATGGTTAGGAATGGCTGTGATATGGACATTATGTGTTTTGGTTTTACCATTAGGGCTTGCGGTGCCCTAGATGTTATCATGGACTCAATGATTTGGGTATCACTAAGATGTTTGGATTGGTTTCCATTGTCCTTGTTGATGATGTGGTGATCTATTTCTGATCCGAGGTGGGTCACGTACACCATCTTCGCATAGTTCTAGAGATGTTTCGACGGAAACGTCTATATGTGAAGATCAGTAGTACGTATTTTGGTTGTCTTCTGTGAGATGTTTGAGACACACGATCGCCAGTAGGAGTATACCGTGGTTCCACAGGAGATAGAGGTTGCTATCGTTGGGAGTAGTCGTAGTCTATACAGGAGACTCGCAACTTCCTTGGTCTGGCTTGATATTACAGATGATTCGATGGGGCTTTTCCACGTGTTGCTATGCCACTGACACGCCTGACCAGGAAAGGCGTGAAGTTCATGTGGTTCGAGGACTATGAGACCAGCTTCCCGGAGCTGAAGCGGAGACTAGTGTCGGCTCTGATTTTGGTTTTACCTTCTAGAGAATACGGATTCGTGCTCTATACCGACGCATCTCTACAGGGTTTGAGCGTTGTTTTGATGCAGCACGACAGGTAGTCTCCTACTTCTCGGTAGTTGAAGGAGCATGAGGAGAACTACCCAGTACATGACTTGTGACTGACCGTCATTATTTTTGCCTTGAAGATTTGGCAGCATTATCTATACGGTGTTACATTTGAGATTCTCACTAACCATAAGAGTCTCAAATATCTGTTCACTTAGAAAGAAACTTAATCTCCGACTGAGGAGAAGGATGTAATTCCTGAAAGATTACGATTTGTACCAATAGCTATTACCCGGGGGAAGCTAATGTGGTTGCCGATGCACTCAGCAAGAAGTCCAGAGGGACTTTGGCTTGCCACCAAGTTTCAGTTACAGACTTGGTTCAGGGTTTCTCCGAGTTAGACCTTGAGGAGCAGGGACCTACAGAGCAAAGTATTCTTGTTACCACGGTTGCTCAGTCGTCGATCAGGACGAGGATCCGAGAGGCCCAAGCTGGTGATCAGCATTTGTAGTTCATTAGCAATCAGATAGCTTCCGGGTAGCAGACCGAGTTCACACGAGGCGAGGATGGTGTTATACACTTCCGAGGCAGATTATGCGTACCTCAGTCTCATCCGGTCTTACAGGAGCTACTTCAGGAGACTCATCGCTCTCGATTTATGATCTACCCAGGCGGTACCCGTATGTACCGAGATTTGAGACGTTCTTATTGGTGGAACGGTATGAAGAAAGACATCGCGGAATTTGTAGCGAGATGTCTGGTCTGTCAGTAGGTGAAGTATGAGCACCAGAGATCTGTCAGATTCCTACAGAGGATTCCTGTTCCTAAGTGAAAATGGGAACATATTACCATGGACATTGTGGTGGGTTTGCCGAGGACACGATGAGGCCATGACGCGATATGGGTAATCGTTGATCAATTAACCAAATCTGCACACTTTTTAGCGATCCGGAAGACTGATTCCCTGGATCGATTGGCCGATCTGCATTGCCGGGAGATCATCAGATTGCATGGTGTCCCTTTGACTATTATTTCGGATAGAGACCCCAGTTCACGTTTCGTTTCTGGCAGAGTCTGCAGCAGGCCTTGGGCACTCAGCTCCGATTTAGTACAGCTTTCCATCCGCAGACAGATGGGCAGTCAGAGCGGACCATTCAGACTCTAGAGGACTTGCTGAGATCGTGTATATTGGATTTTGGAGGCAGTTGTAAGGACCATCTGCCATTGGAGATCGCCTACAACAACAGCTTACATTCGCCTGTCCAGATGGCACCGTTTGAGGCATTGTATGGTAGACCTTGTCGGACACCCACCCTCTAGGATGAGGTTGGGGAGGCCCAGCTGTTGGGACCTCATAGATCTCAGCAGGAGACAGAGTTGGTCCGTATTATCAAACGGAGGATGTCAGAGGCGTAGGACCGCCAGAAAAGTTATGCTGATTGGAGACGCATACTCCTGGAATTCTCTATTAGCGACACATGTGCTGAAAGATATCTCAATTCCTATTCAGCCTGACGTCGTTTATGAGGAGGTTCCGGTATGAATTCTGGACCGGAAAGAGCGTCAGTTGCGGAACAAGACAATCCGACTAGTTAAAGTCGGATGGCAGCATCATTCGGGCAATGAGGCTACCTGGGAGCTCGAGGATACGATCCGAGCTCGATACCCCCACCTTTTCATTTAAGTTATGGTTTCGTTCAGCATTTATACAGTTTAGCGTTTGTTAGTATTTGCTAATGATAGATAATGAAATTTGGGGACCAAATTTTTATTAATGGAGGAGAATGTAAAATACCAGAAATAGGCGAAAATTAATAAAGGAATTTTTCGAAATTTTTGGAAATTTTCGGGAAATTTTCGGAGCTCATATGGATGAGTTAACGGGGATGAAAACAGGGGCCGGGAAAGCCTCTTTGGGTTACCCCGTTTAAGCGAGGAAATGTTTTATTTTCCTTTTGTTTTTCTCTTTTCTTTTATTCTTCTTCGTTTTCCCGATGCCGCCCCTTTTTCTTCTCCTCTCACGTGGCGGTTCCAAACCCCTCGCCTCTCCTTCCCTTTTTCCTCACCAAGCTCTTCTCCCAATTTCCTACGTCCTCCACCCGACGGCGCCGCTTGCCCGCGTACGAAGCCCTCGGCCAAGGAAGCCTAGTGTCACCTTCTTCCCGATTCTTTCCCCCACATCCATTCCAAGCGTCGGCAGTCGGCTAAAGCCTTTGATTTGTGCATTTCCTCGTGCCAAGCAGCATCGACCCGAGCCCTAGATCTTTCTCCTCTCTTCTGCCCGATGACGAGCGTCGGTCACCAGGTCTGGCACCAGTCGCTTGTGCCCTAGCGCCGCCGCCGCATGGGACAGCGTCGGCCTTCTCCACGCCGAGCCCTAGTTTCCCAAGGCCCATTTCTTCCTCTCTACCGAGGATTTCGTCGTTGCTGTCCACTACAGACTCACACCCGATCACTGTCGATTCCACACCGCCGCTGATCGCTACCTGTTCCCTTCATCCGGTCCAGCCCTAGTTTCTTCATTTGGTGCCCTAGATCTGATCTGCCTATCCCCGGCTACTCAGGTCAGTGAATCCACTTGGGTTTTATTTTCAACAACTTCATGGGCTGTGAGGCTACAAAATGAATGTTCGGATGTGGTATTGATGTGGGTTTGATTTGTCTACTCAGTTTAGGTGATACTGTTCGCCATCTATTCGGAGCATCAGATGTTATCACCGGTTGTACACCATCTCCGATTGTAGGACACTAGCGATCGCCTTGAAGGTTAGTGAGTATTGGATTAAATTGTGTTGAATCTGTGATGAATTATGTTATAGTAAGTCCTAATTAGAAGGTGGAACGATTAGGGTTAATGAAGTTAATCCTAATTGATCAATGGATTTGGATTTAGTTTAGTTAATGGATGCATGATAGAATTAACTAAACTAAATATTGTGACACAGGACTTTGACGCGAGACGTGTATCTCGACATCGGATTAATTCGATTCGATCTATATCGGAGGCGGGTACCTCTTGACTTAACTTTTATGATATTGTCAATTGGATATGCATAGTATTTTATAGCTACAAGCAATGATCATGTTTGCCTTTGGTATGTCACTGTTTGTTACCCGTAGCATGTTCTGTTGGGCGTTTGTTATGTATCCATGTTTATGTTTCGTGATTATTGCCATGAGTACCTTAGTTCCTAGAGTAAGTGACATACCATGCTTTACTGAGTTTAAGACTAGACTCTGGATATTTATTATCTGACATGTGTATCTATATTTTTATATCATACCTGATCTGTGTACCTAGACCTTTTGTTTTGATCCATGTACATTGTTGGTACATATTTTAAAGAGGTGGATATGTTCAGGACCTAGGTTGTTATACCATAGAGGGCATGTATACACTAGATCTGTAGATTTGACTTACTTGTACTAGGTACACACTTTTATATATATATATGTGGATTTGGTTTAGGATATTGTCATGCTTAGTTTCATGCACCATTCACATGATTGCATGCTGCGTGATAGTCTGCTCCATTATTGTAGAGCATATCGCCAGTTCCATCACTATTCGGTGCTCCGTTGGTCCGCTCATGGGTAGCGTGATGCAGCGTGGTAGCACGTAAGTTTTGCTCTGTTCGGTGCTCCGTTGGTTCTCTCATGGGTAGTGTGACGCAACATGGTAGCACGTCAGAGATCCCTCCACGTCATGGTGTACCGGGAGATGAGAGCATTGCGCTCCCCCATTTATGATTTGGGGTAGGAGTATGTGTGTACTCCGACAGCATCCCGTCCATTCGATCACTCATCAGGAGCAGTGACGTCAGAGTGCACGGTTGTCACAACCTGAGATGACTGACTGGAGTCAGGGGTGACCATGTCATTGGCATCATATGCATTTATTGCATTTATTTGCTTGTGTTTGCTGCACTTATATGCTACATTTTGGTGGATGCATTTGTTTGACATGCATACAGGAGGCATATTGTGTATCTGGTTTGACGACCCTTTTGTTCTGGATAGGAGTTCCTGGTGAGTACAGCTTCCTCAGTTACCTCTCAGTTTTGCATATTTCCTATATATGATTAGGATGCTGTATTCCATGTTTATTGCTGTTAGATATATCTTACTAGGCATGTCAATTGGCATTCGCTGAGTTGTTGAACTCACCCCCGTGGACACTATTTTTTTTCAGGTAGCAGGTTGGTTATGATGTCGCTTGGAGTATCCTGTCTACTGGTCCCCACGTCACATCAGAAGATCTATCAGTTTCATTTATGTTTTGTTTGTTTTATGTGTCAGTGTGTTTAGTTTGTGCTCCGGTTTTGTTTCTGGAGTTTTGAAGTAGTTATGTGGTATTTTGTATTATTGTTGGTTGTGTAAGCCTAGCCGGCTAATAGTTTTGTGTTTGGTTTGTATTTGGTTTCAGTCATTTTCTGTTGTGTTTTGGTTTTGGTACAACCGAGTGGGCTGCTTTACATATAACTGCGTGGTTATGTTTTTATTATATTAGCCGAGTAGGCTGGATCATATAACTGCGTGGTTGTGTGTATATTCCAGTCGCCTGTGGCTGATGTATATTGTGCATGTAGAAATGATTCAGATTTTCAGCCGTACAGGGGAGGTGCTGCCGAAATTTCTTCGGACAGGGACTCCCCCGGGGCGTGACACAATCTCCATGGAAGGCGCCGTGAACACTGTTCACCCGAGGCTCTTTTGTGCTTTCCACTACCTGCAAGGCATATTAGTCCAAATACAAAATATACCCTACAAAATAGAGTTATCACAATAAAATATAAAATAATAAATTATTTTGATAGCCTCCAGACTGTCTAGTTTTAACTTTGAGTTTCATTGAAACTCTAGGTTGAACCGACACCTACTGTTCCCTCTTTGGGGTGCGCATCCTCAGCTACTCCTCTCAGGAGAGTTTACCTATTACCAGATCGGTACTCCAGACCTACTGGACTTTTTCTTAGCGTCTGAGTCTTCAGGACTTTTCTGTTGGACGTCTGACCGTCGACCCGTCCAGTCTTCCACCTGGTTCGCGACCACTAGGATTTTCAACTAGAGTCCCTAACTCTAGGATTTCGCTCAAAGTGCTAAACCCTCCTAGACTTCGCTTTACCTAACCGCAGTTAGGACTTTCCATCACCTAGGGTTACCTCCCCCTAGGGTTCTCCACTTGCCTAGAAAACACTAAGACTTTTGCCTAAGAACACTTAGGACTTTCCTACAAGCTCATTCACACTTGTTAGATAACAAGATATCTTAACTTTGGATCCTTTACCATAATGAAAACTTAGGTTTGATCAACTAGTGCTCCCTATACCAAAAATCTCTGTTAGCTAGAGCCCTAGAGCTAATCATTTGATGATTGTATTTTGGACTTATTGTATCATATTCTATATAAATAAAGGCATTTGGTTTTTGGTTATTATACTTACTTGTATTGGTGCCAAATAAACTAAGTATAATAACGTCCTTGAGTAGAAGGTTCTTACCTATATCAATCGATTGGTTGAATCGATAATGAGATGATATAGGGAACACTACTCTTAATCATTCCTAGTCGAGTATTAACATTCAGGGACAATGTTAATGCAATAAGACTAGCATGTAGGTCAACTCGATGACTTGATCTCACAAGTCATGGATATGGAGATATCAAGTTGACACATGGGTATGCATTGGAGAATGTATACTGAATGACCCGCCATGAGAAAGTATCATGGATCGTTATATGAGTGTCATATACTTTCTCATGTGACTATTAGTATGACTATTGGTCCTTAGACCTGAAGTCACCATGGTTCCCTACATAAGGAGTTTTGTACTTTGGTTTCGTCAAACGTCACCCGTAACTGGGTGGACTATAAAGGCGATTACTGGGTATATAACGAATTATGCAGAGGGATGTGAGTGATGTAGATGGGATCTATCCCTCCCATATGACGGGAGCGACATCGGTATTCTTGATAGAGTTAGACCACGAAGTGCATGGCCATGCCCAAATGAGTCAACATGAGATGTTGAGCTCATTTGATTGAGTGAGTCTACTTGGAGTTCAAGATTTAGATTGATTAGAGGATGACACGGTCTATGCCTCACATTGATCAATCTAGATGTCCAGGATAGAAGGACACTTATCATATATTGTGAGGAGTCACAATTAGTAGTCACAAGGTGATGTTGGATCTCAACATTCTTGTAACTTGGGTAGCAATGATGTATTGCTAGATGCCGCTCATTGCTTATATTTCTAAAGGAGTTTAGAAACATTGCCAACGTTACAAGAACCTATTGGGTCACACACAAAGAACAAGTGGATGGAGATTGGGTTCATATGATGAACCAATTGGATTAGGTTCATATGATGCACCAAAGATTGGATTCAAATTAGACTTATTGAGTTAGACTCAATTAGATTCAATTGTTGAATGAGTCTAATTTAAATTTGATTCATTGAGTCAATTTATATTAATGAATTGAGATTCATTAAATTAAAATTGACTTGAATCAAAGGTTGGATTTAACTCAACAAGGAATATAATTGGTCAATTTTGACTTGACTAAATGGAAGTTGAAACATCAAGTTTGACTTGATGTATTGCCACATCATGAAGGTTGACTCATCCTACATGGCATGACTAACATTGCCACATCATCTCCACCTCATGAGGTATGCCACCTAATGGAGGTTACACATCTCATGCCATTTAATGTGGCCGGCCACATTAATGAGGGAGGTTACATGGTGTGGCCGGCCACACTAATGTAGTGTGGAAGTTTTTGTTTTTGTGTATTGATGTGTGCATTCATTCTATCATCTTCTTCCTTGGCCTTTCTTCCTCCTTGCTGTGGTTGCCGTGAGCTTTCATCAAAGGAGAAGGTGGTTGAGTGAGTCCAAAAAAATAAGGAAGGGTGAAGGTCACAAAGGAGGATACTACTTCTTGAGTGTATGAGATTTCTTTTGCATCCTCTCTTTTTCTTCCTTTCAAATCCTACCCGAGAGCCTAAGAAGTGCTAGCACACTTGTGGTGCTCTCTTCTCCATTCTTGAGTGTTAGAGAACACTTCTTGTTCGTGTGGATATCACTAGAGAGTTGTCTACGTTGACAACTTCGAGATCCGGCTTACCGTTGGACGAGCGGGATTTGGGAGGGCACGCTTCAAGGTATAACTCTTATCTACTGTAGATCTGGAGTGTGAAACTCGTATTCGTAGTTTTAGAAATTTTTCTTTGCACGGATCCATTGGCTTTGGGACTTTCGGGGTTTTCGCGGCCCGAAAAACCCAACAGTGGTATCAGAGCCACGTGCAAAGACGAATACGAGTTTATTTTGTGTTTTATGAAAACTTTTCAGTTCTGTGATATTCTCTAAATTTAGGTTTTTTATAGTTTTTATGGGTAATTTTCTCATAGAAGCGAAGCACAAGTGTTTCGGCACTTGTAGGCTTCCGTTACCGGGAAGATTTTTCCAAAACGGCCAAGTTTCGCCCCAAAACTTTTTGGGACAGCGGGCTAAGGCGCTGTTAGATCGCAATGGAACCCTCGCGATGGTTAGATCGCGGGTAGGGGCACTGCCCCTGGCCCCGCAAGGGGATTCGTTCCGCGATTGCACCCGAAAATCGCTAAACGGAACCGCCGGGAAATTGTACTCGTAAAAATTGTAAATATTATAGAAAAAATTACAGAAAATTATAGAAATATATAATTTTGAATTATATATTATTTTTTGATAGTCATGGTCCAAAGACCCAATTCGATTGGATAATTCATGTTGCAATTCATAATACGGTCTGCGTGCCGTGATGTGATGTGCGTGTTGTATGTTTTTACTTTTCGCGACCTGCGCCTCGTGCCTTTCTCTTTTATTCTTGTTGTAAATTAGATTTAGACTCGAATGTAACTCGAGTTTCAAAATGTAATGTACATTTTGAAGCGGTGGAAGGTCCACTCGAGACAGAGTTACGAGGGGGGCGCGAGCAACACGAGGTGGTCAAAGGAAGGAGCTTGAGAAGCTGTTGTCCTTAGGTTGACCATCCGATATTCTCATTGGCTTGAGAAGATCGTAGTAGGGGGCATGACATAATCACAAAATTATTTGATTAATTATTTAATTAATTGTTTTGTGTGTATGTGATGCATGCTAGTTAATTAAGTAATTAATTAGTGTCTTACGATTAGATTAGATCTAAGTCGTGCACATGATGCACCCTTTGATTAGATTAGATCTATCGAGTATATGATACGCATCATCTTTTAGATTAGATCTAAATCACGTCAACTCGTAATGCTTACCATGCCGTGATACCTACCACTACCTCGATCGCATGTTGTTGTTGAATCTGCCAAAGCAGAGCAACATATACTATCTTGGTAGGGTACGGAGGGACAATCTTGGTCCCGCCTATCAATGCATGGGTGAGTACAACTCAATTAGATTGAGTATTCTTAGTTAACTCGGTTGGATCGAGTATAACTAGAGGCATTCTTCCAACGGTTGGAAAGATAGGTCAAAATCACATATATATTAACTCTCGGGCGTATTAGCCAAAGCTAACTTGAGTTTTAATATAAATGCGGATTTTGAACCTATAAACAAGAGTTGCATTGAGATGTAATTGGTAATCGTTACCTACCGATCATACTAAGTCTTGGGCGTATTAACCAAAGCTAACTCAAGGGTTAGTATGATGTGGATCTTGTCCCACATGAATTATAGAATTCAGTGGGAGCATCATTTGGTTAAAGGCCTAATTAAATGATTAAGAATATGATACTTATTTCTGCATTTATTTCTGTTGTAGATTACCATGACGTCGAATACGAACATCTTCTCCCTGCGATCTGTCCTTAAGAAGGACAAGCTCAACGGAGTAAATTTCCTGGACTGGTACAAGAACCTGAGAATAGTTCTCACCCAAGAACGTACACTATACATTCTGGAGCAGCCCATTAGGAGGCTCATCGCCTTACTTGCGAAAGGCGGTGAGATGCTTACAAGAAGAATCAAGATGACGCATTAGATGTGTCCTGTCTTATGCTCGCGACCATGAACTCTGAGCTTCAGAAGCAACATGAGTTGATGGACGCTTACGATATGGTTGAACATCTTTGTCACCTATATCAAGAACAAGCAAGGCACTGGAAGAGGAACTCCAAAGAATACCTGGAAGATCTTAAGAAGAAGAGAAATAAGATTTCTACTTCAGGTATACATGTTATAGAAGTCAACCTCTCTATTTCTTCATCGTGAGTATTAGATACTGGATGTGCTTCGCACATTTGTACTAATGTACAAGCGTTGAGAAATAGCAGGGCATTGACGAAAGGTGAGATAGACCTACGAGTAGGCAATGGAGCACGGGTTGCTGCTATTGTTGTAGGAACTTACCATCTATCTCTACCCTCTGGGCTTGTACTAGAATTAGATGATTGTTGTTATGTGCCTTCCTTGACTAAGAACATAATTTCAGTTTCTTGTTTGGACAAGAAAGGATTTTCGTTTATAATAAAGAACAAATGTTGTTCCGTCTATTTAAACGATATGTTCTATTGTAGTGCACCTCTGATAAACGGACTCTATATTCTAGACCTTGAGAGCCCTATCTATAACATAAATACCAAGAGGTTCAAGTCAAATGACATGAACCAAACCTAACTCTGGTACTGTCGCTTAGGTCATATAAATGACAAGCGCTTATCCCAGCTCCATAAGGATGGTATGCTGGACTCATTTGATTTTGAATCATATGAGGTATGCGAGTCATGCCTACAAGGCAAGATGACCAAGACTCCCTTTAGTGGGCACAGCGAGAGAGCGACTGATTTGTTAGGACTCATACATAGTGATGTATGTGACCCTTTCAATGTCGCTGCTAGAGGCGGTTATATGTACTTCATCACATTTACTGATGACTTCAGTAAATATGGTTATGTCTACTTGATGACACATAAGTCTGAATCATTTGAAAAGTTTAAAGAATTCAAGAATGAAGTACAGAACCAGCTTGGCAAAAGTATTAAGATACTTCGATCCGATCGAGGTGGAGAATACCTTAGCCATGAGTTCCGTGACTACCTAGCTGAGTGTAGGATTCTATCCCAACTCACTCCTCCTGGAACACCACAGTGGAATGGTATATCCGAAAGGAGGAATCGTACCCTATTAGATATGGTGCGATCTATGATGAGTCACACAGATCTTCCGACATACCTTTGGGGTTATGCTCTAGACACGGCAACTTTTATACTCAACCGAGTTCCATCCAAGGCCGTGATAAAGACACCATATAGGATATGGACTGGGAGAGATGCCCATGTGTCTTTCATGAGGATTTGGGGTTGTGAGGCTTACGTTCGACGTCAAGTCTCAGACAAATTAGGACTCAAATACGACAAGTGCTTTTTCATTGGATATCCCAAGGAAACTAAGGGATATTACTTCTACATTCCGATCAGCACAAGGTAGTTGTGGTCTTTCTAGAAAGGGACTTTGTTTCTAGAAAGACTAGTGGGAGGGCGTTCGATCTTGAAGAAGTTCAAGATGCGAACAATAGCACTGACTCGATGAAAATTGAACTGGAACCACAAAGTGTTGTGGATGATGTTGTTCCACAAGGAGTTGAGGAACAACAACCGTTCAAGTAGACATACCTCTTGGCAGGTCCGATAGGGGTACGTCGTCACTGAGAGATACTCATTTCTCTTGTCGACCATGATGACGTTGTGCTCATAGAGGATGAGCCTACCACCCATCAGGAAGCTGACCAGATTCTAGAAATGGCTAGAGGCCATGAGATCGAGATCGAATCCATGTACACCAACCAAGTATGGACTTTGGTTGATCCACGAAGGGGTAAAATCCATTGGATGTAAGTGGGTCTTTAAGAAAAGACATGGATGGATTTATCTATAAGGGTCGCTTGGTAGCTAAAGGTTTCAAGCTGATTCATGGTATTGACTATGATGAAACCTTTTCTCGATGGCGATGTTTAAGTCCATTCGGATCATGCTTGCTATTGCGACCTACCATGAATATGAGATATGGCGGATGGATATCAAAATCGCTTTCTGAATGAAACCTACTCGAGGATGTGTATATGACACAACCCGAGGGTTTTGTAGATCCAGAGCATAGCAGAGTATACAAGTTGCATAGGTCCATTTATGGACTAAAGCAAGCTTCTCAGCAATCTTCGATTCGATGATGCAATCAAATAGTTTGGTTTCATCAAGAACGAAGATGAGCCTTGTGTCTACAAGAAGGTTGTAGGGGATATAGTTGTCTTCCTCATATTGTATGTGGATGACATATTACTCATTGGAAAGGACATCCCTATGCTGTCTATCAAGACCTGGCTAGGAGGTTGCTTCTCAATGAAGGACTTCGATAAGGCATCCGCATTCTAGGGATACAGATCTATAGAGATAGATCTAAGAGATTGCTTGGCCTAAGTCGAGTACATATATTGACAAGGTACTCCTTCGGTTTGCCATGCGGAACTCCAAAGGGATTTGCCGATGTCACATGGCGTGAGTCTTCGAAGACTCAAGGTCCCTCTTCTAGAGAGGAGAGAGACCGCATGGATCAGATCCCTTATGAGCCATAGGATCGATCATGTACGCCATGCTATGTACTCGACCGATGTCTCGTATGCTTTGAGCATGACGAGCAGATACCAGTCAGATCGGTGAAAGTCATCGGATAGCGGTCAAGAATATTCTTAAGTACTTAAGAAGGACTAAAGAATATATTTCTTGATATATGGAGGCAATGATGAGCTAGGTGTAAAGGGTTATAGTGATGCTAGCTTCAGGCGACCAGGATGACTATAGATCGCAATCGGGGTTCGTATTTTGCATTAATGGTGGTCTGTCACCGAAGAGTTCGAGCGGGATACGATGGTGATTCTACAACAGGCGAGTACATTCACATCGAGGCGGCAAAGGAGGCAATTTGGATCCACAAGTTCATCATTGAACTTGGGGTGGTTCCATTGCTGACCCCAACGAGCTCTATTGTGACAACAATGGAGCCATAGCGAAGGAACCTCGCTCACACCAGTGGACCAAACACATACTACTCATTCGAGAGATCATCGAGAGAGGAGATGTGAAGATTTGCAGAGTACCTACAGAGGCTAACATCGCAAATCCCTTGACCAAGGCTTTGGCACAGAAGAAGCATGATGGTCACACTAGGTCATTTGGGCTTAGAGCCTACACTGATTGGCACTAGTGCTAGTGGGAGATTGTTAGCTAGAGCCCTAGAGCCAATCATTTGATAATTGTATTTTGGACTTATTGTATCATATTCTATATAAATAAAGGCATTTGGCTTTTGGTTATTATACTTACTTGTATTGGTGCCAAATAAACTAAGTATAATAACGTCCTTGAGTATAAGGTTCTTACCTATATCAATCGATTGGTTGAATCGATAGTGAGATGATATAGGGAACACTACTCTTAATCATTCCTAGTCGAGTATTAACATTCAGGGACAATGTTAATGCAATAAGACTAGCATGTAGGTCAACTCGATGACTTGATCTCACAAGTCATGGATATGGAGATATCAAGTTGACACATGGGTATGCATTGGAGAATGTATACTGAATGACCCGCCATGAGAAAGTATCATGGATCGTTATATGAGTGTCATATACTTTCTCATGTGACTATTAGTATGACTATTGGTCCTTAGACCTGAATTCACCATGGTTCCCTACATAAGGATTTTGTACTTTGGTTTCGTCAAACGTCACCCGTAACTGGGTGGACTATAAAGGCGATTACTAGGTATATAACGAATTATGCAGAGGGATGTGAGTGATTTAGATGGGATCTATCCCTCCCATATGACGGGAGCGACATCGGTATTCTTGATAGAGTTAGACCACGAAGTACATGGTCATGCCCAAATGAGTCAACATGAGATGTTGAGCTTATTTGATCGAGTGAGTCTACTTGGAGTTCAAGATTTAGATTGATTAGAGGATGACACGGTCTATGCCTCACATTGATCAATCTAAATGTCTAGGATAGAAGGACACTTGTCATATATTGTGAGGAGTCACAATTAGTAGTCACAAGGTGATGTTGGATCTCAATATTGTTGTAACTTGGGTAGCAATGATGTATTGCTAGATGCCGCTCATTGCTTATGTTTCTAAAGGAGTTTAGAAACATTGCCAACGTTACAAGAACCTATTGGGTCACACACAAAGAACAAGTGGATGGAGATTGGGTTCATATGATGAACCAATTGGATTAGGTTCATATGATGCACCAAAGATTGGATTCAAATTAGACTTATTGAGTTAGACTCAATTAGATTCAATTTTTGAATGAGTCTAATTTAAATTTGATTCATTGAGTCAATTTATATTAATGAATTGAGATTCATTAAATTAAAATTGACTTGACTCAAAGGTTGGATTTAACTCAACAAGGAAGATAATTGGTCAATTTTGACTTGACTAAATGGAAGTTGAAACATCAAGTTTGACTTGATGTATTGCCACATCATGAAGGTTGACTCATCCTACATGGCATGACTAACATTGCCACATCATCTCCACCTCATGAGGCATGCCACCTAATGGAGGTTACACATCTCATGCCATTTAATGTGGTCGGCCACATTAATGAGGGAGGTTATATGGTGTAGCCGGCCACACTAATATAGTGTGGAAGTTTTTGTTTTTGTGTATTGATGTGTGCATTCATTCTATCATCTTCTTCCTTGGCCTTTCTTCCTCCTTGCTGTGGTTGTCGTGAGCTTTCATCAAAGGAGAAGGTGGTTTAGTGAGTCCAAAAGAATAAGGAAGGGTGAA
Organism: Zingiber officinale; assembly: GCF_018446385.1. NCBI lineage: Eukaryota > Viridiplantae > Streptophyta > Magnoliopsida > Zingiberales > Zingiberaceae > Zingiber > Zingiber officinale. The sequence continues at coordinate 81,058,284 of NC_055987.1, read as the reverse complement.
GGTCACAAAAGAGGATACTACTTCTTGAGTGTATGAGATTTCTTTTGCATCCTCTCTTTTTCTTCCTTTCAAATCCTACCCGAGAGCCCAAGAAGTGCTAGCACATTTGTGGTGCTCTCTTCTCCATTCTTGAGTGTTAGAGAACACTTCTTGTTCGTGTGAATATCACTAGAGAGTTGTCTACGTTGACAACTTCGACGAGCTGGATTTGCGAGGGCACGCTTCAAGGTATAACTCTTATCTACTGTAGATCTGGAGTGTGAAACTCGTATTCGTAGTTTTAGAAATTTTTCTTTGCACGGATCCGTTGGCTTTGGGGCTTTCGGGGTTTCCGCGACGCGAAAACACGGTTTTCGCTGCCCGAAAAACCCAACAATCTCTCATTTTTTATTATAGCAACCTGGTTCAAAGTTAAGTAAAATATAACAATAATTAAAGGAATAATAATTTGGAAAAAAAAAGAAAGAAAAAAAGTTATGCACCCCCTTTCATAAAAATTTATGCTCCCTCTTTCATAAAGATTATGTTTAACTTAATTTTAATCTCTCCCAAAGACATATATCAAAAAGAAAAAAATACTAAGAGAGGGAAAAAAGAATCTTTAATTAAGAAGAAGGGAAAAACTTAGCTAATTTTTAAGCTTTGAAAGTGACTTAGGATTTTCCAAAAAATCTTTAGCTAATTTCTTTTTAAAAAACTTTTGTCAAGTACTTAGCGTTCAAAAGATTTAGATGAAAATTTAGCTTTTAAAAGGATTTTGATAAACTTTAAGCTTTGAAAAAGATTTCCTTGTAAAAATACTTAGCTAAAATACTTTATCAAATATTTAACTTTTTGAAATGAGATTTTAATAAAAACTAGGGTGTAAAATGACTTTGATAAATGCTTTGTTTTTATTTTGATAAAAACTTATTTTTCTAGATACAAAAATAGTTAAACAATAAAAAAATTGATCTTTTTAAAGATCTACAAAATTAACTTTGAAATCTTGAAAAACAATACTTCAACAAAAGGAATTAATGTCTTAACCTTCCTTTCACTCCCCCTTAACTAATGCCAAAAATAAGTGCTTTTTAGTATATCCTAGAGTCCAAGCATGTAAAATAAGAACATAAAAGTTATTATTCATTTTCCTAATTTTATATCTCACTCATTCTATGTTATCAAGCATATTCAGCTTATGAGTGTGTTAAGTTAGTTGATTTTATTTTTAACTTTAAAACATATTTATGATATTGAAGTATATTTCAAAAATAATTTAAGTTAAATATGGATTTCAAAAATACTAAATTTGATATTTTAAAATATAAGTTTGAATTTTGAATGAGTTTGAATTTTGAATTTTATAATATAAGTTTAAGTTTTGAATAAGTTTGAATTTTAGAATTTTAGAATTTTATGTTTTGAATAAGTTTGAATTTTGAACTTTTGAATTTTAAGTTTTGAATTTTGAATTTTAGAATATTAAGTTTTGAATAAGTTTGAATTTTGAATTTTTGAATTTTAATTGAGTGAGTTTAATTAATTTGGGTTTGGTTAACTATTTTATATTTTAAACTTAGATCTATCTCACCTTTTTCTAAAAACCTTAATAGTATTGTGAGATGGTTAATTTAATCTTCAATTTAATTTATTATGTAAAGATTGATTTATATTTGAGTTAGACCAAGAGTTTACAGTTAGTCAATTAAATATTTATTTTAATAATTAGCTTCCAGGTTGTTGTCACACCCAAGGAAGTTCCTACCGATAAAATTTCGATAGCATCTCCCCTGTATAGGGACAATATGAATCCTGAGATATATATATTCATACTTAGGCCCACACGACCGGAACAATACAATACAAATAATAGATAAACCACGCAGTTTATTTAATCAATCCACACAATTTAATATACAACCTCCGGCTGACAACAAAAATTACTAAAAGAAAAGACGATAAAGGAATCATCCCAGATACATGTAAATCCTACTCCACTACAATGAAGAAATGAAATCCACGAAGTAATGAAAACATTCGCAGCGAAAAACAAGAGTAGCAAACCCAAAAGTTCATCATAAAGTCCACAATACAAGAACCCACATCACAAATGTATAAAGACTTAGTAACGAAAACAAAACTCGACAACTGAAAGTCCTCGCAACAAGGGGGCTAGCGACTAGAATCTCCTAACGGTCTCAACCTGAAAAGTAATAATGTAACAGTGTGAGTCCAAAAGAACTCAGCAGGTAACCAATAGATATGTACAGTAACATATAACTACCAGCAATAACCTATAGTACAGTCTCCTGAACAATATAGCAAGTATTCATAACTGAATAAACTACAGTAACCAATAATAGGCATGTAAAACAGTCTACTGCAAGAATAATAAGAAATGTATAACTGAAATAAACTGTACTCACCTGTGAGTTTTGAGCAAATGACTGTGAACATACACAAATAAAGATAGTAAGAGCAAATAAGTATGTATCCTGTATGCATGTCAATCATATGTAGTCACCAAAATGCATCATCTAATATGCAACAATCACAATAAATGCAATCTATGCAAATGATGCAATACGACATGATCACCCCTGACGCCAATCAGCCATCTCACACACGATGGAGAGACCGAGTGGGTAGGGCTATGACAACCATGCACTCTGCCATCACTACACCTAAAGCGTGACCGAGTGGACAGGATGCTGTCGGAGTACACCTATCCTCCTACCTCAAACATAGTGAGGGAGCGCAATGCTCTAATCTCCCGATACGCGATGACGGAGAGGGATCCCAATCGGCTACCACACTGCAGTCACACTACCCATGAGCGGACCAGCGGAGCCTAACAAAGCAACTGCCATACACACCCTCGGTGTTGTGCCACTACCCATGTAGTTGTCATGTTGTGTGCAGGCCCATGTAGCCGGCCGACGAGCTCAACAATAATGGAGTCGTCAATCGCCCAACATGCAATCATGCGGGATAGTGCATTATGCTACAGTATGTCATACCTGAACATATCCTCATCTATATATATGTGCCAGAAAGATAAACGCATATATAACAATGATATAAGCAACATGAATCCAAGATCACATATCCAATATGTCTAGCAATTAATTCAGTATACAGAAGCACTAAATAAATCTATCTCTCTGAATATAGATACACATGACAGAAGATAAGAGCATACAAGTCTAATGAATAGCAGCTAACAATAGAAGCATGTAACAGGTATCGAATAAACTATAACCAGGGAAGTGATAAATCTACCAATTACCACTAGTTATATATATACTGCACATATCATAAGACAATATCAAAAAGATAAGTCAAAGGGTATCAGCCTCAAATAGAAGGTACTCTCAAGCAATCCAAAGTTGAGACGTCCGTTTCGAATCAAAGTCCTGCGTCAAACAATATATATATATATTATTTAGCTAAATCCAAAAGAATAGCTAAATAAAATCCCTAATACCAATTTAGGACAAAATCCTAATTAACATAACTATAAGCCCTACTTAAATTAAATCTAACAATTGCTAGGGTTAATTACCTTAACCCTAATCATTCTATTAGATTATATCTATACACAATTAACTAATCATGTAATCCAAAACATTCCTAATTCAACACATAAACCTAATTCACACTTCTTACTAACCTATCTAACAATCATCTACATCATGTATCAAATTCCTACACCTTACCTCAATTCACAGCCACTGTTGATTGTTGGAACCAGAGAAGCTACTGGTTGGAGTGTTGCCGGAACCAAGAACAACTCCACAGATCAGATCCTCACAGCTGGAATCAATCGGATTAAGAAGTAGATCAAGCCATGGAGATCACGGATCAAATAAACAATCCTTCTAGCCTCTACCTGGCAGCTCAAGAACACCTCCCTGATACTAACATCTCCAAATCCATGACCTAAATCAACCGCAAAGAAGATGAGGATCAAGAATAGAGGAGGATCGGTAAACAAAGAAGAAGATCTAAGCCTATATCACGAACAAGGTAGGATACTCACCTTCAAGATCCTGCTAGGGCACAGCTGGTATCTCATGCACTGGATGTCGATCGTCGAGTACGACCGGCATCCATGAAATCAAGAATAATAAGGGAAGAAGGATCAGGAGAGGACGTCACAAGATCTGGGTGAAGCTAGCTCCTTACCTCTATGCTCCGAGCCCCGATCTTCGCCGGCGATCAGGTGATGACAGTGAGGTGAGGCTACGAGGAGACATGATGCGATGACAATCCGGAGAGGAAAAGCACTGACCGGATCTGAGCTTAAGATGTCGATGTCAGTAGAGGAAGATCATCCGAGCTAGAAGCTCCGCTCCCGTCGGCGTCTATTTGTCCGCGAGAGAGAGTGCGTGAGCAGAGGGGATCGGGGAGATCGGGGAAGGGGAGGGTTGGGCACGAATGGAAATGGTGATTTGGGAAAGAAATAAAAATAAAAAAAAAAGAATATATATATATATATATATAAACATTTCCTCACTTAAATGGGTATCCTAAATAGGCTTGTATCCGAACCCATAAATTCGTCCCCTCAAAACCCGTCGTACGAGCCCCGAAAAATTCCCAGAAAATTTTTAAAAATTCTGGAAAGAATTTATGAGGCTATTTCTCAAATAACCTTATTTATTTAAATTTTTTCGATATCTTACATTCTCTCCTACTAATAAAAATTTGGTCCCCAAATTTCACTATAACCAACAGCAAACATTAGAATATAACCAAAAAGTATAAATACTAAAAGGAACTCTAACCCACATACCTCATGTAAAAAGATGGTGGTATCAAGATCGGATCGTATCCTCAAGCTCCCAGGTAGCCTCCTCGTCAGAATGATACTGTCATCTGACTTTGACTAGTCGGACAGTCTTGTTCCGCAACTGATGCTCTCTATGATCCAGAATCCGTACTGGCACCTCCTCGTAAGTAACGTTAGGCTGAATAGGAACTGATATATCTGACAGAACATGTGCTGGGTCGGATACGTATCTCCTCAGCATATATACATGGACTATATCGTGAATGCCAGCTAGAGATGGTAGTAGCGCCAGACGGTAAGCTACTGCTCCAATCCTCTCTAAGATCTGGAACGACCCAATATATCGTGGAGCTAGCTTACCTCGGAGACCAAATCTCTTCACCCCTTTCGTGGGCGAAACTCTCAGAAATACATGATCACCAATAGAGAACTCCAGGGGTCTCCGTCTCCGATCAACATAACTTTTCTGACGATCCTGAGCCTCTGACATCCTCCGTCTGATAGTATGAACCAACTCTGCCTCCTACTGAGCTCGATGAGGTCCTAACAGCTAGGCCTCCCCAACCTCCTCCCAGAGGGTGGGTGTCCGACAAGATCTACCATACAACGCTTCAAACGGTGCCATCTGGATAGCTGAATGATAGTTGTTGTTGTAGGCGAACTCCACCAATGGCAGGTGGTCCTCCCAGCTACCTCCGTAGTCCATAACATAAGACCTCAGCAAGTCCTCCAAAGTCTGAATAGTCCGCTCTGACTGTCCATCTGTCTGTGGATGGAATGCTATACTGAAACGATGTTGCGTACCTTAAGCCTACTGCAAACTCTACCAGAATCGGGACGTGAATCATGGGTCTCTATCCGATATAATGCTCAACGGAACTCCATGCAATCTAATAATCTCTCAACAATATAGCTCTGCTAATCGATCTAGAGAATCAGTCTTCTGAATCGCTAAAAATTGTGTGGATTTGGTTAATCGGTCAACGATTACTCAAATCGCATCATGGCCTCATCGAGTCCTATGCAATCCTACCACAAAATCCATAGTAATATGCTCTCATTTCCACTCTGGAATAGGGATCCTCTGAAGTAATCTAGCAGTTCTCTAGTGCTCAGCCTTCACTTGCTGACAAACAAGACATCTAGCTACACACTCCGCGATGTCTTTCTTCATACTGTTCCACCTATAAGAACGCCTCAAATCGGGATACATACGGGTTCCACCTAGGTGGATAGCAAATCTAGAGAGATAAGCCTCCTGAAGTAACTCCTCCGTGACCGGATGAGACTGAGGCACACATAATCTACCTCAGAAATAAACAATACCCTTGTCATCTTGTGTAAACTCGATCTGTTGCCCGGAAGCTATTTGGCTGCCAATGAACTGTAAATGCTGATCTCTAGCCTTGGCCTCTCGAATCCTCATCCTAATCGACGACTGAGCAACCATGGTGAAAAGAATACCCTACTCTATCCATCCCTGCTCCTCAAAGCCCAACTCAGAGAAACCCTGAATCAAGTCCGTGACTATAACTCGGTGGCAAGCTAAAGTCCCTCGGGACTTTTTGCTAAGTGCATCGGCAACCACATTAGCTTTCCCCGGATGGTAGCTAATAGTGAAATCATAATCCTTCAGGAACTCCATTCGTCTCTCTGTCGGAGATTAAGTTACATCTGTGTGAAAATATATTTGAGACTCTTATAATCAGTAAGAATCTAAAAAGTAATACCATAAAGATGATGTCGCCAAATCTTCAAAGCAAAGATAATAGCAGCTAGCTCTAAATCATGTAGTATGTAATTCTTCTCATGCTCCTTCAACTAACGAGAAGCAAAGGAGACTACCCTGCCGTGCTGCATCAGAACAGCGCCCAAGCCCTGTAGAGATGTGTCTGTGTAAAGTACGAATCCGTCCTCTCCGGAAGGTAATACTAAAACTAGTGTCGATACTAATCTCCACTTCAGCTCTTGAAAGCTGGCCTCGCAGGCTTCTGACCAAGTAAATTTCACTCCTTTCCTAGTCAGGCGTGTCAACGCATAGCAATGCAAGAAAAACCCTCAACAAATCGTCTATAATATCCAGCCAATCCCAAGAAACTACGGATCTCCTAGACTGACTTCAGCTGCTCCTAGCTAGTGCTAGCCTCGATCTTCTGAAGATCTACCAAAATACCTCACCTTGAAACCACGTGTCCTAGGAAACCAACTGAGGATACCCAAAAAGCAAACTTGCTGAACTTCACACACAGATGATGTCGTCGTAGTGTTAGTTAGAACCCTAGAGCCAATCATTTGATGATTGTTGTATGGACTCGTTGTATCATATTCTTATATATATATAAAGGCATTTGTTTATGGTTATTATGTTTACTTGTAATGGTGTCAAATAACTAAGTATAATAGCGTCCTTGAGTAGAAGGTTCTTACCTATATCAATCGGTTAGTTGAATCGATGGTGAGATGATATAGGGAACACTACTCTTAATCATTCCTAGTCAAGTATTAGCATTCAAGGACAATGTTAATGCGACGAGACTAGCATGTAGGTCAACTTGATGACTTGATCTCACAAGTTATGGATATGGAGATATCAAGTTGACACATGGGTATGCATTGGAAAATGTATACTAAATGACCCGCCAAGAGAAAGTATCATGGATCGTTATATGAGTGTCATATACTTTCTCATATGGCTATTAGTATGACTATTAGTCCTTGGACCTCAAGTCACCATGGTTCCCTACATAAGGAGTTGCATACTTTGGCTTCGTCAAACGTCACCCGTAACTGGGTGGACTATAAAGGCGATTACTGAGTATGTAACAAATTATGCGGAGTGATGTGAGTGATGTAGATGGGATCTATCCCTCCTATATGATGGGAGTGACATCGATATTCTTGATAGAGTGAGACCACTAAGTGCATGGTCATGCCCAAATGAGTCAATATGAGATGTTGAGCTCATTTGATTGAGTGAGTGTACTTGAGATTCAAGATTTAGATTGATTAGAAGATGACATGGTTTATGCCTCACATTGATCAATCTAGATGTCAAGGAAAGAAGGACACTTGTCATATATTGTGAAGAGTCACAATTAATAGTCACAAGGTGATGTTGGATCTCAACATTCTTATAACTTGGGTAGTAATGATGTGTTGCTAGATATCGCTCATTACTTATGCTTCTAAATGGGTTTAGGAGCATTGCCAATGTTATAAGAACCTATAGGGTCACACACAAAGGGCAAATTAGATGGAGATTAGGTTCATTTGATGAACCTAAAGAAATTAGGTCCATGTGATGAACCAAATTGGATTAAAAGTAATCTAAATTAAGCTAATTGAGTTGGACTCAATTTGGTTCATGTGTTAGATGAGTCTAATTTGGACTTAGACTCATTGAGTCAATTTAATTCAATGAATAAAGATTCATTAAATTAAAATTGACTTGAACCAATGGTTAGATTTGATCAACCATGGGAGAGAAGTGGTTAAGTTTGACTTGACTTGAGAGGAAGATGAAGGGTCAAGTTTGACTTGACCATTTGCCACCTCATTGGTGAGTTGGCAAAGAGTGGGCCAATGATGATGCTCCACATCATCATGATTGCTTAAGTAGGATGCCACCTCATGGGAGTTACCAAGAGTTGTGAGTCTTGGTATTCCATGGAGGTTATTAACCTCATTCATGTTGCCAGCCACTCATTCTAGGGGTGAGTTTCATTTCTTTTGTGTAACTCTCATCTTCTTCCTCAAGCTCTCTCTTCTCTCCCTCTCCTCCACCTTGGCCGAACCTTTCAAAGGTGCTAGCACACCTTTTGTTTGGTTTCTCCATCTCTTGCTTGTGTGGATACACATAGAGGAGTATCTACTTTGATACTCTTGAGATCTGGCGAACCTTGGACAAGCGGGATTAACGAAGGTCATCGCATCAAGGATAAAGCTCTTCTCCTTTGTAGATCTAGTTTAGATCAAGGCTAGAAACTCTTACTCGAATTTTTTATGAAATTTTATAACTTCGCACGGATCCGGTGGCATGGGATTCGGGGTTTCCGCAACGCAAAAAGCGGTTTTTGCGGCCCAAAAAATCCAACAGTGGTATCAGAGCCACGTGCGAAGCGCATACAAGTTTTTATTTGTATTTTTATGAAAAATATCAGTTCTGTAATATTCTGTAAATTTACTTTTTTTTTTTATAGATTTTATAGGTATTTTTCTCGTAGAAGCGAAGCACAAGAGTTTAGACACTTGTAGGCTTCGACTACCGAGAAAATTTTTCGGAAACGGCAAGGTTTCGCCCCAAATCGTTTTGGGACAGCGGGCTAAGGCACTGTAGGATCGCTTAGGAATACTTGCGATGGTTATATCACGGGTAGGGGTGCTGCCCCTAACCCCGCAAGGGGCTTCGTTCCGCGATTGCGCCCGAAAATCGCTAAACGGGACCACCATGAATTTTTACTCATAAAATCGTAAAAATATTAGACAAAAATTACAGAAATATGTGGAAATTACATAATTTAGAATTGTATATCATTTTGTGTTGGTCATGGCCCAAAAAAAACCCCAATTTGATTGGAAATTGTGTTGTAATTCATAATACGGCTTGCGTGTCGTCATGTGATTGTGCGTGTTGTATGTTTGATACGCGACCTACGCATCATGTCTTTCTATTTATTTATTCTTGTTGTAAATAGTTTAGACTCGAATGTCACTCGAGTTTCACTTTTTGTAATGTACAAAATGAGGCGGTGGAAGGTTCACTCGGGACAGAGTTACGAGGAGGGTGCGAGCAACACAAGGTGGTCAAAGGAAGGAGATTGAGAAGCTGTTGACCTTAGGTTGACCATCCGATCTTCTCATTGGCTTGAGAAGATCGTAGTAGGGCCATGACTAATCACAAAATTATTAATTGTTTGTTAGTAATTAATTAGTACCTTAACGATTAGATTAGATCTAAGTCGCGCACATGATGCACCTTCACGATTAGATTAGATCTAAATCGAGTATATGATACACATCGTCGATTACATTAGATCTCAAACGCGTCAACTCAAAAAAAATGTCTATCATGCCGTGATACCTATCACTACCTCGATCACATGTAGTTGTTTAATCTGCCAAAGCAGAGCAACACATATTATCTTGGTTGGGTACGGAGGGACAATCTTGGTCCTGCCTATCAACACATGGGTGAGTAAAAACTCAATTAGATCGAGTACAACTAGTTAAATCAAGTTTAACTGTAGGCATTTATCCAATAGTTGAAAGATAGGACAAAATCACGTTTACATTAACTCTTGGCCGTATTAGCCAAAGCTAACACGAGTTTTAATATAAATGCAGATCTTGATCCTATAAACAAGAGTTGCATAGAGATGTAATTGGTAATTAGTTACCTACCGATCATACTAAGTCTTTGGCGATTTAGCCAAAGCTAACTCAGGGCATAGTACGATGTGGATCTTGTCCCACATGAATTTTATAATTCAGTGGGAGAATCATTTAATTAAAGGCCTAATTAGATGATTAATAGAATATGATATTTATTTTTCTGCATTTTTCTGTTGTAGATAACCATGACGTCAAATACGAACTCTTTCTCCCTACGTTCAATCCTTGAGAAGGACAAGCTCAACGGAGCTAATTTCCTGGACTGGTACAGGAACCTGAGAATCGTTCTCACACAGGAACGAAAACTGTATGTCCTGGAGCAGCCCATTCCCGAGGCACCTCATGCCACTGCCACACGAGCTGATTGTGATGCTTACAAGAAGCATCAAAATGATGCATTAGATGTGTCATGTCTTATGCTCGCGACCATGAACTCTGAGCTTCAGAAGCAACACGAGTTGATGGGCACATATGATATGGTTGAACATCTTCGTCAACTATATCAAGGACAAGCGAGGCACGAGAGATTCGATATCTCTAAGGCACTGTTTCAGTGCAAGATGTAAGATGGGACTCCCGTAGGCCGATATGTACTCAAAATGATTGGGTACATATTAAACCTACAGAGGTTGGGATTCTCGCTTGGCCAAGAGCTGGCCACTTACCTGATCTTGCAATCCTTGCCAGATAGCTATAGTCAATTCGTTCTAAATTATAACTTGAATGAAATTGACAAGCCACTGCCTGAGCTTCTGACTATGTTGAGAACTACTGAGATCAACCTTAAGAAGGTTAAGCCCAACTCCATTTTGATGGTGCAAAAGGGCAAAGGCAAGGGCAAGCCTAAAGGTAAGGGAAAGTCCCAAGCCAAGGGCAAAGGCAAGGCACAGAAACCCAAAGGAGGGGTCGCCAAGGATGCTACCTACTTCCACTGCGGTCAGACCAGGCACTGGAAGAGGAACTGCAAAGTTTACCTGGAAGATCTTAAGAAGAAGAGAAGTGAGACTTCCAATTTAGATATATATGTTATAGAAGTCAATCTATATATTTCTTCATCATGGTATTAGATACCAGATGTGCTTCTCACATTTGTACTAATGTGCAGGCGCTGAGAAATAGAAGGGCATTGATGAAGGGCGAGGTGGACCTACGCATAGGCAATGGAGCACGGGTTGCTGCTGTTGCTGTAGAAACTTATTCTCTATCTCTGCCCTCTGGGCTTGTACTAGAATTGGATGATTATTGTTATGTGCCTTCTTTGACTAAGAACATTATAACAGTTTCTTGTATAGACAAGAAAGACTTTTCATTTATAATAAAGAACAAATGTTGTTCAGTTTATTTAAATGATATGTTCTATTGTAGTGCACCTCTGATGAACGGACTCTATATTCTAGACCTTGAAAACCTTATCTATAACATAAGTACCAAGAGGTTCAACTCAAATGACATGAACCAAACCTATATCTGGCACTGTCGCTTAGGTCATATAAATGACAAACGCTTATCCCAGCTCCATAAGGATGGTTTGCAGGACTCATTTGATTTTGAATCTTATGAGACATGCGAGTCATGCCTACTGGGCAAGATGACCAAGACTCCCTTTAGTGGACACAGTGAGAGAGCGACTGACTTGTTAGGACTTATACATAGTGATGTATGTGGCCCTTTCAATGTCGCTGCCAGAGGTGGTTATAGGTACTTCATTACATTTACTGATGACTTCAGTAGATATGGTTATGTGTATATGATGACACATAAGTCAGAATCCTTTGAAAGGTTTAAAGAATTCAAGAACGAAGTACAAAACCAGCTTGGCAAGATTATTAAGATACTTCGATCAGATCGAGGTGGTGAATACCTTAGCCATGAGTTTCGTGACTATCTAGTTGAGTGTGGGATTCTATCTCAACAAACTCCTCCTGGAACACCACAGTGGAATGGTGTATCCGAAAGGACGAATCGTACCTTATTAGATATGGTACGGTCTATGATGAGTCACATAGATCTTCCCATATATCTTTGGGGCTATTCTCTAGACACAGCAACCTTCATTCTCAACCGAGTTCCATCTAAGGTTGTAGTAAAGACACTATATAGGATATGGACTGGGAGAGATGTCCAGGTGTCTTTTATGAGGATTTGGGGTTGTGAGGCTTACGTTTGACGTCAAGTCTCGAACAAATTGAGACCCAAATCTGATAAATACTATTTTATTGGATATCCCAAGCAAACGAAGGGATATTACTTCTACATTCCGAGTCAACACAAGATAGTTGTGGCTAAGACTGGGTATTTCTAGAAAGGGATTTTATTTCTAGAAAGACTAGTGGGAGTACGTTCGATCTTGAAGAAGTTCAAAACGTGGACCATAGCACTGAAGCCTCGATGGAAGTTGAAATGGAACCACAAAGTGTTGTGGATTATGTTGTTCCACAAGGAGTTGAGGAACCACAACCAGTTCAAGTAGACCTACCTCTTCGCAGATCTGTTAGGATACGTCGTCAGCTTGAGAGATACTCATTTCTCTTGTCTGACCATGATAACGTTGTGCTCATTGAGGATAAGCCTACCTCCTATCAGGAAGCTGTGATGAGTCCAAATTCCGAGAAACGGCTAGAGGCCATGAGATCCGAGATGGAATCCATGTACACTAACCAAGTATGAACTTTCGTTGATCCACCTGAAGGGGCCAAACCCATTGGGTGTAAGTGGGACTTTAAGAGAAAGACTGACATGGATGGACTCATTTATAAGGGTCTCCTGGTAGCTAAAGGTTTCAAGCAAATTCATGGTATTGACTATGATGAAACCTTTTCTCCAATAGCGATGTTTAAATCCATTCGGATCATGTTTGCTATTGCAGCGTACCACGATTATGATATCTGGCAGATGGATGTCAAAACCGCGTTTCTGAATGGAAACCTGCTCGAGGATGTGTACATGACACAACCTGAGGGTTTTGTAGATCCACAGCATACTGGCAAAGTATGCAAGCTGCATATGTCCATTTATGGATTAAAGCAAGTTTCTCAGAGCTGGAATCTTTGATTCGATGATGCAAGCAAACAGTTTGATTTCATCAAGAATGAAGATGAACCTTTTGTCTACAAGAAGGTTGTAGGGAACCCAGTTGTCTTACTTATATTGTGTGTGGATGATATACTACTCATTGGGAAAGGCATCCCTTTGCTGTAGTCTGTCAAGACTTGGCTAGGGACTTGTTTCTCAATGAAGGACTTAGGTGAAGCATCCCGCATTCTTGGAATACAGATCTATAGAGATAGATCTAAGAGATTGCTTGGCCTAAGTCAGAGTACATACATTGACAAGGTATTACTTCGGTTTGCCATGCAGAACTCCAAGAAGGGATTTCTGTCGATGTCATATAGTGTGAGTCTTTCGAAGACTCAAAGTCCTTCTTCTAGAGAGGAGAGAGACCGCATGGATCAGATCCCTTATGCTTCAACCATAGGATCTATCATGTACTCCATGCTATGTACTCGTCCTGATGTCTCGTATGCTTTGAGCATGATGAGCATATACTAGTCAGATCCAGGTGAAAGTCACTGATAGCAGTCAAGAATATTCTTAAGTACTTAAGAAGGACTAAAGAATATTTTTTGATATATAGAGGCAATGACAAGCTAGTTGTAATAGGTTACAGTGATGCTAGCTTCCAAACTGACCAGGAAGATTATCGATCGCAATCTGGGTTTATGTTTTGCATAAATGGTGGTGCTGTGAGCTGGAAGAGTTCGAAGCAAGACACAGTAGCTGATTCTACAATAGAGGTCGAGTATATTGCTGCATCAGAAGCAGCAAAGGAGGCAGTTTGGATCCGCAAGTTCATTACTGAGCTAGGGGTGGTTCCTAGCATAGCTGATCCCATAGAGCTCTATTGTGACAACAATGGAGCAATAGCACAGGCCAAGGAACCTCGCTCACACCAGCGGACCAAACACATACTACGGCGCTTCCATCTCATTCGAGAGATCATTGATAGAGGAGATGTGAAGATTTGCAGAGTACCCACTAAGGCTAACATCGCAGATCCCTTGACCAAGGCTTTGGCACAGAGAAAGCATGATGGTCACACTAGGTCATTGAGCCTTAGAGCCTATACTGATTGGCACTAGTGCTAGTGGGAGATTGTTAGTTAGAGCCCTAGAGCCAATCATTTGATGATTGTTGTATGGACTCATTGTATCATATTCTTATATATATATAAAGGCATTTGTTTATGGTTATTATGCTTACTTGTATTGGTTCCAAATAACTAAGTATATTAGTGTCCTTGAGTAGAAGGTTCATACCTATATCAATCGGTTAGTTGAATCGATTGTGAGATGATATAGGGAACACAAATCTTAATCATTCCTAGTCAAGTATTAGCATTCAAGGACAATGTTAATGAGACGAGACTGGCATGTAGGTCAACTCGATGACTTGATCTCACAAGTTATGGATATGGAGATATCAAGTTGACACATGGGTATACATTGGAGAATGTATACTGAATGACCCACCATGAGAAAGTATCATGGATCGTTATATGAGTGTCATATACTTTCTCATGTGGCTATTAGTATGACTATTAATCCTTAGACCTGAAGTCACCATGGTTCTCTACATAAGGAGTTGCATAATTTGGTTTCGTCAAACGTCACCCGTAACTGGGGGACTATAAAGGCGATTACTGGGTATGTAACAAATTATGCGGAGTGATGTGAGTGATATAGATGGGATCTATCCCTCCTATATGACGGGAGTGACATCGATATTCTTGATAGAGTGAGACCACTAAGTGCATGGTCATGCCCAAATGAGTCAATATGAGATGTTGAGCTCATTTGATTGAGTGAGTCTACTTGGGATTCAAGATTTAGATTGATTAGAGGATGACATGGTCTATGCCTCACATTGATCAATCTAGATGTCAAGGATAGAAGGGCACTTGTCATATATTGTGAAGAGTCACAATTAGTAGTCACAAGTTGATGTTGGATCTCAACATTCTTATAACTTGGGTAGTAATGATGTATTGCTAGATACCGCTCATTACTTAGCTTCTAAATGGGTTTAGGAGCATTGTCAATGTTATAAGAACCTATAGGGTCACACACAAAGGGCAAATTAGATGGAGATTAGGTTCATTTGATGAACCTAAAGAAATTAGGTCCATGTGATGAACCAAATTGGATTAAGAGTAATCTAAATTAGGCTAATTGAGTTGGACTCAATTTGGTTCATGTGTTAGATGAGTCTAATTTGGACATAGACTCATTGAGTCAATTTAATTTAATGAATAGAGATTCATTAAATTAAAATTGACTTGAACCAATGGTTAGATTTGATCAACCATGGGAGAGAAGTGGTCAAGTTTGGCTTGACTTGAGAGGAAGATGAAGGGTCAAGTTTGACTTGACCATTTGCCACCTCATTGGTGAGTTGTTAAAGGGTGGGCCAATGATGATGCTCCACATCATCATGAGACCATTTGCCACCTCATTGGTGAGTTGGTAAAGAGTGGGCCAATGATGATGCTCCACATCATCATGATTTCTTAAGTAGGATGCCACCTCATGGGAGTTACCAAGAGTTATGACTCTTGGTATTCCATGGAGGTTATTAACCTCATTCATGTGGTCGGCCACTCATTCATGGGGTGAGTTTCATTTCTTTTGTGTAACTCTCATCTTCTTCCTCAAGCTCTCTCTTCTCTCCGTCTCCTCCACCTTGGCCGAACCTTTCAAAGGTGCTAGCACACCTTTTGTTTGGTTTTTCCATCTCTTGCTTGTGTGGATACACATAGAGGAGTATCTACTTTGATACTCTTGAGATCCGGCGAACCTTGGACGAGCGGGATTAGCGATGGGCATCGCATCATGGGTAAAGCTCTTCTCCTTTGTAGATCTAGTTTAGATCTAGGCTAGAAACTCGTACTCAAAGTTTTTACAAAATTTTATAACTTCGCATGGATCCGGTGGCATGGGATTCGGGATTTCCGCAACGCAAAAAGCGGTTTTTGCGGCCCAAAAAACCCAACACGTAGAGTCTCCAAGACTATGTAAAGATGCTGCACATGTTCCTCCTCGGAACGCGAATAGATCAATATGTCATCAATAAACACGATAACAAACTGATCTAGATACTCCAGAAAGATATGGTTCATCAAATCTATAAATACTGCGGAAGCATTGGTAAGCCCAAATGGCATTACCAAAAACTCCTAATGTTTGTATCTGGTATGGAATGTTGTCTTATGAATATTAGAATCTTTGACTCTCAGCTGATGATATCCGGACCGCAGATCAATCTTAGAATACACTGATATATCTCTAAGCTAATCAAACAAATCCTCAATCCATGGCAAGGGGTACTTATTTCGGACAGTCACTGCATTCAACTGCCTATAATAGATGCACAACCTCAGAGTACCATCGTGTTTCTTGACGAATAATACCGGAGAACCCCATGGAGATACACTAGGGTGAGTAAATCCCCTATCTAATAACTCCTAGAGTTGAACTTTTAGTTCGTCCAACTCTTTCAGTGTCATACGATAAAGAGCTTTCGATGTTGGCGCAGTTCTTGAAATCAACTCTGGGACTCCATAAGGACACCGGAATGCTCTTGTCCGTGCATACCATATACAGCTGTTGCAAGGGGAGCTGTCCTCTACTGATGGTGCGAAGATTTGGCTTTTGACCCTTCTCACTAAGTTCCGGACTGACTTAACTGTCCTCCCAGAACAGAAACCCCGGAAGCTACATGCTGAGCGTTCAATGAACAGTCTCGGCTCATATGCCCAAGTAGTTTGCAATAATAGCAAACTGACTATCCCATGATGCATGCAGAGGTGATGTGATCTCGGGATCCGCATCTGGTGTAGTGAGGGTCACCAGTGGACTATTTCCGGTTCTGCTGAGTAGACAGGGAACGTCCAAATGAAGATCATCCTGACTTCGGGGGTCGACCAGATGGCCCAGAAGTACCCTGACCCGACTGAGTACGACCGCACTACTGCTGTCCGGTAGCCTGTGGCTGCTAGATCTGTCCGGAAGTCCGATCAGTCTGCTTTCTCTTCTTGTCTGCATTCACTCTTTGCTGAGCTGACTCAATCATAAGAGCTCTATCCAGTGCCTCTATGTATGATGAATGACCAAAATCGACAATCTTCACCTAATGATGCCCATCCAGTCCCTGGACAAACTGAAGAATACGAGATCTGTCTTCAACAACCAACTCTGGATAGAATCTGGTCAACTAATTAAATTCGGCATTATACACCATCACTAAGCGGTTATTCTGCCGAAGACTCAGAAAATCCAAGCGACGTGTCATCTGATACGCACGGGGAAAATACTGACTCTCAAATGCCTCCCTAAATCTCGCCCATGTAATATGATGCTCGCCTATAATCGAGCGTTGCGTGTCCCACCAGATTTCTGCCCCGTCTCATAGGTGGAAAGCAGCCAGCTCAGCCTTCTCCCACTCAGAGCAAGTCATATAAAAGAATTCCCGCTCCATAGTCTTTATCCAAGACTGAGCTATGCTCGGATTAGTATCCCCGTAGAACCATGTGAATCGGCTTTTCACCGACTCTGCCAAGGCTGGGATCCGTGCTCGTGCCGCAACGATATCAATAGGGATCGCTGCGGAACTGGGCAGAACCACTGGAGCTGATTCTATGGGTGGTACTGTTGGATATGTCGGAAGAGGTACCACTGGTGTCGTCGCATAAACCGGGGTAGGTACCGCTGTTGGCACTACAGAGTAGACATAAGTAGGGGCGACTGTAGGTACAGTGGATGATACCGGGTAAGAAACAACCGATACTGCTGGTACGAGTGCCGAGTATGTAGTAACTGGCACAGGTATCTATGGTACCGAGTACGCAGTTGCAGACACGGCTAGAGGGGGTGCAGGGTATGCTGCAGATACTACTGATGGAGGAGGTGTCGGATATACCGACGGTGGTACCACTGGCGGTACTGTCGAGGTAGGTACCTCTGAAGACAGAACCGTCAGGGTTTGATAACCTAACGTGCTCACAATACCCTGAGGAGTCTGTCCCTGACGGACAGGCTCGACCTCAACAAATCTCTTTGGAGTCTCTGTCTCCGGAGAATCTATTGCCCTCTTACGTGGTCGGCCACATCTCGGTACTGTAATACGTGTATGTCATATCTATAAACAAAATGTTACCCAGATATCACTACAGGTATGAGAACTATAAAATTATCTAAATTTATCTATTTGTCGTCTGGAGATGTCTTGTCGCTGCTTAGTCCCCCAAATAAAACCTCGTCAAAATATACCTCATAATTCAGAATCAAAAAATCGACGGAAATCTGTACAATCCAAAAATACCTAGATACGCTCGCAAAACTCGTAAAAAACAAGTATCAGAAAACCGCTCTGATACGAAATAAATTGTCACGCCCCAAGTAGTCCCTGCCGATAAAATTTCGGCAATATCTCCCCTTTACGGGTGATAATATGAATCCTGAGATACATATATCCATACCTCGACCCACACAGCCGGAATAATACAATACAAATAATAGACAAACCACACAGTTTATATAATCAATCCACACAGTTTAATATACAGCCTCCGGCTGATAACAAAAATTACTAAAAGAAAATACGATAAAGGAATCATCACAGATATATGTAAATCCTACTCCACTACAACGAAGAAATGAAATCCACGAAGTAATGAAAATATCCGCAACAGAAAACAAGAGTACCAAACCCAAAAGTTCATCATAAAGTCCACAATACAAGAACCCACATCACAAGAGAATAAAGACTTAGTAACGAAAACAAAACTCGACAACTGAAAGTCCTCGCAACAAGGGGGCTAGCGACTGGAATCTCCCGACGGCCTCAACCTGAAAAGTAATAATGTAACGATGTGAGTCCAAAGAACTCAGCAGGTAACCAATAGATATGTAAAACAACATATAACTACCAGCAATAACCTATAGTACAATCTTCTAAACAATATAGCAACTATTCATAACTAAATAAACTGCAGTAACCAACAATAGGCATGTAATACAGTCTACTGCAAGAATAATAAAAAATGCAAAACTGAAATAAACTGTACTCACCTGCGAGTCTTGAGCAAATGACAGTGAACATACACAAATAAAGATAGTCATAGCAAATAAGTATGTATCCTGTATGTATGTCAATCATATGCAGTCACAAAAATGCATCATCCAATATGCAACAATCACAATAAATGCAATATGTGCAAATGATGCAATATGACATAGTCACCCCTGACGCCAGTTAGCCATCTCACATGCGATGGTGAGACCGAGTGGGTAGGGCCACAACAACCGTGCACTCTGCCATCACTACTCCTGAAGAGTGACCGAGTGGACGGGATGCTGTCGGAGTACACCTATCCTCCTACCTCAAACATAATGAGGGAGCACAATGCTCTCATCTCCCGGTACACGATGACGGAAAGGGATCCCTACCGGCTACCACGCTGCAGTCACACTACCCATGAGCGGACCAGCGGAGCCTAACAAAGCAACTGTCATACACAACCTGGGTGTTGTGCCACTACCCATGTAGTGGTCACATTGTGTGCAGGCCCATGTAACTGGCCGACAAGCTCAATAATAATGAAGTCATCAATTGCCCAACATGCAATCATGCGGGATGGTGCATGATGCTACAGTATGTAATACCTGAACATATCATCATCCATATATATGTGCCAGAGAGATAAACACATATATAACAATGATATAAGCAACATGAATCCAAGATCATATATCCAATATGTCTAGCAATTAATCCAGTATACAGAAGCACTAAATAAATCTATCTCTCTGAACATAAATACACATGACAGAAGATAAGAGCATACAAGTCTAATATATAGCAGCTAACAATAGAAGCATGGAACAAATATCGAATAAACTATAACCAGGGAAGTGATAAATCTACCAATTACCACTAGTTATATATATACTACACATATCATAAGACAATATCAAAAAGATAAGTCAAAGGGTACCCGCCTCAAATAGAAGATACTCTCAAGTAATCCAAAGTCGAGACGCCCGTCTCGAATCAGAGTCCTGCGTCAATATATATATATATATATATATATTATTTAGCTAAATCCAAAAGAATAGCTAAATAAAATCCCTAATACCAAATTAGGGTAAAACCCTAATCAACATAACTATAAGCCCTACTTAAATTAAATCTAACACTTGACTAGGGTTAATTGCCTTAACCCTAATCATTCTATTAGATTATATCTATGCACAATCAACTAATCATGTAATCCAAAACATTACTAATTCAATACATAAACCTAATTCACACTTCATACTAACCAATCTAACAATCATTTACATCATGTATCGAATTCCTACACCTTACCTCAATTCACCGCCACTGTTGATTGCTGGAACTAGAGAAGCTGCTGGTTGGAGTGTTGTCGAAACCAAGAACAACTCCACAGGTCAGATCCTCACTACTGGAATCAATCGGATCAAGAAGTAGATCAAGCCATGGAGATCACGGATCAAATAACAATCCTTCTAGCCTCTACCTGGTAGCTCAAGAACACCTCCTTGATACTAACATCTCCAAATCCGTGACCTAAATCAACCACAAAGAAGATGAGGATCAAGAATAGAGGAGGATCGGTAAACAAAGAAGAAGATCTAAGCCTATATCACGAACAAGGTAGGATACTCACCTTCAAGATCCTGCTAGGGCACAGCTGGTATCTCATGCACTGGATGTCGATCGTCGAGTACGACCGGCATCCATGAAATCAAGAATAATAAGGGAAGAAGGATCAGGAGAGGACGTCACAAGATCTGGGTGAAGCTAGCTCCTTACCTCTATGCTCCGAGCCCCGATCTTCGCCGGCGATCAGGTGATGACAGTGAGGTGAGGCTACGAGGAGACATGATGCGATGACAATCCGGAGAGGAAAAGCACTGACCGGATCTGAGCTTAAGATGTCGATGCCGGTAGAGGAAGATCGGCAGAGCTAGAAGCCTCGCTCCCCGTCGGCGTCGATTCGCCCGCGAGAGAGAGCGCGTGAGCAGAGGGGATCGGGGAGATCGAGGAAGGAGAGGGTCGGGTACTAATGGAAATGGCGATTTTAGAAAGAAATAAAATATATATATATATATATATATATTCTCACTTAAATGGTTATCCCAAATAGGCTTTTATCCGAACCTGTAAACTCGTCCCCTCAAAACCCGTCGTACGAGCCCCGAAATATTTCCAAAAAAATTCTAAAAATTCTAGAAAAATTTTATAAAGCTATTTCTCAAATAACCCTATTTATTTAAAATTTTTCGATATCTTACATGTGATGAGGCACTAGGCCTTCTTGGATATGAGATCATCCACCACTTCTAGACAAAGCCTTTCAAAAAAATTGAATATTTAATTTCCTTTATGAAAATCCTAGGTCTAACTAGTCAAGTGTGAATCAAGCCTAGGTCCTTATCTACCCTAGTCTAAGCATGTATAGTGAAAGCAGCAAAGCAAGCATCAAACAAATCTATCTAATGATAAAAATGATCTTTCTATTAGCTCCCTCTGGATCATAGCCTCGATAGGGTCTATCAAGGTAGTGGATTTGACCCTTGGGGATCCAATATTAACCAAGTCCAACTTGATTAGTTAGATTAGACTTGGGGACCCATGCTTGGACTAACTTTCTATTTGAGCATTTTGTCAAAGACAAATAGATCTGAATTTATATTTAGCCTTATATCTAAGTCCAGATGGTTTGTATACGGCCCTTTGTTTTTCAAGAATTAGGTCAAGGTTCTTGAAACCCAAAGTGAATCATTCCAATGAGTCCTTGAGTTCTTTGACTTGAGTTTTTAATTTGGAATTCTCTTCTTGAACTTGCTCAGTCAAAGAACTCAAGTTAGTTGGAATGACTTTACTCGAACGTTGGATTTGGCTAGCTTTCTTCATAAGTAAGAAATCAAGTTATGTGATCTAATTAAAGAGATACTTACTTTGGTTTGGGAACCTTCTGAAATGGATATGGATCCGTGGGTTCGCTCGGACACAGCTTCTGATTCTGTCTCAGACTCAGATTCGATGACTTGCTCTTGGGTCGAAAGTGCGAGAAAACTTGTTTGTTCGACATCTTCATAGGATTCTTCTAATGTTGATTCATCCCATGTTACTTGTAGCGCCTTCTTTCTTCATTACTTCTTCACTCCCTTCTGATTTGGACAATTCACCTTGATGTGTCTCTTCTTATTACAGCCATAGCAGGTGTAACACCCCACCCTCCTCACTACTGGACTGTGAGGGCAGAGCGCTACTGGACTACTAACTTTACTTAACTAACATTGCACACATGTTGATAGTAATTCCTAAAACTCTCGGAGAACTCAAAGCATACAATTAACTAGCAGCAGAAGACTAAATTACTCATCTAATACATTCTACTCAACTCTTTGTTAATAAATTCTTGTGCTAAATCCCAAGGCTTCTATAGTCCAGGCATCACACATCCATCCGCACCTCCTTGTCGTCTTCCTTTACTATAGCTTTTCCTTTCCTTTATCTGCAGTAAGAGGAAATGCATCTATAAGCAAAATTACTTAGTAAGCGCTATCTAACTCACAAAACTCGAGTATGCATGTAAGCTGAAAGAAATCTAGAAACTAAATGCTCATCTAATAGCAAACGAAACATAGCATACTGAAATACTAAACATGGAAGCAAATCTAAACAACATGTCAGTATATAAGAAAGCTAAACTTGATGAATTTTAAACTTAAGTGAAGCTTATTTCTTTTGTTTGAAAACTTATATTTTAATATTTCAAAATAATAATCAACTTTCTTCTTGGGTCCGACAACTGTACTTGCTATGCGGCATCCCTAACTAGACCCGAGATAGCTGGTCTCGAATCTAGTAGGGTTTACTAGGTTATCTAAATCTAGGGACCGACTATGGGAGCCCAGCCCAAGGACTACTGAGAGTCCTGCATACTAGGTAATCTAAACCTAGGGACCGACTATGGGAGCCCAGCCCAAGGACTACTGAGAGTCATGCATACTAGGTTATCTAAACCTAGGGACCGACTATAGGAGCCCAGCCCAAGGACTACTGAGAGTCTAGCACAGTGCCACTGATAAAAGTAAAATACTTGTTATCTTTTAATACTTCTAATATATAATGCCTCGGCACTTTCTTTAGCACCTTGTGTGCCAAAATCCCTAAAGTCTTGACTTCGGGATCTACTTAAGGCCTTGGCCTTTTTCTTTCTTTTCTTTATCTTTCTTATACTTGTTAATACCTCTAATAAAAGAATGCTTCTTTAAAAACTGAAATGTTTAAACAAATTCTAACTTTGAAATGCATAAACAAAAATCTTCATACTATGCTAATCAAAATTCTGCATACTATTCTAATCAAGATTCTGCATTCTATGTTACACTATTTATGCATACTATGCAAATATAAAATCTGCACTATAAGCTTAATTAAAATCTGCACTATAAGCCTACATAAAAATCTGTACTATAAGCTTAATTAAAATCTGTACTATAGGCTTAATTAAAAATCTGCACTATAAGCGCTTAATTAAAATCTACAATATAAGCTCTACATAAAAATCTACACTATAAGCTTAATTAAAATATGTACTATAGGCTTAATTAAAAATCTGCACTATAAGCGCTTAATTAAAATCTGCAATATAAGCTCTACATAAAAATCTGCATTATAAGCTTAATTAAAATCTACACTATAGGCTTAATTAAAAATCTGCACTATAAGCGCTTCTTATGCTTCGAATTCAAGAAGAACAAAGGTCCAAAACTACTCCTACTGCAGGTGAGAAGCACTTACATTGATTCTTGGACTCACAACTGAACAAAAAAAGGCTTCTAGGACCTTGGCCGGCCGCCGGAGATGATGCCCTAAC
This sequence comes from Zingiber officinale, assembly GCF_018446385.1. Lineage (NCBI taxonomy): Eukaryota > Viridiplantae > Streptophyta > Magnoliopsida > Zingiberales > Zingiberaceae > Zingiber > Zingiber officinale. Next base: position 81,034,147 of record NC_055987.1, on the reverse strand, counting down.
TCCCTTTCGTTTTCTGCCCGAACTCCGCCATCGTACGCAGAAGAGAAGGAGAGAATGGTTTAAGTCACGGGAAAACACAGCATCAACTTATCCCTTTTTATAACTTAATATTTCTGTTAACTCCTTAAATAAATTCACTATCTTTTCTAGACAGACAAATCCAACATCAACTTATCCCTTTTATAATCCAATATTCTGTTAATTATCTTAAATAAATTCGCTACCTTTTCTATACAGACAAATCCAACATCAACTTATTCCTTTTATAATATTCTGTTTACTATCTTAAATAAATTCTCTACATTTTCTAAACAGACAAATCCAAGATCAACTTATCCCTTTTATAATCCAATATTCTGTTAACTATCTTAAATATATTCGCTGTCTTTTCTAAACAGAAAATACTGTTTGCCCACCTGGTCAGCTGGGTTTTGACCGAGTCAAAGGTCGTGGGTTCAATTCTCGGCTTGGACATTTTTTTGTCGAAACTTCCTTCGTTTAGTAAAAATACCAAACGACCTCCAAAAATTACATAAAAATACTCTAAAAATTTCTAAAAATCCCTATAATATTTCTATAGCATTTTTAAATATTTTTAAATTACTTTTAGGATTCTAATTGAGGAAATTTGGGTCCTTACAACAGGTGACTTAAAACTTCATTTTGGAGCTTGGGCTTGGTTGCATCATTTTTGACTGAATCACCTTTTTGATTTCCCATTTTGTGAAGCCCTTCTTTTTCTTGTACAATTTTTATACAAGGTTGATGAGTTTGGCAGTGATCTCATCGTTGTCATCTGAGTTTGACTCATCTTCAGGTTCAGGTTTAGTTTGATGCTTGACTTTTGGTTCCTTTGTTCTGTTTGTACCTACAACAAGAGCAATACTTTTCTTGGCCGAGGGTGTATTAGTTTGTTCATGCAATTTGAATTCTAAAAATAATTCATCTAATTTTATTAAGGATAGATCCTTAGATACTTTATAAGCATCTACTATGGATGCCCACAAAGTATTCCTCGGAAAGGCATTGAGTGCATACCTGATAACATCGAGGTTTTCCACCTTTTGACTGATTATGTGGAGGTCATTGAGTAGGTCTTGAATCCGCGAGTGAAGTTGACTTGCCGACTCACCATCCTGTATTTTAATATTATATAACTTATTTAAGATCAAAGTACGCTTACTTACCTTGGTGTCAGAGGTTCCCTCATGCAGTTCGATCAGCTTCTCCCATAACTCCTTGGCGCTGTTGAAGGAGCCGACCCGGTTAAGTTCTTCTTTAGTTAAGTCGCATTGAAGAGTCTGGGTTTCCGTTACATCAGATTCAATCTTCTTGCAGGTCGACGCATCCCATTTGTATGAATCCCGTCTGGATTATTATCCACATTTCCACTTGAGTTTTCAGGTGGTACTTCATTCGGCTCTTCCAGTATCTGAAGTCTTCGTCGGAGAAGAGGGGAAGGTGTGCAGTGTTATACCCTTCTTGGTGAGCCATTAGAAAAATCTTGCAAAGACGAGAACAATAAAACTTGTTCCAAGACTTAGTCTTGGATTAATAGTGTTGGAGAAGATAAAATAAGAGTGTTTCATGAATTTCGAGAAAAAATAATAAAATAATATTAAAAAATTTTGTTAAATGCAATATTTTACCAATTCTAACTAATGGTGAAAATTTGAAAATGAATTTTTTCAAAAAATTTGGAGGGAAAAAAATGAAAGGCATAAGAATTTATGGTTACCAAAAATGAATGAAAAAACTACAAAGAAATGCTCCAATGGTAGTTGTACCGATTAAGAGCAGCCTTGCTCTCATATCAATTGTAGGATCGAGAAGTGCTAGAGGGGGTAAATAGTGCTCGTGCCTTTTTCACTCGTTTCGATAGTTCGAGTAAACACAGCGGAAATAAGAAATAAAGCAAAACAACGTTATATAAAATTTTATATAACCATGGATATAGGTTTCTATTTTAGACTTAGTATTAAGTTTTATAAAAATAATATAAATGACTTAGCATTTATAAATCTATAACTTATGAATTTTATATATGTAGATATATATGGAATTATATAATCATTGATATAGGTTTCTATTTAGACTTAGCATTAAGTTTTATAAAAATAATATATGGGACTTAGCATTTATAAAATCTATCTAGTATTAAATAAAAGTATATGAACTTATATGTGACTCACGTGTATATACATAATCTATAAAATGCATATGTTGTAGATAATAACTAAGAACTACAATATTATCACATACAAATTGTATATATAAAATTCAAATAATTATGAATATGGATAAAGGATCAGGATAAAGGTTTAGTAGATAAAAATCTAGATCAATTCCTAAAGCCTCGACCTTATATAAAACCCTCACCTAGAACACCACTTGTTCTTCTTGTTGCTGCCGACCTTAAGGAGATTTCCCCACCCTTTATTTCTCCACCGGTGCTAGAGTTTCAAGGGAAGACAAGGAGTAATAGCTAAGTACTTAAGGCATGTTCTCACCCATGTTATTATTTTATTTAGCTTCTATGTCTTGTGAAGTTTCAGATTTATAGTTGTTAGATTTGGTTCTGTTGTGGTGTAAATTAGCCTCAATAGGTGAATGAATTTCACTTTGGTTCTTTTGTTGAAATGTATAAAATTTAGTTAGCTTTCATTATCAATTTACATAATCCTTTTCAGATCAAATCTGAATTTCATATAATTTTTATACCATTGACTAACGAATTTGGAATTATGCTATGACCCTACTGCTTTTGGTTCTGTTGTGGTATAAATTAACCTCAATAGATGAACGAATTTCACTTCAGTGTCTTCTGTTAAAATGTAGAAAATTTAGTTATCTTTCATTACCAATTTACAAAACCCTTTTCGGATCAAAGATAAATTTCATACGATTTTTATACCGCTGACTGATGAATCTGGAATTATGTTGTGACCCTGCTTCTTTTAGTTTTGTTGTAGTATAAATTAGCCTCAATAGGTGAACGAATTTCACTTAGGTGTCTTCTGATAAAATGTATAAAATTTAGTTATCTTTCATTACCAATTTACATAACCCTTTTTAGATCAAAGAAGAATTTTATACGATTTTTATACCACCCACTGATGAATCTGGAATTATGCTATGACTCTGCTTCTTTTGGTTCTGTTGTGGTGTAAATTAGCCTTAATGGGTGAACGAATTTTACTTCAGTGTCTTCTATTGAAATGTAATAAATTTAGTTATCTTTATTTTTCAATTTACATAACCCTTTTCAGACTAAAGATGAATTTCATATGATTTTTATACCACTGACTGACGAATCTGGAATTATGCTGTGACTTTACTGCTTTTGGTTCTGTTATAGTCTAAATTAGCCTCAATAGGTGAACAAATTTTACTTTGGCATCTTCTGTTGAAATGCATGAAATTTAGTTAGCTTTCATTACCAACTTACAGAACACTTTTCATATCAAAGATAAATTTCATATGATTTTTATACCACTGACTGACGAGTCTGGAATTATGTTGTGACCTTGGTACTTTTGGTTATGTTGTGGTGAGTTTTAAATTTTGTTTTAGAGCTTTAGTCATCATGATCTTGCTCAACAAGTTGTTTCATATTTTATTAATTGTATACCCTTAGGAACTAGAGAACTATGTATGCTCAAAATAAGTTATAGACCTTGCGAGTTTTGGACATGATAAATGTAGGTTTAAATTCTATTTTAAGAGTTATGAATATGAATGTTGTATTACAATTTGGGGTCATGCTTCTAGTTGCTTTCCATTAGAAGATAGGAAACTTTTCTATGCTCAAATCACCTTACAAAACTAGTAAATTTCAGTTTACTAAGAGTAGTTTTTAAATTCTGTTTTCAAGGTCATATTCATCATGATGTCGTCCTACGATTTCTTCATGTTTCCTCATATCATGTTTTATGTTAGTTCCTCAAGTTCATGTTTGTTTAGGTACCTTAAATGAGTTCACGATTTTGATTTATGTTCTACTTATCATGATGACTATGTATCTATGTTACATCTAGGTTTCGGATCTCTAGATTAGGTAAGTTCAAGTTGCTTCTTGCTCCACATTATGATAGTTTAGTAGGCTATATGTAAAATTGCATGCTTGCGTCGAAGATCATGTTCATGTTCTTCTTATTTCTTATTATGATACCTTAATATGATTTAGGTTTAGGTGGATGTTATGTTTTCTTTTTCATCTTATCATGATAATGAAAATTACTCAATGAAACTATCGTGAGGGAACAGGCCCCAGAGGCAGCCCGTTTACGGAAAAAGGCCCCAGAGGAAGTCCGTTTACGGGAAAAGGCTCCCAAGGGAGCCCAATATTGGGTAAGTTGGTTGTAACAAAGTAATAATGATAATGATAAAGATGAAGGTATCGTGAGGGAAAGGCCCCAGAGGGAGCCCATTTGTGAGAAAAGGCCAAGAGGGAGCCTGTTTACTGGAAAAAGCCCCAGAGGGAGCCCAATATCGAATAAGTCAACTCTGACAAAATGATGAGGATTTGATAGGAATACTGTAAGAAAAAAGGCCCCAGAGGGATCCCATTTACGGGGCAAGGCCCGAAGGGAGTCCAATATCAGTTTCCATGTTAGGCTATGAATAAGTTAGGTTCATGATATGCTAAGTTTATATTCATGTTATGCTATGAATATATTAAGTTCATGATAGGTTATGTATAAGTTCATGTTATGCTACAAATATGTTAATTTCATGATATGTTATGTATAAGTTCATGTTATGTTATGAATACGTTAAGTCCATGATATGCTATGAATATATTAGGTTCATGATATGCTATAAATATGTTAAGTTCATGATATTCTATGTCCATGCTCATATATGCCCATGTATATGCTCATGATCAAGTCTATCATTATGCCTAGGTCATTTATCATGCTTAGGTTTTTGCTCTCATGCTTATGTCGATGCCTATGCTTACGTTCATAGTATGCTAGTAGGGAGATCCCAAGTTACCTTGTATGTGGTTTCCTTAGTACACTAGATTATAGTCGCTAACTAATGCATAACACCATTTTAAACCTGCTTAGTCTCTCGACTCACAGATTATAATCTTTTTTCAGACAATGAGGCCAACGAGACAAGAGGCATTGACTAGTGAGCCAGACCCGAAGACCACCCAGTTTAAAAATTCTACATTTAGTTATATTTTCTTTCAAACCATTTATGTAATTTTATTTGAACTAAGAAACCGTTATGGAAGTATAAGTTATGTCCACAGTTTATGTATTATTATAAAAAAAAAAAAAGAGAAAAAAAACTAGGGGAGTTACACCTACATTTTGAGTCCCCTTGATATATTGAAAGATTCGTTTAACGACACTCAAATGTGACTCCTTGGCACACGATTGATACCTTCCACATATACCCACGGTAAAAAGTATGTCGGGTCTACTAGCCGTGAGATAAAGAAGGCTTCCTATAACACTAGGATACACCTTAGAATCAACTTCTTTTCCTTCAAGATCGCTATCCAATTTAGTGCTAGTGGTCATGGGAGTAGATATATTTTTGGCATTTTTTATTCCAAATTTCTTAAATAATTCTTTAGCATATTTAGATTGATGAATATAAATTTCCTCTTTTATTTGTTTAATTTGTAAACCTAGAAAAATTGTCAACTCACCAACCAAACTCATTCTACATGTGATTGACAAACTCATTTAAGAAATCTTTATCAGTGGAACCAAAAATAATGTTATCTACATAGACTTGGGCCACAAAGATGTCATTACCACTATTTTTTAAGAACAAGGTAGGATCAATCTTCCCTCTATGAAATTCTTTTGACACTAAAAATGTTAATAATCTTCATACCAAGCACGTGGAGCTCATTTTAGCCCATATAAGGCCTTTTTAAGCTTATACACTTGATTTGGAGATTCTAAATTTTCAAACCCCGGTGGTTGCTTAACCTATACCTCTTCCTTTATAAAAACCATTTAAAAACACTGATTTTACATCCATTTGATATAATTTAAATCTTTTATGAGCGGCAAATGTCAACATCATCCTAATAGACTCTAATCTAGCTATGAGTGCATAAGTTTCATCAAAATTGAACCTTTCTACTTGATCGAAGTCTCTAGCAACCAATCTAGCTTTGTTTCTTACAATTATTCCCTTATCATTAAGTTTATTCCTAAAGACCCGTTTTGTATCAATAATTGATTTTTCTTTAGGCCTAGGAACTAAATCACAAACTTAACTTCTCTCAAATTGAGATAATTCATCTTGCATTGCTAAAATCCAATCCAGATCAAGAAAAGCATCATCAATGATTTTTGGTTCAATTTGAGAGATTAGGGCTACTTGACTTCCTTCATTTCTAAAATAAGATCGAGTTCTCATTCCTTGTGTTATATCTCCTACTACTTGATTTAAAGGATGATTTACATGAATCCTAGTATGTCTTAATTCTTGATTTGTTGTAATTTTAGGTTCAAGTGGTAAAATTTCAATTTTCTCACTATCACTCTCTTGATTTTCGCCCCCTTGATCATTCCCTTCATTTAATGTTAATTTCTCTAACTCAAATTGTAATTCTTCATTATTTGGTCTAGTAGGATTTGATGAAGGATTTTCTTCAAATACAACATTTAATGATTCTTCAACTAATTTAGTTCTTTTATTGTAAATTTGATATGCTTTACTATGACTTGAGTAACCTACAAGAATACCCTCATCCGCCTTAGCGGAGAATTTTTCTAATTGATCTTTGGTATTTAGAATGTAAATCTTACATCCAAACACTCTGAAATGTTTAATTGTAGGTGGTTTACCAAACCACAATTCATGAGGTGTTTTTTTTAGAAATATATGTATTAATGTTTGATTTTGTACATAACAAGCCATATTAATTGCTTCAGCCCATAGGTAGCTATGAAGTGAATATTCATTTAACATACTCCTAGTGGCCTCTTGCAAAACCCTATTTTTCCTCTTAACAACTTCATTTTGTTAAGGAATCCTAAGGGTGGAAATTTCATGTTTATAACCTTTTTCTATGCAAAAACTTGTGAACCTATCATTTTCAAATTCACCTCCATGATCACTTCTTATTTTGTTTATCTTGTGATTAATTTCATTTTCTACCATTTTATAAAAATCAATCAAGGTATCTAAAGTTTGATCTTTATGTTTCAAGAAAAACACCCATGTATATCTAGTGTAATCATCTACAATCACAAAGCAATATCTACTACCATTTAAAGAAACATATCTACTACAATCAAACAAATCCATGTGAATGAGTTCCAACACATTTAAAGTACTTACAACATTTTTACCTTTATGGGTAGCTTTGATTTGCTTACCCATTTAACATGCATCACACATTTTGTCCTTTTAAAACTTCAACTTTGGTAATCCTTGCACCAACTCTTTCTTTGAGAGTCTTTTAATGTTCCTCATGTTGGTGTGAATAAGTCTCCGGTGCCAAAGCCAAGTCTCCTCTTCTTTAGACATGAGACACTTATCAACCACATTAGTAACACCAAATAGTTTAACTTGATAAACATTCTCTTTTCTATGACCTATGAGCATAATGATATTTAGTTCACTATGCTTAATTAGGCATTAAGATGAGGTAAACTCAACTCTATAACCTGAATCACATAGTTAACTAATACTTAGAAGATTAAAATTCATACCTTTCACTAATAAAATATTTTTTATTATAAATTTTTTAAAAATTCTAATATCTCCAATTCCTATTACTTTTAATTCACCACTATTACCAAAAGAAACGGTACCTTTACTTTTGTGTCTAAATGATGAGCATTTTGATGAATCTTCCGTCATATGCCTAGAGCATCCACTATCTATAAACCATATTATTAGATGCTCCCCTTCGACGCATGCCTATTCAAACACGATAAACCAAATATTTTGATACCCAAATTTTGGGTCTTGTAGCATCAACAATAAATTTCTTGGATACCTAAGCTTGCACAATCTTAACCCTTGAAACATGGTTTCTACTAACTAAATACACAAATTTGATTTCTCTATGTTGTGATTTAACGCCCAAACCTGCTTTGTTGTAAACACCCCTTTGAGCTCCTAGAATCATGTCCAAATATTTAGAAATTGAAGTAAACTTTTCTAAAGCACCTCTAAGATCATCAACTTGTAATTTTAAAGATGCATTCTCATTCTTAAGGTCATCTAATTCAATCATGTCATTTCCATGATGCATGCAACTTTCACGTGTCACAATTTTATTCTTAAATGTTCTCAATTCATTTTGTAACTTTTTAACCTTATCTTTTGATATTGCTAGATGATGACTCACTTGAAGATTCCTCATTCTGCACATGACTGTCTTCACCTTCACTATCTTTCACATGGCTTAAGGTCATGAGTGACACGTGCCTTGAGCTCTCCGATAAGCTTGAAGATGATTCATCCCATGTGGCTTTCAAGACTTTCTTATTCTTCTTAATCTTTTCTTCTTGCTTCTTCAATTTTGGACATTCCGTTTAGTAATGCACCTTCTTGCATTCATAGCAAATTACATCAGTTTTAGACTTTGAATCCATAAGCGATTTACCTTTTTTTGTCATCATTGAAGATTTTCTTGGAATCCTTCTTGTTAAACTTCCTTGAGCGTCTCATCATTCTTCGAACAAAATTTACCATTTCACTTGATAATAGTTCTTCGTCACTATCACTATTACTATCTTGCTCAGATTTTGAAGATGACTCCTCCTTCTTCTTTTCTTTGTGCCTCTTCTTACTCTTTTCACTTGCAACCAATGCTATACATTTCTCTTTATAGCTTGTGTTAGCTTATTCATGCAATTCTAGTTCATAAAATAATTCATCTAACTTTACTATTGACAAATCCCTTAAAACTTTATAGGCATTTACCATGGATGACCATAATGAGTTTCTTAGGAAAGATTTTAGTGCATACTTATAAGATCCCAATTCTCCACACTTTCTCCAACTGAATGAAGACCATTTAGGAGTTCCTTGAATCTCCCATGTAGTGAGCTTACCATTTCTCCATCCTTCATTGTGAAATTCTAAAGTTGATTTATTAGGAGATCTCTCTTTACAATTCTTGAATCCTTGGTGCCTTCATTTAGCTCAATAAGCTTATCTAACAAATCCTTAGCACTCTTAAAGGGTCCAACCTTGTTGAGTTGCTCCAAGCTCAACCCACATTAAAGAGTCACGATCGCCTTACCATTTGCTTGAGCCTTCATCTTTTGTTCAACCGTCCATTTTGATGATTCAAGCACTTTTCCATCCTTAGTTGGCGTAGTGAATGCCTCCATGATCAAGAACCACATGTCAATTTCAGTCATAAGATAGTGCTCCATGCGGCTCTTCAAGTAATCAAAGTTGTTTCCTTTATAGAATTGTGGACATGAAGTGTTGTGTCCCTCTTTCAATGACATATTGTAGCTCGAACTTGTGCTTCCTTGGAGGTGAATCCTCAAAAGCCATCAAGCTCTAATACCACTTGTTAGGATAGGTTGAGCTAGAGAGGTGATGAATGGCTCACTTCGATTTCTTGGTTAATTTGATTTTGCATAGTTGAGACTGGAGATCAATGACAACCCCTTGTATTTACTTGGTATCTACCTCCTTCTTGATGAGGTAACTAGTCCAAGGATCCAGACCATCATAGTCACCCTTCCACTAAGGAAACTCTCCTTCTCGGAGCTAGACCAAAGGTGGAGAAACCTTACAAGATTTACAGCTCTCTCTTTCTCAAAAGAAATAGCTCACACAAGAAAGAAGAGGAGAATATTACAAACTTTGAAATAGCTTCTTCTTCTTCATGGTGCATAGCTTGAAAATCTAGCGGGAGGAGAGCTTGAGTTGATCTTGAGCACTTGAGAGATCTTGAGCACTTGAGAGTAATAGAATAGTGTTTGCAAGAGTTCTACAAGTTTTTCCTTGGTGAGAAGCTTTTTATGTCTTCGAAAATATAGTCGTTTCTTACAAAAATTTCGTCATAAATTGATTCGGGTAAATCTCCAATCAATTCTAAGATATTCATTGGGTGCCACTAACTCTAGATCAACGGTGTAGATTATTTTATTTGAATTTCAATCAATCGGCTAATTGATTGGTTACCTCAATCGATTAGCTAATCGATCCAAGAGCATTGTGCTTTCACGTAAAAGCCTTGTTAATCGATCGGCTAATCAATTGGTTACCACCAATCGATCGCCTGATCGATCCAGGAACATTCTGTTCTTTCACTCAAAAAGTCTCTTCAATCGATCAGCTGATCGATTGATTACTACCAATCGATCATCTGATCGATCTAGGAGCATTCTGTGCATTTGCATAAAACCTTCTTCAATCAATTGGCTGATCGATTGGTTACCACCAATCGATTAGTTACCACTAATCGATCGCCGATCGATCCAAGAACATTCTGTTCTCGGCAAATGCTTCTCAATCGATTAACCAATCGATTGGTTGTTTCCCAATTGACTGGTTAATTAATTTATACATATTTTAGCTCACAATTTAATTTTTTACACAATTCCAAATCATTCCAAGTACCTCATGCCAGATGAACCTCCTATTCCCTAGACTTTATGCCTGGAGCTTCCTCATCTCCGAGTATTCATGCCAAGAATTCAGTCCTCAACCTCCTTGAACTTTTTTTACCTTTCATTCAGTCTTTCGACCTACAAGGACTTCGCTTACCAAGAATCCAGTTCTCGACCTCCTTGGACTTCCCTTGCCTCATATTCAGTCTTTCGACCTGCAAGGGCTTCTCCTGTAAACTCGTAACTCATGTTAGATCTAATGTATTGACCTAAACTTAAATAATTGTCAATACATTGAAACTTTCAGGACATGATTGCACCAATAAACTGGACATCTAGGGGCAAATCTAGATGAAGAGGGAAATTCTCCCACAAGGGAGATTTAACTACGCTTAATGGGTTTTCCCTAATCCCGTGCTCATAGGTGTTTTGAGTGATTTAGAAATGTATGAATGGAGGGTCATAGTGATAGGGATTCCCTCTTAACCGAACTTCTTAGAATACCAACCCATTTAGGAGAATAGGATGACAATAGGGATAACACTCTAATACATAGATGTAGATTAGTGTTGGTACTTTGGTTAGGCTTCCTACATGTATGATAATTTATGATAGGGAATGGGTGAAGCCAAGCACATTAAGTCTCATCATATTGAAACCAGAATCCCTAGAACATTTCACTAATCAAGACTTCCTCAGTCTTCATCTTTAGTTTACTTTATTTATTTCTACACTTTACTTTTATACAAGATACTTCTTCAAAAATTCATTAGTTTAGCTAATTCGATGTGTGAGTCTTTAAGTGTTCCCAATCCCTATGAGATCGATATTTTTATTACTGACGACGTAGCCGTGCACTTGTAGCTTCATAACAATTTACCTTAATTGCTCCCCCTAAGTCCTTGGGTCTTCTCTTTAGGCATTAAAATTTGTAATGTTCCATTCTTTTGCACTTAAAGCATTCAATATGGTCCTTCCTTTTTTGGACTCTAAGCATCGGTTCCTCCTTTACTTCCAATTGTGTGGATAAACTCTTATAAGTAGGACATTTGCTTTTGTAGTGTCCTCTTTCACTACATTTAAAGCATATTATGTGATATTTAGATTTTGTATTTACAATGAACCTTTTGAACCCTTGTCAAGATTCTCCCCCTTAACTATTGTCATCTCGGATTCATATTCAAACTCTTGTTTTGACTCAAGTTCGGATCCATCAACTACCTGTTGGGATTTTCGGGCTGCAAAAACCGCTTTTTCGCGTTGCGGAAACCCCGAATCTCCCATGCCACCGGATCCGTGCGAAGTTTATAAATAAAACTTTCGAGTACGAGTTTACTAAAGCCTAGATCCACACTAGAGAAGGAAGTTACCCTCGATGTGATGCCCTTCGTAATCTCACTCGTCCAATGGTTCGTCGGATCTCGAGATCGTCAAACGTACGATCCTCTAGAAGTATCCAAACGAACAAACTAAGTGAAGAGGTCAAACAAAAGGTGTGCTAGCACCTATGAAGTGTTCGGCCAAGAGAGGATAGGGAGAAGAAAATTGAGAGCAAGAGGAAGAAGATGGAGTGAATGCCTTGAATGAAAAATCAACTCTTTTCATCACAATAAGTGGCCGGCCACAATGGAGTTGTAACCTCCATTCTCATTTAATGTGGTCATTAAAGAGAAGATTTGTAAGCTCCATGAGGTGGCACACACATGTGCCAACTATGATAATGTGGCACATCATCATTAGTCCTCCTAATGCCAACTCACAAATGAGTTGGCAAATAGTCAAGTCAAACTTGACTCTTCCTCTTCCTCTCAAGTTAAGTCAAACTTGACATTATAACTCCCATGGTTGATCAAATCCAACCATTTGATTCAAGACAATTTAATATAATGAATATAATTCATTTAATTAAATCGATTCAATGAGTCATAATCTAAATTAGACTCATTGAACACATGAATCAAATTGAGTCCAACTCAATTAGTTCAATTAGGATTACTCTTAATCCAATTTGATTCATCACATGAATCTAATCCTCTTGGTTCATCATATGAACCTAATCTCCATCTAATTGTCCTTTGTGTGTGACCCTATAGGTTCTTATAGCGTTGGCAATGCTCCTAAACTTATTTAGAAGCATAAGTAATGAGAGGTATCTAACAACACATCATTACTACCCAAGTTATAAGAATGTTGAGATCCAACATCACCTTGTGACTATTAATTGTGACTCCTCACAATATATGACAAGTGTCCTTCTATCCTAGACATCTAGATTGATCAATATGAGGTATAGACCGTGTCATCCTCTAATTAATCTAAATCTTGAACTCCAAGTAGACTCACTTGATCAAATGAGCTCAATATCTCATATTGACTCATTTGGGCATGGCCATGCACTTCGTGGTCTCACTCTATCAAAAATATCGATGTCGCTCCCGTCATATAGGAGGAATAAATCTCATCTACATCACTCACATCCCTCTGCATAATTCGTTACATACCCAGTAATCGCCTTTATAGTCCACCCAATTACGGGTGACGTTTGACGAAGTCAAAGTACGTAACTCCTTATGTAGGGATCCATGGTGACTTCAGATCCAAGGACTAGTAGTCATACTAATAGCCACATGAGAAAGTCTATGACACACATATAACGATCCATGATACTTTCTCATGGCGGGTCATTCAGTATACATTCTCTAATGCATACCCATGTGTCAACTTGATATCTCCATATCTATGACTTGTGAGATCAAGTCATCGAGTTGACCTACATGCTAGTCTCGTCGCATTAACATTATCCCTGAATGTTAATACTCGACTAGGAATGATTAAGAGTAGTGTTCCCTATATCAGCTCACTATCGATTCAACCAATCGATTGATATAGGCAAGAACGTTCTACTCAAGGACGCTATTATACTTAGTTTATTTGGCACCAATACAAGTAAGCATAATAACAAATAAACCAAATGCCTTTATATATAAGAATATTGTTGGGATCGATGGATTGCGGCTAGAGAGGGGGGGTGTGAATAGCCGCCCCAAATTCTTCGCGTTTCTTCCTACGATTAGGGTTAGCGCAGTGGAAATGAAACCGTAGAAACGAAAAGGAAGAAGACAAACCTCAAACTCGATGGATGTAACGAGGTTCGGAGGTGATACTCCTACTCCTCGGCGTGTCCGTAAGGTGGACGAGCCCTATCAATCCGTCGGTGGATGAGTCCCCGGAGAACCGGCTAATAACTACTCCTTGTGGGTGGAGAAACCTCACCACAATAGCTTGCAACAGCAATATGGAAATACAAAGAAGAGCAAGAACAAAATACACAATGAATGTACAAATACTCGCTTGCCTTCTCGTCGACTGAAGTCCCGGATGAAGCACCAACTTCACGGACGAATGCCAACAAGCAACTCAAGAAGCTCAGCAAAGCTCAAGAGCACAGCTTTCAGAAGAACAGCAGCTCAGTTCAGAGGAGGAAGAAGAAGAGTAAGAGAGAGAGAGCCTCCACTGTAGAAGCCCTTTGCCCTTATATAGCCTGCATCCACCTACGAGAAGAACAGAGGCCAAAGACAGCAGAAGAATCTAGCCCTTGTCTCTCAACAGCTAGGACCAGACCGATCAGGCATCACCCTGATCGGTCTGGGGCTGATCTGATCGGTCGTGGGGACTGATCTGGCTCTATGTTGATCGGTCCCCAGACTGATCAGAATGCTTCACAGAGAGTTGCCCAACTCTCTGTGTGTACCCTGATCGGTCCCGGGGACCGATCAGAGCTTCCTCTGATCGGTCCAGGGACCAATCAGCATGCATATCCCTTCCTTTTTCTCCCGAACTTCTTGCCTTCTGATTGTTGTTTCCTGATCGGTCTGCAGACCGATCAGATAACACTCAGTAGGCTACTGTTTGGTTACTGATCGGTCACCAGACCGATCCAGATACCCAGTGTATCACCGGATCAATCCACTGATCGATCCAGAGCTTGGTTTTTGCCCAAACAAAGTCCCAAGTCTTCCAAACCAACATCCGGTCAACCTTGACCTGTTGGTACATCATGCTTAGCATCCGGTCACTCCCTTGACCTGCTAAGACTCCCCACTAAGTGTCCGGTCAATCCCTTTGACCCTCTTAGACTTTTCTCTTCGTGTCAAGTATCCGGTCACTCCCTTGACCTACTTGACCTTCTCAACACCAGATGTCCGATCACCCTTGATCCATCTGGATTTTCCCTTGCCCGGCTTCACTCACCAGGTCTTTCACCCAGCTTCACTCACTAGGGTTTCACCGCTTCACTCACCAGATTTCAATCCCGCCCACTCACCAGGCCCGACTTTCCCACCGCCTGGCTTTACTCACCGGACTTTCACCTAGCTTCACTCACTAGGGTTTTTACACTGCACCCAGACTTTCACCTGGCTTCACTCACCGGGACTTTCACTTTCACCTATCTTCACTCACTAGGATTTTCACCGCATCACTCACCAGGACCACCTGGCTTCACTCACCGTGACTTTTGCCTAAACCAATCCCAGGACTTCCCAGTCAAGTATCCGGTCAACCTTGACCTACTTGACTCTTCTTCATCTAACCTGATCGGACCCTGATCAGTATCTCTCCGCATGGACAACTGCACTGCATTGTCCATGTCCACATGTATTGTCAAACATCGAAACCATGACCAAGGTTTACGCTTGGTCCAACCTTGACCTAAGGTTGCATCAACAATCTCCCCCTTTTTGATGTTTGACAATACCTTTAAGTTAGGCTAATCCAATAGCCTCAACTTTCTTCATGCCACTAGGTAATGAAACATAAGTTACAACCTTACATTCTCCTTCTAAGAAGGCAACCTCCTTCTTAGATAATGAAGGCCTAACTTAAACCCTTCATTCTCCCCCTATTGGCACACATCAACAAACTCTCCCCCTGAAGAGTAAGTTATCGTTGTTCACAACTTCACTCGTTGTGATCAACAAACTCTCCCACTAACTCCAATGTTCTTCCTTGAACATTCTCTAGACATTCTCCATTCTCCCCCTTTTTGACACACATCAAAAAGATTGAATCAAGGTCAAGAGTTTCTTCCTAATGAAAGTCTCATACCTTTCATTGAAACCCTTAATTTCCCCCTTGATAATAATGTCAATAGTCAATTTAGTGATAATCCCATATCACTCAAGTCTTTAGGAGTAAAAACTCCCCCTAAAAGTCAACTCCCCTTGACTAATAGGTAAAATTCCCCCTAAAGGTCAACTCCCCATTGTCCATTGCACCAACAATGTCTTGGAGAGTTTCAAACCTTCAAAATACCAACTCCCGAGCTGAAATTTCAGAAATTTGGTCACCAGACCGATCAGGCTCCCTCTGGATCGGTCACAATGACCGATCCAGGCTCCCCTGGACCGATCAGAAACCCTTCTGATCGGTTCACAAACCTGATAAAGGTCTGATAAGTTCTGATTTCTCCCCACGAAATTCAGAAACCTCTAGAAAATTACAGAAAATTCCAATAATTGTGAAATTTTGAGGATACATTCCTCATAACATATACTATCATGGAAAAATAGTTTTCTATGAAAATAACTTTCATTTTTTAATCTTGATACAAAATTCACAAGTCTTTGAAATAGCTCAAAGTTAACTCAACTTTGTTTCAACTTGCTCAATGATGAATGCTATCACTAGAAAAGCTTCATCAAGGTTTTTCAAATCAACTTTGAAATGATTTTAAACCATTTAATTTAGGACCACAATATTAGGGCTAAATGTACATGACTTGTACACAAGCTTTCCCTATGATCCTCAATTTCGAATTAGGCTCATCTAGGTACAAGAACTATGCACCTTGATCCTAACTCATGATTCTAATATCTCACACACATCTAAGGTGTATCAAAAACATATCCAAGTCAATTTTGATGTGAGATATGGGTTTAGGTTAGCTTAATCTAAGTTCTCATGCATTTTTCTAAATAACAATTTGATCTCCATATCAAATTGTGTTTTAGTCCTTAAATCAATTTCATTGATCATTAATGCACAAGATGATGACATGGTATATAATTGTATCATAAATGGAAACATGTGCCAATGTCATGATGTCATGGCATAAAGTATGAAACTTAAATAAAGCATGACATTTAACTAACCTAAGCATTATCATGACATTTTAAATGATCATAAAATAAATATGATGTCATGACATGGCATATGGCAAACAATACATGGCAAATAATATATAAAGGTATAGAAAATACCTAATTCTAGCCTTAGTTGCCATTTTTAATAATTTTGATCATTTTGCCATAGGTTCTATATTCCTAAGTGTAATAGACCTAACATCTTATACCAAAGATTTTTAGATCACTATGTGCCAATTAGATTGACTCTAGACAACTCCTCAAATATGATTGGCACATCCTAATCACCTTAGGAATAACTTTTCATTTCATTTTCAAGGCTTGATTACACCTTGAAAATTTCTAAAGTGCCACCTTTTGCCATGATTAGGTTAACTACCTATTCAAGTAAGGTTGGCACACCCTAACCCATCTAGCGTGATGAAATCACGCTCCTAGGAACCCAAAACCTATTTGAGCTCATTGGGTTCACTAAATATTCACTAGGGATGACTTCCCTAGCAACCCTCCTAATGACCCTCCTATGCTTTAAAGCCTTAGTCATTTGGGACTCATCAAGATCAACCCTAGAGGCGACTCCCCTTGTGACCTTGGTGATGGTCTTCCTAGCCCTAGATTTTGTTCCATAATCGAATGGAACATTGTGATAAGTGGGCTTGACCACTTGGGACTTAGGTTTGTGACCCAAACCTTTCATGTCCTTGGACTTGGGTTTTTGACCCCTAGACTCTAGAGTCAAATCCTCAAGAGCCTTTTCTAGAGAGTCAAGTCTTGACCTCAAGACTTGATTTTCTTTCTCTAATACCTCAAGCTTTAATTTATCATTTTTCTTTGAGGTATTCCTAGGCATATGTCTAGATGATTTGGGATTTCTACCTAGGTTCTCCCTAACCTTAGATGAGTTAATCCTAGGATTGACATTTCTAGTGTTGTCCTTACCTAGGCTAACATGTTTAGCACCTAAGCACATATATTGGTTCCTAAAGTTAATATGCTTATCATTATTAACAATTGCAACAAAACTACTAGCATGTGTCTTATTGCAAGAGTGAGACTTAAATGTTACCTTAGGGTTTGCCTTCGCTCCCCCTATTGACGTGCTCGGTCTCTTGTCCTTGTGAGGTTGCCTCCCCCTCGGACATTGACTCCTATAGTGTCCCCTTCGCTTGCATTGGAAGCACACCGCGTGCTCCTTGCCCTTGCGTGTTGGGACTCCGGCTTCCTTGACCTTTGGCGCCGGTGGAGTCTTTCTAACCCTCTTTGGACATTTACTCTTGTAATATCCAAATTCCCTACACTCAAAGCACATTATGTGTAATTTGCTAGAAACTAAATGGCTTGAGTTACCTAGAATTGAGGATGGATGAACGCTCTCTCCTTCATCCCTTCCGGAGGTAGAAGCTTCTTCTTCTTGCTCCGAACTTGAGGAAGAACTCTCCTCCTCTTCTTCTTTAGATGTTGAGTGGCCCTCAACTTCTAAATTCATTCCTCCATGAAGTGAGCTACTTGGCTCACTTGACTCCTCTTCATGACTTGAAGTGGAGTTCTCCTCATGGAACTTTGCCAAGTTGTTCCACAACTCCTTGGCATCGTTATATCCACCTATCCTACACAAAACATCATTAGGTAAAGAAAATTCAAAAATTTTCAATACCTCATCGTTGACTAGGGATTGGTGGACTTGTTCCTTGGTCTACTCCTTCTTCTCTAGGGTTTCTCCTTTCTTGTCCATCGGAGGCTTGAAATCTAATTGAACACAACTCCAATTTTCAAGGTTAGTCATAAGAAAGTATTTCATTTTTACCTTCCAAAACGCGAAGTCGTCGCGATCGTAGAAGGGTGGAATCGTGACATCTTCTCCAAATAGATCCATTCTCTAGCTCGTGCTCCCCCGGGTGTTGATCCAACGAAAAGCGACCTCGCTCTGATACCACTTGTTGGGATCGATGGATTGCGGCTAGAGAGGGGGGTGTGAATAGCCGCCCCAAATTCTTCGCGTTTCTTCCTATGATTAGGGTTAGCGCAGCGGAAATGAAACCGTAGAAACGAAAAGGAAGAAGACAAACCTCAAACTCGATGGATGTAACGAGGTTCGGAGGTGATACTCCTACTCCTCGGCGTGTCCGTAAGGTGGACGAACCCTATCAATCCGTCGGTGGATGAGTCCCCGGAGAACTGGCTAATAACTACTCTTTGTGGGTGGAGAAACCTCACCACAATAGCTTGCAACATCAATATGGAAATACAAAGAAGAGCAAGAACAAAATACACAATGAATGTACAAATACTCGCTTGCCTTCTCGTCGACTGAAGTCCCGGATGAAGCACCAACTTCACGGACGAATGCCAACAAGCAACTCAGTCGAAGAAGCTCACACGAAGCTTCGGAGCTCAGCAAAGCTCAAGAGCATAGCTTTCAAGAAAAAGAGGAGGAAGAAGAAGAGAAAGAGCCACCGTAGAAGCCCTTTGCCCTTATATACCCGATCCACCGCGAAGAACAGAGGCCAAAGATGTTAGAAGAATCTAGCCGTTGTCTCTCAGCTGCAATCGGCATCACCGACGGTCTCTGATCTGACGGTCGTGGGGACCGGGCTCTATGTTGATCGGTCCCCAGATCGATCGAATGCTCAGAGTTGCCCAACTCTCTGTGCGTACCCTGATCAGTCCCGGGGACCGATCAGAGCTTCCTCTGATCGGTCCAGGGACCAATCAGCATGCATGTCCCTTCCTTTTTCTCCCGAACTTCTTGCCTTCTGATCGTTGTTTCCTGATCGGTCTGCAGACCGATCAGATAACACTCAGTAGGCTACTGTTTGATAGTATCACCGGATCAATCCACTGATCGATCCAGAGCTTGGTTTTTGCCCAAACCAAGTCCCAAGTCTTCCAAACCAACATCCGGTCAATCTTGACCTGTTGGTACATCATGCTTAGCATCCGGTCACTCCCTTGACCTGCTAAGACTCCCCACTAAGTGTCCGGTCAATCCCTTTGACTCTCTTGGACTTTTCTCTTCGTGTCAAGTATCCGGTCACTCCCTTGACCTACTTGACCTTCTCAACACCAGATGTCCGATCACCCTTGATCCATCTGGATTTTCCCTTGCCCGTCTTCACTCACCAGGACTTTCACCTAGCTTCACTCACTAGGGTTTTCACCTGGCTTCACTCACCAGGATTTCCAATCTGCCCGGCTTCACTCACCAGGACTTTCCAACTGTCTGGCTTCACTCACCAGGACTTTCACCTAGCTTCACTCACTAGGGTTTTCACAACTGTCTGGCTTCACTCACCAGGACTTTCCCACTGCCTGGCTTCACTCACCAGGACTTTCTCCAACTGTCTGGCTTCACTCACCAGGACTTTCACTTTCACCTAGCTTCACTCACTAGGATTTTCACCTGGCATCACTCACCAGGATTTCCCGACTGCCTGGCTTCACTCACCAGGACTTTTCGAACTGCCTAACATCCCAGTTAGGACTTCCCAGTCAAGTATCCGGTCAACCTTGACCTACTTGACTCTTCTTCATCTAACCTGATCAGACCCTGATCAGTATCTCTCCGCATGGACAACTGCACCTGCATTGTCCATGTCTACATGTCTTTCTGTATTGTCAAATATCGAAACCATGACCAAGGTTTACGCTTGGTCAACTAGGTCAACCTTGACCTACTGGAAATTGCACCAACAAATATGATACAATAAGTTCATACAACAATCATCAAATGATTGGCTCTAAGGCTCTAACTAATACCACCTCCTCAACTATTACTGCAATGATGTGGATTTGGTCTTGCTCTTCTGAGTTTGACTCTAAGGATAACTCTCTAAATTTGGACTCGGGTTTAAACTCACTTTTGCCTTGATCTTCTAACCTTGATGGTGTCTCGTGAAGCCTAATCAATTAGGTCCATAACTCGAATTCATTCTTCTAATTTTTTTAGCAGACAAAATTTTGTTAGGCAAAACACTAATTAATATATTTGTTACCTTTATATTTTCTTCTAAGTTTTGAGAAGGTTATTTCAATATAATCCAGTTGTCAAAACTCTCACTTCTTATGAAAACTTCCATTCCTCACCTCCAATAATTGAAGTGGACTTGATCGTATGAAGGAGGGTCGTAGATGCTTCGCCCTTCTTGATATGACATCGACATTCTTGCATAAGGGAATTAACAAAAGAAGGTTTCTAAGACTCTCATCTTGGGATTAGTAGTGTGAGATGAAAAAGAGAAATATAATTAAAAAATATTTATAAGAAAAGAAAAAGTTTTTTAAAAGTGCTAAAAAAACTATTAAGTAAATTCAGAGCGACCCACTTTGATACCAATTGATGGATCGAAAAAAATGATAGAGGAGGGGGGAATATCGCTTATTAAAAACGTTCCTTTTTGTATTGATTTGTAAAACAAATATCAAAGAAGATAGCAAAAAAATAAGATAATAAAAAAAAGGATGGTGACTCAAGTAGTTACTTGGTTTAGAACGTAGGTCGACTCCTACTCTAAGACCTGCGATCCTTGATCGCACCATTGGACAATTTACTAGAATTCTTCTTTCTAAAATCTTCAAAAAGAAGTAATTTGTACAATGAAAAACTGATAGTAACACACTACTATCTTCTTATAAGAATGCAAGCTATAAATAAAATATACTAACAAAGAGTAGATAATTAAGCGAGTCGACACTTCTCAGCGTAGTAGCTTGCACGTGGAGTTGTGGCACAGAACAATAGAGTCACGAACAGAATGCAACAGGGGAATAATCAAAGAGTTGTATGTTCAAAACAAATCTCGAGGTCCTTTAATAAGCATGGTTTGATCGACTAAAAACTCGTTCGGTCGACTGATCCTCCTATCAGTCGACTGAACCCCTTACTTTCCTTCTTCGCTGAGATCTGATCTTCATGTATTTATGATCATTTATTATTTGGTCAGCCGAATAGAGCAGTTTCCCTGTTCATCGAGATTCACCATTAATTCTCCATTAATGTTTTTATTGTTCAGTCGATCAATCCCTACGTTTGGTCGACCGATCAACTTGGCTTCCATGTTTACTTCAACATAAACTAATCTCTGTTCTGTATCAACCTAGTTTTGTCGATTAATTCATGGGTTCAGTCGACCGATTAGATCAGTTCCTATAAAATAAAGTTAGCACAGTAATATATGATGCATGAGTAGTAATTGACAATAAAACTGTCTTGATCTCAACTTGAAAACCTTCCCAATTTCTTCAATTAGATCAACGACCTAAGGTTCACTATAAGAAAAACCCTCATAGACATCGATTTTCCACCGCTGTCTATTACAAAATTGACCGATATCTATGAAGGCGATGTAAAAGGTCTGCCATTTTAGACATCGGGTTATAACCGATGTAGTATCACTTAACAACAATGGTTTTCGAATCGGTTATAAACCGGTGTAGTATCATTTAACGACACTATTTCAGCAACAGTGTAAAACCGATAAAATATATGTTAATAACACCAGTTTTGGCAGCGATTTACGACCGATGTAATATTAACAACAGCAATTCCATCAACGATGTAAAACTGATGTAATATCAGTTAATGACACCGGTTTTGGCAACGGTGGAAAATCGATGTAATATCAGTTAACAGCACCAATTTCAGAAGCAGTGAAAAGCCAATATTATCACCAAGCAAATCACAAAATTAAGTTAATATTAATAATTCACCAAGCAAATCACAAATAAAAATGCACCGATGTATCTAAATACACCAAGTCAATATCCATGTAATCAACATATAAATATTCCTCTTACAACATAAAAAGATAATAGATATTGTGCACATCAAGTTAGTATCCACAAATTACATATAAATATTCTTCTTACAACATCAAAAGGTAATAGATATTTTACACATCAAGTCCGTATCCACAAATTACATTCTATGAAAATGCATTCATCCTCCAAATCTTTCAAAAATCGAATATCTTTTCTAATCAAATGTAATCTAGCATGCATTCAGCCCACTCGAACCGCACTTCATCAATTTCAACTGTAGAGTACTTGAGATTTATAAATCATAAAAACACATAAATAATATATTAGTAAAACCAAGTACTAATCACTTTGCAAAGACATTCTTCGAAAGCAAACTTTAAGAATGCAACAATAAAGCTCTATGTTTGTCTTTAAAAGCAAAATAAAATTCTACCTACACTAATAGTATACCTCAACAAACGTGAGCAACTACATAAATATAGAGCCAGATAAAACATAGCAGCATTACTATACAAAAATTATTCATCAATTCACAAGACTTCTTTACATAAAGAACTGTTGAATATCCAAATCTAAGAAGTGATCTGCCTCAAAATAGTTAACTAGATCGAAATAATATTACAAGTATTACACTAAATTTGTATATAATAAGAAAAGCATCAAATCTTAATGCAGATATTACACTGTTGCTCACTATGTCAAGAAAGAGAGAGAGAGAAATCTAAGAGAAGCATAGTGTAGTAATAATCATATTAAAATTTAAATCCGGAATCAATCCATCACAATCTTGGATGAAATTTTTATTCTGATTTCTTGAAGGTTGAGATGAGATCGAATAAACAAGGATGCATTTTGTTTAAATTGCATGCAAGCCTATATATAAGAGTTGATAAATAAAGCAGATAGCCAGACACTCAGTCAACTTCAGGTTACAATTGCACTCTTGTTCCATAGGCATCTTTACTAGAACTTAGGCACCAATTGCTTAAAGAGAATACTGATGTCAAAAAAAGAGGATGTTGAATGTCAAATCACATAATCAGTAAGTGAAATTTGAGCCTTAGAATAAAACACGATGAAAAATAACCAACATGATTATTTGTGGTGGTTTAATGTCAGGGCAAAAAACTAGTACTTAAAACAATAAATAAAAGCATATCATCAGATAATTTTTAGTTTTTCTTTCTAAGATCTTTTATGATATTTTTCTTATAATCAATATTTATCCCATGCACCTAAATGACTATGAAATTTCAAATAGCAGACTGCCATCAAGCACCTTCATCATGAATTATCTCATAACCAATCAGAACTAAGTAAGCAGCTGAGACACTCTTCTAGATTCTAGACTAAGTGAATTACCAGTTCACCACCTATTTGCTTCATGCAAATCTCGTCTTTTGATTTGTCTCTTTCATGTGAATTCTGATAACCTTGTTAATCCTCTCAAAGAATAACGCAATGACTACAAACCAAACCTAGACCACAAAGTACAAGCAATAATAATGATCCAAAGTTTGAATGCTTATAAGTGAGAGGAAAATAACATCGATACTACCCAGGGAAAAAATGGCATCAACAACCTAACAGCTTCATATGTCAAACTAAGTAATAACTCAATTTTGAAACCAGTCATAATATGACAATAAGGAGAACAAAAAAAACTTCAAGTAGATTATCGGTTCATCCAGTTGTATGGTAATTGAACTGAGAGGAAATACCTTGCCGGCACTGAGAAGAAGAAGCCGATCACAATCGATGATGGTATTCAATCGATGAGATACAATGAGCATTGTGCAAGATTTGAATTCATCCCTTATTGTTTTCTGGATAAGA
Source organism: Zingiber officinale (assembly GCF_018446385.1). NCBI lineage: Eukaryota > Viridiplantae > Streptophyta > Magnoliopsida > Zingiberales > Zingiberaceae > Zingiber > Zingiber officinale. The sequence goes on along the minus strand of NC_055987.1, from coordinate 81,009,846 downwards.
GCATCAGTTCTAACATCCACTGCTGCAGTAGCTTCTATAGGATCGAAAAGAATTTAGATATCTCCACAATGACATGATATTGTCCACTTTGGGCCTAAGCCCTCATGGTTTTGCTCTTGGGCTCTACCCAAAAGGCCTCATGTCAATGGAGATATCTTTCTCTTATAAACCCATGATCTTTTCCATGTGATTTCAATATGGGATTATGTTTGCAACCTTGCAACCCCAACAATCCCCCCCTCAAACAAAAGACCATGGGCTTCCCACGTCCGATCCTTGACCCACTAGGTCTTCCTGCCCCTCGGTCTACCCGACCTACTAGGACTTCCTGCCCCTCGGTCTACCCGACCTACTAGGACTTCCTACCCCTCGGTCTACCCGACCTATTAGGACTTCCTGCCCCTCGGTCCACTCGACCTACTAGGACTTCCTTGCCTAGCCGCAACTAGGACTTCCTGCCTGATGTCTGGTCCTCTTGATCCGAATATAGGAGCCCCCACTTTCTTTATTCGAGGTCAATATTGTACTCACATGGTTCAATCAGACCATAACTCTTGTGCACAGTCGGCGGTTAAACCTTCTGGCAGTCCGGACTCTCTCCACAATGACATGATATTGTCCATTTTGGGCCTAAGCCCTCATGGTTGTGCTCTTGGGCTCTACCCAAAAGGCCTCATGTCAATGAAGATATCTTTCTCTTATAAACCCATGATCTTTTCCATGTGATTTCAATATGGGACTATGTTTGCAACCTTGCAACCCCAACAGCTTCATCGAGGGCAAGAATCTTTGATCTCCTTAACAATGCTCGTGAAAGACTGAGAAGTTGTCTTTGTCCGACACTGAATTTCTCCCCAACTTCCGAGACCTAATGGGTATGACACATGTATGTTAATAAAAAAATAAGCATATTCATTGTTGTAGTCGCTGACATGGTATCCAAAGAAAAGAAGTACATCGAAAGACAATCCTGAGATGCTTCACCAATTAAAGGAATTCAAGAACTATCTCTTATATATACAAGCCTGAATAACCACAACACTTGTAACAAGGATTTAGTACATGTCAATGAAAAAGTTATGCTTTACAAAAGCATCCAACAATTACAAAAGTTGGCAATGCATATTGTAAGAATAAGATAAACTATACCTCTGCATCAAGCCCCAATGAATTCCTTCAAATCACATCTTTTAGATGAGCTCTCTCTAATGCTTCCCAAAGATCAGCATCATTATTTTCATTGAAGGGATCCAGATTAAACTGAACCGTTCCTGAAGAGTCTAACGATCTAGACAGTTACATATACAAACAAAGAAGAGCTCGGTGGCATAGAGAAAATAGAAAGACAACCACAAAAAAAATCAAACATCTCATCATACAACACCATCATCCATAAAGCAGAAAAAAAAAAATCCGGCACAACAAAGACACAAAAAAACACAAAGTAAAACTTCAAAAAGGATAAGCTAGATCCAATGGCACTAAAAGGAAGGGAGACCCTGAGGTCGAGAATGAACTAGCGAAAATGGAACCAAAGAGTTCGTGTTTCTTACCCTTTTGTCCTCCTTCCGTATCTCCTTCTAGTAGGCATCGGTGGGGTTCATCACCTTTCCCCCTTTGGTTGTCTTCATCTTGCCTCCCTCCGCCTCTACTACTCTGAGATCCGACGACAACAAAACCCTAGAAAGCAAGACCAACTCGTCACCTCTCCTTTCTCGAAATACGAAGAAGGGTTCCTCTTCTCACCCAGAGGGAGGAGGTGGAGGAGATGCGGTGTGCTTGGACGGAGCAGCAGGGGCATCGTGTGTCGATCCCGATCGGGAGAGGAAGGGGCGTCGATCTAGGAAGGGGAAGAGGGAGATGAGGCTGAGAGAGATGGGTGGACGGCGCGATATAGGTTTAGGTTTGGAGGGAAGAGTGAAGTATTGCAAATTTTGGCTAAGTATTGGTGGGAAAATTAAATTATTTTATTTTGGTTCATTAACACCACTTTTAACAATGATTTTTTACTATCCGATTTCGTAGATAGAACAAGGAAGCTATCATAGACATCGGGTTTTAAAAACCGCTATTAAAATCGGTGTCTATTAACGAAAAAAAGGTGTTCATAGACATCGGCTAAAAAAACCGATGTCTATAAGTGAAAATCTGCGCTTATAGACACCGATTTTTGAAAAAATCGGTGTAAAATACTCAAAGACATCGAAATTTGCTTAAAATCGCTATTGTTCCACCGATGTCTATGAGGATTTTTCTTGTAGTGGTTGTTCCTTTCTAGAACATGACCGTACCGTCGCTCATCTCTAGTTGCTTAACTCAACCTACCTGTCAAACATTGGTCTTTCAGACCTGTTTGGACTTTATCTGCTCAGTGTCCGATCGCCTAATCTACTAAGACTTTTCCTATAATAATAAATTAGCCAACAATAATAATAGTAATACAAAATACTATGGTAAAACTAAACTTAGATTTACCAAGATCTGTTGGTCCAGTCAACCACATGCGAACGATCAGAAGCCATCCGATCAACCTTGTTTAGAGTTTACTTCTCCAAAACTTTCCGTTATCTAAGGTTACCTCCCATTAGGATTTTCTCCATCTAGCTTCACTCACTAGAACCTAGAGTTACTTCCCTCTAGAGTTTTCTCCACCTGGTTTCATCACCAAGACTCAACATTGAATCGGCCCACCAGAGATTCGATATCAGGTACTTTAAACATATTGAATCCTTCTACATAGTTTCCATGATCTACCGAGATTTCCCTTGCCTAGCCGCAACTAGGACTTCCCTTGCCTAACCGCAATTAGAACTAATCACTCGATTGACTTCTCACCCTTGCCTAGTCACGACTAGGACTTTCCTTGATCAAGCTCTATTAAACATATTTATTGGATATTAAAACATTAAATATCAATTTCACCAACACTACCAATCATCACACTAATTAAATCCAATGTAGAAACCAAATCAACTCTAAAAATCACCCAAATCTAGATGCTCTACCATTGACTGGTGGCTAATGCAACCTATTGTCAGAATTATGGTTGGAGCTAGGTGGGTCTGTTGTCTTCCAAATCAACACTAAATCTAGATCCAACAATTAAATCATATGCTAGGCTAACGGATTACCTCAAATGTGGTAGCTGATAGCAAGGCACCTTCGATGATGATGTCACTAAAGTCATCTGATGATCTATTATTGGTCAAACATGGCTGAAAACCCCTTCCAAAAGACCACAATAAGATGTCATCTCTGGCGAAGGGAAATGGTCCAATGGAGGTAGGGAATCCAGGGATTCATCACTCCGATAAGGTCCCCAAGACGAGGGAGGTAACTCAGCACCTCTTATGTTAAAGACCCGCCTGTGCAGAAGAAACGATTCAAACTCAGGTGGGCAGTGGAGGAGATGGGAGGATCGGCACTGTGTCTCACAAAAATCAGGAGAAGAGGAGGATCAGGCAAAGATCGGTGTTAATGGCTTGTTGGATTGAGGCAATCAAGCGACAACTGGCAACACTAGGCACTGGAATCTCGCGATCGGAGCTCACAATAGCCAGCGTCGGTCATGGTGGTTGAAAGAAGGAGATAAAGCGGTGCCGATGATCGTGGTCGGTCGATGAGCAACTAGCAAAGGCATGCGCAAGCACGGATAAGGGTGAGGAAGCACCAAGAGAAGGGCACAGTGATGGATCTGCGCTGGCGAGATCAGGAGGTGGCGGTGGCGATAAGTAGGAAATCGAAGGAGAGATCGGGTGAGGGAGAGGGTTGTGCGAGAAATTGGGGTGAGGAAATGACGAGAGGAATTTAGGTCATATATTAATGCAACTTAGTTGAAATAATTAAAGCCTAAGTTCCTTTCTCAATCTGCCACTTAAATGATTAATCCAAACAGATTTTCTCTAAGCCAACTAGATCTATCCCCTTAAAATATGTCATCCAAACTTAAAATAAATCTCAAAAAAATTTTAAAAATTTCTAAAAATTTTATAAGATTATTTTTCAAATAACACTTAGTATTTAATTACCGTATCTTACACTCATTCCATCGATATTCTCACATGGAACATGATTTCCGTTAGAGAATATGGACGAAAATAATTTTCATCGATATTCTAGCTAATTTATGTAGTGTTTAATACTTTGTATTTTTCTACTCTATACTCTATTTTTGTAAAAATAAGAAGAAACTAGAATTGGATTGAGATTATTCACACACACCCCACTAAGAAGCTTATTGCAAGACACTAAGCGCTTCCAAGATGATTCTAAAGAATTTGCATTGATACCAAGATGTTTATTTCTTTGGGAAGAATTTGATTTAACATCAAATGAAAAATGCATTGATGTGAGCTTTCATTTAATTCGGGCACAGGTGAAGAATTAAATATAGTAGTTGTTGGTGAAGGAAGGACCAGATGATCAAACCCAAATCGAACTCAATTTTTTAAAAACAAGAACAAACAGAAATGGGATTGAGATAATTTACACACACCACACTAAGAAGCTTATTGCAATACATTGTGATTCCAAGATGATTGTAAAGAATTTGCATTGATAGCAAGAGTTTTATATCTTTGGGAAAATTTTGGTTTATCATCAAAAGAAAAATGCATTGATGTGAGCTTTCATTTAATTCGGGCATAGGTAAAGAATAAAATGTAGGTGGAAAGCCCTAGTTGAGGTTAGACAACGAAGTCCAGGCTCGAGGGACTGGGTAGAAGTCTTAGCAGGTCAAGGATATTGGATGAAAAATCCTACTAGTCAAGGATAGTACATGAAAGTCCTGGAGGTCGCAAACATTAAGTGGAAGACTGGATGGGTCAAGGATCAAACGTTCAACAGAAAGTCCTGAAGTCTTCGATGCTGATCAAAAGTATAAACGGTCTGGAGCACTGATTGGCATCAGATAAACTCCCCTGAGAGGAAAAGGTAAGGTCACGTTCCTCATTGAGAGAACAGTAGGCATCGATTTAACTTAGGATTTCACTGAAATCTAAAAGTTAAAACCAGACAGTCCCAAGATTATCCAAATTATTATATTATGCATATTTTTTCTAACTCTGTGGTGTAGAAAATCAAAACTGAAAGTTAACCAGAAAAGGGGTCTCCAGGTGCCTGGGAAGGGTTTAGGCGCCCGGACCGGGTCCAGACGCCTAGATTGACCCGAACCCAAGGAGACACCCAGCTGAGGTGGCAAACATTGATTGGTCAGTACATGTCAGAGTCAGAGTCCAAGCACCCGACGGGTCTAAGTGCTCGGAGAGGGATAAACTTTGGTGGATAGAGTTTCGCTGAGGTCACGCCATGTCAACTTGATGGGGGTGCTCGGGACCGGTCCAGATGCCCAGATAAGGCTATAAAAGGAGAGTTCGACCAGCTCCTTGATAATAACAACTACAATGATTTACTCTCTTGTGTGCTACTCCAAAGATGACTCGATGATGCTGTAGTGCTGCTCAAATAACTGAAAGCACAAATCTCTGAATCTTTAGTTGTCGGTATAATTTCATTTATAGCACTTAAACTATTATCACGTTGTGCTTGCACTTATTCAAAATTATTAGCGGATTTCCCAAAAAAAGACATCGACAATCACAAGCCTTAGAGTAGAAGTCACCATAGGTTCCAGACCAAGTAAAAAATAACGTGTTAGCTTTGTCTCTGTTAATTCTTCTTTTGAATTCTTTCTTTGCGCTGTGTATACTATTGATTTACAAAACATATGAAAAATCCATGAGCGCTATTCATCCCCCCCCCCCCCTCTAGCACTTTCGATCCTATAAATGATATCAAAACAGGGTGTGCTCTGAATTGGTGCAACCACCATAAGAGCATTTAGTCATTGTTTTTATTTTTTTTCAAAAATATATATCTATTAATCCAAAAATTATTCTTACACCTTCTTTTTCAATTATGTATTTTCAAATTTTTTCGTAAGTCATAATTTATAATTAGTTTTTTGACAAAATTCTCATTTTTTTCAAATTTTCTCAAAATTGGTACAATACCACTCGAGCCATTTTTCGCCTTTTCTTCTCCCACACTACTGATCCAAAACTAAATTTTGGTACATCTTTCTTGTCAGTTTTTATGCAAGGATTTTTTTTTTCAAAATGACCCATCAAGAAGGCTACAATGCCGACTGCCCATCTCTTTTCTCTAGCGAGAATTTTGACTACTAGAAGAGCTGAATGCAGTACCACTTGAAGACACAAGTGGAAATGTGGATCATCATCTAGATGGAATTTGCATTACCACTCGATGACACTAGAGCATTGATGAAATGAGAGAAGTTGGACCCACACATGATGAAAAAGATCAAGGCTGACACCAAGGCAACTCAGACTCTCCAATGCAGTCTGACCAAAGAGTAGCTAAACTGAGTCGGTCCGTTCACAAGTGCAAAGGACCTATGGGAAAAACGAATCGAATTGCACAATGGGACCTCTGATACAAAGGTAAATAAACACAACTTAAGTTTAAATAAATTATATAATATTAAAACACAGGATGGTGAATTAGCAAGCCAATTACACGCTCAGATCCAAGACTTACTCAATGGTCTCCACACGATCAGACAAAAGATGGAGAACCGCGACATTATAAGATACGCATTAAATGCTTTTTCAAGAAATACTTTGTGGGTATCGATGGTAGATGCTTACAAAGTATCCAAGAATCTTTCAAATATTAGACTATATGAAATATTTTTGGAATTCAAATTACATGAATAGACTTATGCACTTTCAGTCAAAAAAAAAGTATTTCCTTGATTGCAGGTACAAGCAAGCTGAAGAAATCAAAGAACAAGTACCTAATTGGACCAAAGGTAAATCAGATTCAAAAGATGATGAAAAAATCAATGTCAAGCTCTTGAACCTAGTTTGAAAATTGTACAAAAAGAAGAAGGGGTTTGTAGGATCAAAAATAATTTAGATATCTCCACAATGGTATGATATTATCTATTTTGGGCCTAAGCCCTCATGATTTTACTCTTGGACTCTATCCAAAAGATCTCATGCCAATGTAGATATCTTTTCTCTTATAAACCCACGATTTTTCCTATGTGTTTTCAATATATGACTATGTTTGTAACCTTACAACTCCAACAATCCCCCCTCAAACAAAGGACCACAGGCTTCCCACGTCCGATACTCGACTCACCAAGTCTTTCTGTCCCTCGGTCCACCCGACCTACTAGGACTCCCTTTCCTAGCTTCAACTAGGACTTCCTGCCCGGTGTCTAGTGCTCTTGATCTGAACATAGGAGCCCCCACTTTCTTTATTCGAGGTCAATATTATACCCACATGGCTCAATCAGACTATATCTCTTGTGCACAATCAGCGATTAAACCTTCTGGCAGTCCGAGCTCTGATACCAATTGTAGGATCGTAAGGAATTTAGATATCTCCACAATTGCATGATATTGTCCACTTTGGGTCTAATCCCTAATGGTTTAGCTCTTGCACTCTACTCAAAAGGTCTCATGCCAATGAAGATATCTTTTTACTTATAAACCCATGATCTTTCCCATGTGTTTTCAATATGGGACTATGTTTACAACCTTGCAACCTTACAACCCCGACAATCCCCCCCCCCCCCCTAACAAAGGACCACTAAGTCCCCCTCAAGGATCAAATCACTTTTGACCTGCTTAGGGTCTTCCCTCGAGTATCGGGTCACTCTTGACCTACTTGGGACTTCCCCTACTTTGTTTAACGTTTCACCCACATGGTTTAATTTTGGAGCATGGCTCTGGCTCATGCTTCTTCTGGAAGTTAGTCCGGTGAAGAGCGACCTCACTCTAATACCAATTGTAGGATCGAAAAGAATTTAGACATCTCCATAATAGTATGATATTGTCCCCTTTGGGCCTAAGTCCTCATGATTTTGCTCTTTGGCTCTACCCAAAAGGCCTCATGTCAATGGAGATATCTTTTCTCTTATAAACCCATGATCTTTCCCATGTGTTTTCAATGTGGGACTATGTTCAACCTTACAACCCCAACAGGGTTCACCAAAGGAGAGATCAAGAAGGTAATCCAAATAAAGATGAAGCAATTGAGTCCAAATTCTAGCATGAATGCTAAGTCAAAAATCACCTATTATGGAAGCAACAAGAAAGGACACATCAAGTAAAACTATTCGAATATGAAGGAAGCCAAGAAGCAATAGAAAAAAAAGACGTTATAAGCAACGTGGGACGAGTCTTCATTAGAAGACTTCGATGAAGAACACAAGCAAGCAAGCTTCCTCGCGCTTTCGGCCTGAGAATGAGTGAAACCGAGTCTGAGAATGAATCGAAAGCCGAGTCTAAGTGAAGCCACGGATCCATATCCGGTTTAGACGATTCCAACTCCATTGTAAGTCTGTCGTTAGTTAGATTGCACAATATAATTTCTTACTTGTCAACAAAATTAGCCAAGTCCAATATCTCAGTCAAATCACTCTAAAAGGAGGTCAAAGCCCTCAAGGAGGAGACTAACCCAAGTCCTTTGACCAAGCCAATTCAAATTGGAACTTTAACTCAAGTCCAACAACTTGAGGAAGAAAAAAATTTAATTTGAAAACTCAAGTCAAAGAACTTAAGAACATGTTAGAACGGTTCACTTTAGATTCCAAGAACCTTGATCTGATTCTTGGAAAATAAAAGATTGTATACAACTGATCCAGACTCGGATACAAGGATAAACATCGATTCAGATCTTACTTATCTTTAGTAAATTGAACTAATACAAATCTAGTCTAAGCATAGGTCTCTAAGTTTAACTTGACTAATTAAGTTGGACTTAATCAATATTAGATCCCTAAGAATCAAATCCATTACCTTGATAGACCTTATCAAGACTATGATCTAGGGGGAGTCAATGGAAATATCATCTTTATTGTTAGATAGATTTGCTTAATTGCTTGATTTACTACTTTCCTTATTTCTGCCTAGATTAGGATGGTTAGGTAAGGACCTAGACTTGATTGAAACTTGACTAGTTAGACCAAAGACTTTTAGAAAGAAAGTTAAATATTCAATTTCCTTAAAAGGCTTTGTCTAAAAATGGTCATTGTTTTGATACCCAAGAAGATCTCTATGCCTCACCATAACCTGGAAGTTGATTATTAAAATAGATATTTAACTGACTAACAGTTAAATCTAAGTTTAACTCAAATGTAAATCAATTCTTAGATTTCAAATTAAATTAAAGAAAAAAATATCAAACATCTCACAAAAACCTATGAGGTTCCCTTATTTGAAAATCTAGAATGTGTGAGATGCTAAGCCTTAATTTAATTTGATTAAATCAACTTAACCAACATAATTAACATATTCAACTTAATTAATCTAATTAATTTAACATAATTAATCTAGTTTTAATTAATTCATCTTAACCAAATTAAATTAAATTAAATCTTAATTAATTTAAGTTAATTTATTCAAATCAACCTACTTAATCTATTTAAAACTTTAATTAAATTTTTAAAATTTCAAAATTTTAATTAATTTTCAAAAATTTAAAATAATATTCAAACATTAAATTAATTTTTTAAAATTAATTAAATTTTCAAAGATTTAATTAAATTTTAAAACTTTAATTAATTTTCAAAAATAAATTAATTAATTATTAACTAAATTAAATTTTCAAATCAAATTAAGTTTTCAAACCTAATTAATTTGTTAAAATTACATTTATGCTTGGACTTTAGGGTTATACTCATGCTATTAACTTTACCTAATTTTTTATTTTTATAATTTTTTCCATTAAACAAAATAATTATTTAAGCACTTATACCTTTAAAATTTTTACTTTTTCATATCTCTTTTCAACTAAGGCACTTACTTGTATAGGTCTTTAGTTATTCTTAACTGGTTATATTTTACTTAAATTTGAATTGTGTTATCATAATAAAAAATAGAGAAATTGTTGGTGTAGAAAGCACTAGATGATCGAACCTAAGTTTTGATAATGATAAAAAGTTCAAAGTTAAGGATTATTATAGTTCTAATAATTCTAACTAAGTATGCAGAAAAATATTAAGTGAGTTTAGGCAAGGTTTCCTATTGAATACTAGGCAGGTCGAAAGTCCTAGTTGCAACTAGGCAAGGAAGTCCTGGTCTGAGATATTGGACAGAAGTCTTAACAGGTCGAGGATATCTGGTGGAAAATCCTACTGGTTGAGGAGTAGGTGAAAGTCATGGAGGTTGCGCACACCAGGCAGAAAACTGGACGAGTCGGGGATCGCATTCAGTAGAAAGTCCTGAAGTCAAGGATGCTGAGCAAAAGTCCAAATGATCTGGAGGACCGGTTTAATATCAAGTAAACTCTCTTGAGAGGAGTAAGTGAGGACGTCAAAGTGCCCATACCAAGTCTAGGCGTCTAGATTGACCCGAACCCAAGGAAGTACCCAACTGAGGTGGCAGATGTTGATTGGTCAGCACACGTCAGAGTCTAAGCGTCCGGATCAATCCAGGCGCCCGGAGAGAGATAAACTTTAGCAGATAAAGTTTCACTAAAATCACGCCACGTCAACTTGATGGAAGCATCCAGGATTAGTCCAGGTGCCCAGACAAGGCTATAAAAGAAGAGGATTCAACCAACACCTCAATAATAACAACTCCAACGATTTATTCTCTTGTGTGTTACTCCAAAGATGACTCGACGAGGCTATAAGGCTGCTCCGACGACCGAAAGCACGAATCTCTGAATCTTTAGTTGTTGGTATAATTTCGTTTATAGCACTTAAACTATTATCATTTTGTACTTGTACTTATTCAAAATTATTAGTAGATTATCCAACGAAAGTGATTGACGATTGCGGGCTTGGAGTATAAGTCGTGACAGGTTCCAAACCAAATAAAAAGCAATGTGTTAGCTTTTTCTATATTCTTTCTTTCAGATGTGTATACTATTGATTTACGAAAAATGTGAAAAAGTCATGAACGCTATTCACCCCCTCCCCTCCTTTAGCAATTTCGATCCTATGGTAGTCAGGTCACTAAAATCTTTATTGAGACACTTAGTGTTGATCCCTTATTAAACTTAATTAGTCCCCGGGGCTATAGTATCATAATGGGGCATCCAGGTTATCACTTAGACACCCGTAGTTTGATCCCCAGCTATGACACATTTGCAGAAATTTTTCCTCTAAATGGGGCATGCAACCAATGGATACTGGACTGCCCGCCACACGCACTTCCCAATTTACTCTGATGTTCAGTGGAAAAATTTTATGACACCGGGCCGATCATCCTCAGAGCTAGACAATGAGATTAATTGAGTTTAGTATTGTTTTTTCCTTATGAAACTTAATTAGATTTCAGAGAGGGTGTTATTTATTAAACTTAATTAAGAGTTATATTTGATTTTTTTTTTCCATTCAATTAATTTTTACAAGAATTTTAGGCCACAAGTAGAAAAAATAAAATGAAACTATTCTCTTAGTGTACTTAACTAATCATCGTGTGTCTCCCTTTTTCTATTATTTTACGAGTGTCCTTTTACTATTCGATAAATTTTAAGAGACACATCGACCATCAAATAAATTTAAAAAAAAAACATATAAATTTTGACGGACAATTTAATATTGTCACGCCCCAGGTAGTCCTTGTCAGAAGAAATTTCGACAGCATCTCCCCTGTACGGGTGACAATATGAGACTTTACTACATGCCCTCAGGGCCACACCTACCTCAGCCAACACGGCCGGAACAATAACAATAAACATAATCCACAACCACGTAATATATATATATATATATATATATATATATATATATATATATATATATATATATATATATATATATATATATATATATATATATATATATCATCAAATAAACACACATCCAACTTACCTCTTCTGCCGTCCGGGCAGGCACGTAGCAGAACATATCGAATAAATCTCATCGACAAACAAAAAGACTAAACAAAATCCTTGGTGCAAAACCAATACAAGTCTGAAACATAGACTAGATAGTATAATAGGAAAATAAAAGACCAAACGAAAATCCTTGCGATTTGGAGGGGGACTAGCGACTGGAACTCCTGACAACCTCAACCTGAAATAGTATAAATCAACGGGGTGAGTCAACTCCTCAGCGGGGTAACTACTGACACGCATAGTAAGAAATAACAACTAATAATAAATATGCGTACAGACTCCTGAATAGATCATATGGAAAATGCAAAACTGTAAGGAGAAGGAGTATCTGTACTAACCAGGACCTGGGGATAGAGATAACAAAGTCATCAGCCTGAGAGTATCATAAATCTTGTATGCATGTCAAACATATGCATCCACCAAATATGCAGATATAAAGTGCAGCAAACACAAGTAATAAATGCAGTCAGTGCATATGGTGCAGCATGTCCTGGTCACCCCTGACGTCAGTCAACTGTCTCACACACGATGGTGAGACCGAGTGGAGAGGGTTGTGACAACCGTGCACTCTGCCATCACTGCACCTGAGTGACCGAGTGGACGGAATGCTATCAGAGTACACCTATCCTCCTTACCCCAAATAATAAGTGAGGGAGCTCAATACTCTCATCTCCCTGAGACAATCCAGAAGAGGGATCCTTGTCCTACTACCACGCTGCGTCACACTACCCATGAGTGGACCAATGGAGCCGTTGACAGAGCAACCTACTGCAACACACCCTGCCTGATAAAAACCACTAACCCATGAATGGTTGTGTGTGCAGATCCATGTAACTGGTGATGTGCTCAACAATAATGGAGCCAACAATCGCACAACATGCAATCATGCGAGATGATGCATGACACTAAGCATGGAAATATCCTGATCCTATCCATCTCTACAAAATGTGTACCAAAAGATATATGGATCAAATAGAATATCTTAGGTACACACGTCAGGTATGGTAAAATAAATCAATGTCCTGAACATAATAAGGCATGGTATGTCATTACCTTAAAGACATAAACAATCGAAGGAACATGAATGCAAAAGCAGGTAATAAATACAGCATGCTCAGGTAATAGATAATGACATACCAATGTAGAAATGAACATAAATATTACTACTCGTTAAATATTACTATGCATATCAAACGACAATATCTTAAAAGATAAGTCAAAGTACTCGCCTTAATGTAGATCGAGCTAATCAACCTATATGTCAAAGTGCTCTTCCCGAATACGAATCTTGTAATAAATCGTATGATTTAGCTAAGATTTATTGTAAATAAAATAGCTAAACTAAAATCCTAATCTGATTAAGAAACTAGGTTTTTAATTCCATTTAATCTCTGTTAACTACATAATCGAGTCTAGCCCAAAGCTTAGATTAAATCCATTATTTAACCCTAGTTATTCCATTATTCGGATTAAACCTAACGAACAAGATGAATAGCATCTAACTATGTAACCTTTTCATACTAACATCAATGCATTTACCTCAATCCAAAAACTCACCCAAATTCGTATACCCGGCTGTTGAGTCACTGTCGGAGACGCTTGCTATGGGGATATAGTGGTCGGGACTAGGAGATGCTGCTGCAGAAATAACTGGAGATAGATACCACTGTGATCAGCCAACAACTCAACCCAACATCCATAATTAGCCAAATCATCACTGAAATGCACTATGATCCACAACTCAACTTACCTCAAATTTTGATGGCTCGCAGAAAACAGCGGACAGAGTGAGATGTCGGAGTTGGCTGCTCACAACAAAAGGGCAACGTCAATTGTAGATCGACCACCGTCGGCTGGATTAGTAGTGGGTGTCGACGAGTTATCCCTCAGATGACACTTAGCGGTGATTAGGCATCGGCCAAGTTGGTCGGCAACAGCACCGAGGGAAGGGAGGTCCGGAAAATCAAATCTAGGGCACAATGAATGGGAACTCAGTCGCTCCAGCAAGGGTTGGCGCAGTCCTCGCAGCGATGGCGGCAAACTCAAGCTAAGGCAACGAGCGTCGCGCCTCGGGCAAGAACTCAGCCGGAGCTAGGGCACAAAGGGTAAAAACCCGACGGCTGTAGTGGCGTCGGTGCTACTCCGTGCTGGGAGAGAGTGACACCTAGGCGCTTTCACTTGGTCGTGGCTATCGGTGGCGATGAAGACTCGGCACTGGCACGATCGAGCAACTGTGGCATCAAATGAGGCGCGTGCGGAAGAAGAAAGGAATCGGGTGAAGGGAAGAGAGATCGGGCAGAGGCTAAGGAGAAGTGTCTGACTTCCCTTTGGCCACGACTATTGTTCACAAGAAGTAGAAACTATCACGTGCGGCGCCGGTAGAGAAAAGGAGCGGTTAGGGAGGAGATCGGGAGAGGAGAAGGCGCGGGGAAAAGAGATGGGTTAGGGCATGGCGACGGGAGAGGAGAAAAATAAAAGAAAAATAAGAAAAGGAAAAGGAAAAAATTCAACTTTTCTTCATTTAAATGGGGTAGCCTAAACAACTTTTTCTGTGACCCAATATTTATCCTCGTAACCTACACCATACGGTGTCTGAAAAATTCCCACAAAATTTCTGAAAATTTCCTTATGGTGATTCGCCCATTTTCGATATTTTACATTCTCCCCCACTAAAATAAATTTGGTCCCCAAATTTTGTTATTTTCCATCAGCAAGTACTAGCAAAAGCTAAAAAGTATCAATGCTGAACAAAAATATAACCTACATACCTCAAGTAAAAAGGTGGGAGTATCGAGCTCGGATTGTATCCTCGAACTCTCAAGTAGCCTCCTCGTCAGAATGATGTCGTCAGAATGATGTCGTCATCTGACTTTAACCAGTCGGATAGTCTTGTTCTGCAAATGATGCTCTTTCCGATCTAGGATCCGTACTGGAACCTCCTCATAAGTAACATCAGGCTGAATGGGAACTGACATATTTGTCAGCACATGGGTTGGGTCGGATATGTATCTTCTCAGCATAAACACATGGAATACGTCGTGAACGCCTGCAAGAGATGATGGTAGTGCCAGGTTCCAATGTATCGCAGAGCTAGCTTACTGTTACGCAACTGCAAGTGTATGGTTTCGTCGTCAGTAATATATAAGATTGTCGAACCACATAGACTGTTGACTAAGCACTAGAGATGTTGCAAAATAAGTTATTTAGACGGTCGAAAGTTAGCTTTGGCACTTGCGAACTACCGAGTGTGATTAAATAGAGGGAAAGAAGGTTGAGAAGAAGAGAGAGGAGAGAGAGAGTTGATCTTGGAGGGAGTTGAGCTTTGGGAGATGGATTCTAGGATTTCGGTTTCATTATAATACTAGGAGATACTACATAGCTTGCCTAGTTTCTACCCTCTATGTTCATTCTCTTGTAGGAAGTTAGATTGGTCAATATCCCTAAGTATCGAATAGAGACGATCCCTGAGAAATCCTGTAACAGTTAACCCCTGTCACTAGAGCGCCTTGGTAGATCACAGGAGTTCGTGTCTAGTAAATAGCAATAAAGATAAAGGTAGATGGTACGGGTTCCTACTTCCTTATGGAGGAATTACCTCTCCTTTCAAGAGAATGTCCTAGACGTCCGTAAACGGGTTACCCTTGTCACTAGGGACCCTCGGGTATACGATCTAGAGCACTCACTCTACAAGAACAGCAATTCCTAAGGGATTGTTTCTCCTTTCAAGGGAACGTCTTAGACGTCCGGAAAGGGTTACCCCAGTCACGAGGGTACCTTGGTCAATACGCTCTAGGGCATCTCCTTGCATGATCAACAATCCTCCACAACAATCAACGAAGCATGCATAGTCACACACACAACTCATCAATATGAACAAAAGCATTAACAAGTCATTGAATAGAAACAAGATGAATCTACATAGTTTTGCATCTCCATCATATTACAAATACTCCCTAATCCTAGAAGAGGGTTTCTACTCCATTGTGAGGGAAGAACAACCCCAAAACATATAGTAGAACATACTTACAACCCTTGATATGAGAAGGAAGGGAAGAAGTGATGCTTGCCGAGATTTCCGATGTCTTGGAGATGCCCCCTTGCTCTGGAGATGGACGGAACGTCGAGAGATGGCAGTGGATGAAGCTCTAGGGTTTCCCTCGAAGGGGAAAACCCTTTCCCAAGGAGAGGGACGAAGTCCCGAACCAAAGATCCCCCTAGAATAGGTTTCTTGACCCTTTTTATAAGCTAGGGTATGGGCACCGCACGGCTCGTGGCACGACCGTGCAAGGTTGGCACGGCCACGCCCATCCTCTCTTCTGGCAAAGCTGCACAGCTGTGCCAATTGGCACAGTCGTGTGGTCTCTGGCTTCTTCTCCCTGAGTCACGGTCGTGCAAGGATGCACGGTCGGGCATTCCTTTGTCTCGGCCTGGGGTGGCACGGCCATGCAATGATGTACGACCGTGTTCTGCTTTGCCTCTACCATGGTCGCACGGTCGTGCAAGGGTGCACGACCGTGCACTGCTCCGCCTCTGCCATGGTCGCACGACCGTGCAAGGGTGCACGGTCGTGCACTACTCCCTTTTGTCTGGTCACACGGCCGTGTGTTGCACAGCCATGTTCTTTGGCTTGTTTCGGTGAGTAGATAATCGTCGTTTTTGCTCCGAAAGTCGTCCCTATCAACACAAAACCAAATAAAGAGCAGATATCCGAACAAAAGAATATATATAATGAATACAAGATGAAAGAGGCAATCATGCAACGAATATATATGAATAAAGTACGTGAATGTACGCTAAAACATGCGTAAATGATCATAATATTTGCGCACATCACACCCTCAGACTTAAACCTTTGCTTGTCCTCAAGCAAAACCCGTAATCTAGATTCATGTGGTTAGATAGTGCATCATAATCTCTAGCAAGTCAATCTAATTCTATCAAATGATTTCATTAGTAAGTAAGATACAAAAGTAGTTTAAGTATGACCTAAGTAATAGTCCTCCGTGCTCAATGCGAAGGTGACCTAAAATTATCAATTTTCAATCCCTAAGTCTAGTCAAGTCATAAAATTATGTTCCTTATGCATTCGGCGATAGGCACTTACCTGCCACACGCAAGGTTCGTTTGTAACACCCACGAATTTCTATAAGTACATGAGGAATTATTTCCACTAGAACTCAGAAATAAGAGAAGGAGAAAGAAAAAAAGAAGAAAATAAAATAATGATATATAATAATAAGATAAGAGGAGAAGGTCAAGGATTGAACCTTGAACCTCTCACAAACAATGGAGAAAGATTTATGGCATGATCACCACTAGGATAGAGAGTAACATATGGATAGGAAGAGATGAAAATGTTAGTTAAAGGAGAGAAAAAGAAAATAAAGCAAGAAGCAAGAGAAAACCAAATTTGCTTACCTCTTTTTCCTCTTGGCTAAGAGAAGGAACAAGAAGAAGACAAGTTGCCTTCCTCACTTCTCCCTCTTCTCATTTTCATGAGAACCAAGGGAAGTGACATGGGAGAGTTAAGAAAGGGAGTAAATGAAGGCATAAATTCCCCTCATGGTGAATAAATAGAAAAATGAGAAAGTAAATCCCTCATTTTCTCCTTCTTCCTCCTCCTTCCTCCTTTTCTCTTCTTCACCGAAACTAAGAGGTCTTCCCTCTCCTTGATCCGAACACTAGGACAAGTTTCTTCTCCAAGAAAACTAATTTTCAAGAAGAAGTCTTCAAGTTCTAGCCCTTCCAAGCAAAGGAAACCAAAGGAGACACAAGAAGAAGAAGCTCCTTCCTTGCTTAGCTCCTAGGATATTCTTCTCTTAAGAAAGAAAAACCACAAGCGGAAGGATGTAAGTTCCCCTCACCTATGGTACAATAGCTCTACGATTGTCATGTAAATATATTGCTAGAAAAAAACCTATGTTTGTTTCATGAGGGTTTCGGCCAAAACAAAAATAAGAAAGGTTTTAAGAACTTGAAAACCAACTAGGTAAGTTCATGATGTTTCCTATGATATGTAATTGATGATAAGGGGGTTAGACTAATATTTTCATGCTGGAATGTTTTGTTAGAACATAAGTTTATGGGCTTAGACTTTCGGCCAAGAAAGAACAAAAGAACTAGAAAAAAAACTCTAGACCTAAAACAAAACATGTTCTCTTATCCTTATGATATGTACCTTATGGAAGATGGTGTTGTTGATGTTTTTCCCACTTGTATGTTAATTTAAACTTGATTCCATCTTCATGAACTTTCGGCTATGATAAAGTTGAGGGCCTAAAAGGGCTTAAAACCTAAAAGTTTAGCATGCTATGATTTTCATAAGACAAGATAGGAAGCTAATATGACATGCCATGATCTTAGGTTAAATTGAACTATAATTTTTATGTATATTATGTTTCGGCCATGTTAAGACTTGAACCCTAGGAAAGTTTAAATCAAGCCTAAGATACTTATGATCTTCTTGAAGAAAAGATATGAAGTAAACTAATGTTCTTATGTTGCTTGAAACTTGAACTTGCTTAGTCTACAACTTTCGGCCACACTTGGTTCTTTGACCTAGGATGCTCAAAATTCTAAACTAAGTGGTCCATGTTATTCCTTGAAATGAATGCTAGGAAATTCTTATGGTCTTCATGCTATTATGCCACTAGAAACCTAATTTCCATGCTTAACAAGATTCGGCCACATTAGGTTAAAAAGTTTGAGAAGCTTGACACTTAGACTAAAAAGTACTTATGGTGTTTCTCATGATATGTATTGGAATATTGGTATGAAGTTCATTCTTTTTATGTTACATGTAACCTAGAAACATGTTGCTAGGGTTTCGGCCATGTTGGGGTTAAAGGCTTAGAGAACTTAGAACCTAAATCAAACATGCTCAAGTTGTTTCTCATGAAATGTGATGTGACAATTGTTAGGGTTTTCATGCTTGTATGATGTTTATAGCCAAAATAAAGGCTTAATGGGTTTTGGCCATGTTATGAAAAAGGAAACTAGAAAGCTTGGAACCTATACCTAACATGCTTAAGATATTCCTTATGTTCTAAGAAATGATAAATGTTTAAGGTTCACTTGTTCTTTTTGTTGTTTGCCAACCCAAACCATCTTACATGTTTCGGCCACCCCTTGTTACTAGGGTTAGAGACCTAATTAGATTCTCCCATGAACTTCACATGCAATGCTTTATGATATGTTAAGAGTATGACATGTTGTGATGTCTATTTATGTATGCTAGGTCAAATTTCATGATATGCTATGTACTTAAGTTCATGATATGCTGTGTGCTCAGTTTCATGATATGCTATGTATTTACTTTCATGATATGTTGTGTGCTAAATTTCATGATATGTTATGGGCTTATTTTCATGATATGCTGTGTGCTTAACTTCATGATATGCTATGTGCTTAACTTCATGATATGTTGTGTGCTCAAATTCATGATGTACTATGTGCCTAAACTCATGATATGTTATGTGCTCAAATTCATGATATGCTATATGCTGTGTGCTTAAACTCATGATAGGTTGTATGCTTAATTATGCATGTGTTCATGATATGCTGTGTGCTCAAAATCATGATATGCTGTGTGCTCAAATATACATGCATTAAGCTATGCCTAAAAGAGTTGCTTCCCTATAAGTGGGATCAAGAGCACTCTTCATGATATGAATATGACATGAGTAATATGGACTATGTAAATATGACATGCTATTTTACTTTTAAGGCTTGTACCAAGGGTGGGCTCCATAAGCGCCCCGGGGTCGATGGACTAAGAAACGGGCCTCTTTAGGGATGGGCTCCTAAGTGCCCCTAGGTCGATGGACTAAGAAACGGGCCTAGTATATATATGCCTTGTAGGGTTCAAGACTTGCTACCTTGAACCTACTAGGACGCGCACATTTATGTACGTGGTACAAGCCGGGATCCCCTCTTATGTTGAGATTATGTTTAAGTATCTATGCTATACGTTTGAAAAAAAAAAGAAAAAAAGACATAATGCATATGTTCCATGATGTAAGTTTAAGAGTTCACCCTGCATATACCTTAGGAATAAACCATGATAATTATGATGATCATGTTATGATATGCCATGCTACCTTGTGTTTATGCCATGATTATGTCATGATATCTATGATGATGCTTATGACATGTATGATGATCATGTATGTTATGCCATGATACCTTATGCTATGATGTATGTTTTATGATTGATGGCATACTATACGATTTCTGTGAGTAGGAAAGGAACTTACTGAGCCATGAGTGCTCACAGCTTACTTTCTTGTACCACAGATAAGGGCAAAGGATGGATGAACTAGGAGAGCAGCAAGAGGGGCTAGCAGGATGTGTGTGGCAGTGACTGGCTAAAGAAGAGACCTGCTTTTTGTTTAATGGAAATTATGCCTAGTTTATATAGGACTCTATGACATTTTATCATGTTTACTCTATATGTCCTGAAATAATGTTAAGTAAGACATGTGGACTCTATGTTTCAAAAAAATTTACAAGTAAGACTTCCGCCGTAATAAGTTATTAAGTTGATAAGTATGGTAAGTAACCCCCGTCGCCTTAGCAGGAGGGGCGGGGCGTTACATCGTTCCCCTCAAAAATGCTATGCATCGTCTACACAAGGTCTAAAAGGAATACTCAGTATCAAGAGAAACATAGCATTCATTTCCCCAGTAACTTAACTCGGTCTCAAAGGGGTGAATTGCTATTTTCCACTCACGATAACAATTTTTTTATCCCTTATTTTTATTTTTTTTCTTTAAATGTTTGCAAAGTATCAAACTTGAACAAAACTTCATTTTTTTTCATTTTTTTATGGGATTAATTTTTTCCAAATGAGCTTACATGATCTGAGTTTATCCAGTAACCAAAATGTAGTTGAGAGGTCACCATAGAAACACAAGTACTAGTCCAATCCTTTGAATCATGACTATTTTAGAGTTATCAACCATTAAAAATAGACATAGTGTATAGAGATCCTAAAACAAGGTCAATACTTAAACTCTTATAGTAAAGCATTGCTCACTTCATGCTATCATAGATAGAAAAAGATAGATCACTAAACATAAGTAACACACAACCACATAAAATCTAGAATAACTAGTATTTTGCATTAAGGAACAAACAATCATAATATGATGTAGGATGCAACTAGTAAAAAATTTATTAAGCAAAAAGAAATAAGCAAAAGCTGAACTAAACTAAATGCATTCTAATGTATCCCCCAGACTTAAACTTTTCATCATCCTGATGAAAACTAGAAATGTAATGTGAAGGAAATTTATGAAGTTTAGAGAAGTTACCAAGTGATGAGATTCAAATGGTTAACATTCATGTGCTTCAAGATACTCCTCTATCTGATGCTCACATTCCTTCACAACTCTGAAATCTATAAAAAGAATGATAGACAAGAAAAATTAAGTAGAGGGTATGAATTATTAAAAAGAAATTAAACTAGAAAGAACTAAAGACATGAATGAAAACAAAGAAAATGAATTTGGGCTGCCTCCCAAGAAACGCTTGTTTAAGGTCATTAGCTCGACCACCTTATTAGATTCATCGAAATATCTCTCTTGGAGGGGTAAGATATTTTAGAACCCTCTTACCAAGGGATCATATTATGGAGAGAGCTTTCATCAAAAGAGCTACAAAGTAAAGTATAACTCTCTCCATCTTCATCTTGTGTGAAGTTCTTTCAGGTGGTCGAAGAGGTTCAGTCTGAGCTTCCAACTGTTGGTTGCTACTCGGAAAGTCTAATGGTTCCACTGTAAAAAAATTTTATACAAAGGTCTGAACCTTTTCCTAGCTACCATGTGTTCTTTTAAATTAAACTTGGATCACCTACGAAACTTAACACGTTTGATCCAAAGTTTAATTTATTTGTTCTTTTAGGTTTAGACTTGGATCTCCTGCTGAACTTAACACTTTCGATCCAAATCACCTAGGTTATTAATTCTATTAAATATTAATTTCCAAAATTGGCTTCCAGTACTGACGTGGCGAGGCACATGGCCTTCTTGAATATGGGAGCAACCACCACCGACTAGACAAAGCCTTTTAAGGAAAGCTAATATTTAATTTCCTTAAATAACTTTAGGTCAACCAAAAAGAACAATCAAATCACAAGGAAAAATAAAAATAAAAGAACACAACATCGAAAATAAATTCGAAATACTAGAATCGCATGCCTCTTGTATTTGGTATTTTTACAAAGAAATAAAACTAGCATGATGCGGAAAAATATTACTAGTTATACCTTTCTTTTGAAGACAAAGACCTCTTGATCTTCTACCGTATTCCTCTTCTAACCTCGGACGTTCTGTGGGCAACGATCTTCCGAGATGAGAACCACCTTTCCACCTTCCTTCTTTCTTCTAGATTTCGGCCTCAATAAATTTCTTCAAGGATGAAGAATTTCGGCCACCACCAATGCTCCAAGGGATGCTAGAGACGAGGCTTGCTTTCTCTTCTTCTTCTCCTTCCTTGATCCGGCCACAAACAAGAGCTCCACCAAGAAAATAGGTTTCAGCCAACAAGAGGAGAGGAGAGAAATAGGGTCGGCCACCAAAACCAAGGAAGAGAGGGAGGAAAAGAATAGAGGTTGTTCACCCATGAAGGCTCCTCTACCTCCTCTTTTATAATCCTTGGTCTTGGCAAATAAGGAAATTTTAATAAAAACTTCCTTAATTCCTTTACCATGAAAAAGAAAAATTTATTTAATTAAAAATAATTTTTCTTCTCATTATTATAATGGCCGACCACACCAAATCTCCAAGCAAATAAAAATTTTAAACACAAATTAAAACTTCCTTATTTGCTTCCGGAAATTTTATAAAAAATTTCTCCAATAATTTTTATCACTTCATGATTGGTTAAAAGGAAATTTTATAAATTAAATCTTTCTTTAAATATGTGGATAATTTCCGAAAAGTTATCTCAAAAATTAAAATCTCCTTTTAATCTACAAATAAGGAAAGATATCAAATCTTTTCTTAATCTTTTGTAGAAACTAATAAAAGAGAATTATTAATTTTTAAACTTTCTTTTAAATCATGAACATGGTTAAAAGGAAAATTTTTACCAAAATTAAAATCAACCTTTTAATTTACAAATAAGGAAAGAGATTTAGCTCTTCTCTTAATCTTTTGTAGAATCTTATAAAAGGAAAGATTTAAATTTTTAAACTCTCTTTTAAATCATGTTATCCACATTAGAAAATTTTAAAAAATAAAAATCCTTTTATTTTAATTTGGGTCGGTCACACCAAGCTTGAACCCAAGCTAGGGCCGACCACCTTGAAGCACCCATGAACCAAACTTTGGCAGGCCCTAGCTTGGTCTCCAAGCTAGCTTGGCCGGCCCCTATGGGATGGGTAAGAAGGTGGGTATAGGTGGGTATAGTACTCTATAATTAAGAGACTACGATAGGGACCGAGAGGAGGAATTGGTTCTGGTCTCCCGATAAAATTAAGCATCCCGTGTTCGCCCCGAACACACAACTTAATTTTATCTATAATGATTCATTCCACTAGAGAACTATTATTGAACTACCGCACCAATCCCAAATTATATTTTGGGCTCCTTCTTATTATGAGTGTGTTAGTCTTCCTGTGTTTAAGATAACAAATGTCCACTAATTAAGTAAATTACTGACAACTCACTTAATTAATATCTAGCTCCAAGAGTAGTACCACTCAACTTCATCGTCATGTCGGACTAAGTCCACCTGCAGGGTTTAACATGACAATCCTTATGAGCTCCTCTTGGGGGCATTCTCAACCTAGATCACTAGGACACAGTTTCCTTCTATAATCAACAACACACACTATAAGTGATATCATTTCCCAACTTATCGAGTTTATTGATTTATCGAACTAAATCTCACTCATTGATAAATTAAAGAAATAAATATCAAATATATGTGCTTGTTATTATATTAGGATTAAGAGCACACACTTCCATAATAACTGAAGTCTTTGTTCCTTTATAAAGTCAGTATAAAAGAAACGACCTCAAATGGTCCTACTCAATACACTTTAAGTGTACTAGTGTAATTATATAGTTAAGATAAACTAATACCTAATTACACTATGGACTTCCAATGGTTTATTCCTTTCCATCTTGGTCGTGAGCTACTGTTTATAATTTATAAGGAACCGATAACATGATCTTCTGTGTGTGACACCACACACCATGTTATCTACAATATAAATTAATTGAACAATTACATTTATCATAAATGTAGACATTTGACTAATGTGATTCTTATTTCTAGATAAATGTTTATACCAAAAGCTAGGCTTTTAGTATACATCCTAACAATCTCCCACTTATACTAAAAGACTAAGCTGCTATATCTGCTGTCATACATCTGATTCTCAACTCTTCAACATGCTCATCAAAAGCTCTTGCCTTAAAGGCCTTAGTGAAAAGATCTATAGGTCATCATCTAATGTAATCTAGGCAGCGACAACTTCTCCTCGTTTATATGATCTCTCGTATTGGGTGGTACTTGCGCTCTATTGTGTTTACCTGCCTTATAGACATATGGTTTCTTCGAGTTTGTTACTGCACCAATATCATTACAATAAATTGTAATAATCTTTGGACTAACCAGAAATCATATCTAAGTCTATCTTGAGGTTATTGAGTCATTCAACTTTTATGGCTACCTCAGAGGCTTGCCATATACTAAACTTCTATGGTAGAGTCTAGAAAAACACCTATACTTATCACTCTTCCATAGTGTTGACTTTATCCCCTAAAGTAAACACAAAACCCCGAGGTTGACTTACTATTGTCCCTTTCCGATTGGATGTTAAAATCCATGCAACCCACAGGGAACAAATTATCTGCCTTATAAGCTAGCATATAATCTCTAGTGCCTCTAAGGTACTTCAATATATGCTTTACCACAGATCAATGTCCTTATCCAGAGTTGCTTTGATATCTACTAACTATGCCCACGGCAAAATAGATATCCAGTCTCGTACACAGCATTGCATACATTAGGCTTCCCACAGCCGAAGCATAAGGAACTGCCTTCATGTCCTTTATCTCCTTTGATGTCTACGGAGACATTTCTTTAGATAAAGTTACTCCATGCTAAAAAGGTAAGAAACCTTTCTTGGAGTTTTGCATGCTTAAAACGAGCAAGGATTTTTTTTCGATATATGAAACTTGGGATAATTAAAATATTCTTTTCTTGTGATCCCTTATTACTTTGATCCCAAGAATATATTCATTCTCCCAAGTCCTTCATATCGAATTTGTTTGGACAACCATACCCTTACTTCTGACAACATTTTGATATTATTTCCAACTACCAAAAATATTATCTACGTATAGTACAAGAAATATCACCATGTTTCCATCACACCTTTTGTATACACAAGACTTATCCGGTTACTAAATAAATCCATAGGTCTAGATTCCTTTGATAAACCGGATATTCCAAGACCTTGAAGCTTTGCCTCAGTCCACAGACTGATTGAGCTTACAAACAAAATGCTCTTTTGCCCTTTGCAATGAATCCCTCTAGTTGCTTTATATGGATGTTTCTTCCATTAAGGAAAATTGTCTTGTCATCCATTTGCCAAATTTCATAGTCCATATGAGCAGCAATAGATAAAAGAATCCGGATAGGCTAAAACATGGCTACCGGTAAAAGGTTTCCCTTTTCAACAAGCCTTGCTTTGGAAGTTCACACTTTCCTGTCTATCCTTCTTTTCCTATTGTAGACACCCAATGGCTTTTACACCATCTGGTGGTTCTACAAGCTTCCATATTAGAATACATATATTCTAATTCTGTATTCATTGCTCTTTGCCCAGATGCTACATCTTTATCTTGGAATGCTTTATCATATGTCCGGGATCAGGCTCATGTTCATTTGGGATCAAGTCCAAAGACTCTCCCAAAACATGAATCTCTTAGGTTGCTTGACAACCCTCCCACTACGATGAGGCGCTGTCTGTAATTGTGTATCATTTATGATACATGTTGCAGTTTCTTGTGATATTTCATCTTGTACAGTTGGTACTAAATTAGACATGTCCTTTATTATTTCCTTAAGAACAAATTTACTTATGGGCACGTGGTTTATTACATAGTCCTTTTCTAAAAATCGGTCATTGATGCTAATAATGACCTTCAGATTTTTAAGACTATAAACCTACTTTCATTTCTCTAGGATAACCCACAAACAAGTGAATTCCTATCCAACTTATCATTGTCTCTCTTCAGCATATGTGCTGGACTACCCGAATCCGAATATGCTTCAAAATAGGCTTACGCCTATTCAGCAATTCTATATGAGTAGAGAGTTCTGACTTTGGAAGGTACTATGTTCACTTCCGTTTCCAGAGCATATCCTTAAAATGAATTAGGTAATTTTCTAAATAACTCATCATCAATCTACTTATTTCCATAAAAGTCATATACCTTCCTTTTTCTACACCATTCTGTTGGGGTGTACCAGGTGCAGTTAGTTGGGATTGAATCCCTACTTCTGATAAGTGACTCCTAAATTCTCCCAAGAGGTACTTGCCACTACGATCTCACCGTAGTGTCTTGATACTTTTACTTTGACGTTTCTCCACATCAGCCTCGTACTCTTTGAACTAATCAAAGCACTTAGACTTGTGACACATCAAGTAAATGTATCCGTATCTTGAATAGTTGTCTATAAAATAGACGAAATATTCAATACTAACTCTTTTCATAGGATCACACAAATCAGAATGAACCTATTCCAATGTATCTTTG
Source organism: Zingiber officinale (assembly GCF_018446385.1). Lineage (NCBI taxonomy): Eukaryota > Viridiplantae > Streptophyta > Magnoliopsida > Zingiberales > Zingiberaceae > Zingiber > Zingiber officinale. The sequence goes on along the minus strand of NC_055987.1, from coordinate 80,983,189 downwards.
GCTCCATACCCCTTATACTTAAAAGCTTCTTGGATATTTTTCCTTCCAAGTAAGACTCACAGGTTGGAAAGATTTCCACTACCAATGAACCCAAAAGTTCATCAGCTACCAATGAATCCTGCTCAAGTTAATATAACCAGCCGTAGATGCCAAAGATATTATTGATTCATTTCTGAAGGTTGCTTTCTCTTAAAGTTTAGAAGATGTGTTACTAATTTTCATTTGTTGCATCGTGGGAGTTATTGGATTTATAAATTGCCAACCAACGTACCAGAACAGATAACTTCCCTCTTTTTCTTAATAACAACTTTGTTATTAAAAGAGGCTGAATATCAAGTTCTTTGAATAGTTTAGAAACTGAAAACTAGTTCTTTCTAAACTTGGTACGTAAAGACAATTACTTAAAATCCATATTTTATCAAAGGATAAACATCTCCCACTGCAACAGCTGCCATTTTTATAGTAGTGCCCATGTGGACGGTGTTTTTATTTTCATTTAGTTGTCGGGTTTCCTGGAACCCTGCAATGAATTGCGGACATGATTAATGGCATCTGTATCTATACTCCAGGTTCTGGTAGATACCACCACTAAACATGTTTCAACTAATGAATTAAATACACCTATATTGTTCTTTAGTTCTAAAAAGACAGACTACCTTAATGTCCAAATCATATTTCCAATTATTACAATCGGGACTACTAAGTCTTTTCTATAGTATAACAACTAGGGAATTGACAAACATTTTAAATCTTAAGAATCACAACAATATTTGGTCAAGATCAATTCCTTAAAATCCCCATGAATTTTGTATGCCACGATAGTGTGGACGTATACAAAATCAAAGAAGAGATTTTATCCATTAATTTTATTATCTCGTCAACTTTACTTTATGACGAATAAAATTAATAGTTGATCTTTCTTTGATCAAATATTTGGTCAAAACTTTTGAATTTAAAATAACATTGAATCCTCAAATAATATTATTTAAATTCACCAACATCTCAAACACTGTGAATTTTGCATGCCACGATAGTGTGGACGTATACAAAATTAAACATTTGTAAGAGGAGGGGTTTACCCATTAATTATCTTGTCAATAAATCTTTATGACAAATAAAATTACCTCAAACACCGTGAATTTTGTATGCCACGATAGTGTGGACGTATACAAAATCAAACATTTGTAAGAGGGGTTTTTAATTTTATTATCTTGTCAACCTATTTATTTGACAAATTAATAGTTGGTTTTCTTCGGTCACACAAATAATAGCAGTGACTCCGATGGGGAGGATACTATTAGACGTGCCTAAGTGTATACCATTACTTGACACTAAGTCCATTAATAAGATTGTGCCCCTTCCGATGGGGAAGATCACACGCTCTTAATTAACTTCCTATAATTATCCAAAATGGAAGTTTAATCTAGTGATCCGCAAACAAGCTCATCCGATATGGAGGAAGGCACTCAGAGCCAACGCGCAAGCTTGTTGCATCACTTATAAACCAGTAATGGAGACCGTGGAATTTATTTAAAATAAATCCCTCTCCCACTTAGTTATTTAAAGTGAGGAATTTTGACTATGCTAGTCTACCTAACATGCATACTAACAAGCACACACAACACAGCATAAAAAAGCAATAAATAGAAAAACTAATTTTCAACTATTATGGCTTTTATCTATTGCTGTCCTCCGTGTGTCGCCAACCCTAGCTGCTGCCATCTTTGGCCACCGCCACCGGGTCTAGTTGTCGCATCCATCTTGCTCCTTGTTCCGCTGTGCCTCTGGTCCTCAAAAGGTTCCACGCCTTGCAAGATTCGATCCGCGACATAAATAGAATTTTACATTTCTCGATCCTATATTCCTCGAAGGATTGTACATGTAAAATAGATCGAACATAAAATAAAATTTACATCCATCGATCCTATATTCCATAAAAGGAATGTATATGTAACTAGATCAAAAAATAAATCCTAATAAAACTAAATACAGCTCCTGCAGTATTTTATAATACAATCATGCACACATAATAAATGCCCTTGACATGTCCAAGGGTCCAATCACACACATAATAACTATAAGCCATAATAGTTGGATCCTGCATCCACAAAGTTAGCACATTCTACTATTATCCTGCCTAAATTATGTATGACATGTGCATAATTAAACTAATACCAAATACACAGAGGTAAAACCCTAGCTCTGATACCAATTGTTGGTTGCTACACGGAAAGCCTAATGGTTCCACTGTACAAAAATTTAGTACAAAGGTCTAAACCTTTTCCTAGCTACCATGTGTTCTTTTAAATTAAACTTGGATCGCCTGCGGAACTTAACACGTTTGATCCAAAGTTTAATTTATTTGTTCTTTTAGGTTTAGACTTGGATCTCCTGCTGAACTTAACACTTTCGATCCAAATCACCTAGGTTATTAATTCTATTAAATATTAATTTCCAAAATTGGCTTCCAGTACTGACGTGGCGAGGCACATGGCCTTCTTGGATATGGGAGCAACCACCACTGACTAGACAAAGCCTTTTAAGGAAAGCTAATATTTAATTTCCTTAAATAACTTTAGGTCAACCGAAAAGAACAATCAAATCACAAGGAAAAAGAAAAACAAAAGAACACAACATCGAAAATAAATTCGAAATACTAGAATCACATGTCTCTTGTATTTGGTATTTTTACAAAGAAATAAAACTAGCATGATGCGGAAAAACATTACTAGTTATACCTTTCTTTTGAAGACAAAGACCTCTTGATCTTCTACCGTATTCCTCTTCTAACCTCGGACGTTGTGTGGGCAACAATCTTCCGAGATGAGAACCACCTTTCCACCTTCCTTCTTTCTTCTAGATTTCGGCCACAATAAATTTCTTCAAGGATGAAGAATTTCGGCCACCACCAATGCTCCAAGGGATGCTAGAGACGAGGCTTGCTTTCTCTTCTTCTTCTCCTTCCTTGATCCGGCCACAAACAAGAGCTCCACCAAGAAAATAGGTTACGGCCAACAAGAGGAGAGGATAGAAATAGGGTCGGCCACCAAAACCAAGGAAGAGAGGGAGGAAAAGAATAGAGGTTGTTCACCCATGAAGACTGCTCTACCTCCTCTTTTATAATCCTTGGTCTTGGCAAATAAGGAAATTTTAATAAAAACTTCCTTAATTCCTTTACCATGAAAAAGAAAATTTTATTTAATTAAAAATAATTTTTCTTCTCATTATTAAATGGTCGGCCACACCAAATCTCCAAGCAAATAAAAATTTTAAACACAAATTAAAACTTCCTTATTTGCTTCCGAAAATTTTATAAAAAATTTCTCCAATAATTTTTATCCCTTCATGATTGGTTAAAAGGAAATTTTATAAATTAAATCTTTCTTTAAACATGTGGATAATTTCCGGAAAGTTATCTCAAAAATTAAAATCTCCTTTCAATCTACAAATAAGGAAAGATATCAAATCTTTTCTTAATCTTTTGTAGAAACTAATAAAAGAGAATTATTAATTTTTAAACTTTCTTTTAAATCATGAACATGGTTAAAAGGAAAATTTTTACCAAAATTAAAATCAACCTTTTAATCTACAAATAAGGAAAGAGATTTAGCTCTTCTCTTAATCTTTTGTAGAATCTTATAAAAGGAAAGATTTAAATTTTTAAACTCTCTTTTAAATCATGTTATCCACATAAGAAAAATTTTAAATATAAAAATCCTTTTATTTTAATTTGGGCCGGCCACACCAAGCTTGAACCCAAGCTAGGGCTGACCACCTTGAAGCACCCATGAACCAAACTTTGGCCGGCCCTAGCTTGGCCGGCCCCTATGGGATGGGTAAGAAGGTGGGTATAGGTGGGTATAGTACCCTATAATTAAGAGGTTACGATAGGGACAGAGAGGTGGAATTGGTTTTGGTCTCCCGATAAAATTAAGAATCCCATGTTTGCCCCGAACACACAACTTAATTTTATCAATAATGATTCATTCCACTAGAGAACTATTATTGAACTACCGCACCAATCCCAAATTACATTTTGGGCTCCTTCTTATTATGAGTGTGTTAGTCTCCCTGTGTTTAAGATAACAAATGTCCACTAATTAAGTAAATTACTGACAACTCACTTAATTAATATCTAGCTCCAAGAGTAGTACCACTCAACTTCATCGTCATGTCGGACTAAGTCCACCTGCAGGGTTTAACATGACAATCCTTATGAGCTCCTCTTGGGGACATTCTCAACCTAGATCAATAGGACACAGTTTCCTTCTATAATCAACAACACACACTATAAGTGATATCATTTCCCAACTTATCGGGCTTATTGATTTATCGAACTAAATCTCACCCGTTGATAAATTAAAGAAATAAATATCAAATATATGTGCTTGTTATTATATTAGGATTAAGAGCACACACTTCCATAATAACTGAGGTCTTTGTTCCTTTATAAAGTCAGTATAAAAGAAACGACCTCAAATAGTCCTACTCAATACACTCTAAGTGTACTAGTGTAATTATATAGTTAAGATAAACTAATACCTAATTACACTACGACCTTCCAATGGTTTGTTCCTTTCCATCTTGGTAGTGAGCTACTGTTTATAATTTATAAGGAACCGATAACATGATCTTCTGTGTGTGACACCACACACCATGTTATCTACAATATAAATTAATTGAACAATTACATTTATCATAAATGTAGACATTTGACCAATATGATTCTTATTTCTAGATAAATATTTATACCAAAAGCTAGGCTTTTAGTATACATCCTAACACGAACTATAGGCCTCTTGAAAACCTACACACCCAACAGAAAGGCAAATCTCCCACAAGCATGTAATATAAGAAGGAACCAGAACCATATTAGTATGAACTGAATCTGTATCAAAAATTGAATCACATCCAACAAAATCAATTATAGGTACCTCTATAAAATCTTCTAAAAGATCACTAGAAATACTAACCTTGCCTTGCTGAGAGATACCTGAAAGTTCTAAACATGTGGATGTGACTTCTGAATCTTGTATTGGCCCTAGCTCTGACTCAGGTGGTGGTGCCTCTAAAAGTGGTGATTCTTGGGGCTTTGCTTTCATCGCACAAGTCCCTACACATTTATCATCAACCAATTCCATTCTTTCAACTTCCGTAGTGTCAATTGGTTGAGTGATCAAAGGAAGTGATTCTTGGGACGTTCCTCCCTAGTACACGTACCTACAATTTTATCCACAACATCATCATCAAAAGTATTGAGGAGTCCACTAACATCAATAGTATCATTGGAGGGATCAACCACATTATCAGATATTTGACATAATAATCGTAAAGTTGAGATCCCCCGTTGCACCATTAGCTCTTCAGAGACTTGTGTTGTGGTCTCCATCTGACTTGGGACAAGGATATTTGTGTGTTGGGAGTCCTCTAAGTCAATGGCTCTTCTGGTTGTGAATGATGTGGTCTATCCAATGAAAAATCATCCTGAAACTCTGAGAAACTCTGAGATGCTTGAAAAGAATGATCAACACCTTGCACACTTCTATAATCAAAATTTTGATAATCCATCCAATCCTGATTGTAGTGCTGAGGTGGGTCAGAGTTATGCTGCTGAGAAGATGACTACTCACTCTGCTCTGAAATGAACTAGGGTTGAAGGTTCTGAATTTGATGATCTTCCCAGTCATAGCCATAAGTATCAGGAACTTGCTCATATGTATCTTGATGGTGAGGTTGACTCAAACACTGAAGTTCTAGAGTTATAGCAGTCTTTTGGGAAAAAAATGACAAATAGCAGCTGGATGAGATGTGCTACCACACACTCCACAAAGGAACTCAAATTGATCATCTTCTGAATCAGAATATTCATCAAAGGAAGATCTTGTGCTTATGGGTGTGAAAAATTCTCTTAAAGGCCTACTTGACATGTTAGTGCTCAAGATATCTAAAAAAAATATATATGAGAAAAATGAAAGACAAAAAATAAAACATTATATGAGAAATAAACAAAAAATTAAAAAAAAATGTAGAATTTAAAAACAAGAAAGAAGATGCAAATTTTTATTTTTATTTATTTTTTTTAATATTATTATGAAAGTAGAAAACCCAAAGCTATTCACAAGTCTAGATTAACTAAATTACTAATCTACTAATGTTAATGCGAACAGCCCCAGGCAACGGTGCCAAAAACTTGTTACGCAACCGCAAGTGTATGGTTTCATCATCAGTAATATATAAGATTGCCGAACTACAGAGACTGTTGACTAAGAACTAGAGATGTTGCAAAATAAGTTATCTAGATGGTCGAAAGTTGGCTTTGGCACTTGCGAACTACCAAGTGTGATTAAAGAGAGGGAAAGAAGGTTGAGAAGAAGAGAGAGGAGAGAGAGAGTTGATCTTGGAGGGAGTTGAGCTTCGGGAGATGGATTCTAGGATTTCGGTTTCATTGTAATACTAGGAGATACTACATAACCTGCCTAGTTTCTACCCTCTATGTCCATGCTCTTGTAGGAAGTTAGATTGGTCAATATCCTTAAGTATCGAATAGAGACAATCCCTGAGAAATCTTGTAACGGTTAACCCCTGTCACTAGGGTGCCTTGGTAGATCACAGGAGTTCATGTCTAGTAAATAGCAATAAAGATAAAGGTAGATGGTACGAGTTCCTACTTCCTTATGGAGGAATTACCTCTCCTTTCAAGAGAATATCCTAGACGTCCATGAATGGGTTACCCTTGTCACTAGGGCTCCTCAGATATACGATCTAGAGCACTCTCTCTACGAGAGAAGCAATTCCTAAGGGATTATTTCTCCTTTCAAGGGAACGTCTTAGACGTCCGGAAAGGGTTACCCCTGTCACGAGGGTACCTTGGTCAATACGCTCTAGGGCATCCCCTTGCATGATCAACAATCCTCCACAACAATCAACGAAGCATGCATAGTCACACACACAACTCATCAATATGAACAAAAGCATTAACAAGTCATTGAATAGAAACAAGATGAATCTACATAGTTTTGCATCTCCATCGTATTACAAATACTCCCTAATCCTAGAAGAGGGTTTCTACTCCATTGTGAGGGAAGAACAACCCCAAAACATATAGTAGAACATACTTACAACCCTTGATATGAGAAGGAAGGGAAGAAGTGATGCTTGCCGAGATTTCCGATGTCTTGGAGATTCCCCGTTGCTCTGGAGATGGACGGAACGTCGAGAGATGGCAGTGGATGAAGCTCTAGGGTTTCCCTCAAAGGGGAAAACCCTTTCCCAAGGATAGGGACGAAGTCTCGAACAAAAGATCCCCCTAGAATAGGTTTCTTGACCCTTTTTATAAGCTAGGGTATGGGCGCCGCACGGCCCGTGACACGATCGTGCAAGGTTGGCACGGCCACGCCCATCCTCTCTTCTGGCGAAGCTGCACGGCCGTGTCGATTGGCACGGCTGTGTGGTCTCTGGCTTCTGCTCCATGAGGCACGACCCTGTAATGATGCACGGCCGGGCATTCCTTTGTCTCGGCCTGGGGTGGCACGGTCGTGCAATGATGCACGGTCGTGTGCTACTTTGCCTCTGCCATGGCCGCACGGCCGTGCAAGGATGCATGGTCGTGCACTGCTCCGCCTCTGCCATGGTCGCACGGCCGTGCAAGGGTGCATGGTCGTGCACTGCTCCCTTTTGTCTGGTCACACAGTCGTGTGTTGCACGGCCGTGTTCTTTGGCTTGTTTCAGTGTGTAGATAATCATCGTTTTTGCTCCTAAAGTCGTCCCTGTCAACACAAAACCAAATAAAGAGCAGATATCCGAATAAAAGAATATATATAATGAATACAAGACGAAAGAGACAATCATGTAACGAATATATATGAATAAAGTACGTGAATGTGCGTTAAAACATGTGTAAATGATCATAATATTTGCGCACATCACTTACCTCTGAAGCCAAATCTCTTCACCCCTTTTGTGGGTGAGACACGCAGAAAAACATGGTCGCCAGTAGAGAACTCCAAGGGTCTCCATCTCCGATCAGCATAACTCTTCTGGCGGTCCTGCGCCTCTGACATCCTCCGTCTGATAGTACGGACCAACTCTGCCTCCTGCTAAGCTCTATGAGGCCCTAGTAGCTGGGCCTCCCCAACCTCCTCCCATAGGGTAGGTGTCCGACAAGGCCTACCATACAACGCTTCAAACGGTGTCATCTGGATAGCCGAATGAAAGCTGTTGTTGTAGGTGAACCCTACCAATAGCAAATGGTCCTCCCAACTACCTCCGAAATCTAATACACAAGACCTTAGCAAGTCCTCCAGAATCTGAACGGTCCGCTCTGACTGTCCATCAGTCTATGGATGGAAAGCTGTACTTAATCATAGCTGGGTGCCCAAGGCCTGCTGCAAACTCTGCCAGAATTGAGACGTGAACCGAGGTTCTCTATCTGAAATAATACTCAAAGGAACTCCATGTAACCTGATGATCTCCTGGCAATACAAATCTGTCAATCGATCCAGGGAATCAGTCTTCCGGATCGCTAAGAAGTGCGTTGATTTGGTTAATCGATCAACGATTACCCAAATTGCTTCATGACCTCGTCATGTCCTAGGCAAACCCACTACAAAATCCATGGTAATGTGCTCCCATTTCCACTCAGGAATAGGAATCCGCTAAAGTAATCCGACAGGTCTCTGGTGCTCAGCCTTCACCTACTGACAGACAAGATATCTAGCTACAAATTCCGGGATGTCTTTCTTCATGCCATCCCACCAGTAGGAACGCCTTAAATCTCGATACATGCGGGTCTCGCCTAGGTGGATAGCAAATCGGGAGTGATGAGCCTCCTGAAGTAACTCCTCCCTGACCGGGTGAGATGGAGGTACGTATAATCGGCCTCGAAAATATATAATATCTGCATCATCTCGGGTGAACTCTGTCTGCTGCCCGAAAGTTATCTGGCTACCAATGAACTAAAAATGTTGATCTCCAGCCTGGACCTCCCGGATCCTCGTCTTGATCGACAATTGAGCAACCATAGTAACTAAAACACCTTGCTCTGTCTGTCCCTGCTCCTCAAGGGCCAACTTGGAGAAACCTTGAATCAAGTTCGTGATTGAAGCTCAATGGCAAGCCAAAGTCCCTCTGGACTTCTTGCTGAGTGCATCGGCAACCACATTAGCTTTCCCTGGGTAATAGATAATGGTACAGTCATAATCCTTCAGGAACTCAATCCATCTCCTCTGTCGGAGATTAAGTTCCTTATGGGTGAAAATATATTTGAGACTCTTATGATCCGTGAGAATCTCAAAGGTAATGTCGTACAGATGATGCCGCCAAATCTTCAAAGTAAAGATGATGGCAGCTAACTCCAGATCATGTACAGGGTAGTTCTTCTCATGCTCCTTCAACTAACGAGAAGCATAGGAGACTACTCTGTCATGCTGCATCAGAACAGTGCTCAAACCCTGAAAAGATGCGTCAGTGTAAAATATGAATCCATCCTCTCCAGCGGGCAAAACCAACACTGGAGCCGACACTAATCTCCGCTTCATCTCCTGGAAGCTGGTCTCGCAGGCTTCGGACCACGTGAACTTTACGCCTTTCCTAGTCAGGCGTGTCAGTGGCATAGCTATGCGGGAGAAACCCTCGACAAAACGTCTGTAATATCCTGCCAGTCCCAAGAAACTGTGAATCTCCTGTATTGATTTCGGTTGCTCCCAGCTGGTGACAGCCTCGATCTTCTAAGGGTCTACTGAAATACCTCGGCTAGAGACCACGTGACCTAGAAAACTGACTGGAGATAGCCAGAAGGCACACTTGTTGAACTTCGCATATAGCTGATGTCATCGAAGAGTCTCCAAGACTGTGCGAAGATGCTGCGCATGTTCCTCCTCGGAACGCGAATAGACCAATATGTCATCGATGAAAATGATAACAAGCTGATCAAGATATTCCAAGAAGACGCGGTTCATCAAATCCATAAATACCGCTAGAGCATTGGTAAGCCCCAAATGGCATTACCAAAAACTCATAATGATAGTATCTGGTACAGAATGTTGTCTTCTGAATATCAGATTCTTTGACTCTCAGCTGATGATATCCGGACCGTAGATCAATCTTAGAATACACTGATATACCTCTGAGCTGATCAAATAAATCCTCGATCCGAGGTAAGGGGTACTTATTTCTGATAGTTACTGCATTCAGCTGTCTATAGTCTATGCACAATCTCAGAGTACAATCCTTTTTCTTGACAAATAATACCGGAGAACCCCACGGAGAAGCACTAGGGCATATAAATCTCTTGTCTAAAAGCTCATGGAGTTGAACCTTCAGTTTCTTCAACTCTTTTGCTGTCATACGGTAAGGAGCTTTCGATGCCAGCGCCGTTCCCGGAATCAACTCAATAGCAAACTCCACTTGCCTTCTGGGAGGCAACCCTAGTAGCTCCTCTGGAAATACATCCGGATACTCTTGGACTACTGAAACGTCGGAGAGTTGAGAACTACTGCCATCTTCAATAGTAATCAAAGCTAACAGAAAACCTTGACAGCCATGTGACAGCAGCTTCTAAGCCTGAATCGCCGAAATAGTCGATATGTCGTCGTCTCTGATGCCAGTGAAATCCCACGAGGGTTGGTTCGGAGGCTGGAATGTGACCACCCTCATCTAGTAATCAACAGTGGCATGATATGCTGACAGCCAATCCATGCCAAGAATAATATAAACTCGACCATTTCCAGTACTAAAAGATCTACCGTAAGTATCATGTTGCCAAAATCTAACGGGCAACCTCTAACCTCCTAGGTGGCGTCTAAAGTATCATCGGACGGTAGAGAGATGGTCAATCACTGCGGTCTGAAAGTGGGTAATCTACCAATCTCCCTCATAAAGGTACAGGATATAAAAGAATGCGAGCTACCATTATCTATCAGCAGATAAGGCATAAATGAAAATAGTACTGCGGAAAATGGATCTGTCAGCCCTTTGCACATCCTCTCTGGTGATCGCATGAATTCATCTAGCCTCTGGCGGAGGTGGAGGTGGTAGCGCTGCCAACGGCAGTTGCATTTGGGCAGGAGCCGGCCATTGAGGCGGTGCTGGATACGGGGCCAGAGGTGGAAGTGAGGGTTGCGACTGATACTGTACTGGTGGTTGTGACTGCGCCTGGTACTGAACCAGAGGCTGGGGTTGCAGATACTGGACTAGGGGCTGAGGCTGCAACTGATATGGCGATCCCACGACAGAACTCTGTGGTACTATGAGGGCACTGGGGTGCTCCTGTCCATGCATGCCATAAGTAGCAGTTGCAGGGGGAGCTATCCTCTGCTGGCAATGCGAAGTTTGGGCTCTGTGCCCTCCTCACTGAGTCCCTGTCTGACTGACCTGCACTCCATGACCAGAAACTCCGGAAGGAATATTCTGAGCCTTCAATGAATAATTCGGCTCATGTGCCCAGGCAGTTTGCAATAATAGCAAACTGTCTGTCCCATGGTGCAGGCTGATGTGGTGTGCTCTCTGGACCCACACCGGGCGCAATAGATGTCACTGGCGGGTTGTTTCCGGGTCTACTAAGGAGGTTGAAAATGTCCTGATGAAAACCGCCTCGACTTCTGAGGCTGACCAGATGCCCCAGAAGTTCCCTAACCTGTCCGACTACAACCACACTGCTGCTATATAACCTGTGGCTGCTGGATCTGTCCAGGTGTTCGATTCGTCTGTTTCATTTTCTTGTTCAGGTATGCTCTCTGGTGAGCTAACTCCATCATCAGGGCTCTGTCCAATGTCTCTATGTAGGAAAAATTACCAAAATCGGCAATCTTTACTTACAAATGTCCATCCAGTCCCTAGACAAACTGTAGCATGCAGGATCTGTCCTCAATAACTAATTCTTGACAAAACCTGGCCAAACGATTAAACTCAGCATTATACTCTGTCACCGAGTGGTTGTTCTACCGTAGACTCAGAAAATCCTACCGGCGAGTCATCTGATATACTCGTGGGCAATTTCGACTCTCAAAAGCCTCTCTGAAACTCACCCAGGTAATATTCTGCACGCCTATAATGGAACACTATGTTGGGTTTTTCGGGCCGCGAAAACCGTGTTTTCGCGTTGCGGAAACCTCGAATCACCCTAGCCATTGGATCTCGTGCGAAGAAAACTTTCCGAAACCACGAGTACGAGTTTTAAACTATGATCTACAGTAGATCTACAAAGGAAAAACATTTTACCTTCGAAGCGTGCCCTCGCAAATCCCGCTTGTCCAATGGTACGCCGGATCTTGAAGTTGTCAACATAGACAACTCTCTAGTGATATCCACACAAACAAGGTGTGTTCTCTAACACACAAGGATGGAGAAGAGAGCACCCAAGTGTGCTAGCACTTTCTAGGGCTCTCGGGTAGGATTTAAAAAGGAGAGAAAGAAAAGGGATCTCACATAATCCTCTAGGTACCCTCCTTTGTGACCTTCACTTCACCCTTTTCTTGGAACACAACTCATACACCTTCTCCCTCCATGAAAGCTCACGACAACCACAGCAAAGGAGGAGGAAGAAGCTAGGAAGAAGATGGAATAATTACCACCACAAATGAAAACCCCTTTCATTATGTGGCCAGCCACACATGGGTAACCCCCTCATTTAATGTGGTCGGCCACATTAAATGGAGGATTGTAACCTCCTTGACAACTAGGAGATGATGTGGCTGCCATGTAGGATGAGTCATCCTCCATGAAGTGGCAATTCATCAAGTCAAACTTGATGTTTCAACTTCCCATTTTGGTCAAGTCAAAATTGACCAAATCTCTTCCATGTTGAGTTGAATTCATTCTTTGATTCAAGCCAATTTCAATCTAATGAATCACAATTCATTAATATAAATTGACTTAATGAATCAAATTTAAATTAGACTTATTCAACAATTGAATATAATTGAGTCTAACTCAATAAGTCTAATTTCCGAATCTAATCCTTGGTGCATCATATGAACCTAATCCAATTGGTTCATCCTATGAACCTAATCTCCATCCACTTGTTCTTTGTGTGTGACCCAATAGGTTCTTGTAACGTTGGCAATGTTTCTAAACTTCTTTAAAAACATAAGCAATGAGCGGCATCTAGCAATACATCATTGCTACCCAGGTTACAAGAAATGTTGAGATCCAATATCACCTTGTGACTACTAATTGTGACTCCTCACAATATATGACAAGTGTCCTTCTATCCTAGACATCTAGATTGATCAATGTGAGGCATACACCGTGTCATCCTCTGACCAATCTAAATCTTGAACTCCAAGTAGACTCACTAAATCAAATGAGCTCAATATCCTATATTGACTCATTTGGGCATGGTCATGCACTTCGTGGTCTCACTCTATCAAGAATACCGATGTCTCTCCCGTCATATAGGAGGGATAGATCTCATCTACATCACTCACATCCCTCTGCATAATTCGTTACATACCCAGTAATCGCCTTTATAGTCCACCCAGTTACGGGTGACGTTTGACGAAACCAAAGTACATAACTCCTTATGTAGGGAACCATGGTGACTTCAGGTCTAAGGACTAGTAGTCATACTAATAGCCACATGAGAAAGTATATGACACTCATATAACGATCCATGATACTTTCTCATGGCGGGTCATTCAGTATACATTCTCTAATGCATACCCATGTGTCAACTTGATATCTCTATATCCATGACTTGTGAGATCAAGTCATCGAGTTGACCTACATGCTAGTCTTATTGCATTAACATTGTCCCTGAATGTTAATACTCGACTAGGAATGATTTAGAGCAGTGTTCCCTATATCATCTCACTATCGATTCAACCAATCGATTGATATAAGTAAGAACCTTCTACTCAAGGACGTTATTATACTTAGTTTATTTGGCACCAATACAAGTAAGTATAATAACCAAAAACCAAATACCTTTATTTATATAGAATATGATACAACAAGTCCAAAATACAATCATCAAATGATTGGCTCTAGGGCTCTAGCTAACAATCTCCCTCTAGCACTAGTGTCAATCAGTATAGGCTCTAAGCCCAAATGACCTAGTGTGACCATCATGCTTCCTCTGTGCCAAAGCCTTGGTCAAGGGATCTGCGATGTTAGCCTCTGTAGGTACTCTGCAAATCTTCACATCTCCTTGATAACCATGATTTTACTGCATTATTTTGATTCATATATGCATGGTTTGATGTTGATTTCATAGGTTAAAATCATGGTTAAATCACATTTTTATGCATTGCATAGATTTTGGACTTAATTGCAAATTATATTATTTTTGGTGTTATTTGATGCTAATATTTGATTCTTATTTTGTAGGCATCAGAGGATCTTAGATTTGGATCTATTTGGACCGGAATTGGGCTCGAATCAGAGTTCAAAAGACAAGATCAAGCTTTGGGTCGATTTGGGCCGTTTATCAAGAATAGGAGAGATCTGAACCATCCGTTGAAGATCTGGCCGATCCAACCTAATGGGGAGCAGATCTAAGCCATTGATGAAGATCCAGAAGTTTTGATCCAGATCTGAGTTCAACCAGCCATTGATCCAGCCGGATTAATCTGGGCCGTTCAATTAAGACTGGGCCGATCTGGGCCATCCAGTGATGATCTGATCGATCCGACTTAAGGGAGAGTAGATCCAGGCCTTAGATCAAGATCAGCACCTTCAGATTGGATTTTGGATGACTTTTCACCGTTGATTTAGCCCGGAATCATCTCAGCCGTCCGATCAGATCCAGATCTGATTTAAATAGAAGCTACAGTAGCTACAGTGCCTTCGTCGAATCCTCCACGCACAGCAGCTTCGTCCCCGCGGCATTTCTCCGGATTCCGACCCCGATTTCTTCTCCAATCATCTTCTCAAGCTTCTACCTCGGTGATAATCTCTACGGCAGCTCATCCCGATCATCTGGAGCCTCCGGTGGGTGTTTCTTCCAGCGAATTTTGCATTTCTGTTCTTCTCTATTCCAGCGCCGATTTGGAGGTGGTCTTCCAATCGGCGACTCCGATTCCCATCAGAGACGCTTGGAGGTGGTCCAATACAAGTAAGTATAATAACCAAAAACCAAATGTCTTTATTTATATAGAATATGATACAACAAGTCCAAAATACAATCATCAAATGATTGGCTTTAGGGCTCTAGCTAACACACTACATATCCCACTAGGTGTCGGCCTCATCCCATAGATGGAAAGCAGCCAGCTCCGCTTTCTCCCACTCAGAGTAAACCATGTAGAAGAAGGTCCGCTCCATGGTCTCTATCCAGGACTGAGCCACACTCGGATCAGTCTCTTCACGGAATAGTGTGAATCGGCTCTTCATCGACTCTGCCAATGCTGGAATCTGGGCTCGTGCCACGAAAATATCAGTGAGGTGGGTAGGGATCGACGTGGGAACTGGCGAAATTACTAGAGCTGGTGCTACAAGTGGTACCGCTGGATAGACCGAGGGAGGTACTCTTGGTGCTGCATAAGCTGGAGCATGTACCACTGGTGGTACTGCAGGGTCGATATGAGTGGCCGCGGCTGGAGGTATGATAGGTGGTGGTACTGGAAATGGAGCAACCAGTACCGCTGGTGCGGGTGCTGGGTACACTGTAGGCACTAGGGACACGGGTGCCGCTGGTGTCGGGTACATGATAGGTATATGTGGCGGTGATGCCGGGTACGCCGCAGCCTCTGCTGGTGGAGGTATCGGGGTGTTGGACCCTGTGGGTGTTTTGATGTGATCAACCAAGTTAGGTTAGGTCCTGCTTGTTATTTGATCCCTGTGTCTAAGTGTGCAGGAACTTAGGAGCGAAATATGCAGCTAGCGAGAAGGATAGCACGGGAAGGGAGCCGACGGGCTCAGTGCGTCCGAAGGATGAAAGAGCTGCATAAGAGTACACCGGTGGACGAGAAGAACGTGCACGACATTCGAGGGACGAGAAGCCGGGTCGGAAGCCTGCTCGAGGAGAAGGCCGAAAATTGGGTTCAGGTGAGCCCTATTTTGGTTGGCCGAAATAACCCAAGCGATTGGAGCTTCGGAAGAAGATGAAAAAGAGAGGCTGGAAGCTATTTATACCGTGCAGGTTGAAGGCAATATTTATGCCATTCAGGTTGAAGGCGCCCTCAACATTAAAGGCGCCTCCGTCACCTTGAAGGCGCCTCAGACCAGTCCAAGGCGCCTTCAAGGGCATTGGAGGCACCTCAGACCCAATCTTCGTGACCGTTTACAACTGGATAGAGCTTTATCCGATCAAAATGTTTGGAGGCGCCCTTAACCCTGTTGGAGGTGCCTTCAACACTCAGGATAAGATTTCTAGGAGCTATATAAAGGCCCCTGGAGCTAGGAAATTAATCAATCAACTCAATATTCAATTCCTAGCAATAGTTTAGAGCTTTCAGTGTGTAAAAGGTTTCTCCGCCTTCAGAGAAGGAGATCTTTTTGAGTTTTTTCATCGCCTTGGATTAACAACTCACTGGGTTGTAACCAAGTTAAATTCTCTGTCTCCTCTTTATTTTTGTTAGTTTATTTCTTTATTATTATTACATTTTTTGAGTTGAAAGAAACGAAGAGGGTATTTTTATTATGCAGGCAATTCACCCCCCTCTTGCCGGCCCCACTGCGCCAACAAGTTGTATCAGAGTCTGACAGCCTCAAAAAGACTAACCGCCGACTGAAGCATGAAGATCAAGACAATGGCCTGAACAAGCATTCATCCTCCGAAATTTGACGGAGACTTTGCTACATGGAAGCGAAGAATGGAGGTATTTTTTAAGATTGAGTTTGATATTCTTCTTATTATGAAATATGGTTTTGTAGCCTCCAAAGACAAGGAAGAATACAATTGGACGAAGAAGAAGCAAGTCGATTTCGTGGCCAATGGAAAAGCGGAGTTCCACCTGCTCAGCGTCTTGCTGCCCCAGGAGGTAAGTTGGATCGGAAGCTACGACTCTGCTAAAGACCTCTGGGAAATATTCCTGGAACTCCACGAAGGCACCTCAAAAGCAAAGTTAGCAAGGCACGACATCCTCCGGACTCAGCTGACGAATCTTCGGATGAACAACGGTGAGATGGTAGCGCAACTCCAGGCGAGAATTAAGGAGTTGATAACTCAACTGACCAATCTAGGAGAACCGGTAACGAACCGAGATTCTATCCAGTATGCGCTCAACGCCTTCCCAAGAACTCTAGAGTGGGCTTCATTAGTAGATGCTTACTACATCTCTAAGGACTTTGAGGTAAGTACTTTAGAAAGTTTATCCTCTATATTTGAACTTCACGAATCAAGAATTGCAGAACCTAAAGAGAAGTCAAGTCTCAATGTTGCCCTACAAGCCGAGATGGGCGATCCCGACTCTGAAGCGTCAATCGATGAAACTGAAGCAGCATTATTGGTAAGGAAGTTGAATAAATTTGTTAAAACTAATAAATTTAGATCGCAGATGAAGAAGCATCAACACAACAAAAGGACAATCCGATGCTACAACTACAATGAAGAAGGACACATCAAGGATGACTGCCCCAAATTAAAGAAAAGGGACAAGGAGAAGTCTCGAAGACCGACGTCTTCCAAACGCAAGAGTCTGAAGGCTACATGGGATGAATTTTCATCCTCGGAATCTAAAGTCGAAGCCTTCTCAGGATTAACACTGATGGTCAACCATCTTTTTGAAGAAACCAGCTCGGAGATGAGCATAGATGAAGGGGGAGGATCATCAGAAGAAGAAAGCTACGATGAAGGGGGAGCATCACCAAGTGAGGTAAGTAAGATACGTGTTTTAACCCCTACTTAGTCCTTTCAATTTAGCAAAGTACTTACGAAAGATCTAGCAAACTTAGAAAAAGAAAATGTTGAATTAAAATTAAACTTAGCAAAAGCATGTCCTCTAGAAATGTATGATAATTTGAAATTAGAATATGAAAAATTGAAAATTGAAATTGAAAAATTGAAAAATGACCATGCATGCCTAAATAAATTTCTAAAATAAAAAATTAAAATTTATGGAAAATTGAATTGGTATATTAGAAAACACCAGGGACAACTTAGAAAAGTTTCCAAAAGTTATGTACCCCCTAAGTTCTTAAAAAATCTAGTAGGAACGAACCTATACTGGGTTCCAAAATCTTTGCTAAAGAAGTGGTTGTTGCTCCAATAACCAAGAAGGCCTAGTGCCTCGCCATGACCTGGAAGCCAAAATATCGAAATAAAATGTTTAATTAACTTCTGGTAAAAGCATTAAAATTAGAATTAAATAATGCTTTAAAAAGTTTTTCAAACATCTTTTTTAAAATTCTTCAAAAATATTTTTTTCCTCTTAAGAAAAATATTTGTTACTTAAAAAAAATCTCAAATAATATTTTTTTAAAGTTAAAATTTCTTTTGAAGTTAGAAATATGTATTTATCTTTTTCTCAAAAAATTGTCTTACCTAAGTTTTACTTAGAAAATTTTTAAAAAAAGATTATTTTCTTAGAAATCATTTTGAAAATGCTGCACTTGGACTTTAAAAATCATTTTTTTTACTTGAATTTTTGTTTACTTGATATTTATTACCCCATTCTTTTTACTATGATCAAAGGAGGAGAAAGATAGGTACAAGTTTAGGGGGAATTTTTAATGTTTTTTACTTAAAATTTATTTTTAACTTGTGTTGCAAATTCTATTGCAATCCTTATGCTTGAACTATTAGTTTAGTAATTTCTATAAATTATTGTTTGTCTATTTTGTTTCCCTAACTTGAACTTGGGTTGATGCACATCAAAAAGGGGGAGATTGTTGGACCCCGTGGGTGTTTTGATGTGATCAACCAAGTTAGGTTAGGTCCTGCTTGTTATTTGATCTATGTGTCTAAGTGTGCAGGAACTTATGAGCGCAGGAAGTCGAGTGGAAGGTGCATCTAGCGAGAAGGATGGCACGAGAAGGGAGCTGACGGGCTTGGTGCGTCCGAAGGACGAAAGAGCTGCGGAAGGGTACACCAGTGGACGAGAAGAACGTGCGCGTCGTTCGAGGGACGAGAAGCCGGGTCGGAAGCCTGCTCGAGGAAAAGGCCAGAAATTGAGTTTGGGTGAACCCTATTTCGGTTGGCCGAAATCACCTAAGCGATGGGAGCTTCGGAAGAAGAGGAAAAAGAGAAGCTGGAAGCTATTTATACCATGCAGGTTGTAGGTAGTATTTATACCATGCAGGTTGAAGGCGCCCTCAACATTGAAGGCGCCTCCATCACCTTGAAGGCACCCCAGACCAGTCTGAGGCGCCTTCAAGGGCATTGGAGGCGCCTCAGACCCAGTATTCGTGACCGTTTGCAACCGGATAGAGCTTTATCCGGTCAAACTGCTTGGAGGCACCCTCAACCCTCTTGGAGGCACCTTCAACACTCGGGATAAGATTTTCAAAAGCTATATAAAGGCCCCTGGAGCTAGGAAATTAATCAATCAACTCAGTATTCAATTCCTAGCAATAGTTTAGACTTTCAGTGTGTAAAAGGCTTCTCCGCCTTCAAAGAAGGAGATCTTTCCGAACATTTTCATCGCCTTGGATTAACAACCCCCTGGGTTGTAACCAAGTTAAATTCTCTGTCTCCTCTTTTTTCTATTAGTTTATTTCTTTATTATTATTACATTTTTGAGTTGAAAGAAACGAGAAGGGTATTTTTATTGTGCAGGCAATTCACCTCCCTCTTGCCGGCCCCACTGCACGAACATCGGGTTTGCCACGGGTGGTACAGTTGTATAATGTATGGGTGGGTACCTCTAATAAAGCCATCATAGTTTGAGAACCCGACCCACCCGCAGTATCTTGAGTCTGTCCCTGACTGACAGGCTCAACCCCAGTAGAGATCTCTGGCGAGTCTATTGCCAAAGATTCTAAAGTTCTCTTACGTGGTCGTCCAACACCACGTCTCGCAGATACTGCCCTTGTAGATCTCCTCATATCTGTTAAGTTATAACTCAGATATTATTACAAGTAACAAAAATTATAAAATTTCCTTTTTACCTATTTGTCGTCTGGAGATGTTCCGTCGCTATCCAGTCCCCAATTTTGACCTCAAAATTCTGGACGAAAAAATCGATGGAAATTCGTACAAATCCAAAAACTAAATACCTAAGTTAACTTGCAAACTTGGGCTAACTCTCAAATCCAGAACATGAAAAGTAGGTATTGTGACCCGCTCTGATACCAAATAAATTGGTATCAGATTATTTCGAAAATCCAACCCACAAAAACTTGACTCGCCACAACTAAAAATTACGAAAAACCAAGCATTAGAAACTTGGCTCTGACACTAAAAATATTGTCATGCCCCAGATAGTCCCTGCCAGAAGAAATTTCGGCAGCATCTCCCCTGTACAGGTGACAATATGAGACTTCACTACACGCCCTCAGGGCCACACCTACCTCGGGCAACATGGCCGGAACAATAACAATAAACATAAATCCACAACCACACAATATATATATATATATATATATATATATATATATATATATATATATATCAGCCTCCGGCTGTCAACACAATACGAAAACCATAATCACACATCCAACTTACCTCTTCTGCCGTCCGGGCAGCCACATAGCAGAACATATCGAATAAATCCCATCGACAAACAAAAAGACTAAACAAAATCCTTGGTGCAAAACCAATACAAGTCTGAAACATAGACTAGATGTTGGTGCGAGAAGCATCCGACGATCGAACTCGTGTTTTGATAATGGCAAAGAATTCAAAGTTAAGATGTATTGTAGTCTAACAAGTCTACTTGAGGATTCCAGGAAAGTCCTAGCTGCGGTTAGGCAAAGGGATAAAACCCTAGGGGTGGTAACCCTAGGTCATAGGGGGTGGTAACCCTATGCGGAAAGTCTTGGCAGGTCGATGACTTCAGGCAAAAAGTCCTAGGGGGTGGTAACCCTAGGTGGAAAGTCCTGGTGTCGCGAACCAGGTGAAAGTCTGGACTAGCCGGGAAGCGGATGTCCAGCAGAAAGTCCGGAAGTATCGAGTGCTGAGCAAAAGTCCAGTCGATCTGGAGGATCGCACTGGCAACAGGTAAATCTCCTGAGTGGAGTAGGTGAGGACGCGTTCCCCGTAGAGGGAACAGTAGGCGTCGGGTCGACCTAGGGTTTCCGGTTGGAAACCCAAAGTCAGACTTGGACAGTCCGGACACTGTCTATACTTCATTTATCATATTTATTGTGCTAACTTTGTGTTGCAGGATAGTGTTTGGGACTAACGTATCTTGCAGGTGCAAAGGAGCAACCTAAAGCCTCGGATGAACAGTGTCTGAGGCGCCTCCATGGAGCTTGGAGGTGCCTCGGGTGCAAAAGCTGAGCTGGCTGCGAAGCACCATTGGAGGCACCTTGAAGAAGGCAGAAGGCGCCTTGGAAGGCGCCTTGAGTGAGGTTTAAGGAGCCTTAAGCAGATGAACTTCGACCAGTTCAAGCTTGATCCACGCGGAGGACTCGGCAGCATGGAGGCGCCTTGAACACCCTTTATAAGGGGGTTTCGACCAGCACTTCAAGACAACGACTTCCACACTTCCTTTCTTCAACGTGCTACTAACGAGATCATCCCAAAGTGCTGCTACGACATACCGACGACCCGGAGCTCCAGACTTTGATATATACTTATTGTCGGTATTGTTTTTCTTTATAGTTCTAATTATAACATTCTTGTAACAATTACGTGCTTATAGTTGTTGCCCACGGAAAGCGATCAAGGATCGCGGGCCTTCGAGTAGAAGTCGTCACAGGCTCCGAACGAAGTAAATCCTCCGTGTTTGTGTGATTGTCTTTTCTATTTCCGCTGCATTTACTCGTACGTTTTAAATCGAACAATTCCGATAATTTAAACGTAAAATTTAGCCACGAGCGCTATTCACCCCCCCCCCCTCTAGCGCGATCTCGATCCAACAATTGGTATCAGAGCGGGGTCGCTTTGAACTGGTGCAACCACCATTCAAGCATTTTTCGTGGCTTTGTCGTTTGTATAGGGTAAAAATAAAACCTTACGCCTTTCATTTTTTCCCTCCAAAATTATTTTCGAAAAATTCATTTTCATACTTTCACAGTTTATTAGTATTGATAAAATATTGAATTTGGCAAAATTTGAAATAATATTTTTTAAATATTTTTTAATAATATTTTATTATTATTTTTTCTTGAAACTGGTGAACTTCTATTTCTATCCTTCCATACCGCACTGCTAATCCAAGATCAAGTCCTGGTACATTTTTTTTGCTATTTTTTGTGTGCAAGGTTCTTTTAAAATGACATTCCAAGAAGGATTCTGCACCGTCCGACCGCCGCTCTTTTCTGGCAAGGACTTTGGATATTGGAAGAACCGGATGGAATACCACCTCAAGACGCAAGTTTAGATGTGGATCATCATCCAGACCGGACTCGAACTTCCACGTGACGACACCGGAGAACTTATCTCATGCATCAACTGGGATTCTAGCATAATGAAAAAA
The DNA here is from genome assembly GCF_018446385.1 of Zingiber officinale. Classification (NCBI taxonomy): domain Eukaryota; kingdom Viridiplantae; phylum Streptophyta; class Magnoliopsida; order Zingiberales; family Zingiberaceae; genus Zingiber; species Zingiber officinale. The sequence goes on along the minus strand of NC_055987.1, from coordinate 80,960,729 downwards.
GTTGAAGCCGATGCCAAAGCAACCTGCATGCTACAATGTGGCCTAACCAATGAAGAACTGAACCGCATCGACCCCTTCGCAAGTGCAAAAGAGTTGTGGCAAAAGTTGATAGAACTACACGAGGGTACTTCCGACGCTCAAGTAAGTAAGCATAATTTAATAAATGATTTATTTGAATTAGATGAGCGGAATAATACTACTTCGGCCGAGGAAGGTATTACGATGGTTACAGGTACAAGTAAGACAGAGGAAAAGATATGGTTCGAGTCTTCAGATGAATCCGGGTCCGACGAAGAAGAACCGACGAGCTTCCTCGCTCTACCAGTACTAGCAACCGTGGCGGAAACTGAGTCCGAGTATGAGTCAGAAACCGAGAGTGAATCCGAGACTGAGTCTGATAGAAGCCACGAATCCGCATTCGTTTCCGAAGGACCAAAACCCACTGTAAGTTCACTACTCGCAGAATTTCAATTAGATAACTTGCATGAATTATTACCTTACTTAGTAAAAAAGTTGGCTAAATCCAACGTCCAGGTTAAGTCGCTCCAAGAGGAGGTAACAGCCCTTAAGGAAGCGATTGACTCGAGCTCTTTAACTGAGTTAATTCAAATTGGAAGTTCAACTCAAGTCCAACAACTTGAGGAAGAAAATTCCAATTTGAAAGCTCAAATTAAAGAACTCAAGGACACGTTGGAACGATTCACATTGGGCTCCAAGAATCTGGATCTGATTCTTGGAAAACAACGAGCCGTTTACAACAAAACTAGACTTGGATTTAAAACTAAAATAAAATACAAATCATATTTATCGCTAGTTAATAGAAACAATAGAAAAATTCTCCAAACATGTGTGCTAAAATCCAACTTGGTTAATCAAGTTGGAACTGGTCACTATTGGGTCCCCAAGGATCAAGTCTATTACCTTGATAGACCATATCGAGGCTATGATCCAGGGGGAGCTAATAGAAAAATAATATTAAGAACATAATTCAAATTAATATTCAAATTAAATTTGAAATTAAATTCAAAATTCAAAATTCAATTAAAAATTCGAAATTCAATTAAAAATTCAATTAAAAAATCAAAATTAAATTCAAAATTCAAAATTGAATTAAAAATTTAAAATTAAATTAAATTCGAAATTCAATTCGAAATTAATTCAAAATTAAAAGTAAATTTCAACTTAAGTTAAATAAAAATAGATGGAGGATCCAGACTCGCTGGCACCCCTAACTGAACTACCCGATAGGGTAACTAAACCTAATCTACCCGAAATGGGTAAAACAAGAGTAGATTACCCGGTAGGGTAATTAAGGTTAGATCAAAACGGGCTAGGTTTAACTTGACCCACAATACTGGTGAAGTTTTTGAATGATAGTACGTTTGTAAGATATCGCAAAATTTAAAATAATAATATTATTGGACGAAAAATCTTATTGGATTTTTCGAGAATTTTTAGAAATTTTTTGGGATTTAAACGGAGCTCGTATGACACATTTCGAGGGGATGGATTCGGGGTACAGTGGAGGCCTATTTGGAATACCAATAAAATGAGAGTTGATTGAGAAATTAACCTTAGGGTTAATTAATGATACCTAGGTTTATATTATTTTTTTTCCCGATTTTTATTTCACCTCCCCGATTCTTCTTTCCCTCCTCCTCGCGATTTCTCCCCTAACCCACGATGCCGACCCCGTGCCCTCTTCTCCTCCTCTCTCGCGCGACCTTCTCTTCCCCCGACGCTGATGCCGACGAAGGTTCTTCCCTGATCTCGATCCCTATTCTGATTGTTTCCTCGTGCACGGGAGATGCTGCGATCGCGGTGATCGCTGGCGAGCTCACTGTCGGCGGCGGTATTCTCCTCCAGCGGGTTGCAGCCAATCCTCTAGGTCGATGGTGCGTGATTCCTTCTCCTCCACCGATTGACCGAGTCCGTCCAGCCACTCGATCTTCCCTCTCCGAGTCGTGGACGTCGAGTGCTCGCTGGGAATGTGCATCCAAGACCTCTATTCTCCCCTGCCCTAGATCGCTGTTGGCGCGCCCACGTCTGGTGATCCCTTAGGGGTTCCGGAGTCGCAGCGTCTCGCCTCCGATCTCATCAACAGGGGGGTCGCTCCGTCCAAGTACCACGATGATGAGCGGAGAGGAGGCGACATCGCATGATGATCAGAGCCCTAGCTCCTGTTTCTCACCGCACCAACCTACCGGATTAGTCGTGATACTTTCAGCCACGGGAAGGTATGTGGTGAAGTTGATTCTTGTTTTTCTTTTCTTCCTCCAGCTGATCCTTAGGTTGGGCAGTGACAAGGGTAGTCTAATGCTTCATCACAAGACTGTAGGCAGTAACGTTTCTTGTTTTCGGTTATTCATGTTGGTGATGCATGGCAGGTGTTTGACGAAATGCTAAGCCTTCTTGTCTCCTCTGTTTACGCTGGTAGCATCATTGGCGGCCCCTGGTTGTAGTTGTTGCTGCTAGAACAGTGAGCATTCACTGTAAGGAGCTATAAGGTAACAAGGACACTCATGTCATGTTGTTGGTTTGTTCACATATTTAGAATATGAACCAAGTGGCTAGGGTACTGATTTAGGGTTTTTCGTTTAGATTGTAAAAGCTCCGCCCAACACTGCTCACCCTTTTTGGCAGCAAGCACATCTTCGGCTGTGGATCACCCGCTGATCTTCTGAGGTTAGGTGAGTTTTGAAGTTAATCTCATGTCTATATTTGGGTGTGATTAGGGTGATGTAGGTTGAATTGATTATGGATTAATTAGTTGAAATGGATGAATTGTGTGGGATTGATTCATGGTTAAGGAATTGGAAATCGGCTGTGATATATTGATTTGGTTGAATCTTGGATTGATTGGTGGATTTAGAAGGATTTATGATGAGTTTGGATTATGTTTGGATTTAGGAGAAGCTGGATTGAGGATTAATTGGAAGATTAATCAGATATTAGATTTGGTTGGAGTGATCCTAATTGGATTAGAGCTTTTATTTAGCTATTTAATTCATATGAATTTAGCTAAATGAAATATATGTATTGATTTATGCAGGACTTTGATGTGGGATGTTCATCACGATGTGGGATTTATTTTATCATGATCGACAGATTAAAGGCGGGTATTTCTTCCTTGGCCTCTATGTAGATTTTCTTGTACTTAGTGCATGGTTATTATTGGATGAATTAGGCTGCTTTATCTTATATCATGATCGGTTGTTGTTTTCCTGCATGATACTTATGCTTGACCCTTGTGATGATCTATTTAATTCATATACAGTCTCCACTCTTGATATCTACTCTGTTGTGATTACACGTGTAGAGTATGTCATGTAGGGATTGTTGGGTTGTTGGTATTCCCATGTTAATTGTGTATATGATGTACACTGTACATATGTGGGTATGTATTATAGGAGTCATCTTGTTGACCGTGCATTTACATGTGGTGTGTACATACGTATCTGTCATGTACTTTTGGAGGAGTTGTGTTGATTGTATGTTCGAAGTATATACACATGTCCATTGTGTTTTTATTGGAGGATACATGTTGATTGTACTTATCTTTTGTGTACATGTGTGGTGGGATTATTGGAGATTTATGGTTGATTATACATATATAGTGTGTACATATGTTTGGTGGGATACGTGGAGGTATCATGACGATTATACTCTTGTTGGAGGTATTTTTTGAGGTTTGGGGTTGTTGCATGGATGATGATTATATATATATATATATATATATATCATGTTCATCATTCATTGCATTTGATGACCGTTGTCTCCCTTGTGGTTGAGAGAGTCATCAGTTGGTTTGGTTTAGCACCGCACACTCGGCCACTCATGGGTAGTGGTAGTTGGAGCAGTTGCTGCTAGTCCTGTCGTGCCACCCGGTCACGAGGTTTAGTGAGATCCAGCGTTGTGAGCAGTCAGGGACCCTGATTCTATGTAGTTAGATAGCTACTAGCGGACTGTCCGCCTCGACCACTATATAGTGGGCTGGAGGGTAGTACAGTCGTCACAGACCCAAGTCTCTCGGCCATACAGGGGTCGTGGTGTTCGGAGAGGTGGCGGGGGTGACCATGGAGCATGCATGCACTTTTGCATTTGATGCGCGGTGCATCTTTGGAGATATATTTGCATACATGCCTACTAGATACTAGTTGCATGTGTTTGTGGTATGTTGCATTTGTTTGCGATATGATTGTTGCATTTGGTTATCATGCTGTATACATGTCATTTATTTTACATGTATATGCAGTCGTACTTATATTGCACAAGTGTCACGGGTATATTTGTTGCAGATCCGGTGAGTTTACTAATCATTGTACCATGTGTCGATTCCAGATTGGGTATGTATCTGTCATTATGTTAGTTGTGGTTTGTACAGTTTATGTCAGGTTATTATGTCAGGTATGTTCAGATGCATTGATTATGATAGTATGATCATGTTCTTATTCCCTACTGAGACTGTATACTTGTGATCTCCATGTTGTTTATGGACCATGCACTATCTTTTCTATTACCCGCTGAGTTACCTATACTCACCACCGCATGTATACATTTATGTTTTCAGGTAGCCTGTAGATGGTTGGTGTCGCTCGGAGTATCCTGTCTGCCGGGTCCTACGTCACATCCGAAGGTTGTTTTTGGTTTTGTATATTCTTTTCTTATTTTTGGCATTGTATTTATGTATAGCCATGTGGCTATCTTATGGTTTTGGTGTTGTATTTGTGTTTAAGCTGTGCCGGCATGCATTGTATTTATTTGTGTTGTGTGGTTGTTGTATAAAGCCTAGCCGGCTAGCAGTGTGTTGATTGCGTTGTATTGGGCTTTCCGTTTTCGTTTTTCTGCTGTGTTGGTTTGTTTTGTACAACCGTGGGCTGTTTTATATATAACTGCGTGGTTGTAATTGTTTCATTCCAGCCGTGTGGGCTGTTATTATAACTGCGTGGTTGTGTATATAAATATTCCAGCCGCATGTGGCTGATGTATATTTTGTTTGTAGTGATGCTTCATATTGTCACCGGTACAGGGGAGATGTTGTCGGATTTTTGTCTGGCAGGGACTCCTTTGGGGGGGCGTGACAACGTTAGAGAAGCTTGGGCATCGCATGTCTAGGAAGATATGACTTCAACCTGGTGCATTTGGCCAAGTGGAACTGACCGAAGCTACCCTTAAATGGATCCTAACTAGTTAGACCAAGGTTTAGTATTAAGCTCAATGGGTAGGACTATTTGGGAAACCTCGAAGGCATGGCTACTTTAATGAGTACCTTGTGACTCACCATAGCCCAGAAGTTTATCCAAATAATGTTTACTTGTTGAACCCAAAGCTAAACCCGAATCTAACACAAAGTTAAACCAGACCTTTAAATTCAACCATAATTCATCTCACAACAATTATAGGGTTCCCAGATTGACAATTTTAGAACGGGTGAGATGACTAGGAAATTAAATTATTAAAATTGATTTAACTTAATGTAACGACCACCCTTCTTACTACTATTATTCTCTAAAGATGACCGTTACCTAACTACTAACTCTACTTAACCGGTGTGATTAAAAACCACATGGAAACCCTACTGAAAAATTTCGACAGAGTCTCCCTTGTACCGGTGACCATATTCAACAATACATGCAGTATATATACTCAGCCACAAGCGGCTGGAACACATAACAACAACCACGCAGTATAATAAATCTAACTCAGCAACAATAAAGGAAAACTAATCCACAACCACAACTGAATAGCAAACACAGTATCAAGTGTCCTTATAAACAGTTATCAAATTTCCTTAACACATAAAGACTTAATTAACTCAAAGAACAAATCATAATTCATTTTATTCGCAAGGATCCCTAGAACTTCCATAGTGCAGACATCACACACCCCTCTTGCATCTCCTTGTCGCCTTCCTTCATATTAGCTTTCCTTTTTCTTTATCTGCAGTAGGAGAAAGTGCAGTCTATAAGCATAAAGCTTAGTGAGCGCTATCTAACTCACAAAAACTCGATATGCATGCATACAAATAAAAACATGCTAAAACTGAATGCTAATATGTAAAGCTACTCATGCTCATAAATAGCAAATAAATCAACTAACAGAAAAGATAACATGTATAACTACTCATGCTCATAAACTAATAAAGAAAGCAAACTAACTGGAATGCTAACATATAAAGCAAAACATGCTCATCAACTAGCAAATAAATAACATGTAAGAAACTAAACATGTAAAAGCTGCTAGCATAAAAGAAAGCTAAACTTGCTGATCTTTAAAACAAAGTGAAACCTACTTCTTTTACTCTAAACTTATTCTTTTATTTCACTTGTTTAAAATTTATACTTTAATACTTGAAAATAATAATCAACTTCTCTTGGGCCCAGGCTTAGTACCAATTATGCGCGTTCCTAATAGGTTGGGGTAGCGAATCCCGAAACTAAAGAGACTTCTACCAGGGCCAAGACCTTGAAATTGGACACCGGATTTGTTTAACGACAACCTTGGAAGTCGGGTACTAGCCTCTTCTTAAAAGTAAAATACTTATTATCTTAATTACTTCTTCTTTAAATGCCTTGGCATTTTAATAGCATCATGTGTGCCAAAATCCCTAAAGTCTTGACTTTGAGATTTACTTAAGGCCTTGGCCTTTTCTTTCTTTTCTTTTTCTTTCTTTTTATTTGTTAATGCTTCTAAAAGAATTTGATAAAACTCTTATTTTCCCACTAGAATACATGGTTGTTCATGCTTATTAAAATAGCAAATAAAAACTAAAGAAACTGCTCATGTGTATCTAGTAATAAAGAAAACTGATCATACTCCACTCATAGCAATTAAAAACTGCACATGCTCAATAATAGTAAATGAAAACTAGAAAAAAAATCTGCATATAAGACTAATACAAATTTGCACTGTGAATGTTACAAAATTCTGCATACATTCCTACCTCGAGAGAAAACTATTGAGGCATATATACACCTAAGAAAACTAGGTTGAATTCTATACCAAATCATGCCTAATGAGCTAGAGAAAAATGGATATTGCTTCTACTTAAATTCGATGTTCACTGACTACTCAGCTAAATCCCTAGCAACCATTCTGCACAACAAATTACGAAAAAAAAAAAGAATCAAGCTTGCCGAATTGAAACTTTAAAAATTAAACTTGCTGAGTTATCAAAAAGAAAGGTTGTCCTATGCTCTAATAGAGCTGTACGTTTCTGCAGAGAACACAAAGAAAACTTGAACTAGAATAGGCTCCAATGGGGCTGTTCTAAACTCCAAATGAAGTTGTTCTTGTCTGCAAAAATGCACAAAGAAGGAGATTGTTCACTACTACAATTGGAGCTACTCTTAACTACTGCAAATACCACAGAGAAATGGGACTGTTGGTGCCCCTTTCCTAACACAAACCAAACTAAACCTGTTGGAAAGTTGGAACCTATATAAAGCTTGTTTCGTTCCAAAATCAAAACTCATATCTAGCAACAGGTTACCAATTCTTGCTGTCACAGAACTTAACAGAAAGGAAACCAAGAATGCATGCTAATAAAACTTCAATAATACAGAACTCTAACCAAAAAGGAAACAACATGGCAGCAAACTTCAGAACAAAGCAGAACAAATTCGGAACACAATAATAAGCAGAATTCAGAACCTAATCCAATCAAAAACCCTTTCCCTCTTCCTTAGAATTCTCATAGCAGTAAGCCCTAATCCACAATCTTCACAAAATATTCGAAACAAAAGGAAAAGAACCCGGAACTATCCTACTGCAGGTGAGTAGCGACTCACCTCGCTGTTTTGAACTTACAACCGGAGGAAGACCTAGGGTTCGGATGAGCCCCTAACCGAAGGAGGAAGAAGGTTCTAGGGTTTGGAAACTTGCAACTCTCGGCCTCTTCTTGTGCCCGCGCGCTCTCCTTGCCGAGAGAAGCTCGGACTGGTGAAGAATCCGCGGAGGAGGAAGCTCGTCGGCCGCCGGAGTCGCCTAGGTGCGTGCTGCGAATTTTCGCCGAGAAGGGTTGGCGCCGTCGCGAGTGAGGAGGAAAGGTTCGGTGAGAAACTTTTAGGGTTCGGGAAAACTTAAACCCTTTTCTTATAACTCAGATTTTTTATTAGTTACCATACCTTAAATATATTTATTCCCATATTTAGTTAACAAAACAAGCTTAGCTCGATTGGTCGGGCCGGTTGTGCTTGGGTCCGAGGAGTTGGGTTCGAACCCTAGCTTCTACAAACTTATTTTTCTTTTATTTTATTTTATTTTTTTAAAACTTCTTCCTCTGGATAAAAATACCAAACGAACTCCAAAAATTACGTAAAAATACTCTAAAAATTTCTAAAAATCTCTAGAATATTTTAAAGGTATTTCCAAATATTTTTATAGATTTTTAGAACTTGAAATAGGGAAAATTGGGTCGTTACAATCCCCCATACCTTATAAAAAGTTCGTCCTCGAACTTAGAATAGCTCTGGATACTTCTGTCTCATACTGTCCTCCCGCTCCCAAGTGATTTCCTCGTACTTCTGGTTCTGCCAGACCACCTTCACTAGTGGTACTTCTTTGTTTCTTAGTCTCTTGACTGCTCTGTCCACTATCTGTGTAGGTCTGCTCTCATAACTAAGATCCTCTTGGATCTGCACTGACTGAGGCTGAATCACTTGACTCGGGTCGTGAAAACACTTCTTTAGCATGGAGACATGAAATACATTATGTATTGCTGACATGTCTTGTGGTAAGTCCAGCTTGTAAGCTACTTTCCCAATCCTTTCTGTGATCAGATAAGGTCCTACATAACGAGGACTTAATTTGCCCTTCTTGCCAAATCTCATCACTCCCTTCATAGGAGCGACCTTGAGAAAGACTGAATCCCCTACTTGGAATTCAAGTGGCCTACGGCGTGTGTCTGCATAACTCTTTTGTCTACTCTGGGCAGTCTCAATTCTCTGTCTAATCTTCTGAATAGCCTGAGTAGTCTCATCCATCAGCTCTGTCTGAATGCCCAGTTCCACTTCCATTTCTTTTCTCTCACCTGCTTCTTGCCAGCAAATGGGTGATCTGCACTTCCTACCATACAGTGCCTCATAAGGTGTCATCTTGATGGTGGCTTGATAGCTGTTGTTGTAGGCAAATTCAGCTAAGCATAGATACTTGCACCAACTTCCCTTGAAATCTAGTGCACAAGCTCTGAGCATATCTTCTAGAATCTGATTTACTCGATCTGTCTGTCCATCAGTCTGAGGATGGAAGGCTGTGCTGAACTTGAGTTTGGTGCCTAGTGCAGTCTGAACACACTCTCAAAAGTGAGAGGTGAAGCGCCCATCTCTATCAGAAACAATAGATTTAGGAACTCCGTGAAGTCTGATCACCTCTTTAACATACAACTGTGCCAACTGCTCTATAGAATGGGACACCTTGATGGCTAGAAAATGAGCAGACTTGGTCAATCTGTCCACTTCACCCATATCGCATCATATCCCTTTTTGGTTCTTGGGAAACCTGAAGTCCATGGAGATGTCTTCCCACTTCCACTCTGGTATTGGAAGAGGCTGTAGAATTCCTCCTGGTCTCTGGTGCTCTGCTTTGACCCCTCTGACATGTCAGGCAGGTACTGACATATTTAGCTACATCTCTTTTGAGTCCAGACCACCAGAATCTCTGTTTCACGTCTTGATACATCTTGGTAGAACCAGGATGCATGGAGTAAGGTGTACTATGAGCTTCTTCTAAAATTTTCTTTCTCAGCTCTTCATCATTGGGGACACACAGGCGACTCCCCTGATAAAGAATTCCACTGTCTGATACTCGAAACTCCGAATTTCCTTCTTCTTGTATCCCTTGCTTGATCTTTTGGATATCTGGATCTTCACTTTGCTTTCTCTGTATATCCTCAAGCAGGGTTGACTCTAAGGTCAATGTAGAGAGTTGCCCATAAATAATTTCCATTCCAAAATCTGACAACTCCTTCTGCAGTGGTAGGGCTAATGATGACAAAGACATCAGGGATGCACTGGATTTTCTGCTTAGTGCATCTGCCACTTTATTAGCTTTGCCTGGATGGTAGAGGATTTCACAGTCATAATCTTTGACCAACTCTAGCCACCTACGCTGTCTCATGTTTAAGTCCTTCTGAGTGAAGAAGTACTTAAGACTCTGATGGTCTGTGAAAATTCTGCACTGAACGCCATACAAATAATGTCGCCAGAGTTTTAGTGCAAAGACCACAGCTGCCAACTCAAGATCATGAGTGGGGTAGTTCTTTTCATAATCTTTGAGTTGTCTGGAAGCATAAGCTATCACTTTTCCTTCCTGCATGAGTACAGCTCCTAAGCCCATCTTGGAAGCATCACTGTAGATGTCAAAACTCCTGTCACTTTCTGGAACAATCAGAATAGGAGCACTGGTCAGTCTCTTCTTGAGCTCTTGGAAACTCTGCTCACATTTATCTGACCATTCAAACTTCTTATTCTTTCTGGTGAGGGCTGTTAGTGGAGAGACTATCCTGGAAAAGTCCTCCACAAATTTCCTGTAGTACCCAGCTAAACCCAGGAAGCTTCTGATCTCCCTGGCGTTCTTGGGTCTACTCCAGTTGTTGACTGCTTCTATTTTTGCTGGATCCACTTGAATGCCTTCTTTAGAAATTATATGACCTAGAAATGCCACCTGATCTAACCAGAACTCGCACTTTGAGAACTTAGCGTAAAGTTGCTTTTGCTGAAGAGTCTGCAGTACTATCCTCAAATGCGTGTCATGCTCCTCTGGGGTTCTGGAATAGATTAGAATGTCGTCGATGAACACAATGACAAATTTGTCAAGGTATTCTCTGAACACTCTGTTCATCAGGTCCATGAAAACTGTAGGTGCATTAGTCACACCAAAAGGCATGACTACGAACTCGTAGTGTCCGTATCTGGTCCTGAAAGCCGTTCTGGGTATGTCTCTTTCCTTCACTTTTAGCTGATGGTACCCAGAGCGCAGGTCTATCTTTGAGAATACTGTCGCCCCTCTCAACTGATCAAATAGGTCGTCGATCCTGGGGAGGGGGTACTTGTTCTTGATTGTCACTTGATTTAGAGCTCTATAATCTATGCACATCCGCATAGATCCGTCTTTCTTCTTGACGAACAACACGGGAGCTCCCCATGGTGAATGACTAGGGCGGATGAAACCTTTGTCAAGCAGCTCCTGAAGTTGTTCCTGTAGTTCTTTCAGCTCTGCTGGAGACATGCGGTATGGAGCTTTTGAAATTGGACCGGTACCAGGAACCAGTTCAATCTCAAACTCCACTTCTCTATTGGGAGGTATTCCAGGTAGTTCTTCTGGGAATACCTCTGGATACTCACAGACTACCCGAACTTCCTCCTGCTTGGGTCTTTCTTGTTCTTCTGTACTCACAATGTGCGCAAGAAAACCAGCACACCCTTTAGCTAACATCTGGTGAGCTGTGAGAGAAGAAAGGAACTTCTGGGTCTTCCTCCTTGGCACCCCTGTGAACTCAAAGGATGATTCACCTTCTGGACTAAAGATCACTTTCCTTCTGCGGCAGTCCACTGAGGAAATCCATACCCAAAATGATATCGAAATCCTGCATGGCGAGGACCACCAGATTTATACATAGCTCACGGTCTGAAATTCTGACTGGTACAGCCCGAAGCCACTGGTCGGATTCCATGACTTCCCCAGAAGGTAGGGTCGTCAGGAACTTGGAGTTCATGTTTTCTGTAGGTACCTGTAATTCTTGCGGTAGCTATATGCTGAAAAATAACTACTTGACCTGTTACGACCGTGGAGGCACTAGCAGCTTCTTCTTTGGTGAGGGAGAATACTCTGGCACTGGCTGGAACTGGTGGGGCTTCCAACCTTCCCTGACTGATCTGAGGTCCTTCTAGAGTTGCAGGCATATAATGTAGCTGAGGTTTGCCTCCATATTGTATTGGCTGTGGCTGAGGTGCTTTGAGCTTGTTAGGACATTCTCTAGCCATGTGTCCTTCCTGCCCACATGCATAGCATCCAGTCTTACCCAAAAGACAGGCTCCTGGATGTGTTCTCCCACATTTAGAACAGAGAGGAATCTTGGTCTGCTTATTTGCTTGTATGCGCTTAAGTAAGATAAAAGTTTGTTTCTCTTTATTCATACATATGTGTGTTTAGAAAGGATTATGTTTAGAAAGGATAAAGAATATATCAAGTCTTTCTTTTCTTTGCATAATTATTTCCTCTTCTTGACATCTAATTATGCAAAGAAAAGAAAGACTTGATATATTCTTTATCCCTTCTAACCAACTTAGGTATATGAATAAAAGAGAACCAAACTTCTATCTTACAGAAGCACATATAAGCAATTTCTCCATACTGCAAATAATAAAGAAGCATAAAAGGAAAAACTTAAATACTTTCTTACTTGAAGACGGCAAGGATGATGCTGATGTGTGTGTGATGCTGGAGAATGGGAACTGCTCTGATACCAACTGTAACGACCACCCTTCTTACTACTATTATTCTCTAAAGATGACCGTTACCTAACTACTAACTCTACTTAACCGGTGTGATTAAAAACCACATGGAAACCCTACTGAAAAATTTCGGCAGAGTCTCCCTTGTACCGGTGACCATATTCAACAATACATGCAGTATATATACTCAGCCACAAGCGGCTGGAACACATAACAACAACCACGCAGTATAATAAATCTAACTCAGCAACAATAAAGGAAAACTAATCCACAACCACAACTGAATAGCAAACACAGTATCAAGTGTCCTTATAAACAGTTATCAAATTTCCTTAACACATAAAGACTTAATTAACTCAAAGAACAAATCATAATTCATTTTATTCGCAAGGATCCCTAGAACTTCCATAGTGCAGACATCACACACCCCTCTTGCATCTCCTTGTCGCCTTCCTTCATATTAGCTTTCCTTTTTCTTTATCTGCAGTAGGAGAAAGTGCAGTCTATAAGCATAAAGCTTAGTGAGCGCTATCTAACTCACAAAAACTCGATATGCATGCATAAATAAAAACATGCTAAAACTGAATGCTAATATGTAAAGCTACTCATGCTCATAAATAGCAAATAAATCAACTAACAGAAAAGATAACATGTATAACTACTCATGCTCATAAACTAATAAAGAAAGCAAACTAACTAGAATGCTAACATATAAAGCAAAACATGCTCATCAACTAGCAAATAAATAACATGTAAGAAACTAAACATGTAAAAGCTGCTAGCATAAAAGAAAGCTAAACTTGCTGATCTTTAAAACAAAGTGAAACCTACTTCTTTTACTCTAAACTTATTCTTTTATTTCACTTGTTTAAAATTTATACTTTAATACTTGAAAATAATAATCAACTTCTCTTGGGCCCAGGCTTAGTACCAATTATGCGCGTTCCCTAATAGGTTGGGGTAGCGAGCCGCCAATCCTAAAAGAGCAGACCTTGGTCTACCAGGGCCAAGACCTTGGAATTGGACACCTGGATTTGTTTAACGACAACCTTGGAAGTCGGGTACTAGCCTCTTCTTAAAAGTAAAATACTTATTATCTTAATTACTTCTTCTTTAAATGCCTTGGCATTTTAATAGCATCATGTGTGCCAAAATCCCTAAAGTCTTGACTTTGAGATTTACTTAAGGCCTTGGCCTTTTCTTTCTTTTCTTTTTCTTTCTTTTTATTTGTTAATGCTTCTAAAAGAATTTGATAAAACTCTTATTTTCCCACTAGAATACATGGTTGTTCATGCTTATTAAAATAGCAAATAAAAACTAAAGAAACTGCTCATGTGTATCTAGTAATAAAGAAAACTGATCATACTCCACTCATAGCAATTAAAAACTGCACATGCTCAATAATAGTAAATGAAAACTAGAAAAAAAAAATCTGCATATAAGACTAATACAAATTTGCACTGTGAATGTTACAAAATTCTGCATACATTCCTACCTCGAGAGAAAACTATTGAGGCATATATACACCTAAGAAAACTAGGTTGAATTCTATACCAAATCATGCCTAATGAGCTAGAGAAAAATGGATATTGCTTCTACTTAAATTCGATGTTCACTGACTACTCAGCTAAATCCCTAGCAACCATTCTGCACAACAAATTACAAAAAAAAAAAGGAATCAAGCTTGCCGAATTGAAACTTTAAAAATTAAACTTGTTGAGTTATCAAAAAGAAAGGCTGTCCTATGCTCTAATAGAGCTGTACGTTTCTGCAGAGAACACAAAGAAAACTTGAACTAGAATAGGCTCCAAAGGGCTGTTCTAAACTCCAAATGAAGTTGTTCTTGTCTGCAAAAATGCACAAAGAAGGAGATTGTTCACTACTACAATTGGAGCTACTCTTAACTACTGCAAATACCACAGAGAAATGGGACTGTTGGTGCCCCTTTCCTAACACAAACCAAACTAAACCTGTTGGAAAGTTGGAACCTATATAAAGCTTGTTTCGTTCCAAAATCAAAACCCATATCTAGCAACAGGTTACCAATTCTTGCTGTCACAGAACTTAACAGAAAGGAAACCAAAAAGGACTCTAACCAAAAAGGAAACAACATGGCAGCGAACTTCAGAACAAAGCAGAACAAATTCGGAACACAATAATAAGCAGAATTCAGAACCTAATCCAATCAAAAACCCTTTCCCTCTTCCTTAGAATTCTCATAGCAGTAAGCCCTAATCCACAATCTTCACAAAATATTCGAAACAAAAGGAAAAGAACCCGGAACTATCCTACTGCAGGTGAGTAGCGACTCACCTCGCTGTTTTGAACTTACAACCGGAGGAAGACCTAGGGTTCGGATGAGCCCCTAACCGAAGGAGGAAGAAGGTTCTAAGGTTTGGAAACTTGCAACTCTCGGCCTCTTCTTGTGCCCGCGCGCTCTCCTTGCCGAGAGAAGCTCGGACTGGTGAAGAATCCGCGGAGGAGGAAGCTCGTCGGCCGCCGGAGTCGCCTAGGTGCGTGCTGCGAATTTTCGCCGAGAAGGGTTGGCGCCGTCGCGAGTGAGGAGGAAAGGTTCGGTGAGAAACTTTTAGGGTTCGGGAAAACTTAAACCCTTTTCTTATAACTCAGATTTTTTATTAGTTACCATACCTTAAGTATATTTATTCCCATATTTAGTTAACAAAACAAGCTTAGCTCGATTGGTCGGGCCGGTTGTGCTTGGGTCCGAGGAGTTGGGTTCGAACCCTAGCTTCTACAAACTTATTTTTCTTTTATTTTATTTTATTTTTTTAAAACTTCTTCCTCTGGATAAAAATACCAAACGAACTCCAAAAATTACGTAAAAATACTCTAAAAATTTCTAAAAATCTCTAGAATATTTTAAAGGTATTTCCAAATATTTTTATAGATTTTTAGAACTTGAAATAGGGAAAATTGGGTCGTTACACTTAAATCAAGTTAATTAATAATTAAATTATTTTAACTTGAATTATTTTCAAATCTAAATTATTTTAAAACTCAGTTTCTAAATCATTCTAAATTGTTTGAAATTATTTTTCAAAGATTAATTAACATTAAATTTTTTTTATTAATTAACTTTAAAATTATCTTTCAAAAATTATTTTTCAAATTTAATTAACTTTAAAATTATTTTTCAAAATTATTCAACTTTAAAATCTTTAACTCGATCCTTTCAAAATTATTTTTTTTAAATCTCAAATTTCAAAATACTTTCAAAATCATTTTAAAATCTTTTCAAAACTTAATTTGAAAATCATTTTAAAATCTTTTCAAAACTTATTTTCAAAATCATTTTTAAAATCTTTTCAAAAATACTTTCAAAATTATTTAAAAATTAATTTCAAAATCATTTTAAAATCTTTTCAAAACTCATTTTCAAAATATTTTCAAAATCATTTTTTAAATCTTTTCAAAATCATTTTAAAATCTTTTCAAAACTTAATTTCAAAATCATTTTAAAATCTTTTCAAAACTTATTTTCAAAATCTTTTCAAAATCATTTTAAAATCTTTTCAAAACTTAATTTCAAAATTCTTTTAAAATCTTTTCAAAACTTAATTTAAAATCATTTTTAAAATCTTTTCAAAACTTAATTTCAAAATCATTTTTAAAATCTTTTCAAAACTTAATTTGAAAATCATTTTAAAATCTTTTCAAAACTTATTTTCAAAATCATTTTAAAATCTTTTAAACTTAATTTCAAACTAATTTTTAAAATTATTTTAAAAATCTTCTAAAACATCATTTCAAAATTATTTGAAAAATATTTCAAAATTATTTTAAAAATCTTCTAAAACTTCATTTCAAAATTATTTGAAAAATCTTTCAAAATCATTTTAAAAATCTTTTAAACTTATTTTCAAAATCATTTTAAAGTTCTTTTAAAACTTTATTTCAAAATCCTTTGAAAAATACTTGAAAAACTAACTTGAAATTGTTGCTCCCCTAAATTTACTAGACTTACAAGAATATTGAATTAGCCCTGAAGGAAATGGAGATTTGAAGTTTAAGCATGCTCATACTTTAGGGCTCTGAGACCTGAACAAAACAATCTGGATAACTTAAAATCTATTTAACCTCATGCTTGGACTTAAAGACCAACTAAAATAAATAACCTAAATTAAACATTTAGTCACTCCCTCTTTATCCAAAAAAAAAAAAATTTAACAAATTCTTACTCCTATCTTTTCAAAATTAAGTTTTAACGCTAAGTACCTTTTAAACTGAACCTACATTCATTGTTTGCAAAAGGCTTAGCTAAAGTGACTCATATAGCAACCTTCAAACTTTCTCAAACTTAGCCACCTTATAAATTTTAACTCTAAATGCTAAAATACTTTTCTAAGTTAAAAGTATTAAAAAGCATATTTCTTTACTTGCAAAATTTAACTCATGGCTTTCAAAAGACTTTTGCTAAGTAAATTGAGACTTCAAATTTCTTTACAAATAATTTGGCTCCAAAATTAAAAAAAAAAAAATCTAGCTAAGTTTTTCTAACTTTAGTTAGGTATGTCTTTCTAAAAACAACCAAGTCTCAAAAGTGGCTAAAGGCATCATTCGAAATCATCCATTAGCCTTTTAAATTTAGGTGAAAAATATTTCGTTTAACTAAGTTTCACAAGCCTTCTTCTACCTTCTCTCAAAAAGATTGTTTTCTTAAAATCTTAAAACTTGCTTTCAACTGATTTTTGATATATGGCAAAGGGGGAGAGTAGAAGAAAATTCAAAGAATTAAAGAAAATTGAAAGAAATTCAAATTTTAAAAAGTGAGCTTTTATTAAGGGGTAGTCTTTATATTAAGGGGGAGCTCTGCACTTAATTTAGCTCTGCACTTAACTATCATTATGCTTGTATTTTCATGCTTATCTTTTAATGGCATTATTTTCTTAACTTTGAATTTTTGTTGCCATAATCAAAAAGGGGGAGATTGTTGGTGCGGGAAGCATCCGACGATCAAACTCATGTTTTGATAATGGCAAAGAATTCAAAGTTAAGATGTATTGTAGTCTAACAAGTCTACTTGAGGATTCCAAGAAAGTCCTAGCTGCGGTTAGGCAAAGGGATAAAACCCTAGGGGTGGTAACCCTAGGTCATAGGGGGTGGTAACCCTATGCGGAAAGTCTTGGCAGGTCGATGACTTCAGGCAAAAAGTCCTAGGGGGTGGTAACCCTAGGTGGAAAGTCCTGGTGTCGCGAACTAGGTGAAAGTCTGGACTAGCCGGGAAGCGGATGTCCAGCAGAAAGTCCGGAAGTATCGAGTGCTGAGCAAAAGTCTAGTCGATCTGGAGGATCGCACTAGCAACAGGTAAATCTCCTGAGTGGAGTAGGTGAGGACGCGTTCCCCGTAGAGGGAACAGTAGGCGTCGGGTCGACCTAGGGTTTCCGGTTGGAAACCCGAAGTCAGACTCGGACAGTCCGGAGACTGTCTATACTTCATTTATCATATTTATTGTGCTAACTTTGTGTTGCAGGATAGTGTTTGGGACTAACGTATCTTGCAGGTGCAAAGGAGCAACCTAAAGCCTCGGATGAACAGTGTCCGAGGCGCCTCCATGGAGCTTGGAGGCTCCTCGGGTGCAAAAGCTGAGTTGGCTGCGAAGCACCATTGGCGGCACCTTGAAGAAGGCAAAAGGCGCCTTGGAAGGCGCCTTGAGTGAGGTTTAAGGCGCCTTAAGCAGATGAACTTCGACCAGTTCAAGCTTGATCCACGCAGAGGACTCGGCAGCATGGAGGCACCTTGAACAACCTTCAAGGTGCCTTGAACACCCTTTATAAGGGGGTTTCGACCAGCACTTCAAGACAACGACTTCCACACTTCCTTTCTTCAACGTGCTGCTAACAAGATCATCCCGAAGTGCTGCTACGACATACCGACGACCCGGAGCTCCAGACTTTGATATATACTTACTGTCAGTATTGTTTTTCTTTATAGTTCTAATTATAACATTCTTGTAACAATTACGTGCTTATAGTTGTTGCCCACGGAAAGCGATCAAGGATCGCGGGCCTTCAAGTAGGAATCGTCACAGGCTCCGAACGAAGTAAATCCTCCGTGTTTGTGTGATTGTCTTTTCTATTTCCGCTGCATTTACTCGTACGTTTTAAATCGAACGATTCCGATAATTTAAACGTAAAATTTAGCCACGAGCGCTATTCACCCCCCCCTCTAGCACGATCTCGATCCAACACTAGATAGTATAATAGGAAAACAAAAGACCAAACGAAAATCCTTACGATATGGAGAGGGACTAGCGACTGGAACTCCTGACGGCCTCAACCTAAAATAGTATAAATCAACAGGGTGGCTCAACTCCTCAGCGGGTAACTACTAACATGCATAGTAAGAAATAACAACTAATAATAAATATGCAAACAGACTCCTGGATAGATCATATAGAAACTGCAAAAATGTAGGGAGAAGGAGTATCTGTACTAACCAGGACCTAGGGATAGGGATAACAAGGTCATCATACCGAGAGTACCATAAATCCTGTATGCATGTTAAACATATGCATCCACCAAATATGCAGCACATAAAGTGCAGCAAAGACAAGTAATAAATGCAGTTAGTGCATATGATGCAACATGTCCTGGTCACCCATGACGCCAGTCAGCCATCTCACACACGATGGTGAGACTGAGTGGGTAGGTCTGTGACAACCGTGCACTCTGCCATCACTGCTCCTGAGTGACCAAGTGGACGGGATGTGTCAGAGTACACCTATCCTCCTTACCCCAAATCATAAGTGGGGGAGCTCAATGCTCTCATCTCCCTGAGACAATCCAGAAGAGGGATCCCTGTCCTACTACCACGCTACGTCACACTACCCATGAGTGGGACCAGCGGAGCCCTTGACAGAGCAACCTGCTGCAACACACCCTGCCTGATAAAAACCACTAACCCATGAGTGGTTGTGTGCAGATTCATGTAACTGGCGATGTGCTCAACAATAATGGAGCCAACAATCGCACAGCATGCAATCATGCAAGATGATGCATGACACTAAGCATGAAAATATCCTGATCCTATCCATCTCTACAAAATGTATACCAAAAGATATATGGATCAAATAGAATATCCTAGGTACACAGGTCAGGTATGGTAAAATAAATCAATGTCCTGAACATAATAAGGCATGGTATGTCATTACCTAAAAAACATAAATAATCGAAGGAACATGAATTCAAAAGCAGGTAATAAATACAGCATGCTCAGGTAATAGATAATGACATACCAATGCAGAAATGAACATAAATATTACTACTCATTAAATATTACTATGCATATCAAACGACAATATCTTAAAAGATAAGTCAAAGTACCCACCTTAATGTAGATCAAGCTAATCAACCTCTATGTCGAAGTGCTCGTCCCGAATCCAAATCCTGTAATAAATCGTACGATTTAGCTAAGATTTATTGTAAATAAAATAGCTAAACCAAAATCCTAATTCGATTAAGAAACTAGGTTTTTAATTCCATTTAATCTCTGTTAACTACATAATCGAATCTAGCCCAAAGCTTAGATTAAATCCATTATTTAACCCTAGTTATTCCATTATTCGGATTAAACCTAACGAACAAGATGAATAGCATCTAACTATATGTAACCCTTTTCATACTAACATCAATGCATTTACCTCAATCTAAAAACTCACCCAAATCAGTATACTCGGCTGTTAAGTCACTGCCAGAGACGCGTGCTGTGGGGATATAATGCCCAGGACTAGGAGATGCTGCTGTGGAAACAACCGGTGATAGATACCACTATGATCAGCCCACAACTCAACCCAACATCCATAATTAGCCAAATCATCACTGAAATGCACTATGATCCGCAACTCAACTTACCTCAAATTTTGATGGCTCGTAGAAAACAGCGGACAGAGTGAGATGTCAGAGTTGGCTGCTCACAACAAAAGGGCAGCGTCATTGTAGATCGGCCACCGTCGGCTGGATCAATAGTGGGTGCTGACGAGTTATCCCTCAGATGATACTTAGCGGCGATCGGCGTCGGCCAAGTTGGTTGGTGGTTGCACCGAGGCAAGGGAGGTCCGGTAAATCAAATCTAGGGCACAGCGGATGGGAACTTAGTCACTCCAGCGAGGGTTGGTGCACTCCTCACGACGGTGGCGGCAAACTCAAGCTAGGGCAACAGGCGTCGCGCCTCGGGCAAGAACTCAGTCGGAGCTAGGGCACAGAGGGTAAAAACTGACGGCTGTAGTGGCGTCGGCGCTGCTTCGTACGGGGAGAGGGCGACACCTAGGCACTTTCGCTCGACCATGGCTGTCAGTGGCGATGGAACTCGGCACCGAATGGATCAAGCGACTGTGGCGTCAAATGAGGCGCGTGCAGAAGAAGAAAGGAATCGGGTGAAGGGAAGAGAGATCGGGCAGAGGCGAAGGAGAAGTGCCCGACTTCCCTTTGGCCACGGCTTTTGTTCACGGGAAGTAGAAACTGTCGCGTGCGGTGCCGGTTGGGAAAAGGAGCGGTTAGGGAGGAGATCGGGAGAGGAGAAGGCGCGGGGAAAAGAGAGGGGTTAGGGCACGGCGACGGGAGAGGAGAAAAATAAAAGAAAAGAAAAAGAAAAAATTTAACTTTTTCTCGTTTAAATGGGATAGCCTAAACAGATTTTACCGTGACCCAATATTTATCCCCGTAACCTACACCATACGGTATCCGAAAAATTCTCAAAAAATTTCTAAAAATTTCTAAAAAGTTCCTTATAGTGATTCATCCATTTTCAGTATTTTACCAATATCATAAATGGTTCAAATACCACAGACATTTAATATGCCCTACATGAAAATTAAACCCTCATTATATTGATATACCGTTCCCACTATTTATCATCACCGGTCCTCTTCAAATGATAATATTTTTTCTAATTTATTCTCATTCTTCTAATTTCTCTCCTTACTTTTTTTCTTAATAGACCGCTGCCTCTCAATTTTTTTTTATAGTTAATCCTAGACTACTAGGACTAAATCTGAAAAATATGAATGGCTCCTCGTGCAACAGTTAGTGTCCTAAATTTTTTATCTTGAAAAAAAATATATTCTACGGTATGCTGAGCGTCTTTGCATCAATGCCCGGGTTGCCTCTGAACTCTTATTGCTCAGCTGACAGTGGGGTATTATTAATCTGCGTCACCCGACTTGCAGAATGAGTCGGACGGCAATTTATAAAAAGGCATAGGTAGAGATTTAAATTTATCAAAAGATATATGTTATTTTGGTATTTTTCAAAGAACATATTTTTTTAATTGCATTTCTTATTTTACCCTCCTGACAATTTGACTTTTTCTACCATTTTCTTTTTTTCACTATATTTCTCTTTTCTCTTTTTTATCAGCAGAACATATGGATAATATTAGTCAATTTTTTCATAATATTTTAATACATTTGAAGAAGTAAAAATAAACAACGAATAACATATTTGAACTCCTTGCAATTTCAGAAATCCACTGGAACTAAATGAGTGCAATCGGAGCTCTCTAGGTCGATAAGTGGGGTTCGGTCAAAATCCACTAATGGACCTAGAGCTCCGATTGCACCCATTTCAGTTTCTATGGATTTCTAAAATTACAAGGAGTTCAAATATAGTGTCCATTATTTATTTTTCCTTTTCATAGATGTTAACATGCAAAATCAAAGAATCGGCAAAAAAACCCACGTTAGACCATATCAGGCCCAACGTAGGCTTTTTTGCTGATTCTTTGATTTTGCATGTTAACATCTATGAAAAGGCAAAATAAATAATTGACACTATATTTGAACTCCTTGTAATTTTAGAAATTCATAGAAACTGAAATGGGTGCAATCGGAGCTCTCTGGGTCCATCAGTGAGTTTTGACTGAAACTCACTGATCGACCTAGAGAGCTCCAATTGAACCCATTTCAGTTCCTATGGATTTCTGATGTTGCAAGGAGTTCAAATTTGGTGTCTCTTATTTATTTCGACTTTTTATAGCTGTTAACATGTAAAATCAAATAATCGGCAAAAAACTACACGTTAGGCCTGATATGGACTCATATCAGGCCCAACGTGTGTCTGATATGGAATCATATCAGGCCTAACGTGGACCTGATATGATTCCATATCAGGCCCAACTTCCATGTTGCGAAAATTTAATCTTTTTATTGTTGTAGATTTCAGTTTCTAGTATGTTTCCTTCCGCACAGGAAAATATTGGTATGTAAGATTCATATGTTTCATTCTGAATGAATTAGTAAGTTCGTATTAAAGATTAACTAAATTGGTTACATCCTAAACTTTAAAATTGCACTTTGTTGGTCATTCTAAATACCTACAATTTTGGTAACAAAAAAATAGAGGGAAAATAAAGCAGAGCTTTGAAAATTTGTGAAAGGCGGTTTCTTGAATGATGTAAGGATCTGACTAACATGCAAGTTTAAACTAATTTACTATCCTCTTGTTTTGTTGGATTAAGCACAGTTAAAATCTCAAATGATTAAATTGCACCTGAACGATTAATCATCTAGTCATAACCAAAGTTAGTTATCTGTTTTGCAGCTGTCAAAGTCAGAGAAATTACCACAACGACAGCCTTTTCTCATAATCAATCTTTTTATTGTTTTTTATATACACAAAACATGTATAATATCTAAACTCAATCTGTAAAAGGTACATTGAGTATTACCGGGTCACATGTAAACCACGACTATCAGAAAAGGCTGTTGAATTTTTCAACATGGAAGTTAGGCCTGATATGGAATCATATCAGGTCTACGTTGGGCCTGATATGATTCCATATCAGGCCCACGTTGGGCCTGATATGAGTCCATATCAGGCCCACGTTGGGCCTGATATGAGTCCATATCAGGCCCAACGTGTAGTTTTTTGCAGATTCTTTGATTTTATATTTTAACAGTTATAAAAAGTCGAAATAAATAAGAGACGCCAAATTTGAACTTCTTGTAACATCAAAAATCCATAGGAACTAAAATGGGTTCAATCGGAGTTTTCTAAGTCCATCAGTGGGTTTGGACCAAAATCCACTAATGGACCTAGAGAGTTCCGATTGAACCCATTTCAGTTCCTATGGATTTCTGATGTTGCAAGGAGTTCAAATATGTTGTCCATTATTTATTTCGGCTTTTAATAGATATTAATATATAAAATCAAAGAATCAACAAATAAATCCACGTTGGGCCTGATATGGAATGATATCAGGCCCACGTTGGGCCTGATATGATTCCATATCAGACCCAACGTGGGATTTTTTTTTGTCGATTCTTTGATTTTGCATGTTAATATCTATAAAAAGGCAAAATAAATAATGGACACCATATTTGAACTCCTTGTAATTTTAGAAATCCATAGAAACTGAAATGTGTGCAATCGGAGCTCTCTAGGTCGATTAGTGAGTTTCGGTCAAAACTCACTAATAGACCTAGAGAGCTCCGATTGAACCCATTTCAGTTCCTATGGATTTCTGATATTGCAAGGAGTTCAAATATGATGTCCATTATTTATTTCGGCTTTTAATAGATATTAATATATAAAATCAAAGAATCGATAAAAAAGTCCACGTTGGGTCTGATATGGACTCATATCAGGCCCAACGTGGATTTTTTTGCCGATTTTTTTATTTTGCATGTTAACATATATGAAAAGGTAAAATAAATAATGGACACCATATTTGAATTCCTTTTAATTTTAGAAATCCATAGAAACTGAAATGGGTACAATCGGAGTTCTTTAGGTTCATCAGTGGGTTTTGACCGAAACTCACTGATCGACCTAGAGAGCTCCGATTGCACTCATTTTAGTTCCAATGGATTTCTGAAATTGCAAAGAGTTCAAATATGCTATTCATTGTTTATTTTTACTTTTTCAAATGTATTAAAATGTTATGAAAAAATTGACTAATGTTGTCCATATGTTCTGCTGATAAAAAAAGAGAAGACAGAGAAATATAGTGAAGAAAAGAAAACGGTAGAAAAAATCAAATTGTCATTAGGGTAAAATAGAAAATTCAATTAAAAAAAATACTAAATATCAAAGTAGTATATATTTTTGGTAAATTTAAATTTCTATGCCTTTTGATAAATTGCCGTGAGTCAAGGGCCTTGAAATGTCATGTCTGAACAAAACAACAATGGTACATCAAAGCGTTGCACATAATTTTATTTTATTCATGCAAATTACTCGGCGAGTTCAAAATTATACAGGCTCCAACTTTAATTGTTTTCCCAACCTTCCCGTCTTTACTCTCATTCATCATCCCTCCGTCCGTCCATCGTCACCACAATTATTGGAAGAGCAATCAGATTTCTCACTCTCCAGAAATGTTACAGCTTAAGCAGAACAAAATAAAGATTGCCGGTTAATTAAAGAGTACTTGCAACTAGTGTTTTTTGTTTTTTTTCAAAATTCGAGGGCAATGAACAGAAAGGTGCCCAAGAACTTCGTTGCCGATGAGAATCATGATTCGGGAAACAGCGGCGGCCGCAACGGAGTCGTGGCGTCATCAGATGACGCCCTTGTCATCGAGGAGCTGTTGTTCTGGTCCGGATGGAGTCTAGTGGTTTACGTGGCCATGGAATTCCTTCTGGCGGCGCAACTCCACAACCTTGCGGTGGGAATTGGAGTGCTGAGCAACTACGAAGGTAGGGCTGCTTGCCGGCCGGTACTCCGGCAACAGACGACCGGACTTGTATCTCACCCCGCACGCGTTGCACAACGTCTTCGGCCCCAGCGGACCCGTCCGCCACTGCGGCGTCTTCTCCGACGCGCAGTGCGTGCACCGCCGCCCTCCTCCATCCACCACACCGCCGTGATGTTCCCCTGCACCTTTCCTACCTCTGCCGCTGCTACTATTACTACTGCCGCCTGCTCGCCCGCAAACGTTGCTTCCCTTTGTGCCCGCCGAATCTGGTAAGAAATGCGGGATGTCGACGGAGGACGAAGAGGAGGAAGAGGGCGAAGGCTTCGGTGGCGGAGTCAGCGACGACCAAATAGAAGAAGGGTTGCTGCTTCTCGACCGCTTGCTTCTTGCTGCGCGGCCGGCTGTGCAATCGTCGGCGCGGCGATCGTTGTATCCCGAAGGCGTGACATGGCAGGTGTACGGATAAGGAACATCGGAGAATGAGTCCTCCACGAACTGCGACAGCCATGCCAGCTCTGCTTCCTCTTCGAACTGTAACCCATCGATCTAAACTGAGTCAAAAATTAGGAGAAAAAAATTAAGGACAAACATAAACATATTTACTCAATTACCGGGATATGGAAATTGAATGGGCTATAATTGGATTGGAAATCCAAAGAGGAGTTCGTAGTCTCGCCAGAGAAAGGCTGAAAATTGTCGGCAAAGGAGTGATTGCTCGAAGAAGTACTGTAGAATTGCACCTCAGTTGCGGCGTTGAAAGACGAGGGAAAGAAGTCGTCGACGGCGGGAGTGTCGGAGATAGGAAGACCGTAAAGATAGGGTGGAGAAGCATCGTCTTCGACTGGTGTAACGCCTGCTGATGGGGCAACAGAGTAGGAATCTCCCATTCCCGCAAAGTCCATACCCGGCGTCGTCGACTCCCATTCCCGCACCATTATATTCCCAAACTGGAACAACTGGAACTGGAGCCAAGACTGCGCTCGCACATAACAGATCTCCTCCACAGATAGGAGGAATATAGGGCGAAGGGACTCAGCCTCGTTTAGCTTATGGCACTAACACTTTACACTGGTGGTGGCCATAATAATAGCTAGTGCATGAAACAAAGGCAACGAGACACTTGCATTATATAAACAAACTGACACGGCCAACATGGCTCATGTGCTCTTCGCCCATTACCATCCTCCTTCCTCTCTAAGCAGGCATGCTACTTCTCATTCGTTCAATCCCCCCGCGCGCGCTCTCTCTCTCTCCCACGTATACTTCTCCTCCGCCCATGTGATTCCTGAATATATTTATTTGTCCGGTCTCCCTTAGATAGGAAATTAACGGAGCACGCAAGGCGACAGCTACGAAGAATTCGAGGCAAATGCGTAAATTTTTACTGCCAGTACCCTCCTACATGCGTGTTTAGTTGGTGACTTAGCTTAGCTTGGGTCAGGGTGCCCGCATGACGTGTTGCTTGTCACCGAAAAGTAAGGCCTTCGTTTAATGTGATGGTTGACAGCTGAATATGTTTAATGAGTAAGTCGACAGCTGAACTATCAATTATTTCTTTCCAGCTCTTCCTCACTCGCCTCTTACTGTTTATGACTTTGTTCGACGCTACGGTTTGGCTCTCGCCCATGGCCGCAGCTGTACCTCCGTCCCACTCCGCTACGTACGGCCTCGGACACCAACGCATCGCGTCGTCCTTTACGAAGTTCTTGGCCGTCGGATGGATGAGACGGAAGGCGACGACCGACGCATGAAAGGAAAGGCATCCAATCACATGACGGCGGAAGGAATCCCGAGGAAAAGGAGTGGAGGGAATCCCCGCCGAAGCACGTGCTCCATTGTGCCCACCCCAATGACCGTGCACGTGATGAACTCGTGGTGGACCCGGGGCCGGGAGAGTCGACAAACCTCCATTTTTTTAATATTAATTTAAGAAGTCCGCCGATCTCAGCTTGCTAATTCCTCAGCGACATCAAACCGAACGACTAAAACGCGATTTGGTCTCCCTAATTTGAATCGGCCCGAACTAATCCCGAGTCACGTCACGACCGGGGTCCTTGGGTTCAAAAATATTCGGTTCGAATTACAGCTCCACTGCGAGGCAGCGGCTTAGTAGGTTGCCTCGCATGGCACGTGTCGCGTAGTGTAGTACGAATGATTGCAGCCGACGAAGTAACGCACGCACCTGCCTAGCTTGCGGTAGTCACCATCTCCGGCCTGTCTTCTTATTAGAAAAAATTTATGAAAAAAAAAATTATAAGCGAAAAATATATTCTACGTGAAAGGAGAATAAAAAAAAATATAAACTCAACTTATTTTCATTTATTAGAAAAATTATATATTTATATATTTATTGGATAATTACTAATCTAAAATACATTAAATTTAGACTCTTTTATTTTTACAATCTCATCATATTCTATCTCCATGAACTCTTATCATTATAAAAAATTATCATCTCATATTTTATCTCTATCATATCACAAACACTCATCCTTATCAAGAATTGTAATATCATCTCATAATATTCTATCAACAATTTTATTTCTATCAATAAAATTAAGTTTAATTTCCAACATTCCTTCTTAAACTTGATTTTGCGACTCTAAACAAATTTCACATCTTGATAAAATCTTCAAATTTGAGACATTTGGTAAAAATATCAGCAACTTAATCTTGAGACTTTATGTATTCCACTTATACCTCTTTTCTTATAATGCACTCTCTGATATAGTGATAGCACGTATCGATGTGCTTGCTTCTATCATGGAAGACTGAATTTTTTTGCTTGTGTTATTACAGACTTGTTATCAACTCAAATCTTGGTTGCCTCTTCTTGTGATAAACTTAGCACAATCAATAAATTTCTGAGTCAAATAGCATGACAAACACATGAAGTCGCATTCACGTACTCCGCTTCACAAGTAGAAAATGTGACAATAGGATGTTTCTCAGACATCCAAATGAAAGTTGTATCTCCCATAAAGAACACAAATTCTGTAGTGCTCTTTCTATCATATTCATATCTTCATCTCAATCACTGTCGTTATATCCTTCAAGTTTGAAATGGTTAAAGGTTGAATAAAGAAATCCAAAATCCGTCGTACCTTTGATATAGCGCAAAATTCTCTTAGCGATCTTAAGGTGGGTGGTAGTTGGAACTTCTATGTAACGGCTAATTAGTCTAACAACATAAAGGATATTAGGCCTTATGCACATCAAGTATCGTAAACTTCCAACCAAACTCTTGAAAAATGTTGGATCAACTTTTTCTCCTTCATCATGCTCTGATAGCTTGACTCCACATTCTACTAGGATATTTATGGGCTTACTGTTATCCATCTTGAACCTTTTTAATATCTCTCTTGCATAACCTGCTTGTGAGATGAAAATTTCATCTTCCCTTTGGTTCACTTTGATGCCTAGATAATATGTCATGAGCCCAATATCAATCATCTCAAATTCCTTAGTCATTACTTCTTTGAATTCTCCAAACATACTTAGATTGCTTCCTGTGAAGATCAAGTTATTGACATATAGACATACAATTAAACATCTTATCGTTACTCTGAATGTATAGTGCATGTTCATAAAGACATTTGATGAAACCTTTCTCTTGCAAGTACTGGTCTTTGTAATTATTCCATGCGCTTGGTGCTTGCTTTAGCCCATAGAGAGTCTTCTTCAATTTTAGAACTTTATCTTTTTATCCTTTGACTTTATAACCTAATGGCTACCAAATATCGATTTCTTCTTCGAGAAATCTATTTAAAAAAGTATATTTTACTTTCATTTGATGTATTCTCCACTTATTTTGGACTGTTAAAGAAATGATTAGTCTGATAGTTTCTAATCGAGCAATGGGAGTGAATATCTCATCATAGTCAATGTCAGAGATCTTTGATTGTAGTCTTTTGCCACCAATCTTATTTTGTATCTTTCAACTTCTCCTTTGGCATTCTTCTTTAGTTTGTATATCCACTTTACACCAATCGTCTAATGTCCTTCAGGAAGTGGAGTTAACTCCCATGTACCATTCTTTTTTATCGCATTGATTTCTTCATCTATTACATCTTTCCACTTTTTGCTCTTTTAGCTTCTTAGAAATCTATAGGCTCACAATCGGCAAAGAGATAAAATATAGTAATATTATCTTGATATTAAGTTACCTCATAAATGTCCTATAAGCTTCTAAAGCGTGGTACTCTTTCACTTGAAGTTGATGGAGATGAATTTTCTTGAGTACTTGATGTTGGTGTTACTAGTGGAGTAGTAGGCTCCTCTCTTGTTTGCTCCACCCTTGGTTGCTCCACATCTTTTTCTTCAAAGTATGGGAAGAAGTTGTAATCTTCATTTTGAGATTCCCAATTCCATTATTTTTCTTCATTAAATATGATATCTTGGCTGATGATTATCTTCATAGTATTTGAATTGTATAACTTATACCCTTTTAAATTAATATCATAGCCAATAAAAATAAATTTTTTACTTTTATCATCCAATTTGCTTCTTGCTTTATCAAGCATATGAATGTAGGCTATACTCCCAAAAATTCTTAGATGAGAAATCTCAGGTTTCCTTCTGCTCCATGCTTCTTGTGATGTCTTGCCCCACACACTCTTTGTTGGTGATCGGTTTGATAAGTATAATGCACATGCAACCTCTTCTACCTAAAGCTCCTTTGGTAGCATCTTGCCTTTGAGAATACTCCTTGACATATCTAGGATGGTTCAATTCTTTCTTTCCACCACTCTATTTTATTGAGAGGATCTTAGAACTGTCAAGGGTCGTCGTATTCCGTTGGCTTCACAAAATTCTTGAAATTTCTTTGAGGTAAATTCTCAGCCTCGATCAGACCGCAGAGCTTTGATCTCGAGACCGCTCTCCTTTTCTACAGTAGCTTTAAATTTCTTGAATATGCCGAAGACATCCAATTTTTAATTTAAGAAATATACCCAAGTTTTTTGAGAAAAGTCATCTATCAAAAGAATGAAATAATTACTCTTATCAAGCGAACTTGGCTTTATCGGACCACAAACATTCGTATGTATAAGTTTAAGTAGCTTTTGGGCTCTTGAACTTGACTCCTTTGGAAAACCTCTTCTAAATTGCTTCCCATATAAACATACTTCACATAATTGATTAGGATGTTTAATGTAAGGTAGTTTTCTCATCATCTCTTTTTTTAAAAGTAATTTTAGTCCTTCGAAATTGAGATACCCAAATCGAAGATGTCATAGCCAAGTGATGTCTTTATAACAAGCTTTAAAACAATTGACAACAACATTTTGAATATTAAACAATAACATTATATTTCTTGATATAAACACTTTAGTAATTAAGCAACCAATATCATCTTTTAAGATAAACATATTATCCTTTAGATGAATATCATATCATTTTTCCAAGAGTTATCCTAAACTCAAAATGTTGCTCTTCATATTTGGCACAAAGAAAATATTTGAGATAAATTCATGTTTTTCATTCTTCAAATAGATGAAAATGTTACCTTTACCCTTCACCTCGATCTTTGATTCACTCCAAAGGATACTGATCCGCCAACTGAATCATCGAGTCGACGAAGATGGTTGGTTTATTGACGGAGTTGCAATGTCCCGGAGGGGGGGGGGGGGTTATGCTGAGATGGCTTCTTTGTTGACTAAGTCGTCAGAAGTCCTCTGGTCAACGCTACCTGTAGCCAGTGATCGGGTTGCCCCGGTCTTTGATATCCCGAGACTCGAGGCAGATTCAACGAATATATAAGTAACAGACTAATATGTATAATAACGAAATGCACATAGTACATGAATAGAGAATGTACCCTGGCCCAGGGGGGCGCCCTCGGATAGGATGTTGCTCGAGTGGTCATGACCCGGAAGAGCAAATGACTCGGAGTCGGATGAAGAGCTGGATCTGACGAAGCGGAGCCGAATGCGGCACGGAGCCAGAAGCGGCGGCACGAAACTAAATGTGACCTCGGCACGTAGGTCAGGCTATGATATCGGCACGTAGGCCGATCTATTACATCAGCACGTAGACCGGGATAAGACATCGATACGTAGGTCGGGATAAGATATCGACACGTAGGTCGGGATACAATGGCGGAATGAAGGCCGAAACATGATATCGACACACAGGCCGAGATATGACACACAACCCAGAATCTAACACATAGGTCGGATGGCACAAAGACCGGAACATAGCAAAGACGGAGCACAATCAAATCAGAGCCCACTGCAGTGAGGGCTCGGAGGCCTAATCAGCCTCGAAGGCGCACAGCATGGCGGACGACTTGGAGATGGCCTACGATGAGACAGCAAGAGAGGCGAGGTTGTGGCGTCCTGGAGGAGATCGCCAATGGGTGACTATGGACGCCGGAAAAGAGGGAGATGGAGGTAGCGCTTGGCTGTCGATGGCCTGGAAGACGGCAGTCGTTGGAAGACGGCGGTCGCTGGAAGCAGTTGTGGGCGCTCATGCGTTAAGGGAGAGGGAGATGGCGGCAGCTTGCTGGAGATGAGGGAGAAGGCAGTAGAGGCAGCGTCCTCCCCACTGTGGTGGCGGAGCCAAACACCTAACCATAACCCCCTTCCTGTTTGTGGTGGCGACGACGAAGTCAATGAAGGAAGCCTCCTTTGCATGAGGCGGCGGAGAAGACCCCCTCTGCTGTTGGCGTAGGTGCGACCGTTGATGGCAAAGGCGTGGAGAGGAAGGAGGAAAAGGGTTGCTTGCGAGGGTGTCGGCGCGAAGGGGTTGTGCGGGCTTGGCGACGGAGAAGGAAACCAACGCGCCAAAAGCCTCCTCCTGGCGGTGGCGGCAAAGAAAACTCAGCCAAAAGCCTCCTTGCCCTTTTGCGACGGCGGCGTGAAAATGCAGAAGAGACTCCCCTCCCTCGGTTCGTCGTCATGACGGAGAAGAAGCTCCCTGTGCCTAAGGCGACTGTAACGACCGTAAATTGCTTCTTTTTTTTTTTTAAAAAAAATACAAATATGCCCCGTTTAGGATTCGAACCCTAGAACGTTTATTTGAAATTGGGTAAAGTTGCCATTATGATGGTGGTAAAGCATCACATTGGGAATAGGGAACTATTCATTATATGTAGGATATGCATGATGAGATGCTTCAACTTCCACTTAGTATGAAAAGGAAATGGAAGAGACAAAACACAACTTCTCATTTTCCTTTCTCCTTCTCCATCCGAAACTTCTCCTCCCCTTTTCTCATGTTCGGCCAAGAACCCTAGGGTTCCATCTTTTGAAGCTTTTCAGGAGGAGATTCTAAGAAGGAGTTCTCACAAGGATTAGTACGCGCGTGAAGAACAACTCGGAGATTAAGTCATACAATAGGGGCTTTGTTCTTTCTTAAACCATAGTGGTATAATAGTAAGATATAGCGAAAGGATGTAAGTACCACTCACCTACAGTATAAATTGCTTTAATTATACATGGGTAAACGTTCTTGTAGTAGTTTTAGTATGATTTTATGCATATTTAAAGAAGATACATGATATGGAATGTAAGATGCTCCCCATCTAAATTTTGGGATTAAGAGCAGGTCTAGAGTATCTTGAATTGTTTCCCATTTAGTTTTGGGGCTAAAAAGCATATTCAAGTGCCCTAAAGTGCTTCCCTATAAGTGTGGAATTAAGAGCACACAAGGTGCTTGTTTAAATGATAATATTAAAAAAAGAAGTATTTTACTTTAAATTGGCATGTACTGGACATAAGGTTTATGGGTGGGCTCCTAGATCACCCATAGACCCTAGATCGCCTAGTAGTACCTTAGTAGGTTCAGGATTAGCTACCTCGAATCCTATTAAGGATGCGCGCAAAGTGGTACAATGTCGGACCCAAAGCAAGTTGTTTATTATTTTCAATAGTTATCTATTATAAAGTTTCAAAAATTCGTTGTTTGTTAAGTGGAAGCATTCTATGCTTGGGAACTTTGGTTATAAAGTGTAGCATTCATGAACTCAAAAGTATGGCAAGATTAGATGTTTCTAGTACAAGCATGGTTTTATGTTTATGTTTTGCATGATAAATTTATTTAAGAGCATGTCATGTACATATTTCCGAATTATGCATTTTAGCGTGAATTACTATCAAGTGCAAGCATGTGTTTTCCTACAATCATTTAAAAAGCATGTTTCCTTTTTAATGCACTATTTTATGAGTAGATGGTACTTACTAAGTATTCTTGCTTATAGATTTACATTTCCTTATACTGCAGATAAAGGTAAAGGAAAGCTCGAGTAAGAGGAGGCAGGAAGAGCAGTGTTGGGTGTGTGTGTGGTGGAACAGTGGAAGAAGACCTTAGAACTTGCTAATACTTACAATGTGCTAAACCTTTATGCTATCGTGTTGTCTTACCTCCGCTCTTCATGAATTACTACCATGATTTGTTTAAGATGAACTTACGAGTTTGACAGTAATTAGAATGTCGGAAGGGTTAGCAATCTAATAGTTCTAATCTTTGCTTCCACAAGATTAAAAGCTTGAGTTACAATTGTCTGTTGAAATTGGATAAATGTTGCTTACGTTAAGTAGCATTATGTGTGGAATACTTGCATACAAATAATTGTTTGCAATGCTTGTTTGACTCCATTAAAATCATGTTTAGAGTTGTTAAAGAATAGATGCATCACTGAAATTCTAAGTACTCAATCAAGGCTTCTACATGCCTACGCCATTTAATAGAAACAAAAATTTGAAATTTGTAATGAAAGAGTAATGTTTTCCATAAGGTAAGAAGGGCGAACGTTACAGTATGATATCAGAGCCAAGTTCCACCCTTCCGCCACACACACATCAAGCATTGATCCTGCAACTTCCAAGTAAGAAAGTATCTTCTCACAACTTTTAGGCATTTTGTTTCTGTTAGAAATGTTTGTTAAGATTAAGCATGCTTATACATGAAAGTACTAATGATAGCAAGTAAGAATGATGATGGGCTGACGTATGTTTCATTGGCTTGGTTCAGGGATATGTAGAATGGCCAGAGGACGTTCGACTAGACAGCCGAGAGTAGCTTTGGCGATGCCAAGCAAGCAACCAAAATAGTATCAAGCAAACGAAAATAAACTGCGATCAGGCGACCGATAGATGTTGACCGAGTGATCAAGAATGCCGAGCGAGTAGAAAGGCGATAGGCGAGAGGTGTTGAGCGCGTGATAGAGAAAATGTCGACTAGGCAACAGAGGTAATGCCGATCAGGTGGAATAAGAATGAGCAAGCGATGTCGAGGTGCGATTGACCGACAATAAATCCTGACCGGGCGACCGAAAAGTGTGAACAGAGTGATGGAGAATGCCGAGTGGGTTGAGAGACGATGGGTGAGCGGAAGCGGATCCCATGAGCGGAGGGAGCATAAAGCCTATGAAATCGAAGGCGGACGGGAGCAGAGCCCTTGAGCTGGGTGTTAGTTAGAGCCCCAGAGCCAATCATTTGATGATTGTTGTATGGACTCATTGTATCATATTTCTTATGTATATAAAGGCATTTGTTTATGGTTATTATGCTTACTTGTATTGGTGCCAAATAACTAAGTATAATAGCGTCCTTGAATAGAAGGTTCTTACCTATATCAATCGATTGGTTGAGTCGATAGTGAGATGATATAGGGAATACAACTCTTAATCATTCCTAGTCAAATATTAACATTCATGGGCAATGTTAATGTGATGAGACTAGTATGTAGGTCAACTCGATGACTTGATCTCACAAGTTATGGATATGGAGATATCAAGTTGACACATGGATATGCATTGGAGAATGTATACTGAATGACCCGCCATAAGAAAGTATCATGGATCGTTATATGAGTGTCATATACTTTCTCATGTGGCTATTAGTATGACTATTAGTCCTTGGACCTGAAGTCACCATGGTTCCCTACATAAGGAGTTACATACTTTGGCTTCGTCAAACGTCACCCGTAATTGGGTGGACTATAAAGGTGATTACTGGGTATGTAACAAATTATGCGGAGGGATGTGAGTGATGTAGATGAGATCTATCCCTCCTATATAACGGGAGTGACATCGTTATTCTTGATAGAGTGAGACCACTAAGTGCATGGCCATGCCCAAATGAGTTAATATGAGATGTTGAGCTCATTTGATTGAGTGAGTCTACTTGGGATCCAAGATTTAGATTGATTAGAGGATGACATGGTCTATGCCTCATATTGATCAATCTCGATGTCAAGGATAGAAGGACACTTATCACATATTGTGAAGAGTCACAATTAGTAGTCATAAGGTGATGTTGGATCTCAACATTCTTGTAACTTGGGTAGTAATGATGTGTTGCTAGATACCGCTCATTACTTATGCTTCTAAATGGGTTTAGGAGCATTGCCAACGTTACCAGAACCTATAGGGTCACACACAAAGGGTAATTAGATGGAGATTAGGTTCATATGATGAACCAAGAGGATTAGGTTCATGTGATAAACCAAATTGGATTAAGAGTAATCCAAAGTAAACTAATTGAGTTGGACTCAATTTGGTTCATGTGTTAAATGAGTCTAATTTGGACTTAGACTCATTGAGCCAATTTAATTCAATGAATAGAGATTCATTAAATTAAAATTGACATGAACCAATGGTTAGATTTGATCAACCATGGGAGAGAAGTGGTCAAGTTCGACTTGACTTGAGAGGAAGATGAAAGGTCAAGTTTGACTTGACCATTGCCACCTGATTTGTGAGTTGGCATTAAGTGTACTAATGATGATGTGCCACATCATCAAGGCTAGCACATGTGTGTGCCACCTCATGAGGGAGATCAAGAGTTGTGACTCTTGAAATTCCATGGAGGTTTATAAGCCTTAAAAAGGTGGTCGACCACTTAATTCATAAGTGTGAGTTTCATTTGGTTTTGGTAACCTCCTTCTTCTTCCTCTCTACCTTTCTTCTCTCCCTCTCCTCCACCATTGCTGATCCTCTAAGGTTGCTAGCATATCTTTAGAGGTTCTCTCCATAGATTTGTTCGTGTGGATACAGATAGAGGGTTGTACACTTGACAACCTTGAGATCCGGCGAACCTTGGACGAGAGGGATTTGCGAAGGGCATCGCATCAAGGGTAAACTCTTTTCTTTGTAGATCTAGTATAGATCTAGGTTAGAGAAACTCGTACAAGTAGAAATTTTTTGTTTTATAACTTCACACGGATCCGGTGGCATGGGATTCGGGGTTTCCGCAACGTAAAAAGCAGTTTTTGCGGCCCGAAAAATCTAACAGTGGCATCAGAGCCACGTGCGAAGAGTGTGCCTCTCAACTTTTGTGGATGATGCATACCTTAAAAGACTATCAATTAAAATACAAAAATACAAAAATATTAATTGATAATATAATCTAAATTAATCTAACAAAAAATCCAATTCACCACTCTAGGACTAAATACATAGAGGTAAAGCACCACTTTGTAAGGGATCACGTAGCTAAAGGTGAACTTGCACTCAACTATGTTGAGTCCAAATCAAACCTAGTTGATATTTTCACAAAACCCTTACCTGAACTTGAGTTCAGTACACTTAGAAGACAAATTGGAATGTACTGGGTAGAATAGATGTTGATTTTCAAACTTATTGTCTTACTTAATCATCCTGTTCTTTTCAAAAAAAAAAAAACTATTTTGAAAATTATAGGGAAAATAATGATTTTAAAATCCCTTTTTTCTTAGAATTTTCAAAAATTAGACTTAGTTTAGGCTCTACCCTAGAAATCTTGCTCCCCTAGATTTAAGCCAGAGCATCTCACAAACAGTTAGGCATACCTTGCTTGTGTTTGAAAAACATAGAATGGTGTGAGATGCATAGGGTACAGCCTGGACTCGAGAATGCTTATTTCTGTGCATCAATATGAGTCAGGGCATTAAATAATTTATTAATAGTAATCAAGTCAAGTCTTCCAGCCTTAGTCAAATCTAACTGGACAAATGACTTAACTTGACTAACCAAGTGAAAGTTGCTGTCCTCTAGGTAATAAGAAAGTAGCTAAAGGTTAGACAGTTGGTGAAGGAAATGGAGATTGTAAGATTGAGCATGCTTTAGGGCTCTAATACCTGATCAAAACAATTTGTATAATTTAACATCTATTTAACCTGACTCATGCTTGGACTTAAGGACCAACTAAATTTAAATAAATAACCTAAATTAAATAGTTACTCCCTATTCGTCCTAACACTTAACAAGTTCTTACTCCTATTCTTTCAAAATTAATTTTTTTTAGTTAAGCTAAGTACCTTTTTAAACTGAAGCTACATTTTCAAAATTCAATGTTTGCAAAAGGCTTAGCTAAGTGGTTCATATAGCAACCTTCTAACTTTCTCAAACTTAACCAACCTTGAAATCTAACTTTATAAATTTTTGCTAAAATATTTCTCTAAGTCACCTCTAAGATTCATTTTTTACTTAGCTTAAAGTATTAAAAAGCATATCCTTGCAATATTTAACTCATTGCTTTCAAAATATTTCTGCTAAGTAAAAAGAGACTTTAAATTTTTTGGCTCCAAAAATTCTTTAAAATCTAGCTAAGTTTTTCTTCTAACAGATTTTCAAAGAACAATATTTTTCAAAGAACAATATTTAACAGATTTTTTTTTGGCTCCAAATTTTTTTTGCTAAGTATTTTTAAAAAAACAAAGAAGTCAACCATATATTAGCCTTTTAAACTTACGTGAATAATATTCCTTTTAAGTCCTTTATCTCACTTAGCTAACAGTTTTTACAGTAAAATTTAATTATAAGCTAAGTGTAACACAAGCATCTTTCAAAGCCTAATCTGTTTTCTAAAAAATTTAAAACTTGCTTTCAAATGGCTTATTTTTGATAAATGGCAAAGGGGGAGAGTAGGGAAATTCAAAATTAAATCTGATTCAAAAAGAAAGCCCTGTATTAAGGGGGAGCTTCACAAAGTTTAAGTGTTAGCTTAAGTTATGCTTTTATTTGAATTTATATACTTAAGCTTGCTCACTTAAAACCTTTTAATATATTTATGCATTTGTTTTACTTAACTTTGAATTTGGGTTGTCATAATCAAAAAGGGGGAGTTTGTTGGTGTGGGAAACATCCGACGATCGAACCTGAGTTTTGATAATGGCAAAGGATTCAGAGTTAAGGTTATATTGTGATCTAACAAGTCTGTTTAAGTAGTTCAGGAAAAGTCCTAGCTGTGGTTAGGCAAGTGAAAACCCTAGGGGGCGATAACCCTAGGTCATAGGGGGTGGTAACCCTATGCGGAAAGTTTTGGTGGGTCGAGTGCTTCAGGCAAAAGTCCTGGGGGGGGGGTAACCTTAGGTGGAAAGTCCTGGTGTCGCGAACCAGGTGAAAGACTGGACCAGCCGGGAACCAGAAGTCCAGCAGAAAGTCTGGAAGCATCGAGCACCGAGCAAAAGTCCAGTCGATCTGGAGGATCGCACTGGCAACAGGTAAATCTCCTGAGTGGAGTAGGTGAGGACGCGTTCCTCGTAGAGGGAACAATAGGCGTCGGGTCGACCTAGGATTTCCGGTTGGAAATCCGAAGTCAAACCCGGACAGTCCGATGACTGTCAAACTTCATATTTATGATATTATATGTGCTAACTTTTGTTTTGCAGGATATATTTGTATTTTGGATCTAACATGTCTTGCAGGTACGAAAGAACAAGGTTAAGCCTCGGATAAACAGTGTCCGAGGCGGCTCCATGGAGCTTGGAGGCGCCTCGGGTACAAAAGATGAGCTGGCTGCGAAGCAGGCTTGGAGGCGCCTTGAAGGAAGCTCAAGGCGCCTTAGACTGGTGGATGAAGGCGCCTTGGAGAGAAAAAAAGGTGCCTTGAACCTGATAAGGTTCGACCTGTTTAGCCCTTATCTTAGCGTGTGACTCGGCCAGCATGGAGGCGCCTTGGATGGCTTTCAAGGCGCCTTGAACACCCTTTATAAGAGGGTCTCGACTAGCAGCTCTCTAGAACAAATACCAAGCGATTCCTTTGCAACTAGCTGCTATAAAGACGACCCGGAAGTGCTACGACTTGACACCGACGACTCGGAGCTCCGAAATCTTCATATTACTATACTATTGTCGGTATAACTGGTTTTTGTACTTAATTGTAATATTTGTACTCTATTCGAACTTATAGTTGTTGCCCACGGAAAGCGATCAAGGATCGTGGGCCTTCGAGTAAGAGTCGTCACAGACTCCGAACGAAGTAATTCCTCGTCTCTGTGTTTGCTTGTTTTTATTTTCCGCTGCTTATTAATCTGTTAGTTTTACTCGACTGCTTTTACGATTCTGAAACGAACGAAATAGGCACGAGCGCTATTCACCCCCCCTCTAGCGCTTCTCGATCCAACAATTGGTATCAGAGCGAGGTCGTTTTGAATCAGTGCAACCACTATTCAAAACATTTTTTTTCATGGTATTTTCAGTTTTTACGGAGTCAATTAGAATTAGCTTAATAGTTATATTCTAATTAATTTTTCGAATCGAATTTTTCTCGAGACTGGTGCAACACCACTCGAGTTCGCAAATCTTTAACTCTATTTCCCGCACTACTAATCCAAGACCTAGTCTTGGAACATTATGCTTTACTTTTTGTTGTTGCATATTACAAATGGCTCAACAAGAAGGTTTCAGCACCGTTCGCCCCCCACTTTTCTCCAGAGAAGACTTCGGATATTGGAAGGGGCGAATGGAAACCTTCCTGAAGACGCAATTCGATACGTGGATGATAATCAAGACCGGACTACAACTCCCATCCGACGAAGATGGCAAGCCGACACCCTGCGAAAAATGGGAACCAACCACAATCAAGAAAGTGGAAGCTGATGCCAAAGCGACCTGCACCCTCTAGTGCGGACTGACCAAGGAGGAGCTCAATCGAGTTGGTCCGTTCACATCAGCAAAGGAGCTCTGGGAGAAGTTGATCGAACTCCACGAGGGCACCTCCGATACTAAGGTAAGCAAGAGAGATCTCTTGTTTAATAAATTGTATAATTTGAAAATACAGAAAGACGAGACGACCAGCCAACTTCACGCTCGAATTCAAGACATCCTCAACTCCCTCCACGGAATCGGGCAGAAGGTAGAAAATAGGGATATCATAAGGTACGCTCTTAACTCGTTTCCAAGAAGTACATTATGGGCATCAATGGTAGATGCCTACAAAGTCTCTAAGGATCTATCTTGTATTAAATTAGATGAATTGTTTTCGGAATTCGAACTTCACGAGCAGACTAATGCACAGCCAACCGAGAAGGGGGTTGCTTTGGTTGCAGGTACCAATTGAACACGCGAACCGAGATCACGACGAAGAACTGAACCGGAGTCGGAAGAAGAACCTGACTCAGACAATAAAGACGATGAATTAACAACCGAGCTCGTAAACCTCGTAAAGAAGCTCTACAAGAAGAAGAAGAGCTTCAACAAGAGAGATCTAAAGAAAGCAGTACAATCCAAGGAGGTTCAACCGAGTTCGAAGGGTAAGTTCGAGGTTATCTGCTACGGGTGCAACAAGAAGGGACACATCAAGGCCAACTGTCCAAGTCTGAAGGATGCAAAGAAGCGAAAGAAGGAGGCTTTGAAGGCGACGTGGGACGAATCCTCAGAAGAAGATACCGACGACGAACTCGATCAAACGAGTCTCTTCGCACTGATGGCTCGAGACCAGATCGACGTGTCCGAGAGCAAGAGCGAGAGCGAGAGCGAGTTGGAGGCCGAGTCCGAGCGAAGCCACGGATCCGTATCCGTTTCCGAAGGGCCAGACCCCGTTGTGAGTATTTCTAGACTTAATAACTTAGTTAATTATTTATTACGAAAATTAGCTAAGTCGAATCTTAAAATTAAGTCACTTCTAAAGGAAGTAGCTGTCCTTAAAGAAGTGACTAACTCCGAATCTTTGATTGAACCAGTTCAGACTGGAAACTCAACTCAAGCCCAAAAACTTGAGGAAGAGAATTATAGCCTAAAAACTCAAGTCAAGGATCTGGAGAAAACACTAGAACGGTTTTCTTTAGGTTCCAAGAATCTTGACCTAATTCTTGGGACACAAAGAGCCGTTTACAATAGAACTGGTCTAGGATTTAAACCAAAAAGGGAATATAAATCTTACTTATCTCTTGTAGAAAGAACAAATAGAAAAATAGTCCAAGCATGGGTCCCCGAGTCCAAATTGATTAATCAAGTTGGACTTGGTCAATATTGGATCCCGAAGGATCAAATACACTATCTCGATAGACCATATTGAGGCTATGATCTAGGGGGAGCAAAAAGAAAAACAATATTAATAAAATGAACATAATTTTAAATTTAATTTAAAAAAAACTCGAAATTAAATTAAAAATTCATTAAAAACTAAAAATTAAATTAAAAATTCATTAAAAATTCAAAATTAAATTAAAATTCAAAATTAAATTAAGAATTCGAAAATAAATTAAAAATTAAAAATTAAATTAAAATTCAAAATTCAATTAAAAATTTGAAATTAAATTAAAATTCAAAATTCAAAATTCAATTAAAAATTTGAAATTCAATTCCAAATTAATTTAAATTCAACTTAAATCAAATAAAAAATAGAAGGAGGATCCAGAATAGCTAGCACCCCCAACTAAACTACCCGATTGGGTAACCGAACTTAATCTACCCGAAATGGGTAAACAAGAGTAGACTACCCGGTAGGGTAATTAATGTTAGATTAAAAGGAGTTAGGTTTAACTTGACCCACGGTACTGGTGAAGTATTGGATGATAGTACGTTGGGGAAACTTAGTCATCGCATGTCTAGGAAGATATGACTTCGACCTGGTGCATTTGGCTAAGTGGAACTGACCGAAGCTACCCTTTTTGGATCATAACCAGTTAGACCAAGGTTTTGTACTAAGTTCAATGGGTAGGACTATTTGGAAAACCTCGAAGGCATGATTACTTTAATGATGTCCTTGTGACTCACCATAGCCCAGAAGTTTATCCAAAGAACGCCTACTTGTTGAACCCAAAGCTAAATCTGAATCTAACACAAAGTTAAACCAAACCCTTAAATTGAACCTCAACTCATCTCACAACAATTATAGGAGTACCTGATTGAAAATTTATATCGGGTGAGATGACTAAGGAATTTATAAGAGAATCAAATTTGAAATTCAAATTCAAATTCAAATTAAATTCGTAATTAATATTATTTTTTAATTTCAAAATTAGTTAAAAATTATTTTCAAAATCAATTTCAAAATTATTTAAAAATTATTTTCAAAATCAATTTCAAAATTACGTAAAAAATTATTTTCAAAATCAATTTCAAAATTATTTAAAAATTATTTTCAAAATCAATTTCAAAATTATTTAAAAAATTATTTTCAAAATCAATCTCAAAATTATTTAAAAATTATTTTCCAAAATCAATTTCAAAATTATTAAAAAATCTTTCAAAAATCAATTTCAAAATTATTTAAAAATCTTTCAAAAATCAATTTCAAAATTAACTTAAAACTATCTTTCAAAATTAACTTAAAAATTATTTTTCAACTTAAAAATTATTTTTCAACTTAAAAATTATTTTTCAAATTTAATTAATTATTTTCAAAATTAATCAAACTTAATTATTTTTAAAATTAATCAAACTTAATTATATTTCAAATTAACTTAAAATTGTTTTTCAAAATCGACTTAAACATTATTTTTCAAATTAATGAACTTAAAATTATTAACTTCAAAATAAACCTAAAGTTAGATCTTTGTTTCAACAAATACAAACTCAAACTTAATCACTTCACTTTCTTTTCATCAAATAGAGTCCAATTCAAACAATTTATGTGTAGGAACATAAAGAATTGGATCAGTGGATGTTAGATAGTGGATGCTCCAGACACATGACTGGAGATAAACTAAAGTTCACAAAGCTCAAACTAAAGAATTTAGGGTCTGTTGCATTCGGCAATGACGACAAACTTAAGGTAATCGGAAGAGGTAACATCGAA
This sequence comes from Zingiber officinale, assembly GCF_018446385.1. Taxonomy (NCBI): domain Eukaryota; kingdom Viridiplantae; phylum Streptophyta; class Magnoliopsida; order Zingiberales; family Zingiberaceae; genus Zingiber; species Zingiber officinale. Next base: position 80,917,679 of record NC_055987.1, on the reverse strand, counting down.
CTTAGTTCCGATTTTATTTTTCGAAAAGTTCTATTAGTTGAAAACTTCAATTTTAATCTTCTAAGTATAAGCCAATTATGTGATAGTGGATATTTAGTTACCTTTAACAGATCTAGTTGTTTAGTTATAAATATTGAAAACCTTGAAATCACACTTAAGGGGCTTAGGAAAAATAATATGTACTCAATTGATCTACCCACTTCCTCATTAAAGTGGTTTCTAACACAAGAAGAGGAAACTGAGTTGTGGCACAAAAGATTGGGTTACACTCACACTAGACTCATTTAATAAATGAGTCAAAATTGTCTAGTTAAAGGTTTGACCAAATTAAAATTTATTGAAAACTCAATCTGTAATGCTTGTCAACAAGGAAAACAAACCAAGTCAACCCACAAATCAACTAATCTAGAAAGAACTAACTCTTTACTTGAGCTCCTTCACCTTGACCTATTTGATTCACATGGAGCCAAGTCACTAAGCAAGAACTAGTATTGCTTAGTAATAATTGATGACTATTCTAGGTTCACCTGGGAAAAATTTCTAAAATCAAAAGATGAAACTTTTGAAGAATTTAGTAATTCTTGCATGTTAACAGAAAATGAAAAAGATACTAAAATTAAAAGAATAAGAAGTGATCATGGGGGGAGGGGGGAATTTGAAAATCATAGGTTTACCCAATTCTATAAAATCAATGGATACCAACATAAATTTTCATGTCCTAGAACCCCCCAACAAAACGGTCTAGTGGAATGTAAAAATAGAACCCTACAAGAAGCCGCTAGAACCATGCTAAATGAATATAACTTAAGTCATCAATTTTGGGCCGAAGCCATAAATACCGCAAATTATATTCAAAATAGAATTCTAATTAACAAATATCACAATAAAACTCCTTATGAAATGTATTATAATAAAATTTCCAACCTAAACTACCTAAAAGTTTTTGGATGTAAAGTTCATATTTTAAATACTAAAGATTACTTAGGAAAATTTACACCCAAATCAAACCAAGGAATCTTTTTAGGGTACTCCACAACCAGTAGGGCCTATAGAGTCTATAACCAAAATACCCTGAAAGTTGAAGAAACAACTAATATAATATTTGATGAAGAAAATAATCTACCTAACTTAAATGAAAATGTTGACATTAATCCAAGAATTATTGAAGACGATGAAATTCATCCCAATACTAATAAACTAGAGGAACCAATTTCTGACCCAAATATAAGACCAACTAGAGCAAGTATCTCTCACCCACCTGACCAAATTTTGGGTGATCCAAACCTAGGAGTCAGAACTAGATCCTCATATAGGAACCTGAGTCAGATTGCCCTTATTTCAAAGATTGAGCCTAAGACTATAGAAGAGGCTCTACCCGACCCAGACTGGATCATTGCTATGCAGGAAGAGCTAGCACAATTTGAAAGAAACCAAGTCTGGGAACTTGTACCTAAACCCATAGATAAGTCCATAATTGACACCAAATGGGTATTTAGGAACAAATTAGATGATCAGGGTGAAATAGTTAGAAATAAGGCCAGACTAGAGCCAAAGGATTCAATTAGCTTGAAGGTTTAGATTATGACGAAACCTATGCACCAGTAGCTAGACTCGAATCCATTAGGATGCTGCTAGCCTATGCAGCACATAAAGGGTTTAAATTATACCAAATGGATGTAAAATCCGCGTTCCTAAATGGGTTCATTAAAGAAGAGGTCTATGTAAACCAACCCCTAGGATTTGAGGACTTAGACTACCCCAATCATGTATTTAAATTGAAAAAGGCCTTATATGGACTTAAACAAGCTTCTAGAGCATGGTATGAACGGTTATCCAATTACTTAACATCCAAAGGTTTTAATCAAGGTCACATAGATCCGACCCTATTTGTAAAAACTATAGAAAAAGACATCTTCATAGCCCAAATATATGTTGATGATATAATTTTCGGCTCAACTAACTCTAAATTTCTAAAAGAATTCGTTAAATTAATGGAAAATGAGTATGGTTGGAGAACTAAATTTCTTCTTAGGTTTACAAATTAAACAAACAAAAGATGGAATCTATATTTACCAAACTAAATATGCTAAAGAACTAATTAAAAAATTTGGCATGGAACATTCTAAAATCATAAATACCCCAATGGCCACTAACATCAACATTGACTTGGACCTAGAAGGAAAATCAGTAGACCCAAAGTACTATAGAAGTATAATAGGAAGCCTACTCTACCTAACTGCAAGTCGACCAGATATAATATTTGTAGTTGGTATGTGCGCAAGATACCAATCTTGTGCAAAAGAATCACATTTAACATATGTTAAAAGAATACATAGATATATAAAAGGCACCCTCAATATAGGACTTTGGTACCCTAGAACTAGCACCTTTGACCTGTTTGGCTATACTGACTCAGACTATGCCGGGTGTAAATTAGACAGAAAAAGTACAAGTGGTAGCTGCCAAATCCTAGGTCAGTGCCTAGTAAGTTGGTCAAGCAGAAAGCAACATTGTGTTGCTCTATCCACCACTGAAGCTGAATACATAGCCCTAGGAGAGTGTGCCTCTCAACTTTTGTGGATGATGCATACCTTAAAAGACTATCAATTAGAATACAAAAATACAAAAATATTAAATAATATAAGCTCAATTAATCTAACAAAAAAAATCCAATTCACCACTCTAGGACTAAACACATAGAGGTAAAGCACCACTTTCTAAGGGATCACGTAGCTAAAGGTGAACTTGCACTCAACTATGTTGAGTCCAAATCAAACCTAGCTGACATTTTCACAAAACCCTTACCTGAACTTGAGTTCAGTACACTTAGAAGACAAATAGGAATGTGCTGGGTAGAATAGATGTTGATTTTCAAACTTATTGTCTTACTTAATCATCCTGTTCTTTTCAAAAAAAAAAAACTATTTTGAAAATTATAGGGAAAGTAATGATTTTAAAATCCCTTTTTTCTTAGAATTCTCAAAAATTGGACTTAGTTTATGCTCTACCCTAGAAATCTTGCTCCCCTAGATTTAAGCCAGAGCATCTCACAAACACCTAGGCATACATTGCTTGTGTTTGAAAAACATAGAATGGTGTAAGATGCATAGGGTACAACCTGGACTCAAGAATGCTTATTTCTGTGCATCAATATGAGTCTAGGCGTTAAATACTTTATTAACAGCAATCAATTCAAGTCTTCCAGCCTTAGTCAAATCTAACTGGACTAAATGACTTAACTTGACTAACCAAGTGAAAGTTGCTGCCCTCTAGGTAATAAGAAAGTAGCTAAAGGTTAGACAGTTGGTGAAGGAAATGGAGATTGTAAGATTGAGCATGCTTTAGGGCTCTGATACCTGATCAAAACAATTTGTATAATTTAACATCTATTTAACCTGACTCATGCTTGGACTTAAGGACCAACTAAATTTAAATAAATAACCTAAATTAAATAGTTACTCCCTCTTCGTCCTAACACTTAACAAGTTCTTACTCCTATTCTTTCAAAATTAATTTTTTTTAGTTAAGTTAAGTACCTTTTTAAATTGAAGCTACATTTTCAAAATTCAATGTTTGCAAAAGGCTTAGCTAAGTGGTTCATATAGCAACCTTCTAACTTTCTCAAACTTAACCAACCTTGAAATCTAACTTTATAAATTTTTGCTAAAATATTTCTCTAAGTCACCTCTAAGATTCATTCTTTACTTAGCTAAAAGTATTAAAAAAGCGTATCCTTGCAATATTTAACTCATTGCTTTCAAAATATTTCTGCTAAGTAAAAAGAGACTTCAAATTTTTTGGCTCCAAAAATTCTTTAAAATCTAGCTAAGTTTTTCTTCTAACAGATTTTCAAATAATAATATTTTTCAAAGAACAATATTTAACAGATTTTTTTTTGCCTCCAAATTTTTTTTGCTAAGTATTTTTCAAAAAACAAAGAAGTCAACCATATATTAGCCTTTTAAACTTACGTGAATAATATTCCTTTTAAGTCCTTTATCTCACTTAGCTAACAGTTTTTACAGTAAAATTTAATTATAAGCTAAGTGTTACACAAGTATCTTTCAAAGCATAATCTGTTTTCTAAAAAACTTAAAACTTGCTTTCAAATTGCTTATTTTTGATAAATCGCAAAGAGGGAGAGTAGGGAAATTCAAAAAGAAAGCCCTCTATTAAGGGGGAGCTTCACAAAGTTTAAGTGTTAGCTTAAGTTATGCTTTTATTTGAATTTATATACTTAAGCTTGCTCACTTAAAACCTTTTAATATATTTATGCATTTGTTTTACTTAACTTTGAATTTGGGTTGCCATAATCAAAAAGGGGGAGTTTGTTGGTGCGGGAAGCATCCGACGATCGAACCTGAGTTTTGATAATGGCAAAGGATTCAAAGTTAAGGTTATGTTGTGATTTAACAAGTCTGTTTAAGTAGTTCAGGAAAAGTCCTAGCTGTGGTTAGGCAAGTGAAAACCCTAGGGGGCGATAACCCTAGGTCATAGGGGGTGGTAACCCTATGCGGAAAGTCTTGGTGGGTCGAGTGTTTCAGGCAAAAGTCCTAGGGGGGGTAACCCTAGGTGGAAAGTCTTGGTGTCGCGAACCAGGTGAAAGACTGGATCAGCCGGGAAGTGGAAGTCTAGCAGAAAGTCCAGAAGCATTGAGCACTGAGCAAAAGTCCAGTCGATCTGGAGGATCGCACTGGCAACAGGTAAATCTCCTGAGTGGAGTAGGTGAGGATGCGTTCCCCGTAGAGGGAACAGTAGACGTCGGGTCGACCTAGGGTTTCCGGTTGGAAATCCGAAGTCATACCCGGACAGTCCGATGACTGTCAAACTTCATATTTATGATATTATATGTGCTAACTTTTGTTTTGCAGGATATGTTTGTGTTTTGGATCTAACATGTCTTGCAGGTACGAAAGAACAAGGTTAAGCCTCGGATAAACAGTGTCCGAGGCGCCTCCATGGAGCTTGGAGGCGCCTCGGGTGCAAAAGATGAGCTGGCTGCGAAGCAGGCTTGGAGGCGCCTTGGAGGAAGCTCAAGGCACCTTGGACTGGTGGATGAAGGCGCCTTGGAGAGAAAAGAAGGCGCCTTGAATCTGATAAGGTTCGACCAATTCAACCCTTATCTCAGCGTGTGACTCGGCCAGCATGGAGGCGCCTTGGATGGCTTTCAAGGTGCCTTGAACACCCTTTATAAGAGGGTCTCGACCAGCTGCTCTCTAGAACAAATACCAAGTGATTCCTTTGCAACTAGCTGCTATAAAGATGACCCGGAAGTGCTACGACTTGACACCGACGGCCCGGAGCTCTGAAATCTTCATATTACTATACTGTTGTTGGTATAACTGGTTTTTGTACTTAATTGTAATATTTGTACTCTGTTCGAACTTATAGTTGTTGCCCACGGAAAGCGATCAAGGATCGCAGGCCTTTGAGTAGGAGTCGTCACAGACTCCGAACGAAGTAATTCCTCGTGTCTCTGTGTTTGCTTGTTTTTATTTTCCGCTGCTTATTACTTTGTTAGTTTTACTCGACTGCTTTTACGATTCCAAAACGAACGAAATAGCCACGAGCGCTATTCACCTCCCCTCTAGCGCTTCTCGATCCAACACGAAGCGTGTACGAATCTATTTTGTATTTTTTATGAAAAATATCATTTCTGTAACTTTCTGTAAATTTATGATTTCTATGTATTTTATGGATATTTTTCTCGTAGAAGCGAAGCAACAAGTGTTTGAACACTTGTAGGCTTCGACTACCGAGAAACACCTTCCGAATCGGCAAGGTCTCTCCCAAAATGATTTGGGACAGCGGGCTAAGGCGCTGTAGGATCGCTTAGAAACACTTGCGATGGTTATATCGCAAGTAGGGTTGCTGCCCCTAACCCCGCAAGGGACTTCGTTCCGCGATTGCACCCGAAAATCGCTAATTGGGACCGCTGGGAAGTTACGACTCATAAAATCGTAAAAATATTAGAAAAATTATAGAAATTTATGGAAATCACATAATTTAGAATTATGTATCATTTTGTGATGGTCATGGCCCAAAGAACCCAATTTGATTGGAAATATGTGTTGTAATTTATAATATGGTCTGCGCGCCATTTTGTGTGTTTGTGCGTGTTGTACTTGATTCACGACCTACGCATTGTACCCTTCTATTTATATTCCTATTGTAAAATAGTTTTTAGACTCGAATGTAACTCGTGTTTCACCTTTTGTAATGTACAAAATTGGAGCGGTGGAAGGTCCACTCGAGACAGAGTTACGAGGAGGGTGCGAGCAACACATGACGGTCAAAGGGAGGAGCTTGAGGAAGCTATTGACCCTAGGTTGACCAACTGATCTTCTCATTGGCTTGAGAAGATCGTAGTAGGGCCATGACTAATCACAAAATTTAATTAATTGCTTGTGTGTGTATGTGATGCATGCTAGATTAGGAATTAATTAGTGCCTTAACAATTAGATTAGATCTAAATCGCGTACATGATGCACCTCCATGATTAGATTAGATCTAAATCGAGTATATGATACACATCGTCGATTAGATTAGATCTCAATCGCGTTAACTCGAAATGCCTACCATGCCGTGATACCCATCTACCTCGATCACATGTTGTTGTTGAATCTGCCAAAGTAGAGCAACACATATTATCTTGGTAGGGTGCGGAGGGACAATCTTGGTCCCGCCTATCAACGCATGGGTGAGTACAACTCAATTAGATTGAGTAACTAGTTAACTCAATTGGATCAAGTTTAACTATAGGCATTTTCCAATGGTTGGTAGATAGGTCAAAATCACATTTATATTAACTCTTGGGTGATTTAGCCAAAGCTAACTCAAGTTTTAATATACATGCGAATCTTGATCCTATAAACAAGAGTTCCATAGAGATGTAATTGGTAATTAGTTACCTACCGATCATACTGAGTCTTGGGCGATTTAGCCAAAGCTAACTCAAGGCGTAGTATAATGTGGATCATGTCCCGCACGAATTATAGATAGTTAGAATCTGGTAAGTGTGGTTTGACCACGTTCATGACTTGATTCTACAAAAGTTCTATAATTCAGTGGGAGCATCATTTAATTAAAGGCCTAATTAGATGATTAATTGGAATATGATATTTATTTTCTGCATTTTTCTATTATAGATTACCATGTCGTCAAACACGAACTCCTTCTCCCTGCGTTCTGTCCTCGATAAGGACAAGCTCAATGGAGCTAACTTCCTGGACTGGTACAGGAACCTGAGAATAGTTCTCACACAGGAACGAAAACTGTATGTCCTGGAGCAGCCCATTCCTGAGGCACCTCCTGCCACTGTCACGCGAGCTGATCGAGATGCTTACAAGAAGCATCAAGATGATGCATTAGATGTGTCATGTCTTATGCTCGTGACCATGAACTCTGAGCTTCAGAAGCAACATGAGTTGATGAGCACTTATGATATGGTTGAACATGTTCGTCAACTATATCAAGGACAAGCGAGGCACGAGAGATTCGAGATCTCTAAGGCACTGTTTCAGTGCAAGATGCAAGACGGGACTCCCATAGGCCCATATGTACTCAAGATGATTGGGTACATAGAAAACCTACAGAGGTTGGGATTTCCACTTGGCCAAGAGCTGGCCATTGACCTGATATTGCAATCCTTGCCAGATAGCTATAGTCAATTTGTTCTAAATTACAATATGAACGAAAATGATAAGCCACTGCTCGAGCTGCTTAGCATGTTAAGAACTGCTGAGCTCAACCTTAAGAAGGTTAAGCCCAACTCTATTCTGATGGTTCAGAAACACAAGGGCAAGGGTAAACCCAAAGGTAAGGGAAACTCCCAAGCCAAGGGTAAAGGCAAGGCACTAAAACCCAAAGGAGGGGTTGCCAAGGATGCTACCTGCTTCCACTGCGGTTAGACTGGGCACTGGAAGAGGAACTGCAAAGTGTACCTAGAAGATCTTAAGAAGAAGAGAAGTGAGACTTCCACTTCAGGTATATATGTTATAGAAGTCAATCTATCTATTTCTTCATCATGGGTATTAGATACCGAATGTGCTTCTCACATTTGTACTAATGTGCAGGCACTGAGAAATAGCAGGGCATTGATGAAGGGCGAGGTGGACCTACGAGTAGGCAATGGAGCACGGGTTGCTTTTGTTGCTATAGGAACTTATTCTCTATCTCTGCCCTCTGGGCTTGTACTAGAATTGGATGATTGTTGTTATATGCCTGCTTTGACTAAGAACATTATATCAGTTTCTTATTTAGACAAGAAAGGCTTTTCATTTATAATAAAGAACAAATGTTGTTCAGTTTATTTAAATGATATGTTCTATTGTAGTGCACCTCTGATGAACGGACTCTACATTCTAGACCTTGAAAACCCTATCTATAACATAAGTACCAAGAGGTTCAAGTCAAATGACATGAACCAAACCTATATCTGGCACTGTCACTTAGGTCATATAAATGACAAACGCTTATCCCAGCTCCATAAAGATGGTTTGCTGGACTCATTTGATTTTGAATCTTATGAGACATGCGAGTCATGCCTACTGGGCAAGATGACCAAGACTCCCTTTAGTGGACACAGCGAGAGAGCGACTGACTTGTTAGGACTTATACATAGTGATGTATGTGGACATTTCAATGTCGCTGCTAGGGGTGGTTATAGGTATTTCATTACATTTACTGATGATTTCAGTAGATATGGTTATGTGTATATGATGACACATAAGTCAGAATCCTTTGAAAAGTTCAAGGAATTGGAACACCACAGTGGAATGGTGTATCCGAAAGGAGGAATCACACCTTATTAGATATGATACAGTTTATGATGAGTCACACAGATCTTCCCATGTTTTTTTGGGATTATGCTCTAGACACAGCAACCTTCATTCTCAACCGAGTTCCATCTAAGGCTGTAATAAAGACATCATATAGGATATGGACTGGGAGAGATGTCCAGGTATTTTTTATGAGGATTTTGGGTTGTGAGGCTTACGTTCGACGTCAAGTCTCGGACAAATTGGTACCCAAATCTGATAAGTGCTATTTTATTGGATATCCCAAGGAAACGAAGGGATATTACTTCTACATTCCCAATCAACACAAGATAGTTGTGGCTAAGACTGAGGTATTTCTAGAAAGGGATTTTGTTTCTAGAAAGACTAGTGGGAGTACGTTCGATCTTGAAGAAGTTCAAGATGTGAACCATAGCACGGAAGCCTCGATGGAAGTTGAACTGGAACCACAAAGTGTTGTGGATGATGTTGTTCTACAAGGAGGTGAGGAACAACAAACAGTTCAAGTAGACCTACCTCTTCGCAGGTCTGATAGGGTACGTCGTCAGCCTGAGAGATATTCATTTCTCTTGTCTGACCATGATGACGTTGTGCTCATTGAGGTTGAGCCTACCTCCTATCAGGAAGCTGTGATGAGACCAGATTCCGAGAAATGGCTAGAGGCCATGAGATTCGAGATGGAATCTATGTACACTAACCAAGTATGGACTTTGGTTGATCCACCTGAAGGGGTCAAACCCATTGAGTGTAAGTGGGTCTTTAAGAGAAAGACTGACATGGATGGACTTATTTATAAGGGTCACTTGGTAGCTAAAGGTTTCAAACAAATTCATGGTATTGACTATGATGAAACCTTTTCTCCAGTAGCGATGTTTAAATCCATTCGGATTATGCTTGCTATTGCGGCGTACCACGATTATGAGATCTGACAGATGAATGTTAAAACCGTGTTTCTGAATGGAAACCTGCTCGAGGATGTGTACATGACACAACCTGAGAGTTTTGTAGATCCACAGCATACTGGCAGAGTATGCAAGCTGCAAAGGTCCATTTATGGACTAAAGCAAGCTTCTCGGAGCTGGAATCATCTTCGATTCGATGATGCAATCAAATAGTTTGGTTTCATCAAGAATGAAGATGAACCTTGTGTCTACAAGAAGGTTGTTCGGAGCACAGTTGTCTTATATTGTATGTGGATGACATACTAATCATTGGAAAAGACATCCCTTTGCTGCAGTCTGTCAAGACTTGGCTAGGGACTTGTTTCTCAATGAAGGACTTAGGTGAAGTATCATGCATTCTAGGCATACAGATCTATAGAGATAGATCTAAGAGATTGCTTGGCCTAAGTCAGAGTACATACATTGACAAGGTACTACTACGGTTTGCCATGCATAACTCCAAGAAGGGATTTCTCCCGATGTCACATGGTGTGAGTCTTTCGAAGACTCAAGGTCCCTCTTCTAGAGAGGAGAGAGACCGCATGGATCAGATCCCTTATGCTTCAGCCATAGGATCTATCATGTACGCCATGCTATGTACTCATCCTGATGTCTCGTATGCTTTAAACATGACGAGCAGATACCAGTCAGTTCAGGTGAAGGTCACTAGATAGTGGTCAAGAATATTCTTAAGTACTTGAGAAGGACTAAAGAATATTTCTTGATATATGGAGGCGATGATGAGCTAGCTGTAAAGGGTTACACTGATGCTAGTTTCCAAACTGACCAGGATGATTATCGATCATAGTCTGGGTTCGTGTTTTGCATAAATGGTGGTGCTGTGAGCTGGAAGAGTTCGAAGCAGGACACAGTCGCTGATTCTACAACAGAGGCCGAGTATATTGCTGCATCAGAAACAGTAAAGGAGGAAGTTTGGATCTGCAAGTTCATTACTGAACTTGCGGTGGTTCCTAGCATAGCTGATCCCATAGAGCTCTATTGTGACAACAATGGAGCAATAGCACATGCTAAGGAACCTTGCTCACACCAGCGGACCAAACACATACTACGGTGCTTCTATCTCATTCGAGAGATCATCGATAGAGGAGATGTGAAGATTTACAGAGTACCACTGAGGCTAACATTGCAGATCCCTTGACCAAGGCTTTGGCACAGAGAAAGCATGATGGTCACACTAGGTCATTAGACCTTAGAGCCTATACTGATTGGCACTAGTGCTAGTGGGATATTGTTAGTTAGAGCCCTAGAGCCAATCATTTGATGATTGTTGTATAGACTCATTGTATCATATTTCTTATGTATATAAAGACATTTGTTTATGGTTATTATGCTTACTTGTATTGGTGCCAAATAACTAAGTATAATAGCGTCCTTGAGTATAAGGTTCTTACCTATATCAATCGATTGGTTGAATCGATAGTGAGATGATATAGGGAACACTACTCTTAATTATTCATAGTCAAATATTAACATTTAGGGACAATGTTAATGCGATGACTAGTATGTAGGTCAACTTGATGACTTGATCTCACAAGTCATGGATATGGAAATATCAAGTTGACACATGGGTATGCATTGGCGAATGTATACTGAATGATCCACCATAAGAATGTATTATGGATCGTTATATGAGTGTTATATACTTTCTCATGTGGCTATTAGTATGACTATTAGTCCTTGGAACTAAAGTCACCATGGTTCCCTACATAAGGAGTTACATACTTTGGCTTCGTCAAACGTCACCTGTAACTGGGTGGACTATAATGGCGATTACTGGGTATGTAACAAATTATGCGGAGGGATGTGAGTAATGTAGATGGGATCTATCCCTCCTATATAACAGGAGTGACATAGTTATTCTTGATAGAGTGAGACCACTAAGTGCATGACCATGCCCAAATGAGTCAATATGAGATGTTGAGCTCATTTGATTGAGTGAGTCTACTTGGGATTCAAGATTTAGATTGATTAGAGGATGACACAGTCTATGCCTCATATCGATCAATCTATATGTCAAGGATATAAGGATACTTATCACATATTGTGAAGAGTCACAATTAGTAGTTACAAGGTGATGTTGGATCTTAACATTCTTGTAACTTGGGTAGTAATGATGTGTTGCTAGATACCGCTCATTACTTATACTTCTAAATGGGTTTAGGAGCATTACCAACATTACCAGAACCTATAGGGTCACACACAAAGGGCAATTTGATGGAGATTAGGTTCATATGATGAACCAAGAGGATTAGGTTCATGTGATAAACCAAATTGGATTAAGAGTAATCCAAAGTAAACTAATTGAGTTGGACTCAATTTGGTTCATGTGTTAAATGAGTCTAATTTGGACTTAGACTCATTGAGCCAATTTAATTCAATGAATAGAGATTCATTAAATTAAACTTGACTTGAACCAATGGTTAGATTTGATCAACCATGGGAGAGAAGTGGCCAAGTTTGACTTGACTTGAGAGGAAGATGAAAGGTCAAGTTTGACTTGACCATTGCCACCTCATTTGTGAGTTGGCATTAAGTGGACTAATGATGATGTGTCATATCATCAAGGCTAGCACATGTGTGTGCCACCTCATGAGGGAGATCAAGATTTGTGACTCTTGAAATCCCATGGAGGTTTATAAGCCTCAAAAAGGTGGCCGGCCACTTAATTCACAAGTGTGAGTCTCATTTGGTTTTGGTAACCTCCTTCTTCTTCCTCTCTACCTTTCTTCTCTCCCTCTCCTCCACCATTGCTGATCCTCTAAGGTTGCTAGCACATCTTTAGTGATTCTCTCCATAGATTTGTTCGTGTGGATACACATAGAGGGTTGTACACTTGACAACCTTGAGATCCGGTGAACCTTGGACGAGCGGGATTTGCGAAGGGCATCGCATCAAGGGTAAACTCTTTTCTTTGTAGATCTAGTATAGATCTAGGTTAGAGAAACTCGTACACGTAGAAAATTTTTATTTTATAACTTCGCACGGATCCGGTGGCATGGGATTCAGGGTTTTCGCAACGAAAAAAGCGGTTTTTGCGGCCCAAAAAACCCAACACTGGGTAATCACCGAGCTTATGAATCGAGCAGGAGCGAATCCCGAGAGATCGAAAGGTACAACATCGATACCCTAAGTGGGCACAAAGCCCATCGAAGGCGAATGCAAAAGGGGGCATAACCGGGGATCCGAGTGGGCGCAAAGCCTGCGGGTGCGACTGAGAAAAATGTCGACCGAGTGAAAGTATATCATGATTGAGTAATCGAATAATTGTGAAAGGGTAATAAAGATAATGATGGACGAGTAAAGCCGTGAGCGTGACCTAGAAAAATGCCGACTGAGTGACAGTAATTTGTGACCGGTCCATAGAGAGAATGATGGACAAGCAAAGTCGTGAGAGCGACTGGGAATGAGCGTAAAGCCTATGAAATTGAAGGTGATTGGGAGTAGAGCCCTTGAGTTGAGCAGCGAGTGAGATGTGAGTGTCAAGCAATGCAAGTGAGATGAGTGGGGGGCAGAGCAACAAGTGAACGATGAGTGCCAACCGACCAACAACGATGAGCGAAACGCAAGCGGTGAGTGCCAGGCAGAGCGGCGAGTGAAGCGAGTGTGATGAGTACCAGGCAGAGCAATGAGTGAGTGGTGAGGGCTGACCGACCAACAATGATGAGTGAAACGCGAATGGTGAGTACCGGGCAGAGAGGCAAGTGAAGTTAGCCCCGGACTAGGGAGTAACCCAACCGACTAGTAGTTGATCGTGAGAACCTGATCGAGAGGTCGTTGATCGTGAGAGCATGCTCACTTATAAGTCGCGATGGGGCGAGAGTCTGGAGCCCAACCAAGAGGTTATTAGTCGTGAGAGCATGCTCACTTATGACTCGCGCTGGGGCGAGAGTCAGGAGGCATGAGAGCATGCTCACTTATAACTCGTGCTAAGGCGAGAGGTTGGAGGCATGAAAGCATGCTCACTTATAACTCATGCTGGGGCGAGAGTCTGGAAGCGTGAGAGCATGCTCACTTATAACTCGCGCTGGGGCGAGAGTCAGGAGGCGTGAGAGCATGCTCACTTATAACTCGCGTTGGGGTAAGAGTCTGGAGGCGTGAGAGCATGCTCACTTATAACTTATGCTGGGGCGAGAGTCTGGAGGCGTGAGAGCATGCTCACTTATAACTCGCGCTGGGGCGAGAGTTTGGAGGCGTGAGAGCATGCTCACTTATAACTCGTGCTGGGGTGAGAATCTGGAGCCTGATCGGGAGGTCGTTGGTTGCAAGAGCATGCTCGCTTATAACTCGTGCTGGGGCGAGAGTTTGGAGCCCGACTGGGAGGTCGTTGGCGATACTCCAGTCTAAGACCGGTGGCGATACTCTGGTCCGAGACTAGTGGCGATACTCTGGTCTGAGACCAGTGGTGATACTCTGATCCGAGATTAGTGGCGATATTCTAGTCCGAGATCAGTGGCGATACTCTGGTCCGAGACCGATGGCAATACTCTAGTCCGAGACCAGTGGTGATACTTTGGTCCAAGACAAGTGATGATACTCCGGTTTGAGATCGATGACGATATTCTAGTCCGAGACCAGTGGTGATACTCCAGTCCGAGACCGGTGGCGATAACTCAACCCTAGACGGGGGAGATAAGAGATCCGATAAGCTGGTCCAAGACTAGTGAAGACCACTCGACCCCGAACGGGGGAGATAAGGGGTCCGATAGGTTGGCTTGAGACCATGAAGACCACTCGACCCCGAACGGGGGAGATAAGGGATCCGATAGGTTAGTCTGAGACTAGTGAAGACCGCTTGACCCCGAACGGGGGAAGTTAAGCCCTGAAGTCCATAGAAGCGGAGCCTATAGTAATATGAGGGAGCAGAGCCTATGTCGTACCTGATCACAAAGTGGTGTCGACCGGCCGAGAATCTGTCTCAGTCCCTCAACTCTCGAATACTTGTGGAGCGAGGGGAGAAGATAATAATCTGAGCCCTGGCCGTCAAAGGAAGTGAAGCCCATGGCAATATAAGGGAGCAAAGTCCGTATTAGTAGAAGGAAGAAGAGCACCGTGGGTAAAGGGAGCAGGGCCTGTAGACGTAAGAGGATGCAAAACAGGTGTAGGATGCAGAGCATATAGTAGTAATAGAATGCAGCGCTTATAGCAGTAAGAGGAAGCAAAGCCCCATGGTGAAGGGTGCAGAGCCTGTAGCAGTAAGAGGATGCAGAGCCCCATGGTGAAGGGTGTAGAGCCTATAGCAATAAGAGGATGCTGAGCCCCATGGTGAAGGGTGTAGAGGATGTAGCAGTAAGAGGATGCAAAGTCCCATGGTGAAGGGTGCAGAGCTTGTAACACACCCAATCGAGAAGCTAGGCCCCAAGTCCTTGATCGGAAAGTAAGACCCCTAGCTTGTAATCAAAGAGAGAGATCCCTAGATCCTGATCGGGAAGCTGTACTGCAAGTCACTAATAGGGAGGTTGTGTCCCTAGTGTTTGATTGGAGACCTGTGCCCCTAATGTTTGATCAGTGAGCTGTGCCCCTAGTGTTTAATCAAAGATCTAGAGCCCTAGGTTTTTATAAAGGGACTAGGATCTTACTCTTTTATCAGGGAACTATAGCAGATCCTATAACTGTAAAAAGAAAGCAAAGCTCATAACGTTCCTGATTTAGAAGCCATGCTAATCGGCTGAGGTTTGTCTCGGTTTCTTGACTCCCGAATACCAGTGGAGTCAGGAAAAAATATAATGGGAAAACTAACCTGTTGGTTAGCTGAAGTTCCAACTCAATCTCTCGACTCCTGAATACCCGTGGAGTGAGGGTAGATGATAAAATGTTCATCGGGATCCTTTGGGACTGTGATAATGGTGGAGAAGCTCCCGGCGTCGTCCATCTTCATGTTTTAGAACAGGTGGAGAAGATTTCCACAGACGACACCAAATTGATCCTGTCTAGAATCTGAGTCAAACGGACTGCGGGGTGAGGTGGATGGAATGTTGACAGAGTCATGATGTCCCGGAGGGGGTATGCTAAGATGACTTCTTTGTTGTCCAAGTCATTAGAAGTCCTCTGGTCAATGCTACCTACAACCAACGATCGGGTTGCCTCGGTCTATGGTACCCCGAGGCTCGAGATAGATCCAACGAATATATAAATAACAAACCAATATGTATAATAATGAAATATGCAGAGTACATGAATAGAGAATGTACCCTGGCCCAGGGGGGCGCCCTCGGATGGGACGCTGCTCGAGTGGTCGTGACCCGGAAGAGCAGATGAGTCTGAGTCAGATTAAGAGCTGGATCTGACGAAGCGGAGCCGAACGTGGCACGGAGCCGGAAGCTACGACACGAAACCGGATTCGACCTCAGCACGCAGGCCGGGCTATGACATCAGCACACAGGCCGGGCTATGATATTAGCACGTAGGTCGGGATAAAACATCGACACTTAGGCTGGGATAAGACATCGGCAAGTAGGCCGGGATACAATGGCGAAATAAAGGCCGAAACATGATATCGACATGCAGGCCGGGATACAATGGCGAAATAAAGGCCGAAACATGATATCGACATAACAAAGACGGAGCACACTTAAATCGGAGCCCACTGGCAGCGAGAGCTCAAAGGCCCAATCAGCCTCGAAGGCGCACAACATGGAGGACGACTTGGAGGTGGCCTACGATGAGGCGGCAAGAGAGGCGAGGCTGTGGCGTCCTAGAGGAGATCACCAATGGTTTGCTGTGGACTCCAGAAAAGAGGGAGATGGAGGCAGCGCTTGGTTGTCGATGGCCCGGAAGGCGGCGACCGCTAGAAGCGGCTTTGGGCGTTGGTGCGTTAAGGGTGAGGGAGACGGCGGTAGCTTGTTGGAGATGAGGGAGAAGGCGACAGAGGTGGCGTCCTCCCCATTGTGGCGGCGGAGCAAACCATCCAGCCATAACCCCCTTCCTCTTTGTGGTGGTGGCGACGAAGTCAACGAAGGAATCCTCCTGTGCATGAGGTGACGGAGAAGACCCCCTCTACCGGTGTTAGCATCGGTGCAACCGGCAACGACAGAGGCGTGGAGAGGAAGGAGGAAAAGGGCTGCTTGAGAGGGTGTTGGCGCAAAGGGGATGTGCGAGCTTGGCGGCGAAGAAGGAAACCAACGCGCCAAAAGCCTCCTCCTAGCGGCGGTGTCGAAGAAAACCCAGCCAAAATACTCCTTGCCCTTTTGTGATGGTGGCGTGAAAACGCAGAAGAGACTCCCCTCCCTCGGTTCATCGTCGGGGCGGAGAAGAAGCTCCCTGTGCCTGAGGTGGCTGACACCAGCGAGGAGCATAGCATGAGGGAAAGAAACTGGCCCTCTCTATTGGTGGCGTAAGCAAAAAAAAACGAAGAAGCTACTTTTCCACAGGTGAACAATACGCTAAATGGAACGCTACAGTGCCATGACCAAAATGCCCCTCCCCCTTCTTCTAATTGCTCCTCTCCCCTTAAGCCCTCTCCACATCAGATACATTACCACCAACTGATTCATCAAGCTCTACAAGTATGTTTCTTTTCCCACACATATGATTACTTGCACCAATATCGAGATACTACATTGTATCTTCGCCTCTTTCATTATCTTTATATGCTAGCAGTAGGGTGTCATCTTCTTCTCTTCTTTCTTCCATATAGTTTGTTCTTTCATATACTTTATTCTTGGGTGATCTACATTCTTTAGCATAATGTCCAAATTTATCATTATTGTAGCACTTAACTTGAGATTTATCATACCTCGAGTTTGTGTACCCTCTTCTACGTCCTCTTGTTGAATGTTCTTCTCTTTCATTATTGTTGTTCGAAATACATCCTTGCTCATTAGTATGACCTCATCCATATCCACGACCTCTTCCACATTTACTTCTATTGTTACTGAAGTTTTCATCTTTCTTTGTCAGTTGAAGAGTCGTCTTTAGGAGTTGTTGAGTAATTTCTTCATTTATCTTCTTCTTTTCTTCATGGGCTTGTAATGAACCAGGAGTTGCTCTATCATCATGGCTTGTAGATCCTTGGTCTCTTCGATGATGGTTGTAATGCTATCAAATTTTGAATCCAATGATCGAAGAATTTTCTCAATGATATTTACTTCTTCTAGCTTATCGTCATTTCTCTTTAGTTGATTGAAAATGATAGAGACTCTAGAAAAGTCATCGCATACCAACTTGCCTTCCTTCATACGAGGAACATCAAATTGACTTCTTATTGTTTAAAGTCATACCTTTTTTTACTTTTTTTTTTCTCTTTGATGTGAGACTTAGAGCTTTTTCCATGCTTACTTCGCTGAAGTAGTACTTGAGATTTTCTCAAAATCATCCTCATCTAAAACTTGATAAATGAGGAATAGAACCTTCTTGTCTCTCTTTCTTAAATCTCTTAGACTATCTTTTTCAATTGGAGATAACGTTGAACAGCTCAATGTAGCATTTTTCTATAACCTCCCAAACATTATGAGCTCTAAGAAACACCTTCATTTTGATATTCTAATTATCATAATTACTCGCCTTGAGTATTGGAACTTGGAAGGGAGTCATACCTCCATTAGCTAAAGTTCTGATATCACTTTGTTGAAAGAAGAATTATAAAAAAAATTATACTCTATGTAGAAGAGGAGAATAAAAAAAAATATGAGTTCAAATTTATTTTTATTTATTGAAAAAGTTATATATTTATTGATTTATTAAATAACTACTAATCTCAAAT
This sequence comes from Zingiber officinale, assembly GCF_018446385.1. NCBI lineage: Eukaryota > Viridiplantae > Streptophyta > Magnoliopsida > Zingiberales > Zingiberaceae > Zingiber > Zingiber officinale. Next base: position 80,899,221 of record NC_055987.1, on the reverse strand, counting down.
ATATTAAATCTAGATCCTTTTATTTTTACCCGTTATCATCATAATCATATTTTATTTTCATGAATTCTTATCCTTATCAATATTTTTATTAAAATTTATCATCTCATTCTTATAATATTTTATTCTATCAGTGAAATTAAGTTTAATTTTTAATGTCCCTTTCATGTTTTCAGTGAGGGATTAAATTTGACGCCAAGACGCCTTTCCACGTATTATTGTTCTTCGGTGGAAATTAACATGCATAGGTTGATTAATCGGTATCACTATGAAGTGTGTGCCACAGACAAACTGTATCAGATAGCCGGCGGCTGCAGCCTAACGGGCACACGCCGCTCCGGGGCTTCTCCGCCAATCGTAACTGAGAACACGTGAATGGTTGTGTGTGTTGGAAGAAAGAGATGGAAGTCAAATTAAACCTCATTTCTCAAAGCTACTCGAGTGATAGTAAATGCCATAATATTACACAAGTGATGCATATGGCTATCATTGACATTCGTGCACGCTACTCGGAGAATTCGCTCTCTATTCTTCTCCTCGATAAGAGAAGATAACGCCCCATGATCAAATCACAAGAAAACAGCATGTCAACAAAGGATTCACGCTGGTATATACTCCACCAAGGCCATCTTAAAATGCTCAAATAAGATATATATTTTTATCAAAGTTCGTAGATGCACTTATCGTGTAGTCCCGTGATCGATGTAGCTAGAAAATTAAAGTATTATTTGAGTATAGCAGATCTATCAATTTGATCTGCTACTTGGTCATAGAGCTAGTAATTAAATTAAACTAGCTAGTTAAGTTGAACCATCAAGCTGGAAGGCCAAGCTAGTTGGCCAAGTTACTAGGTTGAGCTGGTTAGTCAACTAGAATCAGAATGAGTTGGTTGGTCATGTCAACTAAGCTGAGTTGCTTTCGTTGAGTTGAACCAACGGATCAAGTAGGGTTCATTGGTTTGATCAAATAATCTAAGCAAACTGATCTAGTATATATATGGAGAGTCAAGTGATCTTGTCTGAAAATTACAGAGATAACGTACTGGGCATAGTAGATCAGTGGTTGACTGGTAAAAATTTTTTTTACACCACAAGAAAGCTTTCTTACTATTCCAATGCACATGGAAACAAGCCAACAAAACATCAGCACCCAGAAATCAGGGGGAGTCTCTTGCGAAGACCCTCCGATACTCAAGTTAGTACCAGTCCGGACATGTCACTATAATAAAAATAGCTTTTCGTAGCACTACAACAAAATCGCTCATAGACATCGGTTTTCCACCGGTGTCTATTTGATTTTCGACCGATGTCTATGAAGCCGATGTTAAAAGTCTGCCATTTTAGACATCGGGTTAAAACCGGTGTAGTATCACTTAACGACACCGGTCTTCGAATCGGTTATTAACCGGTGTAGTATCACTTAACGACACCGTTTCATCAACGGTGTAAAACCGATATAATATTGTATGTTAATAACACCAGTTTTGGCAGCGGTAAATGACCGATGTAATATTACTTTATAACACCGGTTTTACATCGGTGGAAAACCGATGTAATATGTATATTTTTTAACAGCACAGATTTGATTTTAAAACCGACAATAACAAAAAAAAATACACAAATATTCATAAATTGTACAAATATTCTTCATTCAATAATATCCATAAAATACACAAATATTCACAAATTATATAAATAATCTTCTTACAACAATATCCATAAAATACCCAAACATTCTTTTTACATCAAAAGCTAGCTAATAGATATCAAAATCAAAGTATAACATTCTGTTAACACATCAAGGTACAACTGTCTCAAATGTAATCTAGCATGCATTCAGCCCACTCGAATTTCAACTCTGGAGTACTTGAGATTTGTAAACTGAAAAACACATAAATCCACCATATGTCAAATAACTAAAACAAATGTGTGCATGTATCAAATAAAATAGAATACTGAGTTTTTAAAGGCTGTTGTGGAAGATAACGAATATAACATAGAATCTAAAACTTTCATATATGACACTTAGTATATGCTGCTTAGAATATAACATAGATAATTTGCTCCTTCTAATTCAAGTGTACAGATTGATAAGAACCGACAGCATCATACAACAACTTACTAGGCATGATAATGGTTGAACAAAGAAATATGACTACACAACAAATCCAATGAAGGAAGCATAGAAGAACAAAGCTACCTCTGATGAAGAGATATACTATTTATTGTACTACCTCTGATGCCATCTTGGTATCCTGAATATCCTGCACTAAGCCCCCTATTTTCTGTGATTTCTCCTACCAACCACAGCAGCAAGGAATGCGGCAAGAAGGCAGCTGCCTCCTTAGTTCAGCACTCAAAACAAGTTAGAGCTTCCTTTTGAACACTCAAACTAGAACACTCAAACAAGTTAGAGTTAATGTGTATTTATCCTTTTTGTCTTGTCTTTTGATCCAGATATCAGCATCATAGGTGAATTAACTAGAAAACTCTACATGTTTTGCTTCAAATAATCTCTCAACTGTACAACCTTCAGTCATTATTGTCTTTCTCATGTTTTTTTAAGGTCGACTTGGGGAATCCATCCTTTGACATAAGGCATTACATCCAGGTGCCTAATTGCTTGAGATAACAAGTCGATGGCAATAAATACCTACTCCCCAAATGATCATTTGTTCTTTATTGGTTACTACAGTCAGTCATATGGAGCATGGTTCGCATGAGAGCAACGCCCAACTATAAAGGCGCACCTTTAAACACTGCATTTGGAAATATTAGGGTAACTGTAACTCTCTTGTAAGCCACCAAAAGTTCTTTTAACAAACTGGACGTGAAGCTGAGGCATTGATGGGCAAAACTAAGATCAATTGGCCTTTTAACCCCAAGTAAGTAATACCTACAGGAACCCATAGCAGTTAAAAAAAAGTGTAGGCTGACATCTGAAGGATTTGCAATTTAAACTAAGAAAATTAGAAAAATTTCTCACTATCACCCAGCTTAAAACCAGGGATACAGACATCTGTAAAGTCAGCATCTTCTTCCTCAATTAATTTCTTTATTGTTCCAGATGTTGTTTGACATATTAGTGCTTTCCTCATATGCTATATTTATCAACAGCTCAAAGAACAGATGTAAAGATAAAATTGACCTATTTGATGCAATATGTGACGGCAAGAACAGCCCAGGACATCATACCAAATCGGCAGTTTGTAAAAACCTTGATGTCAAAGTTTTTGCCGATACGAGGATACAGTTCCATGCCCTGCACAAGAAAAAAAAATTGTCCACAAACTGTATAAATTGCAACTACATTGATAGGAAAAATTAGGCTGAAAAGCATTGCCAAGTAATTCATTTGTTCATTATAGAAGGATATTAATACATGAGATACAACTTGCATAATAACAACACATAGCTAGAAAAACTAGCATGAAGAAAGGCACAAACCAAATGGTTGAGCAAAAGGAAGTCCAACAATATCAACAAGAGGTAAGATCCTCATGTGGTTTTAATGGCAATTATTTAAAAGCAAAGAATAACCTATTCCACCTAAGGTTTCCTCTGCCAGGACCTCATATTAGTGAATATACTTCTCCGTGCAAGAAAATTGAACAAGCAGTGTGAGGCAAGTGTTTATTGTATAGCCAGAAATCAAACTTTACTGATAAAAAGAGGAGAATTTCAATTCTGTCAAGATGCTCTTTTCCCAACAACTTAACATGAATGGAGCTTTAGAGATTGAAAAGTTCATGGAACTGCAGAACTAGCTTGAAAAGCTTAAATAGAGACCAGGCAGGAAAGTATTCCAATGCGCCATATTCAAATTGACTTGTGACATCCCAATTCATTGGGTATTCCTTATAATGAAAGCTAGAATGTGGTTGCCGAAATCAAAGACATCATATTCTAAGCCATGTTTAAAGAGTTTTTACATGTATGTGATATTATATAAGATCCCATCATCATAGTAAAAATAATCCTATTGTTGCAACAGAAGTACATGCATATGTGTATTATAGTTGGCAGTGAGACCAAGGATGTGAGAGAATTTTTTTTCCATGACGGTGAATATATGGCAACATTGAATATTGGTGGGCAAGTGTTTTAGATTTCTAAATAAATCATTTCATAAGATTTCACATAATGGAAAAAATACTTGAAGGTTTTTTGTGATTCAGTTGGTTCCACAAGTAGATATGGTTAGAAAATATCCTCTGAACTCTTAAGTCAACATATCTTGGATCACGAACAAACACATATAGAGTAGGCAATGAAACATTTGAAAATAAAATACTAATGAAGTCACAAATAAGGTTATTCATTTGTACCAAACATAAATATTTAACTAATTTTTTTAAGGAAATTGCATTTTCCAATGCAATTTGATCTCATGGTACTCCTTTTACGACTAAAACCCTCAACACCAAAACATGTTATAGCACAATTCCCCATGGAAATATCTAGAGCATTAACTACTAGTCTTGGGTAGTTCTGCTCCCTGGTGTTGGCTAATGATTGAGACTTAACTATTCAGCAAAACAAATCACAGAGTGATTTTCCTGTTTAAGTCTGTGATCAAGAGCATATATTACTTTCTATACTAAAAAAGAAAATGAATGAGGCTGCATTGAATTTATGACATTTGACTTTAGCAAATAGACGTGCTTTTTTAATGTTTGTTGAGGATAAACATGCACAGTTAAGAAGCAAAAGAGAATCAATTGGTTAAAGAGACAACCAGAAGAAAGTAAGACTGCTACATATTCTACAAAGTACACTTACATACACAAATATAGTTTAATCTATATGCAGATTGGAGAAATCTCATGTAACCATTAGTACAGAGAATGGAAATGCAAGAATAGAGTGCACCCATGCAAACATAATTGTAATATGTAAAAATAGTGATACATCTGGGAACAAGTAACAGATAAAATCCTTCACTATCAAATATAGCTAATAAAAGTTTAAGCATTGGCACATAACCTGCCATGATTAGGTAACAGTGATTAAAAGTAAGTGCAGGCCGTCTTTGTTTGACTGAAGCTGCATCATCCTAAAGATGATGATGCATGAGCAAATGAAGGTCTTACTGAATGGTTTCAACACTCATCTAATTATCAGAAGAATAAAGTTGACCATATTATCATGTACCTGCTGCAATGGTTTCTCTCCCTGGCCAACTTTAGCACCAGAGGAGTGCACGTCAGGAGCACTAGCTAAACCCAATCTCGACTTATGGAGTAGAACTCTATTTTTCAAATTGTGTATCTATTTATGACCATATCAAAATGAAATATTAATAATTATACTGTCCCAAGTAAAAAAAGGTTATTAGAAAAAATATTTCAAAAGTATTAACCTGTTTGGATCTTCCATCATCCAGCTTTTGCCTTTTAATAGCTTGATTTTCTTGTGCAATTCCAATAGACGTTATATTCTTTGCAGCAACACTACCAGGACACCAGTTATAGATAAAAACATGTCATGGTAATTCATGATAGAATATCTGCAAAATCGAAATCCTTACTTGGTCACATTCTTAGCATTTTTTGAAGGTTGGCCAGAGGACAACTTGCTTTTCTCCTTTAAAACAGATGGTTTTTGAATTGAAACAGTTCTCGTAGCAGTTAAATTCTTTGAACTGCTTAGTGTTGCTACTCCTTTCCTTGCTCTCAAATTAGGAACAAAGGGCAGTAATAACCATAGGAAAAGCTAGATTGAAATTTACAGAAGCTCACTTTCAAGTATAACAAAATGCAGAACACTAAGCTTCCCAGAATAAGTGCTGAATAAATTTCTCCCAGGTGATCATACACGACTGCTGGGTTGAAGATTCCAAACCTTCAAAGATAATTCAAGAAGCACTGGTCATAGTTAAAAGTTAGAAGTATGTTAAAATAAAGATAAATACACATGAATTGCCAACCGATGTCAAAAAATGTGCATACATGTAGAGGAAAATAAGAGATGCAACTAGGTGTCTATAAACCACTCATCTAACTCCCTGCAGAGAAACAAAATCCTACGTATGCACAACAATACGAAAAAGTATGAAATTAAACCATTTAATTACATACTTGAGGTATGAGTTAAACATAGGAGATCAACAAATTTAGCAATAACAATGGTAATCATCATGGCGACTTATCATTAATACTAACAAAGATTTCCTTTTTCCCTCCACCCCTTACATCTTCAACTCTAATTAATCCAAATACTTGAGAGTTTATGCACTTTACTAACAATATTCAGTCTTTGTCTGCATGACTTTATGCCTCTGTATATGCTTTGTGAACCTTGATCACAAGATAGGACTTTACCATGTGCTATTAAATTTGGAAAAAGTGGCATACTTGTAGCCGTTTAAGTGATATGCTAGTATATAAAATAAAAAAGACTGCCATTACCTTCAAAACTTACAACAAATAGCAATCAAACCAATCTCCATAGCTTGTGTTTTCCAAAAACAGGAATTGGAAACGAGAAAGAAAAAAAACCACAAATTTATGTCGGAAACGAAAATTTACGGGAGGGAAAGACAGGGAGTTTCACCTCGTCGGATTCCTCCTTCTCCTCCACCTTCTCCTCCTTCTTAGACTCCTCTGCAGCTGGGGCGCCGCCCGCGCCGCCGCTACCAGGGGCGGCGACCCCGATGGCAGCCACAGAGCCACCGAGGGCACGGAAGCGAACTTCTCCCAGCCGGCAGCGATGACTTCCGTTATGTCCTTGCCCTTGACTTCCGCGAGGAAGTGGTTGATCCTCTTATCCTCTGCCTCCGCTCCTACTACAAGCAAGAAACAAGGATCACCGAAATGAAACCAAGATAAATATGAGAGGGAAGAGAGTTCAACCTGATTCAAGGATGGATCTGATATCATCGGCGGAGGGGTTGGGGTTGCCGCTGAGGACGGCCAGGAGATAAGCCACCACAATTTTCATCTTCGCTTCGAGATTTGCAGACGACGATGCCGCTGTTGCAAGGTCTCGGACCTCTCGGTGATGAGTGCGTAGAATGTGGTGGGTCGGCTTAATTCCAATTTGTATCTTATCAAAACCCTAGGGTTGGGTCAGCGGAGGGAGGGCAGCGGAATGCAGGAGTAGGGGTGGGAGACGCAGCGGCGGCGGCTAGGGGAAAGTTGGTCTTGGCCTTGGAACCACGGAACGCGCGAGCGGAGGAGTCGTAGGCCAGAGCGGCAGCCTCGGCCGAGTCGAAGGTTCCGAGCCACACCCTGACCTTCTTCCAGGGGTCCCTGATCTCGGCCGCGAACCGCCCCCACGGCCGCTTCCGCACGTCGCGGAACCGCGTCTCCGCTACTGCCACCGCCGGCTCCACCAGAACTCGGCCTTTCTTCATCTGGCCAACAGATCGACGGAATGAAAAGGAACAAAAGAAGGGGGAAGAGGGGGCGAGAAATGGGATGAAAGGAAGAGGAGTGCTAATTTCGCCATGTCGAATTGTTCAAAATTGGGGAGATAAATTGGCTGGTTGCTTCATCCAAGGCGAGGAGAAACCCAAAAGAAAGGGCGCTAAGAAAGTCCGCCAGAATTTTGGTTCATAGACACCGGTTTTAAAAATCGCGGTTAAAATCGGTGTCTATTAATGAAAAAAAGGCGCTCATAGACATCGGCTAAAAAAACCGATGTCTATGAGCGAAAATCTGTGCTCATAGACACCGATTTTTGGAAAAACCGGTGTAAAATACTCAAAGACATCGGTTTTTGCTTAAAACTGTTGTTGTTCCACTGATGTCTATGAGCGATTTTGTTGTAGTGTAGCTTGCTATTAACAACGCACATTAAAAGTACATCGTTAATAGTATTATTAACGGCGTGCATATTGATGCGCGTTGTTAATAGTATAAATTTAAAGAAGAAAAAAAATTATGTTTAGATATTAACGATGCACATTAAAAATATGTCATTAATACTATAAATATTTAATAACAATAACAACACACAAAAATAGGCACGCTGCGGATACTTTTTTTAATTATCAACGACATGCAACATGCTACGATTAATTTAAAAAAAATAAGAAAAAAAATTATTGTTTATGATCATGTTGATTAAAAGGAATGTATTTTGACCCAGCGTGTTTTGACCAACTTCAAATTTCTTTTAAAATTATAGTTTAAAAGAAAGTTATCTTTAAAAAAATTAAATTAAAAAAACACATGATTAAAAGGATTACGTGGTTAAAAAAATAAGTAAAGAAAAATTAAAGTAAGTAAAATAAAAATGCAATAAGTAAATTAAAAAAACACAATTAAAATCAAAGAACACTAAAAAACAAGCCAATCAAAGCCGCCCGAAGCCATCACCGTACAACTTTCCTATCCACAACAGCTCTCCGCCTCTCTTCAGTACTACCGTCGCTGGACTCCTCTCTACCTATCCGCACTCACCGCCACCAGCCGTAGGACTCCTCTCTGCCTCTCCGCACTGACCATCGTCGGTCACACGACTCCACTCTGTCTCTCCACACTCGTCGTCGTTTGCTGCAAGACTTCCATATATCCCTCTACATTGTAGGACAACAACAAGAGTAAGCAATTTTTCATTCAAGGCATCATCTTCTTCCTTCCTCTCTTCTTCTCTTCTCTCCCTCTCATTCTTGCCGAGACTCCTTGGGGTGCTAGCACACTCTAAGGTTTCCTCTCCATCTCTTGTTCGTGTGGACACTTCTAGAGGTGTGTACACTTGAACACACTTGAGATCCGACGCACCTTGGACGAGCGGGATTTGTGAAGGGCTTCACTTCAAAGGTATAGTCACTTTCTAATAGATCTAGTGTAGATCTAGGATAGGAAACATGTACATGAAAAATTTTATATGTCTTCTCACGAATCCGTGGAAAGACTTCGGGGTTTTCGCAACGTAAAAAGTGATTTTTATGGCCCGAAAGTCCCAACAGTGGTATCAAAGTCACGTGCAAAGCGTGTACATGTTTCGTTTGTTTTTTTTTTTTATGAAAAATAACACATCTGTAAGTTTCTGTAAGTTTGCTATTTTTGTGTATTTTATGAGTATTTTTTGTAACACCCGTAAGGTCCCTAGCAATTTCATATGAATTTTCCCATGATTAGAATAGACTTTATGTAGATTTTTTTAAAAATAAATAAAAGAAAATAGAACAAAAAAGAGGCATTACCAAGGTTTGAAACTTGGACCTCTTAGTAAGTGGTTCTATGTGATAACCAGTAGCCCAGCAGGGGTGTGCTGTTAGAAAGGAAAGGGACATGGTAGTTAAGGGTAAGGAAAGAGAAGGCCCCCTTCACTAAGAAGGAAAAGTTTAAGTTTTCTTTTTCTTCTTTCAATGAGAAGTTGGTTTTGCCTTCTTCCTTCATGGAGAATAAAAAGGGAAAAGGGAATGAAAACTTTATTTTTGCTTCCCTCTTCCTCCTCCTTCCTTCTTCCACCGAAAATCTAAGCCCTCTCCTCACCATTGCCGAAACCAAGCAAAAGGACTCCTTCCTAGGAAAACTTTTCAAGCAAGGGTATTTTTCTTAGCAAAACAAGCAAGAGGATGTAAGTATTCCCCTCACCTGCAGTACAAGTAGTTTTTGTATGTCTCTATGCTTAAAGGTTTCTTGAAAACTGGGGTTTTACTTTGCAAGTTTCGGCCAAGACAAGGTTGAGAGGCTATCTATGGTTGCTAAAAGTTTTTATACTTCATGTTGAAACAAAACTTGGAACCACACCTCCTTTAGGTTTCGGCCAAGTAAGAAAAAAAGGGTTAAAGGAAATGTAGAAACCTAACTATGCTTGTTTATGATTTCTCATGATATGTGAACCACTATATGATGTTAGTTTAATGATCTCATGCTTAGGTTGCATAAAAAGTTAGACCCATGCTTCTAGGGTTTCGTCCAAGTAAGAATAAAAGGATTAAAGGAAGTTTAAGAACTTAACTATGCTTGTTTATGATTTCTCATGATATGTGAACCACTATATGATGTTAGTTTAATGATCTCATGCTTAGGTTGCATAAAAAAGTTAGACCCATGCTTCTAGGGTTTCAGCCAAGTAAGAATAAAAAGATTAGAGGAAGTTTAAGAACTTAACTATGCTTGTTTATGATTTCTCATGATATGTGAACCACTATATGATGTTAGTTTAATGATCTCATGCTTAGGTTGCATAAAAAGTTAGACCCATGCTTCTAGGGTTTCGGCCAAGTAGGAATAAAAAGATTAGAGGAAGTTTAAGAACTTAACAATGCTTGTTTATGATTTCTCATGATATGTAACCCACTACATGATGTTGGTTTAAAGTTTCCATGCTTTAGGCTGCTTAAAAACCTAGATTTATGACATTAGGGTTTCGGCCAAGTAAGAATAAAAGGATTAGAGGAAGTTTAAGAACTTGACAATGCTTGTTTATGATTTCTCATGATATGTAACCCACTATATGATGTTGGTTTAAAGTTTCCATGCTTTAGGTTGCTTAAAAACCTAGATTCATGACATTAGGGTTTCGGCCAAGTAATAATAAAAAGATTAGAGGAAGTTAAAGAACTTAACAATGCTTGTTTATGATTTCTTCATGATATGTAACCCACTATATGATGTTGGTTTAAAGTTTCCATGCTTTAGGTTGCTTAAAAACCTAGAAACATGCTTATAGGTTTTGGCCAAGGCTTGAACATTAGGGTTAGAACCTTAATTATGCTTGCTACGAACCTCATTTGCTATGCTATGTATGTTGTAAGAATTTCATGTTTTAAGTTGTTAAAAGAAGCTAGAATTATGCCTACATGTTTCGGCCAAGATAAGGAATTAGGTTAAGGAGCTACCTAGGGTTTCCCAAATGCTCTCACATGTTATGTTAAGTATTATGAGAACTTAGGATAGTGATTTCATGTTTTTATGTTGCTTGGAAACCTAGGATTCATGCTTATATGTTTCGGCCAAGTGATGATTTAGGGTTGGTAGGAAGTCCAAAACCCCAACCATGCATGATAAAGACTCTTTATGATATGATATGAATTCTATGTCACCATGTTACTAGATATGTGCACTTATGCCATCATGTTATGCTATGCTATATGATATGTGTACTTATGCCATCATGCTATGTTTTCTCTATGATATACCATATGTTATGTGCATGTTATGCCATCAAGTTATGCTTATGCAAGGGTTATGTATGATGAAAAGCCTAAGAGATGCTTCCCTTAAGTTGGGATTAAGAGCACTCTTCATGATAAGACAAGAACAAGATATGCCATGTGATGACAAGAAACATGATATGCTATGATATGATAAGAAGCATGTATGCTATTTTACTTTTGTATGGCTTGTACCGGGGATGAGCTCCTAAGTTGCCCCTAGGTCGATGGTCAATGAAACGGGCCTAGTTAGGGATGAGCTCCTAAGTGCCCCTAGGTCGATGGTCAAGGAAACAGGCCTAGTTCCTAGTAGGTTCAAGATTAACTACCTTGGATCTATTTAGGATGCGTGCAAATTCATGTATGTGGAACAAAACCGGGCCCTCATGTTAAGATTATGTTTAAGTACTTATATGATATATATGTTTTAAAAAGGACATCTTGCATACACTCATTTCATGCTATATGATACATGTTTTCAAAGAACATCTTGCATACACTTATTTCATGTCCTATGATTCCCTTTATGCTTTAGAAAGATGTTTCTTCTAAGATATGTCTATGATGCCTAGATGAACATGCTACTACCTTACGCTTATGCTCTCACATGTGATGCTATGATTTGACTAAATGTGTATGACACTACTTTATGTTAGCATGTGAATGTTCAATCTAGACGTTGGATAAATGAATATGTCACTACTATATGCTTAATTCATGATTCATGGTTTTTGCGAGTAGGAAAGGATCTTACTAAACCTATGTGCTTATAATTCAGTTTTCCTTGTACTGCAGAGAAGGGAAAAGAATGGCTAAACTAAAGGGAGCAGCAGGAAGGGCAAAGATGTGTGTGGAGGTGGCATGGTGGATGAAGATCTGTTATGTGTGTCAACAATTTTATATGTCTTAATTTATGCATGTGAACTATTCTATGTTTTCTACCTTAGGTTTTTGATGATATCTACAATAGAATAACTTGAATCTGTTTGGATACTTATGTTCCCTCTTGTTCCATGTTTAGTATGCTCCATGCCCTAGTAAAAATATCTTGTGTCATGTTTAAGTAGTAGGTGCCGAATCAAGTTATATGCATGAATGCTAGTATGTTCACATGATATGTCTAAAAGATTAGCATGTTAGCATGTTCAATATGTTACATTATTATATTGTTCACATGTCATGTTCAGTTAATATGCATATGAAGAAATTAAATCAAATGTGTCTTCCGCTGCCATGACTTCATATGTATATGTATGTATGTATGTATGTTCTAGTAACCCCGTCCCTTCCTAAGTAGTAGAAGGGCGGGCGTTATAGTTTAGTATCAGAGCAGGTCTGCCTTTCCACACACACACATCAAGCCTCTATCCTGCCGCTCCAAGTAAGAATTTCTATGCCTACTCTATTTCTTTTATGCATGATAAAAAAAATGCTTTAATCTAAGTATGCATGCCTACTCTATTCTTTTAATTATGATAAGGAATGTTTTAGTCTAAGTATGCATGAAGGTAGGGTAGGAATGATGATAACTTATGCTAGTCTTGTTGTCATTTATGAAGATAAGCATGACTAGAAGACACAATACCAGAGTCGATGAGACGGTATCCCCACCTGATCTGATGCATGTAGTCACTGAACTTCAGCGTCAGGTCATTGAACAGCAGCAAGTGATTAATACTCTGATGAATCAGCAGGGGATCCCTGCCACCCCACCAGGGAACCAGAATGCGATGCCAGTTATGTTGGTGCGGTTAGCACTAACGATTTAACCCAGGTTTTGATGAATGACAAATCAGGTTAAGTTAGTTTGTTGTTGTCTGACACTTTGATCGAGTGTGCAGGAGAAGTCCAGACAGGTCGACGGGCTGACCGGATGTCTGGCACGAAGCCCAGCTAGGTCGACGGGCTGACCGGATAGCTGGCGAGAAGTCCAAGCGAGTCAACGGGCTGACCGGACGCTTGGCGGAAAGTCCAGCTAGGTCGACGGGCTGACCAGATAGCTGGCGAGAAGTCCAGACGGGTCGAAGGGCTGACCGGACGTCTGACAGGTAAGTGAGGTAAGTCACTGGAAGGGAGTGACTGTGAGGATGTGTTCCCGGGAAGGGAACATTAGGCGTCGATCCAGCTTAGATCCATTTCGGATATCTAAGTTGAGATCGTGACTAGATTCCGATCTCGGAAAGACGGAATCTAAGTCATACTCTTTGCTATTACTTTGTTGAACTGTAATTATGCTAACACTTTATTTTGTAGGATCTATTTTTGTCTCGGACTAACCTTGTTTTGTAGGAAAGTTGTTCGCTGGAAAAAGGTGGTCCGGGTGCCCGGGAGGCACCCGGGCGCCCTGGAGGCACCCGGGCGCCCTGGAGGCAAAATTTATCCTGACCGCGCATCGCCACTTGGAGCTCGCTGGTTGGACTTGCCACGTCTCACCAGGGCCCCTGGAAGGGATCTAGGGCGCCCCGAGCTTCATATAAAAGATGGGGCAGAGGCAGAAACAAAAATCAACTCAGAACTCTCAGACTGCCTGCTCTACTGCTCTGCGCTCCTGCGACGCTAACGAAGATCCGACGATATACTCCTTTCCTGTTCTTTAATTCTTGTCGGTATTTTCTTTATTTTGCTAGCATTACTGTACCTTAAATTGTAATCATTTTCGAACTGCTAGTAATTGCCCAACGAAAGTACTCACAGAGTACGGGCCTTCGAGTAGGAGTCGTCACAAGCTCCGAACGAAGTAAAATTCATTGTGTCCAATTTTTATTCCGCTGCGTTTATACTCGTTATTTTTCGAATCGATATTCACCCCCCCTCTATCGACATTTCACGATCCAACAAGTGGTATCAGAGCAGGTACCGCTCTGATTTGGTGCAACCACCAATCAGATAGGGGGTGAAAATTTTTTTTCTCCTAATTCTAATATGATATTATTATTATTATTCTGGGAAGTTTTTTATTTTCCTTTTTCTTTCCTCCGTTGAAATTAAATCCATATTGGTGTAACACTAATTTAGATATTCTTATTATCTTTCCCGCATTGCTAATCCAAGACCAAGTCTTGGGATATTCTTTTTTCGTTATTTACTTGTGTGCAGAATGTCTCAACTAGAAGGCTTTAGCACAGTACGTCCTCCCCTATTCAATGGGGATGACTTCTCGTACTAGAAGAAAAGAATGGAAGTATACCTAAAGACAGATTACGATCAGTGGTTTAGCGTTATAAAGGCCTACCGAGCTCCAACCGACAACTCCGGAAATCCACTAGACACAGAACAGTGGACTCCGGACATGAGGAAAAAGGCGTCGACAGAAAACAAAGCGATCAATACGCTACACTGCGGCCTAACACGAGAAGAGCTGAACCGGGTCGGACCACATCAGAATGCTAAAGAATTGTGGGACAAACTGATCGAGTTGCACGAAGGAACAAGCGACGCAAAGGTAACAAAATGAGACCTACTTTTAAATAAAATATTTAATATAAAAATGCAGGAAGGGGAAACGGCAAGTCAACTGCATGCAAGAATCAAGGACGTCCTCAATGGACTCTACGCGATAGGCCACCAGATGGAAAACAGAGATTTAATAAGGTACGCTCTAAATGCTTTTCCTCGTAATAGCTTGTGGGCATCAATCGTAGATGCCTACAAAATTTTGAAAAATTTATCTAAGTTAAAATTAGACGAGCTTTTCTGTGAGTTAGAATTACATGAACAAACTAATGCTGGAGCCGAGAAAGGTATTGCTTTATTTGCAGGCTCATCCAAAGAAAAGAAGAGCAAGCCTGAATCTGAAGAAGATTCTGATCAAGATTCCGAAGACGAAGAACACCTGGTGAACCTGGTAAGAAAAATATTCACCAGGAGAAAAAGAAGCTTCAGCAAGAAGGACCTTCAAAAGATCAGTTCTCCCTCGGAACAAAAGAACGTGACGTGCTTCAGATGCAACAAAAAGGGGCACTACAAGAACGAATGTCCAAGACTGAAATTCGACAAACCGAAGCCAACTAAAAAGAAGGCCCTCAAAGCAACGTGGGACGACTCCTCGGACGAATCGGAGGGAGAAGAGCAGAAACACCAGAGCCACCTCGCGCTGATGGCCCGCGAAGCTGAAACAGAAGACGAGTCGGAAGATGAAGACAGGTCTGAACCCGAATCAAGCCACGAGTCAGTACTCGTTTCCGAAGGCCCAGATGAGGTATATTTTAATTTAAACAAAAAATTCTTTAAAGTTATTTCTTGCTTAAATAGTAAGTTAATTAAAATAGAAAATGAAAACAAATCACTCCTTGAGGAAAATCAAGACCTCAAGGAACAAATAAAGAATTTAAATCCAACTCAAGATATAATACTTGAAGAGAACTCAACATTAAAATCAGAAATTAATAACTTAAAAGAAATACTAGAGCAATTCACTACAAGATCAAAAAATCTAGACTTAATCCTGAACAATCAAAAAGCATGTTATAATAAAACCGGACTTGGATACAAGTCGAATTCAAATAAAACTTTCAAATCGTTAATAACCCAATACAAATCAACTAATCAAGCTTGGGTTCCGAAAGCGTGTTTCACCACGCAAGTAGGAATTAATCAATATTACATACCTAAAGAAAAAATATACTATATTAACTCGAATAAACTAAATCAAAACCCAAAACACAAATCAAAGAAATCAAAATTTAAAAATATTAAAACTCAACAAAATATAAATTATCACCAAGTTAATTATAACTATAAAAGGAATCGACACAAACCTAAAACCAAAATTTAAATTAATGGCCAATAATTCAGGGGGAGGCTCCAGAATAGCTGGCACCTCCAAAACTAACTTACCCGACAGGGTAACCTAAACAAACTAACCCGGCAGGGTAATTAGGATTAGTTAAAAAGGGACCAAGTTTAACTTGAATCATGGTACTGGTGAAGTTTTTGGATGATAGTACGTTAGGGAAGCTTGGGCATCGCATGTCTAGAAAGATATGGTTTCGATCTGGTGCATTTGGCCAAGTGGAACTGACCGAATCTACCCTTAAATGAATCCCAACCAGTTAGACCAAGTTTTAGTACTAAGCTCCGTGGACAGGACTATTCGGAAAACCTCGAAAGGTTGGTTACTTCTAATGACGTCCATGTGGCTCACCAAGCTTAGAAGTTTATCCGAAGAATGCCTGTTTGTAGAGACCAAAGCTAAAACTGAATCTAACACAAGTTAAAACCAAAACTCCATAATTAAAAATCCAATCCATCTCACAAAATTATAGGATTCCCTGATTGACAGCTTAAATCGGGTGAGATGACTAAGAATCAAAATTAAATTTCAAATTGAACTAATTAAATTATATTTCGAATTAATTAAATTAAATTTTGAATTAAATAAATTAAATCTCAAATTAAATTAATTAAATTAAATTTTGAATTTCAAATTAAATTTTGAACTGAATCAGTTAAATTTTAAACTAACCAAATTTTGAATTAAATAACTAAAATGAATTACGATTAATTTACTTTTAATTCTAAAACCAAATTAACCTGAAAAACTATTTTTAAAACTAACCTTAAATCCTACTCATTGTAGCAAACCAAGTGGATTTTGGACAGTGGTTGCTCCAAACACATGACTAGAGATCACACCAAGTTCACTCAACTCACCTACAAAAGCTTAGGAACAGTTGCCTTTGGAAACAATGACAAACTCAAGGTGATCGGAATAGGTAATATTGAACTAAAAATAGATTTCATAATTACAAATGTTCTACTTGTCGAGAATTTTAAATACAATCTCCTGAGTATAAGTCAATTGTGTGATACTAGGTATAAGGTTAAATTTCTATCCACAGAGTGTTTAATCAAACATCTAGATAATCCTACTATAAGCCTAAAAGGTTTTAGAAAAGACAACATCTATGCTATCAACTTAACCACCTCTTCAATTAAGTGTTATTTAACACAAAAAGAAGAAACTTGGTTATGGCATAGGAGAATGTCTCACACCAACTTTAGAAATATAAGCAAATTAAATGGACTAGTGAGAGGCTTACTGAAATTACCTAACCTAGATTCAACCATATGTAATGCTTGTCAACAAGGTAAACAAACAAATTCCACTCACAAACCAACCAATCAACCACAAACCTACTCGATATTAGAACTTCTACATTTAGACCTTTTTGACTCCCATGGGGTCAAATCCATAAATGGAAACTTATACTGCTTAGTAATAATAGATGACTATTCTAGGTTTACTTGGGTTAAATTCTTAAAACAAAAAGATGAAACTTTTGAAATCTTTGTAAACTTTTGCAAACAAATTGAAAACGAAAAAGATATTAAAATTAAAAGAATTAGGAGTGACAACGGGGGAGAATTTAAAAATCATAATTTCAACAAGTTCTGTCTTGAGAATGGCTACCATCATGAATTTTCGTGTCCTAAAACCCCCCAACAAAATGGAATTGTAGAAAGAAAAAATAGAACCTTACTAGAAGCCTCTAGAACTATGTTAAATGAATATAACCTACCTAAATATTTTTGGGCAGAAGCTGTAAGTACAGCCTGCTATGTGCAAAATAGAACAACATTAAATAAAAGACATAATAAAACTTTCTTTGAAATATTTTATAACAAACAACCCAACATAAAATATTTTAAAGTATTTGGGTGTCTAGCCTACATCTTAAATACTAGAGAACACTTAGGAAAATTTACATCTAAAGTAGAAAATGGAATTTTTGTAGGATATTCTCTAAACAGTTGGGGTTACAGAATATATAATAAAATTACGTTAAAAATCGAGGAAACCACAAATGTAAAATTTGAAGAAACCCAAGAACAAACTCAACTTCAACCTATTGAAAATAATAATTCTGAAGAAACCAATCAATCCCTAGATCATGAAGAAGATGAACACACTCAAGCAAATCAACCTCCTAGAACTATAAGAATCAACCCTAACCATCCAACTGATCAAATAATTGGTGACCCAGACCTAAGGGTTCAGACCAGATCATCCTTTAGGAACCTAAGTCAAATTTCCCTGATTTCAAAAATTGAACCAAAAACTGTAGCTGAATCCCTACTTGATCCAGATTGGATCATCGCTATGCAAGAGGAAGTAGCTCAATTTGAGCGTAATGAAGTTTGGGATCTAGTACCACCACCTAAAGATAAGAAAATAATAGAAACAAAATGAGTATTTAGAAACAAATTAAGTGAATCTGGGGAAATTACTAGGAATAAAGCTAGGCTAGTTGCTAAAGGGTTCATTCAAGTTGAAGGACTTGACTACGATGAAACCTATGCCCCAGTAGCCAGATTAGAATCCATTAGAATGTTACTAAGTTATGCAGCCCATAAGGGATTCAAACTATATCAAATTGATGTTAAATCAGCCTTTCTCAATGGACTAATAAAAGAAGAAGTTTATGTAGGTCAGCCTCCTGGATTTGAAAATCTAGAACATCCTGATTATGTTTTTAAATTAAAGAAAGCATTATATGGACTTAAACAAACACCTAGGGCATGGTATGAAAGGCTAACATCTTACTTAACATCCAAAGGATTCAACCAAGGTCAAATTGACCCAACCTTGTTTGTTAAATTACTAAAAAATAACATATTTATAGCACAAATATATGTAGATGATATAATATTTGGTTCAACTAACTCAGACTTTTTAGAAGAATTTATCAACCTAATGGAACAAGAATTTGAAATGAGTTTAGTAGGAAAATTGACATATTTTCTATGATTACAAATTAAACAAACAAATGAAGGAAACTACATTTATCAACATAAATACACTAAAGAATTACTTAAAAAATTCGGAATGGAAAATACAAAAGAAATAAAAACACCCATGGCAGTAAACACAATCTTAGACAATGACCCAAATGGAAAACCAGTAGATCTAAAGTATTATAGAAGTGCAATAGGCAGTCTACTCTACTTAACTGCAAGCCGACCTGATATCTTATTTGCAGTTAGTATGTGTGCAAGATACCAAACCTGTGCTAAAGAATCCCATTTGACTCAAGTCAAAAGGATTTTTAGATATCTTAAGGGAACAACAAACGTAGGAATTTGGTATCCTAGGACTAGTGACTTTGAATTAATAGGATATTCTGATTCAGATTATGCTGGATGCAAATTAGACCGCAAAAGCACAAGTGGTGGATGTCAACTACTAGGCCCATCACTTGTTAGCTGGTTTAGTAGAAAGCAACATTGTGTTGAACTATCTACAACTGAGTCAGAATACATAGCCATAGGAGAATGTGTAGCCCAATTATTATGGATGATGCACACCTTAAAAGATTTCAACTTAAAAATCACAAATGTAAAAGTTTTAATTGACAATATTAGCTCAATAAATCTAACAAAAAATCCAGTGCATCATTCAAGAACCAAACACATTGAAATCAGGCACCACTTTATCAGGGATCATGTTACTAAGGGTGACATTAAGCTCAAATACGTTGAATCCAAGTCAAACTTAGCTGACATATTCACTAAACCACTCCCTGAAAATGAATTTAGTCATTTACGTAGAAAACTAGGAATGTGTCTAATAGACTAGGAGTTTCGAATTTCAAAAATATTTTCAAAAATGATTGTTTTCAACTCATAGGTTCAAACATGTGTCATTTTAAAAACCTTCCTATTTTTTTTAGTTTTTTTTGCTCAAAATGTTTTTTAGCCTTAGACTAGTTCAAAATCCTTAGAGAACATGTACCCATAGGACTAGTTTTGAGCATCTCACCAAAACCCTAGGCTTACCTTACTTGTGTTTGACGAACATAGAAAGGGGTGAGATGCATAGGCCACTTGCCTAAGACTTAAGATGCTTATTTCAGTGCATCAACATAAGTCTGGGCGTTAAATACAAAATATATATTAATCAAGCTAAGGTTGACCTTAACTTGACTAATCAAGTGAAAGCTGCTATCTTTTGATAAGTCAGTCAGTAACAAACTGGTTAGACATTTGATTTAATGTCAGGTTCAGGGGGAGAAATACAACTACTTCAGTCTTTCAAATTAAACTTTAAAATTATTTCTGAAAAAGAATTTTACAAAATCATTTTAAAACTCCTTTATCTACTGTGAATATTTTAAAACTATGTTTGCAAACTAACTCGTATACAATAAGTTGTATTGGGTTTCACTTTTTATTGAAAATTGATTTTTAGATTTAACTTAGTTTTGAAAATTAAATCTAGTTCTCAAAATTTGATTGTACTTAATTTGAAAGTTAAATTTTGCAAAAATTAGTTTTAAAAATTACTTTGTTATTGAAAAATTGTGGAAATTAGATTTTTTCAAAACTTAAGTTTACAAACTAAGCTTCTCAAAATTATTTTTCTTAATCATTCCTTTTTTCAAAACTGATTTTGAAAATTACTTTGAAACTAATTTTGAAAATTGATATTCTTGATAGAGTGAGACCACGAAGTGCATGACCATGCCCAAATGAGTCAATATGAGATATTGAGCTCATTTGATTGAGTGAGTCTACTTGGGGTTCAAGATTTAGATTGATTAGAGGATGACACAGTCTATGCATCATATTGATCAATCTAGATGTCTAGGATAGAAGGACAATGTCATATATTGTGAGGAGTCACAATTAGTAGTCACAAGGTGATGTTGGATCTCAACATTCTTATAACTTGGGTAGTAATGATGTGTTGCTAGATGCCGCTCATTACTTATGCTTCTAAATGGGTTTAGGAGCATTGCCAACGTTATAAGAACCTATAGGGTCACACACAAAGGACAATTAGATGGAGATTAGGTTCATATGATGAACCAAGAGGATTAGATTCATGTGATGAATCAAATTGGATTAAGAGTAATCCGAATTGAACTAATTGAGTTGGACTCAAGTTGATTCATGTGTTCAATGAGTCTAATTTAGATTATGACTCATTGAATCAATTTAATTAAATGAATTAGATTCATTATATTAAATTGGCTTGAATCAAATGGTTGGATTTAATCAACCATGGGAGTAATGAAGTCAAGTTTGACTTGACTTGAGAGGAAGATGAAGGGTCAAGTTTGACTTGACCATTTGACACCACATTGGTGAGTTGGCAAAGAGTGGGCCAATAATGATGTGCCACATCATCAAGGCTAGCATATGTGTATGCCACCTCTTGAGGGAGACCAAGAGTTGTGACTCTTGGTATCCCATGGAGGTTTAAAAGCTTTCTTTTCAATGTGGCCGGCCACTTAATTCTTCTTGGGAGTTTTCATTTGGTGAGTAACTTCCTTCTTCTTCCTCTCTTCTTGCTCTCCCTCTCCTCCTCCTTGGACGAACCATCTAAGGTGCTAGCACACCTTTGTTTGGTCTTCTCCTCCTAGTTTGTTCGTGTGGATACTTCTAGAGGATCGTACACTTGACGATCTCGAGATCCGGCGAACCTTTGGACGAGCGGGATTGCGAAGGGCTTCGCATCAAGGGTATAAGTCTTAACCATGTAGTTCTAGTGTAGATCTAGATGAAAGAAACTCGTACTCGTAAAAATTTTGTTTTATTTTACTTTGCACGGATCCGGTGGCATGGGAATCGGGGTTTCCGCAATGCGAAAAAATGGTTTTTGCGGCCCGAAATTCCCAACAGTGGTATCAGAGCCATGTGCGAAGTCTTGTACGAGTTTAGTTTGAATTTTTATGAAAAATTTAGGCTCTATAACTTTCTATAAATTTAGGTTTTTTATGGTTTTTATGAGTATTTTTCTCGTAGAAGCGAAGCACAAGTGTTTCGACACTTGTAGGCTTCGACTACCGAGAAGATTTTTCCAAAACGGAAAGGTTTCGCCCCAAATCATTTTGGGATAGTGGACTAAGGCACTGTAGGATCGCTTAGGAACACTCGCGATGGTTATATTGCGGGTAGGGGCGCTGCCCCTTACCCCGCAAGGGGATTCATTCCGCGATTGCGCCCGAAAATCGTTAATCGGGACCGCCAGGAATTTTTACTCATAAAATTGTAAAAAAATAGTATTAAAATTACAGAAAATTATGGAAATTACATAATTTAGAATTATATATAATTTGTGATGGTCATGGCCCAAAAGACCCAATTTGATTGGAATATTTGTGTTATAATTCATATTACGGCCTGCGCGCCGTCATTTGTGTTGTGTGTGCTGTATACTTGATACGCGACCTGCGCGTCATGCTTTTATCCATTTATTCTTGTTGTAAATTATTTTAGACTCGAATGTAACTCGAGTTCCAAAATTTTAATGTACAAAATTGGAGCGGTGGAACGTCCACTCGAGACGGAGTTACGAGGAGGGCGCGAGCAACACAAGGTGGTCAAAGGGAGGAGCTTGGAGAAGCTGTTGACCCTAGGTTGACCATCCGATCTTCTCATTGGCTTGAGAAAATCGTAGTAGGGCCATGACTAATCACAAATAATTTAATTAATTGCTTGTGTGTGTATGTGTGATGCATGCTAGCATAGTAATTAATTAGTGCCTAACGATTAGATTTGATCTAAATCGTGTACAAGATGCACCCTAATGATTAGATTAGATCTAAATTGAGTATTTGATACACATCGACGATTAGATTAGATCTAAATTGCATCAACTCGATATGCCTACCATGCCGTGATACCTATCACTACCTCGTTCACATGTGTTGTTGAATCTGCCAAAGCAGAGCAACACATATTATCTTGGTAGGGTACGGAGGGACAATCTTGGTCCCGCCTATCTACGCATGGGTGAGTACAACTCAATTAGATTGAGTAACTAGTTAACTCGGTTGGATCGATGAAAACTAATGTCATATTTCCAACGGTTGGAATATAGGACATAATGACATTTATATTAATTCTTGGGCGTATTAGCCAAAGCTAACTCAAGTTTTAATTTAACTGCGGATAATGATCCTATAAACAAGAGTTGCATAGAGATATAATTGGTAAATCGTTACCTACCGATCATACTAAGTCTTGGGCATATTAGCCAAAGCTAACTCAAGGGTTAGTATGATGTGGATCTTGTCCCACATGAATTATAGAATTCAGTGGGAGCATCATTTAATTAAAGGCCTAATTAAATGATTACTAGAATATGATGTTTATTTATTTTCTGTATTTTTCTGTTGTAGATAACCATGACGTCAAACATGAACACCTTCTCTCTGCATTCTGTCCTTGACAAGGACAAGCTAAACGGAGTAAATTTCCTGGACTGGTATAGGAATCTGAGAATAGTTCTCACCCAGGAACGTAAACTGTACGTTCTGGAGCAGCCCATTCTGGAGGCTCCTCCTGCCAATGCCACGCGAGCAGACAAAGATGCTTACAAGAAGCATCAAGATGATGCATTAGATGTATCATGTCTAATGCTCACGACCATGAACACTGAGCTTCGAAAGCAACATGAGTTAATGGGTGCTTATGATATGGTTGAACATCTTCGTCAACTATATCAAGGACAAGCGCGACACGAGAGATTTTAGATCTCAAGGGCACTATTTCAGTGCAAGATGTCAGATGGGGCTCCCGTAGGTCCATATGTACTCAAGATGATTGGGTACATAGAAAACCTACAGAGGTTGGGGTTCCCACTTGGCCAAGAGCTGGCCACTGATCTGATCTTGCAGTCCTTGCTAGATGGCTATAGTCAATTTGTTCTAAATTATAACATGAATGAAATTGACAAGCCACTGCCCGAGCTGCTTAGCATGTTAAGAACTATTGAGCTCAACCTTAAGAAGGTTAAGCCTAACTCTGTTCTGATGGTTCAGAAACATAAGGGCAAGGGCAAGCCCAAAGGCAAGGGAAAGTCCCAAGCCAAGGGCAAAGGCAAGGCACTGAAGCCTAAAGGAGGGGTCGCCAAGGATGCTACCTGTTTCCACTGCGGTCAGACCGGGCACTGAAAGAGGAACTGCAAGATGTACCTGGAAGATCTTAAGAAGAAGCGAAGTGAGACTTCCACTTCAGGTATATATGTTATAGAAGTCAATCTATCTATTTCGTCATCATGGGTATTAGATACCGGTTGTGCTTCTCACATTTGTACTAATGTGCAGGCGCTGAGAAATAGCAGGGCATTGACGAAGGGCGAGATGGACCTACGAGTAGGCAATGGAGCACGGGTTGCTGCTGTTGCTGTAGTAACTTATCATCTATCTCTGCCCTCTGGGCTTGTATTAGAATTAGATGAATGTTGTTATGTGCCTGCTTTAACTAAGAACATAATTAATTTCAGTTTCTTGTTTGGACAAGAAAGGTTTCTCTTTTATAATAAAGGACAAATGTTGTTCTGTCTATTTAAAAGATATGTTCTATTGTAGTGCACCTCTGATGAACGGACTCTACATTCTAGACCTTGAAAGCCCTATCTATAACATAAATACCAAGAGGTTCAAGTCAAATGACATGAACCAAACCTATCTTTGGCACTATCGCTTAGGCCATATAAATTGACTAGCGCTTATCCCAGCTCCATAAGGATGGTTTGCTGGACTCATTTGATTTTGAATTTTATGAGACGTGCGAGTCATGCCCACTAGCAAGATGACCAAGACTCCCTTTAGTGGGCACAGCGAAAGAGCGACTGATTTGTTAGGACTTATACATAGTGATGTATGTGGCCCTTTCAATATCGCTGCTAGAGGCGGTTATAGGTACTTCATTACATTTACTGATGACTTCAGTAGATATGGTTATGTGTACTTGATGACACATAAGTCTGAATCCTTTGAAAAGTTCAAAGAATTCAAGAATGCAGTACAAAACCAGCTTGGCAAGAGTATTAAGATACTTTGATTAGATCGAGGTGGGGAATACCTTAGCCATGAGTTTCGTGACTATCTAGCTGAGTGTGGGATTCTATCCCAACTCACTCCTCCTAGACCACCACAGTGGAATGGTGTATCTGAAAGGAGGAATCGTACCCTATTAGATATGATACGGTCTATGATGAGTCACACAGATCTTCCTACATTTCTTTGGGGCTATGCTCTAGACACGGCAGCTTTTATACTCAACCGAGTTCCATCCAAGGCCGTGATAAAGACACCATATAGGATATGGACTGGGAGAGATGCCCATGTGTTTTTTATGAGGATTTGGGGTTGTAAGGCTTACGTTCGATGTCAAGTCTTAGACAAATTAGGACCCAAATCCGACAAGTGCTACTTTATTGGATATCCCAAGGAAACTAAGGGATATTACTTCTACATTCCCAGTCAGCACAAGGTAGTTGTGGCAAAGACTGGGGTCTTTCTAGAAAGGGATTTTGTTTCTAGAAAAACTAGTGGGAGTGCGTTCGATCTTGAAGAAGTTCAAGATGTGGACCATAGCACTAAAGCCTCGATGGAAGTTGAACTGGAACCACAAAGAGTTGTGGATGATGTTGTTTCACAAAGAGTTGAGGAACAATAACCAGTTCAAGTAGACATACCTCTTCGCAGGTCTGATAGGGTACGTCGTCAGCCTGAGAGATACTCTTTTCTCTTGTCTGACCATGATGACGTTGTGCTCATAGAGGATGAGCCTACCACCTATCAGGAAGCTGTGATGAGACCAGACTCCGAGAAATGGCTAGAGGCCATGAGATCCTAGATGGAATCCATGTACACTAACCAAGTATGGGCTTTAGTTGATCCACTTGAAGGGGTAAAACCCATAGGGTGTAAGTGGGTCTTTAGGAGAAAGACTAACATGGATGGACTTATCTATAAGGGTCGCTTGGTAGCTAAAGGTTTCAAGCAGATTCATGGTATTGACTATGATGAAACCTTTTCTCCAGTAGCGATGTTTAAGTCCATTCGGATCATGCTTACTATTGCAGTATACCATGACTATGAGATATGGCAGATGGATGTCAAAACCGTGTTTTTGAATGGAAACCTACTCGAGGATGTGTACATGACACAACCTGAGGGTTTTGTAGATCCACAGCATACTAGTAGAGTATGCAAGCTGCATAGGTCCATTTATGGACTAAAGCAAGCTTCTCGGAGCAGGAATCTTCGATTCGATGATATAATCAAACAGGTTGATTTCATCAAGAATGAAAATGAACCTTGTGTCTACAAGAAGGTTGTAGGGGATATAGTTGTCTTCCTCATATTGTATGTGGATGACATACTACTCACTGGGAAAGACATCCCTTTACTACAGTCTGTCAAGACTTAGCTAGGGACATGTTTCTCAATGAAGGACTTAGGTGAAACATCCCGCAATATAGGGATACAGATCTATAGAGATAGATCTAAGAGATTGCTTGGCCTAAGTCAGAGTACATATATTGACAAGGTACTCCTTCGGTTTGCCATGCAGAACTCCAAGAAGGGATTTCTGCCGATGTCACATGGCGTGAGTCTTTCGAAGACTCAAAGTCCCTCTTCTAGAGAGGAGAGAGACCGCATGGATCAGATCCCTTATGCCTCAGCTATAGGATCTGTCATGTACGCCATCCTATGTACTCGACCTGATGTCTCGTATGCTTTGAGCATGACGAGCAGATACCAGTCAGATCCAGGTGAAAGTCACTGGATAGCGGTATAGAATATTCTTAAGTACTTGAGAAGGACTAAAGAATATTTCTTGATATATGGAGGCCATGACGAGCTAGCTGTAAAGGGTTACAGTGATGCCAGCTTCCAGACCGACCAGGATGATTATCGAACGCAGTCAGGGTTCGTGTTTTGCATAAATGATGGTGCTGTGAGCTGGAAGAGTTCGAAGCATGACACATACTACGGCGCTTCCATCTCATTCGAGAGATTATCGAGAGAGGAGATGTAAAGATTTGCAAAGTACCTACAGAGGCTAACATCGCAGATCCCTTGACCAAGGCTTTGGCACAGAGGAAGCATGATGGTCACACTAGTTCATTGGGGCTTAGAGCCTAGACTGATTGGCACTAGTGCTAGTGGGAGATTATTAGTTAGAGCCCTAGAGCCAATCATTTGATGATTGTTGTATGGACTCATTGTATTATATTCTTATATATAAAGACATTTGGTTTTTTGGTTATTATGCTTACTTGTATTGGTGCCAAATAAACTAAGTATAATAGCGTCCTTGAGTAGTGAGTTCTTACCTATATCAATCTGTTAGTTGAACCGATAGTGAGATGATATAGGGAACACTACTCTTAATCATTCCTAGTCGAGTATTAACATTCAGGGACAATGTTAATACGACGAGACTAGCATGTAGGTCAACTCGATGACTTGATCTCACAAGTCATGGATATAGAGATATCAAGTTGACACATGGGTATGCATTGGAGAATGTATACTGAATGCCCCGCCATGAGAAAGTATCATGGATCATTATATGAGTGTCATATACTTTCTCATGTGGCTATTATTATGACTACTAATCCTTGGACCTGAAGTAACCATGGTTACCTACATAAGGAGTTATGTACTTTGATTTCGTGAAACGTCACCCGTAACTCGGTGGACTATAAAGGTGATTACTGGGTATGGAACGAATTATGAAGAGGGATGTGAGTGATGTAGATGGGATCTATCCCTCCTATATGACGGGAGCGACATCGATATTCTTGATAGAGTGAGACCACGAAGTGCATAGCCATGCCCAAATTAGTCAATATGAGATATTGAGCTCATTTGATTGAATGAGTCTACTTGGAGTTCAAGATTTAGATTGATTAGAGGATGACACGGTCTATGCCTCATATTGATCAATCTAGATGTCTAGGATAGAAGGACAATGCCATATACTGTGAGGAGTTACAATTAGTAGTCACAAGGTGATGTTGGATCTCAACATTCTTATAACTTGGGTAGTATGGATGTGTTGCTAGATACCGCTCATTACTTATGCTTTTAAATGGGTTTAGGAGCATTGCCAACGTTATAAGAACTTATAAGGTCACCCAAAAAGGATAATTAGATGGAGATTAGGTTCATATGATGAACCAAGAGGATTATATTTATGTGATGAATCAAATTGGATTAAGAGTAATCCTAATTGAACTAATTGAGTTGGACTCAAGTTGATTTATGTGTTCAATGAGTTTAATTTAGATTATGACTCATTGAATCAATTTAATTAAATGAATTAAATTCATTATATTAAATTGGCTTGAATCAAATGGTTGGATTTAATCAACCATGGGAGTAATTAAGTCAAGTTTGACCTGACTTGAGAGGAAGATGAAGGGTGAAGATTGACTTGACCATTTGCCACCTCATTGGTGAGTTGGCAAAGAGTGGGCCAATAATGATGTGCCACATCATCAAGGCTAGCATATATGTATGCCATCTCATGAGGGAGACCAAGAGTTATGACTCTTGGTATCCCATGGAGGTTTAAAAGCTTTCTTTTCAATGTGACCGGCCACTTAATTCTTCTTGGGAGTTTTAATTTGGTGAGTAACTTCCTTCTTCTTCCTCTCTTCTTGCTCTCCCTCTCCTCCTCCTTGGCCGAACCATCTAAGGTGCTAGCACACCATTGTTTGGTCTTCTCCACCTAGTTTGCTCGTGTGGATACTTCTAGAGGATCGTACACTTGACGATCTCGAGATCCGGCAAACCTTTGGACGAGCGGGCTTGCGAAGGGCTTCGAATCAAGGGTAAAAGTCTTAAACATGTAGTTCTAGTGTAGATCTAGATGAAAGAAACTCGTACTCGTAAAAATTTTGTTTTATTTTACTTCGCATGGATCCGGTGGCATGGGAATCGGGGTTTCCGCAACGCGAAAAAATGGTTTTTGTGGCCCGAAATTCCCAACAGTCATTGTGACTTAGCATAGGGACGACCAATGATGATATGCCACATCATCATGGCAACTTCATGGTATGCCACCTCATGAGGGAAACCAAGAGTCTTGAGTCTTGAGATTCCATAGAGATTACAAACCTCATTGAAGTGGCCGACCACTTTTAGTGATGGAATGAATTGATTTTTCATTCATGGCATCATCTTCTTCCTTCCTCTCTTATTCTCTTCTCTCCCTCTCATCCTTGCCGAGACTCCTTGGGGTGCTAGCACACTCTAAGGTTTCCTCTCCATCTCTTGTTCGTGTGGACACTTCTAGAGGTGTGTACACTTGAACACACTTGAGATCCGACGCACCTTGGATGAGCGGGATTTGCGAAGGGCTTCGCTTCAAAGGTATACTCACTTTCTAGTAGATCTAGTGTAGATCTAGGATAGGAAACATGTACATGAAAACTTTTATATGTCTTTGCACGGATCCGTGGCAAGACTTCGGGGTTTCCGCAATGCAAAAAGCGATTTTTACGGTCCGAAAGTCCCAACACCAACATAGGTGATAGGAGATTGCTTGCTCCTAATCATCCATTTTGTCAAAAAAAAAGTGGTTTAATGGGAAACAAGAGAGTAAAGGGAAACCTAGACCTTTGAATGAGTTAGAAATTGTTAATGCATTGAAAGATATTGAAAATGACTGGGGTAAAAAGAAAAAGGGTGAGACTGTCAACACTTTGAGGAAAAAGAGGAAGAAACTGGAGATTTCAAAAAAGGTACAAAAACCAGTTCAAAGGTGGAAGAAATAGTCATTTTTTTCAATTTACCATATTGGAGTGTAAGTTATTTTTCACCCTATTCATTAGCTTTTACAATTTATTATTTTTTGTTCCTAAATTGTGTTATAATATTCTGAACTAACACTATAAAACATGTTGATGTTTACCTTTAGGGCCTCTTGCTACATCATAACTTAGATGTGATGCATGTTGAAAAGAATGTCTGCAAGAATATCATAGGCACATTGTTAAACTTGAAGACAAAATCCAAAGATGGTGTGAATGCTCGCAAAGATTTGGCACACTTAAAAATTAGATAAGAATTACATCCTCAAGAAAAAGGAGAAAATAAATATCATTTGCTCGCTGCACTGTACACATTTTCTAAAAAAGAAATGGATGTGTTTTGCACTAGGTTGAAAAAAATAAAGTTACCCGACAAATATAGTTTAAATATTAGTAATTGTGTTTCTGTAGAAGAGAGTAAGCTTATTGGGCTGAAATCCCATGATTGGCATGTTCTAATACAACAATTACTATTAGTAGCATTGAGAAATCTTCTACCGAAAGGTCCACGTAATGCTATATTTCTGTTGGGTGCATTTTTACAATGAATTATGTCAAAGAGTATTATTAGACAGGAACCGTTTAGAACAACTCGAGGAGAATATTGCTAAAATTCTATGCATGTTGGAAAGGTATTTTCCACCTGCTTTCTTTACCATCTCAGTTCACTTGACAATTCATTTAGCAAGAGATACTCGTTTGTGTGGGCCAGTCCAATTCCGTTGGATGTATCCATTTGAAAGGTAATAAATAATAATTATTCTTTTTTATAAATTTTATATTATAAAACGATTTAGATTTTGCCATCAACACATTTTTCATTTCAAGTTTGGTTTGTCATTTAGATTTATGAAAACACTAAAAAGGCATGTGAAGAATCAGGCATGACCAGAAGGATACATAGCTGAGTGTTACCTCGCAGAAGAACGAATGATATTTTGTAGTGCTTATATAAAAAAGGCTTCTAGTATTGGTGTTCATTCTAATAGGAACGATGATTTAGAAGATGGATTATTAGAAGGCCGCCTAATTTCTAATGGGAAAGAAAAGATTTTAGAGGACCACTTGTTGCAAGCTGCACATCGATATATCCTATTCAATACTGCAGAAGTTGAACCTTACTTACAGTGAGTGTAGATAATTTCATATTATTAGTCTTGATCTATTACATATCTTATGTATTCTAACATCTCCCTTCAATGATTTTAAATAAGATGCACATTGATGAGCTTAAACAAACAAATCATCGTTTCTCAAGTAACGAAACATTGTTACAAAAGAAACATATGGAAATATTTGCTGAATGGTTATTGATACGGGTTATAATAGATCGGTCGAGCGAGTGAAGGAGGGGTTTAAGTCCAAAAAGATAGGAAAGGTATATCGCTATCGAATAAAGGGTGAGCGAGCATCCTAGCACTCATATATACTCGATCGAGCAAAGCCCGCTTGAGCATAAAGGAATTTAAACCTTATATAATATTCTCAGTATATTACCGGCCAACCACAGGCTGAGTGAGTGTCTCAGCGCTCATATATGCTCGATCAAGCAATGCCCGCCTGAGCATAAAGGCATTTAGCCTTATATAATATTTTCAGTATATTACCGGCCGATCACAGTCCGAGTGAATGTCTTAGAGCTTATATATGCTCGACCGAGCAAAGCCCACCCGAGTATAAAAGCATTTAGCTTTATATAATATTCTCAATACATTACCGACCGACCGCAGGCTGAGTGAGTACCCCAGCGCTCATATATGCTTGACCGAGCAAAGCCCGCCTGAGCATAAAAGAATTTAGCCTTATATAATATTCTCAGTATATTATCGATCGAACGCAGGCCGAGTGAGCGCTCCCACGCTCATAAATGCTCGACCGGGCAAAGCCCATCGGAGCTTAAAGGAATTTAGCCTTATATAATATTCTCAATGCATTACCGCCCGATCGCAGGCTGAGCGAGCACCCACATGCTCATATATGCTCGGCCGGGCAAAGCCTGCCCGAGCATAAAGGCATTTAGCCTTATAATATTCTCATCATCTTACCGGCCGACAACAAGTCGAGTGAGCACCCTCTCACTCATATACGCTCGGCCGGGCAAAGCCCGTCCGAGTATAAAGAAATAGTCAACAGAAGATAATCCTAACATACGACCAACATGAACGACCGACTGAGACATATTTAACAGGAGGAATTTTGAATAGTATATACGACCAATTTGAACGAATGGTTGAAACATATTCAACCAAAAATGGTTTAAACAATATATACGACCGGCTTGAACGGTCGGCTGAGACATATTTAACAGGTGATCTTTTGAACAGTATATATGAACGACTTGAATGAACAGCTAAAACATATTCAACAGGAAATGGTTTAAACAATATATATGGCCGGCTTGAATGACAGATCGAGACATATTTAATAAGAGGTATTTTGAACAGTATATATGGTTGGCTTGAATGATTGGTCGAGACAAATTTAACAGAAAGCATTCTCCACAGTATGTGTGGTCAGCTTGATCGACTGGCCTAAACATGCTTAGCAGAATATTTGACAGGAAATATCTTCTAGAAGCTTCTTCAATTATGATGACATGTTATAAACGACAAAACGAGTACATCTGGGGTACAAAACAGATTTCTTAAAGGATTATTGCACAAAGTATAGAAGATGACTTCATCTCTTAACAAACCCTAATGAACCGGGGACCACCTCACGACTACGGAGGTCACGTGAGGTGGTATAAAAGGGGGATCTTCTCCGTTGGCAGTGGTACGAAAGTTCTAGAATTTGAACTCTGTTTTTCACTTCAATTACTGTTCTTCTTCTGCTTCTTCTTCTGGGATCTTTGAGAGGAACTGACTTGAGCATCAGAGGGCCTAGCTGTTGGGTTTTTCGGGCCGCAAAAACCGCTTTTTCGCGTCACGGAAACCCTGAAACTCCCTAGACAACGGATCCGTGCAAAGAAAAATTTTCGAAAAAACTACGAGTACGAGTTTACCTAGATCTACACTTAGATCTACATGGAGAAAATCTTATACCTTCGATGCATGCCCTTTTCAAATCCCGCTCGTCCAAGGAAGTGCCGGATCTCAAGATTGTCAACGTAGACAATCCTCTTGAAGTATCTACACGAACAAGAAATGTTCTCTAACACTCAAGGATGGAGAAGAGAACACAACAAGTGTGCTAACACTTCTTGATGCTCTCGGATGGGTTTATAAGAAGAAGAAAGGAAAAGAAGAGAACACACTCCTCTAAAAAATCTCTATGTGACTTTCACTAACCATTATTCTTGGATTAGACTCAATCTCCTTTCTTCTCCCTTGCTTGAAACCCACGACAAAGAGAAGAGAAGGAGCAAAAAGAGAGCTTGAGGAAGAAGATGATGTGAATGTGAGTGAATGAAAAATTTATTTTCATTCAAAACCAAAAAGGTAACCCCCATTCTCATTAAATGTGGCCATTAAAGAGAATAGATTTGTAACCCCCATGAGGGGGCACACTTTGATGATGTGGCACATCATCATTAGTCCTCCTAATGCCAAATCACTAATGATGTGGCAAATAGTCAAGTCAAACTTGACTCTTCCTCTTCCTCTCAAGTCAAGTCAAACTTGACTTAATCTCTCTCATGGTTGATCTAATCCAACAATTTAATTCAAGCCAATTTAATATAATGAATCTAATTCATTTAATTAAATTGATTCAATGAGTCATAATCTAAATTAAACTCATTGAACACATGAATCAACTTGAGTCCAACTCAATTAGCCCAATTAAGATTACTCTTAATCCAATTTGATTCATCACATGAATCTAATCCTCTTGGTTCATCATATGAACCTAATCTCCATCCAGTTGTTCTTTGTGTGTGACCCAATAGGTTCTTGTAACGTTGGCAATGCCTCTAAACCCATTTAGGACCATAAGTAATGAGCGGTATCTAGATATACATCATTACAACCCAAGTTACAAGAATGTTGAGATCCAACATCACCTTGTGACTACTAATTGTGACTCCTCACAATATATAACATTGTCCTTCTATCCTTGACATCTAGATTGATCAATATGAGGCATAG
Source organism: Zingiber officinale (assembly GCF_018446385.1). Classification (NCBI taxonomy): domain Eukaryota; kingdom Viridiplantae; phylum Streptophyta; class Magnoliopsida; order Zingiberales; family Zingiberaceae; genus Zingiber; species Zingiber officinale. The sequence goes on along the minus strand of NC_055987.1, from coordinate 80,865,459 downwards.
ACCGTGTCATCCTCTAATCAATCTAAATCTTGAACTTCAAGTAGACTCATTCAATCAAATGAGCTCAATATCTCATATTGACTCATTTGGGCATGGCCATGCACTTCGTTGTCTCACTCTATCAAGAATATCGATGTCGCTCCCGTCATATAGGAGGGATAGATCCCATCTACATCACTCACATCCCTCTGCATAATTCGTTACATACCCAGTAATCGCCTTTATAGTCCACCCAGTTACGAGTGACGTTTGACGAAACCAAAGTACATAATTCCTTATGTAGGGAACCATGGTGACTTCAGGTCCAAGGACTAGTAGTCATACTAATAGCCACATGAGAAAGTATATGACACTCATATAATGATCCATGATACTTTCTCATGGCGGGACATTCAGTATACATTCTCCAATGCATACCCATGTGTCAACTTGATATCTCCATATCCATGACTTGTGAGATCAAGTCATCGAGTTGACCTACATGCTAGCCTTATTGTATTAACATTGTCCCTGAATGATAATACTCAACTAGGAATGATTAAGAGTAGTGTTCTTTATATCATCTCACTATCGATTCAACCAATCGATTGATATAGGTAAGAACCTTCTACTCAAGGACGCTATTATACTTAGTTTATTTAGCACCAATACAAGTAAGTATAATAACCAAAACAAATACCTTTATTTATTTAAGAATATGATACAATAAGTTCATAATACAATCATCAAATGATTGGCTCTAGGGCTTTAACTAACAATCTCCCACTAGCACTAGTGCCAATCAGTGTAAGCTCTACGCCCCAATGACCTAGTGTGACCATCATGCTTTCTCTGTGCCAAAGCCTTGGTCAAGGGATCTGCGATATTAGCCTCTGTAGGTACTCTGCAAATCTTCACATCTCCTCTGTCGATAATCTCTCGAATGAGATGGAAGCGCCGTAGTATGTGTTTGGTCCGCTGGTGTGAGCGAGGTTCCTTAGCTTGTGCTATAGATCCTGTTGGAGTGTATACTGAAAGCCTAAGCTTTGTAAACATTCATTATGAATAAAGAATCACATTTGGTCTAATTATCTACATTTGTTTGTAGTTGTTCATTTAATTTATATTGTAGATAACATAGTATGTGGTGTCACATACAGAAGATGATGTTATCAGTACCTTATAAATTATAAACAGTAGCTCACGACCAGAATGGAAAGGAACAAACCATTAGAAGGTCGTAGTGTAATTAGGTATTAGTTTATCTTGACTATATAATTTCACTAGTACACTCAGAGTGTATTGAGTAGGACCATTTGAGGTCGTTCCTTTTATACTGACTTTATAAAGGAACAAAGACCTCAGTTATTATGGAAGTGTGTGCTCTTAATCCTAATATAATAACAAGCACATATGTTTGATATTTATTTCTTTAATTTATCAATGGGTGAGATTTAGTTCGATGAATCAATAAACCCGATAAATTGGGAAATGGTATCACTCATAGTGTGTGTTGTTGATTATAGAAGGAAACTGTGTCCTAGTGATACTAGGTTGATAATGTCCTCAAGAGGAGCTCATAAAGATTATCATGTTAAACCCTGCAGGTGGACTTAGTCCGACATGATAATAAGGTTGAGTGGTACTACTCTTGGACTTAGATATTAATTAAATGAGTTGTCAGTAACTCACTTAATTAGTGGACATTCGATATCTTAAACACAGGGACTAACACACTCATAATAAGAAGGAGCCCAAAATGTAATTTGGGATTGGTGCGGTAGTTCAATGATAGTTCTCTAGTGGAATGAATTATCATTGATAAAATTAAGTTGTGTGTTGGGCGAACATGGGATGCTTATTTTATCGGGAGACCAAAACCAATTCCTCCTCTCGGTCCCTATCGTAGCCTCTTATTTATAGAGTACTATACCCACATATACCCACCTTCTATACCCACCTAATGCTAGCTTGGGAACCAAGCTAGGGCCTAAGCTTGGTTTAAGGTGGCGGCCCTAGCTTGAACCCAAGCTAGTAGGGCCGGCCATAATTAATTAAAAGAAAATTTAATTTTAATGTTTATTATTATGTGGAAGATTTAATTTAAAGAGAATTAAAATTAAAATATCTCTCTTGTAAAAGATTTACAAAGATTAAAGAAAGAGATTAGATCTCTTTCCTTATTTGTAGATTGGAGATGTTTTTATTTTCTCTTTAAAATTATTCACATGTTAATAAAATTAAAATTATAGATATTTCCTTTTATTAACCATGAAGAGATTTTAAAGAGAAATTTTATTTTTAAAATTTCCGAAACAAATAAGGAAAGTTTTAATTGTTGATTGAAACTTGTCCAATTTGCTACCTATTGATTTGGTCGTTCATTATTGTTTAATTAGGGAAATATTATTTTATTTTTCTCAATTAAATCATGTCAAGGAAATTAAGGAAAATTTATTGTAATTAAATTTCCTAATTTACCTAGGCCAAGGAATATAAAAGAAGGGGTGAGGTGCCTTCACAAGACACAACATCTATTATTCCTCTCCTCTTTTGTTCCTTGGTGTGGCCGGCCATCATCTCCTTCTCTTCCTCTTGTGGTGGCCGAACCTCTCTCTCTCCCTTGGAGTTCTTGTGGTGGCGGATACTACTCGGAGAAGAAGAAGAAGGAGAGAAAGCTAGCATCTCTTGAAGCTTGGTTAGTATTTTGGTTTTTCTCCTTGGTAAAGCTTTTCTTTGTGGCCGAACCTTGCTTGGCGGAGAAGAAGGTGGTTGGTGGTTTCTCATCTTGGAAGATCGTTGCCCACACAACGTCCGAGGTTAGAAGAGGAATACGTTAGAAGATCAAGAGGTTTTTCTACAAGGTATAACTAGTAATTTCTATTTCCGCATCATGCTAGTTATTTATGGAAATAATACCAAATACAAGAGGCTTACGTTCTAGTATTTCGAATATGTTTTTTCGAAGTTGTGTTCTTTTGTTTCTTTCTTTTCCTTGTGATTTGATTGTTCTCTTTGGTTAACCTAAAGTTATTTTAGGAAATTAAATATTAGCTTTCTATTAAAGGTTTTGTCTAGTCGGTGGTGGTTGCTCCCATATCCAAGAAGGCCATGTGCCTCGCCACGTCAGTACTGGGAACCTTTTATGGAAATTAATATTTAATGGAATTAATAACTTAAGGAGACTTGGGTCGAACGTGTTAAGTTCCGCAGGAGATCCAAGTCAAAACCTAAAAGAACAAATAGATTAAGTTTTGGATCAAACGTGTTAAGTTCCGCAGGCGATCCAAAATTTAATTTAAAAGAACACATGGTAGCTAGGAAAAGGTTCAGACCTTTGTATAAAATTTTTGTACAGTGGAACCTATAGGTTTTCCGAGTAGCAACCAACAGATCCATTGTTGTCACAATAGAGCTCAATAGGGTCAGCAATGCTAGGAACCACCCCAAGTTCAGTGATGAACTTGCGAATCCAAACTGCCTCCTTTGCTTCCTCTGATGCAGCAATATACTCGGCCTCTGTCGTAGAATCAGCTACTGTTTCCTGCTTCGAATTCTTCCAGCTCACAGCACCACCATTTATGCAAAACACAAACCCTGACTGCGATCGATAATCATCCTGGTCGGTCTGGAAGCTAGCATCACTGTAACCCTTTACATCTAGCTCATCATCGCCTCCATATATCAAGAAATATTCTTTAGTCCTTCTTAAGTACTTAAGAATATTCTTGACCGCTATCCAGTGACTTTCACCTGGATCTGACTGGTATCTGCTCGTCATGCTCAAAGAATATGAGACATCAGATCGAGTACAAGCATGGCGTACATGATGGATCCTATGGCTGAAGCATAAGGGATCTGATCCATGCGGTCTCTCTCCTCTCTAGAAGAGGGACCTTGAGTCTTCGAAAGACTCACGCCATGTGACATCGGCAGAAATCCCTTCTTGGAGTTCTGCATGGCAAACCGAAGGAGTACCTTGTCAATGTATGTACTCTGACTTAGGCCAAGCAATCTCTTAGATCTATCTCTATAGATCTGTATCCCTAGAATGCGGGATGCTTCACCTAAGTCCTTCATTGAGAAACAAGTCCCTAGCCAAGTCTTGACAGACTGTAGCAAAGGGATGTCTTTCCCAATGAGTAGTATGGCATCCACATACAATATGAGGAAGACAACTATGTCCCCTACAACCTTCTTGTAGACACAAGGTTCATCTTCGTTCTTGATGAAACCAAACTGTTTGATTGCATCATCGAATCGAAGATTCCAGCTCCGAGAAGCTTGATTTAGTCCATAAATGGACCTATGCAGCTTGCATACTCTGCTAGTATACTGTTGATCTACAAAACCCTCAAGTTGTGTCATGTACACATCGTCGAGTAGGTTTCCATTCAGAAACGTGATTTTGACGTCCATCTGCCAGATCTCGTAATCGTGGCAATAGCAAGCATGATCCGAATGGACTTAAACATCGCTATTGGTGAAAAGGTTTCATCATAGTCAATACCATGAATCTGCTTGAAACCTTTAGCTACCAAGCGACCCTTATAGATAAGTCCATCCATGTCAGTCTTTCTTTTAAAGATCCACTTACACCCCCTTCAGGTGGATCAACCAAAGTCCATACTGTTGGGGTTGCAAGGTTGCAAACATAGTCCCATATTGGAAACACATGGGAAAGATCATGGGTTTATAAGAGAAAAAGATATCTTCATTGGCATGAGGCCTTTTGGGGAGAGCCCAAGAGCAAAACCATGAGGGCTTAGGCCCAAAGTGGACAATATCATGCAATTGTGGAGATATCTAAATTCTTTTCGATCCTACAATTGGTATCAGTGCCCGGACTGCCAGAAGGTTTAACCGCCGACTGTGCACATGAGCTATGGTATGATTGAGCCATGTGGATACAATATTGACCTCGAACAAAGAATGTGGGGGCTCCTATGTTCAGATCATGAGGACCAGACACCAGGCAGGAAGTCCTAGTTGCGACTAGGCAAGGAAGTCCTAGTAGGTCGGGTGGACCGAGGGGCAGGAAGACCTGGTGGGTCGAGGATATGACGTGGGAAGCCTATGGTCCTTTGTTTGAGGGGGGGATTGTTGGGGTTGCAAGGTTGCAAACATAGTCCCATATTGGAAACACATGGGAAAGATCATGGGTTTATAAGAGAAAAAGATATCTTCATTGGCATGAGGCCTTTTGGGGAGAGCCCAAGAGCAAAACCATGAGGGCTTAGGCCCAAAGTGGACAATATCATGCAATTGTGGAGATATCTAAATTCTTTTCGATCCTACACATACTTGGTTGGTGTACATGGATTCCATTTCGGATCTCATGGCTTCTAGCCATTTCTCAGAATCTGGTCTCATCATAGCTTCTTGATAGGTGGTAGGCTCATCCTCTATGAGCACAACGTCATCATGGTGAGACAAGAGAAATGAGTATCTCTCAGGCTGACGACATATCCTATCAGACCTGCGAAGAGGTATGTCTACTTGAACTGGTTGTTATTCCTCAACTCTTTGTGGAACAACATCATCCACAACACTTTATGGTTTCAGTTCAACTTCCATTGAGGCTTCAGTGCTAAGATCCACATCTTGAACTTCTTTAAGATCGAATGTACTCCCACTAGTCTTTCTAGAAACAAAGTCCCTTTCTAGAAAGACTCCAGTCTTTACCACAACTATCTTGTGCTGACTGATAATGTAGAAGTAATATCCCTTAGTTTCCTTGGGATATCCTATAAAGGAGCACTTGTCGGATTTGGGTCCTAATTTATCTGAGACTTGACGTCTAACGTAGGCCTCACATCCCCAAATCCTCATGAAAGACACTTGGGCATCTCTCCGAATCCATATCCTATATGGTGTCTTTATCACGGCCTTGGATGGAACTCGGTTGAGTATAAAAGTTGCTGTGTCTAGAGCATAGCCCCAAAGGAATGTCGGAATATTTGTATGACTCATCATAGACCGTACCATATCTAATAAGGTACGATTCCTCCTTTCGGATACACCATTCCACTTTGGTGTTCCAGGAGGAGTGAGTTGGGATATAATCCCACACTCAGCTAGATAGTCACGAAACTCATGGCTAAGGTATTCTCCACCTCGATCTGATCGAAGTATCTTAATACTCTTGCCAAGCTAGTTCTGTACTTCATTCTTGAATTCTTTGAACTTTTCTAAGAATTCTTACTTATGTGTCATCAAGTACACATAACCATAACTACTGAAGTCATCAGTAAATGTGATGAAGTACCTATAACCGCCTCTAGCAGCGACATTGAAAGGGCCACATACATCACTATGTATGAGTCCTAACAAATCAATTGCTCTTTCGCTATGCCCACTAAAGGGAGTCTTGGTCATCTTGCTCATAGGCATGACTCGCATATCTCATATGATTCAAAATCAAATGAGTCCAGCAAACCATCCTTATGGAGCTGGGATAAGCGCTTGTCATTTATATGACCTAAGCGACAGTGCCAGAGGTAGGTTTGGTTCATGTCATTTGACTTGAACTTCTTGGTATTTATGTTATAGATAGGGCTCTCAAGGTCTAGAATATAGAGTCCGTTCATCAGAGGTGCACTACAATAGAACATATCGTTTAAATAGACGGAACAACATTTGTTATTTATTGTAAACGAAAATCCTTTCTTGTGTAAAATATGATGCCCAAATGTTAATTAAATAATAAGGTTATTTGACAAATATTTTTATTGGATTTTTCAGGAATTTTTAGAAGTTTTCTGGGATTTAATTGGAGCTCGTATGATATAATTACAGGGGATAGAGATATTGGGCTCGAAGGAGATCTATTTGGAATCCCAATTAAATTAGGAGTTGATTGAGGAATTGATCTAGTGTTTGATTTTACAAATCCCTAAGTTATAAAAAAGGGAAATTCTCCCGTGCCCTAATCTCTTGCGTACGCCGACCCCCACCCTTTCTTCTTCTCCTCCTCTGATTTTTCTCTCACGCACAACCGTCGCTCGCAGCGCCGCTCGCGCGACCAACTGCTAGGGTTGGTCACCGCCGCTAGCCTAGCAGCCAGGGCCGGTACCCCACCTCTAGCTTTCCTCGCTTGCGCCGTTGCCTGACCAAGCCGTAGCCGCCGGTTCTCTGCTCCGTCGAGTCACAACCGTCGAGTTCCTGCACTTGAGACGATCTTCCTCTTCTCCCTCAAGCCACGGCTGTCGGCTCTCCTCGCACGAGCACCACAACTCCACCAGGTACACCTCTCCTCAGGCCTCTGCTCTGCACAGCCCGATCTTCGGCGAAAGAGTGGGAAATCCAAGCCCTAGCTTCTTCCCTCGTTGCTGCATCCATGCACTACACCTCCGGTCACAATGAGAGCTGGCCAGCAGGTACATCTTGTATTGGTTGCGTTCTATTTGAAAGGGATTCGGGGTGTATAGATAGGTTTTCGTTTTCATTGATCTTGCGTTGTTTTATTTGTGAGGCTTTTGTACGCTTGGATGTTGATCAGATTTGGGTTTAGATGCGATGGAGGTCTTGTTCTTCCTTTGGTTAGCGATAGTTTTAGTAGATGGCAGACTGGTTTCAATGTGGTGTGGTTTCTTCATGGTTGATTTGGTTCTTCCTTTAGTAGGTTTCATAGATTGCAAATTTGTCTCATTGTTGAATGGCTTCTCCATGTTGGGTTTGATTTTCCTGTAGTAGATTAAGAGGTGGTAATGAGATTTTAATATGGTTTAAGTCTTGTGATGATTTTGGTTTTTAGTTGTTCGATGGAGAAGATTCCTACTGGTGTGATTTAGGTGGTGCAGTGAACAGAATTAGGTGGTGAGGGTCCCAGTTGGTTTGTTGATTTGGCTAATTTGCTCGTCTTCCGGAGGATTTTCATTTTTCCAAATGCTGAACAGTTTTAGATAGAGTGGTTTGGATAGATTGTCATGTGTTTCAATGATATGATTCTTCTTCTTACGGGGTTTAATTTACTGCATTAGAGGTGGGAGATTGTAATGCATTTTGATGTTGCCTTGCTTCCTCTTGAAGGTCTCGGGTTGTGTTCTGCAGCAGAATTTGGGGGTTTTCTTGCGATTTCTGTTTGAGTGAGCACTGATTTTCTCTTAGGATTTTTCCCTAATCAGATTTGGTTTTAGTTTAGCCACCTAATTCATGATGAGTTACTCAATATTTCGGGTTAGTGGTTATATTGATTAGGGATTTCCCTTAACCTAGTTAGGGTATTTTATTTAGATATTTACCTCATATGATTTTGGCTAAATAAAATATTTTAATACAGGACTTTGATTTGAGACGGTATACGACGTGAGATTTCTGGATACAATCTTCTATAAAGGCGGGTACTTCTTGCTTTGTTTTCCTTTAGTACTTTGACCTTTGTGTATGAATTATTTTGGGTAAGGATTATTTTTACGTTGACTCCACTCTTATTTTCCAGCGTTTGATACTTCCACTCAAAATCTTTGAGTTACTCGTTTTTATATCCATACAGTCTTTTGTTGTTGTCCATGATCAATAGCAGATATTAGATACAATGTTTGTATGCTTTGACTGTTGTTTATTTATGTACGATATTGAGCATGCTGGCTTCATATAGTATACCTATTTCTGCTTATATATATGATGACTGTCGCATTATTCGCATCATGTCATTGCATGCATGCCGCATCCTCGGCCACTCGAGAGAGTGGTAGCTGAAGTTGATGTCGCTTGTCCTGTCGTGCCGCACTCGGCCACGTGTGGTTAGTGGTAGCTGGAGTTGCAAGCCGCAGGGACCCCCCTTCGCTGTGTAGCTAGTTAGCTACTCAGCACCTGTCCATCCGGTCACTCGCAGGAGTGGCAGCGTTTGGGTGGTACAGTTGTCATTGATCCGGCCTCTCGACCATACAGGGGTCATGGTGAAGAGAGGTGGGCGGGGTGACCATCCGTGCATACGCTGTTATTATGCCTGCTTTGGATGCTGCTGTTTACTTATGTTATTATTGCTTTCTTATGCTAATGTGGTATGTTTATGCTGCCGTTGCTTCTTGCTGTTGTTCACTTATGCTGATATGCTGTCTTAGGTTGAGATATATTCTCATTGTAGATGTTTAGTTATTGGAAATATGTATATACCTTGCTTATTACCTCTGTAGTATGAGCAGTACTGTAGCAATTTAGTACTAGTTCTGACCTACTATACCTAGCATAGGATATGGTTTCAGGTATGAGCATTTATTTTGGTTCTATTGTAGTATCTGCTATTCCTTTTATGAGACTGTATACTCTTGGCCCAATTTCTATTTGTACATTATGTTCATGCACTATCTTTCTTTACCCGTTGAGTTCCAATACTTACCACCTCGCAAAATGGTTTTCTTTCACCAGGTAACAGGTAGATTGTTAGTTAGAGCCCTAGAGCCAATCATTTGATGATTGTATGGACTCATTGTATCATATTCTTGTATATTAATAAAGGCATTTGTTTGGTTATTATACTTATTTGTATTAGTTCCAAATAGACTAAGTATAATAGCGTCCTTGAGTAGAAGGTTCATACCTATATCAATCGATTAGTTGAATCGATAGTGAGATGATATAGGGAACACTACTCTAAATCATTCCTAGTCGAGTATTAACATTCAGGGACAATGTTAATACAATAAGACTAGCATGTAGGTCAGCTCGATGACTTGATCTCACAAGTCATGGATATAGAGATATCAAGCTGACACATGGGTATGCATTAGAGAATGTATACAGAATGACCCACCGTGAGAAAGTATCATGGATCGTTATATGAGTGTCATATACTTTCTCATGTGGCTATTAGTATGACTATTAGTCCTTTGACCTGAAGTCACCATGGATCCCTACATAAGGAGTTATACTTAGTTGTCAAACGTCACCTGTAACAGGGTGGACTATAAAGGCGATTACTGGGTATGTAACAAATTATGCTGAGGGATGTGAGTGATGTAGATGGGATCTATCCCTCCCATATGACGGGAGCGACATCAATATTCTTGATAAAGTTAGACCACGAAGTGCATGGCCATGCCCAAATGAGTCAACATTAGATGTTGAGCCCATTTGATCGAGTGAGTCTACTTGGAGTTCAAGATTTAAATTGATTAGAGGATGACACGGTCTATGCCTCACATTGATCAATCTAGATGTCTAGGATAGAAGGACAATGTCATATATTGTGAGGAGTCACAATTAGTAGTCACAAGGTGATGTTGGATCTCGACATTTCTTGTAACTTGGGTAGTAATGATGTGTTGCTAGATACCGCTCATTACTTATGCTCCTAAATGGGTTTAGGACATTGCCAACGTTACAAGAACCTATAGGGTCACACACTTAGGACAATTAGATGGAGATTTGGTTAATATGATGAACCAAGAGGATTAGATTCATTTGATGAATCAAATTGGATTAAGAGTAATCCAAATTGGGCTAATTGAGTTAGACTCAAATTGATTCATGTATTTAATGAGTCTAATTTGGATTATGACTCATTAGATCAATTTAATTTAATGAATTAGATTCATTATATTAAGTTGGCTTGAATCAAATGGTTTGATTAGATCAACCATGAGAGAGATTGAGTCAAGTTTGACTTGACTAGAGAGGAAGAGGAAGAGTCAAGTTTGACTTGACTCTTTGCCACATCATGAGTGAGGTGGCAAGATGTGGACCAATAGTGTTGTTCCACATCATCTTGTTTTGCCACCTCATGGAGGTTACAAGCCTCCATTGCATTTAATGTGGGTTGGCCACATTAAATGAGTGGAGGTTACTCATTTGCCACATCATTGTGAGGTGGCAAGATGTGGACCAATGGTAATGGTCCACATCTTCATGATGTGCCACATCATAGGAGTTACACAACACCTCTTAATGGCCTCCACTTAATTGTAATTAAGTGGAAATGGGGGTTACACACTAAAATGTGGCCGGCCACTTTAGAGGTGGGGATGAAAATTCATTTTTCATTCAACTCCTCATTTTACTACTTCTTCTTCCTTGTGATCTCTCCTTGCTCTCCCTCCTCTTCCTTGCCGTGACCTATCAAGGTGCTAGCACACCTTTGTTTAGGTTTTCTCCATCAAGAATTGTTCGTGTGGATACTTCTAGAGGACCGACACTTGACGGTCTCGAGATCCGGCGTACCGTTGGACGAGCGGGATTTGCGAGGGCACGCTTCGAAGGTATAACTCTCGTCTAGTGTAGATCTAGAGGTTTTTAAACTCGTACTCACAATTTTATTTCGGTTTTCCTTGCACGGATCTACGGCTTTGGGTAATTCGGTTTCGCGAAAGCTGGCCTTTGTCCGAAAAACCCAACATGGTATCGAGCCACGTGCAAGGCTTGTACGAGTTTGTTTTGGTTTTATGAAACTAAAGTTTCTGTAATTTTCTGTAAAATTATGGGTATATTTTTAAGGGCAAAGTGTCTCAAGACTTCACTTCGGCTACCGGAAAGATTTTTCCAAAGCGGCTTCGTTTTGCCCCAAATCCGTTTGGGACAGTGGGCTTGGGTGCCATTAGATCGCAGGAGCAACTCACGATGGTTAGATCGTGGGTAGGGGACTACCCCTAACCCCGCTATTGCACCCGAAATCTAAAAACGAACCCGCGGGAAGATTTTTCCGAAACGGCAATGTCTCGCCCAAATCGTTTTGGGACAGCAGGTTTAGGCGGTTGGATCGCAAAGGAACCCTCGTGATGGTTAGATCGCGGGGGGGCGCTGCCCCTGGCCCCGCAAGGGGATCCGTCTCATGATTGCGCCGAAACCGCTAAACGGACCGCCGAAATTTTACTGAAAAATTGTAAAATTAATTTTAAAATTATAGAAAATTATGAAAATATATAATTTTGAATTATATATTAATTTTGTGATAGTTATGGCCCAAAAACCCAATATGATTGGATTGTGTTGTAATTCATAATACGGTCTGCGTGCCGTTATGTGTTTCGCGTGTTGTATATTTTTTTTTTCTCTTATATTCTTGTTGTAAATTAGATTTAGACTCGAATGTAACTCGAGTTTCAAATTGTAATGTACAAATTGGAGCGGTGGAGGGTCCACACGAGACGGAGTTCCGAGGCGGGCACGAGCAACACAAGGTGGTCAAAGGGAGGAGCTTAGAGAAGCTGTTGACCCTAGGTTGACCAGTCGATCTTCTCATTGGCTTGAGAAGATCGTAGTAGGGCCATGACTAAATCACAAATAAATTAATTAATTGCTTGGGTATGTGGTGCAGATTTAATAAGTTGTTAGTTAATTGGTGCCTTACGATTAGATTAGATCTAAGTCGTGCGCATGATGCACCCTTTGCGATTAGATTAGATCTAAGTCGTGCACAAGATGCATCCTTTTCGATTAGATTAGATCTCAATCGATTCAACTCTAAATGCCTAACCGTGATACTTATCACTACCTCGATCACATGTATTGTTGAATCGCCAAAGCAAAGCAATACATCTCGGTAGGGTACGGAGGGACAATCTTGGTCCCACCTATCAACGCATGGGTGAATACAAACTCAATTAGATTGAGTATTTCTAGTTACTCGGTTGGATCGAGCCAACTATAGGCATTATTCCAACGGTTGAAAAGATAGGTCAAAATCACATCTATATTAACTCTCGGCATTAGCCAAAGCTAACTCGAGTTTTAATATAAATGTGGATATTGATTCTATAAACAAGAGTTGCATAGAGATGTAATTGGTAATCGTTACCTACCGATCATACTATTAGCCAAAGCTAACTCAAGGGTTAGTATGATGTGGATCTTGTCCCACAAGAATTATAGTATTCAGTGGAGCATCATTTAGTTAAAGGCCTAATTAAATGATTTTAAAAGAATATGATATTTATTTCTGCAATTTCAGATAACCATGACGTCGATCACGAACTCTTTCTCTGCCTGCCTAAAGGACAAGCTCTCGAAGCTGGATGACCTGCACAGAACCCAGAATTGTTCTCACTCGGAACGTGAAACCTGCTGCAGCCCATTCCAGGGCTCCTCGCACGACGAAGGAGATGCTTACAAGAAGCATCATGGACGACAGATGTGTCCTTATGCTCGTGACCATGAACTCGAGCCAAACAACATGAGTTGATGGACGCCACGATATGGTTGAGCATCTTTGTCACCTATATCAAGGACAAGCAAGGCATCGAGAGGAACTCCAAAGAATACCGGAAGATCTTAAGAAGAAGAGAAATAAGATTTCTACTTCAGTATACATGTTATAGAAGTCAACCTCTTTATTTCTTCATCGTGGGTATTAGATAGATGTGCTTCATTTGTACTAATGTGGAGGAATAGCAGAGGGCATGGTGAGATAGACTTCGAGTAGGCAATGGAGCACGAGTCGCTATTCTTGTAGTGAACTTATCATCTATCTCTTCCTCTCGGCTTGTACTAGAATTAGATGATTGTTGTTATGTGCCTTGACTAAGAACATTATATCAGTTCTTGTTTGGACAAGAAAGGATTCTCTATAATAAAGAACAAATGTTGTTCTATCTATTTAAATGATATGTTCTATTGTAGTGCACCTCGATGAACGGATTCTAGACCTGAGAGCTATCTATAACGTTAATACCAAGAGGTTCAAATCGAACGATATGAACCACACCTATCTCTGGCACTGTCGCTTAGGTCATATAAATGACAATCACTCCATAAGGATGGTTTTTGACTCATTTGATTTTGAATCATATGAGATGCGAGTCATGCCTACGAGGCAAGATGACCAAGACTCCTTAGATGGTGAGAGAGATGATCTGTCATAGGGACTCAGTGTATGTGGCCCTTCAATGCTTCTAGAGGTTATAGGTACTTCATCACATTTACTAATGACTTCAGATATGGTTATGTGTATTTGATGATAAATCAACTTTGAAAAGTTCAAAGAATTCAAGAATGAAGTACGTAACCACCGCAAGAGTATTAAGGTACTTGATCTCGAGGTGGAGAATACTTAAGCCATGAGTTTCGTGACTACTTAGTGAGTGTGGGATTTTATCTCAACTCACTCCTCCTGGAATACCACAGTGGAGTGTATCCGAAAGGAGAAATCGTACCTTATTAGATATGGTACGATCTATGATGAATCAGCATCTTCCACATATCTATGAGGATATGCCTTAGACACTAGCTTTCATTCTCAACGAGTTCCATCCAAGGCCGTGATAAAGACACCATATAAGATATGGACAGAGAGATGCCGGTGTCTTTATGAGGATTGGGCTGTGAGGCTTACGATGATGTCAAGTCTCGCACAATTGGACCCAAATCGACAGTGCTATTTCATTGATATCCTAAGGAAACTAAGGATTACATTCCATCACCCAAGATTGTGGCAAAGACCGGGGTCTTTCTAGAAAGGGACTTTGTTTCTAGAAAGACTAGTGGGAAGCGGCTCGATCTTGAAGAAGTTCAAGATGCGAACAATAGCACTGATGCCTCGATGGAAATTGAACTGGAACCACAAAGTGTTGTGGATGATGTTGTTCCACAAGGAGTTGAGGACCAACAACCAGTCCGATAGGGTACGTCGTCACCGAGAGATACTCATTTCTCTTGTCGACCATGATGACATTGTGCTCATAGAGGATGAGCCTACCACCTATCAAGAAGCTGTGATGGGACCAGATTCCGAGAAATGGCTAGAAGCCATGAGATCCGAAATGGAATTCATGTACACCAACCAAGTATGGACTTTGGTTGATCCTCCTGAAGGGGTAAAACCCATTGGGTGCAAGTGGGTCTTTAAGAGAAAGACTGACATGGATGGACCTATCTATAAGGGTCGCTTGGTAGCTAAAGGTTTCAAGCAGATTCATGGTATTGACTATGATGAAACCTTTTCTCCAGTAGCGATGTTTAAATCCATTCGGATCATGCTTGCTATTGCAGCTTACCACGATTACGAGATTTGGCAGATGGATGTCAAAACCGTGTTTCTGAATGGTAACATACTCGAGGATGTGTACATGACACAACCTGAGGGTTTTGTAGATCCACAACATACTAGCAGAGTATGTAAGGTGCATAGGTCTATTTATGGACTAAAGCAAGCTTCTCGGAGCTGGAATCTTCGATTCGATGATGCAATCAAACAGTTTGGTTTCATCAAGAATAAAGATGAGCCTTGTGTCTACAAGAAGGTTGTAAGGGATATAGTTGTCTTCCTCATATTGTATGTGGATGACATACTACTCATTGGGAAGGACATCCCTATGCTTGATCTGTCAAGACACGGCTAGGGAGTTGCTTCTCAATGAAGGACTTAGGTGAGGCATCCCGCATTCTAGGGATACAGATCTATAGGATAGATCTAAGAGATTGCTTGGCCTAAGTCGAGTACATACATTGACAAGGTACTTCGGCTCTTGCGAGAACTCCAAGAAGGGCCGATGTCATGGCGTGAGTCTTTCAAGACTCAAGTCCTTCTAGAGAGAGAGACCGCATGGATCAGATCCTTATGCCGCCTGCCCATAGGATCGATCACGCCATGCTATGTACTCACGGATGCCTCTGTATGCTTTGAGCATGCGTGACGATCGTGAAAGTCATCGATAGCGGTCAAGAATATTCTTAAGTACTTAAGAAGAACTAAAGAATATTTCTTGATATATGGAGGTGAGCTAGGCGTAAAGGGTTACAGTGATGCTAGCTTCCAGACCGACCGGGATGACTATAGATCGCAATGGGTTCGATTTTGCATTAATGGTGGTCTGTCATGGAAGAGTTCAGGATAGATGTGAGGATTCTACAATGACGAGTACATTTGCATCGGAGGCGCAAGGAGGCGCTTGATCCGAGTTCATCACTGAACTTGGGGTGGTTCCTAGCATCGCTGACCTAGTTGAGCTCTATTGTGACAACAATGGAGCTATAGCACAGGCGAAGGAACCTCGCCCACACCAGCGGACCAAGCACATACTACGGCGCTTCCATCTCATTCGAAAGATTATCGATAGAGGAGATGTGAAGATTTGCAGAGTACCTACAGAGGCTAACATCGCAGATCCCTTGACCAAGGCTTTGGCACAGAGGAAGCATGATGGTCACACTAGGTCATTAGGCCTTAGAGCCTATACTGATTGGCACTAGTGCTAGTGGGAGATTGTTAGTTAGAGCCCTAGAGCCAATCATTTGATGATTGTATGGACTCATTGTATCATATTCTTGTATATTAATAAAGGCATTTGTTTGGTTATTATACTTATTTGTATTAGTGCCAAATAGACTAAGTATAATAGCGTCCTTGAGTAAAAGGTTCATACCTATATCAATCGATTAGTTGAATCGATAGTGAGATTATATAGGGAACACTACTCTAAATCATTCCTAGTCGAGTATTAATATTCAGGGACAATGTTAATACAATAAGACTAGCATGTAGGTCAGCTCGATGACTTGATCTCACAAGTCATGGATATAGAGATATCAAGCTGACACATGGGTATGCATTAGAGAGTGTATACTGAATGACCCGCCGTGAGAAAGTATCATGGATCGTTATATGAGTGTCATATACTTTCTCATGTGACTATTAATATGACTATTAGTCCTTTGACCTGAAGTCACCATGGATCCCTACATAAGGAGTTATGTACTTTAGTCCCATAACTGGGTGGACTATAAAGGCGATTACTGGGTATGTAACAAATTATGCAGAGGGATGTGAGTGATGTAGATGGGATCTATCCCTCCCATATGATGGGAGCGACATCAATATTCTTGATAGAGTTAGACCACGAAGTGCATGGCCATGCCCAAATGAGTCAACATTAGATGTTGAGCTCATTTGATCGAGTGAGTCTACTTGGAGTTCAAGATTTAGATTGATTAGAGGATGACACGGTCTATGCCTCACATTGATCAATCTAGATGTCTAGGATAGAAGGACAATGTCATATATTGTGAGGAGTCACAATTAGTAGTCACAAGGTGATGTTGGATCTCGACATTTCTTGTAACTTGGGTAGTAATGATGTGTTGCTAGATACCGCTCATTACTTATGCTCCTAAATGGGTTTAGGGCATTGCCAACGTTACAAGAACCTATAGGGTCACACACTTAGGACAATTAGATGGAGATTTGGTTCATATGATGAACCAAGAGGATTAGATTCATTTGATGAATCAAATTGGATTAAGAGTAATCCAAATTGGGCTAATTGAGTTAGACTCAAATTGATTCATGTATTTAATGAGTCTAATTTAGATTATGACTCATTAGATCAATTTAATTTAATGAATTAGATTCATTATATTAAGTTGGCTTGAATCAAATGGTTTGATTAGATCAACCATGAGAGAGATTGAGTCAAGTTTGACTTGACTAGAGAGGAAGAGGAAGAGTCAAGTTTGACTTGACTTGAGTGAGGTGGCAAGATGTGGACCAATAGTGTTGTTCCACATCATCTTGTTTTGCCACCTCATGGAGGTTGCAAGCCTCCATTGCATTTAATGTGGGTTGGCCACATTAAATGAGTGGAGGTTACTCATTTGCCACATTATTGTGAGGTGGCAAGATGTGGACCAATGGTAATGGTCCACATCTTCATGATGTGCCACATCATAGGAGTTACACAACACCTCTTAATGGCCTCCACTTAATTGTAATTAAGTGGAAATGGGGGTTACACACTAAAATGTGGTCGGCCACTTTAGAGGTGGGGATGAAAATTCATTTTTTCATTCAACTCCTCATTTTACTCCTTCTTCTTCCTTGTGCTCTCTCCTTGCTCTCCCTCCTCTTCCTTGCCGTGACCTATCAAGGTGCTAGCACACCTTTGTTTAGGTTTTCTCCATCAAGAATTGTTCGTGTGGATACTTGTAGAGGACCGACACTTGACGGTCTCGAGATCCGGCGTACCGTTGGACGAGCGGGATTTGCGAGGGCACGCTTCGAAGGTATAACTCTCATCTAGTGTAGATCTAGAGGTTTTTAAACTCGTACTCGCAATTTTATTTCGGTTTTCCTTGCACGGATCTACGGCTTTGGGTAATTCGGGGTTTCCGCGACGCGAAAAGCGGTTTTCGTGGCCCGAAAAACCCAACATAGATGAGTCATGGATGCTTGGAGAGATGTCGGCTGCCAGTCCCACGTCACACTCGAGGATAGTTTTCTTGTTTTGTTTTAGTATTGTTTGGATGGTATGTTGATTTTGTGTATTTTGCTTTTCAATGAGTCGATGTGAATTTTTGGAGTCTAGTCTGGTGGTTGCTGACATTTTTGTTAGTGCCGTTGTTAGTTTTACGTCCGTATTATTTTGTGTCTTCCGCTGTGCATGTTTCTAGTCGTGTGGGTTGTCGTTAACTGTGTGGTTGTTTTTATTCATTTATGTCCAGCCAGGTTGGCGGTCTATATTAATTGTGTGGTTATATTATTTCAATTGTGTATATATTCCAGCTGAGTGTGGTTGATGTATATTTTGTATGTAGTAATGTTTCATATTGTCCGCCGTACAGGGGAGGTGCTGTCGAAATTTCTTCGGACAGGGACCTCCCGGGGCGTGACAATTTAGTGGTATCAGAGCGGGTTTGCGATGCTTGCTTTTCGTGTTATGATTTTCGAGTTAATTTGATACCAATTTAGTGGTATCAGAGCTCAGGTTTTGCGATGCCTAGTTTTGTGTTTTGAAATTTCGACTTTGTTTCAATTTATGATTTTCGGTTTTCCGATTATTTTGTTCTGCCTTTGTAAGTTGATACCTCGATGTGATTTTCGAATTTTGGGACCAGGCAGCGGCAGGATATCTCCGAGCTATAGAATGTAAGTTGTCTACTGCTAAATCATTTTCATTTAAAATTAAACTACAATTACCTGATACTGAGCTGATTGTGGGGGTTAGCTTTCTAGCAACTTAGTGAACTGCTTGAGCGTGTCTGATTGACTTTATCCATCTCACTTCCTGATAAGTTATTTAGAAGATTGGGACCAAATATGACATCTGTTAAATGTTATGGTGTTAGCAGATCCTCATCTTAAACTTTATGTTACATTGCAAATGCATTGTTCAGTGTCCAAATGCCTCTAATTTGTTTCCTTAAGACAACGCAGACTGTAAGGATTACGGTATAGCTCAGATTTGCATGTACTTCTTAATACCTTCCTTTCTAACCCAGCACAAGTATTTGAACAACCAATTATTGTATATCGATATGTTTTAATGTAAAGAGCCCTTCAAAGAATGGTTCAGGAGAGCAACTGGGAATCATACAGCAGCATTTGTATAATTGTATACCGTATATGACGTGTTGGGACAGCCATTCTTTAGGTTCATCAAACCTTAGTAGAGGTTAAAATAAGGAAGCAGAGATTCAGAAAGAAGCTTGGTTGATGAGTTTAATGGATTGAGTATAAAGCTTTGTGGAGCTTCATCCTTGAGTATGATCATTAAACACGGATATTGGATCCAAAGACTTTTGTGTTTGAGCGGTAATCTTTTGGGTTTGTTTTAATTCGGAACTATTAAATGAAAAGTAGTTTTCTATTTGACCTGGTAAACTTAACAGCAGAACATTTTGAGAATTAGTACTGGGCATAAACTTTGCAAGAAAGTGAAACAAGATAGTTAATTTACCTATAGTTGTTTAGACAGTAGTATGTGAGTAGACAGTAGTATGTGAGTAGCGGAAGCAGAGCGAGCCCATAATCCACAGAGCCATCACTTACAGTTGGATATTATTCGTGACACTTGGTTGGAGTAGTATACGGGTATGCTGATTAGTTGTTATCCTTAGATAAGGATCCTTGAGTTGAGCAGTAAATTTAGGGGACCAAATTTTTATTAGTCGGGGAGAATGTAAAATATGATGCCCAAATGATAATTAAATAATAAGGTTATTTGACAAATATTATTATTGGATTTTTCAAGAATTTTTAGAAGTTTTCTAGGATTTAATTAGAGCTCGTATGATATAATTACAGGGGATAGAGATATTGGGCTCGAAGGAGATCTGTTTGGAATCCCAATTAAATTAGGAGTTGATTGAGGAATATATCTAGGGTTTGATTTTACAAATCCCTAAGTTATAAAAGGGAAATTCTCCCGTGCCCTAATCTCTTGCGCACACCGACCCCCACCCTTTCTTATTCTCCTCCTCCGATTTTTCTCTCACGCACAGCCGTCGCTCGCGGCGCCGCTCGCGTGACCAACTGCTAGGGTTGGTCACCGACGCTAGCCTAGCAGCCAGGGCCGACGCCCCACCTCTAGCTTTCCTCGCTTGCGCCGTCTCCTGACCAAGCCGTCTCCGCTGGTTCTCTGCTTCGTCGAGTCACAACCGTCGAGTTCCTGCACCTGAGATGATCTTCCTCTTCTCCCTCAAGCCACGACTGTCGGCTCTCCTCGCACGAGCACCACAACTCCGCCAGGTACACCTCTCCTCAGGCCTCTGCTCTGCACAGCCCGATCTTCGGCGAAAGAGTGGGAAATCCAAGCCCTAGATTCTTCCCTCGTTGCTGCATCCGTGCACTACACCTCCGGCCACGACGAGAGCTGGCCAGTAGGTACATCTTATATTGGTTGCGTTCTATTTGAAAGGGATTCGGGGTGTATAGATAGGTTTTGGTTTTCATTGATCTTGCGTTGTTTTATTTGGGAGGCTTTTGTACGCTTGGATGTTGATCAGATTTGGGTTTAGATGCGATGGAGGTCTTGTTCTTCCTTTGGTTAGCGATAGTTTTGGTAGATGGCAGACTGGTTTCAATGTGGTGTGGTTTCTTCATGGTTGATTTGGTTCTTCCTTTAGTAGGTTTCGTAGATTGCAAATTTGTCTCATTGTTGAATGGCTTCTCCATGTTGGGTTTGATTTTCCTGTAGTAGATTAAGAAGTGGTAATGAGATTTTAATATGGTTTAAGTCTTGTGATGATTTTGGTTTTTAGTTGTTCGATGGAGCAGATTCCTACTGGTGTGCTTTAGGTGGTGCAGTGAACAAAATTAGGTGGTGAGGGTCCCAGTTGGTTTGTTGATTTGGCTAATTTGCTCTTGTCTTCCGGAGGATTTTCATTTTTCCAAATGCTGAACAGTTTTAGATGGAGTGGTTTGGATAGATTGTCATGTGTTTCAATGATATGATTCTTCTTCTTACGGGGTTTAATTTACTGCATTAGAGGTGGGAGATTGTAGTGCATTTTGATGTTGCCTTGCTTCCTCTTGAAGGTCTCGGGTTGTGTTCTGCAGCAGAATTTGGGGGTTTTCTTGCAATTTCTGTTTGAGTGAGCACTGATTTTCTCTTAGGATTTTTCCCTAATCAGATTCGGTTTTAGTTTATCCACCTAATTCATGATGAGTTACTGAATAGTTCGGGTTAGTGGTTATATTGATTAGGGATTTCCCTTAACCTAGTTAGGGGATTTTATTTAGATATTTACCTCATATGATTTTGGCTAAATAAAATACTTTAATACAGGACTTTGATTTGAGACGGTATACGACGTGAGATTTCTGGATACAATCTTCTATAAAGGCGAGTACTTCTTGCTTTGTTTTCCTTTAGTACTTTGACCTTATTGCATGAATTATTTTGGGTAAGGATTGTTTTTACCTTGACTCCACTCTTATTTTCCTGCGTTTGATACTTCCACTCAAAATCTTTGAGTTACTCGTTTTTATATCTATACAGTCTTTTGTTGTTGTCCATGATCAGTAGCAGATATTAGATACAATGTTTGTATGCTTTGACTGTTGTTTATTTATGTACGATATTGAGCATGCTGGCTTCATATAGTATACCTATTTCTGCTTATATATATGATGATTGTCGCATTGTTCGCATCATGTCATTGCATGCATGCCGCATCCTCGGCCACTCGAGAGAGTAGTAGCTGGAGTTGATGTCGCTTGTCCTGTCGTGCCGCACTCGGCCATGTGTGGGTAGTGGTAGCTGGAGTTGCAAGCCGCAGGGACCCCCTTCGCTGTGTAGCTAGTTAGCTACTCAGCACCTGTCCATCCGGTCACTCGCAGGAGTGGCGTTCTTTGGGTGGTACAGTTGTCATTGATCCGGCCTCTCGACCATACAGGAGTCATGGTGAAGAGAGGTGGGCGGGGTGACCATCCGTGCATACGCTGTTATTATGCCTGCTTTGGCTGCTGCTGTTTACTTATGTTATTATTGCTTTCTTATGCTAATGTGGTATGTTTATGCTGCCGTTGCTTCTTGCTGTTGTTCACTTATGCTGATATGCTGTCTTAGGTTGAGATATATTCTCATTGTAGATGTTTAGTCATTGGAAATATGTATATACCTTGCTTATTACCTCTGTAGTATGAGCAGTATTGTAGCAGTTTAGTACCAGTTCTTACCTACTATACCTAGCATAGGATATAGTTTAAGGTATGAGCATTTATTTTGGTTCTATTGTAGTATCTGCTATTCCTTTTATGAGACTGTATACTCTTGGCCCAATTTCTATTTGTACATTATGTTCATGCACTATCTTTCTTTACCCGCTGAGTTCCAATACTTACCACCTCGCAAAATGGTTTTCTTTCACCAGGTAATAGGTAGATGAGTCATGGATTCTTGGAGAGATGTCGGCTGCCAGTCCCACGTCACACTCGAGGATAGTTTTCTTGTTTTGTTTTAGTATTGTTTGGATGGTATGTTGATTTTGTGTATTTTGCTTTTCAATGAGTCGATGTGAATTTTTGGAGTCTAGTATGGTGGTTGCAGACATTTTTGTTAGTGCCGTTGTTAGTTTTACGTCCGTATTATTTTGTGTCTTCCGCTGTGCATGTTTCTAGTCGTGTGGGTTGTTGTTAACTGTGTGGTTGTTTTTATTCATTTATGTCCAGCCAGTTTGGCGGTGTATTTTAATAGCGTGGTTATATTATTTCTATTGTGTATATATTTCAGCCGAGTGTGGCTGATGTATTTTTTGTATGTAGTAATGTTTCATATTGTCCGCCGTACATGGGAGGTGCTGTTGAAATTTTTTCGGACAGGGACCCCCCGGGGCGTGACATCTTGTCCAAACAAGAAACTGAAATTATGTTCTTAGTTAAGGCAGACACATAACAACAATCATCTAATTCTAGTACAAGCCCAGAGGGTAGAGATAGATAGTAAGTTCCTATTGCAATAGCAGCAACCCGTGCTCCATTGCCTACTCGTAGGTATACCTCACCCTTCGTCAATGCCCTGCTATTTCTCAGCGCTTGTACATTAGTACACATGTGCGAAGCACATCCGGTATCTAATACCCACGATGAAGAAATAGAGAGGTTGACTTCTATAACATGTATACCTGAAGTAAAAATCTTATTTCTTTTCTTCTTAAGATCTTCCAGGTATTCTTTTTAGTTCCTCTTCCAGTGCCTTGCTTGTCCTTGATATAGGTGACAAAGATGTTCAACCATATCGTAAGCACTCATCAACTCATGTTCCTTCTGAAGCTCAAAGTTCATGATCGCGAGCATAAGATAGGACACATCTAATGCGTCATCTTGATGCTTCTTGTAAGCATCTCGGTCTGCTCGCGTGGTAGTGGCAGGAGGAGCCTTCGGAATGGGCTACTCCAGAACGTACAGTTTACGTTCTTGGGTGAGAACTAATCTCAGGTTCCTGTACCAGTCAAGGAAATTTGCTCCGTTGAGCTTGTCCTTCTTAAGGACAGAACGCAGAGAGAAGTTGTTCGTGTTTGACGTCATGGAAATTCTACAACAGAAATAAATGCAGAAATAAATATCATATTCTTTTAAATTATTTATTTAGGCCTTCAACTAAATGATGCTCTCTCTAAATTCTATAATTCATGTGGGACAAGATCCACATCATACTAACCCTTGAGTTAGCTTTGGCTAATACGCCCAAGATTTAGTATGATCGGTAGGTAACGATTACAAATTACATCTCTATGCAACTCTTGTTTATAGGATCATTATCCGCAGTTATATTAAAACTTGAGTTAGCTTTGGCTAATACGCCCAAGAATTAATATAAATGTGATTTATGTCCTATCTTTCCAACCGTTGGAAGAATGCCTATAGTTGTACTCGATCCAACCGAGTTAACTAGTTACTCAATCTAATTGAGTTGTACTCACCCATGCGTTGATAGGCGGGAACAAGATTGTCCCTCCGTACCCTACCAAGATAATATGTGTTGCTCTGCTTTGGCAGATTCAACAACACATGTGATCGAGATAGTGATAGGTATCACGACACGGTAGACATTAGAGTTGACGTGATTTAGATCTAATCTAAACGTCGATGTTGTATCATATACTCGATATAGATCTAATCTAATCGATATGGTGCATCTTATACATGATGTAGATCTAATCTAATCGTAAGGGTGTATTTTGTGCACGATTTAGATCTAATCTTAATCGTTAGACACTAATTAATTACTTAATTAAACATGCATCACATACACAAGTAATTAACTAAATTTTGTGATTATGTCATGGCCCTACTACGATCTTCTCAAGCCAATGAGAAGATCGGATGGTCAACCTAAGGTCAACAGCTTCTCAAGCTCCTTCCTTTGACCACCTCGTGTTGCTCGCGCCCTCCTCGTAACTCCGTCTCGAGTGGACCTTCCACCGCTTCAAAATTTATATTACAATTTTGAAACTCGAATTACATTCGAGTCTAAATCTAATTTACAACCAGAATATAAATACGGAGGCATGACGCGCAGGTCGCGTATCAAATACAGCACATACAAACACATGATGGCACGCAGGCCGTATTATAAATTACAATACAAATCCAATCATATTGGGTCTTTTGGGCCATGACTATCACAAAAATAATATATAATTCTAAATTATATATTTTTCATAATTTTTTGTAATTTTTCATAATTTTTACAATTTTATGAGTAAATTTTTCCCGGCGGTCCCGATTAGCGATTTCGGGTGCAATCGCGGAGCAAATCCCCTTGCGGGGTTAGGGGCAGTACCCCTATCCGCGATCTAACCATCACGAGTTTCTCCTAAGCAATCCTACAGCGCCTTAGCCCGTTGTCCCAAAAATTTTTGGGTCGAAACATTGCCGTAACGGAAAAATCTTCTCGGTAGTCGAAGCCTACAAGTGTCTAAACACTTGTGCTTTGCTTCTACGAGAAAAATACCCTTTAAAACTATAAAAATCATGAAATTACCGAAATTCACAGAATGTTTTTGTTTCATAAAAACCAAAAATAAACTCGTACACGCCTTCGTACGTGGCTCTGATACCACTGTTGGGTTTTTCGGGCCGCGAAAGTCGCTTTTTCGCATCGCGGAAACCCCGAAACTCCCTAGCCAACGGATCCGTGCAAAGAAAAATTTTCAAAAAAACTACGAGTATGAGTTTACCTAGATCTACACTTAGATCTACATGGAGAAAATCTTATACCTTCGATGCGTGCCCTTTTCAAATCCCGCTCGTCCAAGGAAGTGCTGGATCTCAAGATTGTCAACGTAGACAATCCTCTAGAAGTATCCATACGAACAAGAAGTGTTCTCTAACACTCAAGGATGGAGAAGAGAACACCACAAGTGTGCTAGCACTTCTTGATGCTCTTGGATGGGATTGGAAGAAGAAGAAAGGAAAAGAAGAGAACACACTCCTCTAAAAAATCTCTATGTGACTTTCACTAACCATTCTTCTTGGATTAGACTCACTCTCCTTTCTTCTCCCTTGCTTGAAACCCACGACAAAGAGAAGAGAAGGAGCAAAAAGAGAGCTTGAGGAAGAAGATGATGTGAATGTGAGTGAATGAAAAATTCATTCTCATTCAAAACCAAAAAGGTAACCCCCATTCTCATTAAATGTGGCCATTAAAGAGAATAGATTTATAACCCCCATGAGGGGGCACACTTTGATGATGTGGCACATCATCATTAGTCCTCCTAATGCCAAATCACTAATGATGTGGCAAATAGTCAAGTCAAACTTGACTCTTCCTCTTCCTCTCAAGTCAAGTCAAACTTGACTTAATCTCTCTCATGGTTGATCTAATCCAATCATTTAGGTCAAGCCAATTTAATATAATGAATCTAATTCATTTAATTAAATTGATTCAATGAGTCATAATCTAAATTAGACTCATTGAACACATGAATCAACTTGAGTCCAACTCAATTAGCTCAATTAGGATTACTCTTAATCCAATTTGATTCATCACATGAATCTAATCCTCTTGGTTCATCATATGAACCTAATCTCCATCCAGTTGTTCTTTGTGTGTGAACCAATAGGTTCTTGTAACGTTGGCAATGCCCCTAAACCCATTTAGGACCATAAGTAATGAGCGGTATCTAGCAATAAATCATTCTACCCAAATTACAAGAATGTTGAGATCCAACATCACCTTGTGACTATTAATTGTGACTCCTCACAATATATGACAAGTGTCCTTCTATCCTAAATATCTAGATTGATTAATGTGAGGCATAGACCGTGTCATCCTCTAATCAATCTAAATCTTGAACTCCTAGTAGACTCACTCAATCAAATGAGCTCAATATCTTATATTGACTCATTTGGGAATGACCATGCACTTCGTGGTCTCACTCTATCAAGAATATCGATGTCTCTCCCGTCATATAGGAGGGATAGATCCCATCTACATCACACACATCCCTTTGCATAATTTGTTACATACCCAGTAATCGCCTTTATAGTCCACCCAATTACGGGTGACGTTTGATGAAACCAAAGTACATAACTCCTTATGTAGGGAACCATGGTGACTTCAGGTCTAAGGAATAATAGTCATACTAATAGCCACATGAGAAAGTATATGACACTTATATAACGATCTATGATACTTTCTCATGGCGGGTCATTCAGTATACAATCTCCAATGCATACCCATGTGTCAACTTGATATCTCCATATCCATGACTTGTGAGATTAAGTCATCGAGTTGACCTACATGCTAGCCTTATTGTATTAACATTGTCCCTGAATGATAATACTCAACTAGGAATGATTAAGAGTAGTAGTACCTATATCATCTCACTATCGATTCAACCAATCGATTGATATAGGTAAGAACCTTCTACTCAAGGACTCTATTATACTTAGTTTATTTGGCACCAATACAAGTAAGTATAATAACCAAAACAAATGCCTTTATTTATTTAAGAATATGATACAACAAGTTCATAATACAATCATCAAATGATTGGCTCTAGGACTCTAACTAACACTAGCCAAGGATCTCCTCGCCAGTCTTAGGTCACTAACACTTTGTTGGCTTGTCTCACTGTGCATAGGAGCGTGGAGGAGTCTCTTCAGATCTTCGGAGTTCATCTTCACTGGAGGTTATCATCGTTCATCGGAACCAGTGCTCATCTTCGCAGATTTCAAACAGGATCAAATTTGGCGCCGTTTGTAGCAACTATTCACTTGGATCTGAGACTACGAAGATGGAGGAAGCTAGTAAACCCAATACCATCACTATCTCTCAAGATGATCTGGAGTTGCTCATCAATGCCAGAGTATAGAAAATACTACAGCAACAACAACAAGAAGTCAATACTGGTGGTACGTTACCTATAGTGCCAACTCCGACGATGTCTATAACCTCTTATCATCAAGAGAGGGATATCAAAGGAGGAGATTCAGCTCGTCTGTTCTCTGCTCCTCTCTCTCCAACTCGATGTCCTAAAGTCTATTTTCGAACACCTCTAGAATAAGGATGACACAGAGCAGCTCTTCAAGAATCCTCTAGAGAAACCCCTGTAAGGGAAAAGTGAAAGGGGAAGCTGGTAGCTAGTGATAATTCTCCAGAAAGAATTATTACTCCATTCTTTCAACGAGTGCTGGATGATCTGTTGCCAAAGCATTATCAGAATTTAAATGTTGGAGAATATTCGGGAACAACTGATCCTGAAGATCATCTTCTCAAGTTTGAGCATGCAACACTTCTCCAACAATTCACTAATGGAGTCAAGTGTAGGATGTTTCTTACTACTTTCGGAGGAGCAACTCAAAGATGGTTTAAGCGACTGTCGGAGAATTCTATTCATCATTTCAAAGATTTCGACAAGGTATTCTTGCATCATTTTTTTAGCAATCGAAGGTACCACAAAACTCTGTGGAGTCTATTTTCTATCAAGAAAGGTCCTAAAGAGTCTATTAGGGCTTATATTAAGAGATTTAATCAAGTGGCTATTGATGTTCCATCAGCCACTATAGAGATCTTGGTAAGCGCCTTCTCTCAGGGGCTTAATGATAATGATTTTTTCAAGGATTTGGTTAGGAATCCTCCTACCAATTTTGATATATTAATTGAACGGGCTTCAGAATTTATCAATGTGGAAGAGGCTCAAGCTGCTCGTAGGAAAGAAGTTAACGCCCCTGCACTAGTTCCAGCGGTAACCCACCCAAGGGGACCTGCCCAGCCTCCTAAAGGACCTCGGGTGGACTTGCCCCATCGTCATCCTGAGCCACAACCTCAAGCAATGCAACACGTGGGACTTCCTCAACATTTTTCTCAAAGATGGTGCACATACCATCTGACTAATACTCATAATACAAAAAATGGTTTCACTTTGAATAATCAACAAGCAGGCAACACTCGATACCATCGGCGTTCTCCAATCTCAAATCTCCAGCAGTATCCTCGACAAGAGAGCCCGCTTAAAATTGAATATCAACCGAGCGGGTCACAAGTTAGAATATTACCTCTTCCTGTGGTACAAGCTCAAGCACTTGGCCAAGCACAGTCAGAGCCATCATCACCTCAATAGGAAGAGAATCGTAGTAATGTCGCTCGGGGCAACATTAGCATGATAGCAGGAGGGCCTATTGATGGCGACTCTAATTGGGCGAGGAAGTCGCACGCTCGGCGACTAACAATTCATGTCGTTGGATGTAGTGCTGAAAAGGCAGCCGGGCGGGAGATCAGTTTCGGGCCCAGAGATTTGGTGGGGGTAGAAGTACCCCATGATGATGCGCTGATAATCAAGGTTGTTATATCCAATTATAATATCTCACGTACTTTTATTGATACTGCTATCTCTGTTAACATCATCTTTAAACAAGCTTTTGATCAGTTGCAGATTGACCCGAGCGAGCATCAACCTATGGTTACTCCATTGTACGGGTTCACAGGCAATAAGGTACAACCATTGGGTCAGATAAAATTGGCCATATCTTTAGGGGAGGAGCCTCTTATGCGAACTTGTCGATCGATCTTCATAGTTGTGGATGCCCCATTAGCCTACAACGTTATCCTGGGCCGGCCGACCTTGAATGAATTTAGGGCGGTAGTTTCTACTTTCTGTCAAAAGATAAAATTCCCTATGAATGATCAAGTAGGGGAAGCTAAGCGAGACCAAATAACAACGCGTAAGTGTTATGTGGAGATTGTCAGGGCGGAAGCTAATGCTGCCCGAAAAGCTCAGAGGATGGATATCAACGCCATTCATGAAAAGCCGCCCACTCTTATATATGAAGAGAAGGATGAAATACAAATACAACCTGGCCGACCGGAAGCTACCACACATATTGTTTCCGACCTGGATCCTGATCTTAGAGAAGATTTAATAAAATGCTTGACAAAAAATAGTGATGTATTCGCTTGGACACGTAAGGAAGTGAAAGGTTTCGTGCCAACAGTTATGGAGCACGTTCTTCATGTTTATCCTGACGCCCGGCTAGTTAAACAAAAAAAGAGGGACTTTGGGGCTGATCAGAATAAGATCAACAAAGAGGAAGTAGACAAGCTACTGGAGGCTAGATACATTCGAGAAGTGCAATTCCCAAACTGGCTGGCTAACGTGGTTCTGGTTTCTAAGCCAGGTAACAAGTGGAGAGTATGTATTGATTTTAGAAATCTTAACAAGGCTTACCCGAAAGACTATTATCCTCTGCCTCACATAGATCAAGTGGTGGATTTCACAACTGGCTATGAGTTTATCAGTATATTGGATGTCTATCAAGGGTATCATCAGATTCCATTCGCCAAGGCAGATCAGGAAAAGGTTAGCTTTATAACTACTGAAGGTACTTATTGCTATAATGTTATGCCTTTTGGTCTAAATAATATAGGAGCTACTTATCAACGACTTATGAACAAGGTTTTCCAGAAGCAGATTGGAAGAAATATGGAAGTTTATGTGGATGATATTCTTATTAAAACTATACGGGCTTCTAGTTTATGTGCTGATATTGAAGAAACTTATAGGACTCTGAGAAGGTATGGGCTCAAGCTCAATCCAAACAAATCTTTATTCGGAGCTAAGAGTGGAAAGTTCTTGGGGTACATGGTTATCGAATGAGGCATAGAGGGCAATCCCAGTAAGGTGAAAGCATTGCAAGACATGACTCCCCCAAAGAACTTGATGGAGGCTTAGAGATTGATAGGGAGGATTACTGCCCTGTCTCACTTCATCTCTCGGTCAGTCGATCGGAGTCTCCCCTTCTTCAAGGTACTCCAATGAGCAACTAAGTTCCAATGGGATGAGGATTGCAACAAGGCGTTCGAAGAATTAAAATAATATTTGTCTACTCTTCCTGTATTAGCTAAACCAATAGTAGGAGAAACTTTGTAGGTGTACTTATCTACCAACGATCATGCTGTTGGTTCTGTTTTAGTAAGACAGTAAGAAAAAGAATAATTACTTGTGTATTTCTTGAGCCATTTATTAAAGGGAGCAGAGTGTCGATATATGACACTCGAGAAGTTAGCTTATGTATTGGTTCTAGCAACTAGGAGGTTACACCCTTATTTTCTATCACACCCAATTATAGTATTGACTAACAATACTCTTGGTCGGGTGCTTGTTAACCTAGAGGCATCCGAGAGATTGATTAAGTGGACGAATAAATTCAGTGAGTATGATATACAGTATCAGCCTAGGGCGACCATCAAAGCCCAAGCTTTAACGGATTTCATAACAGAAATACCAAGTCCTGAAACAAAGGAAACCTGGATTATCTATGTGGATGGATCTTCTACTCGACAAGGTAGTGGAATTGGAGTTCTTCTTATATCTCCTAGGGAAGATCGAATACAGTTATCTGTTAGACTAAATTATAGAGCTACCAACAATGAAGCTGAATATGAAGCATTTATAGCAGGTTTACAAGTTGCTAAGCATGTGGGAGCTACTAGAGTGGTAATTCATTCTAATTCCCAATTGGCAACGCAACAATTGATGGGTAGCTTTGGGATTAGCAATGAAAAACTCAAGCTATATGTAGAGGCTTTTGATAATTTGAAAGTTGAATTTCAGGAAGTAAGTATAAAAAACCCCTCAAATAGACAATCAAGTAGCAGATGAGTTAGTTAAATTGGTTTTTGCCATTATGCCTTGGAATTTGGATAAGCTAGTGGAACAAACATTATTAGTATCATGTGTGGAACAACAGGATAATCTGGAAATTTAAGGTGATTGGAGAACACCAATCATTCTATTTTTATGACAAGGAATTCTACCCACTGATGCAGAGCAAGCTAGGGTATTTAAGAAAAGGGCAAGCCAATATACTATGATTGGAGATCACTTATATAAAAGGTCTTTCTCTAGTCCGTTGCTCTAATGTGTGGGATCAGAAGTTATAAAATATATTCTACAAGAAGTGCATCAAGGTTCTTGTGGTAGTCATATGATAGGTAGGTCTCTGGCTAGGAAAATATTATTAGCTGGATATTTTTGGCCTACTTTACAAGCAGATGTTGCTCAGCTAGTGAGAACCTGTTTGTCCTATCAAAAACATCAAAATATTTCTCACCATCCTACTAAATTATTGAAGACTTCTATAGTATCTTGTCCTTTTGATCAATGAGGCATGGACATAGTAGGGTCTTTCCCTCTTGCACCTACCCAGAGAAGGTTCTTATTAGTAGCAATGCATTATTTCTCCAAATGGATGGAAGCAGAACCATTGGCCAGAATTAATGAACACACAGTTATCAAATTTCTGTGGCAGTATATTGTTAGTAGATTTGGTATTCCATAAAAAATAGTTTTTGACAATGAAAGGCAATTTCAAGGGAGGAAAATTAAGAAATGGTGTTCTGATTACGACATTATACAAGCTTTTACCTCTGTGGCATATCCACAGAGCAATGGACAAGCTGAAGTAACCAATAGGAAAATTATTAGAGGACTCAAAACTAAGCTGGATCATATTGGTGGTAGTTGGGTAGATGAATTTGTTAGCTAGAGCCCTAGAGCTAATCAAATGATGATTGTTGTATGG
Organism: Zingiber officinale; assembly: GCF_018446385.1. Lineage (NCBI taxonomy): Eukaryota > Viridiplantae > Streptophyta > Magnoliopsida > Zingiberales > Zingiberaceae > Zingiber > Zingiber officinale. The sequence continues at coordinate 80,833,304 of NC_055987.1, read as the reverse complement.
ACTCATTGTATCATATTCCTATGTATATAAAGGCATTTGTTTTGGTTATTATACTTGTATTGGTGCCAAATAACTAAGTATAATAGTGTCCTTTAGTAGAAGGTTCTTATCTATATCAATCGATTGGTTGAATCGATAGTGAGATGATATAGATGTTAGAGTGTATACTAAAAGCCTAGCTTTTGGTATAAACATTTATCTAGAAATAAGAATCACATTGGTCAAATGACTACATTTATGATAAATGTAGTTGTTCAATTAATTTATATTGTAGATAACATGGTGTGTGGTGTCACACACAGAAGATCATGTTATCAGTACCTTATAAATTATAAACAGTAGCTCACGACCAAGATGGAAAGGAACAAACCATTGGAAGGTCGTAGTGTAATTAGATATTAGTTTATCTTAACTATATAATTACACTAGTATACTTAGAGTGTATTGAGTAGGACCATTTGATGTCGTTCCTTTTATACTGACTTTATGAAGGAACAAAGACCTCAGTTATTATGGAAGTATGTGCTCTTAATCCTAATATAATAACAAGCACATATATTTGATATTTATTTCTTTAATTTATCAATGGGTGAGATTTAGTTCGATAAATCAATAAGCCCGATAAGTTGGGAAATGATATCACTTATAGTGTGTGTTGTTGATTATAGAAGGAAACTGTGTCCTAGTGATCTAGGTTGAGAATGTCCCCAAGAGGAGCTCATAAGGATTGTCATGTTAAACCCTGCAGGTGGACTTAGTCCGACATGACGATGAAGTTGAGTGGTACTACTCTTGGAGCTAGATATTAATTAAGCGAGTTGTCAGTAACTTACTTAATTAGTGGACATTTGTTATCTTAAACACAGGGAGACTAACACACTCATAATAAGAAGGAGCTCAAAATGTAATTTGGGATTGGTGTGATAGTTCAATAATAGTTCTCTAGTGGAATAAATTATTATTGATAAAATTAAGTTGTGTGTTCGGGGCGAACACGAGATGCTTAATTTTATCGGGAGACTAAAACCAATTCCTCCTCTCGGTCCCTATCGTAGCCTCTTAATTATAGAGTACTATACCCACCTATACCCACCTTCTTACCCATCCTATAGGGGTCGGCCAAGCTAGCTTGGAGACCAAGCTAGGGCCGGCCATGGGTATGTTCATGGGTGAATTCATGTGGCCGGCCCTATTAAATAAAAAGGAATTTTAAATTTTAAAATTTTTCTTATGTGGATAATATAATTTAAAAGAGAGTTTAAAAATTTAAATCCTTCCTTTTATAAGATTCTACAAAAGATTAAGAGAAGAGTTAAAATCTCTTTCCTTATTTGTAGATTAAAAGGTTGATTTTAATTTTGGTAAAAACTTTCCTTTTAATTATATTCATGATTTAAAAGAAAGTTTAAAAATTAAAAATTCTCTTTTATTAGTTTCTACAAAAGATTAAGAAAAGATTTAATATCTTTCCTTATTTGTAGATTGAAAGGAGATTTTAATTTTTAGAGATAACTTTTCTTTTTGGAAATTATCCACATGTTTAAAAGAAAGATTTTAATTTATAAAATTTCTTTTTATTAACCAATCATGAAGGGATTAAAATTATTAGAGAAATTTTTTATAAAATTTTCGGAAACAAATTAGGAAAGTTTTAATTCTTGATTGAATTAAATTTCCTTTGCTTGGTTTAAAGTGGTCGGCCACATTGTTGATGAGAAAAAAATTATTTTTAATTAAATAAATTTTCCTTATCAATGGAAAAAGAATTAAGGAAATTTTTATTTAAATTTCCTTATTTGCCAAGGCCAAGGGTTATAAAAGAGAGGGTAGGCCTTCATGGCTAACAACTCTATTATTTTTCCTCTCTCTTTTTCTTCCTTGGTGTGGCCGGCCATCCTCTCCTCTTTTCTTCTCTTTGATGGCCGAACCTCATCCTTCTTGTGGAGACTCATATGGTGGCCGGATCAAGTTTAGAGAAGAAGAAGAAGAAGGAGAGAAAGAAAGCTTTGTTTCTAGCATCCCTTGGAGCATGGTGGTGGTGGCCGAACCTCTTCATCCTAGAAGAAGTTTTGATGGCAGAAACTTGCAAGGAAGAAGAAGGTGCTTGGTGGTTCTCATCTCGGAAGATCGTTGCCCACACAACGTCCGAGGTTAGAAGAGGAATACGGTAGAAGATCTAGAGGTTTTTCTAAAAGGTATAACTAGTAATTTTTCTTTCCGCATCATACTAGTTATTTTTGGAAATAATACTAAATACAAGAGGCATACGATTCTAGAGTTTCGAATTTGTTTTCGATATAGTGTTCTTTTGTTTTTCTTTTCCTTGTGATTTGATTGTTCTTTTCGGTTAACCTAAAGTTATTTTAGGAAATTAAATATTAGCTTTCTATAAAAGGTTTTGTCTAGTCGGTGGTGGTTGCTCCCATATCCAAGAAGGCCATTTGCCTCGCCACGTCAGTACTGGGAACCGATTATGGAAATTAATATTTAATGGAATTAATAACTTAAGGTGACTTGGGTCGAACGTGTTAAGTTCTGTAGGAGATCCAAGTCAAAACCTAAAAGAACAAATAGATTAAGTTTTGGATCAAACGTGTTAAGTTCCGCAGGCGATCCAAAATTTAATTTAAAAGAACACATGGTAGCTAGGAAAAGGTTCAGACCTTTGTACAAAATTTTTGTATAGTGGAACCTCTAGGCTTTCCGAGTAGCAACCAATAATTGGTATCATAGCTAGGGTTTTGCCTCTGTGTATTTGGTATTAGTTTAATTATGCACATGCCATACATAATTTAGGCAGGATAATAGTAGGATGTGCTAACTTTGTGGATGCATGATCCAACTATTATGGCTTATAGTTATTATGTGTGTGGCATTTTATTGTGTGTGCATGATTGTATTATAAAATACAGCAGGAGCTGTATTTAGTTTTATTAGGATTTTATTTTTGATCTAGATTCATGTACATTCCTTTTATGGAATATAGGATCAAAATGTAAAATTCTATTTATGTCGCGGATCGAATCTTGCAAAGCGTGGAACCTTCTAAGGACCAGAGGCGCAGCGGAACGGTGGCCAAATATGACAGAGCTTGGGATGACAACACGGAGGACAACTAGAGATAAAAGCCATAATAGTTGAAAATTAGATTTTCTATTTATTGCTTTTATATTGTGCTGTGTGTGCATGTTAGTTTACATATTTAGTAGGCTAGCATAGTTAAAATTCCTCATTTATAAATAACTAAGTGGGAGAGGGATTTTTAAGTAAATCCCATGGTCTCCATTATTGGTTTGTAAGTGATGCAAACAAGCTTGCGCGTTGGCTCTGAGTGCCTTCCTCCATAACGGATGAGCTTGTTTGTGGATCACTAGAACAGACTTCCATTTTTGGATGACTATAGGAAGTTAATTAAGAGCGTGTGATCTTCCCCAATGGAAGGGGCATAATCTTATTAATGGACTTAGTGTCAAGTAATGGTATACACTTAGACACATCTAATAGTATCCTCCCCATCGGAGTCACTGCTATTATTTGTGTGACCAAATGATACCAACTATTAATTTTATTTGTCAAAAAGTTAGGTTGACAAGATAATAAAATTAATAGGTTAAAACCCTTCTTTTACAAATGTTGAATTTGTATACGTCCACACTAACGTGGCATGCAAAATTCACGGTGTTTGAAATGTTGGTGAATTTAAATAATATTGTTTGAGGAATCAATATTTTTTTTTAAATTCAAAAGTTTTTGACCAAATATTTGATCAAAGATAGATCAACTATTAATTTTATTCGTCATAAAGTAAAGTTGACGAGATAATAAAATTAATGAATAAAATCTCCTCTTCGATTTTGTATACGTCCACACTATCGTGGCATACAAAATTCATGGGATTTTTAAGGAGTTGATCTTGACCAAATATTTTTGTGATTCTTAGGATTTAAAATGTTTGTCAATTCCCTAGTAGTCATACTATAGAAAAGACTTAGTAATCCCAATTGTAATGATTGGAAATAGGACTTGGACATTATGGTAGACTATCTTCTTAGAACTAAGAACAATATAGGTGTATTTAATTTATTAGTTGAAACATGTTTAGTGGTGTTATCTACCAGAACCT